>NC_065584.1:123863374-125113374 GCF_024542745.1 Macaca thibetana thibetana
AACAAATGTAACAACAGTGGCTTCCAGCCAAGCGCAACTGAGGTTTTTATAAGAATAGATACTTCGTGTATTCTAATGACAAAAGCACATAAATGAGGACAAATATTCTGTCTGTGGCAGAGAGAAAATACTCTTGACTTTGAAGAGGTTCAAAGGCTCACACACAGAGAAAACTGAGTGCTCTGTCATGCTATCTGGACAAGGGACTCCCCCAGGGGGCTGGCATCCCGGCCTTAGAAAGATGTCTGGGCCCTCATCACTGAGGCCTTTGAAACCTTGCACAAGAAACCCCAGGGGTGTCTCTCCAGCCCGCTCCCCTGGAACTTCTCAGGTACCCATGACACAGCCAGATACCCAGCCAGTTGTCACCTACCATCTAGGACAGTCTCTTACTCCTACCTGTCCACGCATGCTCACTAAACTTGCCTTGCAGCAGAAGTATCAATGACTCTTTATTAAAATAGACAGGAAAAACAATAGTGTCTCATCTCACACCCACACTAGGAAAAAGTCCTCTGTCTTCCTCTCTCCCTTCTGGGCCCAGTCCCTCGAAGTCATCTCAGAGCTGCTGCCAGCAGCGTGTAAAATGCGAATCTGACTTTTTGACCCATCTGATTCAAAACTGAAGTTGGAGCACCTCTGGCAGCAGATTGAAGTCCAAACCCCTTCTAACAGCATTCAAGGGCCTTCACAACCTGATTTCAACAATATCCTGAACAGTTTTCCCACACACTGGAGCCCTGGGCCTTCCCGGGTAACTCACTGCCCCCTGAAGATGGTGCACATTTTCATTATATGTGATTTGTGTTACTATTCAATTTATCTAGAATACATCCCCCACCTCACCTCACTCACCTGACAAACTCCCAATCATTCTTTGAGAACCAGCTAAAATGTTCTCACCCCTCTAATGGTTTCCCTGACCATCCCAGGCCAAATTAACCAGTCCCTTCCTCCGTGACTGTCTATTGCACTTATACTGATTTTCCCAGCTCAACAGATGACAGAGCCAAGACTCAAACCCTGGTCTTCTGACTCCAAGGTCTTTACTTAACCCCTTGCCTACTATGCAATATTACTAATGGAATCATGCTTCAATTCTGAATCCTGAGTGGCAGGCCAGTTGTGGGTAGTCAGTAAACATACAGTGAACGAATGAACGAACGACAACCTGAAGAAACCTTCTACTATCCCCACTCCCTGCACGAGAGAGAGAGGAGAGAGAGCAGAGAGAGAGGAGAGAGAGAGAGAGAGAGAGAGAGAGAGAGAGAGAGAGGAGAGAGAGAGAGAGAGAGCAGAGAGAGCAGAGAGAGCAGAGAGAGAGAGAGAGAGAGGAGAGAGAGAGAGAGAGAGAGAGAGAGAGAGAGAGAGAGAGAGAGAGAGAGAGAGAGAGAATTTATTCTTCAAACTGGAATTTGTAAAGGCAGCCTTGTTTCCCAGATGCATCCAACTCATCAGGTACTATATGAATTCTGTAACCATGCCCCAATTTTGGTATACTGCAACTATGCATCATGTAATCATGTAGGTGCTCCAGTGATGCTTATCATGCTCATTTGGCCATGGATAAAGGAGAAAAGAGAAAGAAGTTCCCTTTCAGCTCCCTAACACACCTCTTAATACAGCCTCTAAGCCTTTGAGTCCTCCAGGAGCCAGCAGCCAAGTCCAAACTGAAAGCATCACATGTTGTTTTGGAGAAAGCCAGGGTGTCCACAGTAATATAAATACAGAGACAGATAGGACAAGCAGGCCCTATGGAGAGAGGCCAAGCCTGAGAAAGTCAAAGGGCTTTGAGCTCTGAATCTACGCCCTGTCACAGAAAAAAAAAAAAAAAAAGAAAGATAAAAGAGAAAGAAAAAATAAACTTCATTTTTCCTTTTCACAAAAAAGTCTCTTCTAGAAGCAGCAAATAAAATCTCCCCAACTCACTGGGTGCTGAGTAGAGTGTTAAGACACTAGCCCCTGAAGGAAGAATGAATAAGCAATTCAAAGTGGGCTTTTCTGCCCTAGGCTGAATCTGAAATCATCCATTTTGCCAGCAGTATTCTGTCTGCCAACCTACATGCAAAGAAAGGGGCCATTTAAACTTCACATCCACCCAAGATGGCTGTTGTACAAAACACACACTCACGGGCTCCCCTCAAAGCCTGGTAAGGAAGAAGGAAGAAGGAAAAAGCAAAGGAAATATTCTGGCAGCTCCTAGACTTCAGGAATTCCATAAGCAAAGCCACTGCCAACATCTATTTGACAGGATGTATAGAGAGTTCATAAAATAAGTGTTTACAGAAATTCCAAAATGTTTTCAACTATCTCATGGTTTTTGAACGTCACTGGAATCTAGTCTACTGGAGAATGCTATGGTAGAGTCTTTGGCTATTGTTACTCGTACCTTCATGTATGAAATGACCGCTCCTAAAAACCACGAATTAGAAGGCTGATTTGTTTAAAGCAATACTGTTGTCCACGATGGAAGAAGGATGCTAACCCACAGAGAGAATGATGCTGCTACTCGTACCTTCATGTATGAAATGACCGCTCCTAAAAACCACGAATTAGAAGGCTGATTTGTTTAAAGCAATACTGTTGTCCACGATGGAAGAAGGATGCTAACCCACAGAGAGAATGATGCTGCCTGTGGAACAGAGTCAGAGCTGGCTTTTATGCAACCTATTGTCACTTTGATTATACACTGTCTAGGACAGGACTGAGGTCCACATAACACCAAGCATACCACAAATACGTAAGTTTGCTGTTGAATTTGTTTCTTTTTATTGTTTAAGAAAAAAGAATGCTGGTGCTTGACTTGTTCTTTCACACCCAGAACACACTACACATCAGAGATGTGCTGACGCCTTATTTTTTTATGTAACAAGAAAAAGTGGCATACAGGGAAACAGAGGTCAAATGAATCATTAAGGTAGCCTAAAGGAAAATTGTGTCCCCTGCTCTAGTATCACAACTCCAATGAGAACTGCAGACATTTGCCCTCTTGAGTTTCTCAGGTTGGTAGGCAGAAATTACATTATTTTCCTGAATATTCCTACTGTAAACTAGTCATGGTACTTCCTGCTGGGGGTGCAAAGATGAATAAGAAATGCCGCCAGGCGCGGTGGCTCAAGCCTGTAATCCCAGCACTTTGGGAGGCCGAGATGGGCGGATCACGAGGTCAGGAGATCGAGACCATCCTGGTTAACACGGTGAAACCCCATCTCTACTAAAAAATACAAAAAACTAGCCGGGCGTGGTGGTGGGCGCCTGTAGTCCCAGCTACTCGGGAGGCTGAGGCAGGAGAAAGCATAAACCCGGGAGGTGGAGCTTGCAGTGAGCTGAGATCCAGTCACTGCACTCCAGCCTGGGCGACAGAGCGAGACTCCGTCTCAAAAAAAAAAAAAAAAAAAAAAGAAATGCCTTCTAATCTTAAGGGATTCATTAGGTAAAGTTCATCCAGGTGACCAGCTACTCCCCTCATTTTGGCCCCAAGGATTCCTGCCTTCTGTGCATTTTTCTCCACCCTTACATGACTTGATCTGGCACCACCTTGTTAATGCTTCCTTGGATCTATAAACCTGACCTCTCCCAGGAGGATTTGCATAAATCCAAACACCTACAGGTGGATGTCTTTCCATTGCTTCAAGCATGAACTGAGTCAGGCACCTTCCTTTGTCCGATTTCCACCCATCCAAATGGGCTTCCTTCCCGGCAGCTCCCTCCCTGCCATACCAGCTCCACTCTTCTAGTCTCCTACTTTTTACTCCTACTTCTCCTTCAGCCTTTTATTTCTATCCTGTCACCAAGTCCTAGCATCTGTCCCATCAGCAATTTTTAGGTCTATTTCAACCTAAATCTATGCCTTATTAATTCAAAAAGAAGAAATTGGCCTCTTTGCCCCTTCCAACTCCTTTTTGCATAACTTTGGAAACTATGTTTTTCTAAAAGCATTCATCATTATTTTCCTATTTATGAAACTTGATGGCTCTCTCTTTTGTCTGTCTTGTCAAACATACACTCTTTCAAAATCCTCTATGGCCTAACCTTTCTCTGGCTCTATAATGGTATTTCAACCAATCCCTATCATCCTAGTCTATTCCAGTCAGGCTCTTACCATCTCAATGCCTTTGTTCAAACTGTCCTCCACCTCACCAAATCAGCCATTGTCCAGGAACATGATTCATTTAGTCAAGTATTCAGCAACAATCCACGAGATAAGAATAAGACACACTATTCTGGACAGCAGGACACAACAGAGAGCACGACAGGCCCATTTCTTGCCCTCAGGAGGCTTACATCTAGTGCTGCAACAATTAGCCCACCTCCCAAGAAAAACTTTGATCCTTTCCTCATGCTTTATATTTTGAAAACCTGGTAGATGAAAAGTTTCTTTTAAAAAAAGAAAAACATTTTTAACAAGCAAAAGCAATTAAAGTAATGTATTTAAATTTAATGTAAAGTATGTAAATTGAATGAATATTTATGTAAATATGCATGTAAATTTAAAACATTTTCTAATCTGGTTGGAAATGGATTTCCAAAAATAGGTAACATAAAAGAAACAATAGAATGTTAAACTTCCTTATAGCATCATCACCCCCCACCCCCAGGAAGCTTTATAAAACAAAATTATTTTTAAAATTCACCCATTACGGAATTTTCCCTCTTTGAATATCCATGGTCCTTCGTCCAGTGCTTAGTTACCCTCTTGTTTTGTGTATGATCGCTTATTGCCCTGTGGACACATAGGCTCTAAATAGAGACACACAGCTTGGCTCTGTGCTTCTTGTGTAGCCCTGACAATAATAAAGCAACGAGTGAGCTTCACAAATATGCCACAGTGGATATTATGTTCACACTTAAAAACAGACCTGTATAATTTAAAACTCAACCTCAGTACTCCAAAAACCCAGTATGGCAGGCTTGAACTTCAACATCCATCAACATTTTCAACTAGAAGAAAATCAGACACTGTTGAGCCCTCTCTTCAGCCTTTCCTGCCTACAGCCAAGAGGACAGGCAAAAAGAACGTGGTAAAAAAGCGAAGGGCAATTCACATATGAAGTAGATTACAGAGTCCTTTGTTTCTACCTCTAACTTTTTATCATGCAGGCCTGAAATAAACTTGTCACCAGACGTCATGTGGACTCTTGGACCTAAAACCTCCAGAAGTTTTTGACATGACTCAGTTTCTGACACAACTATTTTTAGTGAAATAACATTGCTTCTGCTTCTGTGACATTTCCCAGAACAACAGTTAATCTGAAATCAGACAGAGGGAATTTTATTTTGATCTAAACTTTCGCTCAATGAGAGAGTCAGGGAAAGCCATATCCTGTGTGTTCAAGTCCCGTAATAAAAGCTGTGTGATTTAAATGGAGTCAGGTCACACTGTTCTTCTTTGGGACGGCAGCTCACCTAGATTGGAAAATAGGGACCAAAAAAGATAAACCTGGCTTGGTCCCTAACTGCTAATGTGATCTCTAGGAACTGAAAAACCACATGACCCACCCTAACTGAAGCAGAAGATTACAAAAAGCGGGTCTCACCTTGACCATTGCCTCCGTTTCTGATCCTTTCCCAAAGCTGCCGAGTGCATTCTGGAAGGGCCACTTAAACCCTCTAAGCGAAAGTCAAAATAGAATGGAAAATTCTGGGAACTCTGACTACGCAACACCTTGTTGTCATTCAAATTCTCTTTTAAAAAAAAAAAATGTATTGCTGCTGTTTAGTCATTTGTATACCTGTACTGTTACAACTAGCATGTCTGTCCACTGTTGAATAAGCCATAGCGCAAACAGTCTCAAACACCTCACCGACAGTCCAAAATGTTCATCATGTGGCTTAACACATGTTAACTACAACCTGGAGATATAGTTCCAATATCAGTATAATTAAATAGTAAAATAATTATGCTGTCTTTCCCCAGTCGCGTCTGCACTGTTGTTTCTAAATGTATCCACAGGTTGCCAGTAATGATGCCTCTGGTGATCTGGCTCAGAAGGCTGAGCTGAGCTGATGAGTGATCACTTAGAAATACTGAATCAGGCAATGGAAACTCTGAATCGGTGGGCTCTGGAGAAGGAACTGAGGGTGAGGTGACTCAGGGCCAGAGGGCTATTACGGACTATGGACAAGCTGAAGGCATGGGAAGCCTGACCAGTAGAAACAGGAAAATGAACTTGGTGCACAGAGAAAAGCAGGGACGTCATGAATGAAAGACCACGGACCCTCTGTTCTAGTCCATGGGGCCAGGCTGTATTCCACTGCCTACTCCTGGATTCCCCAAAGAATGCTTTGTGTCCTTATAACAAATCCACCTTTCCATGGACAACAATGAGTGTGTCTGTGTGTCTTCAAACCTGAGAACTAAAACCAAAAAACGTCACTTATGATGCTGTGGAAGAGACTTCTACCCCTTTGTACGCATGGAGATGTTTCCCAAATCTACACGATGATAGAAGTAACTTGCTGCGTTAAAACATATAGATTGCCAGGCTCCTTCTCTGTAGATTGAGTCCAAAGTTCTGACTTAGGCCCCGAGAAGATATTTGTATTCTTACATTCAGGCAAGTTTGGGCCACACTCATTGAAGTGAATTCTGAGATCCTTTCAATTGCAGAGTCAACAAATACAAACTAATCATTCCTCCACACATAGCAGTAGTTTAAGTGCACAGATGTAGAATCAAAGACATAGTTCTTGTCCTCAAAAAATAAAAAAAAGCTTTTTTCTGGAATACACTAGACTAGGCCAATCAATGTGTTTAGAAACTGAGGAACAAAGCTGAAATATGTGTGCATGTGTGTGCGTGTTGATCTAATTTTAGAGATTAGCACTCAAAAAACATTTGAACTATGTCTGCATTATATATCATTGAATCCTTATAACCTGTAAACATATGGGCTCTACCTCCCCAATATACAGAGCTGAACATTACATAGTTCATGTTATAGGGAAGGGTATAGTCTATTTGAAAAAGACCAAGAAAACATTGCAAATATGATCAGAAAAAGCATTTGAAAGTGAAGATTCCATGACAGTAGTGCAGAGCTTAATTAATTAGCTAATTAATTAATGTGAACTCTGCAAAGTTGCTATGAAAATACTAAATTTGAATTTCAGAGACAGTGTGACCCAAATTTACAAGAAATGCCTTATGGGATTTTGGAGGAATAGACATAAGTCTCAGGTTGATTGCTTTGCCTCAGCTTCTAGTTCTCATAAAAACTATAATTCCATGATTTCTCCTTAGAGAGCTCTCTCTCTCTTCTGACACTAACTTAACCTCCTACTTAGAAGATAAACCTTCAGCCCCCAGAAACCCGGAGACAGACGACGCTCCAACACAAGTAAGAGCTTACTACTTGAGTCAGACAGATATAGGCTTAAATCCATCAGTTCTTTAGTCCTATTAATTGTGTGACTGACCTTGGTGGGCAAGGTCCATTTCCTCTGAGTGTCAGTTTTTAATCTATAAAATGAGATTAAAACCAGCTACCTCTTAGAAGTACTGTGAGAATTAAATCGGATAATATATGGACAGCACTTAACACAGCATCTGGCACATAATCAAACCTTAATAAATGGTGTCTATATGCACATTTAGAAGATTGTTCTGGAACGGCCCATGGTGATCAATCAACCCAACCCTCGCATTGTGCAGATGAAGCAGCTGAGGCACTAGGACAATCAATTGCCAACTACACAGATGGGCAGGATCTGGGAAAGAGCCCAGTCTTGGGCTGTCCAGTGAGTGTTCTAAAACAACCATTCAATTATATTTGTTTGATACCACCTTAACTCCAACAGAAAGTGAATTATAATTACATTCTTTTAAGGTATTCCCTGGAAATTGATTAAAGCTTGTCACATTTTTGCAGGAACCGTTTTCCAGAATATTCTCAGCTTTACATGTTGGGAATAGGACTGCAGGTAAGTTCTCTGTGAAAACCTTTGCTTTTGGTAAATTAAATCTGCTTTTAAAAACCAGGCTAAAAATAACATTTAAATGCAGGTGACAGGAGAGAGAAATGACTTGGTGGTGGGGTTGGTAGTTACTTGAGTCAATGTGGTCAGAGGAGAGCTTACTAGAAAAGTGACGCTTGGGCTGAGGTCTTCATGGTGTGAAGGAAGCAGCCAAGCAAACACATGGGTTGATGGAAGTGTGAGCGCAAAGTCTCTGAGGTTAGAAGAGCATGGTGTACTCCACGAATTGGAAAGTATTTCAATATGACCAGATGATACCGGAAAACAGAGCAAAGTGGTTGGCAGGTGTGGTCCAATGCCACTATAATGTATGAAAACAGTTTGACATAGTGGCCACACGTATCTTTGTTGAATAAACAACAGCTATCATTAAGTATACCTTTGGAGGGCTAAGCCAGTGTTTCTAAATCAGACACTACTCCCAGCAGACAATAGGCCCTCAATAAAGGGTAGTTGTTACTAGACAATAAAAGTAATTAGTGTAAAAATTTTAACACAGTGCTTGGCACATAGTAAGCATTCAAAAGCACTTTTTTTAAAAGGCAAAGTATCATTATTAATATAATTATGTAAGACATTAATGTAGCAAAGGTTTAACAGATATTTATACGTTCGTTCAATGAAAAAGCAAACACTCAACATAGTATCCAGCAGACGGAGCAGCGGAAAATCTAAGTATTATCTGGCCTATCTCTAACAATTATTGAGTGTTTCTATAGTGGTAAGAAGATTTTTTTTTTGTAAAAATAGCAGCTACTATCTAATGAGGAATTATGAGCAGTAAGACCAGAATATGACCTGAATATAGTGTGAATAAAGTTTGTGCTTTTCATTTCATGCTAATGGCCAAATCTAACATTTCTCTCTTTTTTTTAATTTTTAGAATTTTCATTCTTTGAGATTTTTTTGATACGAATTTATGGGATACATGTGAAATTGTTACATGTATATAATGTGTAGTGATCAAGACAGGGTATTTAGGGCATTCATCTCCCAAGTACAACACATTTTTGTTTAACTATAGTAGTCGCCCTACTCTGTTATTAAACATCTAATTTATTCCTTCTATCTCGCCATATGTTTATACCCTTCAACCCACTTCTCTTCATCCTCCCCCAACCCCTCACACCCACCCTTCCTGGTATCTGTTCTCTATCTTTCCACTCTCAACCCCCAGGTGACCAGAATTTTTACTAAGAATGTGATGTTTATCTTTTTGCTCCTGGCTTATTCCACTTAATGACCTCCAGTTCCATCCAAGTTGATGAAAATAACATGGTTTCATTAGTCATCCACCCTTCATTTTTTATTAATTGGGAAACATTGCTGGCAAATCACTACACTGAACCCCATTCTTCAAGACACACCTCAGCTAAGCTCAGACAAAGAGGAACACGGGGAGGGAAACTATGGCTAGTGGAATAGCCACGAAGTGCTACCCCATGATCCCTGCCACCTCTCTTAATGTTCGCAACTTTTGAAGGCAGGTATTATTGCCACGTGTTATACCTGAGGAAGCCAGCACCCAAAGACATGAAATAACTTGCCTGGAATCACACGATTAGTAGGTGACAGGGCAAGAATTTGAGGCTGAGCCTTTTGTCTGCTCCAGGTCAGCACCCTGAAAGCCAATCACAGGCTGTGGCACACAGAGGCTCTTAAGGCACCAGCCTCCTATTTCTCACCCAGGAGCCCAGCTGCCAGAGACCACACAGCAAGAGAGAAAGCTTGCTCCTTCTGGTGCCATCAAAAGACAAATCCAGCACATTTTCAAATTCCATGCTGCATGGTGACAACATTTTCATGGCCTTAGCACTATAGTATTTCAAGGACTCCCCTTCCTCTGCAGAAAACATAGATACTGAACTTCCAAATGCCTCCCTCAAGAGGAAAATAAACCTCTTGCTCTCGTTTCTTCCAAAAGAAGCTCCATTTCTTTTGGGAGAAAAGAATCAATCTCTTCCATCAAAAGAATGGATTTAACCCATATCCTTTGCCTTTTTCAGGTTTTCTTTTGCTTAGACTTTCTCCCAAGCAAAAGCCACAGAACATGCTCTCCCCAAGGTACCCTCAAGGTGTCCTAAACACTACTTCTCCAGCTGGGCTGGAGGTAGCTCCATCCAGCAGACCCTGCCCCGGCAGAGGTAAGCCAGAGATCTCTCACCTAATTAAAGGATAATCCAGCAGCTCCTACAACATCACTTGAGTCTGGATGGAGAGAAGACAGGAAACACAGGATTCCAAAATTATAGCATGAGGCTTTTATTCCAGAGTCCCCCTCACAGGCATGGATGCCTATTTGGGTAGACATGGTCATCAGAGAAGAGTCAGAAAGCTCAGACCCCTTGGGGGCGGGAAAAGCAAAGAGACACAATAAGCCTGGCAAGACCTTGTGTCTCAGCCTAGAATATTTTATTTTCACTCGGTCTCATGAACAGATTTAGAAATACCATTTGCAGCTCTCCTGCAAGGTTTCTCAAAGGTCCTTGGAGTTGTCTGGGGACAAAAATGCCAATTTTATATATAAAGAAACTGAAGCCAATAAGAAGGTGACTAGCTGAGGGATTTTTGGAAATGTCTTTGGGAAACTGGGAAAGAACCTATATTGGTCTCCACATCATTTTCTCTCAAGTCAGGAACTTGGATGAGCAGCTCAGGACTGCCACCTAAGCTTCAGTTTACTCACCTGTAAAATAAAGCTACTGATAATACCTACCTCACAAGGATATTGTTAGGATTAAATGAGACGACCTTGGTAAAAGGGTGTGGCAGTCAGGATCCCATCTGGAGACAGAAAGCACACAGCAATATGAACTGCAAAGGTTTATCACAAAGAACTATTAATGGGAAGTTAGCTAAGAAAAGGGAATTTTAAAAAGACCTCTAAAGAATACCCTAGATCTGAGAGAAAGAACCCAAGAAACAAACTTGGAAGGGGAGACCCTGCTCCCTAGGCTGGGATTCAGACCTCCTTGAAGAAGGCATGACTGCAGCACATGGATGGCAGGGAAACCGTCGGCCAGAACGGGTCAGCAGGCAGCAGGGCAGCAAAGCACAAGAAGGAAACCTCGCCTCCTGCTGAGAGGCTGCCTGTCAGGGAACCACACACCTGTACTGGCAAGCTGGGATGAGCACCAGTGGGGGTCCATGCATTGCTGGCCACTGCACGCCTCGGGAGCAAGCCAAAAGCAGCACATCAGAACCAGAGATACGGTGCCCCAGGGTCCCTCCAATGCTCTGCCAGCTGGCAGTGGAGAAATGTTCCAATATGACAAGCAAGGCCACGAACACTGGATTTGGAGCTGAGCAGTAATAAGCTGATAACTGGCACACTGGCCTCATTATCATACATCCCCTATAGAGTCATATTGCCAGAGGATGTGGGCAGTGGGGATGCAGCGTGAGTGCAACTGCTATCTACCTAAACTCTGAATTGGGCTTATCTTCCAAACTTGCAGATGGGCACACACAGTTCGGGAAACAGCATTGAGTGCTACTAGAAAGCTGTGACCTCCTGCTCTACACGCCAGGATCTGTGAGGCTCGCTGTCTGCTAAGCTGTACGCTCAGGGAAAGCCTCCACAACCATTTGAGTCACTAGTTGTTCTTTCATAGGACCCACCCAAATCCAGAGCTGTGTAAGTAACATTGATCATAGACACGGGAGAGCACTGGCAAAAACAAAAATAAAAATAAAATAAATCAGCTAGAATGCAATCTACTTCTGACCCCCATCTTCCTACCCAAGAGTCTCTTGTAGCCACTGTGGATAGCACAGGAAGAGGAGGAGGGGCAACTTGGCACCATCATTCCTGAACACAAGGCAATAGACACTGACTTGCCTTGCAACTAGGGGGATTTGAATAAGTCCTAAAGAAAAACGTCCACAACTGGGTGAGAATCACACTGGGTTTGGTAACACCTGCAAAAAGCTGCAAAGCCTTCTTTTTAAAAGAAGATGCTTTCTGATGACTCCAGCCTCATCCAGCTTGTGAGTAGGAGTTTGGCGGGGATCACTGCTTGAGGTACTTTCCTGCTGCCAGCTCCTACGAGGAGGTCACAATGTGTGCCATAGCTCAGGATAAAACAGAAAGAGGGGCTGTGGCGGGAAGACCTCTGAGGGCCTCATTTCCCTTCCCAGCACGTGCCAAGGATAGTCCCCCACAGCAGCCCCAGGGGTCCTTAGCGGGAAGCTGTTCCAGGCCACATGGGAGACAGCAATAACCCACCATTGTTGGATAAACAGTCCAGGACAAAATAACTGAGAAATGATGACATTCTGAAATAAAGCAGCAGTTCTTGTGTCCAGGAATTTCTCTTTGAGGAAGAAAACAAGGGGCCTCCTACTTGGCTGTGTGACTGGCAGGGGAGAAAGAGCATATTTCAGCTCAGTATGTATAGCTGTGCTCCAGGCTGGGCTGGGCTGCAACAGTTTTTCCATCTACATTTTTGAGGAGCTTCCAATTTCTTCTGAATAAACATTTTCCAAATAATCCTGCCTGAAAACTGTCCCTCATCAACTTAGGACATGCTTTTCTTTCTCAAGGTGATGCTACCAGGGAGCTGCCAAGACCCGTAGTACCCAACTAGCCTGGAAGAACTTGTCTGAAAACTTTGGTGGAGCTTTTCAGAATCACAAGGCTCTAGAACAAGGTGGGGTGGATCTCCCAGAGCTTGTGCCTTGTACTTAAAAAATGAACGTTCCAACCGGCTTATTTTCCAAATGAGGCATCCAGGGCTCAACATGGTAATGAACTTGTCTGGGAACTACACTGTCAGCTAACCGTAAGTAGTGAATGTGACATTTCTCTCCCCCTTACCTTGCCCTGGGACTTCCTCCAACCCCATATTCCAGATACCTTAAAGTATCCAGAGATGAGTGTCCAGATAATCTTGGTTTTTTTGTATGTCTGTTCTGAGTCCAACCAGTCATGAAAAATGACTTCAGTTGAATAGGACCCCGCAGGAGTAGCAGTTAAGGCTATGGCTAGATTTAGGGCAAGGGCTAGGGTTTGAGCTAGGATGGAGTTTAGGAGAATAATCCAAACATAAAGTAGCATCCTCCCTAAATGTATCTCAGTTTCCATTTTCATCTGATCTGTCCTAGGTTCTTGAATATTAATAATATGAACCAAATTAGCAGATAGACACATAAACTGACCAGTTTTAGAAGCGAAAGTATATAGCTTGGTTACTCTACAGTATCATGGTACTAAAACCACTGTGTATCTATTATCAATTACTATGTAACGAACTACCCCCAGCGTGCTTAAAATGCAACCATTTTATTGCATAAACGTCTTGAAGGTTAGGAATTTGGGCCACCACGCTCAACAGGAACAGCTCATCTGTGTTGCACATGGTGTTGGCCGAGGCAACTCAGCTGGGGCTGAAGAATCTAAGAAGGTCTCACTCGCACGCCTGGGCCTTGGCGCTGGCTGTTAACTGTAGCGCCTCTCTCTCCACATGGCCTCCCCCGCCAGCAGAATTGCCTGGACTTCTGTACATGATGGTCGGGATCCAAGAGGGAAAGTGGAGGATGCAAGGCCTCTTTAAGGTCTGGGCACGGAAGCCCCAGAACCTCACTTCCATCACATTCTATTGGACAAAGCAAGTCCCAAGACCAGCTGGAATCAATGTGGGGAGAGAGGCTCTACCACTTAGCAGGAGAACAGCAAAGTTATGTTGCAAGGGTTATGGACACAGAGAGGGAAAACTCTGGAGCAGACCAGGGAAGACTTTGGAGTGGACCAATTTTTATCATTGTCTCCATAATGCTTGTCACAGGGAAGGATAGTCCATATAACAGGGAGAGAAGAGGGACCCGGTGTGGTGTGAGATCTGGGTCTACTCTCTGCCCTTTGCTATCAAGTCTCAGGCAAGTCACCTCCGGAGCTCCCTATAATAGCATAGGAACTTTCTTCTAAAATAGGGATATGGTGGCTTAGCTGGAAAGAACAAATAAGATACATGAAATAAAAGCACGTTGAAAACTGTGGGCTTTAGTGCAATTCTAAAAATGTTTAATCTATATATTAACACTATTACCTTATTTATACCTTTCCTCTAACAAGCATTCAAGGCAAATGGTGGCTGGCTGGCACAGGGGCATTAGACAGTCTTGAAAAGAGCTGTCCTGTCCCCCAATCTGAGGCTGCAAACCCAGCTTCACACTTTCTAACATGGTGAATCCCTCACCTTTCCTGACTTTCAGTGTCTTCATCGGTAAAATTACATTTTTGTGAGGAATAGCGTTTTTGTAACTTTGATTTTTATAAAGATTATCCCCAAATTCCCCAATCAATACTAAACTTATTTTAATCACCTCTGTTGTTCAAACATTCAGATTGTGACTGAAAGAAATCTGAAACTCACAACTTGAACAGTCAAAATTCCTAGAAAAGTACCAGTTTAACCTCTGCAAGAACGGCTTTTTAGACTTAGATTTTGTGAAACAAAACCAAAACTAGAACCTTTTGTGATTGGGAGTGTGAGAAGTTCCATCTCAAGCAGTAGCCACCTCCCTTTGGCCTCGGGCTGCAGGGTCACCACTGCGGCCAGGGAGTGTCTTCTTTGGGCCTACGAGTTGGGCAGGGACACAGACACCATGCTTTATATAACTTATCCCACCCCAGGAGCTGGTCTTCCCGCCAGCGCCCAGCACTCACAGGGGCCACAGAATCATATCTAGGTATTTAAGCCCAGGTCTGGCAACTCAGGAAAGATGAAATGGAGAGTTCTGCCCCCACCCACCACTCCACAAATGCTTGACCTGGGTGTAGCTGCTCTGCTGTGCTTTGGTGCAGCTTGCTGATACTCAGTCAGGCTGAAGCAGTCTTCCCAGTTAACACTGTGCTCAAATCCCGCCCCTCCTCCAGCCCCGTTCTCTTGCCGCTGCTTGGACCTGGCCTCAGGGCTCATGACCAGCACTGGATTTGGCTGCTCACACAAATTGGTGTGGACAGCCCTGAGGATCGGGGTCCTGGGAAAGGGAAAGAGGGCGAGGAGATGACTAATGAAAAAGGAGGGCTCCTGATATGCTTGGCGTCCTCCAGCCAAGCACAGCCTAATCCTGAACGGAACTGAGGGGATGGACTCTTGAGACAAAGCAGGCCCCAGATGTAGGCAGTTTTTCTCCTGATCTATACTTGAGGATTCTTTAGAAAGCTCACTTTGAAGTTGAGCAGTAGAAAGCCAGAAACTATCACGGTTTCTGAAAAGAGCAATAGGAGTGTGTAATTGATACTTTCATTTAAGCTGTGATGAGTTAATGTTAGTTATCCAGCCTGGGCGTACAATCACCTGGGGAGTTTTTTTGTGTTTAACTTCATGCCTAGACTTCATCAGTTTAATTGGTCTGGAGTGTTAAGTACTGCAGGTGACTCTGATAGGCATCAGGACTGCGAGTTCTAAGAGGGAGTGAGCCTAGAGCCAAGATTCTCAAATCTCAGCATGCCTTAGAATCACGTGCAGGAGCTGGCTGGAGCACAGATTGCTGAGCCCTACCCTCTGAATTTCTGATTCAGTAGATTTGTGGTAGTGCCGAGAATCTGCGGTTCTGACAAGTTCCCAGGTGATGCTGATTGATGCTGATCAGAACCCACACCAGAGCCAGAAAACAACTTCATGCTGCCAGGTGGAGGCTTTGAGTTCTGGCCTGGGGGTATAGCAGTGCTAATGAGGGCAGCAGATACATCTGAGGCATTTTAGAGGCAGGACACGTGGCTCTTCAGGTATTGGTTTGCACGGTTAGTCAGCAAAGGCAGCTGGTGTGAGAATAGGCTTGCTGATGTGGCTTTGAGCCTCATCTGCACAGAGACAGAACATTTTGGAGATGGTGTATGTCTCTGTTTTGATTTCATACAGCTAGAGGTCAGATTTCTTTGCCTTGCATTCCAAACTACTATTGAGTAGAATTCTTAATATAAATCAATGCCATCCAAATGGTGAACTCAATTTACAATGCTTTGGGAACATTTGCCACTCTTTTCTAAAAACACATTCTGAGTTTTTCCAGATCTGGGTGAAACTTTCCTCCCACTTGCAAACTTTCATCCTATGTTATTCAGCCTGCTTAAGTTTCTCTTGCCAGTGTCCAAACTCAAAAGGAGACTACAGAGTATCATCTCTGAAAGAAACATAGGTAAGCATCAAGGTACCTTTTGATGTGAATTGTGAAGAATTCCAGTAAAAGCACACAGTAGGAGAAGCTGGCTCATGTCCTCACAAGTATACGGTTCTTGCTGAGATAAGCTATGACTAGGGAATTCCTATTTGGGAAAAAGAATGTTCCTTTGAGGCAATTTAGCTACTCCTTCCTCAGAGAAAGTGTAAGCTAAGTAACCACCCTCGAGAAGGTAATATAAATAAGATAGTAAAAGCATTAGCTTTATCCAGTACAGGGCCCTTACAAGTCCAATCCAGTTAGCACATGTTTAAGGCAAGCAAAAATTTTCAATAATGAGTCATGATGATTTAACAAGATAGAGTGTCATTCAGCCAGCCATTTGGGTCACACAGTGACACCAGATAGGTGATAGAGGGGTGGGGAAAGACAGCTCTGGAGCCTACCTGGCAAAAAATCCACACAGATAAGAGGCTGTATTAGTCCGTTCTCACACTACTATAAAGAACTGCCCAAGACCGGGCAATTTATAAGGCAAAAAGGTTTAACCGACTCACAGTTCCGCATGGCTGGGGAGTTCTCAGGATACTTACAACCATGGTAGAAGGCGAAGGGGAAGCAAGACGCCTTCTTCACAAGGCAGCAGAAGCAAGTAATGCAAGCAGGGGAAATGCCGGATACTTGAAAAACCATGAGATCTCGTGAGAACTCCCTCATTATCACGAGAACAGCACAGGGGAAACTGCCCCCATGATCACTTCCCTCCCTCAACAGGTGGGGATTATAATTCGAGATGAGATTTGAGTGGGGACACAGAGCCAAACCATTATCAGAGAGAAATGGGGCACATTCCCCAGGTTGGCCTACTCGGCTGCTTTCAAACATACTGGCAATGAGCTGAGAAAGCCCTGAGCATAGGACCTTAAGGATTTGTCTCTCATTGTCAACATTCTTGCTTTGTGGGGTCCAAATGGCAAGCAAGCCTGGCTCCCCAAAAGAGCCAGGTTTGGGGTGCTCTGATTGTGGGTACATTCATTCATTCACTCATTAGTTCATTCTACAGGCATCACTTTACTGCCCATTACATGCCAGGCCGTGTCTAGGCAGGGGTGTGACAGAGACAAGTTAAATGTCAGTGGTTCTTGTCCTCAGGGAAGTCAGAGTCCAGAAACCAGAAGAGATGACTGACCATTTGGTGGGCCTGCAATAAAGGCAGATCACTGCATTAACAGCTGAAAAAGTGCCACTAGGTTTATCAAAATGGAAGTTCAAAAATAAATACATAAAAAGTTGGCCCCTCGGTCTGGCTGGCAGACATCAACCTATTGTCAGCAGGCAAGAATGAAGAAAAATCAGCTAATTTTACTTTTTGATTGCCCAAATTAAATATAAGTGGGAAAGAAAACTTGCCACAAAAGCATCTAAAAATCTTGCATTTAAAAAATAGTCTGTAATTAATTAGACCACGGTCCCCCCAGAAATTGATTGTACTAAATAACGAAACATGTGTCTGTCATGGTCTCAATTCAGAAAAGTAGGCCTGGTGCAGCAGAAAACTGTGAGTTCAGGGAAGTGGGCAGAGAACTTCAAGTAATCAGTAATTGCTAATATTTCCCGGGGGTTTACTATGTACCTGGTACTATTCTAAGCAGTATTCTACATCGTAACTCATTAATCTTCGCAACTGCCATATAAAATGGTACTGCTACCAGCCTCATTTTACAGAGGAAGAAACAGGCACAGAAAGGCTAGGTAACATGCTGATGGTCACACAGTTCATGGCAGAGCTGTGGACTGAACTGAGTCTGTGCAAAGGGCCCCGGTAGCCTGGCTTTCCCTGTAGCTCCAAAGGGGGACGTCTGTGATTTTGGCAGCATAAACTGGTGATGTAGCAGGAATTTTAGACCAGAAAGCCTGAACTTGGATCCTGATCCTACCACTCAGTGGTGTGTGATTTTGGTAAGTTATTTAACTTCTCGAGTCACTGTGTCCTCATTTGTCAAAAAGTACTAGCGATCACTTTTAAGATTGTTGTGAGGATTAAATGAGATAAAAATGAAATCTACACGGAATTCCTTGCCTCGGAGAGAGCAGTTTTCCCTGACTATGATGTTCATTCCATACCTGTGAGTTTCAATTACAGTTCATCCAAGAAGTCACACGTTATCCAGAGATGCTTCAAAGCTGTGACGATTCACAAATTAGCATGTCTGATTCATCTGCATCCCATGGTAAAAGCCAGTTTCCTAATTTTCCAGACCTTCTGTTCAACTCAGAATGATTTACTTTAAAATACCAGAAAGTGCAGTCATTAATTTAACCAAGGAGATTAGCAGCTGGTATCACTACAATTCTAGAGAAATTTGAAGAGCTCTGGATTGTATAAGATGACTGAGCCCTCTTATTAGCAACAGAAG
Organism: Macaca thibetana thibetana; assembly: GCF_024542745.1. Taxonomy (NCBI): domain Eukaryota; kingdom Metazoa; phylum Chordata; class Mammalia; order Primates; family Cercopithecidae; genus Macaca; species Macaca thibetana. The sequence continues at coordinate 123,881,893 of NC_065584.1, forward strand.
TCTCATCCTAGTCCAAACAATGACCAAATACCATGGAAGTGAAAAAGGGTTCACGAGGAACTGATATTGTATGCATAGGTGCATTCACAGTAGAAAAAGGTGTTAGCATTTTCACAGAACTTTAGGACTGGGAACAACTACATAGAAGTCCTAAAGATCACCTAATGCAAATACCCTCCTAATGTTTGCAGTGGTTAGATGAAATGTGAGCTGAGGATCCTTCACCTTAATATTCTATGATTCTTTAATAAAAGCATATTGATTTCTTGTAAACATCTTCAGTGCTCATTTCTACACCCTGCCGTATGCTTGGTGCTCAGTCAGTATCAAACTGATGAATTCTGAGACTTTCCTAACAGACTACAGGTAATTAAGTTGGTTCTATATAGTTCAAAGTATTAAGACTCTACAATAATACTCAAAATCAATGTGTGCCTTTTACTGGAGAGAAGGTATACAATTTTCATTGCCTCCCCATGGGGTCTGTAAACAGACCCCCAAAAATACATATATTAAAAACTGGGTTTCTATAGAGAGACTGGCCAAACTGCTAGTGCAGGCCCCCTTTTAGAATCAGCATATAATGCTTATGTGGAAAATAAACTCTGATGTATTTGCAAATAATAAACTTCACCTGCCTAGTGCAGAAAAATTTGGAGCTTACTACTGAGTTGGGAACACAAATGAGCAGCATACACACACCAACATGAAATACAAGGTTCGGCTACATATCTCTTGGCTCTTGTATTTCTAACATGAATATTCATAGCTTATTCTTTGATTGCTCTTCCATTTATTCAGAGCACACTATTTTATACCTAACTACAGGGATATTAAATATCAGAAAAATAATATAATAAAGAGATAACGGATTTTGTGTCAGACACACCTGGGATCAAATTCGAATTCACATATTATTACCTAGATGCCTTGGACAAGTCATTTAGCATCCCTGAGCTTCAGCATCCTCACCTGGAAAGTACAGGTATTAATGCCAACCACATAGGGTTTCTCTGAGGACAAATGAAATAATGTACAGAACATACCTAAAACACTGCCAAGGAGGTAGTAGACACTCTATAAATACTTGTTGAAATGAAGCTAGGAAAGAATGTTCTTATCTTATGGAAAACCACTGAAAGCAGATTAAGGCCTACAAAGATTATTCAGCAACAACTACAATGATATTTTTGTCTTGAAGTCTGCGGGGAAGGATTTCAACAGATACCACAGTCTCGTGGGTGATACAGACATCCATTCATTCATTCAAAACTATTCACTGAGTGTCACTATAGGCCAGCAATACGATGAGGAATAGACAAACATTAATGACCGTATAAATAAATGTAAGAATGAAACTGACAAGGGCTCAAAAGAAAGATTCTTGACACAAGAGTCTATAATATGGAGGAGTCACAGGGGCATGGAGATAGGGACACTTGGCCTGAGACCTGAATGACGAGTTAGTGGATTCCAGTAAGAAAAGTGGGGAGGAAGAGAATTCCTGGCTGGTGATTTCGGTCATGATGGAGAGGAGATAAGGCAGTGGCTAGAGATGAGCAGTCAAGTTCGAGTATTAGCATTATTGTTACTGGAAGTTTTGAATGAAATACCAAAGCAACAGATAGAACATTCCAAACAGAAGGCAAATGATCAAAGGAGGTGTTCCTAAACCAGTTGCATAACCTTTTTATAATTCTTCACCTGTCGTCAGACTCTAAACAGGTCAGGGGTTATTGGAGATGAGGTGTTTTGGAGAGAGCTGTTAGTATGCTATGCGCCCTACCCCATTCTATGGGAGAAAGTATGGGAGGCTTCCTTTCTGTAGGTTTGTTCATCGCCTCAAACCTACAGAAAGGAGTTTCCCAAAGCAACTTGAAAAGCTTCATCTGAGTCCCCCTAGTGTTCAGGGAATAGTGAGGACTGGTGTTTAACCCAGCTGGGTGGTTCGACCAGATGCTCTGATGGGACAGCGAATGTATGGTTGTTGCTGCAGTGAGGTCAGCCTCTGCTCAAGAGAAGATCCGGAGAGGCAGAGTCCAGACTAGACTAGGGCTCCAATATTGAGCCACCTATCTCAGAAGGAAACTGAAGACACCAACTGAGCCCCCTCGGATTGCAGAAGCCTTACTAGCCACTCTAGCCTCGAATGACCATCCATTCTGCACTTCCCTCTAGAATCAGAAAAGTGCAAAAAACAACAGCATTTCATCAATACCATCTAAAGCCACTTTGAACATTCATGAGGTTAAAATTGCGGCAAAACAGTTACCCAAGGGCAAAAAGATAGGACTATGATGGTATGGATAGAGATATTAGAGATATTTAAAGTTCTCATTTTTGCTGTTTTTTTTTTTTTTTTTTTTTTTTTTTTTTTTTTTGTAATGTTGTGGTGGCTGTTTTTGTTTGTTTGCTTTTTGAACAGCTACCAGGACAAGGAGTTTTGTTTATTAGCACAGTTTATTTGTACATAGGATAAAGCCAAAGGGAATTATAATGGCAGGAGGCAGGGAATACTCCACAGCAGGGAAAACCCAAAAATTACCCTTGCTTTTGTGACTTGAAGTTGCATACCACCTATGTCATTGGGAAATTATGTCTGCATCTCAAGAACAGTTCATATGTGATCTCCTCACCGTTATGATGATGATGTAGCATTAATTCAGCATTTACCATGTGCCAATCATCGTATGAGGCCTTGGTATATGGCTTCTTAAAAATCGTTGTCAGGGCAAGGACAGCTCTTCTCCCTCCTACCTTTCTTCTCAGCACCACTTTTGTTTGATGCCACACTTGTGACGTTTGGAACTAACAGAGGTCCTGCCTTCAAAGAAAAAGCTCTCCCGGCTCCTCCTCGGAGAAGGCCATTCTCACACAGGGCTCACCTGTGAGGCTGCGGGACCAAGAGCTCCCTGAGTCCACAAACCAGACCTGCCTCTGCGGCCACTCCGGTTGGGGTTGTGGGTTACTTGTTGCGCTGTGTTTTGGTGCAGATTTTAAGGCATATTTTTATATAAACATTTTCTCAAAAGTCCAAATTTGGTATCAGGTTTTATATATAGGTAATCATAATTTGTATGATGTCCCCTCATTCAAGGAAGGTGTCTGTGAAACTTGTTAATAAAACCAGAAAGAAATGTTTTTTAAAAAGTGCTGTGGTTGTTGTCATTGCGAAGCAGTACCAGTATTCAAAGGCCAGATTTGTCTGGTTTTACAGTTCATGCTCTTAAACACAAGACCATTCAGGTTCCAGAGTCATATTCCTGAACAGTTTACACATTGGGTTAAAATTTATGAGCAAGTTTCCCCCTAAATGCCCTTCATTCACACACACACACACAGCACTACACACCACTGAGCCTCACTCTTTCTCCCTGCCCAGGGAGACAATTCAACGCCATCATCACATTGCTCAGAGAGCCCAGCGTGGCTCTAACAGTGGGAAGCTTCCTACCGCCCTCTGACGTCTCCTGTCTCTTTCACAGACTCCTCCCTTTGTCCAACGCATGAGTGTGTTCGGTTCTTGGAATTCCATCTTTGGCCCAGTCTTCTTCCTACCCTACATGCTTTCCTCCCCACCCTTAGCTTCCACCCACACGCAACTCTTTGCTCAAACCACCCCCATCCATGACTCCCGGCAAGATCTTTCTCCTGATCTCAGGTTCTGTAACTACAGCTGCTTCCTTCCCTGTGGCCACCTCGGCCTATCCACTGGATTGTGAGGTCCTCAAAGATGAGGACCACACCTCACTCAGATTCATGCATCCTGTATTTCATACATTTTAAAATATAATATATAAATATGTAAGTGAATGAATAAGTGGGTTCAATTACTGTCTGTTTCATGAAAAACAAATTAAGGTAAAAAGAGAAAGAAAACTTGAAAAGGAGAAGCCATATGTAGCTTTGTCTTCTCACCTGAGACAGGATGTGCTAGAAAATAACCAAAAAAACAGTGGATTCCACGAGATAGAACAGGTGTGCTAGACGGTGGTGTGGGCAAGTATGCTTGCCAAATACTAGATTTTAAAAATAATTAAGCAGGACATTTTGATCCTCTAATATACATCACTATAATTCAAATATTCAAAAAATATATATATAATCAGGCATTACTTAACAACAGGGATACCTTCTGAGAAATGTGTCATTAGGTGATGTTGTCCTGTGTGAACATCAGATTGTGCTTACACAAACCTAGATGATAGACCCTACTACACACCTAGGCTGGATGGTGTAGCCTATTGCTCCTAGACTACAGACCTGCTCTGCATGTTACTGTATTGAATACCGTAGGCAACTGTAGCACAATGGGAAGCATTTGTGTATCTAAACATGTCTAAACATAGAGAAACTACAGTAAAAATAAGATATCATAATCTTATGGGACCACTGTGGCATATACAGCCCATCATTGATGAAAATGTAGTTGTGGGCCATGGGACTATATTTTACATTTTTCAGCACTTGTTAAATGTATTTGATTACATTTCTGTTTGGGTTTGTTTGTTTGTTTAGTACACATTAATTGTTCTGCAGACTGAGATTCTATAGTTAACCAATTGGGAGAAATAGCCCGTAGAATACAGGATCCTTGATTAGTCACTGCTCATAAGAAAATAACTTTTAAAACAACAACAACAACAAAAACCCTTCAAGATGGACACAATGCTTGTATTTGGAGCTTTTAACCTTTTCTAAGAACAAATCAGTGGATCTATGCAGACACAAAAGAGTCTGAGGCTTGGCCTCCCGTGAACCACACCCCAAAGGGCGGAGGATCTGGACGTGGCCACACTTCAGGTCACTTGGGTTTTTTATCCCTCAGGCTACCACCGGCAACTCACTTGCTGTGATGAATACGGCTTTCTTCCTGCAGCCGCAAGTCAGTGACATTTTGGTCATGAAACCCACATGCACTGGCTCTAAACTGCAGCACCTCTCTGGGGTCTGGGGGTGGAGGGCGACTCCTCATTCTCCAGCAGCTGCAGGAAGCGCTGGGTGACATCACCTCCCCCTAAGCCAAGAAGGTCAGGCCCAGAGCAGCCATCTTTGGATAGAAAACACACAAATAATCCACCTCTTTCCACCCCAGAGAATGAGCTCACAACTGCGGGGGGTCCAGCTCTATGTGCATGCCAGGTGATGTCAGGGTGAGTGTCCTGGCATTCTGACACTCTGCAGGTGCTTCATTCATGGACACCCCCTAGTTCACACCAGATGGCAGCGTGGGAGAGGGACATCAGCTCTAGACCTTCCCTCACTTCAAGTTATAAGCCTTTGGGGGACTGACTCGCCCATTTTCTTGGACTGTGTTACATGAATGTGGGGCCAATCACAATGGGATAGATACTGGGGTAGGGTGGGGATGGAGAAGGGCTTCTCTAGAGGTTTCTGTACAAATAAAATTCCTGGCAATAGGCTCTCACTTCTATCATCAACTGCTATTCTCTGGGTCATTGAAAATCCTGCATTGTTGGTCACACAGGGGGATGGAGTGGAAAAGTGGAAAGAGAACTGATTGGCTCTCGGCAAGTTGAACAGAGTTATAACAGAATGGGAGAGAAGCCCACACAACAAGTTGGACAACCTGACACCTAACCTGGGCTTCCCTATTCCGGACTTTGCTTTGTCCAAAGCCAAGTGGCAAAGAGAGTTCAAAATTACCCTGCATTTTGATTCCATGAAAAATGAGATTTTTTGTTGTTGTTCAATTGCTGATACACTTGGCCTGACTATACCCTGCTTTCTCATCACAAATAGGAAATGGGCTTGAATATAAGTAGTGTGTTTCTTTGAATCCCTCAAAAGAAAAGGTTCTAGTTTGACACCCACATTTAAATTGCCTGTAACTTCCTCATTGGAATCTTTGAAGGCCAAGGTATTTCTGTGTCAGGAGGTGACTGTTGATCTGCCTGACAGATGACGTGTCAGGGACACTCACATGGTTACCCTAGAAAGATGTACCCTTAAAAGGAAGAAGTCCCGTCAAGCATTGACTCCAGCATTTAATCTAATGCCGGAAGCCAACTGAGGTGGCTGTTTAAGGAAGGAAAGGAGACAAGGAAGACAGGAGGGAGGGAAAGCAGGAGAAATGGAAAGAAGAAATGGAGAGATGGTATGGGGAAAGGGAAAAGAAAGGAAGGGAAGCAGGGAGGGAGGAAGAGATGGAAGGAAGGAGGAAAGGGGGGAAGAAAACTTGAGCTAGTGAGGAGCCCACTGGATTCTGTAAATAAATCACAGAAACAATGAAGCCTGGTTCTTCTGAAAAGGGTTCCCACTTTCCCCGACTTCATCCTGGTTCAACCAGCCTCAAGACTGAGGAGAATCAGGCAGCCGTCAGGGGCTTCAGCCTGCAGTCCCAATGGGTTGTGAGTCATGGGCTGCGCTGCAAGTGGGCTGCTCTGAGGGAGTGCTGGAGGGCCGGCCGTGGGCGTTCAGACCATTCCTGCTGCTGGTCAGGAATGTTCAGGAAGTTGGTTCACTCCAAGGTCATTCTCTTTAGGATTTAATAACCAAGCCTCACAAAAATGAAGGGGACCCAAGGTTTGAATCCTGAAGCCCCAAACAATATGCCAGTCAGTTTATTTTTCCTCTTGGGACTTAGCTCGTCCTTCAGGAAACTGCAGAGAAGAGTGACCTCGTCGTGAAGGTTCCTGCCCGTAAGAGACACAGTCCTTTCATGGCACACAGATGCCTCTGGCAAGGCAGAGGAAAATGCTTCAACTTCAACAAAAGAGGCATCTCTACCTTCTGTCAACAGCTGGCTCCTAGCAGAACTGGGAAGGTCCAGAGACAAGAATCTGAATCCCTCGTCCTCAGCCTACTGAGACCAACAGCGCCTTTGCCTGTCAGCACCCATCAATCACAGCCCTCCAGAAGCTCATCCTCGATGCAGTTGTCCCTAAGCAGTTCAGCCCCATGGCCTTTTCTTGGGAGGACTCCAGGCTTTCCCTACACTTCTGTCATTACCAAGCTAAACGAAACAGCTCCACTCCTGGAATTCATCCAGCTGCCGACTTGTGAGGGCGCATGAGCAGCTGTTGTTCCAGTGGAGACAGGAGGGCATGGGCTTTAGAGTCAGCCAGCCAGGGCTCAAATTCCAGTTCTGCAATTACTTGCCGGTGACCTTGGGAAAGTAACTTAACCTCTCCGAGACTCATCTTTCCTATGCTAGAAGTCATGATAATAATAGTAGGGTCGTTATAAGGATTGCATGTGTCATCTCTCTGAGAGCAGATAAACTATCTTATTTACTAGTGTTTAACCCACAGAAAGCATGGAGTAAATATTTATTGAATACATGCAAAATGCTTCACACAGTGTTTAGCACATAGACGACTGCAATGAATGGATAGTATTATCTTCCTTCTCTTTATTTTCTGCCTCTCTCAGTGCTTCCCATGGAGGAGCTTATTTTGACCCTTGTGTCAGTCAGGGTCCCAGCAGGAAACAGATGTTGTGTTCCAAATGGGGAGATCTTCATGAAGGAGCCATCTGCAGGGGTGACTGAGGGAACCAATAGGGAGAGTTAAGCATTCCAGAAGTAGCCACAGCAGAAAGGTGCCAACTGCCCTCTCCCTGGAGGGTCAAGCAGGGAGCTGCTACCAGAGCCCTAAGTGAGAGAGCTATAGCTGAGAGGCCAGCTGCAGAGGATCCAAACCCTTTAGGGAACAGCAGACTAGGGAGGGAGAAGGGGGAATTAACACCCCAGCCTTCCTCTCCTCCCACCCTATGATCTCTTGCTGGTGCCTCCCAATGGCCAAGCCCAATATCCGCTGATGAGACCTTGTAAATCAGCTTCCACAGAGCAGCCTGGAGAAGGGTAGGCTGGATCTAGCGGTGCAAATGGAGAAAATCTAGCACAGCCATTAAATCTCCAAGGATTTATGTGAATAGTCTTCTTTCCTCATCTACGTAGGTTCTTCAGCAGATTTACGCTAAGAAAGACAGTATCTTCTCAAAAAAGCTGAGATCAACAGGAGACTTTAGATTCAAAGATGATGTGAACTGAAATTTCACCTTGTATTTCTTCCTGTTGGGGGAATCTAAACAACTGGAGCACAGCTATTCTATGGAGCTGGTTCCACAGCTGTATCACACCTTTGCTGCCCTTTCTCATACTACAAATTTCTACATGGAAAATCTAGAAATTGATATATTTCCATGCCTTGAAAACAATAAAAGGTGAATCCAGGCATGAATAACCTATAGGTAACTTTTAATGTTTGCAATATATGGGTATTTTTAAATACATAATAATTAAAATCTACTGACATTTTCCTATCATCTTTGTGTTGCGTATTGTGTTTGTAACAAGAGATTCTAGGCTTGAAGAGCTAAATAAGTTCACTGCTAAAGTGCTGGCATATCTGTGGCAGGGGATAAGTTGGATAGCAATCGGAAGCCAGCTCTGCAGACCCCCCCCCACCCCGGTCTTTGAAGGGTGGCATTCACTTTCCCAACACTGCGCAGGTTGTGTGGACATCCTGCTAACTGGCATTCAGCCCCACTGCCCAACAGCTGCCAAGAGGCCCAATGCCTTCACTGGATGTGGAACTCAGTGCTGGTATCTGAACACTAGCCCTCTAGAGGGTCAGTTTCATCTGTTAAGTATATGCAAAAATGCATAAAGCAAGATGATAACCATGTTAAAATGAAAGCATACTCAAAGTGAGGCATGGTTAGTTCTTTGTGGACTCTGCTTCAATCTAGTTACCTGGACCTAAGAAAACAGCAGTATTTAGAAATGGATAGAAGCAATGAAGGTGATGATGAGGACAGCCAAGAATTTTGCAGCATTTCTTTTGTTCTAGACACTACACTAACTGACTCACATAGGTTAACTCAACCCCATGGCCCCCCTACCCTGCCTCGCAAATAAGCATATGTTGTAGATTTTCCTTTAGAGATGAGGAGCACAAAACCAAGTGATATTAAGTTACTTGCCTAAGATAACAAAGCGGATGAGTGGAAGAGCTGGGATTGAAAATCAAGCAATCTAACTCCAGATTGTACTTTTAACCACCAGATGATTCTGCCTCTGATTATGTTCCTTAAATATTCAGAGAGAGAGAAAAAAAAATTGGAAGAACATGTATTTTTCAACTTAAAAGCAGCTTGCTTCAGAGAGTGACATAACACATGAATGTTTCTCTCTACTTTCTACTTTTTTGCTCTTTATTTTATTTAGGAGTCAATATATTAATTTCGTAATGGAAAATGTAAACCTCATGTCAAAAACCTATTGGAGGAATCTGGTTCTGTTATGAAAGTATGAGTCCCCTGTAGCCTCGCCCTCTTGCAGATGACAAATGCGAACCCTATACAGAATAGAAGCCAAGAATAGGCCCACATGTATATAGGCAATCGATTTTCAATGAAGGTGCCAAGGCAATTTAATGAGGAAAGACTAGCCTTTCCAACAAATGCTACCAAATCAATTACCTATCCATAAAGGAATAAATGAATATCGACCCCCAACTCTCATCATATACAAAAAGTAATTTGAAATGGATCACACACTTCCATGCAAAATATAAAATTACAAAACTTCTAAAACAGTTAAAGGAGAACCATTTTGTAAACTTGGAGTGGGCAAACTTTTCTTAGGAAGAAAATAAAAATAATGGAGCATTTATTGGAAATGTTGTTTGCTCAATGCTACTTCATCACAAACACTTTCATTCTCTGAAAAATACCATTAAGAAAACATACAGGCAAGTCACTGCCTAGGAGAAAACATCCAAAGGACTTGTAACCAAAATGTATACAGAACTCTTACAACTCAATACTTACTTACAATTATTGAACTAGACAAACAACCTATCTTCTTTAATGGGCAATGAAAGGTGAATAGACACTTCCAAAGAGTATCTATCGAGGGCTAAAATCATATATAAAGATGTTTGAAATCATGGGTCATCAGGGAAATGTAAGTGAAAACCACAGTGAAATGTCACTCCACATCTACCAGAAAGATTTAAATTAAAAAGACCGACCATCCTGAGCGTTGGCAATGATGCAGAGCAAACAGAACTCTCATACACTACTGGTGGAAATAGCAAATGATACAAATTTTTTGGAAAAGAGTTTTGCAGATTCTAGAGCTAAACATAAACCTACCATGCAATGTTTGGAATGACCCAGGAATTCTACACCAAGTAAATAAAAACATATGTTCACATAAAGACTCATACATGAATATTCATAGCCGCTTTACCTGTAATAGACAAAAACTGGAAACAACCTAAGTGTCCATCAACAGGTGATTAGATAAACAAATTGTGATATATCTGTACAATAGTACTCAGAAACAAAACAGAGCAAACTGGTGATACAGTATGGATGAATCTCAAAATCATTATTTTGAGTAAATGAAGACAAAATCTCCCTCAAAATAGAATACATATTGTATTATTCCATTTATGTATGTATATAAAATTCTAAAAAATGCAAACTAGTATATGGTGGCAAAGAGTAGATCATTTGTTGCCTGGAAATGAAGGTGGAGGGAAAGATGGATTACAAAGAGGCATGAGGGATCTTTTCAGAAAAATGGAAACATTTGTTATATTGGTTATAGTGATGGTTTCATGAGCATATACATTCATCATAGCTCATCAAATTGAATGGTTTAAATATATGAAGTTTGTTGTATATCTTCAAAGTTGCTTTCAAAAATATCTTTTCTGCTGAGATCCTTGTCCTAGGAACTAGACAGCAGCTGTAGCCTCAGCACCCAGCACCCTAGTTTGCTCTTCCCCATAAAGCAACCATTGGGTTTATCATGGCCGTTCTGACTCACCATTCTGGGAAGACTCCTTTTCCTTCTTTGTCTTACAACCCTTCGACTTTCATTTGTATAGCCCTTTGATTGTTTTTCAAAGCTTTGACTGCACTGTAGTCACATGAATGCATTTAACTTACAAGAATTCAAGTATACACACACAAGGCAATAAAGAAAAGCAATTATAGCATGTACAAGAAAGAGAATCAATGTACACAGTGTGGGTGGTTCCACCTGCCATTTCATTCCAAGAGTTTGAGAAGGGTGATGTGACTGCTTTCCCTCCAGCTGGTTCCACTGTTCCTATGTCTCCTATGTCATTTTAGGAGAATCTCATCACGTGAAGTAAAATTCTACTGTTCGTTTGTTTGTTTATTTGTTTGTTTTGAGACGGGTGTCACTCTGTTACCCAGGCTGGAGAGTAGTAGCACAATCATATCTCACTGTAACCTCACACTCCTGAGCTCAAGCAATCCTCCCACCTGAGCCTCCCTAGTAGCTAGGACTATAGGTGCACACCATCAAACCTGGTTTCTACTGTTTAAAAGACACCTTTTTTGGTACAACAGAGCCTCTAAATGCAAACCGAGGGCTTCATCTGTTGTTGTGGTTGTTGTTCACTTTTTGGATTTTTTTTCTTGCCTTTGCTGATAATTGCATTTCATAATCACATCAACTTTAAGTTGTGTTGAATTTGTGTTGCTCTCAGTTATATTAAATCCTACTTTTTGATAAACCATTTTATTTATTAAGTTTGTTGCATGAGTGATGAAACAATGAACACAGGAGCAAGAAAAGAAAGCAACATGGGTGAAACTTAGGTTCAGTTTTATTTCCAGTTTAACCATGCTTTCTTAAATGGAAATGCTAATATATTCCTTTTTCAAATTTTAGGTTCGGGGGTACAGGTGCAGGTTTGCTATATAAGTAATTGTGTGTCGAAAGGATTTTAGTGTACACACTATTTCATTACCCAGGTAATAAGCATAGCACCCAGCAGTTTTCCAGTGCTTCATTTTATACTCAACTGAAGGAACAATGATCTGTCCAGAAAGGGAAAAATGTTGATTGTATTGGATTTATTAGGAAAAAGAATATTCGTCTCCTACGTGGAATCTTACAATTCATGAGGATAATTTTACTATACTTGATTTGCATCATAGGTGATGATTTTATAACCCCCATGTAAGATCAAATTTACTGTATCTTTTGGGGTTTTCAGAATAGCCCCATAAAGTGGCCGGGGAAAATATTATCCACACTTGACAGAAGAGGAAACAGGGCCTCAGGGAGATTGTGACTTGCTAGTTAGACAGCGAATAAGGGACATCCTCCTTTCCAGAACCCAGGTCTTCAGACCGCAAGTCTAGTATTCCGTGAATCATATCACCACCTCCACATGTTGCCATTTTGCTTATCAGAAAAAGGCATTACTATGGCCTGGATTTGCCCTGAGTCCCAAGGAGGATTCTCACAGTGAAGATAACTTATTTTCACAATGGCTGAAGCCAAAACTGCTGCTAATAATTTTTGGCTCTTTCTTCTCTAAAAAGGAAAATATGTTAAACCAAATGTGGCAGTCTTGTGACTCTTACCCACTAATCATAATCAAAATTTACTTTAATTGACAACCAAGCTGTCAGTTATCCAAGCTTTCAGAAGAATGGATACAGATAAGGCTAAATTATGAAGATATATTCCACAAACTCAGAGGAGCCAGCATCCCAGAGAGAGTCTCCATTCAGCCCAGAGGCAGGGGAGTACATATCTAAACCACCATGAGCTAGGCACTCCCCAGCCATCTGTATACACTCTGTCATCTTTACAACTGCAGCCTTTAACAAAGACTGGGAGATTTCAACTAAAACAGAGAGAATGAACTTTCTTCTAGGGATCTTAGAACATTTTGCATGGATAGGTGGAGGATTTGAAGAAAATAACCTCTAAGGATAACTGCCTTTCTGAAGGTCTAAAAACAAACTGTCCCCAGTTCATTAACCAACAGGTTTGTTGCCACCAGAAATCATTTTTCAAAGAGTGGTAAAGATGACAGGGACTCTAGTCACTGCCCAAAACCCGACTGACAGGGTCTCAGCACTAAACCAATTAAAACTTAACAAATGTCACTGTCCCAGGTATGACAGCTAGGATAGAAGTCATTCTATGTCTGGCCCAGACAGGAGGCTAAGGGACTGGTTACCGTGGGCAGTTAGGAGGCATACACTTGAGGGAAGAGGACGTTATGCTTTCTATAGGGACATGTTTCCTATCCTTAATGAGTTTCCCTCCTATAAGAAGACACACAAGTTTAGGATGACAAATTTACACATATAACTTTACAAATTTGGTAGCAATCTCCATTACCCTGGCTGAGGCGGAAGGGTCAACCTAAGCTGCCATGTTTGGGGTACCAATGTTTGTGCTCACTCTTTCTTTCACTAAACTCAGTTGCAGCATAGAGGAAGGCTCCAAGAATCAGGGAAGATCAGGGATCCTGAGCTCTCATAGGGCCGTCAGAAATGTGATGAGTGACTGTTAAGAGGGATGCACAGCACAGATGCTAATGTCTTTTGTTTGGTTGTATATGCATTTCAGAGTGAGAAGTGAAGCCCAGTCACATTATAATCTGGGCAGTTTAGGTTCTTGTTTACAACCCTCATCCAATAGGCACCAGCTGGGGGCTTGGTATGTGGATTTTGTTTAGTTGCATTGTTATCTTTTTATATCAGAGGAATCCTTCTGCCTATTACCCCAATTTCCTCCCTTCTGGTCCAGTAGCAAACCAGGACCATAACAGACAGGTTCCTAATGCTCTGCAGATGAAGAAATGTCAGGAAAATAAACACATTTGCTCCCTTCTGTTGCATTCCTTTCCTTAAGGGAGGAAACTAAGAGAAGATGACTTAAAACTAAACACAGAGATTTTCCAACAACACTTATCTTGCCAGCTCCTGCCGAGATCACTAGCTTTAAAAGTGCTCTTCGGGCCTGAGTTCAGGATGGCTCTTAGGCAACTCTGCCTCTGCACAGAGCTGCCATTGCATTTCTTCAGCTATTTTCCAATTGCCTGAAAGAAGCACCCACTTGCCTGGGCCAGGAAGGAGGAGCACAGAGAAACATAGAGTAGAACTGTTTCTTCCTCAAAATACCTTCCCCAGAGCATAGTCTACTTGTCTACTTGATGTCTCATGGAGCAACGGAGGCCGACGTTTGGGGATGATTCTCTGAACAGGGGTGATTTGTACCAGGTTTGAACCACTGGAAGCCATACCCTTAGAAAGGGTAAATCCAAGAAGGTTCAACACCAAGAACTGCAGATACTGGCAGAAGTCATTCAGGGCAGAGTCATGTTGACAAACACATTGTTTTCTCCAAAGTGTAAAGCGCTCAGTATATAGATGGAGAAGGTGAGGCACAAATACAGCCCAGTGACTTTCCAAGGTGTTCATGATGGTGTCGGTCCTAGAGCCAAGACAAGACTATGTGCCTTCTATACTACCAGAACACACTAACTCTTGAGCATCATGTCCCAGAAACAAATCAAGTGGGGGAAATATTCTATTCTGGAATACCAGGGTATCTTGGTATTCCAGAGGAAAACTATTTATGATCCACTTTCATGATCTGTTTTTAGGGATTTGTCATTTACTAAGGCAGGAATTTTAATCCTTCTCCCTGCTCAGGGGGGGATATCCAAATGAAGCTCTAGATAGAGAATGAGTCTATCCCACCAATAGCAGTTTCATCCCAACACAGCTTTTTCAGTCTCCCTTTGTCCTCACCTGGAAAATCAGCTGGTGAATGTGGCAGTCAGGGCCTCCCAGGTATAGAAGAGTTGCTGGGTCAAATACTTCCATCATGCTTCATTATACCCTAGTTAAGAGTTGACTTCTTCCACTTGTCTGGGTCTGAACTAGACTGACTTGCGACTGATGGAGGATGAGAGCCAGGCAGGGGTCTCTCTGCAGCACCTCCTACCAGCCACCCAGCAGCAGGGTTCCTACCCAGGTGTCCACCTGTCACCACTGGGCGAGGGTGATGAGCACACAGTTGCCCCTTCCATGGCAGCATTGTTCTTGGTCTAACTTTCATCTCTCTGCTATCTCACAATGCTCTTCTGAAATAAGGTGTATTTGGCAGCATTATCAAACAAAGGCTGGCAACAAAACTCATGCACTGTGAATGTGTGTTTCTTCAATTTAATTTAGGTCTCTAATATCTTGAGGTTTAAAAAAAGATATTTTAATTTTTTTGTGATTCAAGTTGCACTTGGATTGTGAAGACACTCTTTTAAGTTCGTACCAGAAGTAAGTTATTTCTGAGTCCCTAAATAGATGCACAAGAGCCCCCAAATACCCGGGGAATGTGGTCTCCTTTGAAAAACTCACTGTAGCATGGCCTGAGTGCTTAGAATTTGTCTCATAAGAAAATTCCTTCATTTGATGAAATGATTTAAATGTGACTATGGTCTCAATGGTCCGGGGGAAAGGCCACTTACAAATTCTCTTTATGAGAGATGTGAGTTTACTATTCTACCTGTGAAGGAACAGCCTCTCTTGTTGGGTTTAAGAATAGTTTTTAGCAAAATATCTTCTGTTCCAAAGTCAAAATCATTTAAATGGGTTCAAAATTCAGCTCTACATCTGTTTCTAATGCCTGAAGGAAAAGACGTTTTTAGTTCATGGGTCAGTGGGTGTACAGCTTGAATGCTAAGTCAGGAAGTAAGAAACTTGATTATTAGAGAGATGAATATCCAAATATTTAATATTTTTAATCAACACTTACACATGATTGGAAGTAAGAAATGGGCTTGCAGTCTTATTCCAGAGCCAACGCATCTAACCATCCTCCGCTCATACACTCATCGCACATTAGGTTTCACTGTAAAAGTTAGTACCCATCCCTGTTTACTCTTCTTTTTTTTATTTTATTTTTATTTATTTATTTTATTTTTTATTTTTTTTTTTTTTTTTGAGACAGTCTTACTCTGTCGCCCAGGCTGGAGTGCAATAGGACAATATTGGCTCACTGCAACCTCCGCCTCCCAGGTTCAAGCAATTTGCCTGCCTCAGCCTCCCGAGTATCTGGGATTATAGGCATGCACCACCATGCCCGGCTAATTTTTTGTATTTTTACTACAGAGTTTCACCGTGTTGGCCAGGCTGGTCTCAAACACCTGACCTCAGCTGATTCACCCACTTTGGCCTGTTTACTCTTTCTTATCGAAGAGACTAGTATCTCAGAATCTTTATCAACAATAAGAAAGTGTTGTGCTCTGATATTTACAGACCTGTGCTAGACTCTGGGAGGCTGAAAGACACAGGCTTGAGGGCGGAAAGAGGTGAAGAGACACAGCCCTAAGGGTCTTAGTTTATAGAACAGCTACCCAAACACACGACATGCAATGCAGGGCAACCAGAGCCAAGAGCACACAAGAGGCTCAGGCAGAGCTCCTCTGCAGAGGGCCGAGACTCCTGGCCCGTTTGCTGGAGGATACCTGCATCCTTAAAGAAGGGAGAGGCAGGGACACAGGACAGCATTGCAGAGAAGACGCATGGTGGGCTGGTGGTTTGATGGTTTGAACAAAGGCAGTGGTTGGCAAGTGCACACAGGATTGAGGAAATAAGCACCTCACTTAAGGAGGATGAGAGAATTCGTAAAGGACAGACTGGGAGGTGAAGGCAAAGAAGCAAGTGAAGGCACAGATGGCAGAGGTCATAAAGCCAGGCTTGTGTGCGCCAAGTGTCAACCCGGTGCCCCTTTATTAAACTTCCATCTACCTTCTGTCAGTGTTAACTTAGGAAATCCCGGTGGAGTGTTTCATTTCTTTTTGTTGTTGTTTTTGGTTTTGGGGGGCTGGATTTTTACTCCCGACAGGCTGTACCTTCAGGTCTACACCATTTGAACTTGATACGATCAGCAATTAGGAAAAATAGGGGAGATGAGAGGAATTCCATGGCCTTAATCACATGATAAAGCAGCAACATAATTCCCGAACAGGTAAATGTAAGAATAGTAATTGAACACTTTTCTCGACCACCTGAAACACAGATTCCATTCTGGCTGTATTTTAAGTTGGTGTTTTTAATGATTCGATTTTTAACCAATTGCTTCATTCTGATTCTGAGAGAAATACCTAATGGACAAGGCCGCTGCCTTTTCAGTGTAAAAAATAACTTGCTTCTATTCCCATAGCACTTGCTAATTCGCAAAATGCCTCACTGTGTGTCCCATTTGATCAGCACGACCATCTCCCAGGGCAGGTAGGGACAGAAGTATTATCATTATCCCCATTTTACGGGTGAGATAGTTGAGCTTCAGCTAGATCCTGTGACTTGCCCCAGGTCACCTGGCTTGAGTCAGACTTGGGTCCCAACCCTCCGTACCTATGGGGACTGCGTAAGGTCTTCATCAAGATCCCACTTTTTCTCTACCTAGCTGATTGCTTAAGATTTTTTCTCAAATTTCTTCAAACTTTAAAGAGCTTTTTGATCTTCTGCAAACCACTTTTTAGACCATATCTACCCTAAGGAAGAAAACTTTACACCTTATTCTCTGTGGCTACCAACTGATCAGAGGTAATGTTACTACTCAAAGCATTGCTTTTTAATTTTCCGTAACACCCCTAGAATATAGGAATTGATGTCCAGATTTCACAGGTGTGAAATGAGGTGCATTGTTGGTCAGGGTTCTCTAAAGGGACAGAACTAATAGGAGATATATACACACACACACACACACACACACACACACACACGGTGTGTGTTATTAACTCACATGGTCACAAGTCCCACAATAGGCCATCTGCAAGCTGAGTAGCAAGGAGAGCCAGTTCGAGTCCCAAAACTGAAGAACTTGGAGTCAGATGTTCGAGGGCTGGAAGGATCCAGCATGGGAGAAAGATGTAGGCTGGGAGGCTAGGCCAGTCTAGCTTTTTCATGTTTCTCTACTGGCTTTATATTCTAGCCAGGTGTGCCGGCCGCTGATTAGAAGGTGCCCACCCAGATTAAGGGTGGGTCTGCCTTCCCCAACCCAATGACCCAAATGTTAATTTCCTTTGGCACCACCCTCACAGACACACCCAGGATCAATACTTTGCATCCTTCAATCCAATCAAGTTGACACTCAAGATTAACCATCACAGGTGTAGAGCAATAAAGTGATTTGATTTGACCAAGCTCACTTAGCTCATACTTGACAGAGTAGGAATCCCAAAGCCCTCAACCACACTAGCAGAAAAACACCCAAACGGAGGTGGGAAGTTGTAAAGCAGTGGTTCTCCGGCAGGATTTCTGGCTCCCCTGCATCAGAATCACAGAGGACTCCCGTTAAACTTCAGATTCCTTTTCCGAAATGTGTCAAGCTGAAACACACACCAGAGAATCTCCATTTTTTCAGATCCTCAGAAGATTTTTACCAACACCAAAAGCTAGGAAATACTGGCAGGAGGCATGGCCAAGAGAATGGTATAGCTCAACCCCAGCAATACAGGGCAAATATAATGGAAGGAGGGAAGGATGGAGGGAGGGAGGGCCAGGTGGTGGAGGACACTGAATGAGGTTGGATTGGAGATAAGAGGAAAGGGACTAGAGGAAAGGACTTGAGATGTCCCAGAAGCCAGAGTATTTTCATGTATTAGGAAGGGACTAGCTTTGGTAGAGGAAAAAGATCACTAAATTAAGAAGATACTGGCCTTTCAATCAACAAACCCAGCTGCCTCATCATATTTCTCCTGGAAAGGAAGGAGGCCTGACTTGGGAGGCAGATCTAGATCTGTTTCCAACTCTGCCTCTAACTCCTCTGTGACTCTGAGCTAATCACTTGACATCTTGGAACCTCAGTTCAAGTTCAGCATCAGTAAAATCTCGCCCTGGCTGGGGAAGGTTGGGTGGGGGAGCAGAACGATTGCTAATATGTCATGCAACGCCAAATTTTCAGGAGTTTCCACCCTCTCCTTCTTTAAGCTCATCTCTATCCAACGTCTTTAGTGTTGCCTTCTCCAGTAAGACTCGGCAGGAAGGTTTGGAAGGCTCTGAAGCCACAGAAGTGTTGTGCACAGAAGCAACTTAAGCCCAGGCCACAGTGGAAGGAGCCAGGCTCCAGCAGAATGATGGTCAGGTGTGGCTGCACACTTGCGACCTCTGAGGGCACCGAGCATCTGGCAGCCATCCTCAGGGAGAGATTTCCAAAGTCTTTATTGGTTTTGTTGTTTGTTTGTTTGTTTGTTTGTTTGTTTAAAACAAGGCCTCTCTCTGTCACCCAGGCTGGGATACAGTGGCATGATCATAGCTCACTGTGGCCTCAAACTCTTGGGCTCAAGAAATCCTCCCACCTCAGCCTCCCAAGCAGAAATCCACCCACCACCTTGGCCTCCCAAAGTGCTGAGATTACAGGTGTGAGCCACCACACCCATCTGCCAAAGTCCATATTTGAAAGCTGTCCAGCCCAGGATTTCTGTTAAGAGACATGTTCTGAGCTCCAGGAACGGCGGATGTGCTCTTTAGACTTAACAGTGGCCAACTGGAAGCATTCCGACTTTGAGAAAAACTTAAGCACCTGTTATAAAAGTCTAGTGTATGTCACACTGTCACAATATCCTTTCTGTGGGCTATGGAAAGCTGGAGGAGCATTGTTTCAGACACGGTGGCAAACAGAGGACTGGGGCTTGTGGTTCTGCCATCCCGGTTTGGAAATGGGAGAGGTCTAATCTGATCAAGGCAGAATCTGGATTAAGTAGAAATATATTCAGAGCCAAAACAACAATCAATAATATTCTTTATGGAGAGACCTGGAACTACATCCTCCATGAAATGGAAGAGTAATGCTCCTTCCAGCCCTCCTAAATTATTTGTTTAACATATAGGAAAGGTATTAATCTCTAGCCACTCACACCCCTCAAAACTTCTAGGGGGAGGTTTTATTATACAGTATTGAGAACACCCAGTTCTGCTAGGAGAGCTGAATATTAGAATTTGGAGGATGACTTTACTCAGGGTTTAAAAGAAAAAAAAGCAAGGACAATTCCTCCTACACAGTTGACCCCCAAACAACAGGGGTTTGAACCATGCAGGTCCACTTACACATGGATGTTTTCTCAATGAAAGTTACACCGAGTCTGCCTGCCTCTCCTGCCTCCCCTTCCACTTCCTCTACCTTGTCCTCCTCTGCCACCCCTGAGACAGCAGATCAACCTCGCCCCCTTTCTCCTGCTCCTCGTTCTACTCACTATGAGGACAAGATGAAGACCTAATGAATAGTAAACATATTTTCTCTTCTTTATAATTTTCCTAATAATATTTTCCTTTCTCTAGCTTACTTTATTATGACAATACAGTGTGTATTACATATAACATACAAAATACGTGCTAATCAGCTATTTATAGTAGGATATTAGTAGTTAAGTTTTGGGAGAGTCAAAAGTTATACTCAGGTTTTTTACTGAGCTGGGGGTCAGCACCCCAACACCTATGTTGGAGGGTCAAGGGTCAACTGTATTAGTTCACTAGAGCTAACATAATAAAGTACCACAATTTGGGTAGTTTAAGCAACAGAAATTAGTTGTCTCAGTTCAGGAGACAAAAAGTCCAAAATCAAGGTGTCCAGAGAGTTGAATTTTTTCTGAGGACTGTGAGGAAAGGATCCATTCTAGACCATTCTCCTTGGCTAGCAGATGGTTGTCTTCTTCCTGCATCTTCATGTCATCTTTCTTTCTTTCTTTTTTTCTTTTTTCTTTTTTTTTTTTTTTTTTTTTTTTTTTTTTGAGACAGAGTCCTGCTCTGTTGCCCAGGCTGGAGAGAAATGGCAAGATTTTGGCTCGCTGCATCCTCTACCTCCCAGGTTCAAGTGATTCTCCTGCCTCATCCTCCTGAGTAGCTGGGATTACAGGTGCATGCCACCATGCCCAGCTAATTTTTGTATTTTTAGTAGAGATGGGGTTTCACCATGTTGGCCAGGCTTGTCTCAAACTCCTGAGTCATCTTTCTTGTATGTGTGTCTCTGCATCTGAAATTTCTCCCTTTTATCCCTTTTTATAAGGACACCAGTCACAGTGAATTATAACCCATTCCAAGAGTTTCATTTTAATTTGGTTGCCACTGTGAATACCCTACCTCCAAATAGGGTCACATTCTGAGGTACCAGAGGTTAGGACTCCAACATATCTTTTTTGAGGAGAATACAATTAAACCTGTAACATCTCCCTTTCCACAAAATCTAGTTCCATGGTTCTAAAGGAGGGAAAGAGCATCAGAATGAATACCTTCTCATGAATAAGGCACACTGGGGGGACTAGGAGAAGGGATTCAGTCAGAGAGACAGGCTCTAGAAATCCAGCCAAGAAGAAGGTCCTGTGTAACTTTTACATTTTCTTTGCACATCCAATTAGAAATGAGAAAATAGGAAGACTCTGAGTTCTTCAGCAAATGGCCAGATTATGAGTCCATTGACTGGGTAATTTATAAAGAATGAGATTTATTTCTCACACTTTCAGAGGCTAGAAAGTCCAAGATCAAGGTGCCAGTAGGTCTGGGGTATGGTAAGAGCCCAGTCTCTGCTTCCAAGGTGGGGCCTTGAATGTTGCAACCTCCAGAGAGGAAGAACTCTTTCCTCACATGGCAGAATGGCAGAAGAGGGCAAACCCACTTTTCCAAGCCCTTTTTATAGAATCGTTAATCCATTCATGAGGATGGAGCCCTCATGACCTAAACACTTCACATTCGGGCCCACCTCTCAGCACACTTGCATTGGAGATGAGGTTTTAACCTGTGAATCTTGGAGGGAACACAGACATTCACACCATATCATAGATTAATGGACTTATCCATAGATGGCCCTCAAATGCTAGAAGGGCTCTGCATAGGAACCCAGGGACCAGACCCGTCTATGGTCTGGCTACAGAGAACAGAAAGAACACAGGGGTCAATACAAGCCTGCTTGCATCCATCTGGGGCCCCTCCCCACCCAAATAAGGCCCTACAACCACCTTTTGGAGAGGAGAAAAAACAGAGATAGGAGCCTGAAATGTTGAGAATTTACCCCAAGGAGATGTTTCCACAAAGGTGACTATTTTAAACTGAAAGACACTTTCAAACCAAAAGAGTGAGTCTGAGATGCTTTAATCGGCAAGTTGAAAAACTAGAAACATGTTTTCTTTTCTACCCATCTGGGGGAGGGTACTGGAGCAAGATTAGCTCCATTATGGAAAATAAAATTCACATTTTCTTTGCACATCCAATTAGTAATATAAAATTGTCAGCCCTTGTTCTCCAGTTCCCTACACAGGGAAATGGAGTTACAAAGACCAAGTGAGAGGACATTTTGGGGAACATTTAAAAATCTAAACCCTGAACAGAGGTAGATATGAAATCAAGAATGAGGTGAACACTAATGGGAACATCTGCACAGATGTTAGACTGGGTTTCAATATACCTGAGTAGATACCTTTACTCTGACCCAAACCTACCTTACATAAAATCTCAACTATGTGGCCATGACCATACTGGCCATTTTCCCTACCTCATCTGTATTAGTCAGGGTACTCTACAGGGACAGAACTGATAGGATAGATGTATATATAAAGTGGAGTTTATTAAGGAGTATTGACTCACATGATCACAAGGTGAAGTCCCACAACAGTCCATCTGTAAGTTAAGAAGCAAGGAAGCCAGTCCAAGTCCCAAAACCTCAAAAGTAGGCAAGCCAACAGTGCAGTCTGCAGTTTGTGGCCTAAGGCCCAAGAGTCCCTGGCAAGCCACTGGTGTAAATTCAAGAGTACAAAAGCTGAAGAACTTGGAGTCCGATATTTGAGGCCAGCAAGCATCCAGCATGGGAGAAAGTTGAAGGCCGGAAGACTCAGTAAGTCTACTCTTCCATTTTTCTCCTGCCTCCCTTATTCTAGCTGTGCTGGCAGCTAATTAGATGGTACTCACTCAGATTGAAGGTGGGTCGGCCACTCCCAGTCCACTGACTCAAATCTTAATCTCCTTTGGCAACACCCTCACAGACACACTTAGGAATAATACTTTGCATCCTTCAATCCAATCAAGGTGACACTCAGTATTAACCATCACATCATCCCTTTCACAAGTGCTTTCCTGTGAAACCCCAAGCCCATCTTGCTCTTCCTCCTGTACTCTCCTCCTGCCTCCCAACCTGCCTCTGGATTTCAACCATTCTCCAATGTCTTTTTTTTTTTTTTTTTTTTTGGAGACGGAGTCTCACTCTGTCGCCCAGGCTGGAGTGCAGTGGCGCGATCTCGGCTCACTGCAAGCTCCACCTCCCGGGCCCACGCCATTCTCAGCCTCCCAAGTAGCTGGGACCACAGGCGCCCGCCACCGTGCCCGGTTAATTTTTCGTATTTTTTTTAGTGGAGATGGGGTTTCACCGTGTTAGCCAGGATGGTCTCGATCTCCTGACCTTGTGATCCGCCCGCCTTGGCCTCCCAAAGTGCTGGGATTACAGGCATGAGCCACCGCTCCTGGCCTCTCCAATGTCTCAGTTCATTTTGTGTTGCTATAAAGGAATACCTTAGGCTGGATAAATTATAAAGAAAAAAGGTTCATTTGGCTCAAGATTTAGATGACTGAAAAGTTCAAGCTTGGGTGTCTGCATCTGGCGAGAGTCTCAGGCTGCTTCCACTTGTGGTGGAGGGTGAAGGGGAGCTAGCATGTGCAGGGGTCACATGGTGAGAGAAGAGGACAGAGGGAGGGAGGAGGTGCCAGGCTCTTTTTAACAACCAGCACTCATTGAAACTAATGGTGAGAATTTACTCACCTCCAGGGAAGACGCCAATCTATTCAACTGCCGCCATAACCCCAATATTTCCCATTACCCCACCTCGACACTGGGGATCAAATTTCAACATGAGGCTTGATGGGGACAAACAAATCAAACCATAGCACCCCTTAATCTGTGCACTCCCACTTTTACAGCACAAGCCTAATGCATGCAAAACAACCGCATATCAAAAGCATTCTCCAAATGACCCTCTTTCATCGTGAAAGGGAGCTTGCTGTTAGCACAAGAGCCAAGCAAGCAACAGCTTTTGGGGAAGTGATAACATCAGGATCTGATAGTGGAGCCCATGCCAAATCTCAGCAGAGAGCCCCAGGACCTGCAAGGACTGTGCATGAGACTTGGCACTGGTATCCTCAAGCCACAGAACCATTTCTGGAAAAGCAAATGGAAGCCAGAGGGCAAGGGAGCCAGAACAGCAGTGAGGCAGTGAGGACCCTGAGTTCAGCCCACAAGAGCACTCCCCTCCAAGGCAGCACAACAAGTAAGCACAGGCTTTCCACCTCCTTCAGGCCAGATGTTTCTCTCCCCGTTCTAGCTGAGGGCTGAAATATCCCTTAACTAGTTCGGTGAGTGTGTTGTTGGTTATAGCTTCTCTCTATATTTCTACAGCCCCTACCTCTCATATCCACCTGCTCCAGGGCACACAGCCCGTTCCCTGCAGACTGAGGTCCTGCTGCTGGGCTCTGAGTGGAAAAGACTTTAGCATTTTTAACAACCTGCTACTCAAATCTCAAATTGTGGGCCCTACACCAGCAGCTTCAGCATCACCTGGTTGCTTGTTAGAAATACAGGCTCCATTGCAGACCCACTGAATCCAAATCTGCATTTCAACAAGACCCCAGACAATTGTGAGACAGAGTCAAGTTTGAGATACACTTCTTTTTCAAACTGGGTGTAAATGGAATCACCTGGGGAGTTTTTAAAAATATTGATGCTTACCTCCCACCTCCCAAAATTCTGATCTAACTGACACAGGGTGAGATCAAAGGATTATGGGTTTTAAAAGCTCCCCAGATGATTCGACTGGGGAGCATAGCTCGAGAACCAATGCTTCACTTCTCTACCACTTGGATCTTCTATCTGTTCATTGATTCTCTTTCCAGTTATTCAACAAAGCAAATTATAAGCTCTCTTTTTCTATTTAATTTTATTTTTAACTTTTATTTTAGATTTAGGGAGTACATGTTTGTTACCTGGATATATTGCATAACGTTGAGGTTTGGGGTATTAATGATCCTATCACCCAGGTAACGTGCATAGTACCCAATATTTTTTCAACCCTTGCCCCTGTCTTTCTTCCCCACTCTAGTAGTCCCCAGTGTTCCCCTAATTGCGTCCGTGTGTACTCAATGTTTAGCTCCCACTTAGAACATGAGGTATTTGGTTTTCTGTTCTTGTGTTTATTTGCTTAGGATAATGGCCTCCAGCTGCATCCATGTTGCTGGAAAGGACGTGATTGTGTTCTTTTTTACGGCCTTGTAGTGGTTCATGATGTATATGCACCACATTTTCTTCATCCATTGCATCGTTGATGGACATCTAGGTTGATTCCACAGCTTTGTTATTGTGAAGAGTGTTGCAGTGAACATATGAGTGCATGCGTCTTTTC
Source organism: Macaca thibetana thibetana (assembly GCF_024542745.1). Taxonomy (NCBI): domain Eukaryota; kingdom Metazoa; phylum Chordata; class Mammalia; order Primates; family Cercopithecidae; genus Macaca; species Macaca thibetana. The sequence continues at coordinate 123,907,086 of NC_065584.1, forward strand.
AATAGAACTTTCTTTACCTTTTGGATATACACCCAGTAATAAGATTGCTGGGTCGAATGGTTAACATTCTGTTTTTAATAAACCAAGTTATAAAAAGATTTTAAATCAAAGCTTGGTGCTGCTAATTCTAATGAGTCCAGAGCTTATATTTTTTATCTTCCATGAAGGTAGGAGGTCTGCAGAAAGTGGTGGCAGACACAGGCCCAGTCCAGGAACTGACAGCTTTTCAACCACATCCTGGTTTCCCCTCCGAGGGTAGAGCAAGGGCTTGTCCTTTAGTATCTGGACAGAAGGAGAATTCTAGGGGCAGAGCAGGCAGTTGACTAGCCTGAAGGGTGTATTGGGCTCCTGGTTAAGAATCGATAACTCCCCAATGGAGGAGCTAAGCTCCGTCCCTTTTTTTAGGTCAAGCCTAGTAGTGATGAACTTCAGATGAACACCCTCAACACCAGCAAGCTCTAGTTACCTGAGCATTAGCCCAACCTGGTCCCCCTCCAAGAATGACAATACCAACTGGCAAGAGGCTGGGATCCCAAGGAAGCTGGCAAAAGGGGCTCTGCTTACATCAAAAAAAAGTCCTGCCAGTCACAGTGGCTCAAGCCTGTAATCCCAGCACTTTGGGAGGCCAAGGCAGGCGGATCACCTGAGGTTGGAAGTTCAAGACCAGCCTGACCAACATGGAAAAATCCCGTCTCTACTAAAAACACAAAAAAATTAGCCGGGTGTGGTGGTGGGCACCTGTAATCCCAGCTACTCAGGAGGCTGAGGCAGGAGAATCGCTTGAACCTGGGAGGTGGAGGTTGCGATGAGCTGAGATCGTCCCATTGCACTCCAGCCTGGGCAACAACAGTGAAACTCCGTCTCAAAAAAAAAAGTCCAAGAAGGAGGGTGGGAAGCCTCAGTCCAGAGTCTTTGCTGAATGTGAGCCCTTTATTGGGCCACAGGGTCCCTCTCATTTCTCAAAGAATAGGCTGCCTGTCTAGGGCCTTCCCAGATTTTTGGACCCAAGTAGGCTTAATCTTCTATATGGAAAATTGGCTTATATTATAATCTGAGTAGTTTTATGTATTTATTGTAAAGAAAATTTACCCCAAAATGGGTGTCTGAAGGAAATGAAAGAAATAGGAGATCTGTCCCCCAGTAATCTTTTTTAAAAGTACAGGTTCTCATCCACCAGGTACATTTGGGAGGAAGAAAGGGGGCAATGCCTCAGAGCGGTTGTATGACCTTCAATGAGTCATCTCCCAGATCTGAGCCTCAGCTTCCCAATATGTAAAATAGGGAGACTCAGTTGCAATTATCTGTAAGGGGCACCTTCCTATTTAAACCGTGTATGGTCCTACCTAAAGGCTGAGGCTTTAATTTTAAACACTTGCAATAACCGCTACAATCCCAAAATTTGGTGACATAGTTCCTCCTGATTGGAACTTGGTCCGTATGTCCATCAACTAAGGCATGTGTAGAAAATTCCCGAGAGGATGTTAGGGGAGATAATACAGGCAGGACGGGGTATCATCAGCCATGACTGGAGGTTGCTGATGCTCTTGTTTTGTTCCATTTCATGGAGCAACAGAGACGAATGAATCTTTAGAGCCAAGGCCAATCAAGCTTTCACCACCACCTCTCCACCAAAATATGCCCTTTCCAAGGTCACCAACAACTTCACATTGTTAAAAAAGTGGCAGAGCTTACCCTTAGCTGACTACATCTCTCAGCAACATTCCTCACTGTTGACCCCTCCAGCGTCCTTGAAATATTATCTTCCTCTGGCTTCCATGACACCCCACATGCCTCATTTTGCACCTACTTCTCTGACCACTCCTTCCTGGTCTCCTTTGTTTGTTTCTTCCCACCTCCCCAAATACTTAGTGTTACAGTGCCCCTGGTCTTTAGACCTCTTCTCTTTTCTCTCTGTATCTACTCCCCCTGGTGATCTCACCCATCTCATGGCTTTAAAACCACTAATGATTTCCAACATTACATCTCCAGCCCTGACCTCTCCCTGCTACAGCACATCAAGTGAGCCTCAACTGACCAGAGATGTTTGAGATAAAGGAGCTTGTATTCCCAGGGCAAGAGAGGGAAAAATCGCCTTGAGGCTAGTCAGTTTTTATAGCTTCCTTTGTAGAGGAGAGTGAGTACTTACTGCTTACTAGACAAGCAGCATGTTTTTCAAAAGTCAAAAGGAAGCTTATGAGGAACAAGGTAATACTCTCTAGATGGCTGGCCTTGTCTTAGGCACATTCATTAATTCATTTTGTGCACAGGAATAATATGTCCATGAACCTGGGGGAACCACTCTTTTGAGAGACCTTGTCCTCGGAGTTCCTCTGACTCAATATTAGGAGCAAGATAGAGCAAGACACCTATTCTTTCATGTATGCCATATGTATGAATGAATGAAACAAAGGCATAGTTCTGCATTGGTTAAAAAAAACAAAAAGCCCACTAAAAGGCAATGGTATATGTTCAGGAATCATATTTTGAAGACCAACTATATCCAAGACTCACGGCAGGTTTTGCATGCCACTGATGCATCTGCATGACCTTCCCAAGGCTATTTGTCACAGCGGCCCCAAAATCCTGGCCTCTATGGGCCTAAGTGTTCTGGAGTAAATAGGCCAGGCCAGCACCCCTGAGAAGCAGGGGCTCACCCCATCCTAAGCCACCTTCCCAGTCTCTAAGCAACCTCAGCATCAGTGGCCCTCTGACCCCATCAGCCTGTGTGTCCCTACTTGTCTGAACACATACAATTTTCTTTCTTTTAATTGGCAGATTTTGGAAAACAAGTACATAAGTGAACACAGAGCAAAGTGTTTAGTCTGGGAGCTATTTCTCGGAAGTCTCTTTTGAGAAAGAGTTTCTAGCCCTTCCCCACTTTCATGAGATTAGAGAGATAGGAACAGGTACGTGGAGGGAGGGGTCCACACTCTGGAAAACATTTCTGGATCTGATAACCACCCTAATGAAGCCCCAAAGCTATCACCTTTGGATGGGTTTCTCAAACATGGAATTCTACCAGGATTTCTGTCAACAGGCCTCCTAATCCCCTCTCGCCTGCCAAGCCACATGCTACACAAAAGTGAAGAACAAGCAAGGCATTGAGACACGTGTTCTATCCAGCCAGGGGATGCGCAACGTCTGCCCACGCAGGCTGCATTATTATCAGCAGGAACTGACAGAGGGGTCTGTTCTCCCCTCTCCAGGCAGTGGAGGTGCACTTCCCGCCTCTGACCTGTGGCTCAGCCCGGTCTCAGCAGAAATCCCAGGGGAGGTTCCGGCCTTGCTCGCATCCTGCTTCCTGTGCTAAGATCTGGTCGGAATGAAAGATGGTAAAAGGTCTTTTATATTGAGAAGGCCTTTACAAAGCTTGCCTTTACTATTTTATAATCTCTACATTTTATTGTCCTTTTAAAATCACAAAAGTAAGTAGAAACGTGAGGAGGCGCTGCTTTATTTATTTGCTCTCCCATTCAACAACTGGGCTGCTGCATTACCAGTTCCCCCTACTCTTTGATTCAGAAATGGACACTAGAAATTTTTCCCACTTGTGACTGAAGCTGCAAACACTTCAACCTGTTTTCAGTTACCCTGTTGTACCTCACAAGATTCCATCCTCTTTTCAGTGGAAAGAAAGCCATGGCCGAGGCAGTGCAGGTCTAGTGTGGTTCTCAGACTCTCTGGGAGCAGCTGGCACACATTCAAGAACAGGGAGTTCCTGAAGGGTGGCTGAGGACAGATCATGGGACCGGAGGTGAGAGGCGCCCCAAAGGGTTGGAGCCCTCCTTACAGGCATGAGCAGTGGGGTCTGATGCACCACGGTGAGGGCATTCAGCAGCCAGGTCCTGAGTAGCTGAAACACAGGATACACAGAGGGCAATGTCTTAGAGCCACACCAACTGGGTAGGACTGAACAGATGGTCATTCAAGCCTTTAGGGTGTATCAGCAATCCATCAGAAAACTTGTTAAAAGGCAGATTCTAGGCTCAGCCCTAGATTCCGATCCAGCAGGCCTGGGATGAAGACCAGGCAGGAATCTGCATTTTTCCAGTTTTTCCAGCTGCTTCTAATGTAGATGGACTCCGGATTGCTATTTGAGAGACACTGATGTAGAACAAGTTCAGTTAGACTGGAGATATTAGCCAAGGTAATTTCGAAAAAGAATGTGCTTGCTCAAAGCTCTGACAAATTTAAGGTCAGGGGCTAGAGAAATGAATATGGACACACTCACAGCTTAAAGGTTAGGTTGGGAGGCCCAAAGGAAGCACAGGTTCAAAGGCACAAGGGAGTCGTTGTGGTGAACAAGGCTCAGAGAAGCTTCTGGAAGCCCATGATCTGGCAGATGACACACACGATAGTATGGCAGATGGTACATACCAGGTAAACCCTAAATGCATAAGGTTTGTATTACTTATAGGAAAACAAGACATGAGCCTAAGCAAGAGGCCTGGCCCCTCCAAATCTACAGTTAACGGGCAGAGTCCTTTAGAAGCATGGGTCCATTAGGGAATTTTACCTTGCCTCAACAGAAACGACGGTAAGCGTAGGTGTTGCAAGGAAGCCATAGTTCAATTGCTCTACATCTATTATCCCAGCAAGGACAATGCTAGTTCTATGAGAAATTCTAAAGATGACACAGCTCTATTGTCAAAGAGCTTATGATATAATCATAAAGCACTTTAGAAAAATGGTCTAGTTAAGTAAGCCCAAATACTGGATAGTATTGAAGCAGTTGACTGCAATCTAGAGTACAAAGTGGGTCCTGTGCAGCCAGGAGAAAGCTCACAGAGTAGGCAGAGGGTTGGGACTAAGTGATTTAAAGCCCTTATAATTCTTACTGCATGGCCCCTTTTTCCAGCAGGCCTGACCATGTTATGTTCTATGCAATTCACACCATCTGAAAATACACTGCAGCTCTCCGTTCCCCTCCCAGTGTTAGTTCTCACCTTGCAGCTTTTGGGACCCACATTCAGCTTCTTGCCCTGTTCCTATTCTCATCTTCTGATACGCCATCTTCCCTGGTAAGGTTTTGCCATGCCCTTGAACATGACATTAGATACGACTCCAGTTTTGACTCTTACTACACTCTCTCTCCCCACTCATGGCACAGTGATGATTTGCAAACTCCCTCCAGCCACCTTGGATATATCATGCTCCCTGATCCAACCTGGCCCCTGATCCTTGTATCCTTGTACCTTGGTATGATCTCCACGGGCAGCAGCTCCATGGGAATTTTCCAGTCCCAGAGAATTCATGCACTCATGAAGGGAAAGAACAAATGGGGTGAGTATGAAGGCAGAAAGGAGAGATGGAAGATAAGGAGCAACAGTCAGACAGGAGAACCCATATTTTGAGATCAACGATAACATCTTCCCTCTCAATCAGGATACTTCCTAATCTCAAGTACTCTATTTGGAAGGGAGAGATCTGTAGTTTCTGGGCTCAAATAAAGGTAATCTTTGGCTTGAAGCACTAGGCAAGCACAGCCTTCTACATCTTGATGGAACCTCATGGGAAGGTGGAGGCTGAAGCACAAATGACATGTAAAGGAAAGTCTGGTGAGATTGAGCATTAGTGGAAGAACTTCGGTGGCCTGGCCTGATCATCACCTGAGCCAGGTTCCTGGAGGCATGTTCTTGCTAAGCTTCGTCTGTGGCCCCAAAGCCTTTGGGGATTCAGAATCAATGAATATTCTGCAGTCTGGTCTCCACATGACCCCCAACTTGCTTAGGCTCATCACATGTTACATGGAACATGATTCCTTTGAGTCACTGCGGTGAACAAAAGGACCAAAAGGAATCATGTTCCATGTAAGAACCCATCTTCTGAACACCCCACTGCACTCTCACTGGTAGAAGACAAATCTGATGCGCTAGGGAGTTATATAGTTTATTTCTTCTCATTTCAACCTCTCTATTTCTCAGACACACATACACAGGTGCACACACACACAAGTGCTTGTGCACACATATACACACACAGAGAGGACTTTGAACTGCCTAAGGGCAAGAATAATTCCATATTCATGTTCCACAATGCCTGGAGAAATCTTTTCATACAGTAGGTCTTCAAAAAATCCCACTAACAAGCAGCATTCATAATAGTAAAGTAAATGATGCTGCTACAGATCTGAGCTGTGGGAGGATCCATGAAGACTGCCAGGTATGAATATCTTCAGGGTCTGTCTCATAGGGATGTAGTCCCACAGATGTCCATAAGCCCCTTACCTCACAGCCTCAAATTAATCAAGCAAAGAGACTAACAGAAACTTGTCAAGTCTTGTATCTCCTTAATTTTACCTTATGCTAAGTTTCTGTGATAGAGAGAAGCTATGGCTGGCCAGCAGTCACCAGCCATAATCCAGCCCCTGGAGGCTTGGAGATCTATAGCCTAGATTGAAGAGTGTGGCAATGGCTAGGAAAGTAAGGATAGGTAAGAATTACCTATTGTATCTACTCTATAAAATTGTAGAAAAGCCACTCTTCACTTTCCCAAGAACCTCTCATTGATAAAGATTTGCAGAAAGTGTCTGCCTGGGGTCCCCGTTGTTTCTTTTACGTTTCCTGAGTCGCCCACAGCTGTTTCCCTCCTTATAATCATCTCATTATCATTGGATGGCAGCAGAGACTTCATGAGAAAGCTCATGGGCCTATGGTCCTGCCTCCTTTGCACGAGGATGAGAGGTTTCAGGAGACCTTTTTCATAAGGGCTTGTCCAGGATTTGGGCCAGTCCCACAGGATTCCAGATTCTTGAAGTTCGGCTGAAAACCTTGTGGGAAAAAAAAAACCCTCTAAACAGGAGAAAGCCAACATATATTAAAATGTTCTTGTCTTCCCAGATAGGTTGTGTTTTGTGAATAGGGCGACATGTTATTTCTCCCAGGAAAAGAAAAAACAAAACTGATTCAAAATGTACTGAGGTAAAAAGAGTTGTAGAAGCAAATTAATCTTCAGATTTCCTAACTTTTTGTGTCCCATAAATAATCTGTGGCCTTGTCCCAGAGAGAAAAGTGTCTGCTATTTTGGCAAACTAGGTATCTCAGAGAGAGAACAGAATTGCCCTGTCTTGAGGGAAGACCACAAGGGCAAACATAAATGAAAAGAACAAAGACTCTGTATTGTTGAGTTGAATGGCCACCCAAATATCCCAAAGAATGAACTTTAACTTTCTCAACAGAAAGGCAACCACAAGAAGTCTGGCGGCTCATGGAGAAAGTTCCTTTGTGAATACGTGGCCTTTACAGTGCTTCATCTTTACACAGAATTAACTCCGGGCCTGAAAGATGTGTGCCTTTTCCTGGTTTGTTTTAATGGCAGACTCAGAACACCGGGTACAGTTTTGCTTCTGTCTTTAAAGTTGTCCTTGCTTTGCCCTCCAAGGCCTGTAGCCAGTCAAGCATTTTTGGCGAGACAGAAACACTCTCTAATCCCAAGAATGCCCAGGAACCAACAGACATAGGTGGTTCCTAAGCTTATTTCCTGTGTTCAGATTCAAGAGTGGAATCCCAGTTTGGCCTGGCTACAGAGGCTGGAAGGTAGAAAAGGTGAAAAATTCTCTAAAATGTTTCCAGGTTTTCTATTTACTGGATAGGCAACAAACCAATAGCTGTTTGGAGGAGCTAGCTGGCTGGAGCAATTTTCCAAGAATTTCCAAATAGCAGTACGTGGCCTAAGAAAGGGAGGTACCAGGAAAGGAGAAAGAAGGGAGCAAAGTAAAAAATGATTTATTGGTGCCCTTAGCAATATAAAGTTGAAGTGGACAGCGCAGCCAAAAGTATCTTGCTACTGCAGTAGGGAAATTAGCCAAGGGTGGTGTCAATTAGAGATACAAGGGGTGGTAATTTCATTTGAGAAGCCAACTCTAGGCAAAGGGTATGGGTGCTGAGCAATTGCCCCAGCAGCCTGCCAAGGTATGTGCTATTTGTTTTCATCAGGACTGTGGATAGGGGTGTGTGTGCGTGAGAGAGAGAGAGACAGATAAAGTAGGTCATCCTATCGAAAGAGAAGGTGAAAGGGTTGAGGAAGGCCTCTCTTCTCTCTGATTTATTGTAGAGCAGGAAGAGTCACTGTCTGTAATACACAAAAAAAGGAAAACAGGAAGTCAAACTTTCAAGAAGGCAAAGGGAAATCAAAACCAGGGATAGGACAAGGATGAATGAAAACACCTGGCATAGAAGTGAAATGAGAAAAAAGGAAATTTTGCTTTCTCAGAAATACACAATTGGTCTGAGCCTCATTCTTTGGAAGTTAAGTCCAGTCCTTCTGAAAAAGATGTGTAAACCACTGAAGAGGAACCATGATGATAATTCACCCCTTGCAGGCTGTGGGAGAGGAGGTTTGGAAGACAGGTGGGAAGTTGGCTCTCTGAATGCTGTAGACAATGAGGAGGTACGTTGTCCTTTGAGAGGTGAAAAGGAGGCAGCCATCATTTAGTAAAGTACTATTGTCCCCTAATGATAGATGTGCTTAGGTATTTCTATACCAATGGTTGTAATGAAAAGAGTATAAACTTAAGTCAAACAGACACAACTTTTCTTTGTGTATACAACAGGAATAATACTTATTACCTCAATCTTGGCTACAGAGTTAGAATGAAATGGCACCTGGAACATAATAGATGTTCTTTAGATTTAATTTATTCTCTTTTCCTCTTCATGCCGAGATAAAAGAGTACCAGAAGAAGAAGTTTGAGACACATTCTCTAGAGACAAAAAATGTAAATGGCATAAGATAATCAGTGGCTTTACCCACTGATTCTTGCAATGAAAAGTTGGGTGTAATGGACAAGAAAGGAAGGGATGAGAAACAAAGGACAGTGGACAAATGGAATTCAAAACCAGTTGTGTATTTCTGGTTCTGGATCTCAGACACTAAATGTACAGCCTCTAGTTAAGAGTGGACCATCTCTCACAATGCCTGGAGACCAAATGAACTAATCCAGAAGTTTTAACTAATGTGAAAGAAATACCAGATAAAACAATGAAGAGAAGCTATAAAGAATAAGAGATGTGGCAAGAAATATAAAGTTGGAAAGGTGATCAGTGAATCACATGAAGAAATAACTAAAAATCAGGCACAAACAATATTAATTAACTCAGATCTCTATGTTCCAATGTCAGAGCATGGACGACAAAAAACAAGATTCCAACACTGAATGGAAAATCTGATCTCAAAAGCTTCACCAGTGGCCAGGTGCAGTGACTCACACCTGTAATCCCAACACTTTAGGAGGCCGGGACTGGCAGATCTGGCCTGAGGTCAGAAGTTCCAGATTAGCCTGGCCAGCATGCTGAAACCCCATCTCTGTTAAAAATACAAAAATTAGCCAGACGTGGTGGTACACACCTGTAGTCCCAGCTACTCGGGAGGTTGAGGCACAAGAATTACTTGAACCTAAGTGTTGGGACTGCAGTGAGCTGAGATCATGCCACTGTACTCCAGCCTGGCCAACTGAGTAAGACTCTGTCTCAAAAATAAATAAATAAATAACCAGAACTTTTTGGAATGGAGCTCAACATTGAAATATTGCAAACATGCTGAGAAGGGAAGACAAAGTAGTTATAGACCTAAATAATGCTCTGTGTTGCTGATGGCATTACTCACAAACTGTAGGCACAGATATAAAATGGTACACATTTCATGGAGGGTAATTGAAAATATGTAGTGAGTGTTGTGAGGTGCCATCAGACTCTTCCTTCAGAACCAAGGAGCCATTCTCCTAGTTGCAAGAGGATAGCCTGCTGCATTGGTTTCTGATAGCTACTGTTACAAATAGTACCACAAATTTCATGGCTTATGTTTTAGGCAAATGCTAAAAGTGTTTTAAACAAATGTACTATCTTATAGTTCTAGGCATCAGAAGTCTGAAACGGGTCTTGTGTGACCAAAATCAAGACGTTGGTAGGGCTGCATCCCTTTCTGGAGGTTCTTGGGAAGAATCTACTTTGTTTCTGTCGGAGTTTTCTGGGATTTTTTTTTTTTTACCTTCTTTTTCTTTTGTCTATTCCAGTCTTTAGGGGCTGCCTGCCTTCCTTGGCTCATGGCCCCATTCGACCTTCAAAGTTGAGTCTTTCTTATATTACATTATTGACACCCTCTCCCTTCTGCTTTCCTTTTTATAAGGATCCTTGTAATTACACTGGACCCACCTGGATAATCCAGTATAATATCTACATCTTAATTTCATCTGCAACCTTCATTATTCTTTGCCATGTCATCTAACATATTCAGAGACTTCAGGAATTAGGATATAGACATCTTTGGGGGCTGTTATTCTACCCACCATTTCTGACAGCCACTCATAGCTGAGTCTCTCCCCAGGAGTTATCTTTGGTTGAAAGCAGCTGCCTCAGGCAAGGTTATGCTCCACAGGAAAAACTGGCATCCAATGACTGGCTGATTGAAGGCCCAAAGGCCCAGCCCCTCCAATGCCTCAGTATGGAACATTCCTCACTAGCCATCCCAGCTCCAGGGCCTCCTTGAATCAACTGAAGCCATTGCTGCAATGTATTCCAAAATTCAGCTTTTGTTCATAACTAGCCTTGTTCTTTTAGGTCCCACCAAGTTGTTGTTCTCAAGAGCTCTCTCCAGTATCTTCCAGGTAACAAATCTCCGTCTCAAAGTGTTTCATGGGAAACCCAACCTAAGGCAGTAGATGTCAGGAATGGTCAGAGGAAGCCGACTCTAAAATAGAACTTAGGAGATGGGCACCTGCCAGCCCATTAACAATGAGGATCCCATCACTAGTGAAAACTGAAGTATGTATGGCCCTCATATGTTATACTGCTATGTTAAAATATTCCTTGATACAAGTAGAAGGAAATGCACCAAAAGATGCAATATCTTTGACATTTGAGCCATTCTGGGGAAACTGGGATTGCAGATGCTGAGTATTATCTATGTACTGGGAAAAAAGAAGGGAAATCTGGGAAAGGTGAGTTGATCAATTGTCTATTGAAATCAAATTGTGATAGCCAGAGGACTTCCTTGTCAGCACTAAAACGTGACTCTCATCTTGTCTAGTTTGAAAGCAGAAAAATCTGAGAATCAAGTCAAGGACTTAATTATAAGTGTAGTACAACTCAAAAAAAGGTAGAATTCTCAATCCTAGCAAATCTTGAAACTCCAGATCCCCTCAGAACCATTTGCTCCTATAGAAGTGATGCACTCCTCTTCAAGTAAAGACCCCTTAGTTGAAGACAACACAGGGTTCTCTGCCTGTAAAACAATATGTCTTCCCTTGGGATTTAGCTCACATCTACCCTCCTGCCCACTAGAGTCAGCTGCAATAGAAGCTGGCCAGGAAAGTGCTGAGTCAGCTAGGAAAATAAAGCGCCCATACCCCAAAGGGGCTGTAGGTCCCAGCCAAAATGTGCCAGCAGAGGTAGGTAAACTGTAAACGGGACTAAAGTCTGAGAAGCCTGGATCAAGGGTAGTAGAATACAAATTTGAATAAGGGAGAGATTGTTGCTGTGAAGATACTCTCCTACAATACAGGGTTTAACTCTGGTAGACACCCAGGCAGATGGTGGTTAACGTTCTGCTAGCACAGCCCTTGGAAACTACCATATTCTACCATAATAAATTATAAAAGGAGAAACCAAAAGGCTCGAAGGGGTGGGCATAAAATGTAGAGATAAAATGGAAGCTGGAAAACCTACCAGCAGATGATGTTCTAAGACATATCAGAAAGACATTGTGCTCACCAGAATGATGAGAGATGTAATGGGAGCACAGCAGCAACAGCATCAAGAAACTCAGTGGTGCCTGTCCTCTGTAGGCCAAGCTGATTATAAAAATTAAAAAGTGGTAATCCCTTACCCAGTTTCCAGGACTAAACCAGTTTTCAGATCTTCCAGTGTTTGACTGAAGGAGAGACCAGGTACCCAGAAAGAACAGCTCTGCGGTGCCGCAGCAAGTGTGTAAGGTAATGACTGCCTCAGTTTTTCCTAAAGGACCTATAGCCATTTACTCAAGTAACTCTAAACTGAGGAAAAGGGAATATCCTGACACTTTGAGGTTGATGGAGGCAGGGTCAAAAATAACATGGATATCTAGGGAACTGAAGCATCATCATCCTTCCCTTGTTAGAGGGCATAAAGGGGGCAGATAATAGAGCTGGGCAAGTTGGACCAATGAATCTTACAGTTGGTTTTTTCAAAAGACAAACAAAATTGACAAAACTTTGGTTAGATTAACCAAGGAAAAAAGAAAGGACTCAAAAAAAATAAAATTACAAATGAAAAGAGGTATTAAAACTGATAGCACAGAAGTACAAAGGATCACAAGAGACTACGATGAACAATTACACACCAGCAAATTGGATAATCAAGAAAAAATGAATATATTCCTGGAAATATACAACCTGCAAAGACTGACTCAAGAAGAAATAGAAAATCTAAACAGACCAATAACAAGTAAGGAGATTGAATCGATAATCGAAAACCCTTCAACAAAGAAAATCCTAGAACCAGATGGCATTAATGGTGAACCCAACCAAGCATTTAAAGAATTAACATCAATCCTTCTCAAATTCTTCCAAAAACATGAAGAGAAGGAAACACTTCCAAATGCATTTTAATGAGGTCAGCATTATACCAATATCAAAGCCAGTTAAGGACACTACAGCAAGATAAAATTACAGGTCGATATTCCTAATGAGCGTAGACACAAAAATTCTCAACACTAGCAAACCAAATTCGATAGCACACTAAAAGAATTTTATGCCATAATCAAGTGGGATAATTCCTGGAATGCAAGGATGGTTGAACATATGCAAATCAGTAAGTGGGATACACTACATTAACAGGATGAAGATTTATGACCATCTCAATAGATGTTTTAAAAAAAGCATTCAACAAAACTCAACATTGTTTTATAATAAGAATTCTAAACGAGTTGGGTACAGAAGAAATATACCTCATCATAATAAAGCTATATATACCAAGCCCACAGTTAACATTATACTCAATGATGAATAATCAGGAGCAAGATAAGGGCACCCACTCCCACCACTACCAATATTATTGAAACTTATAGCCAAAGCAATTAGGCAAGAAAAAAAAAATAAATTGTCTCTGTTTGCAGATGATGTAATCTTACACATTTGGCCAGAAAAACATTAGAACTAATAAGCAAATTCAGTAAAGTTGCAGAAAACAAAATCAGCACATAAAAATCAGTGTGTTTCTATATAACAACAAAGTATCAGAAAAAGAAATAAAGAAAAAATGCTGTTTACAATACAGTCAAAAACAATAAAGTACTTATGAATAAATTTAATTAAGGAGAGATAAAAGATTTGTACACTGTACATAAACTGTAAGGAATTGATGAAACAAACGAAAGAAGACATAAATAAATAGGAAGGTATCCCATGTTCATGGATTTTTTAAAATTAATATTATTAAAATGTCTATACTACCCAAAATAATCTACTGATTCAATGCCATTCCAATCCAAATTCTTAGGGCATTACTCAAAGAAATAGGAAAAACAATCCTGAAATTTGTATGGAACCACAAACGACCCCAAAAAGCCAAAGCACTCTTGAGAAAGAACAAAGCTGGAGGCATTACATGTCCTGATTTCTAATCATATTACAAAGCTATAGTAATCAAAACAGTATAGAACTAACATTAAAACAGACACATAGACAAATGAAAGAGGATAGAGAGCCCAGAAATAAACCCACACATATAGGGTAAACTAATACTTGACAAGGGTACCAAGAATGCACAATGGGTAAAGAATAATCATTTTCATACACAGTGTTGGAAAAACTGGATATCCACATGCAAAAGAATGAAACTGGACCTCTGTCTTATAGCACTAAAAAACAAACAAACAAACAAACAGAAAAAACCTCAAAATCAAAAACACAAATATAAGATCTGAAACCATAAACTCCTACAGGAAAACACAGAAAAAACTTCCTTGACATTGGCTTCACAATTACTTTTTTGATATGACACCAAAAACACAGGAAACAAAAGCAAAAACAAATAGGACTACATCAAGCTAAAAAGCTTCTGCATGACAAAAGATTCAGCAAAATGAAAAGACACCTGTAGAATGGGATAAATATTGGCAAACCATGTATCTGTTAGGGTGTTCACTTCCAAAATATATAAGGAACTCATACAACTCAATAACAAATAATTATTATTATTTAACTAAAATTAAATTAAATTTCACTTTATTAAATTAATAACCCAAGTAATTTTAATTTATTAAATTAATAGCCTAATTAAAATAGTCAAAAGACCTAACAGACACTTTTCTAAATTCATAAAAATGTCCAACAGATTCATAGACAGGTGTTCAACATTGCTAACCATCAGGCAAATGCAAATCAAAACTACAATAAGATATCACCATATACCTGTTTGTATGACTATTATCAATAAGACAAGAGATAAGTGTTGGTAAGGATGTAGAGAAAAGAGAAAAGTTGTGTACCCTTGGTAGAATGTAAATTGGCACAGACATTATGGAAAACAGTATGGCGTTGCCCAAAAAATTAAAAAAAGAACTACCATATGACCCACCAATCCCACTTCTGTGTCTATATATCCAAAGGAAATAATATCAATTTCTCAAAGAGATATCTGCACTCTTGTGTTCACTGCAGCGTTATTCATAATAGCCGAGACACGGAAACAACTTAACTGCCTGTCAACAAATGAATAAAGAAAATGTTGTGTATGTGTAGGGAAATATTATTCAGTCATAAAATTGGAGAACATCTTGCTATTTGTGACAACATGGATGAACTGGGAGGGCATTATGCTAACTGAAATAAGCCAGAAAAATGAAGACAAATACTGTATTATCTCACATATGGAATCTAAAAAAGTCACACTCACTGAAACAGAAAGTTGAATGATGGTTGCCAGGGGCTGGAGGTTAGGGGAAATAATAGTATGTTGGTCAAAGGATACAAACTTTCAAATACAAGATGAATAAGCTCTGAGGATCTAATGTACAGCATGGTGGCTGTATTTAATAATACTGTATTGTGTATTTGCAATTTTCTAAGAATAGACTTTGTGTTCTCACCACAAAAACAAAAGTGGTAACTCTCTGAGGTGAAGGATATGTTACTAATGTAATTGTGATCATCCTTCCTTTACAATAAATACTTATATCAAATAATCATGTTGTACATCTTAAATAGATACAATTTTATTTGTCAATTATATGTCAATACAAGTGGTGGGGGAAAAACAAAAAAAAATTGCATGAGCTAATGACCCAAGTCCTCATGTCATTTACCACTGTTGCACCAGCTATGGCTATATGGGGACCACTTATTTCAGTTGATAGAGGAGGGGAAAAGCCAAGCTTTGTTCAAAACAGATGGGCCAGTTTGATATAGGAATACAAACCAGAAAAAAGTCTTTAGTGTTCTCAGTCCCACTCATGAGTGACCCTAAAAGACAGCAGTGAGAGGACATCCTCCCAATGGACTTTAGGTGATGCACCTGGCCACCCACTTTGTGTAGAAAGTGGCTCAAGGTAAAATATATCTAAACTCATGGGCAATTGTAAATGGGTTGGCTGGTTGCTTAGTGGCCTGGAAGGAGAAAGACTGAAAGATGAGGAATAAGGAGGTCTGGGGAAGAGGAATACGGAAGTGGACATGGAGTGCAAAGAGCTTCATGAAGATCTTTGTATACCATGTTAACACCCACCATGGAAGAGGCACTTTCTATCAAATGGACAGACTGATTTGGCCAGGTGATGTCAGACAGGCTTTCTCATTAATCACCCCAGTGCTGGCACAGCAGGCATATGAACAGAGTAATCATGGTGGCAGGCATGGAAGCTGTGCAAGGCAGCTTTCAAAATAGCTGATCTAGTTTCTGCTGCTGCTGAATGTCCAGACTACCAGGAACACAGATTACTGCCAAGCCCCTGACAAAGAACAATTCTTCAAAGAGTCCAATAGGCCACATGGTGGCACAGCAATTACATTAAACCTCTTTCTCCATGGAAGGGTCAGCAATTCATCTTGAAGGAAATCAACATATACTTAGGATACAGGTTTGCCCTTCCTGCCCATAGATCCTCAGCCAGCACCATTATCTAAGGACTTGCTTCATGCACAATTCACTAACACAGGAGCCCACAGAACGTCGTGTTGTACCCAGAAACTCACTTTAGAACAAAAGAAGTGCAACAAGGAGCACAGGACCATGGTGTCCACTGGTCCTGTCACTTTTTGTCCCATCCAGAAGCTGCTGACTTTATAGGGTAAATGAACACCCTTTTGAAGGTATTGCTCAAGTACCACATTCAAGATAATGCTTAAGGTGGAGTGCTTAAGCATCCTGCATTCTCCAGGATGCAGCGTCCACTCTTAAAAATAAGTGACTATTATACGGTACTGTGTATAGATTACATGGTTCAGGGTGGAAATAGGGCTAGTCCCTCTTACCATCTCACTTAATAACCTACCCGAGGAATTCATCTCTTCCATCCCCACAACTCTGAACTCTGCAGCTCTAGAGAGTCTGGTTTCAAGAGCAGAAACACTTATACCAGGGACACTACAAGAATCCCATTAAACTTTAAGGTATTGCTGTTGGCACTTTATGTTTCTTGTGCCAAAATGTCAACAGGCAAAAAAAAAAAGGCATCACCATTTTGCCAGTGGTAATTGATCAGGAGAAGGTTGAGCTATTGTTACACAAGGGTGACAGAAAAGACCATCACGCTCCCAGAAGGACCTCTTGGGCATCTCTTGTTAATGCCCTAGCCAATTGTAATGGTAAGTGGATAAAAGTAGCAGTTATGGCTTGAGAAGGGCATGATGACTACAGACTCAGATCCTTCATGTATGAAGGTTTGGGTCACCTACCAGGTAAGCCACCTGGAGCAGAGCTTTCAGCCAAGGGGGAGGAAACTGTACACTGGGTAGTAAAGAAGAGATTTGATGAGTGTCAGTTCTGTCCCCGAGAATAGCTACATTGTTGAGAGCAACAGTTTGTCCCATTAAGCTCCCTCTTTTACATTTCCCTAGGAAAAGAAACAAACCAGAGTTCTAGAGGAGCTCTTCCCAGATAGGGTGATTTTTAAAAATAAGAAATATGTGGTCCAAGAGTTGAAAAGGGTAACTGAATAGACACTTTGATGCACCACAAGCTTCCCCCCTTCAGTTCTGAGGACTCATTCCCCCAGCTGCCAGATGTGTTATCTGCTGACAGCTAGCTGTTGAGTCTTCCTTTTGGAATTGCCCTTGGCCAAAGGGAGATGCCTCACCCAAGGTCATGACCTCTCCCTGGAGACAACCTGCATCCAATGAGAGGTCAATGCAAGAGCACAAAAGCTCAGCCCCCTTGCCTCAGCTTGGGACAACTCACAAGAGACCTCCAAACTCCAGAGCTCCTCAGGATCAGCTGAGGCCATTGTTGCAATACATCATAGTTCATCTTCTTCCTTTGCCCAGTCCTTTTCCTCACTCTCTCAAGGGAGTTGAGGGCACTCCTTTAAAAAATTCCCACACAGAGACTCTCTGTCTCTGAGTCTATTTCCTTGGAACATGATCTAAGACATAGTATATATCAAAAATCCCTGAAAATATTCATCCACTTTAGCCCTATACACTCATACCTAAGATAGTATAAGGAAATGAGAGATTAAATCACAGTTTTGAGTTTGCTGTTGTAACATTATATTTTTAAAACCATAAAGAACCTAAATGTTCAAAAAGAAAGAAATTGCTAACATAATGGCATAGAATTCTTTACAGCCATTACAATTCATATTTTTGAAGAATACAGTGACATAGGAAAATGTTCACAATATAATTTTAAGTGAAAACAGCAGGATACAGAACTATAATATTATAAATGGTTTGCAAACATATTACTGAAAGAACTATCACCTTAAAGAGAAATTCAAAGACCCCAGTGGTAAATATATTTTAAAAATCTAAGGAGATCATCAAATTTTGTTTAAGTGAGTAAAATTTGATCTCATAGCCAGACCTAGTTTTAGGTAAAATAAAGATAGTAAATTCTCTAGCACTAGATATTTGAAGAAGAGCTAAATGACACTTGGCTTGCTATAGAGTGGAATTAAGCATGAATTTAAAATGTTTAAGGTACCATTTTGCCCTCTGGAATTCCATTCTGCAGTGGGTGTCTTAGAGATGTGTGGTTTTGGTCGGCTTGCCTCTGCTTTCCCTTGGCTGGCTTGGCTTTGGTTGATTTTTCTTAGTTAACAACTTAACTCTTGAAGACATCTGACTTCTTTGGCTAACTTTGACAATTCGGTGAGAAAGAATTTGTTTGATCATCTCCACCTCAAAACCCTTTATCACAAGCATAGAGGAAAAGAATTCAAAAAAAAGAAACTCGTGTAAGATGATACTACCAAGTATCTCTAGGCAATAGGAAGGAGTAACCTAGACCCACCACTAAGGGAAGGGGAGTGCTTTTAGAAAATAAGATTGTGGCCGGGCGCAGTGGCTCACACTTGTTATCCCAGCACTTTGGGAGGCTGAGGCAGGCGGATCACGAGGTCAGGAGATGGATAACATCCTGGCGAACACAGTGAAATCCCGTCTCTACTAAAAATACAAAAAAAATAGGTGGGGGAGGTGGCGGGCGCCTGTAGTCCCAGCTTCTTGGGAGGTTGAGGCAGGAGAATGGTGTGAACCCGGGAGGCGGTGGAGCTTGCAGTGAGCCGAGATTGCACCACTGCACTTCAGCCTGGGCCACAGAGCAAGACTCTGTCTCAAAAAAAAAAAAAAAAAAAAAGAAAAAGAAAAAAAAACAAGAAAGAAAAGAAAAGAAAAGAAGATTGTATACTGGGACAAACTAATTGTGATGTTGTTATGTCACATCTTTAAATAATCCCAGGTGCACGTTCTCTCACTTTCATCAGAGTGCAACCACCCCAAAGCAGGTCAAAGAATCTCACTCCTTTCCACCAACCAAGCCTCTTAACATTTTCTAGACCTGAATACAAACCAAACACTCTCATTTTCCCAATTTATTACTCCCACCCAAGATATTTCAAACACCTGAAATTGATTATTTGAAGGCTTAACGGAGTGAAATTTAGGATTAAAGACATTCCTTCCCCAACCACTGCTCCACACTCACATGGCAACTTGGCCCATGCTATAGACAGTGGAGATGACATTTAAGCTCCATGCAGAGATGAGCCCTGTCTTTGCGTTCTTTGTGGCCTTTCCTTCAATGAAGAGTGTCAGTCCCTGTCTGTCCCTGCCCTGCCCCTTCTAACCACAGATGTCCTAGCCTGGCCGTGGATGTGGAGTTCCTCGGAGCAAATGGAGCCCATGATTTTGTGTTCTCAGGAGGTCATCAAGGTGTGCTGATAGCTTTGTTCTCCCTTTTCACCTCGTTTTTCTCTAATATGTGATTAAAATGCAGGGCTATCCCAAGAGGAGTTGGCTAGAGAATTAAAAAACGAACAAACAAACAAAACAAAGAGACCCTAAAATGACTTCATGGTTAAAAGAAAAACCTAACAGTGAAAAAATAAAGGCATTATAAGGAACTCTTCTCCATACTGTCTAGAGCACTGGGGAAATCTCTTTGATGTAGAACCACTGATTGAAGAAAAGCTCATGTGAAACCAGAGCACTTGGGTTTATCCAACAAATATTTTTAAAGCACTTGCTATGTATCAGGCACTGTACTAGATGCTGAATATACGTAGACCTAGACACTGCCCTCATGGAAATTATATTCCAGCAACTCAGATTTATCAGAAGATTGTCCCACAACACTGGATAGACTGCACAACAATATCAGGCACAGTAGTGACATATGCTTACCCATCCCTTACATGTTCCCAGGAGTACTAAAAAAGGGAAATACCAGCCAGAAATATCCTGTGAAAAGATTACCTGGAACAACTCAAGAAAATCTGCCCAGGTGCATCTGTTTACCTCTCCTCCTCTGCCAAGCGGGAGAACAACATTGAATTGGAGAACACATATGTCAATAACTCCAAAGAGGGGCTAGTATCTCAGCTTTAGCACCAGCTCCCTGGGTGCTACTACAGTTCTGGGCAAAACTGCAAAGCAGCCAAAGTTGGTCTTGCAACCATCCCAACTTTAGCCCATTATCAATCTCCCAGACATCACATGCACATAGCCTACCCTAAATCTGCCCCAAATCCTTCAATCTGCCTAGACATGCCTCTAGACTAGTGTCTGGTTTAAAATGTAAATGAGGTTCAACCTTACCAGGGATGCCTCATCATCCCCTGGCAGACCATCTACCCAGACAGGAAGAGGTGCTGTAATGGAGCAAGCATGGGTTTGGGGCCAGAAAGACCTGGTTTTCTACCCCAGTTTCACTACTTACTATTTTGTGACCACAGGCAAGTTACTTAACCTCGATTAAGCCTCAATGTTCTTGGCCACAAAATGCAGATAATAATGCCTGCCCAAATATATTTCGGGAAAATTAAATACAAACAAGTTCTTCATTGCTTATCCTATCCTTCCTCATCTCGTAAGGGGAACCAATAAAGCTCAGCAAAAACACAATAAAGACATTGATTTTATTTATTTATAGGCATTGGCAGAAACCCCATCATGAATAGGGAGCACCTTCGGTAGTCTGCTGCAATTGATTGCCTTCGCTGGGAGATGTGAAGAGCTTCCTGGTGCAATGTGAAGAAATCCAGGGGATCGCCTGGGCAGGACCCAGGCCTCTAGGCAAAATGTGTGGAACAAGCCATGGGTTCTATAATCCTCCTAAGAAAGAGCATGAAGAGCAAAGTGCATTCTTAATTATTTCAAAGAGCTCCGGGTTCTAAATAATCTGTCTTGGAAATAATGAAGAGAAGAAAGACAAAACTTGGCTTTATTTACAGAGGTGACGTTACGGGGATTCACCATCTATTATTACCTGGCAATACCTTAGGGCTGGCCTCCACCACTGCTTTTTATGCAAAGTACATGTAAAGTCTGTCATTCAAGGCCCTAACCCACATCTAACCTGGACTCCCCCCACTCTCTCTCAGGCATTCTGGGCTAAGTTATAACTCAGCTGTGTCTTCCCTATACTAGCAACAGGCTTCTGCTTCCCTGCTCTTCTCTCCACCTACCAAGCACTCCTTTCATGTTTTCCCATCAACCTTCTCCACATAGCCAAGCTCCTGCTCAAATGGACCGTCTCCATCAGGCAGAGGTAACAGAAGCTAGAGCCCAGGCTCAGGGTCCATAGACCAGGCCCCGGGACCTGCTGGGGCCAGTCAGGATGGTGGTCTGGATACCACAGACCTGGGACTCAGTCCATAATGTGGCTGTCAACCAGGGTGCCCTTAAAATTAACTCAGGAGCTTTTAGAAACACATAGACACTCATATTGCCACCCTAAACCTTCTAAATCAGTTTTCCTTAGGGGGTGAGAGAGGGACCTGGGCATCTGAATTTTTTAAAGACTCCACCCTGATTCTAATGCATGGCCTTAACTGAAAACCATGGCCCACAGGTAGGAACTCTTCTAGAAAAAGGAAACTAGATACTATGGCATGACTTCAAAGACTCTATAAATAGAGCTGATGGAAAAGGATACAAAAAGTAGTAGTTGGACAACCTGAACATTCACAAATCAAAGGGGCCAGGTAATAAGTAGTTCAGGGTATTCAAAGATCTGAGTAAGAAACCAGTGAAAAGTTTCATTATTTCTCACAACTTACTGGGGAGCAGATGGGTGGAGGGGAGTGGAAACTGAAAATGTCTAGACATTTGTTCTGAAACTAACCAGCACCTGTAAATCTGTAATTAGCAAAGTAAGGATAGTTGTGGCTAAAAATGTAGTTTGTAAATGTATCAAGGACAGTGGAATGTCTCAAGCAATAAGCAAAAAGGCTTTCTTAAGGACAAAAAAATCCAAAATAACATGATATCTTGTTTTGGAAAGGGTAAACACATGAGAAGACAAAAGAAACACAGCAGATGCTGTGTTTGGGGCTTGAGTTGCAGCATTTCATACAACAGCTCATGAAATTTTAATTGCTAACATTTAAAGGTTCAAATTGGCAGGGAGAGCAAGTCACATGGGTTGAACACTAACAAAAGATTACGAAGGAAAGGTGAGGCTCTGTGGCACATCTCCAGCAAGAAGAGATGCTTAGCAGGGTGCCCTGAGGTCAGC
Source organism: Macaca thibetana thibetana (assembly GCF_024542745.1). Lineage (NCBI taxonomy): Eukaryota > Metazoa > Chordata > Mammalia > Primates > Cercopithecidae > Macaca > Macaca thibetana. Next base: position 123,929,234 of record NC_065584.1, read on the forward strand.
GCTTGCTCACTCCAGATTGGATTCTGCATTCTAATTAACCATGTGCAAGAGAGAACAAAAGACCCCTGAAAGATGCCAGAAGAAGGCTTGCAAAGGGGGATGAGGGCAACCCCCAGAGAGAAGAGCAAAATGAGACAGGTGAGCCCACAAGGCTTAATCTATAGGCAAAAACAGCAGATAGCTGAGACTACTTATAAAAAGGCAAACTAGCTCATTGGAGGAAAATCCACTAGAACCCCTTATATTTTAGAAACAAAAGGACACAGACCACAAAAATGTCTCAACTATCAACATGGGTAAGAGTGGCCAGCACCCTGGCGAGGAGGTCAGGCTGTACAGGAAGCAGCCAACCCACCTTCAGATCAGGATCAGCAGAGGCATTGCCAAGACAAAGCACATTCAGAATACTCATTAATAGCTATCGATGGTTTCTCTCTAGAAAAAAACAAAATGAAATGCTATAGGGAAGGTCTATTAACCAAATAATCCACTTGAAGATCTTTTTACCCAACTGCTATCATGATTTGGTTTCTCTTTCTAATTTCAGATGAAGTTCACACTACTGTCATAATTTGATCAGCATGTGCAAACAGCCAAAACCAGAAACACATCCATACCTCTACAGCAGCCTAATCTAAGAAGAAAAAGGGGAGGTTGGGTTGGTGGCAAAGGGAGAAAGGAATTTTCATTCCCTGTATCTGCCCCTGGGCTAATAACAGCCACCATGAGCTGAGTGCCTGATATGGGTCTAGCCCTGTATGAGACGCATCATTCATATTGCTCGCTTTAACTGCAATTGCAGAGCTGTGAGGCAGTTGTTAGACTTATGACTTGGAGAAACTGAGCAACTTCCATCCACATCTAGCCAGTGCAATTGCCTGGATTTGAACTTGTGTCCCTCGGACTTCTCAGTCTATGCTATTTCCCTGCATTGCTCAATCACCCCCTGTTCTCTTTAAGAGGGTTTTCTCCCCAGTTCCCCCAGCTCCCCACTGCCCTCTACTCTGCTTCTGGGCCTCGACAGCCTTGAGAGCATCATTGGACAGCCTTGGCATACAGACCCTTTCACTGGGGCCTGGCCAATAAGCAAGCTTTTCTTTTATACAGAAATGTTCGTGGCAGTCTCCACCTATCTCACTGTCCCTCTAGCTCCCTGTGGAGTCAGGAAGGGCAAAGATCCCCTTCTTCTGGGAGTGATCCTACTCCTTGGAAATGCTTCACATAGAATTCTGTGGTTTCCAACTACTGGTGAGTCAATCTCTGGCCCCCTGGATTAAGAATCAGGTAGAAGGAATTGAAAAGGAGCTCTATGGCCAGCAGACATTTAAAAGGCCATAGAGAAAAACTCAGGACCCCTTGAGAAGGGCAGATAGCAGAGCAGCTAGAAGTGCCCCTGCTAGAGCTAGAGTGTGATGAGGGTATAAATCCTGGCCCCAGCATGTTCTATGTGCACTTGGGCAACCCGCCTAACCTCGCCCAGCCTTCGTTTTCATATCAGCAAAATAGGTCGTAGTGAGCAACAGGGTAAAGCACTTAGTAATGCTCAGTGGATGGTAGAGAAACCGAAACAGAGCAGAGGCAAAGATTCCAGGAACCTCAGGATGCACTTTCAAATCTCTAGATGAAGAACTTTCATATACTTTATCTCCCTTGTTCACTTATCCAGGGACTAGTCCTTGCTTCTCTTGTCTTGTGTAGACTAAGGTACCTCTGAAGTTGTTCTTGCAACCATTTCCCCTAAGTAGATGAGAGATAACAAACAAGCAAAACATGCACTGAAGCTGGGTGGCTGCAAGCAATGGACTTCTTTGAGTGGGAACAAAAAGGGAAGGAGCTGTGGGGTGGGGAAGAAGGAGAAATGACCATAAAATTGGATTCCAAAGCATTCAATATGAACATTTCCAGCAATAACAGATGCTTTTTGGCTACTTTAGATAAGACTTCTATGATTTAGACCTCTGGGCAAACTGAGAAGCTGTTGGATATTGAAAAATTAAATCTAAACACCAAATGCCTGAACCCAAGCAGAAAAACAAGCCCAAACAAGCCTGCCGGCCCCACTACCCATCACATCTCCCCATGCCTCGAACACCCACTACTTAGGCCAGCTGCCACTGCTGCTGCTGCCAAAACACAAGGTGGGTGGGATCTGAGCAGTGTTCAACCATCAAGGAAAGAACTGGATGAGGGTCCTGCTTACTCAGTGGGCAGGTTCCACGTGGAAGGGTTTCCTGCCACACACAGGCTCAAGCATGAGAAATGGCAAAGGCAGGGAACAATTCAGGGGTTTCCAAGGGAGAGAATACAGTCACAGGTTCTTAGTTGCTGTTTCTGGTTGGGCCAGTAAAGCCCCTTCCTCGTCCCTCTTTTCCATTTATCACTAGAGAGAGAAACTAAAAACCACGGCTTCACGCTGCTAAAAGCCTAAAACAAAATAAAAAGAACAACAAAATAAGGTGGGTTGGACAAGCCAACTAAATGATTGTATACACTATTTTGTTATAGCTACTGCCCCCAAAGGCAGCTCTGGATGCCATTTTTGGATTTCTCACGATTTTTCAATATGTAGAACATAGTAGATTCTCACACAATATCTGCAGAATGAAAAAGTAAAAGTGTGCGTTCAAAGGGATGACTGGGTCACTGTAGTCTACCCCAGAGAAGACAGGGAAAATGCATTTTGCTGAGGCACACAGTGATGAGAGGCATCCCACAAGGTAGAAAGAGAACCAGACTCGGCATCCAGCCTCTAAATGAGTATGTAAAAGAATTTCCCAAGGCTCTTGTTAAAAACACAGATCCTGGTCAGGTGTGGTGGCTCATGCCTGTAATTCCAGCACTTTGGGAGGCCGAGGCGGGCGGATCATCTGAGGTCAGGAGTTTGAGACTAGCCTGGCCAACATGATGAAATCCTGTCTCTACTAAAAATGCAAAATTAGCCAGGCATGGTGGAGTGTGCCTATAATCCCAGCCACTAGGGAGGCTGAGGCAGGGGAATCACTTGAACCCGGGAGGCGGAGCTTGCAGTGAGCCGAGATGGCGCCATTACACTCCAGCCTGGATAACAAGAGTGAAACTCCATCTCAAAAAAAACAAAACAAAGCAAAACAAAACAACGCAGATCCTAAGTCCTCCCTCTCCAGGAACTGAAATTCTGGAGTGGGGCCCAGGAATTTGCTTTCCTAACAAGCTCCTGGGATGATTTTGATCCAGGTGGCCTGTGGTTCACGTTTTAAGGAACAACTGTTCTAAGTCCCACTTAATGGTTGCCTTACCTTGAGCTTCAAAGATGATCAACATGCTGGCCATATTTTCCCCCAAGGGGGTCTCTTTAGCCTCTTAAATACTAATGGATACCAGCAGCCTCCAAGACCTACGTGCCATGTTATGTTCTGGAGGAGATGACAGGCAAACCCACTCATCAACAACGGGTTTATTTGTAAGAGAAGTTCCCAGTGGGGCCAGTGGCAAGAAAGGGGGAGTAGCAATATCTGAACCAGTCTATGCCCCACTAAAATTTCTATCACATGAAGTAAGAGCCTTCTGCATAAAAGCATGTGTCCCTTGGAGAGAACATTCCTGGAAAACACAGAGGTTTTCACTGCTTAGTTTTAGAAAGGGGACAGGGTCAATCCCCCCATTACTACGAAATATGGGTAAACTGAGAGCATAGTATGCTGCAAAGCATCATAAAAATAATTTTACATTGTTACCGACTTGATTCTAATGGTGGGTTTTTAGGAGGAACAAAATAATAAAAGACATTTTTCTGAGTGCTCCAACAGCAGGAGAGAGAACTGTCTTCAGAGTTGAGAGGCATCCACCGCAAAGCTGACTGATCCCAACGGGGGTGCATTCTTGGAAGCCCAAGTCCAAGACACACAAAACTCTGAGTTCCGGAAACAGCCCCTCTCTGGAGAAGGAACCAGGTGTGTGAGTGAAGAAACTAAACACAGGACTGAGGAGGGACTATTAATAGCAAGCTTAGCTCCCAACCTAAAGCCAATGAAGTGGAATGCAATCTGCACCCTGTATCTAGACCAAGGAACCAGGAAGACAGTGCCATGCCCTCACCCGTGCTGGACGCAGTCTGTCAGCCTCAGGCTCAGCCCTCTGCAGCAAGCTGATGCCCAGCCTTCTTCCAAACCAAGACTCTCCTCTATTTTGTTCTACAAGTATTTGTTGAGTGCCTACTGTATACTCTTGGAAGTGTGAAGAAATGATCCTACCTGCCTAGCAGTGTGTATTCCTGTCATTCCAGACCAGTTTCCAATCTCGTTTGAGATCATAAGACACCCATCAAGTCGCCTGCAGAATGTTAAACAACAATAAATGATGAGAAATTCAAATTACAAGATCTAGAAGCACAAGATACGCATAAATGGGTTGTAGCTCAAAACTTTCCTTTTAAATTCATAGTTTAGAGCTCAGAACACATTTTCCAAAGGGACAGTGCTGTAAATAGTCATCAAGTGTGTAGTCTAAACCTAATAAATTCACAATATAGCTAAAATTATACACATGTGCCATAAAAACAAGGAAAACATTTCTGCTACATTATTATAATTACATTTAAAATAACTCAAAAATATTTTTGAGCAGTTATCCTTAGTGATGACATCCTTGGGAAATAATGTTTAATTAGAATTTAATGAAAGATTTCTGGAGAAAGTATGAGGAAACTGGACTCACAGGGACTTTAGATTTTTATCTCACATTCTTTAAAAACTTTTTCTCTTTGTAAACATATTACATGCTTTTGTGGAAATTTTGGCAAATACATTAAAATTTTAAATACAGATATAAAAAATAAAATTTAATATGAAATAAAAAATTAAAAGTTAATATGTATTTCTGTCCAAGATTTTTTAATTCTAAATATATATGCATGCATTTTTTACTTGAAAAATAATTTACAAATATTTTTGTAATCTACTTTTTCACTTTTCTATTATCAAATTATTTTTTCACAGTCTTCTCAATATTAAATATTAGCTTTCTTCTTAATCCTTGCCAAATTGCTCAATTAAAAATTATATCTCGTTTAATTTTTATTTATTTGATTACTATTGAAATTGGTCTTTACTCTTCTCCAATTTAATGACTACTTGTATTTTATCTATACGTAATCATAATTAATTATCTTTTGCATCTTTTACCTACTTTTCTGCTGGGCTGCTTATAGTTTTCTTGAGTTGAAAAGATTGTGAATATATAATAATACCTCCTTGATTATTTACACATTGTAAATATTTTCATCGTTGGTCATTTAATTTTTATCTGGTTCATGGTGTTAACAGGCAGAAATTTTAAGCTTTATACAGTCAAATCTATCCAGTTTTTCCCTTTTAGTTTATCCCTATGTTTTTAAATACTGAAATTATTTCCCCGGATGATCCAAGTTTATTTGTGCTTACATGATGAAAAGGTCAAATCTATACAGATAGAAATACATCGACAGGCCTTGCCTCTACCCCTACCGTCTGCACCTCATTTGTCCTCATCCCCTGTAGGGAACCAATTTGATTTGTGTCCCACTGATCCTTCTAATGCATCTTTTTGCAAACTTTAAACCAATTATCTAGTTGATCTTTCTGGAATTGGTACATGGTATTGCATTTTGAAAAAGTTGTTTTTTCCATTAAATTTTCTAATTGTTTTCAGTTGATATCAAAGAAAACTGTTGATTTCTGAACCTTTATTTTGCCTACATTCATCTTGTTGATCTAGTAATTTTTTAGTTGATTGTCTCGGGTTTTTAGATGGACAATGATATCATTTTTATGATTCATGTTGATAATTTTGTCTTCTACTTCCAAATAATATGTTATTATTAGAGTTCTTGTTTTATTTCATCTAAATAAGCCACCATTTTACTTTGTGATGGCTTTATAATTAGCACTATTTATAATTTTTAATCATAATTGTTATCTATCTTTTCTAGTTCTTAAAGGGCATGGCCGTGCCACATCTGCAGTTGCTGTTATCATTTATGTTAGTTAGGATGGGCTAAACTATGTTGCCTTTAGTAAAACAACCCTAAAATTTCAAAAGCTTGGGACAATGAAAACTTATTTATCACTTAAGCTACAAGTTAATCACGGGCCCTGGAAAGGTCAGGTCAGGTCACCTAGATTCAGGCCCATTCCACCAGAGCTTATACAATCAAAGGCTGTCATTTACTGTGACTGAAGCTAGAGGAAGGAAAGCTGGAAAACTTTGCCCTGGCTTTTACAGGTTTCTGTCCAGAAGTGACACTCATCATCTCCAATCACATTTTACTGGCCAAATCAAGTCACTTAGCCATGTTCCAAAAAGGCACAGAAATTCATTCCTATCACTTGCCTAAAAGAACAACTGGGAAATATGGGTGGACAGAGCTAATAAGTTACCGTATCACTAAAGCACACACATTCTTTATGTACAGACGAGATTCCTTCACTGTTGGTGATAGGTTTTCAATATGTCTTGGATTTTTGGAGGGGACAGAGTGATCTAAACTAGTTGCACAGATTCACTAGATGATTGTTAAATGTACTCTCATCCAATAATACTCACCTTTTGTAAAGATTAGAGTCAACTCAAAGATTAAATTTTTTAAATGCATGAGTTGTTAAGAGCTTTTACTTAATTCTTCTCTTCCCCTTGGAAAGCATAAATTAACTAAATTTTAGTATGATTACTAGTGGCTGAATTCCAGATTTAGATTTATAATCACATACAGCATAGCTAATAATTTAATTGTAAGTGTAAACAAGTCCTAAGAGGCCAATGGTTCATCGTCAAATCTTACCCATTTCACAAAATTTGGGTAATCTATGGTCTAGAAAAGACACTGTTCTTTGTAACATTGAATAATAACAAAATGGCCATATATTCAATAAATAGTAAGTAATTACTAAATAATTCAGCCTGGTAAATCATTTTCAATGGTGTCAATAGTCAAAGGTATCATTCAATCTTTCCTCATGTGAGATGTATTGCATTTCTTATATGTGATGGTTAATTTTAGGTGTTAACCTGACCGGATTAATGGATAATCAGGTGCCTGGTAAAATCGTATTTCTGAGTATGTCTGCAAGGGTGTTTCTGAGAGATTAGCATTTGAATCAGAGGACTGAGTGAGGAAGATCACCCTCACCAAGATGGGTGAGCATCATCCAATCCATCAAAGGCCAAAGTAGAACAAAAAGGCAGAGGAAGGGTGAATTTGCTGTCCTGGATCTGGGACATCCACCTTCTTCTGCCCGCAGACATCAGAACTCTGGGCTCTGGGGCTTTTGGACTGAGGGACTTACACCAGTGTCCCCCACCCCACAGATTCTTAAGCTGTTAACCTTGGACTGAGAATTATACCGTCATCTCCCCCGGTTTTCAGGCCTTTAGACTCGGACTGAATTATACCTTTAGCTTCCCTGGTTCTCCAGCTTCCAGCTGGAATATCATGGAACTTCCCTGCCTCCAGAATAACGTGAGTCAAAGCTCCCGTACACCCCTCAGAGAGAAAGAGAAATTCTATTGGTTCTGCTTCTCTGGAGAACCCTGTTTAATACATTACACAAGGCAACTCTTTACTGTGAAGAAAATAGAGTCGTTCGATCCTCACCAGCCCAAACAGAACAGGCTCTTCTGCCATGGTCTCCATCAGGCCCTTGTTGGCAGGCCTGGGGCATGAAATCACATAAAGTGGACTCTGGATGGAGAAGGTTGGGAACCAGTGCACTGGTCTGCAGTGTGCAATAAGCTCACTCATGTGCCCCTATATCTCCATTTTCTACCTCTCTGTAATGAGAACATGAGGAATTGCTTTTAATACACAGATGAGCATTTGGGCCATTCATAGAAACACACAACAATCCTGTCAACAGTATTATAGTTGGTGTGCTATAGTTGTACCTCCTCTAAGCCTACAAATAAGCAATAGATCATCTTAGCCAGGGGCTTGGTCTGTGTGCTTTTTCTAAATGTATCAAAATAAAGAAGTTGTTTCTTCTTTTCTCTGCTCCATAATCAATATACAACACCAAGCTTCATTCATATATTGTTTGAGCTAGGCCATAGTACGGCCACGTCCTAGAACTTACTTTCTGGCTTCCGATATCCATAGTAAAGAGCCAAAATATGTACTCAATACATCAATTTTTTAAACCAGTCAATTTAAGATAAGAAATATCCCAAATGGGTTTTTGGCATTTTGAGATAAAAATCAATTGATTGAGGCCGGGCACGGTGGCTCACATCTGTAATCCCAGCACTATGGGAGACCGACAGGGGCGGATCACAAGGTCAGGAGATCGAGACCATCCTGGCTAACATGGTAAAGCCCCATCTCTACTACAAAATACAAAAAATTAGCCGGGCATGGTGGCGGGCGCCTGTAGTACCAGCTACTCGGGAGGCTGAGGCAGGGGAATGGTGTGAACCTGGCAAGCAGAGCTTGCAGTGAGCCGAGATCGTGCCACCGCACTCCAGCCTGGGCGACAGAGCAAGACTCCATCTCGAAAAATAAAATAAAATCAATTGATTGAAAGTCTTGTTCTTTAAGATTGAATTATTTTACATTACAGAGCTCTGAGTAAACACTAAATAAATTCATAATTGGTTTGATTGACATCATTTATCCACAGTCCATAAACCAAAGTTATCCATCCTCATTGATGAATAGCATTTGAAAACTATCATCATTTTAGTTGCTTAGAAGTGCCAAGATGCCACCTTAGACGAGGAAGGCCTCTGGCAAAAGACATTCATATGCTGCTTAATGACTTTGGCCAATCATGGACTCATAAGATTATAATACTGTATTTTATTGTATCTTTTCTAAGATTAGGTATATTTAGCTACACAAATACTTACCATTGTGTTACAGTTTCCTACAATATTCAGTACAGTAACATGCTGTACTGGTTTGTAGCTGAGGAACAACAGGCTATCCCATATAGCCTAGGCATGTAATAGCCTATACCATCTAGGTTCGTGTAAGTTCACTCTGTGATGTTCACACAAAGATGAAATCGCCTAAGGACGCATTTCTCAAAACATATCTGGACTGTAGGAGAACAACAATCTGATTATCAGATCTTCAAAACATGGGCAGCCTGACAAGATTCAGCGTTTAACTGATAAGCATGTAATTTGCAATTTCCTAACCCTGGAAGTTGTCGAGATAACGTTAGAATAGTCCCTTATAGAACTAATAGACTCTTCCAAGAAGTAGATACCGCTTTGCGAATTCAGTCCTATCATGAGACTTCTGAGTTGGGATCTTGGAATCTTGTTAGCCTCAGAATCCTAAATTTATAATAAAGATGCATAGATGCATAGTGAGTAGCATTTGGAAGATGCCCTTAATTCTGAGTTCTCCAGTTTATCTTAATCTTTTTATATGAACTCCTCTAATCCTCAACCTGGCTTCTGCCTGTGCAAAAGTCAATATATGAGTTAGTTACTATTCCCCGGTGAAAGACAGTAACATTTTAGGAGAGATATTTTATGTATATTTAGCATTTGTCATCCCTAAACTTCAGTTATAGAAATTCTCTCACGAATCCCCAAAACATGTCAGTGAACTATGAGTCTGTAAACATACAATCATAGCACTTAATATCTTATTAGCTACACAGAAAAATAAGGTATATTATATCACTTGCTCCTTAAGAGATTTAACTACCGACATTAAAATCTCCAGCGGAAATTCTCCTTGGAATTGAGGATATATAGTAGTAGTGGTTAAAAAAAAAAAAAAAAAAAAATTAATATCTGTTGAGAACTCACCGTAGCCCTGGCATTTTGCTAAATATTGGATATCCTTTTCTCATTTAAACCTCACTGCTATCCTATGAAGTAGAAATTATTATTACCCCTATCTTACTAGAAGCAAATTGAGTCAAGAGAGTAGCTGTTTTACCCAAAATCATCAGCAGGAATGTTGCCACACAATGGCCTCACTGCCCAAGGTACACAGAAGTCAGTACTATGGCACCAGCTTTTGAGAAAAGAAAGGGCTTTATTGCAAGTCAACTGGCAAGGAGACAGGAGCCAACACTTAAATCTGTCTTCCTGAACTGGGGTTTGAGAGCAGGTTTTCCAGGCAAACAGCGACAATGCAAGGGACAGGAAAATGAAACAAGGCATGATCTGATTGGATCATGCAAAGAAGTGACGCCAGGTCTTTGGCTAAGTCCATACTGCAGCAAAACAGGGTACCCCTTGCTTCTTAATTTGGCCCTTGTTCCTTGGTCCGAGCACTTGGGTTCCACACATGGTTGACTTTTTTATTCCAGCTGGCTCCAGGGTCCTGAATCAGGCACCCTTAGTTCATTTAGGCATGCTCAGGTAATGTGACCGGCAACCTGGGGGTCCATTGCACTGAAGAACAGCTAATCATTTTGTTACTGACAACATTGAATTGGTTCTGCCATTACGGAATGACAAATTAGGAACTGCAGTGATCTACATGAGGTGTTGGTATTTGGGGCTAGGTCATAACAGTGGAAATAGAAATGAGTGGATCTGGGGTCACTTTGCAGGCAACAGCAGCTGCTGATAGACTGAGTGTAGCGGGTGGAGAAGTAGCAGTAATCAGGGTGGCTACTAGGATTCTGCTTGAGTAGCTGCCCTGATGGCATTTATGTATATGAGAAAAGTAGGCTGATGTGTGTTCCCAAGAGGAGAATAAAACACACTGTGGTCACGATCTACAAATTAAACATATAATTATACACACAGACACATGTATCTACACATATTTAAAACATGGTCCTAGAGGAGGGTGTTTTTTCTCTTGCTGTTTTTCATACTGTCCTATCATGGGAGACCCACAATTAGGACTTTGAAGTCAGCTGTTTGCTTGGGGTTTTGCTAATGCTTCGGTGTATCAAAGGAAGGCACACACTGCTGAGAAATCTGGCATGGCAACATGGTTAAATGCCACCCTACCCCCCATGGTTTATATAAGCCTTAGCTACAGCACTGTCTAGAAATGGCTATTCTTTGTCTTTTCTTTGGAACACATTTCTCACTTGAAATGCAACCACCCTTTGCCAGCTCAGGATTTTCCTAACACTAACTGGGTGCCCATCTTCAAGGACAATTCCAAAGGCGTGCCCCTGTCTTTGGAACAATGAAGAGGGTTTCCTTCATTGTTTTTCTTGTCTTGTCTGCATCCAGAAATTTCTGGTTTGTGCCATTTTAATTTTATATACTTTTACTTTATTTCATTTGAATTTTAGAAAATAATGAGTATTTAAGAGAATAACTATTTGAATTTAAACAACTAGGAGTAGGATTACTGCATGTAGAGCCTGGGATTGCCATTTGAAATCATTAAGCAGCCTGAAACCAACCTTTCCAGCATGCCTGCAGGGATGTCTTCCTGGGTTCTGATATATCACACATTGTGTGACTCCCAAGCAAACTCTTGGCCACTCAAAGAAAAACCACCGAATCAAAAGAGATGGCATATGAGTCATTTCATCAATTACTTATTTCACATAGATTTAAAACTATGTCTTGCTGAGTTCAATTTGACGCATGTTTGAATAGTGAAAGATACTGTGTGAAGAGAAAAAGGAGCAAATCTAATCACAGGCACAAATACCCTTCTAGAACCACATTTTAGATAAGAGTGACCCATAGAACAACAGTTCCTTGGAATACTAACAGGTATTCTCTCTTTTTTTTTTGCAAATTTTATTTCTTTTTAAAAAAATTGTTATGGGCACATAGTAGGTGTATATATTTGTGGAGTACATGAGACGTTTTGAAACAGGTATGCAACGTGAAATAAGCACGCCGTGGCAACTGGGTTATCCATCCCCTCAAGCATTTATCCTTTGAGTTGCAAACAATTCAATCACACTCCTTATGTTATTTAAAAATGTACAGTTAAGTTATTGACTATTTTCACCCTATTCATTCTATTTTGTGTACCCATTAACCATTTCCACCCATTCCTAGCCCCCAACTTAACAGTGTATTCCAAAAGGGGAAAAAAATGATCTGTGGTCACGTGGGTAACGCTAGGTTAAGTAAATCTGAAGAGGCTCCTTCACTATAGACTTCTCTAGATCTTTTTGTTGTTGATGTTGTTTTGGGTTTTTTGTTTGTTTTTTGTTTTGTTTTTGTTGTTCTTATTGTTGTTTTGAGATGGAGTCTTGCTCTGTTACCCAGGCTGGAGTGCAGTGGTGCAATCTTGGCTCACTGCAACCTCCACCTCCCACGTACAAGTGATTCTCCTGCCTCAGCCTCCCGAGTAGCTGGGATTACAGGCACACACCACCATGCCTGGCTAATGTTTGTATTTTTAGTAGAGATGGAGTTTCACCATGTTGGCCAGGCTGTTCTCGAACTCCTCAGGTGATTCACCTGCTTTGGCCTTCCAAACTGCTGGGATAACAGACGTGAGCTACCGCGGATCTAATGTGATGCTAATAGGCTCTGTATCTCCAAGAAAGGAAAGAGGGCATTTAACTGTTTCCCAAATTTATTTAATCACAGAAACCTACTTTTGAGAATGTTTTGTTGCACATATTTTGAGCATCTCAATTCCAAAGTAAAGAAAAAAATAATGGCTTAATTGAAAGGACAACCTCATTTAAAAGTTGACATAGAGGCCATTATTTGGGTCACAGAAAACTAAGGCCTGAGATTTGTCATGGAGTTCATGTCCCCATTTGGTCACTAATATAGAGACTTATTGTAACGGCTGCTCAGCACCTGTGAACACCTGCCGTGAACTGACCCAAACCAGTGTGGCCACATATGAGGCGAGGCATGCCCGTCATCGCACTACCAAAGAAGGAAACCAAGTCTTAAACCAATTTTTTGCTCCATATACAGACATTTACTTTACAATCGCTCATTAACATTTCATACAACATGTTCAGTAAGCTCAAAGAAGTCCCATTTTCTGTCCTTTTAGGGGCTCTCAGCACCACCTTGACTGAAACATTTCCTCAAGGCAGACATGGCAACATGCCCAAGGCAGGATTCTGGAAGGTTCCTAGGCCATGCCGGACAATTTGGAATTCTCCAGCTAAGTGGGTGGACATAGGGCCAGTTAGCGATCAAATCTCAGACACTATCCCTAAGAAAAAGGCTGCAGTCTTTGCTGGAACCTTATACCCCCTTTGTTAAAAACAGGGAAGGGCTCTAATCTTTTAGCCAATCGAGGTAGCTGTATTAGTTTGTGAAGGACCGCAGGCTGGGTAACTTAAACAATAGAAATTTATTTTCCCAGAGTGCTGGAGGCTGGAATGCCAAGATCCAGGTGTTGGCAGGGTTGGTTTCTCCTGAGGCCTCTCCCCTTGTTTTGCAGATGCTCATCTTCTCACTGTGTCTTCACATGACCTTTTCTCCGTACATGCACATTCCTGGTGTCCCTGAGTGTCCAAATCCCCTCATCTTACAAGGACTTCAGTCAGATTCGATTAGGGCCACAAGAACGGCCTCATTTTAAGGTAATCACCTCTTCAAAGATCCTATCTTTAAATATAGTCACATTCTGAGGTACTGGGGCTTAGGGCTTAAACATATGAATTGGTAGGAGGGACACAATTCAGCCCATAACAGTATCCTAAATATTGATTTTTTATCAAAATGATATCCCATATCTAATGTTCATTTTCCTAATTAATGTCACTAGTTTCCACAGTGAAGACTCCTTTCAGATATTCACTATGCTAACTAGCAAAGTCTCATACACTTCTCTTTTTTTTCAATATAATTTCAACTTTCCTTTTAGATGTGGGGGTTCATGTGCAGGTTTGTTACATGGGTATATTGTGTGACACTGAGGTTTGGGGTATGAATGAATCCATCACTGAGATACGGGAGCATAGTACCCAATAGGTAGTTTTTCGGCCCCTTACTCCCCTCCTTCTCTTCCCCCTCTAGTAGTACTCAGTGCCTATTGTTGCCATCTCTATGCCAATGTATACCAAATGTTTAGCTCCCATTTATAAGTGAGAATATGCGGTATTTGGCTTTCTGTTCCTGCATTAATTCACTTAGAATATCAGCCTCCAGCTGCATTCATGTTGCTGTGAAGGACATGATTTTGTTCTTTTTTATGGCTGCATAGTATTCCATGGTATACGTGTGCCACATGTTCTTTATCCAGTCCACCACTGATGGGCACCTAGATTGGTTCTATGTCTTCACTATTGTCTCACTCACTTCCTCACATCACTAGCTCCATAATCAGTCAGGTGCAAGGGCATCTGATTGACTGAGCCTAATAGCAAGGGAGGCTGGTGAAGTATGTTTTTGGCTTTCATCCTGGGAGGAAAGGACTCATATAATTGGGCTCTATTTTGCAGTATCTATATTTCTTTGCATATTTCAGCATAGACAGTGTGATAGTATCTGTATGCCAGCTTCAACACTAAGGGCAGCCAAATGTCTTAATAGAGAATGTACACTAGAGGGTTGCCTATGTAGCAACACTCAGAAGATTTCAATAAATGCTCCGTTTATACCTATAAACTGAGTAGTGTCCTCATAGGAGCAGCCTTGGGTGGGGTTTGGCCATATGTCATTATTTCAACTGGTTCTCTGTCTGCTGGAGATTCTGTGTTACCTCACAGATAATTATTGTAATAAATCCCTTTTCTGCTTAAACTAGCCAGAATTCATTTCTTTGCAGCCAACACACCTGATACAGTTACCAGTCCTTAGATTTTCAGAAAGAATATACAAGATATGTTATGGTATAGTGATCTCCTCTCTCATAAAACCAGGGAATCACAGGTTGACCGGTTGACCTGCCTAATTTAGACATCTCTATACCTACAGCAGGAGAATTACAGTCATATCATGTTGGAACTAGAAGGGACGGTAGCAATCATCTAATACAGATGAAGAAATAGTCCTAGAGAGAAAAGATTGCTCCAGGCCACATCCATATTTATCCCTACCCCGAAAAGGATGTTTTAAAATAACCCCTGGAACAATTCTCAGCCTGGGGACTATTTTTATTTAGGTTTAATAACTAAACCTATTAATGTCAGCCTGGAAGATGAATACAATAGGTGGTCCTAGTTGTTGGGGTTGTAATTCAGGAGAAAACAATTTTCCATTTCTGTTTAAACCCATAACCCAAGATGGCAGCGACGATGTCAGGAAAAAGCAGCACAGCCAGGCCTTCATCACAGACACGCTGGAGCCCAGGTGGCCTCCCAGAGCAACCTATCCCCCAGCCTCGGCAATGAGTCACGACAGGCTCAGTTCCACATGTTTTTCTCTGTTGCAGACTATACAGTTCAGCTAGGCTTTAGGTCGGCATCTTTTTTTTTTTTTTTTTGAGACGGAGTATCGCTCTGTGGCCCAGGCTGGAGTGCAGTGGCCCGATCTCAGCTCACTACAAGCTCCACCTCCTGGGTTCACGCCATTCTCCGGCCTCAGCCTCCCAAGTAGCTGTGACTACAGGCGCCCGCCACCACACCCAGCTAGTTTTTCGTATTTTTTAGTAGAGACGGGGTTTCACCGTGTTAGCCAGGATGGTCTCAATCTCCTGACCTCGTGATCCGCCCGTCTCGGCCTCCCAAAGTACTGGGATTACAGGCTTGAGCCACCGCACCCGACCTACGTCAGCATCTTTTTAGGTTGCTGCGGCGGCCTCTCTGGTTGGGGTATGGAGAGGGCAACCAGATCTCCCAGCCTAACCAGACCAGGCCAGACAGGAGAGAGGCACTGCTGTTTGGTTGTGGGTGACATCCAGGGTAATTCACTGTTCTGTGTTTGCCACCCGGTCATATCTATGGTTGTAGGTTTGTTGTTGTTGTTGTTTTCCTGTGAGTTTTGTGTGTGTGTTCAAACCTAAACTGTTCGAAGAAAATGCATGTTGTTCTCGTCCCTCGACCAAGCATGGTTTCTCGATTAGATGCATTTTCACAGAGAATTAGTCTTAAAACCCCTGTGAGCTTAAAAATAGATTAAGAACTATTTCTTAAGCTCCCTTTCTTTGGAATTTAAAGTGTTTTTTGAGTGGAGTATTTTTGGGTGGTGGAGGAGAGGAAGTTTAGCATAATTAAGCAGATCAAGAAAAAAAGAAAATCATTTAACTATTTCTTATATGATCCTCAGGCTTTGAGGTTTACTCATGTAAATAAAGCTCATCATGCATATTAATTCATTCATTCCTATACTCCTTCATTCACAAAAGACTGTGTATCTATCAGGTTCAAGGCACTGTGCTAAAAGAAATATACAGGAAGAAGCCTGGAGCATTTAAGAGCGGGATGTTGACAAACACACACATTGAAGGTACCATGATTTGAGCTGCTGACATTTGGACTAATTAAAGCTGAGGAAATTGGCATCTATTTGGCAAAACAGCCAACAAGGAAGACACCAGGCAGAACAACCCACAGAACATTTCATCAGCCAGGAAAACACAATTCATTCTCCCCTTCCAAACAGAAAGTTAATTACTGGCTTTGGTGGATTGCATTCCTGGCTCTGCAGTATTATCTTTTTTTTTTTTTTTTTTTTTTTTTTTTGAGACTGAGTCTGGCTCTGCCGCCCAGGCTGGAGTGCAGTGGCCGGATCTCAGCTCACTGCAAGCTCCGCCTCCCGGGTTTACGCCATTCTCCTGCCTCAGCCTCCCGAGTAGCTGGGACCACAGGCGCCCGCCACCGCGCCCGGCTAGTTTTTTGTATTTTTTAGTAGAGACGGGGTTTCCATGCAGTATTATCTTAACACAGAAGGCAAGAGAAGGCAAGAAGGGGCTGAAAGAGCCATCCTTCCAAAATATACTTGGGAGAATTAAAACACAGATGTTCTTCTCCAGGGCCCTTGTGACTGGTCAGATCCTCTTGCCCAGATCCTAAGAGGGCTTAGCGGAAACAAAAATGGTGGTTGTGAATGTGAACATTATTAATTGGTCTTTCTTCTGTATCCAAAAGTCTAAGCCTTTCTGAATGGAGTCTTTCAAGACTCAACTCAGACACTACCTTTTCAAGGAAACCTTTTGTGACCTCTCTGCCCCCAACCCCACACACACAATCACTCCAGCTAGACCATAGATCTTCCTTAGCATTCCCACACATCTGCATTACCTCTCATGGTCCAGCCTCGTTATCAGCATCCCTCATGAGCCTGGTGGACACTTGGGGTATCTTTGGCACATTATAGGCCCCTCATAAATGATTTCTGAAGGACTGTAATACATAGTTTATACAATTTTCAGCATATGAATTTAAGGGAAAACATAAAAGAAAAATACCCACAGTGTACATTTAAATAATAATAATACATAAAGGAAAGTTCACATATTTAAACAGAAAAAGACTGACTTATACTAGAAGAGAAATAATGACCTATCCCACATGCTATATGTAACACCATACATTTTCCAAATTGCTAAAAGAGAGATAGTTTGCCTAAAGTTAACTCCCAACTCTACCCACTAAAGGTGGGGGGTCCGTTTATTTTTAACAGTGAGGAGCATTTCAGAATAGAATGTTCTCACACACACACACACACACACACACACTGAATGCACACAATTTGAGCTACTGAAACCTTGAACTCGTTAAAGCTTTAGTTGTTGGAATGTATACTCCTAACTTTGCAAGATTATTATACTTAGAGAACATCTGAGATTGCAGTCAAACAAAACTTAGGTTCATCTGAAAAATTAATTTGTGTACATAATTATTCTGCCACATAATAACAAGGCATCAGATGTAAGCAATTCATGTATGTTATTTTAATAATTAGCACAACTAAGTTACTTTCCTTTTCCACCTCTGGCTTAATTTATTCTCTAATATGTGTACAAGTGTCTGGTCTACTGTGTTCCCCACACCATGGATTATTAATGCCAACCACACACACGCACATAAGCACAGGCAGCAAAAGATTAAAATCCTGTGCACCCTGTTTCGCCTGCCTCTTCACACCCCTGCCTCTGCTATGGCCCCGGGTGGTGCTCCCCAGTACTCCCAGGCTCTCTGCCTCTTCATTCTCTCTCTTTTTCCCTACCTCCAAGGGAGGATTCACATTGGATGGGACTGAAACATATACCATTTAGGGTTTCTTATTTTCAAAAAAATATTAAATTATTAATTCTACTGGGCGCGGTGGCTCACACCTGTAATCCCAGCACTTTGGGAGGCCAAGGCAGGTGGATCATAAGGTCAGGAGTTCAAGATCAGCCTGGCCAACATGGTGAAACCCCGTCTCTACTAAAAATACAAAAAAATAGCCAAGTATGGTGGCACATGCCTGTAATCCCAGCTACTCAGGAGGCTGGGGCAGGAGAATTCCTTGAACCCGGGAGGCGGAGGTTGCAGTAAGCTGAGATTGCACCACTGCACTCCAGCCTGGGCGACAAAGCAAGACTCCATCTCAAAAAAAAAAAAAAAATAAAAATTAGGTAGAAATAAATATTTATTTAAAATGAGAAGTCTCATCAAACTAAAAAACAAAGTAACAAATATCACAAAATCTAAGGGAAAAACAAATCTCAAAATAAACGTATTAGATAGTTCTTTCTGTAGCACTGGTCCATGGACTGCCTTCTGACTATGCCATGTATATTTCAACCTTTGTCTCTCCTCCATGACCCACATGCATCCAGGGGCACCCACTGCAGGTTGACATGACCATCATGATACGACCTCTAGCACTGCATCTTCAGGTCAGGACAGCACGTGGGCAACAGGAAGATGAATGTAAGCCATTCCAACGCAAGGAGGGCTAGCCGTTACCTCACACAGTGACTGCGAACCACACAGATATATCTTCACACCCTGCCCCCTCAGCTAGATCCAAAAATCACCTGTAGTCACTCTAACTCTCTAACAGAGCAGTGTGACTGAGGCAAGTTAACAGGGAAAAGTCAGAGGACGTAAGCAGTTGTAGCTAACACGTCTTACTTGTGCAAACGTTGCCAAACATGACCACACGAACGCATCACTAGGGCTTCTCTGGGGCCTGGGAAGGAACCCAGGCATGTAAGGGACCCTGACACCTAAGCCTCATCAGCTTCTTGGTAATCCCACCTCTGCCTTCCTCCCACACATCTTCCCATGGATTCCGGTCCCCAAGCTTCTGCGTCCAGCAAGGCAATGAGGCTCAAGGCACTGAGCACCATGCCTTAGGGCAGGATGGACAAACTGGCAAAGGCACCAGGAAGAATAAATCACACAGATGCCCTCTGCCTTCAAGTCTTGGGACAAAGAGGGATGGAGGGAGGGGTTAGAGTTCTGAGCAAAGCCGGGACTTTGAACTCAAGCAAGTGGACACCAGCTCATTGAATAACCATGAGCTAAGTGCTTCACATGGATTACTGCTTCATCCTCACTACCACCCTAAGGAAAAGGAGAGAGGGAAGGAGAAAAGAAAGAAAAAGAGGAAGGAGAAAGATGAGAGAAAGGGTGATGATGAGAAGGAGGAGGAGGAAGGAGAATATGGAGAAGAAGAATGTGAAAAAAGAAGGAAGAGAGGAAGAAGAGGGGCAGGAGGAGGAGAATAAGAACGGGAAGGAAGAGACACAGAGGAAGAAGAGAAAGAAGAGAAAGCGATCAAGTGAAAGAGAAAAAGGGAAGGGGAAGGCAAAGAGCTAAGAAGAAAAGGTAAGCTGACAGAGAGAGAGAAAAGAAAAAAGAGAAAGTTTGCTCCGTGAACTCCTCTTCCCTAGGAAGCAGGAGCGTTTATCTTTGGTGTTATAATAAAATTAAAAGCTTTTTTTCAGACTATACACTCATCCTCTTAAATTAGAAAAAGTGACAATTTCTTTTGGCTCAGTTCTGCAAAATGCAAGTTGTCATGATCTCACTCTTAAAAAAAGGAAAAAGGGAAAAAGCAACTGCCCAAGAGATGGCTATCACTTCAAGCGAATGCCCCGTGGGCCAGCCATTTGGTTGCTGTCCATGTTTTCCAGTGGCATGTGAGCCTTTCACCCAGACTGCAATCCGATGCCAAGCTCTATGTCATGTTCAATCTTCAAAATCTTTTGTACAATTCTAACACTTTCCAGGAAGAGTTGATTTTCTTTATGTTTGCTTGTCTTTTAACTGACTGACACTCATAATTTTCTTCCAAGGAAAAAGGAATAGCAGAAAACTTGAAAATATCACTTAATCTGTACTGCACATGTTAAGACTGTTTAGAAAAGTTGAAAAATTATAATTCACAAATGGGTGACTTGAAGCACCAGTTGAACCTCAGAAAAATTAAATTATTTAGGAGGAATTCCTTTAATTAGAATCAGAGGCAGACTCTTTGTCATGGAAGTCCTGGAAACTCCATTATTTCACAGATTTGCAGACTCAAAGACTTCCTTATTTATTGTCAGAAACTTCTGGAGGTCTCTCAATGAATCTCCAAGTTACTGGGTGAGACCACACCTAGCCCAGGATTCCAGATGAGCTGCCTAGTCCATATTACTGGTGAAGACACCCAGGGAACATTTCACAACCTATCTCAGCAGCATTCCAATGTGTTATAATCCTTGCTTTTAGGGAATCCTTCATTATTTCCAAAGATACTGCTACTGCTCTACAGCCTTTGTGAAAACAAGATCAAAACCTTTACAATTTTTTTTTTAAAAAAAAAAAAAAAAGAAAAGAATTAAGGAACATTCTCTCTCTCTCTTTTTTTTTTTTTTTTTTTTTTTTTTTTTTTTTTTGAGATGGAGTCCCACTCTGTAGCCCAGACTGGAGTGCAATGGCGTGATCTCAGCTCTCTGCAGCCTCCGCCTTCCAGGTTCAAGTGATTCTTATACTCAGCCTCCTGAGTAGCTGGGATTACAGGCACCCACCATCATGCCTGGCTAGTTTTTGTATTTTTAGTAGAGACAGGGTTTCACCATGTTGGCCAGCCTAGTCTCAAACTCCTGACTTCAAGTGATCCTCCTGCCTTGGCCTCCCAAAGTGCTGGGATTACAGGTGTGAGCCACTGCGCCCAGCCCACATTCTCTTCTTCTGCAAACTAACATGTCTATATCTTTTTCAGTCCTTTAATGATGTGTGTGGACCCTGTACATAACAACATGCTCTCTGGGCCCCTCCGTTGTGGGCCGAACAACTAAACACCTCACTCTGGTTGGTGCCGGCCAGATGAAGTATTATTCCACAGTGCCTAGAAACCTGGGAGGCCAGATTGCTTCCAGTTCTATAAAACCTGTTTGAGAATTAAAAGAGATGCTCCATCATGTCCTAGGCTGGGTAAATGTGAAGGAACAGTGTAATTCTATGGCAACTGACAACCCCAGCGGTAAGCCGAACACAGCACTGTCCCCAGGAGCAACAGCAAGTGTTTGAGGAGGCTCAAAAGAGAGTTGGGGAACTAGGGGGGGTAGGGCTGCATGTGATGGGGAGAAGAGGGTGTGGGATAACATGGGTTGGCCTTGGTTGATAGGCGGTGTCCAGTTTCTGCTGCCTCTGTCTCTCCTTCCGCCTCCTTACCTCACTCTTGAGCCCCCCACCTTTTTCTCTCTGACTATCTGAAACACGTACCCTGCTCTTAATTGGGAAACTAGTAAACATTTCTGCTGATTTTTAATCCTGAAACATCATTGAGACCTTATGGAATGAGTCTCAAGGAGCAGAACCATATGAAGGGAAGGACTGTGGGCTGGCATTCGGCACACCTGTGCTGTCTTCCGGACTCCCACCACCAACAGTCTCCAGGACCTGTTTCAAGTTGCTTCACCTCTTTGAACCGACTTCATCTATTAACTGAGTGGTTGAACCAGATGGTTCTTTTTAGCTTAAAAATTCTGTGATTTCATTTGTGGAGGAATTTCAAGCACTGGTAGACAGAGAAGAAACTGAGAGACAAGAGGTATGGTTTAGACTCATCAAATTAAATCAAAGGTGACTTTCCAGTCCCCCCCAACCCCGATCTGTAAGGCTGCCTTTGGGCGTGTGGCCTTCCTGAAAGATGGCAAACACTTGAAAAAGTTGCCACACTGAAACCCAAACCAGAGCATATATAGGATGCCCGATAAGGTGGCATTTTTTACTAAGATGATAAAGGATAAACATTGGTGGAGTCAGAGAGGCTGCTCCCAAATACAGACCTCCCCATCAGCAACACTGCATTAGCGCGCACCTATCGTCCAAAGTATGAAAAAGACTTTTGCCAAAGATGGCTTGTGGGGGTTTATCATTATTACATGCTAAGAGCCTGTTCTCCATGTCCTCACTTTCCTACCTTGCTATTCTTCCCCATTTCCATCTTTTGTCCCAGTGTGAGACCTTACTATCCCCTTTTCCCATCTTCTTTCCTCCATACCCTTGGCTTCCTAGGAGGTGAATGTCCCTGCCCCTTCACTAGAATCCATCCATCCTGGTTATTATTTTCTTTGTGAACCTGCTGGACTACATCTGAAAGTTACCCAAAAGAAGGATACAAAGACACAACAAAATCAGAAATAATGCTCACACTCACCAGCCTGCAGTGAAGAGTGTGTGGAACTAGGGTGGCTGCAGGCAAAGAGACAGGGAGAACGGCTGCCTCATGCCATGGGCAGGACAGTAAACAGTGCAAATTTTCTGGAAAGCATCTTAGTAATATAGGTGAAGAGCCTTTACAATGTGTTTATCCTATGATCTATCCTTATTTCTTTTATTCTAAAGAAATAAGAAGAGGTTTGAGCAAAGTATGAGTGAAAAGGCAATCCAAACAGAGGAAAAGGGGCTGTTACAATGTCTATGGTTCTCAGAAATAGAAAACAACAACTTGGCTTAAATAATAAGCACATAACCAGAGAAATCTAGAAGTAGGATGCCCTTAAGGGTTGAGAGATTCAGCAGCTCAAAAATGTGACCTGACATACGAGTTCTTTCCATGCTTTTGCTCTTCCTTCTCCAGCTGGTTTCACACTAAACTTGGCTCCCCAGTGGCCAGTAGCACCAAACAGCACTTATCGGCATTCTTGTTGGTATCCAAAAGAGATGGAGAAAGCCTGATTTCACGTGGTTCTTCCTTAAAAGCAACAAAGGACTTTTCCCAGAAGCCTTCCACAAACCTCTGATTGGCCAGAACTGGATCACGTGCCAATTCCTAAATCAGTCACTGGCAGGGAAGTGGGGAGAAGGGGAGGAGGTGTTTACCCTTAACCAATATGCCTACTCCTGCCCACTGAGATCAATTCCATAAAAGTATTTCTTCAGTTCTTTGAAGACGGATACAATGTTTGTGAGTCACTCACCACCTTTACCCCAAGAGCTAAAGGATAACTGAGTAAAATGGTAGAGCTGGTTAGGGAAATGGTGAGTAGTCCCATCCTTCTGTGACATAATTGACTTGTACCTAAAGAGATTTGGAAATTTAAACATAAGAACTCTCTCTTCCAAAGCCCAAGGATTTGGGCACTTCAAATCTAGTCCTTGCCCAGGCGTGGTGGCTCACACCTGTAATCTCAGCAATTTGGGAAGCCAAGAAGGGTGGATCACCTGAGGTCATGAGTTTGAGACCAGCCTGGCCAACATGGCGAAACCCCATCTCTACTGAAAAAATACAAAAATTAGCTGGGGTTCATGGCACATACCTGTAATCCCAGCTACTGAGGAGGCTGAGGCAGGAAAATCGCTTGAACCCAGGAGGCAGAGGTTGCAGTGAGCTGAGATTGCACCACTGCACTCCAGCCTGGGAGACAGAGCAAGACTCCATCACAAAAAAAAAAAAAAAAAAAATCTGGTCTTTACAAGTAAAAAGATAAAAGCTGATTTTTAAAAACTAAATAATAAAGAGTGTGAGGTGATAAGTTATATGATAGAGATAATGTATGCTTTAAAACTTTACAGAAAGAAGAAACCACATAGCATAAAGCAGATGGAAAACACCTCATGGAGAAGGGAGAGCTTGAATTGGTGTTTGACTGAAGGACAAGAAAAAGCTGTTGTAACTTCCCTCCGGCTCTGACCTCTGACGCAGTTACAGTAGAGCAACTTAGAACCATGATCTAGGGAACATATTCAGAGGGAAATGAATTTATGATGCCTTCAATTTGAAGATGCTATGATTTTAGACTATTCTAGAATACAATGATTTTTGGTTGCTTCGCACTTGTAAGAAATGTTCCACTACTGAAAACTGGCAATGCTTAAAAAATTCCTACACAAAAATCACAGCCCACCTTGCTGGTCTTTGCTAAATAAACGAAATATTTTTTTCTCAATTATGTTGCTCTCCTTAATTACATGCAATTTTAAAACTAGCTGTAACTGACAGTCCTTTCCTCATATTTACTGGCAATGTATTTAGGTCAATCCCACCTCCAATTAGAGAAACCTAGAAAAAGGAAATCCTACGGTGAAATGCCATATGCCTTACAATTTTCAGTAATCCTCAAGGATGACAACTTGGCAAAAAAGAGAACTGGACCAGCTCCCTGAAAGGTCCATCACTTCAGCCCATGTTAATTGATTGCCTTAAAATCACAGTGCGTCCAGGTTGTAGAGACACACTCAAAACGGACTATTGCCCTCACATTAAAGGGGATAGGTTTTCTTTTCCCTTTTCCCATCCCTGCTTCTCTCAAAGCTGCACAGAGGTATATGAGGTTTCCGGGGAGTATTTGCAGCACATGTTGGCTGGCAAGAATTTGGGTGAATTCCTGTTAAGGTGCACAGACACCCCCTCTTCTATGACCTTTCCTTTCCACCCAGAACAACTGGAGTATTATGAAAAGACGAAGGGCTTTGTGTTTGAGATAAGCAGCTCCTATACCTGTCAGCTTTCTCTAATAAGAGAGCTCTTTCCTGCCACCATATAGGTCTTATTGGTAAAGCATGATGAAGTTTGGAAACTGTTTTCCTTGTTTTGTTGAAAGAAGCCAAGTTCCAAGAAATCTCCAGAGGCATTCCTCCAACCCCTCAGCCATGGCCATGGCAGCATGAATCCTGAAGGGGCAGTGAGTGCTGGCTTCTACTCTCTCAGCACAGCTAAGCCTAGGGGAGATAATCTTTTCATACAAGATGCATCCTGCTTTTGTGGGCCTCTTGCAGCCCTCAAGCCCTCATCTGATCTGTACACAATGATCAAGTGGGCCAGAGGAACCCAAAGCCATCAGCTGCCCATCCCTCCAAGAACTGTCTCTGTCCAATATCATGGAGCAAGTGGAAAGAAGAAAAAAAACCCAATCACTTTTCAAAGAGCAAGGTGAATGCTGTAGAAGGAGAAGGAAGGGGAGAGAGAGGGATGGGTGCCAACTCCAGAATCTTTAGATCTGCTTGGATGAATCATTACCTATGATTTGCGGGACAAGAATCCAATTTTACTCATCAACCAACAGAAACTTTTCTTACGGCCTCCCAACATCTAAAATCCAACAAACAAACATGTGCCTTAGCAACATACCGGTCATCTTTTAAAGGCTCTTGATATGCATGTTGAGTAATTAGCAAACACTCTTTCCGTAATACACACACACACACACACACACACACACCATCTTGTCATACAACACTCCCACGCAAGAAAAGCGAAATTGCTCTTTGATGAATGTAAACCCTTGGCTGTTTGCAGCAGTCGGGAGTTCTGCCAGGTTTAACTGCTAAGATGGGAGGTGAACCCCAGGGGTTTCCCCTGGCTGTGCTGAGATCCTTATTTGGTCAAGCTTCTACCTATGCCCTGGCCTCGGAGCCAGCCGGATAGCGCTGGACCAAGGCACAGGGAGCGAGGCTGCTGACGTCCCATCCTGAAGACATGAATGGAATTCCAGGCAGCTGGAGTCATGCTGGCTTGGGACAGTGGCTTGGAGACCAGACTTCAATGACAGAAGCACTAGGCAGCGGCACTCATGGCAATGCGTGCACCCACAGAAATGTAACCCACACCTCGGTTTCAGGAGCCGAAAAATGAAAAGAACGTTTAGGGAGGAAAGAGGGAAATACAATAATAGGCAGAGAGTAATTTATTACTCTATGGGTCTGTTCTGTAAATAGTTGAAGACTCTGGAGCCAGATGGTTCTGCAAATTCTCCAAACAGGAGTCACGTTAAGAGGCACGAGTGGGCACAAAAACTGTTTTTCAAGACACAATTTCAATTTGGCTTGAGGAAACTGGAAACGAGTAAGGTTCCTTAAAATTCGAGTAGAAAGCAGCTGTCCTCCCCAGGCCCCTTGATGAGAATACGCACACCGCCCCCAAGCGGCCGGCCGAGGGAGCGCCGCGGCAGCGGGAGAGGCGCCTCTGTGGGCCCCCGGCAGCCGCCGCAGGAAAGCGCCCGAAGGCAGCGAAGGCGAGCGAGGCGCAACAACCCGCCCGCCCCGCCGACGCCGCGCTCACCTCCCGCGGGGGCGGGCGTGGGGCCAACTCAGGACAGGCGCTAGGGGGACGCGTGTCCTCACCCCACCGGGACGGTGGAAGAAGGTCAGCGAGGGCCCGAGGGGCAGCTATTTTAACGAATGGCTCTCTTGGGGTCCCCTGCGCCCCGTCGGCCCATTTTTCTTTTTACAAATCGGGCCCAGTCTCTAGTGTTCACCTTTTCAGCCATCACCCAGGCATTCCGGGAGACTGGCTCGCCCGAAAGCCCCTGCCCCACCCCGCGGGCCCTCCTGGGTGGTCGCCTCAGCCCAGTCCCTGCTCGGGATGCTCGCTGATCACCCCGAGCCCGCGTGGCGCAAGAGCGCTAGCGCCTAGCCCGTGCGCGCCAAGGCTGCGTGGGCGGGCACCGACTTTTCTGAGAAGTTCCAGTGCTCCCAAGCCCCGACCCCCGCCCCCTTCACTTTCTAGCTGGAAAGTTGCGCGCCAGGCAGCGGGGGGCGGAGAGAGGAGCCCAGACTGGCCCCCCTCCCGCTTCCTGCCCGGCCGCCGCCCATTGGCCGGAGGAATCCCCAGGAATGCGAGCGCCCCTTTAAAAGCGCGCTGCTCCTCCGCCTTGCCAGCCACTGCGCCCGAGCTGGTCTGCGAGTTCAGGGCTCCTGCCTCTCTCCCGGCGCAACCTCCACTTCGGACGCACAGGCGGTCCCCGCGTCCCTCCAGCCTTCGCCGCCCTCTCCACCGCTCCCGGCCGCCGCGCTCCGGTCCACACAGGTAAGTCGCCCCCGGCGGCCGCCGAGGACCAAAGCTGCCGGGGACATCCACCTGGAGCGCTGAGGCTTCAGTCCCTCTGGTGGACCCCGGAACCCACACTCTCCCCGCTCTCCTGCCCCAGCCCGCCCCTCTCGGCCGCTGGAGGACTCTTCGGGACAAGGCTCCAGAGCCATCCTCTCCAGCCTTGGGGTTCACAAACCAACTGATCAGGACACCCCAAGATTTCTTTACTCTCTGAAGTCCTCCTTAAGCCTTTGTATCAGCACTCCAGGGGAGAGTCTGTACTTCCCCGTGCCCTCCCTGCAACTCCAAACTACATTCCTGATCTTGTTCACCTTCGACTTCCCAAAAGCCCCCGAATTGTTGGTCTTGCGCCCCCCACACTTTAAAACCAGCATCTCTTTCCTCCACGTCTCTCTGTCACTCACTCTCTCTCCCTCTCTCTCTCTCTCTCTCTCTCTCTCTCTCTCATGCTCTCTGGAAAGTAATCCTGTTGTCCTTCATTTCAGCAAACGCGGGGTCAAAGAGGGATGGTCCCGGCCCTGTCCCCATGCCCAGCCCTGTTTCTGCCCACCCTCCCTGCCTAACTGATCTCTGACCTTGGGCTCTTGTGCTTCCTGCTGTAGGATCCCTGCTGGGCACCAACAGCTCCACCATGGGGCTGGCCTGGGGACTAGGTGTCCTGTTCCTGTTGCATGTGTGTGGCACCAACCGCATTCCAGGTGAGTTTGTGTGGCACCTTTAGGGGAAGGAGGGACGAAGAAGAGGGGCTGGCTACCCCAGGTGTGCCCCTTCACATGCTGTCCTCTCCCAGCTCCTTTGCTCTTGAGCCTGACTGGACATCAGGACGCAGCTTCACTCTGATCCTGGTGTTTATTCAGCTCTTTCAGTGGCTGCCAGGAGTTTTCACCCCAGCCCTTTGTCTCCACCCCTAAGGACTCAGCCCCCTACCGCTGGTCCCAGCCTCCAAAGCTCACCATGTGTTCTCTCCTGCCTAACAGAGTCTGGGGGAGACAACAGCGTGTTTGACATCTTTGAACTCACCGGGGCTGCCCGCAAGGGGTCTGGGCGCCGACTGGTGAAGGGTCCTGACCCTTCCAGCCCAGCTTTCCGCATCGAGGATGCCAACCTGATCCCCCCTGTGCCTGATGACAAGTTCCAAGACCTGGTGGATGCTGTGCGGGCCGAGAAGGGTTTCCTGCTTCTGGCCTCCCTGAGGCAGATGAAGAAGACCCGGGGCACGCTGCTGGCCCTGGAGCGGAAAGACCACTCTGGCCAGGTCTTCAGCGTGGTGTCCAACGGCAAGGCGGGCACCCTGGACCTCAGCCTGACCGTCCAAGGAAAGCAGCACGTGGTGTCTGTGGAAGAAGCTCTCCTGGCAACCGGCCAGTGGAAGAGCATCACCCTGTTTGTGCAGGAAGACAGGGCCCAGCTGTACATCGACTGTGAAAAGATGGAGAATGCCGAGCTGGACGTCCCCATCCAAAGCGTCTTCACCAGAGACCTGGCCAGCATCGCCAGACTCCGCATCGCAAAGGGGGGCGTCAATGACAATTTCCAGGTGAGGCTTCTTCTGTGAGCCCTGCTCCGTGGGATCATCTGCTAGACAGGTGACCTGCCAGGAGGGCTACAGGAAATCCTGTCTGTAAACTAAAGCAGCAGTTCTCAGATTTTAGGCAGCATGAGCATCACCTGGAGGGCTTGTGAAAGCTCACGCTGCGGCACCCCAGCCCCGGAGTTTGGGATTCTGTAAAATGGCAACTCTAACAAGTACCAGGTGATGCTGATGCTGGTAGTCTGGGAAGCACACTTTGAAAACTACTCAAGGAAACAAGAAATGGTTTTCCTTTAGCAATCAGCCTGTTCAAGCCTTAGATACTCCCTAGGCTCTTAAGAAAATAGCTTATTTCAAATGCATTCCCCCAATTTTAATGTTGTTTGAAATGGATACTTTCTATGGGCAGAATCAGTACCACTTTGCTATTGGATTCCTCATGGGGATGCAGCTGGTCTCACATAAAAGGTTAAAATAGCAGTTAGTTGTTGCTGTTACAGCTTCATCTGCGCCTTAACTTCTAGATCTTTGCAAGGGTGGCTTTGAACTCCCACATTTAACTCTTTGACACTGGAAAGTGTCATTATATCCTCTGGGCTTAGGATCAGATTCCATTTCCTGTGTACCCAAGTAGGCTGATAACTGAATTCTTTGTAAAATACTCAAGACTTGGCAGAAGTCACAATTAAGATTTTGAAGTTTTTGGCAATTTATGTTGCTGTGTTATTTTGACATAGTGATCTTCAGACAGCTCTTTGAAGCTTTTAGAACATCTATTGTGTGCTTTTCCTAGCATAGAGACAGTCCTTCCCAAGCCCATCCCCACCCCGCTCAGCTTTCTACAAGTAATGTGTGTCCTCTGCCCACAGGGGGTGCTGCAGAATGTGAGGTTCGTCTTTGGAACCACACCAGAAGACATCCTCAGGAACAAAGGCTGCTCCAGCTGTGAGTACCCCTCTATTTTTAGAGCACATAGGGAAATCGGGGGGAAATTCCACCAAAAACAAGCTGAGGAATTTAGCAATAGTGGTTGTACATAAATTACCCCCAGTAAAATCATTAAGAGGCATACAAAAGTGACCTCAAGGGGTATCATACACACACACATGTATACACACACGTGCGCATACACGCCACCCCTCTATGTGCATCCTTCACACCAAATGAAATGTCTTCTACCACTAACAGCTCAAGAGGCTGGTTGGTAAGAGTCTCTCTTTGAAGTTTTCATTTTGTTTCTTGCCAGCTACCAGTGTCCTCCTCACCCTTGACAACAACGTGGTGAATGGTTCCAGCCCTGCCATCCGCACTAACTACATTGGCCACAAGACAAAGGACCTGCAAGCCATCTGCGGCATCTCCTGTGATGAGCTGTCCAGCATGGTCCTGGAACTCAGGGGCCTGCGCACCATCGTGACCACGCTGCAGGACAGCATCCGCAAAGTGGTCAGTGACCTCTACACCCAGCCCGTTAGCATGAACCCTGGCAGGTTTCTCACAGGTGGCCCCAAATGACTGAAAATGAGGGTGGACACTAATGATATTCTCTCCCATTTAGACTGAAGAGAACAAAGAGTTGGCCAATGAGCTGAGGCGGCCTCCCCTGTGCTATCACAACGGAGTTCAGTACAGAAATAACGAGGAATGGACTGTTGACAGCTGCACCGAGTGTCGCTGTCAGGTAAGCAGTCTTCGCCAACCAGAATAAGAGTCGACAGCTTTTGTTTGAACCTGCATCTTTGGGGAAATACCCACATCGCCACAGAGATTCTTTTTATGTTCCATGGCCTGATACCAAAGTGTTTTTTTCTTTTTCTTTAAGATGCAATTATGGCATCTATAAATTATTCTTTAAACTCTCAGATGGTTTATCAAAGTATTAATTACACCCTAGGCTAAGTATCTAAGAGAATGAATCTACTAAGACATCTGAATAATTTACCTACCTTAGTTCAAAGACTAAGTGTTGAATGTCAAGTACATAAAACCTGGTTGGAACATTCATTTTTTTTTTCCCCAACCCCGATTTATATTCAGTTTTGGCATAGGTTCTCTTGGTAGAGTAGCAATTGTTTTTCAAATCACTTAGCCTGACGCTGTTAGGATGTTACTGTCTACTTGGCTCAGATGGCACTGCCAGTTGTGTGTTATTCACTCTAGCATTCCCCCATGCCAGTGGCCAGTGAGTTTGGAGGTTCACCTGGCTTATCTATTAATAGCAAAGTATTTGAATTTGCTTAAATACAAATCACAGATGACTGGCTTTGGGAACCAACTTCATTAAATTCCCGTTCTTTCCCAATATAGAGACAGGTCACAGATCTATAGATGAGAAAAAAAAAATGCTTGTACATCTTCCTTCCTCCCCCCAAACACATAATATAAAAATGTAAAAGTCCTGGCTGAATTTCCTGAGTTTGATTTCAGACATAGATTTGGCCCATGGTGTTGGTTGGTTCCTCTGCTATAAATTCTTCGTACTGTAACTTCCACCCTTGACTAAGTAGCAATTAAAAAGAAGTTTCCAAGCAATGGAGTGACACGTCAACTAGCCCTAGAACTGTCTCTACGATAGTGGTGGTTGCAAATATTGACAGACAGATCTTCTATGAAAATCGTTCCACTAGAGCATTGACAGCCCCGACCATGTTTTGGCTTGTAAAGGAAATGTTACAGGATGTAGACTTCTGAACGCAACATGCTCAGCAGCCTGTTCCCCTCTCACTCTCTTGCCCTGCAGAACTCAGTTACCATCTGCAAAAAGGTGTCCTGTCCCATCATGCCCTGCTCCAATGCCACAGTTCCCGATGGAGAATGCTGTCCTCGCTGTTGGCGTAAGTTCCTCAAATGGCGTAACTATTCTTCAGTGACTAGATCAGTTCTACATACATCCTAGAGAGCCGAGCACAACACTGGAGCCCCACCCCCATCTCCGTCATGCTTTCATTCAGTTTCTGGCTGCAGCAGCTGCTTAACTGACAGCTTATCTGCTGTACACAGCCCAAAACTCCATTATCAGTACATCATAATTACCCCATCTGGATTGCAGTAATGGCAGTGAAGATCTTGGTATAGCTCATTCATTCCGATTTTTTGCTTTGAGGAAAAGAGATGAAGACGTGGCAGCAACCGCTCTAAGTTGACTGCTTTTAGAATTTGACCGTAGTGGCACAGAGTTAAGAAAAATCTGCTCACCAGAGATACTGACAGGCTTATTGTGTGAGCTGGCCTGATGAGGCCTGGAAGTTCTGCCCCTTTTATCTGTAGGGATAAGAGGGCCTGAGAGAGTAACAGCAAATTGAGCTCCAGAGCACCAAAAGAAATAAGGCATGGTGTTGTTCCATGGCACCTTATCCCTGGCTTTTGTTACCAGTAAAATTAATGACTCTGCTGAGACAATATTTAATGTAGCAGGTACAAGTTATAAAAGTGATTCATCACAACTGAGATGAGGAAGAAAACAGAAAAACAGCACGTGCCCTTCACATACACACACAGACACACACACACACACAGACACACACACACACACCCTTGTCACAGCTCAGAATAACCAGTTCCATCCAGGGATCATATTCGCGATACTGGCACTGTAATGATCGTTTTTACATCTATTTTCTGTTCCGCATTCACTTGAGATGTGCGTTAAAAGGAACAAAGCTAGCTGGAGGTAGCAAAGTTCTGAACTTGAATCAGGGATTGCTAAGAAAACTTACAACTAATGTCCAAAGAAAATAAGTCCTTTGTCTTCTGTCGGATACAGCTAGATGTGATTGTAGCCGTTTTGCCTGGGCAGATGGTAAACAAACATGCTGTCCTCTTATGACCGTATGTGCAGAGAAGGCCCCAAATGCTGGGGTGAGAGGAACAACAAACTGACTAACTCATGGCCGAGTTGGAGCCAGAGCCAACAACAGCTCGGCTGCCTTCAAACTCATCTGTCAAACACATGGTGTATGGCTCCCCTGACAGAAACGGCTCCTATAAGCTTCCTCAGACTCACGCATTCCTGGAAGGCTGAGACTGGAAATGCCTACCCAGATATCTTAAGTCACTAGAGGAAAACTCATTTGCATTGCTGAGTGGAGAAAGGAAAAGCAGTGACTAGGAGAGCGTACACTGTGGGAAGGCTCAGCTGTACTGAGCCAGGCAAAGCATCCGATGACCCCACTGCTGTACACATCATGACCTGGGGTAAACCCCTCGGCCGCTGGCCTAAGAAGTATGTTGCTTTTCATCCTGTATAACTGCAACTTTGTGCCGGCTCATATCATGTTCTAGAGAGTTCATGTACAGCACGGTGACCGTAGTTAATAATACTGGATTATACGCTTAAAATTTGCTAAGAGAGTAGATCTTAAGTCATCAAAAAAAAAGTAACTGTAAGATGATGGAGGTGTGTTAACTAGCTTGACAGTGGTAATCACAATATATGTGTGTATCAAAACAACATATTATACACCTTAAATGTCTATTGTCTTTGTCAGTGACACCTCAGTAAAGCCAAAAAGAAAGAAATGTATTGCTTTTCACCCTCTGGCAAGTGGAGGGCCCTGAACAGAGCCCTCTGAAGAACAGCCTGTCCTAACCATCATGTACCTGATGAACCTGTGTTTCCCCTGCAGCCAGCGACTCTGCGGACGATGGCTGGTCTCCATGGTCTGAGTGGACGTCCTGTTCTACGAGCTGTGGCAACGGAATTCAGCAGCGCGGCCGCTCCTGTGATAGCCTCAACAACCGATGTGAGGGCTCCTCGGTCCAGACACGCACCTGCCACATTCAGGAGTGCGACAAGAGATGTGAGCATCTTGGCTTCTTAGGGACATGGAGAACTGACCTGTCCTCGTTGTCATCACCGAGGGCAGCTCCACAGCATGGACATTAAGAACACGGGTTCTAGGATCTCTGGATCCCGATCCCACTGCTTCGCTGTGCACACCTGAGCACAGCTTACCCTCTCTGAGGCTGTTTCCTCATTTGCAATTTGGAGATAATAGTTCTTGATAAGTTCATCTTGAGCATTTTCTTTAGTTACTGCGTGTAAAGCAGTTAACATTGCGTTTGGTTCATGGTAAGCACCCTGTAAATGTTAGGATATTAACAGCAACCCATAAAAACAGCTCACTTCTCCGTTCTCTGGTAGAAAACGTTCCATGTTGACATTTGGGCCTGTGGCCAGGAGCCAATTTCTGCCGTACACTGGGTTTAGTTGCCATTGACCATTTCCTGGAAATAACGTGTGTGCTCCTGATGAGGGATTCTGTTTGGTTATCTCTAAGCCAAAACCATTTGTGACCATCAACTTTGTACTTTAGTTAAACAGGATGGTGGCTGGAGCCACTGGTCCCCGTGGTCATCTTGTTCTGTGACTTGTGGTGACGGTGTGATCACAAGGATCCGGCTCTGCAACTCTCCCAGCCCCCAGATGAACGGGAAACCCTGTGAAGGCGAAGCACGGGAGACCAAAGCCTGCAAGAAAGACGCCTGCCCCAGTAAGTGTGAGCTCAGCTGCAAGGTTGAGCATGGGCAGCAGCTCCGCCCAGCTGGTTGCCTGGCATCTGCAGCCTGCAGTTCAGTGGGTCATAGAGCAGGAAGGTTACCTACTAGAGAAACAAACAGAAGCAAAGTCCTGCATGCTCAGCAACTTCTTTTAATGAAAAACAAACTCCCCCTCTTCCCCAGCATTCTTTCCGTGTGTCAGGAGCAGAGGTTTCCTGAACGGGCTTAGGAGAGCCTATGACAAGGGAGGGATTTGAAAGTTGATCTTAATTGTTGCCTGTGGTTCATTTTCTTCCAGTCAATGGAGGCTGGGGTCCTTGGTCACCATGGGACATCTGTTCTGTCACCTGTGGAGGAGGGGTACAGAAACGTAGCCGGCTCTGCAACAACCCCACACCCCAGTTTGGAGGCAAGGACTGCATTGGTGACGTGACAGAAAACCAGATCTGCAACAAGCAGGACTGTCCAATTGGTGAGCCACGCAGCCCAGGATGAAAGGACCTAGGAGCTTTGCTATTTTACTGAATGCTGCAGTCAGCATTCGAGGAGATTCCAGCTTGGTTAGTCCTGAGTGATCTGATTCTAAGATGCAGATGGACAACATAATCCCAACAAGTTATCAGTTCCCCATACCCTATAATACCTTACACTGTGTTAAGTGTTCAGCATGGCAGTACGGCAGCTTAGACTAACCATTTACTGTGCCTCTCTCTCCTTGTCTCAGATGGATGCCTGTCCAATCCCTGCTTTGCCGGCGTGAAGTGTACTAGCTACCCTGATGGCAGCTGGAAATGTGGTGCTTGTCCCCCTGGTTACAGTGGAAATGGCATCCAGTGCACAGATGTTGATGAGGTGAGGAACTGATGCACTCCGAGTTTCTGGATCTAGGAAAGCAGCTAACCTGTGCAGTCGCTTCCTTATGGCAGTGACTTCCGAACACGAAGCACGCTCTTATTTCCTCCATAGTGCAAAGAAGTGCCTGATGCCTGCTTCAACCACAACGGAGAGCACAGGTGTAAGAATACGGACCCCGGCTACAACTGCCTGCCCTGCCCCCCGCGCTTCACCGGCTCACAGCCCTTTGGCCAGGGCGTCGAATATGCCACAGCCAACAAACAGGTACAGTCAACTAGACGAGTAAACCAGAGGAGAGGAGAGCTGTCCTTGACCAAAACAACTAGGAGAGGGAGGAATGTAATTTCATACCATTCACAAAAAAAAAAAAAAGGGCGAGGAGATGAATGTATGGTCTAGTTCTAGAAATGTGACTAGAAAATCCATGGTAAATCCTGCAGGGGAAAAATAGTCTACCATATTTAACAATGCTGCTCTGGAATAAGTTGTGAGCAGATGGACTTGTAAACGCCTAGGTGCTGAGCAAATTCAAGAAAAAGAAACATAAAGCAAAGTTTGCCTACAGCCTCAGGGAGAATGGGGAGGAACAGAG
Source organism: Macaca thibetana thibetana (assembly GCF_024542745.1). NCBI lineage: Eukaryota > Metazoa > Chordata > Mammalia > Primates > Cercopithecidae > Macaca > Macaca thibetana. Next base: position 123,964,729 of record NC_065584.1, read on the forward strand.
GTAATTACCCACACTCTTCCAAATGGAGCCTCTGTCTGCTCAGAGATGACAGGGATCTGGACCGTTGTTTCCATGAAATCTGGGGATCCTCGAAAGCTCTGGGTAACAGGAGGATGGTGTGCCCTTAGGTGTGCAAGCCCCGTAACCCCTGCACGGATGGAACCCACGACTGCAACAAGAACGCCAAGTGCAACTACCTGGGCCACTACAGCGACCCCATGTACCGCTGCGAGTGCAAGCCCGGCTACGCTGGCAATGGCATCATCTGCGGGGAGGACACAGACCTGGATGGCTGGCCCAATGAGGACCTGGTGTGCGTGGCCAATGCGACTTACCACTGCAAAAAGGTATAGCCAGGTCCCTTGTGTGCCTCCGGAAAGAGGGCCCATCACCTTATCAAAACACAGGCTAAGGAATTTTAAATACTTAAAGTCTGGACATGAAACTAAAAGATTAAATCTCCCGAAGGTAGAGGGGCACTAATTCCTATGAAAATTAATACCACTTGGTGCCAAAAACATGAACAGGCTCTTTTGGGCACCTGTGTTCCACAGTCAACTCTTCTGTCCAAAACAAAGTTCAGTACTCTATCCAAACACCAGCAAAACATGACTTGTGTTCACAACATCTATAAAGCCTAGAGCATTTACACCAATTCTGTATGTATATCCCCCAAGAAAAGTTTTACTTTCTTGTCTTCCCATAAAAAAACATATGCTGTTACTGAGCCAAATTCTGTTCTTTTTCTATTTGGAATTCCAGGTACACTCCTCATGCATGAGCTGAGCATGAGGAAGGCAACTGAAGCAGTGATATATGTCTTCTCTTTCCTAGGATAATTGCCCCAACCTCCCCAACTCAGGCCAGGAAGACTATGACAAGGATGGAATTGGTGATGCCTGTGATGATGACGATGACAATGATAAAATTCCAGATGACAGGGTAAAAACAGTTTTCCATCCCGTTTTCATCTTTTTAATTCAGCAACAGCCTGAAGCACTTCAGGATTCAAGGAAATTACATGGCTATAGCAAAAAATATACCAAATCAATACACAGGATAATTAGAAATTATTCATTGTGTTCCAGTAGTTTAAGGATGTAGATGTTGCCAAGAAAATTTTTAAATGAGGGTTTTGTTTTTCATCAGAACTGTTTTTCTCTGCACTTGAGAAATTATAGTGCATAAACAAATGTCACTTTGTTCCCTAGATTCATTTCAAATGTCACATCGAAATGACAGTAAAATTGACTCTGGGCACACTACGAACTGAGATGATGGGATTATATTCTACATCTCACTAACTTCTAACCTAAAATGGGGATCCATTTTTTAACTATGTCCTTTTAACTTCTGTAGTGATGATTTTACACTGAGTAGTCAATTAGCCTATCCACAAAGTAGAAAGTAATTATTGCCGATGTTCGCAGCTTTAGACATATTATGCACATGGTTTGAGGCTTGAGCTCTTTTCAGGGACAACAGTGTTAAGTGCTCCATTTCTTCTCTTTGCAGGACAACTGTCCATTCCATTACAACCCAGCTCAGTATGACTATGACAGAGATGACGTGGGAGACCGCTGTGACAACTGTCCCTACAACCACAACCCAGATCAGGCAGACACAGACAGCAATGGGGAAGGAGACGCCTGTGCTGCAGACATTGACGGGGACGGTAAGGTGCTGCCTGATCAGTGGGCCTGCGGGAGACAGGGACATGACACCGCTTTCCAAACTTACTTCTGTCTAGTCCTGGCTATTAGTATGCACTTTGGTGGACATATCCAAGGCTGGAGAGCCCAGCTCTTATTTGTCCCTTGTTCTCTTCAGGTATCCTCAGTGAACGGGACAACTGCCAGTACGTCTACAATGTGGACCAGAGAGACACTGACATGGATGGGGTTGGAGATCAGTGTGACAACTGCCCCTTGGAACACAATCCAGATCAGGTAGGTGGACTCCTTTCAGAGTCTTTCAGTAAACTGTTGGAATAGTCCTTTCATGGCCTTTGAAAAATGAGCTTAACGAAGTTCAAACATTGTCATGACCGTGGCTCCCTGGGTTCTCATAGCCAAGTGGAATATGTTCATGTAAATAATTTGCCTGATGTGAGCTCCTTGCACAGAGTCTCACAGATCTTTAGCATGAAGATCTCGTAACTTCAGCCTTACCTTCTGTAAGAAGGGCTACTGGACTTGCTCTGCGTGGTCTACCATTGTTAAGATAAATTATACAAAGCAGAGATTTGTGACTGACAACTGTCCAGTAATATTAATCATATATAATACTAAGAGATGGAAAAATAAATGTGCACAAGCAAAATAACCATGTTCATGGCTAATGATGTAATCTAGCTCTAAGAAAATCATCAAACTAAGGATATGTCCAAAACTTGGAGAAACCCCATTTCTTTGTCATTCTTCAAAAGTTTCTGGCATTACGAACGTTCTTTACCTATGCTAAGGAGTGCTACACATCAACATTACACAGAACAGGCTCTCTGTCTGAAAGTATTTCTTTCTTGTGTAACTGCCCATCATTTTCTAAGGATAAAATTTAAGGCTTTTTTCCCCCTAAAATGAATTGTTCTGGAAGCTTAGAAACCAGCTTTTTTTAATGGTAAATTTTTATAAGATTAAAGAAATGAGGAAATCCAGCTTCTCCCTCCTAAGATTTGTTCCTGTGAAGTCTTGTCAAACATAAAACAATAGGATGAATGGCTCTGGGGCCATCAAAAGCTTGAATGATCTGGGTTAGCTTTGCTGATCAGATGGCATTGATAATCATTTATTTTGAGTTTGAAACTTACCATAAATTAAATTTCAATATCATGTAACCTCACTGGATGAGTTTTTGATTCCTCAGATAAAAATAAATTTTACAACAAAATTCAAGCATGATGTAAAAATCTTGTAAGCAAAGACCATAAATACTGGCAAGAAGAATTCCAGTGTGTATATAAACAGTCCCTAAGCAGCCCATGCATACTGAATAAAATACTCTGAGAAAAACTGTTTTGGAAAAATTTAGAGTTTGACTTTACCTGAGCCTACAGGTGACAATCCTTATAGATACTAGGTGTATAAAATCAAATGCGTAAAAGAAAAAGCCAAAGTAATTTATCCCTGTCATTCACGCTACCCAGACAGTATACAACGCAGAGACCATCTTTTGCCATCTTTTCAGGACTTAGAGAAATTGACATGTCAACAGTTTTACAACTGAAACCTTCTAAGGAAATTCTCTATTAAAGTATCCAGAGAATTTCATTTAACATTAAACATTTAACAGTTAACAGTTAACATTTCATTTCATCTTTAAAAATTAAATAACTCTATTTGATTTTATTTAGAAAGTTTTATATTTAAAACATTTTTAATTATCCCTTCTCAGATTTTTGTAGGAAAACAAGGACGAAGGAAAAAAACGTTTAAAATGTAATGGCTACTATTGCTATCTTTCTGCAGGAGTATATAAATAGACATGAAACCCCACTGGCTATATCAAACAATGAAGAATTTTCCCTGTGGTGGGGGCATAAGTTATCCTCAACATGAATGGTTTATAATGCAATTTACCCTCCATTTACATCCCTCTTTCAGCTGGACTCTGACTCAGACCGCATTGGAGATACCTGTGACAACAATCAGGATATTGATGAAGATGGCCACCAGAACAATCTGGACAACTGTCCCTATGTGCCCAATGCCAACCAGGCTGACCATGACAAAGATGGCAAGGGAGATGCCTGTGACCACGATGATGACAACGATGGCATTCCTGATGACAGGGACAACTGCAGACTCGTGCCCAATCCCGACCAGAAGGACTCTGACGGTGAGTCAGGGGAGTCAATTTCTAAGAGAGGGACTGCTGGCACGGCTGTGTAGATTGAGGAAATGAAAACAAGGCTGAAAGCATTTGAGAGGATGAAGGGACCAAATGCCAACTTAGACAAGATAGTGACATTTCTGACACCAGTAACAATAATAGCACTTCAGAATTTTGCTGAACTCTTGCTTTTTTGACCCCAGGTGATGGTCGAGGTGATGCTTGCAAAGATGATTTTGACCATGACAATGTGCCAGACATTGATGACATCTGTCCTGAGAATGTTGACATCAGTGAGACCGATTTCCGCCGATTCCAGATGATTCCTCTGGATCCCAAAGGGACATCCCAAAATGACCCTAACTGGGTTGTACGCCATCAGGGCAAAGAACTCGTCCAGACTGTCAACTGTGACCCTGGACTCGCTGTAGGTGAGTAGTGAGTTCTTAGGTCAAGAGGCTGATGCATACATGGGGAAAAACAAATAGAAAACCTGGCAGTTGTACCTATCCCTGCGGGTGCTGAGGATGTCTGGGAACATGATGGAGAACCTTCTGAAGGCTGCAGGTTTTAACCTGGCTCTGGGCTCATCTTCCAGGTTATGACGAGTTTAATGCTGTGGACTTCAGTGGCACCTTCTTCATCAACACCGAAAGGGACGATGACTATGCTGGATTTGTCTTTGGCTACCAGTCCAGCAGCCGCTTCTATGTTGTGATGTGGAAGCAAGTCACCCAGTCCTACTGGGACACCAACCCCACGAGGGCTCAGGGGTACTCAGGCCTTTCTGTGAAAGTTGTGAACTCCACCACGGGGCCTGGCGAGCACCTGCGGAATGCCCTGTGGCACACAGGAAACACCCCTGGCCAGGTAAGAAGCAAAGTCCTACAGCAGAGAGAGAGCTGATGGGTGCCTGACTAGCGATGGGGACACTGTGCTTTGACCAAGACTCTGACCAGGGAGTCTTAGAGAGTTCCCAGCATCACCAGCTGCAGCACTGAGCTCTGCTTTGTGAAAACATAACAGTGTTGAAAAGGGAGCTTGACCTTGACCAAGAATTGCCCCGCAGATCCTAAGGTGCCTTCAGCCTTTTCAAACAAAAACCTCCTTCCCTCCTCTCTGTCTGCTTTATGTGTGCGCTCAGTGGCACACAACAAATGTGAGAGGGCTTGGAACAATTCCCCATTGCAGCCCTCTAACTTAGATCAGCTCGGTACCTTTCAAGCGTTGTTTCTGATGGAATGAAACAGAAATCTTTACCTGAAGGAGCTGTGTTTCAACCTTTCCTTTTCCTTTTCCTTTTCCTTCAGGTGCGCACCCTGTGGCATGACCCTCGTCACATAGGCTGGAAAGATTTCACCGCCTACAGATGGCGTCTCAGCCACAGGCCAAAGACGGGTTTCATTAGGTATGATCGTACTGATTCAATTTCACTTAAAGTCACACTAATGGACAAAAAGACAAAAAGTATGAAATAGCATTGTCACTAAACAAGACTTTTTTCCCCTGCAGAGTGGTGATGTATGAAGGGAAGAAAATCATGGCTGACTCAGGACCCATCTATGATAAAACCTATGCTGGTGGTAGACTAGGGTTGTTTGTCTTCTCTCAAGAAATGGTGTTCTTCTCCGACCTGAAATACGAATGTAGAGGTAAGAGCAACATCACCATGAATGTACACCGGACACCTCCATTGCAGACTAATACCAAGGATGACAGTTATGGGGAAGTCCATTGTAAAGACTGCTTTGGAGACAGGGTTATTTCTATTTTGCTTGTGAGGACACAAGGACAAAAATGGAATAATGCCTAGGCACTATGGCTTATGAGTTCCCGAGTCCTTAGTTACAATATTAGTTTGCTTAGCAGTTTCTGCGCTGCTCATACACAGTGCAAAGGTAGGCTGCAGAAAAGCTCCTATACAATTTGGACTTCATTAATAATACTGTTCTTTACAATTATGTATTTATATATCTTACTGCTTGGTGTTTTATTCATGCCATCAGAGCACAAGTTAGAATTCCCAACTTTTCCCTGTATATAAAGAAGGGAGAGGAATGTTGCTTTCATATTGGCATGTTAAATTAAGGTTTACTATTAAACTTAGCTTTTTTTTGCTTCATTCTTTTTTACTCAGTGAGTACTTAAGCTTGCTGAGTCCAACACTGGCTCTACCACAAAATAAGCACTTAATATATATTTACTGGGCCAAGGCCAGATACTGAAAAGATCAATCAGAGTAGAGAAAGATGGTTGATTTTACACACACAAAAAAAAATCTAAATTATTAATGTAATTTTTGAGTCTGAATTTTTAAAATAAGACTCCCTAAACTTTTAACATTGAAAGCCTTGGAAAGCATAATATACGTTCTGGAAGGTTCATGCCATGTTGGTCACCTAGCATCGATGTCAGCTCACAAAATTAAATGCTAATATGCTTGAACAATCTTAAATTAGGCTTTTGTCATTAGAAAAGTAGAGCTATTCCTATGTGGTTTAACTTATTAACTGATACTAAGATGTCTGTGCTTTTATGAATTAGTTTTCATTTGTATATTTATTTATATTTGTTTATTTTAACAGATCCCTAATCATCAAACTGTTGATTGAAAGACTGATGATAAACCAATGCTGGTATTGCACCTTCTGGAACTATGGGCTTGAGAAAACCCCCAGGATCACTTCTCCTTGCCTTCCTTTTTTTCTCTGCTTTCATCAGTGTGGACTCCTAGAACATGCGACCTGCCTCAAGAAAATGCAGTTTTCGAAAACAGACTCAGCGTGCAGCCTCTAATGAATAAGACATCTTCCAAGCATACAAACAATTGCTTTGGTTTCCTTTTGAAAAAGCATCTACTTGCTTCCGTTGGGAAGGTGCCCATTCCACTCTGCCCGTGTCACAGAGCAGGGTGCTATTGTGAGGCCATCTCTGAGCAGTGGACTCAAAAGCATTTTCAGGCATGTCAGAGAAGGGAGGACTCACTAGACTTAGCAAACAAAACCACCCTGACATCCTCCTTCAGGAACACGGGGAGCAGAGGCCAAAGCACTAAGGGGAGGGCGCATACCTGAGACGATTGTATGAAGAAAATATGGAGGAACTGTTACGTGTTCGGTACTAAGTCATTTTCAGGGGATTGAAAGACTATTGCTGGATTTCATGATGCTGACTGGTGTTAGCTGATTAACCCATGTAAATAGACACTTAAATAGAAGCAGGAAAGGGAGAGAAAGACTGGCTTCTGGACTTCCTCCCTGATCCCCACCCCTTACTTGTCACCTGCAGTGGCCAGAATTAGGGAATCCGAATCAAACCAGTGTAAGGCAGTGCTGGCTGCCATTGCCTGGTCACATTGAAATTGGTGTTTTCATTCTGGAAGTAGCTTATGCAGATGTAGCAGGAAAATAGGAAAATCTACCATCTCAGTGAGCACCAGCTGCCTCCCAAAGGAGGGGCAGCCACGCTTGTATTTTAATGGTTACAAAGGCACAAAATTATTGTCAACCTAACTAAAACATTCCTTTTCTCTTTTTTCCTGAATTATCATGGAGTTTTCTAATTCTCTCTTTTGGCGTGTAGATTTTTTTTAAAATGCTTTACGATGTAAAATATTTATTTTTTACTTATTCTGGAAGATCTGGCTGAAGGATTATTCAAGGAACAGGAAGAAGCGTAAAGACTATCCATGTCATCTTTGTTGAGAGTCTTCGTGACTGTAAGATTGTAAATACAGATTATTTATTAACTCTGTTCTGCCTGGAATTTAGGCTTCATATGGAAAGTGTTTGACAGCAAGTAGTTGACATTTATCAGCAAATCTCTTGCAAGAACAGCACAAGGAAAATCAGCCTAATGAGCTGCTCTGCCCCTTGTGCCCAGAGTGGATGTTCTGGGATTCTTTTTTCTTTGTTTTATCTTTTCAAGTGGAATTAGTTGGTTATCCATTTGCAAATGTTTTAAATTGCAAAGAAAGCCATGAGGTCTTCAATCCTGTTTTACCCCATCCCTTGTGCCTATTTCCAGGGAGAAGGAAAGCATATACACTTTTTTCTTTGATTTTTCCAAAAGAGAAAAAAATGACAAAGGTGAAACTTACATACAAATATTACCTCATTTGTTGTGTGACTGAGTAAAGAATTTTTGGATCAAGCAGAAAGAGTTTAAGTGTCTAACAAACTTAAAGCTACTGTAGTACCTAAAAAGTCAATGTTGTACATAGTATAAAAACTCTGCAGAGAAGTATTCCCAATAAGGAAATAGCATTGAAATGTTAAATACAATTTCTGAAAGTTACGTGTTTTTTTTTCTATCATCTTGTATACCATTGCTTTATTTTTATAAATTATTTTCTCATTGCCATTGGAATAGAGATCTCAGATTGTGTAGATATGCTATTTAAATAATTTATCAGGAAATACTGCCTGTAGCGTTACTATTTCTATTTTTATATAATGTTTGCACACTGAATTGAAGAATTGTTGGTTTTTTCCTTTTTTTTTTTTTTTTTTTTTTTTTTTTTTTTTTTTTTTTTTTTTTTTTTTGCTTTTGACCTCCCCCTATTTTTACTATTTGCCAATACCTTTTTCTAGGAATGTGCTTTTTTTGTACACATTTTTATCCATTTTACATTCTAAAGCAGTGTAAGTTGTATATTACTGTTTCTTATGTACAAGGAACAACAATAAATCATATGGAAATTTATATTTATACTTAATGTATCCATGCTTATTTGTTCTCTACTGGCTTTATGTCATGAGGTATATAGGTAAATACCATTCATAAATCAATATAGCATATACAAAAAAATTACAGTAAATCATAGCAACATTCACAGTTCGTATGTGCTTTAGAAAGACTGAGTTGCTCAGGCCTAGGCTTAGAATTTGCTGGGTTTGTGGAATAAAAGAACAAAATGATACATTAGCCTGCCATATCAGAAACATATAAAAGAGAAATTATCCCTAAGTCAAGGGCCCCATAAGAATAAAATTTCATATTAATGTCATTAGATGTCACTGAATCCTTTTCAAAGTGCAGTATGAAAACAAAGGGAAAAACACTGAAGCACACGCAACTCTTGCAGTGACATTTTCTGACCCAGGAATGATGCACTGGATGGGCAACACGACTGTATGTTGTGGAGACACTTCGGAAGTAAATGTGAACAAGGGAGGAGCTGTCCTTGCAAAGTTGAGCCAAGCATTACAGCTACCACCTTTTGAAGAAGGAATAATAAGTTTAATCAGAAAAGATGACTAAAAAATGTAAAATTTGGAAGGACTGCATAAATGCGTGTGTGTCTAAATACAAATTATCGTGTGAAGAAAAGGCCCACTGTACCAGTAAGCAGACCTTGACTTTTGGATGGGCCCATCATGAATGTGGAGTACTGACTAATTTCTAGTCTTAATGAAAACAGATCAAAGAAGACATTTTATGAGTAGGTTAAAGGTCTGGCTTTGAGGTCTGTTAAACACTAGAAAGGACTGGCTGGGTGAGAGAAAATCTTCCTTGTTGATTTTTCACTCTCCTTCTATAAATATTCATCTTTCTGAGTAGCAATGATCACATATAAATGGAAATTGCCAAATCATTTTATAGTACCAAGGTGAAGAAGCAAGAACTAGGAAGTATTGATAATCGCTGTGGAGTTAGGAAAACTGATCTAAAGGAAATAATTCTTTGAAATGGCAAAGAATTAAATAGCATCATTCATTCTCAGACGAGTTCAACGTGTGAAGTGCTAGGAGATCATTCTAATTCATTCTTGGACAGTGAAGCAAAACTGATTGAAAATACCAAAATAAGACAGAAAAAGCGACTGGAAAGAGGAGCTTTTCTTCCAGGCATGTTCCAGCTGCACCCTAGGGCTGACCTTCAAATAATCAGGTTGTACTGAAATAAAGGACTTGTTAAAAATTAAAATTATGTCATTAAGATGATAGCTTTTTTCCTCCTCCAACAGTTTATTGTCATGTGTTGTGGGAGAGCTAACTTGAAGAGCAATAAACTCTAGGTCTTATAGGAATGTACAATAAAGGTGGTGCCAGTAGTTTTTTTTCTAAAGAGTCACATGTAGAAAAGCCTCCAATTTTAAGCTCCTAAATTCATTCCTTAAATTAATTAGCCCTCTCTGTCTTCTATAATTTTCTTCTTTTTATTTTTGACACAAAGTCTCGCTCTGTCACCCAGGCTGGAGTGCAGTGGCACAATCTCAGCTCACTGCAACCTCTGCCTCCCAGGTTCAAGCAATTCTCCTGCCTCAGCCTGCCAAGCAGCTAGGACGAAGGGCACGCACCACCATACCCGGCTAATTTTGTATTTTTAGTAGAGATGGGGTTTCACCTTGTTCTGGTCAAACACTAAGCCCTAAAGGGAAATCCAAAATATAAACACTTATTTTTAATAAGAACACTTTCTATCTAAATCAGGGTGACTTAAAAAAAAAAAATCCAGAAGCTTCGTGTTGAATTATATTACAGATTTAGTTACCAGTCCTTGTTAGAGTTACTTCCGTTGACATGCTATGGAATGGTCTCACTTCTTTTATGGCAGAATTCATTACTTAAAACACTCTATTTTCTTCTCCCTTACCTATATAACAGAAAGGCTCACTATGTCCCAAATATCATCGGCAGAAGCAAACTATGAAGTCACAAGCCCTTTGCAGTGCAAGTCTAGAAATAATTTTACTCTGGGTTTCTTTCTCTCTCCCCCTTCCCTCCCTTTCTTCCTCCCTCCCCTCCACTCCCCTCCCTCTCTCTCTGGTCTCTCTCCCTCTCTCTCTCTCTCTCTCTCTCTCTCTCATACATACAAACATCAAATACCAGAAAAGCATAGGTTTAGAAAGCTGAACTCTGAAAGGCTGACGGACAGCACTGGCCCCTCTCTGTCCCACAACAAATTCTCACCCGTATCACTTTTGCCCTCTGATTCTTCCCACCCAAACCCTAAAACACAGAGTGTACCTCATTTCATTCCTTTGAGAACCTAAAATCATGACTTTTAACTTACACTTCCATCCCACAGCAAAACTCTTGGCATCAAGATAAGTTGTATGTAGCACACTGACATCAGCATGAACAATTGCTATTTTAAATGAACAAATAGTAAACTGAAATAGAGTGTCTGGAAAAAGAAACTGCCTATCAATACCTCTGAAAATAGCAGCTATAGAATTCCTCATTTTAAAAAGTCAAGGAACTTCCATATAAGCAATCATTAATGTTATTCAGTGGATGAACATATGCCAGCAAAAATAATGTTATGTATACATTACTCCACATTTTATTAAAGGCAGCACAATAGCCTGCTCATTTTTTTCATTCAGAAACAAACTGGACTTCCAATTCTAATGCCAACTCATCTTACGGAATGTCAACATAACACTTTCTCGTGAGTCTAAGTTACTGACTTGTAACTAAACTATCTTTCTTAAAATAGTACTGCAGACTTTCTTTTAAGTAGCTCATTTTTATTTGATGCAATCTAAAAGGCCCAAACTCTGAAAGAAAATAAGAAACTACTGTTGACTATTATTAACAAAGTAATATATCAAATAATTCAGTCAAACTCCTACTTAATAAACGTGTCATCACCAATAAGATAGTAAAGGCTCTTCTGACATGGCTTTGTTGCGGCAATTCATTTCATCTTATAGCAGGTTGTACCAATTTCACAGGCATGACACAGGTGGGAAGAAGGAAAAGCATGGCCACAGCAAAAATTCCCAGTGACCACCATGATCTGTCTGAATCCCAGTAGAGGCGAAACATACAAAATTGAATACAGGACAATCACAGCACTTCAACAAGTTTTACCCTGACAAGTATACATTAAAATGTCAGTTTTTATAATGAATCCTCACAATGTAAGATTGCAACAAATTTATAAACAATGGTCCCAGAAATTTTAATGAGCAAAAACCCTTGAACAATTACACTCCAAGTCTCGAAAGTGTCAAGGAAATATAATCCACAAAGAGTGACTCCAAATGTCAAAATCAGTAAAGAATAGTCTCTACAATGCATTCATTGAATTCAAATAATTCAATCAAAAATGTAATTTAACTTAATTACCAACTTTCTTAAAAGCACACCCAGCAAGTCCTTGATTAGGGTTCTTTACATTCTTCTGCTGCATCTTTAGTCTCCTGCTCATCTGCACATAAAAACAATAACCACAGTTATTAGAGATTCACAAATGTATGCATAATTAAGAAAAATAACTCAGCCTGTAAAATATTAAATCCTTTTACACATGAGGCAATATCACACTCTCATTTAATAGCTATTGAATAGTCACCACAAGCTGCAGAGAGTTTACAAGAAAAATAGAAAGATCAGGGCGCCTACTCTCATTGAGCTTACAGCTCAGGGAGAACACTACAGGTTTTGGAGCTAACATGACTATGGATGTGGAGACACACACAGAAGTTAATATTTTGCTTTCTACTAAGTTTCTGGGAAGTAGAGTGAGACCAAAAGTAAACGTTATATGCAGAATAGATAAGAACTGATCGCCTTTCATTTCTTAAAGTGAGAAAAAAAGAATTGTGATATTAACAGAAACAGAATGGAAATATTTTTCTACCCTTGGTGAGAAGGTTATCAGAAAATGCAGAATTGACAATAGAACTAAATTTTTAAAAGACAAAAAGAAACAGGAGAAACTAGAACCTTCATGCACGACTGATAGGAATGGAAAATGGTGCAGCAGCTTTAGAAACAGTCTGGCAGTTCCTGAGAAGGTTACCAGAGACCTGGTAATTCCACTTCTAGGTATATGTCCAAGAGAAATGAAAGCATACATCCACACAAAAACTTGTACACAAGTGTTCACATCAACATTGGATGTAATAGCCAAAAAGTGGAAACAACCCAAATGTCCATCAGATGATGAATGGATAAGAAAATGTGATATATCCATATAATTGAGACTTATTCAACAATGGAAAAGAGTGGAGTATGGATACATGCTACAACATGGATGAATCTTGAAGACATTATGCTAAGTGTAAGAAGCCTGTCACAAAAGGCCATATACCATATGACTCCATTTATATGAAATGTTCAGACTACGCAAATTCACAGAAAGACTGGTGATTGCCTAGGGCTGGGGTTGGGGAAAAATGGGAAGTGATTACTAACACCTACAATGTTGCATTATGGGGGGTGAAAAAAATATAAAATTGATAGTGGTGATGGAGGTACAACTCTGTAAATATACTACAAACCATTGAATTGTACACTTTTAATTGGATGAATTGTAGGAAGCTGGTGAACAGTGGCTCCCAAAAACTCACATCCTCATCCCTGTAACTTGTGAAAGGGGTCTTTCTAGATGCAATTAAATTAAGCATCTTGAGATAAGAAGATCATCCTGGATTCTCTGGGTGGGCCCTATATTCAATAAGAAGTGCTGTTATACAAAAAAGACAGAGGGAGATTAACACACACAGATGGAGGGAGGCAATGTGAAGAGGGAGGCAGAGACTGGAGTGACGTGGCCACGAAGCCAGGAATGCCCATAGCCAAGAGAAGCTGAAAGAAGCACGTAAGTGTTCTAGCGTTCTCTCCTAGGACCTCCAGGTGGTGTGTGGCCTTGGTGACACTTTGATTTCAAAATTCCGGCCCCAAAACTGTGACAGAATATATTTCTGTCGTGGTAATTTGTTGTGACAACCATAGGAAACTAATACAAATACATAAATTATATCTCAATAAAGCTGTTATTAAAAGAAGACTCAACCTTGTAATTAAGGGCAGATGACTTACAGTTTCATAGCAAAGTGATAAATGTAGTGATACTGTCAACACAAGGAGAAATATTAAACAGCCGAGGTAGAGGGAGATGGGATGAATGAAAAGTAGATCACAATATCTCATAATAATTCCACACCTTCGTAAGTGCTATTCTCACTATGCAGTATTCTCCTTTTTGCACACCCAGCATATAACCACTCATCCTTGGAGGCTCAGCTTAAACGCCACTCCCATCCCTCTGTAGTGTTGTCTATGTACTTTGTTCTAAAGCTCTTACTATGCTTGTCCCACCCTACTGTAATTATCTGTTTTAAGCATCTTTAGGCACTTAAAATTTTTCATCAATAGACCTAGACTGAATAATAAAATTTTCCATCAATAGACCTAGAACAATGGTCCTCAATTGGGGGAAATTCTGCCCCCAAAGAACTTTTTTTGCAATTTCTTGGGAGATTTTTGTTTGTCATAACTGCAGAGGTCACTACTGACATCAAGTGAGTAAAAGCCAGGGATTCCATTAAATACCCTACAGTGCACCAGAGAGCCCTTCAAATGTCCAGCTAAAAGTGCTAACAGTGCTGAGGCTGAAAAACTCTTGGAACTTAGAAAAGCATCTAATACACAGTAGAAACTCACGAAGTGTTTGTGGGGTAGATCGATGAATGAATGGATGGTAGATGGATGAAGAATGAATATCATGGGGCCCTGGGGTTTTAAAGCATGGCTGCCCATCAGAATCACCCAGACCCTGTTCTCAGAAACTGACTTAAACGACCGCTGCCAGAACCCACCTCTAGAAATTGATTTAACTCATCTGGGATGGAACCGAGGTGCTAATCTGTTTTAAATCTCACCAGGTGGTTCTAACATGCAGCCAGAGGTAAGAGGCAGCGCCAGCTAAGGAACAGACTCAGTATAGCTTAAATGACAGACCGGCTCCCGGCAGATGCAAGTAGAGAGACTGGACAATCAAAAGTATGCAAAGTACAGATAGTTCCATACTGGCTATATGTGTCTCCAAATAAAATACTAACGAGGAAAGAGTAGAGAACTCAAAGGAGGGCCCCAAGCTTAGGTTGTCCAAAAGAATGACAATATGGATGGTTGGAGAGATCATGAGACAATGTAGATACAGCAGTATCTTCATTAAAAAGAAATTTAAGAAGAAAAAAGCAGAGATTCAGCAGACGGGAAAGAAGATACTTTCTGTACATTATTTTCACTGCCACCATCTATTTTCGATCATCCTAAAGTAGAAGTAAGTAGTAAACCATTTAGTCCAGAGCTTCTCACTCTTTAACATGCACACAAATCACCTGCTGGGGTATCTTAAAATTCAGGCTCTGCTTCAGTAGGTCTGCAGTGGGCCTGGGACTCTACTTTTCTTTTTGTTGTTGTTGCCCAGGCTGGAGTGCAATGGCATGATCTCAGTTCACTGCAACCTCCACCTCCCAAGTTCAAGCGATTCTCCTGCCTCAGCCTCCCGAGTAGCTGGGATTATAGGCATGCGCCACCACACTCGGCTAATTTTGTATTTTTAGTAGAGACGGGGTTTCTTCATGTTGGTCAGGCTGGTCTCGAACTCCCGGCCTCTGGTGATCTGCCCATTTGGGCCTCCCAAAGTGCTGGGATAACAGGCGTGAGCCACAGTGCCTGGCTGAGACTCTACATTTCTAACAAGCTTCCAGCTGATGCTGACACCACTAGTCCATAGATCTAGTTTACAGTCACAATAGCGGATCTTCAGTAACTTTTTACTTTACCCAATCTGAATGAAGCGACAGAATCAAAAGTTTCCAATAATTGATAAAGTGATAAGAACATTACAATTAAATATCAAAACTCTCAAGCATGCCTTTGTTCATTTCATACTGCTAAACAAAATGATAAAGAAAATGATCAATAGCAAATATTTATATGAAAAGTCTACCTTAAGAAGAATTAAAGAAAATTAGTTGAAAGTAAATTGAAAATGTAAATTAATCAAATATAAACTTACTATACAGTAAGGTTTTATATTAAAAAATGTATTAACACTAGAAATTTCTAATACGGCATCTCTGATATCTTGGCCAAATAAACTCCAGAAGAGGGTTGGTTTGACCATACAAAGGGAGGTTAAGTCACTAAGGGCATTGAAGAAGCAATGTGTAGCCTTGGAAAAGTAATTTAAGAAATAATAACTATTAGGTTTGAAGGCACACCCTGTTTGAGACAATCGGAAAACTATTAAGGCAATGATGAGTTAAGGACTTCCCTAAGAGCTATCCAAAGTATTTTTAATGGAAAAAAAATCAGCTAATAGGGTCACTGTTTCTAGAATCTCACTGCTCTCCTGCAAACCAGTAAGACTACATTATAATGAAGAAAATTTTCTGAAACAATCTAGTTCCCTTGAAACTGTTCAGGTGGTATGACTAAGGACATACACCAACACATACCCCCTTCAAACCACTGCAACACCCTTACCAAAAGTCAATCCGCCAGCAACCAGGCCTCATCTAGCAAGTTACAATCAATAGGCAAAATTGCAACCTCAAATATATTCAGATTATATAGTCGTCATTATTAGTAAAACTTTTTTTTTAATCTGAGGATCCCAATAAGATAACATAATTAGCTATCTTTCATCTAAACTGGAATCTATAGTTCTCAAGTGTTCACAGTACAATCCTGTCGCTAGCATTAATTTAGCAGCCTGGACATTCCAACCCAGGAACTCTGATTTCAGCAAGTCTGGATAGGTCCTTGGACACAGCTAGAAAACAAGGAAGCAGAAAACTCCCCAGATGATCTTGATACTCACTGTGGTTAGGAACAATGCTCTGTGGTTTGTAACAGTGCTTCTCAAACTTTATTGCCGGGAAGTATCACCAGGGATCTTATTAAAATGAAAATTCTCATGCCTCAGGTTGTGGGTGGGCCCTTAGGGGCCCTGCATTTCTAACAAGCTTCCAGTGGTGGTCGGGCTGCACTACAAGCAGAGGAGACTTACAACATGGAATGGAAACTCAGTGTCTCCAAAGGACCAAGCCCATGAAGTAGAGAGGGCTGGGTGGGGGCTGTGTCCTCTTGGAGAATACACATGCCTTCTAAGGGGAGCATCTGCTACTCAGCTCCCGTGGGTGGCGGTAGAACTTGCTGATTTGTCAGAAATGTCAGAGATCCAGGCTTTTATGGAAAAATCTCATGACAATGTTAAATGCCATGTAAGCCAACCAAGTCCAGTCACAGAGCTAATGATTTTATGTGAATGTTCTCATTTGATCCTCATTACAACCCTCCAGGGTATTAAGCCATCTTATATTATAGATAAGGAAATCAAGGTGTAGAGCAGAGAGAGAGAAATTAAGTAACTTGCCTAAGATCTCCATCTAGCAGCAGAGCAAGGATTCAAACCCAGGTCTTCCCTACCCAGAACCACTGTTCCTAACCACTAGGCCACACCCCACTGGTGGGTGGTAGGCCACCCTCCCTCTGCTAATCTAGATTCTAGCTTGGGATTCTGCTACTTACTTGGACTCCCTTAGTTTGGTCCTTTGAGTAACTAATTTGCTCTTTGGTTTTATGTTCACAGTTTCAATTTAGAGTGACCAACCATTCCAGTTTGCTAGAGACTGAGGATTTCCTGGGACATGGAACATTCAATGGTAAAACCATGATACTTCTGAGCAATCCAAGACAGTTGGTCACTCCAGTTTTCATTCAGAGGTATTATTTTAAAAAAGAAAACAAAACTTATATGACTGTTATTACTATAGACTTTTAAACTGACATATAATTGTACCTGTCTATGCAGTACACAGTGATATTTTAATACATACAATGTCTAGGGGTCAAATCAGGTAAATTGCATACCCATCATCTCATTTATCATTTCTTTGTGTTAAGAACATTCAAAATCCTCTCTTCTAGTTGATATCTGAAAATACATATTATTGTTGACTACAGTCACCATATAGTGCTATAGAATATTAGAACTTATTATTTCTCCTATATAGCTGTAATTTTGTATCCTTTAACCAGTAACTCCCTATCCCTTCCTCCCTGCTAACTTCTAGAATTTTTCAAGAATACTGTTCACTCAACAGGTCCTATGAGAAATTCCACTTTGTTTTTCTTAAATAATTAGTGCAGTTCTGTCCCCTGTTTTTTACTGCACAACTGATTTTGTATCGCTTTTTGCCCTATTTTACTGTCTGTTATTTGCTAATACCATGTTCATCTTTATTTTATGAATTTCTGTTAAGAATTAGCTCAAATGCTCAGTAGGAAGGGAGAATACTATACAAGCACCGATGGCTTTTGCTTTGATTACCTAGAAAGCAACTCAGTACAAGATAATTTAATTAAATACCACACTAACCCACAGACCTGATGCTTTTTGCTTCGGAAGTGCCAGTACATTCAGGATTGTCTCTGAGGTTAAGTGTGACCTGAGAACACTTACTCCCCACTCTCCTCATGCTCCCGTAAGGAGGAACTTGCATTGGAAGCATCCTGGCCTCACTTCACACGCTCCACACTGTCTGCGGGAAGCTAAGTTTGGGGGATGAAATGGTATGCTCAGCTCAGCTCCTCAGGAGTCAGCACCCAACTCCCACCTGACCCTGCTCCCCAGAGCTCCATGCTTTGCTCCTCCATCCCACTGGTTTCACATGGACAGGTTTCCACAGATGACACCTGAGGTTTTCCATCTCTGATCTCTGCCAGTGACTGGTTGGGTACGTTTATTTTAAAGGCATAGCATTAGAAGCCTGTCTGGCTGCCCACCCGGATCATGACAATCCTCTACATTTCATCAGCAATAAAGCAAACCTCCTTAATCGCCATTTGTCAGAATCTCTCTCTCTCTCTCTGGTTCTGACCCGAGTGGGGAAGAGAAGAGTGCTATTTATTGATCCCCTAAAACCCCAGTAACTAGTGAGCACAATGCTGAATTTACTGAAGCTTGTATTCAGAAATTCAAATAATAATGGTTACCATGAAGCTTAAAGCACAAATATTGATAATGTGTTTCACACTGAAAACTTTGAATACAACTGATAAGCAAATCCTTATTTTAATACCACCATTTAAACTGGTCTTCAAGGTCACTGAGATTGGCTCTTATTTTGAAGCCTTATCTGACTCTGCCTTTTAGAAGCAGAACTGAAATAGCTGGAACAGACCTCAGCACATCAAGGAAAAGACAACTACATATCAGTAATACTTGCTATTGAAAGAGAAAACAATAAATGGCTTTACTTATTTTCTTCCTCTCTGCTTCCAGAAATCTAATCAGAATCACACTGTTGTGTATCTATTTGCCGAGGAGGTAGAACAGAAATGTAACAGCCGAACACGCAGCAACTCCTCATTAGTTACCTCTTCAAAGGGCTTTTTGTCAAGAAAACTGACACAGCATGCAGTTTTGATGCACACTTTTGTAGACAGCACATAATGTACAATTTAGTATTTTAGAAAAAAATTGATCAGCAAGTTATTTTAATAATTATAAATAATGAGGTTAGTAAAACTCCAACTTCAGATATTCTAACATGCTCAAAGTAATAATGTAGGATCTATTCCTTAGAGCTTATTATGTAATAAACAGAAAGTAAAATATGGTTCACATACTCACACCTATGACATCTTAATCCTCCATACTCATAGGGTTAATTGTTATAATTGCATATTAAGATTATCTGGTATAATCAGAGCCATGTTCTATGTCTCCATAGCTTCTTTCCATTAAGTCACATTAAGTTCCAATTCATTGCATCTTGTCACGCTCTACCCAGTGACAGATATGCATCAGTGTGACTCATGTTCACATAAAAATAAAGTCATATTTTAGCAAATTACTGTTCTAAACCCCCCTACATATGGACTCCATGGGAATGAGATCCCATACACAAGAAACCATTGCATTCCATTTAGTAAGTTTGATGACAGAAGTCAGAGGAGATTCAGATACTTTCTCTCTAATAAAAACCCTTTACCTGAAAAGAAGGACAATATACTGCAATTTCAGAGTAGAACAAAGTTTTCATAGTTCATTTATTAAATGAAGATCTTTGGTGTGGAGAAAGCAAGCCACACCCATCTAACTGAATTGCATTTGTAAGTGAACTCTGCTGCTAGATAAAAACATTATAGCTGGAAGTTCTAGTCAGCAAGATGGCACAATGGGAGTTGCTCAGCTCCCATACCCCCAACAAAAATCCAACCAACAACTAACTATTTACAGACAAGAATATCTTCATTAATACTCCCAAACTCCTTGAACTTGAAAGGCTGGGACACCCCCTTGGACCATATAACTGCAAAAAAGCCTCATTCAAGGGGTAAGTGGAATAGAGGAATGGTTTCACTTTAACCACATCACCACTCCCCCAAACCCTGCCACATCTCAAGCTAGCACAGTACCACACACAGAGGACTCCCCTGGGCCCACAGTTTCTACAGTGGGAAAAGAGAGTTAGAGGCAAACATTCAGCTTCCCCAACACTCTGGGACACTGAGCAGGAAGCCCACTCATTATTATCTCCCAGGAAACACGGGGAGTGCAGGCAGGGCTAGACCACCTAGGATCAGCCAGAAATAAAGAACAAAAGTGAGACTCACAGAAGCCAGCACATGGATCTTGGCAGTGGCTCTGCATTCTAGCCAATGGAGGCACTCCACCAGAGAAACTAGCCAACAGCATTAGCATTGTCCTGCAGGAAGTACAGTCAACTGATCTGCCAGGCTTCATTCCCTAGCCAGCTTCCCCACCTAGCTCTGGTGCTCCTTAAGCCTTCCCCAGGCCAGGCAGCAAGGGCAGGTCAGTGATTACCTAAGGAGGGTAGCAACTGGCCCCACCCAACCCCAGCAGCCAACTAGCCTAACCCTACCAAGCCTTCATGTTCTGCTTAAGGCTTCCCAGGCTGGGAGGCAAGTGCAGGCCAATGAATGAATATCTGTGGAGGAAATTACCTGGCCCCACCCAACCCCAGCAGCTGCATGGTGACCCCACAAAAACTCAGTGCTTTGCTTAAGCACTGAGTGCTTAAGTGCCGTGCATTTCTCTAGATCATAGCCTGGCCCATCCTGAATGGCTGAGCAGAACCACAGAAACCTCGCCCAGTCTCTGAGCCCAGCACACAGCCCTGCCCAGCTATAGATTAAAAACAGCAGTACTTCCCAGCCAGGGAAAACAACATGCAACCCTGTGCAATCAGAGGCTATCACAGAGCCCAGTTAGTAGCTCCACCTAACTGTGGAGTCCAGCTAGTGATCTGTCTTATCAGACCACAGAGCACAGCCAGAAGCACCACTCGACCTCAAAGCACAGGCAGCAGGCTGGCCCAACAGCAACCAACAGCAAGGTCTACCTGTCTGGGGTTGCTACCAGCTAGCCCATCCATAATCAAATGCTAAACTAACTAGTGAAGCTCTACCACTGTGAAAGAAAACCTTCAAGGCCAAAAAAGGTGGCCATTTCTTCAAATGTGTAGACATCAAGGTTTAGAAAGAATCAGGGAAATGTGACACAACAAAAAGAAACTAATAAAGCTCCAATAATGGACCCTGAAGAAAATGGAGATCTATGAAAAAAGAATGAAGAAAGCCTACATAAATTATGGGACACCATCAAGAGAACTAACTTTCTTCTAATATAATTCTAAGAAAGATATGATGAAGAAAAAGGCCCAGAAAATATATTTAAGAAAATATGGCTGAAAGTTTCCAAAATTTGTAGAAATATGACAACATTCAGGTATAGAAAGCTCAGAGATCTGCAATTAAATTCAAGCCAAAGATGGGTGCACCAAGACAAATTATAATCAAACTACTGAAAAACAAAGATGGCTGGGCGCAGTGGTTCACACCTGTAATCCCAGCACTTTGGGAGGCTGAGGCAAGCAGATCACGAGGTCAGGAGTTCAAGACCAGCCTGGCCAATATGCTGAAACCCCATCTCTACTAAAAATACAAAAATTTGCTGTCATGGTGGCACACACTTGTAGTCTCAGCTACCCAGGAGGCTGAGGCAGGAGAATCGCTTGAACCCAAGAGGCTGCAGTGAACCGAGATCATGCCACTGCACTCCAGTCTGGGTGACAAAACAAGACTCTGCCTCAAAATAAAATTAAATTAAATTAAAATAACAAAACAAAGACAAAAATCCTGAAAGTGGTAAGAGATCAGAAATGTATCACATTCAAGGGAGTCCCAAAACAGCAATCAGTAGATTTCTCAGCAGAATCCCTGCAAGCCATAAAAGAGTGGGATAATATAGTCAAAGTGCAGAAGGAAAACAAAACTAGCAACCAAGAATATGTCACTCAGCAAAGCTATTCCTCAGAAATAAGGGATAAATAAAAACTTTCCCAAACAAAAACTAAGGAAGTTTATCACCACTAGGCCTGCCTTACAGGAAATGCTAAAGGGAGCTAAGCTGAAATAAAAGGCTCCTAATTGATACATAAAACTTATAAAAGCAAAAAGCACTAAATGGTATAAGTAAGACATAGTCATATTCAGAATAATACTGTAAGGATGATGTGTAAGGGAATTTTCTCTATATTATGAGAGTTAAAAATCAAAACTATTAAAAACAAATGCAGCTATAATAAATCGTTAAAGGAATCCAAATTACAAAAAGATGTAAAATTTGGGGGGAGGAAGTTAAAGTATTGAGATTTTATATGCAATAAAAGTTAAGTTGTTATCACCTTAAAACAGCCTGTTATAATAATATTTTTGGTCTTTTTTTTATTATTATTATTTTTTAAAGAGATGGAGTCTTGCTATATTGCCCAGACAGGACTCAAACTCCTGGGCCAAAGTGATTCTCCCACTTCACGCTTCCAAGTAGATGGGGCTACAGGTACGTACAACCATGCCCAGCCAGTACAAGATGTTTTATGTAAACCTGATGGTAAACACAAACAAAAACCTATAATAGTTGCACAAAAAATAAAAGGAAAAGATTCAAAGCATACCACCACAGAAAATTATCAAACCACAAAGGAAAGTAGCAAGAGAGGAAGAAAAAACATATCTACAAAACAAACAGAAACAAATTACAAAATGGCAGTAGCAAGTCCTTACCTATCAGCAATTACCTTGAATGTAAATGGATTAAAGTCGCCAGTCAAAACACGTAGGGTGGCTGAATGAGTTTTAAAAAAATAAAATAAAAGGCCAACTATATGCTATCTATGAGAGACTCACTTTACTAGTAAGGAAATACATAGACAAAGTGAAGGGATAGAAAATTTATTCCATGCAAATGGAAACCAAAAGAGAGCAAGGGTAGCTATACTTATATCAGACAAAATAGACTTTAAGTCAAAAGCTACACAAAGAGACAAAGAAGGTCACTATATAATGATAAAGGGGTCATTTCATTAAGAGGACATAATTGTAAACATATACACATCCAACATTGGAACACCTAAATATAAAAAGCAATTGTTACATGATCTGAGAGAGAGACTGCAATAGTATATGAGTAGAGGACCTCAATACCCCACTTTCAATGATGAACAGATCATCTAGATAGAAAATCAACAAGAAAACATTGAACTTGAATTATACTTTAAATCAAATGAACCTCACAGTCATATACAAAACTTCACATCCTACAGCAAGAAAATACACATTCCTCTCAAGCACACATGGGACATTCTCCAGGATTGGCCACAAAACAAGTCTTAACAAATTTAAGAGGATTTTAATCATATCA
Organism: Macaca thibetana thibetana; assembly: GCF_024542745.1. Taxonomy (NCBI): domain Eukaryota; kingdom Metazoa; phylum Chordata; class Mammalia; order Primates; family Cercopithecidae; genus Macaca; species Macaca thibetana. Next base: position 123,988,045 of record NC_065584.1, read on the forward strand.
AGTATTTTTTCTGATCACAATGGCATAAAACTAGAAATCAATAACAAGAAATCTTGGAAAATTCACAAATATGTGGAAATTAAACAGCATGCTCCTAAACAAACAATAGGTCAGAGGGGAAAAAAAGGATATCAAACTATATTTTGAGACAAACAAAAATGGAAACACAACATATCAAAACTAATGGGATGCTGACAAAAGCAGTTCTAAGTGGGAAATACATAACAATAAATGCCTATTATCAAAAAAGAAAAAATCTCAAATAAACAATCTAATGTTAAACCTCAAAAAACTAGAAAAAGAACCAACTAAGTCCAAAGTTAGCAGAAGAAAGAAAATAACAAATATTAGAGCCAAAACAAATGAAATAGAGACTAGAAACAATAGAAAAAAAATCAACAAAACTAAGAGTTTGCTTTTTGAAAAGATAAACAAAATTGACAAACCCTTAGCTAGACTAACTAGGAAAAGAAAGAAAGAAAACTCAAATAAATAAAATCCTCTGAACTCATCATATCATCATGTAATGGGAAGATAATGATTATGACCATACTTTTGTCTCATGATAGTTTTAGCTTATACAAAAAGTATTAATATAAATGACCAAAAATAAAGAAATGCTTAAATTATGATACATAAATAGGATACATTTGCAGCCATTATAATGAATGATTTAGAAGAATATTTAGTAACAAAATGTTCAAAATATAAAAGAAAAAAATAGAAGAATATACTGTAAGAAGAATATGAAGACAATTTAAAATATACAACTAGAAAAAAGATGAATGTTAATATTAGCAGTGAATAGGTCTGGACAATGATTTTATCTTCTACACTTTTCTGTATGTTTCAAATATCCCTCAACAAATTTACATTTGTTGTGCTATTAGAAAGCAATAACAACTACTTTTTAAAGTCTTAAAGCTAAAAACTTCTGCTTATTTAAAACAAAACAAAAATGGAATGAAAGAGGAGACATTACAACTGATAGCAAATAAATACAAAGGGTAATTAGAAACTACTATGTAAAATTATATGCCAACATATAATAACCTAGATATTATATTGGATAACCTAGAAGTGAACAGATTCCTAGACACATATATCCTATCAAGACTGAATCATAAAGAAGTAGAAAATCTGAACAGACCACTAATGAGCAAGGAGGTTGACTCAGTAACAAAAAGCCTCCTATCAAAAAAAGGCCCAGGGCCAGATGGCTTCACTACTGAATTCTACGAAACATTTAAAGAAGAACTAATACCAGTGCTTCTCAAACTCTTCCAAAAAATTGAAGTGGAAGAAAGCCTTCTGAACTCATTTTACAAGGCCAGCATTACCCTAATACCAAAGCCAGACAAGAATACTACAAGAAAAATAAAAAAATTACACCCAATATCCCTGATAAACACAGATGTGGAAATCCTCAACAAAATACTAGCAAACCGAATTCAAAAGCAATTAAAAGAATCACTCACATGATCAAGTGGGCTTTATCCCTAGTATGCAAGGATGGTTCAACATATGCAAATTAATAAGTGGGATATACCACATTAATAAAATGAATAAAAACCATATGATAATCTCAATAGATGCAGAAAAAGCATTTGACAAAATTCAACACCATTTCATGATAAAAATTCTCAACAGATTAGGTACAGAGGTAATGTACCTCAACATAATAAAGGCCATGTAAGATAAATCTGTAACTAACATCATACTCAACAGTGAAAAGTGGAAAGCTTCTCCACAAGGATGCCCACTCCGACCACTTTTTTTGCAACATAGTGCTTAATGTCCTGGCCAGAGTTAGGCAAGAAAAACAAACAAAAGGCATCCTAATAGGAAATAAAATCAACATACAAAAATCAAAAGCATTTCTGTACATTAAGAACAAACTATCCAAATAGGAAATTAAGAAAACAATCCCATTAACAATTGTCTCTAATAAAAAAGAAATACTTAGGAGTAAATTTAACCAAGGAGTTGAAAGAACTATATATTGACAACTATAGAACACTGCTGAAAGTAAAGAAAATGCAAATCAATTAAAAGATGTTCCATGTTCCCAGCCTAGCCAACATGGTGAAACACCATTTCTACTAAAGATAGAAAAAAAATAGCCAAGCGTGGTGACGCACGCCCATAATTTTGGCTGCTCGGGAAGCTGAGGCAGGAGAATTGCTTGAACCTGGGAGGTGGAGGTTGCAGTGAGCCAAGATCATGCCATTGCACTCCAGCCTGGGTGACAGGGTGAGACTCTGTCTCAAAAAAAAAAAAGATGTACCATATTCATGAATTGAAAGAATTAATAGTTAAAATGTTCACACTATCCAAAGTCATCTATAGATTTAATGCAATACCTATCAAAATTCCAATGTCATTTTCATAGAAAAAAACAATCCTTAAATCTGCATGGAACCACAATAGACCCTGAATAGCCAAAGCAATATTGAGTAAAAAGAACAAAGCTGGAGGTATCACACACCCTCCAGCTGAAATATATACTTTGAAATATATATTTATTTATATATATATATATTTTAATATATATAATATATTAAATATATATATTTAATATATTAAATATAAATATATTAAAATATATATTTTAAAATATATATTTTTTAAATATATAATATATATTTCAAAGTATAACACAATTATAATTGCAACAACATGGTACTGGCATAAAAACAGATACTTCAGTCAACAGAACAAGACAGAAAGCCCAGAAATAAACTCATGCATTTATGGTCAATTGACTTTTGACAAAGATGCCAAGAACGCATAATGGGGAAAGGTGTTGGGAAAACTGAATATCCATACGCAGAATAATATAATTTGATCCTTATCTCACTCCATGTATAAAAATCAAATCAAAATGAATTAAAGATATAAATATAAGACCCAAATATAAGACCCAAAACTATAAAACTACTAGAATAAAACACAGGGGAAATGCTCCATGATATTGGTCCAAGTAGTGATTTTTTTTTTAATATGACCTTGAAGATACAGGCAAAAATAGACAAATGGGATTATATCAATGAACAAAGTAAAGAGACAATGTGTGAAGTGGGAGAAAATTTTCAAACTGCACATCTGATAAGGGGTTAATATCCAAACTATATAAGGAACTCAACTCAATAGCAAAAAAAAAAAAAAACACACACACACAATTTAAAAAATAGGCAAAAGACCTGAACAGACATTTCCTAAAAGAAGACATAAAAATGGCAAACAGGTTCATGAAAAAATACTTAACATCACCAATCATTAAGAAAATGTAAATTAAAACCAAAATGAGATGCTACCTCACACCTGTTAGAACAGCTATTATCAAAAGATGAAAGAGGCCGAGTGTGGTGGCTTATGCCTGTAATCCCAGTACTTTGTGAGGCCAAGGCAAGTGGATCATTTGAGGTCAGGGGTTCCAGACGAGATTGGCCAACGTGGTGAGACCCCATCTCTACTAAAAATACAAAAATTTGCTGGGCGTGGTGGCACGTGCCTGTAATCCCAGCTACTCAGGAGGCTGAGGCAGGAGAATTGCTCAAACCAAGGAGGTGGAGCTTGCAGTGAGCCAAGGTTGTGCCATCACACACTGCACTCCAGCCTGGGTGACAGAGAGAGACTCCGTCTCAAAAAAAAAAAAAAAAAGATGAAAGATAAGTTTTGGCAAAGCTGTGGACAAAAAGGAACCCTGACACTGCTGGCAGAAATATAATCAGTATAGCCATTATTGGAAAACTGTTGGAGGCTCCTCAAAAAACTAAAAATAGGACTATCATATGATCTAGTAATTCCACTGCTGGGTATATGTCCAAAGGAACTGAAATCAATATGTCAGAGAGATACCTGCACTTCCATATTCACTGCAGCATTACTCACAATAGCCAAGACATGGAATCAACCTAAGTGTCCATGAATGGATGAATGGATAAAGAAAATGTGGTATATAAACACAATGGAATAATATTTAGCCTTACGGAAAAAAAAAGACAGATTCTTTAATTCCTGACAACATTGATGAGCCTGGAAAACATTATGCTAAGTGGAAACCAAGCACAGAAAGACAAACACTGCATGATCTCACTTATATGCAGAATCTTAAAAAGTCAAACTCATGGAAGTGGAGAGCAGAATGGAAGTTACCAGTGGCTAGGGGATGAAGACGGGGAAAAAGGGAACAGAGAGTTGTTGACTAAGGGTACCAAGTTTCACTTAGGAAGAATAAATTTTGAGATGAATTGCACAGTAGGGCAACTACAGTCACTAATCACATATTATATGTTTCAAAATAAGAGTAAATTTCAAGTGTTTTACCACAAAAAAAGGGTAAGTGAGGTGATAGATATGTAAATTAGCTTGATTTACTCATCTCACATTGTTTACATACATCAAATCATCACACTTTACCCCCAAAATTTATATAATTATGATGCCAATTTAAAAAAAAAATTTTTTTTAATTACAGCTTGTGAAATTTCATGTAAGAAACAAAAAACTCGAATCTTTATATAGAATATGCGACTTACATAATTCTTAAGCAAAATTACCTACTTTCATTGGTAATGTAAAGAATAAATGTGAACCATATTTTCAGTATTTTATTCGAAAACTGGTTATACATTTAAATTCTTTTACGTCGGGGAGGCGCCCAAGATGGCCAAATAGGAAGAGCTCCAGCCTCCAGCTCCCAGCGTGAGCAACACAGAAGACAGGTGATTTCTTCTGTACAAGGTTCATCTCACTGGGGCGTGTCGGACAGTCCATGCTGGTCAGTGGGTGCAGCCCGACCAGCGAGAGCTGAAGCAGGGCAAGGCATTGCCTCACCTGGGAAGCACAACGGGGAAGGGAATTCCTTTTCCTAGCCAAGGGAAAATGAGACACACAACACCTGGAAAATCGGGTAACTCCCACCCTAATACTCTGCTTTACCAAGGGTCTTAGCAAACGGCACAACAGGAGATTATATCCCACACCTGGCCCGGAGGGTCCCACGCCCACGGAGCCTCCCTCATTGCTAGCACAGCAGTCTGAGATCTAACTGCAAGGCCGCAGCAAGGCTGGGGGAGGGGCGCCCACCATTGCTGAGACTTAAGTACGTAAACAAAGCCACCAGGAAGCTCGAATTGGGTGGAGCCCACCGCAGCTCAAGGAGGCCTGCCTGCCTCTGTAGACTCCACCTCTGGGGACAGGGCATAGCTAAACAAAAAGCAGCAGATACCTCTGCAGATGTAAATGTCCCTGTCTGACAGCTTTGAAGAGAGCAGTGGGTCTCCCAGCACGGATGCTGAGATCTGAGAATGGACAGACTGCCTGCTCAAGTGGGTCCTTGATCCCTGAGTATCCTAACTGGGTGATACCCCCCACTAGGTGCAGACCGACACCTCATAATTCACACAGCTGGGTACACCTCTGAGACAAAGCTTCCAGAGCAAGAATCAGACAGCAACACTTGCTGTTCAGCAATATTCTATCTTCTGCAGCCTCCACTGCTGATACCCAGGCAAACAGGGTCTGGAGTGGACCTCAATCAAACTCTGCAGCTGAGGGTCTGACTGTTAGAAGGAAAACTAACAAACAGAAAGGACACCCACACCAAAACCCAATCAGTACGTCACCATCATCAAAGACCAAAGGCAGATAAAACCACAAAGATGAGGAAAAAGCAGTGCAGAAAAGCTGGAAATTCAAAAAATTAGAGCGCATCTCCCCCTCCAAAGGAACGCAGCTCATCGCCAGCAACGGAACAAAGCTGGATGGACAATGACTTTGATGAGTTGAGAGAAGGCGGCTTCAGTCAATCAACTTTCTCAGAGCTAAAGGAGGAACTACGTACCCAGTGCAAAGAAACTAAAAACCTTGAAAAAAGAATGGATGAATGGATAACTAGAATAATCAATGCAGAGAAGACCATAAAAGAACTGATAAAGACGAAAACCATGACACAAGAACTATGTGACAAATGCACAAGGTTCAGTAACCGACTCGATCAACTGGAAGAAAGAGTATCAGTGATTGAAGATCAAATGAATGAAATGAAGCAAGAGAGAGAAGTGTAGAGAAAAAAGAGTAAAAAGAAATGAACAAAGCCTCCAAGAAATATGGAATTATGTGAAAAGACCAAATCTACGTCTGATTGGTGAGCCTGAAAGTGACGGAGAAAATGGAACCAAGTTGGAAAACACTCTTTAGGATATCATCCAGGAGAACTTCCCCAACCTAGTAAGGCAGGCCAACATTCAAATTCAGGAAATACAGAGAATGCCACAAGGATACTCCTCGAGAAGAGCAACTCCAAGACACATAATTGTCAGATTCACCAAAGTTGAAATGAGGGAAAAAATGTTAAGGGCAGCCAGAGAGAAAGGTCGGGTTACCCACAAAGGGAAGCCCATCAGACTAACAGCAGATCTCTCAGCAGAAACTCTACAAGCCAGAAGAGAGTGGGGGCCAATATTCAACATTCTTAAAGAAAAGAATTTTCAATCCAGAATTTCATATCCAGCCAAACTAAGTTTCATAAGTGATGGAGAAATAAAATCCTTTACAGACAAGCAAATGCTTAGAGATTTTGTCACCACCAGGCCTGCCCTACAAGAGATCCTGAAGGAAGCACTAAACATGGAAAGAAACAACCGGTACCAGCCATTGCAAAAATATGCCAAAATGTAAAGACCATCGATGCTAGGAAGAAACTGCATCAACTAACAAGCAAAATAACCAGCTAATATCATAATGACAGGATCAAGTTCACACATAACAATATTAACCTTAAATGTAAATGGACTAAATGCTCCAATTAAAAGACACAGACTGGCAAATTGGATAAAGAGTCAAGACCCATCAGTTTACTGTATTCAGGAGACCCATCTCACATGCAGAGACACGCATAGGCTCAAAATAAAGGGATGGAGGAAGATCTACCAAGCAAATGGAAAACAAAAAAAAAGCAGGGGTTGCAATCCTAGTCTCTGATAAAACAGACTTTAAACCATCAAAGATCAAAAGAGACAAAGAAGGCCATTACATAATGGTGAAGGGATCAATTCATCAGGAAGAGCTAACTATCCTAAATATATATGCACCCAATACAGGAACACCCAGATTCATAAAGCAAGTCCTTAGAGACTTACAAAGAAACTTAGACTCCCATACAATAATAATGGCAGACTTTAACACCCCACTGTCAACATTAGACAGATCAACGAGACAGAAAGTTAACAAGGATATCCAGGAATTGAACTCAACTCTGCACCAAGCAGACCTAATAGATATCTACAGAACTCTCTACCGCAAATCAACAGAATATACATTCTTCTCAGCACCACATCGCACTTATTCCAAAATTGACCACATAGTTGGAAGTAAAGCACTCCTTAGCAAATGTAAAAGTACAGAAATTATAACAAACTGTCTCTCAGACCACAGTGCAATCAAACTAGAACTTAGGACTAAGAAACTCAATCAAAACCGCTCAACTACATGGAAACTGAAGAACCTGCTCCTGAATGACTACTGGGTACATAATGAAATGAAGGCAGAAATAAAGATGTTCTTTGAAACCAATGAGAACAAGGATATGACACACCAGAATCTCTGGGACACATTTAAAGCAGTGTGTAGAGGAAAATTTATAGCACAAAATGCCCACAACAGAAAGCAGGAAAGATCTAAAATGGACACCCTAACATCACAATTAAAAGAACTAGAGAAGAGCAAGAGCTTAAAAGCAAGAGCAAACACATTCAAAAGCTAGCAGAAGGCAAGAAATAACTAAGATCAGAGCAGAACTGAAGGAGAGAGACAAAAAACCCTCCAAAATATCAATGAATCTAGGAGCTGGTTTTTTGAAAAGACCAACAAAATTGACAGACTGCTAGCAAGACTAATAAAGAAGAAAAGAGAGAAGAATCAAATACATACAATAAAAAATGATAAAGGGGATATCACCACCGACCCCACAGAAATACAAACTACCATCAGAGAATACTATAAACACCTCTACGCAAATAAACTAGAAAACCTAGAAGAAATGGATAATTTCCTGGACACTTACACTCTCCCAAGACTAAACCAGGAAGAAGTTGAATCCCTGAATAGACCAACAGCAGGCTCTGAAATTGAGGCAATATTTAATAGCCTACCAACCAAAAAAAGTCCAGGACCAGACGGATTCACAGCCAAATTCTACCAGAGGTACAAGGAGGAGCTGATACCATTCCTTCTGACTCTCTTCCAATCAATAGAAAAAGAGGGAATCCTCCCTAACTCATTTTATGAGGCCAACATCATCCTGATACCAAAGCCTGGTAGAGACACACACACACAAAAAAAGAGCATTTTAGACCAATATCCCTGATGAACATCGATGCAAAAATCCTCAATAAAATACTGGCAAACCAAATCCAGCAGCACATCAAAAAGCTTATCCACCATGATCAAGTAGGCTTCATCCCTGGGATGCAAGGCTGGTTCAACATATGCAAATCAATAAACGTAATCCAGCATATAAACAGAACCAAAAACAAAAACCACATGATTATCTCAATAGATGCAGAAAAGGCCTTTGACAAAATTCAACAGCCCTTCATGCTAAAAACACTCAATAAATTCGGTATTGATGGAACGTATCTCAAAAATAATAAGAGCTATTTATGACAAACCCACAGCCAATATCATACTGAATGGGCAAAAATTGGAAGCATTCCCTTTGAAAACTGGCACAAGGCAGGGATGTCTTCTCTCACCATTCCTATTCAACATAGTTTGGAAGTTCTGGCTAGGGCAATCAGGCAAGAGAAAGAAATAAAGGGTATTCAGTTAGGAAAAGAAGAAGTCAAATTGTCCCTGTTTGCAGATGACATGATTGTATGTTTAGAAAACCCCATCGTCTCTGCCCAAAATCTCCTTAAGCTAATAAGAAACTTCAGCAAAGTCTCAGGATACAAAACCAATGTGCAAAAATCACAAGCATTCTTATACACCAGTAACAGACAAACAGAGAGCCAAATCAGGAATGAACTTCCATTCACAATTGCTTCAAAGAGAATCATAGGAATCCAACTTACAAGGGATGTAAAGGACCTCTTCAAGGAGAACTACAAACCACTGCTCAGTGAAATAAGAGAGGACACAAACAAATGGAAGAACATACCATGCTCATGCATAGGAAGAATCAATATTGTGAAAATGGCCATACTGCCCAAGGTAATTTATAGATTCAATGCCACCCCCATTAAGCTACCAATGACTTTCTTCACAGAATTGGAAAAAACTGCTTTAAAGTTCATATGGAACCAAAAAAGACCCCACATTGCCAAGACAATCCTAAGTCAAAAGAACAAAGCTGGAGGCATCACGCTACCTGACTTTAAACTATACTACAAGGCTACAGTAACCAAAACAGCATGGTACTGGTACCAAAACAGAGATATAGACCAATGGAACAGAACAGAGCCCTCAGAAATAATACTACACATCCACAGCCATCTGATCTTTGACAAACCTGACAAAAACAAGAAATGGGGAAAGGATTCCCTATTTAATAAACGGTGCTGGGAAAATTGGCTAGCCACAAGTAGAAAGCTGAAAGTGGATCCTTTCCTTACCCCTTATATGAAAATTATATGATTTCATAAGACCATTGGGAAATAGGTTTTATGTTTGCATGCTCTTACTGATGCTACCTGTGACTTACAGACATACCTTCTTATCCTACTCTAATTTAAACAATAATACCTTTATATTGAGGTGCTTTTGAGACTTATTTAGCAAAACACATGTTCGCCAAGCCTCACCTGCTTTTGTTTTCTCTGGAGAATTGAGTTTCAGATGTTGGTCTTCTGATGAAAGGCTCACAGTGATACCATACAGTGGATCATCCAAGAAGGAGGGCCTTTTCAGTCTCCCAATGCCAAGAGTCTTTGACATAAAATAGTCTTTTGTGTCACTAATAATATCATTCTTGGAAAATTGAAGGCATTTCATATTCTCTACTTCAGTGACAAGAGCTTCTGACATGCGATGTCCAGTCAAAGCTTTAGTGAGATAGTAGCCTTTAGAAGCCTCACGTTCTGCACTCTCAAGCATATCTGCATCTTCTGCCTCAGTTTTCTGGACCTTTGTTCCTGATTCATTTAGTAATTTAGAGATGATGGACCTGGAAAGCTGGGGGAACATAGGTACTACATCCTCAATGTCTTCATTTTCTCTTTCTGAAGAAAGTTTAATGATGGATTTTTGTTTAACTATGCATTCATCCAGAAGACACTTTAACTGTTCTTCAGAGAGACGCGATGTGGACTGTAACTGATGAAATAAACCAAAAGTTTACATAGTCAATTGACTGAGTAAACACAAATATTTTTGGGAGGCATCCAGTTATACAATATAAATGCAAGTAACCCCTTATACAACACATAAAAATAGAAAAATAATTCTGTGTAAAGTATCCAAAACTGTAGGGGAAATGTCATAATCCTGGCAAAATCTTTGGGTGGTGTTTCTCTGACCCCACCCATCCCTCAGCATGAACCCCACCACCACCCAATTCCTTAACTGGGGAAAAAATTGGCATACAAGGCAGACTACCCCTACCCCTGGGGATTCAGCCCTCCCTTGTCTGTCCACAACTCTCAGTGGACAATACTGCTGAAGGCAGAAAAGGAAGGATGAAGGGTGGTGCATCCTGAGATGTGTCGTTGCTTCAAAGCTACAGGTCTAGGCAGAGGCCAGGGGCATTCCAGAGGCGGTGCATTTGGGGAGAATGATTTGATCATACATATTTAATCTCTGCTTGTAAAGGTTACCAGGGATGAGTGTTTCAACCAAGACTGTAAATATTTAAAAACATTTTTTTCTTCCAGCAATATTCTCAGGAAGTAAATTTTAAAAAACCAGATGAAAGTAGACAGCCATGTTCTACAAGACTTCAGCTGAATAGCATGACATTTGAGTTGCATCAATCTCAAAAAGGAATAAGATTAAAATATAGTGAAACACACTGAAAAAAAAAGTGTCTACTTCCCAAAAAATCTGTCTTCCATGGTTTACATGTGGATTATCTAGGAAAAGACTAATCCTCCTTTACAGGGGGATGAATTATCTGAGAACAAGAAGTTCCCATAAGAAAACTTAATCATGAATTTCAATGACTTTAATTTCTACTTCAGCAAAGTAAAATAACGCTATTGGCCTACTCTGAAAGTACACAGTAAAAAATAACTAAATATTCTGCATATGTAAAGTACTGAAATAAAAAGCTATTATTGAAACTAGTATAGTTAATTCTCCACTATTACGTAAAGCTGCTAATACAACTAATAAATACTAGTATGTAAAACAATTTTGTGCCATGTTTAAAAAATATTGTTTAAAATTATATTTAACTTACCTATATTAAAACTAGTTTTTATAGCAGCAAGTGTCACTATGAGCATGAGGATAATAAGAAATTGTCTGGGAATATATTCTTAGTAATTGTTTGGAATTCAAAATTCAGGTGACTGATCCTAAGGTTAATATATATGTCAAGAAATAGGATTAGAATTATATATTAGCAAATTCTACTTTTAGTCACTAGGCATTTCAGGCATCCAGATATAGTACTTTATCCATCTTTATCCAGAATCAGGAGCATTCTCTTCACTCTACTATATAAACCTAGTCAAGGAGAAAATGAAGGAAGTCCTTCTATGACATTAGACACCTAAAACACACTTTCAAACTTGGCTTATGTGAAATTACTTATAATGTGTAGACAATTCCCTAGGATTTAGAAAGAGCCCGCTGAGTGTCATCCTTACCAAACATCCTCATCAAAGCCTTATTATGATGTAATTTTTAGACACTAGAAAAAAATCAGTGCATATTAGAGCAGGAGGAGGTCTCTAGGGAAAAAAGGGTAGGAGGGAGGATTGGTAGATTATCCAATATGCTTAACCATTTCCAAAAGTAATATTGATATGATAGATGTTTGGCAGTTCTGATGATATATTTGGCTAAATACACAGAAAATGAAGCAAAAGGAAAATCAAAGCAATTGTGAACTCTGGGGAAAACAAAAAGTTTTACCAAAAAAAAAGGAAAAGCAGTGACATATACACAGAAAATTAGGCAGAAGAAACTAAGATAATTATTAAAGTCTAGGACAAACAAAAAGTTACATGAGAAAGGATGCCATAGGCTAATAATTGCTTCTGATGTGAACAATATTTACACAGTCAATGATAATATAAATACTGATGACTAAAGTAAGCAAAAATTGTGACTTAACTATTTTGGGGAAATGTGAGGAGAAACAAGGGGTGTTTGCACTTTATTAGTTAAATTATTGCCTACCATTATAGCAACCCAATACATAATGTCTAAAACTAATCAATTAAGAAAGTAAGTCATTAATAAATAATATAGAGGTAAAATTCAGAAAAACATAAAAGATTTAAAAGTAGTTAACTGGAGAAAATATCAAGGGGTAGGGAAGGCTGAGGCAAGGGATTGCCATTTTTATTTAAAACATTTTAACACAACTTTTTCTTTATTACTGTAACAAAAGTTAAAATTAAATATAAAAATAAAAGTAATTTAAATGTATTTTTTTTTTGAGATGGAGTCTTGTTCTGTCACCCAGGCTGGAGTACAGTGGCTCAATCGTGGCTCACTGCAACCTCTGCTTCCTGGGTTCAAGCGAGTCTCGCATCTCAGCCTCCCCAGTAGCTGGGATTACAGGCACCCACCACCACACCTGGCATACATAAATATAAATATGTGTGTGTATATATATATATATATATATATATATATATTTATTTTTTTTTTTTTTTTTTTTTTTTAAATTTTTAGTGGAGACAGAGTTTTAGCATATTGGTCAGGCTGGTCTTGAACTCCTGACCTCAGGTAATCCATCCACCTCGGCCTCCCAAATTGTTAAGATTATAGGTGTAAGCCACCATGCCCAGCCCAAATTTTTTAATAAAAATGCACTTAGAAATAAAATTTAGAATATTTAAATGAAATTCCCAAGTGATAGTATGTTTGGACATCAGAAGCTGACCCATGTTTCATGGAGCCAGAAATGTATATAATCTTGGAGCAAGAGAAGGGCATTTCTTAAAAAAAAAAAAAAAAAAAAAAAAAAAATTACAAATTCAAAATTAGGTACAAAAGTGAGTTTCTTTTATTTTAGTATGTGAAAAAGATCACAACAAATTACTAGGATCTTGGGGAGGGCTGAGTCCATTTCTTACAGTATCTCTTTAGGTCATTGACCAGACATGCTTACAGAAATGTTTGCTGATTGCAAACTGGCTTCCTCCTTCCCACCCCAAAGCTCCTATAAGTGAGGCCCTGAGCTGAATCTTTACTGGCTTCATGGTAAATTGCTTCTGGGTACTATGGGATAAAACATTACACATTACAGCTTGTGTGTACACAGAAATAATCTGGACTACAATTACCCTGATCCTCCTGGGGGAAGCAGCTGGATAGGAAAGAAAACACAGAAGACTAGAACCTGGGCTTCCATCCAAGCTTTGCTGCCTTGAGCATGTCACCTGAGTTCTCAGGGGCCCATCTCCTTTATCTGTAAAATAAGGAACTTTAGAAGATAATCTCTACATTAAATTCTAACTCTAACATTGCTTTTTATGAACAACTACTCTAAAACTAAAAATAAATTTTAAAGTAAACTTTTCTACTGACTTTACAGTGTAACCTGGGTCGAGATATGAAAACAAAATAATAGCAAGAAGAGAACTTTTATTTATTCAGCTCCTTCACAATATCAATCCTGAACTCTTATAAAATAACTAAACATTCTCTGGCCTCAAAATATAAGTAAAAGCAAATGAAACACATTACGCCCTCAAATTAATTTAATGACAGTGCTTCTGGGTGGCGATACAGACTGGAAACTTCAGCACGACCCATCTTTCCCATCTTTTGATTCCCAGCAGAGTCTTGCCCGCAGTCAAAGCTCAGTAAATGACTATCATGAGAACTGAATGATTAGAGTGCTTAAACCGTTTTTTAAGGTATTATATTAATATAATTTATTTACAAATACTGAACTGAAGTAAACTACGGCTCCATCACAAACATCCCCAACTACCTTCAATAGTTAAGGAACCATCTAACCCACAGCCTTTTTCCAGATTGCTCTCAAAAATTCTGAGCTAATAAGCACCATGACTGAACCACTCACTGTGCAGGCACTGTCAAGTAACCATCTGTTCAAGTATTCACCTCAAAGTATTCATCTTTCATGCCAGCTCTAATTTCCCAGTATTCCATAAACAAGTTATTATTCATACTATTCCTATCCTTCATAAAACTCAACATAGTGCATCTCAGTCTTCATTTTTCCAGGCCAGAACCCAACCTCTTCTCACTCTGTATATGAAAGCCCCTCTCTTCCCACCTTTATTTTAGTAGCTCTTTAATGAATCTTCTTTCTTGTTTCAGCCAATACACACACATTTCATGGTAAAAGAGTAAATCTATTGGATTTTCATCGGGAAAAGAATAGAATACACGTGCGGTGTTAGTTCTGCTGCATCCTGCTGATCTGGTTGGGCCACTAGGTTATGTCTTACAGAATAATAAGAAGTAGGTAGCATTCACTAAGCAGACTAGACTCTGCTCTAGGCATATTACATGTATTGATTCCTTTAATCTTTGCAACAAACCTATGAGGTAGATACTATTGTTATTTCCACTTTGTAGATGAAGAAACTGAGGCACCAAGAAATTAAGTAACCTCTCCAAGGTCATATAGCTTCTAAATGGTGGACTTGAAATTTGAATCCAGGTAGTCTGGGTCCAGAGCCTAAGTGTCTAGCTAGCCACGTGGCTACACTGCCACTCGCTGTAAATGAGTTCTCCCTCTACCACCCTCCAAGTGTCCTTTTCCCAACTGCTGCTCATTTTTCTGTCCATTCTATCAGATATAGAAACTTTTTTACTTAACTTGGGACTTTATTACCCAGATTAGCTTTTGTATGTATGTTTTATGCAAATGTATACAGTGTATGTTTTATGCAAACATACATAGTGCCCTCTCTTTGAGCTCATTAAAAAAAAAAAAAAAAAACCCAGCCACAGCTCCATTCCCAGGATGCCCACTGTTTACACATCTCCACCCAGATAAATGCCAGTTTGGTGTAGAAGCTAAATTTGATGAGGAATGCAACTTGTAATTGCTGGAGATGGAACACAGACTGTGGATTATCTCACTCTCATCCCTGCTCCACCTCCTATGCTATATATCCGGAGTTTCTCCAGCCATAAAAATCTCCAGTTAATTGGGCAATGGATTTTGTTGACAAGGCAATCAAGATTATATCCCTGATGCAGACAATCAGAAAGTCTACCCATTATAAACCAGCAGAAGCAATCTTGTCCTTTGATGTAAGCTTACTTCGGGTGTTTTTTATTTCCCCCAAACAGCATTCCTGAAGACCCACCCTACGAAACCAATACCATTATCACAAGTGAGAAAAGGGTGGAAAGCTAGAATGTTCTAAATGATTAACAAGGAAAATATGGATGTACACAGATTTTAATGACATCGAGTTCTACTTCCAAAGAAGCAACTAAAAAACATTCCACCGTTTGCTTAATGACGAAGATATAAGTTTATAGCTCTCTGTTGCAACCACTGCTGGCAACACCTCAGTAGTAGTTTATTTTAGTCAAGGATTTTTGGCTACAAGGAACAGAAACCCTTATGTCAAAAACAAGAGGTGGTAGGGTTGAGGTTTGCTGTAAGATCAAAGAAGTCATTTCATGGACAACAGAAGCAGGAAGTAAGAGTATAGACTGGCCTTTCGGAGTCGAGAGCTGAGAAGCCACCAGGAACCAAAGTCATGTGCCCCGTCTGTCTTTCTTGGTCCATGTCATCTCTTAACTCACTGCCTGCCTGATGCATCCTCCTCTCTGCAAACCCGCTTTCTCTGCTTATTAATGGTTTCTGCTTTTTCACAACCTCAGCTTGCCTATGTATTATGAACTGACTCCGTAAGAGTACCACACCCACCAACAATTGACTATGTCCTTTAGCTCTCTATATTCTTTTGCTTAAATTTTCAAGCAAGATAACCTGGTTGGTCACTGGCCAGGTTGATGGACTGCCTGTGTCAGGTTCAAGTGTCCACCACTGGTCCAAATATCTGAACTGAGGGTCACATGGCAGAAACACAACCATCCAAGCCCAGGGTTTTGGCAGGGCTGTGGGTAAGGTGATTTCCCAAAAAAGAAGGTATCAACAGAGCTGGGATTCCAAAATAAATCTATCACATATTTGAACTACAATCACTATGAAGTAAGTAACCATCAGAAAGAACCTGTCACTTAATCTAGTTCTATAGTCAACTAAAGCTTTAATGATCAAAGTGTTTCCAAACTTCACCAATCTCATTAAATCTGGGTACTCACTGAAGAGTTATTTGAGATGTAAATGTAGAACTAGTTGTCAGAAAATATCTACCTGTGCATAGAAAAATAAAGGCACTCCAGTTAGGCTACAGAACAGCACTATCGAGTCTGAATGCTCCCAATAGGCTCACATCACTTGCTATAGCTCTTTTGGATTAAACACATCTAAAAATCAATGGAGAAAAATAATTTTTTTTTCATTTTAATGTCTGTATCAACGGTGCTAAGGATTCATAGGAGAAAAGGGCTTATTCTTCCTTCCTCTCCTAGCTCCTTCCCTCCCTATTCCATTCTCCCACCTTCCTTTCTTACACTGGGGCTACCCCAATCATATAAAGGTAAGTTCAGCAGGTAGACTGCTCTTAGGAGGCCATACCAAGGACAAAGGGTCCTGGGGGCCAGGGACAATCTGGCATATTTTTCACCAGAATAGTCACAGGCTGTCTGGCCAGAAGAGAATCTGAACTCTAGTCAAAAAGGAAGCAAATATCATTGCCAGAGAAACTATGTAAACCACCATCAAGAGTGAGGGTTGAGGCAAGGCTGTAAACAGGAAAGTGAGTCAGCCCCCAGGTCAGCAGCCAGGAGGCTTAGTGGACAGAATAATACTGAGTGTGAAGTAGGTCAAGGCAAACAGCTCTGAAGCGAGGTCATGAACGCTGTGGTGGTGTGGGAAGCCCTTTTTATGTGGGGCCTGGCATGGCAAAGTCACTGTGCCGAATCAGACCCCACCCATGCCTAGGCTACCCATCTTCCCCAAACAGCTGGGTGAGGCAGGGCTTGCCTTATGGGTTTGCCTGGTTGAGAGGCTGTTGTGGCCCTGGGCAGTCTGTGATGGCTCTTATTGTGTGGCCCAGGTGCCCAGGCTTCAAGGATCCAGGCTTTCTGTTTCTATGTACCAGAATGAGAGAGGTGGGCTGCCAGCGAGACCCCTGTGTGTAAGTTAGGGATGAGCATGGATCGAGGGAGCTAGAAGCTAGAGGTAGGATTCTCAAGTCCTATTATTTGAAAAAGGGCTAGAAACGTGGCTTGCTGGGGACATAAGCAGAAGAGTGTGGAGGTGCTTGGCAGGAGAGCCAGACTGTGCTTTCTAACAGGGTGACTGTGCTTTCTAACTGTGCTTTCTAACAGGGTGACTGTGCTTTCTAACTGTGCTTTCTAACAGGGTGACTGGTGAAAAGGGACTCTTATGTTTTCATTTTGTGGGACAATTATCATTTGAGGATTGCCAACAGTAGCTGTTTTCTAGCAGTAGAGACAGCAAGTCCACTTGGATCAGATGCCCTTTGTTCTGAGCAAGTTGCCGGAATGGCCCTGTTATCACATGTCTATCACTTCCTTTCCCTAAACAAGTCTGGGGCCCAGCTCTATCTACAGCTGGAGGGGGCCTGGCACCCCTGCCCCGAACTCCCAGCTAAAAAAGCCTGGCCAGGAGATGAGGTGCACAGATTTGCATAAAGAGCCTAAAAAGAGGCCCCTGATTGAGTAGTTCTCATGGTCCAAGGGAACTGGAATCTCCTCCACCCCCTACCCCAGGATGTAGATCCAGTCTGTTACTTTACAGCAGCGAGCTCCCACTGCTTTGCAAGACTATTTATTGGCCATTATTAGTTATGAGTATCATTTGCATGGGTGAAGGCCTTCTGTACTCTCAGTGTGATGATGCCTATTTTTACTGTGTAGAGATAAGTTGGGTCAAGGAAGGTTGTGATGGGGTCACCAGTCAAGAAGGCCATTAGCTATTTAAATACCCAAACCTCCAATGGATCCAGATTAACCCTCACCCTCTTGCAGGAAATCAGCTGATAGATGAGTCACATTGGAGAAATCTGGTATAAATGAAACCTAAAGAACTTATGTATGCCCACAGGGGTCTCTAGAACTTTAAATACTTTGCTTGATATCATCTAAACTTCACAACTGTAGAGAAGGTATCCTCAGAACTCTGTCTCTGGGATCTTCAACACGTATCTTCTGTGTTGGGCTGGCCTGAAGATGGAGTTTCTGTGGTCTGTAAAGAATCTTCCCAAACAGGGTTTAAGGTCAGGTCAGGGGAGTGTATCTAACACCCTCCACCTTGTACTGGTGCTGAAACAAGGTGGAGATGTGGCATGGACTGGAAGGTAATACCTGGCCTCGCACGGCCTGCGCATAGGTCAGTGATATGGTTTGGCTCTGTGTCCCCACCCAAATCTTATCTCAAATTGTAATCCTCATGTGTTGAGGGAGGGATCTAGTGGGAGGTGATTGGAACACAGGGGCAGTTTCCACCACGCTGTTCTTGTGAGTGAGAAAGTTCTCACGAGATCTGATGGTTTTAAAAGTGACAGTTTCCCCCGTGTGCTCTCTCTCTTGCCTGCTGCCATGTAAGATGTGCCTTGCTTCCCCTCTGCCTTCCGCCATGATCCTAAGTTTCCTAAGGCCTCCCCAATCATTCGGAACTGGGAGTCAATTAAACATCTTTTCTTTATAAATTACCCCGTCTCAGGTAGTATTTTTACAGCAGTGTGAAAATAGATGAATACAGTCAGACAAGGCTTCAGGTTCTGACTACCAGTACTTCTGCTTTCCAGAGACATGGGCCCTTAATACATGATCAGTGCGAAGATCACCAGCAGCTCCTCTGCCTCTTATTGTGAGAAGCATCTCACTAGTGTAGTACTATCTGGACCCTGCTCCCTCACCCCAATCAGAGAGAACACTCAGCAAGTCCCCACCCATATAAGAGAGACCCCTCAAAAAGATGTTCAACCCCCGGGAACTGGAAAACCGAGTATTTCCTTACATGGCCAAGAAGTTTTTCAGCAGCATACACGAGTCAAACAGCCAAGCTTCACTGACATTACACTGCTCAACATGACTGGATTCAGATTACCCATCACCCAGACCTGTGCACTTGCCTGCTGCTGGGCTGAGCACTTGCCTGCCGCTGGGCTGAGCAGATCTAACATGGCCTGTGCTGCTCTCACAGGTGTAGACCTGGATGTCACTTCTGATACCACTGCCATGGCCCCTCAAGTCACCCATGGGCACATCAAGCCCCTCTTGGCTCCTTCCCAGGATTTCTTGTCTATTGCTGATGAGGTGTGAGTTGCTAATAAGGTGTGGGATGATCAGCTGGCCACTTCTAGGCTTGTAAAAACCACAAGCACAAGATAATTCATGCCCCTTGGGCAGACTTTGACCAAGGGGAGAGGGTAGGCAGTGAAGGACTTACTTTCCCCCCAGAAGGACTCCCTGAAATGCAGTCACCCACATGACATTTCTCTGAATATGTCCCACAAGATCAAACAATCAGCTGTACTTGCTAGCAAGCAGTAGTCAGGTCAGTGACACAGCTCTCATACTTACTCGCTTTCTTTGCTTCACTTCTCTTGTTCCCCACTTCTGCTTCTCTGGTGATGCTTTCGCTAATGAAGCGGCAGCATATACACTTTTGCCTCAGGCCCCGCTGCTCCACACAAAGACATTCGCAATAAGCAACAGCTTCCAAGTCGCAGCTGGGCAGGACTCTGAAGGGGGCAACTCGAACCAAACAGAGAGGGCCTGGAAGCACAGGGTCAGCAGCTCCAACCAGCCTCTGCAGACTGTCAACAACGCTCACATGCTGGCGCTGGCTGGGTGCAGGTTCAGGGTGATGGCCAGTACTGTCAACGCCATAGGAGATAGGAGGCAAAGTGATGCTTCAGAATCCTTGGGGCTCATGGCTTAATAGCTGGTTTCTACTGGCGTAACTGGGACCAGAGCAGCAGAGTACTGTCCAAGAAGACAGAGTCAAAGGAGAAAAATCCTTTGGAGGCCTAGAATTTGCCCAGGGCAGCCAGAGGCAGCACCACTAGAGGGAGAATATGAATTGGAGCCCGGGGGAGAAAGCCAAAGTCACGGCTTAGGTTGGAGTGTCGAGATAAACAGAAAGAATGACAAGTATGGAGTATAAAAGAGGTCACGGCATGTTGTTCAGTGCCAAGGCATGTCCACTGCAAAGACGTAGGAGGCCTGCTTTCATTCTGGACGGGCAGAGTGTAAGACCAGGCCAGGGGGCTAAAAGGAGTGAGGCAGGAGAAGACCCTAAAAGCCACCGAGGAATCAAAATGACGTGCAAGGTGAGCTATGCACGTGTGACATTCCTTCACATATTAGACGCATCCCCAGCTTCCTCGTGGCATTTTCTACTCCATTTGGGAAAGCCTCTCAAGTTAAGTGTTCCTTAAGCTTACACACTCTCTCTCTGAAAGCAACAGAAAGCCCCAGAGGGAGAGGAAATACCCTTACCAACAGCAGAGAGTAGCGGGGAGAGGCTGACATTTCTCAGTTTAGACTCCAGCGCTCTCACTCCCCAGCTGTTTGGTATTGGGCAAATGACTTAACCTTTCAAAGTCTCAGATTTCTAATCAGTAGAGTAGAAATACTAACAACTAGCTGACTCCAAACAACTGGTTGGGAGGAACACTAACAAGTAACAATTTGCAATAGTATTAAATACCTGCGTGAAGCTGCAAGGACCATGCCTGATGCAGACGAGGCAAGAGTTCGATCGATGCTGGAACACCAATAGCAAATCGCAGCTTCCGTCTGGAAGCTGGCAGCAGCAGCAGCAGCCAGATGGCCTCTCAGCAGCTGTACGCTGAAGCCTGTACTTTCCAAGTTCAACTGGCCCCTACTTTTGAAGATCTCTCTCGGATACCCGGAACGGAGCTTTATGGACGATCTCACAACTAACAATTCACAAGGAGTAAGCCGTCATGTGTACTCTTGTAGATTCATGGGGCCGTGGAGGGGGTGCTACAGAGGCTGTGAGATGCTGGGAGAGGGCACCCAAGAGGGAAAGGTTGGCATGTGATTCTCTGTCATTGCCGTCGGAAGGTTTATACTTCAAGGCTGACACTAATAAGTCTTCAGCATCAGAAAGTACTGTATGTGGTAACCACAAAGTAACCAGAAAGGGGCTGGCTTCTAGATACTTTTACATTTGGTTAAAATAAGCCCCATCAGGGCGCCACATGAGTCTTGTAAAGCGCAGGGCTGAAGTTAAGCCAGGTTCATCCCATGCTCCACGCACAGGGGCACGTGCCCCATTAGTCAGTTTTTCTCTTGTTCCTCAGGCTGCCCCTCAGCCCTCTCCACCTGTGCACACCCTCTTCGGGAAGCAAACTCTGTTTCAAACGTTTACTCGTTTCCTGTTGCCCTCACGTCAAATCCTGAGGTGTGCTTCCTCACTACTGTCCCTGAGTCTAAGCAATGTAGGTCAATGTACAACTCTCTCAAGGAACAAACACATTTTACAGGAGCCTTGTTGAATCAGCATGACTTAACCTGAAGAGGTGATTCTAAGAATGGAATCCAAGCCCCACAGCTGGATGGTAGAAAGATATTTGAAAGATACCACTTTGAGCACCCTCAAATCAGGCCACACTGGGCAAAGTTAGGCCTCGTCTCGTTCTACAAATGGTCAGTCCTGACAAATTTCATCAGATCTCATTTTCCTCTTGGCTATAAATCTAGTGCGATACAGTTAACTGCACATTTAACTTGTTAACCACAGAGAGCTTTCCCTGGTCACAAACGGGTGACTTGCAGCATTTCCCAGGGTTGAGCAAGTGCTCCTGAAGCTCTGCCCTGTCTAGACACGTATCTGAAATATCTAATTACCCCTGTACATTCTGCAGAGCACACAAAGTCCAACGTCATTACATAAACATAAAGCTCCATATTAATATATTTGCTCAGTGAACTGTCCTTTTACATTTGCCAATCTGAACGTGAAATCACGCTGCTGCTGAGAATAAGGATAATATATTGTGAATAAGAAGTTCCAAGTTGTGCTCTGATCCAAATTATGAAAGTTAAATTATCTAGACAGCAAACCAAAAAAAAGCTGTGTAGCGAACTGAATCCAAATTCAGAAGAATCTAAATAGCCTGATGCATGGCCTCTCTTAAATGATGCATTTAAATAGCTTCCCTTTCACACGGAGCAAGAGGCTTTAAGAGAGAGATGAATCATCCACCTCCCTCCGTGTCAGCGGGTCCCACATTAGGTGGGCGTCCAGACCAGCCCAGGTCATTAGTCAGCACTGGGGGCGGGGCATGGAGTGAACAGGACTGATAGCCCTGGACTATCTACTATGCACCAGGAGTTTCCATATACAGTATTTATTCCATTTACCTCTTCCAACTACCTAGTGGGGAAAATTGGAAAATCATTCTCCACATTGAACAAATAAGGAAACTAAGCCTCAGAGAAATTGAATAGTCCAGGGCCCAGAACTAATTAAAAAAATGAATCCAGACTATAAAGTTAGAGCCTCTTCATACTAATTGCGTTCGGACAGATGCTTACAAGAGTTGGTTAAACTCCTTTTTCAAGGGGGAGCACCTGGCAGCAGCATGGTACCATAACACGCCCCCTCCACACTCTATCCGGCATCTGAAAATGTGATACCACAGAGCAGCCTCGTAAGGGGAGCCCCTTTCGACTCATAAATCTGAGGCAAATGTATAAATAAGCCCTCACCAGTGGGTGGCGGCTGCCCTCTGTGTCTCCCACACCTGGGGCATCAGGTTGTGCCATCCCAGTACCCTCTGCATCTACTTTCCCTGCTGGATGTAAGTTCCTCGGGCTGGGACCAGGTCCTCCTCATCTCTGTGTTCCCATACCTAGCACAGAGCCTTGGTACAAGATGCACATGTGGCAAAACTTCGTTGACAATAAGACGCTTTCTTTGGGTGCTCCTCCACCCTCTGCAGTGACATCGCGCCCCTAAAAACTCAGTGCTTTAGTCTGTCCCCTTACTGACCAGTGGTCCTACGCCATGGCCCATCCTAGGCCCAACTCTTCTTCTCTCCCCTATGTCTTGTTCCCTTCAGAGCCTGCACTCCCCACATGACTTTGGATGACAATGGTTTAATCAATTAATGAACCTTTGTTTATGATTTGGGCACAGCAGATAGCAATGCTTTAACTCCTGAAGAGCTCCTTAATGCGAGAAACCTCAGATCCCAGCACGGGAAGACAGACAGACAAATTGGTTGAAAGGAAGGGTGCTGAAGATATTCTCCATTTCACCCTGTACAGGCAATGATTCACCCCACCTCTGGGCAGAGGCGAAGTACCTCTTCCCAGACTTCATGTCCACTCACCATGGAAAAAATGCTTCAGATTTGCAAAGATTCCCAAGCGCAACAAAAAGCCTGCATTCTGGGCCTGTTGCTGTGAGAGTCACTACAAGTCTGACATAGAGGTTTAATTTGGTCTGCTGTGAAAATAGAACTGAATAATAATCGCAGTCTTTGATTGTGGTTAGGTTTAATTATAGAAACTTACTCAAGTACACATATATTAATAGAAAGCCTCACAAACATGGCAGAAAACCATTTCTATTCATACGTATTTACAGAGAAAGCTCTCCTTATTTACTTTATTAGTAAATAAATACTTTGAATCAGCAAACCAAAAGACAGGCCCCACCTTTCATGTGAACATTTTCTAATCATGTCATGTCAGTATTTTCTCCTTTGATTTCCAATAAGCTGGCACAAGCTCTGGCCTCTGCACTAGACGGTGGCGCTGAGTCACTTATTTAGAATGGAATTATGGATCATATAAAGACTGATAAGTACAACAGATGTTCAATGTGGTGGTTGTTGGAAATGTCGCCTAATTAAATATGCTAAAATATTTTGGCTGAAAAAAATTTTTAAATCTTCTAATTTTTATACCTTCCGATTTTCTTTGTTGTTGTTGAGACAGGGTCCAGCTTTGTCACCCAGGCTGGAGTGCAGTGGCTCAGTCTTGGCTCACTACAACCTCCGCCCGCTGGGCTCAAGCTATTCTCCCACCTAGCCTCCCAAGTAGCTGGGACTACAGATACACACCACCACGCCCAGCTAATTTTTTAATTTTTTTGTACAGATGGGGTTTTGCCATGTTGCCCAAGCTGGTCTTGAACTCCTGAGCTCAAGCAGTCCTCCCACCTCAGCCTCGCAAAGTGCTGGGATTTTAGGCGTGAGCCACCATGCCTGGCAACTTCTGATTTTGTAATACAGAAATAACTGTCTTGGCCAGGCGTGGTGGCTCACGCCTGTAATCCCAGCACTTTGGGAGGCCAAGGAGGGCGGATGATGAGGTCGTGAGATCAAGACCATCCTGGTCAACATGGTGAAACCCTGTGTCTACTAAAAATACAAAAATTAGTTGGGCGTGGTGGTGCACGCCTGTAATCCCAGCTACTCAGGAGGCTGAGGTGGGAGAATCACTTGAACCAGAAAGTCAGAGGTTGCAGTGAGCGAAGATCGGCCACTACACTCCAACCTGGTGAGAGAGTGAGACTCTGTCTCAAAAAAATAAATAAATAACTGTCTTTGGAAGTCAGACAAAATAATAAACAGTCTTCATTTCCTTTTCATCTAATTTCAAATTAATGTCTTAACTTCAAGTAGGCAGGGCAAAAACACAATTTCTCTCAAATCAGGTAATAAGAATTAATTGAAAGGTAATAGGCCAAAATACAAGGAGCACAAAAATGAAAACACAGACATGTGGATTCAGAATTGTGCTTCCCTTTGCTAGATAAAAATTTCACTCCTATAATTCTCATTTTTAATGTCCAAAATCTTCCCCACATAGGCTATACTTTTTTTTTTTTTTTTTTTTTTTTTTTGAGATGGAATCTCGCTATCGCCAGGCTGGAGTACAGTGGCGTGATCTCGGCTCACTACAATCTCCACCTCCTGGGTTCAACCATTCTCCTGCCTCAGCCTCCCAGGTAGCTGGGACTATAGGCACGCACCACTGCGCCCAGCTAATTTTTGTATTTTTAGTAGAGACAGGGTTTCACCATGGTGGCCAGGATGGTCTTGATCTCCTGATCTCGCGATCTGCCTGCCTCAGCCTCCCAAGGTGCTGGGATTACAGGCGTGAGCCACTGCGCTCGGCCTGGCTATACTTTTTAAATGTTCAAACAATTAATTAACTTAATCTAGTTTTTTTAAATTCATAAAATGCATTACTTAACTGAATTCACCAGTTAATTAAGCCAAGTGACTTCTTCATGACTGACCTGTTAAAATCAATTTTTGTATTTATAAATTACCATGTACCTATTAACACATGGTATAATTACTGTATTATAACTTCTACATTAAAACTTGCAATATGAACTGTGAAGCCAGTGGAGAGAAAAATCTTTAGACATAGCTAATTGAATAAATATATAAATTTGAAGATTCATTAGGGATTTAAACATTCTGTTTCAAAACTGAAGCCACCACATACTATTAACCTAATTTACTTCAACCTACAGTTCATATTTAAGCGCCATATATTAAAATGTTGTAATAGATGCTGATTATATCATCTTCATGTAAACTGAAACACCAGACTTTGCTGCCATACATACTGGACAATAGGTGAAAAAACTCCAACAGCAGAGTAAACCAACAACATTCCTAAAAGATCAAAAGATTCTCACAGCCTCCAAATTTGCAGATACGGAAACTTACATATAGGCCCTCAGTTCTTCCACAAGCTCCACCACCCATCTACCAGCACCTGTACCAAGTGCCCCACCATCCCTCATGTCACTAGACAGACTCCCTGTGCTCCTCTTGATGGCTGGCCCCTCTGCCTGAACACTAGAGACCACCTCGTCTTGCCTACTCAAGGTCATTGCTGTGGCAATCTCCCCACTCTCTTTTGCATTACCACTTTCCCCCTCTCTACTGGATTTTTCCCATGAGCATACAAAAAGCTGCTATTCTCCAATATTAAGGAAAAGCCCTCTTTTGATCCTGTTTCTCTCTCTATCCACCACTGCATTTCTCTTACTTTCTTTACAATAAAATTTCTTAAAATAGGTCTTACTATCACCAAATCCCTCTTCTTCTATTGTCTCTTAAACTCAACCCCAACAGGGTTTAGTCCACCATTCCGTTAAAACTGCTCTTGTCTATGGCACCAATGCCTTGCACATTTCTACAGCAGCAGTTAATTCTCAGTCTCCATCCTACCAGACCTCTCAGCAGTGTATAGCACAGCTGAACACTCTTCACCTGGCAACACCTGGATAGAGCATATTATACATTTCATAAATCAGCCCTATTTGTCAACGTAACTTTCTACTTTGATTTATCCAGCAATTTCATTTTTTGGCCAAGAACTGTAACTTTCTCAAACCATATTCCCCTTTCTTCATTGTCATCCACACACTAGCATGTGACCTGTTTTGAGCTACTTCTCAGAACAAAATAAAGTATCTAAAACACAGTGATCATTACTGTGAAAATGGTGAGAATGAAGCTTCACTGTCATGCGGATGCCATGTCTCCTTCCCACCTAGTACATGTGCATCTTACACCAAGACATCAGTGGTGCCTAATGTATCTTACTCCCAGGATCCTATGAGCATGATGTCACAATATATCAGACTAACATGGTACCCTGTGTGACAACCTTGCAGATAAAATGGTAACATAGAGCCAAAAAGAAGATAGAAGCCTAAAAGCAAGGCAGTGAAGTTATTCTGCT
Organism: Macaca thibetana thibetana; assembly: GCF_024542745.1. NCBI lineage: Eukaryota > Metazoa > Chordata > Mammalia > Primates > Cercopithecidae > Macaca > Macaca thibetana. The sequence continues at coordinate 124,015,012 of NC_065584.1, forward strand.
GCCCCTATGAGGTACAAGCAAACTGTTTATTCTCTGCTTATGTGCCTTTAGTAAAAAAGCATTTGGGGTGGGCGCGGTGGCTCACGCCTGTAATCCTAGCACTTTGGGAAGCCGAGGCAGGCAGATCACAAGGTCAGAAGGTCCAGACCATCCTGGCCAACACGGTGAGACCCCCTCTCTACTAAAAATACAAAAATTACTTGGGCATGGTGGTGCATGCCTGTAATCCCAGCTACTCGGGAGGCTGAGGCAGGAGAATTGCTTGAACCAGGGAATCGGAGGTTGCAGTGAGCTGAGATCACGCCACTGCACTCCAGCCTGGCGACAGAGAGAGACTCTGTCTCAAAAAAAAAAAAAAAAAAAGCATTCGCCAGATAGATAAATGCATACCAAAGATCAAGGTATATGTTGAGTTGCTAGAGACTGTATCCTGAACAGGACACATGTTCCAGTAATCTCTGTAAGGTCTCCATATTTCCATTTCCCCAGTTACTCTAGTAAGTACACTCAGGTCTCTTTCAAAGGGCCCAATCTAGCAAGTTCTTGACCTTGGTTCCATGTAAGGGATGCTGGGCTTATGAACTGACCTGTCTGGGAATAATCAGATGAGCGGCAATGATTTCCTATTGTAACAGCTTAAATCAAGCCTCCGTTTGCCAGAAGACCCAGAGATTTTTGGTTGTAAAAATCAGGTGGCATAGCTAAGCACCTACCCATTTCAGTCACAGGAATCCCATTATCAATAGCCATTCCCAAAGATGCCTGGTCATCCTGATTAAATACCCATCCTGCTGCCCATTATGGAAGCCATGCTGCCTACCTACCTTGCCTTCTGATGGTAAGGTGCTGCTGCTTAAGCTCTATTACCCCAGGATCCTAATATCCCTAGTAAGACCAGGGAGTCCCATTTCAACGGTACCATACCTCACAAGCATCAGAGGTCTACAGAGAACAGCCAAATTTTTTTTTTCCAGTGAGGCCAGTTGTATCTGTTAGGCTCTTGTTGAAGAGCATCTCATTAGGACCCTCTCAAGGAAAACAGTTGGAATACAGATCTCCATACCCATGATATATCCCCTCCAACAATCCTATCTCCCTAAGTGCTTGGACTGCTTGCTCTCATTGTAGTACATGACAGAATTTCTAGCAGCTCATTGGTACCACAGTCCAAGTTTTGGTCAACCAGTCAAGAAAACATAAACAGATCAATGCCATCTATTTATGCTAGTACACTGAATTCAGAACCTCTGTGAAGTGCTCTTATAGCAATAAATTCAACCCATCTAAAGTGGTATTTTTCTCTATTTGACCTAAAACTTTCAAAATCCATTATTATACATATTCCTGCAGAATATTTTTCAGTATCAGTTGGGAAAGTCTTGCAACTGTTTAGCACCATAAGCTATCACCTCCTACCTTTGATTTTGTCATTGGTGTTTTGAGGTATTCTCGGATCTACATTTAGTTATACATCTGGGAGTAGGGCAGAAGGAGAACTGACCTGCCTTTGTAATGCAACTCCTTCAGAGAGCAGAAAACTCCATCAAGACATGAATAGCCTCATCAGAGAAGGCCACAGGGCTGCTCCAACTGGCAAGGGTGGCTTGATGGACTTTAGGGATTCAAGGTGCCCTGAATTCACCAAATCCTACCATATCCCCTGTTCTAGTTCTCAGAGTCCCACTCTTTCTCTAAATACCCAAACCAAATACCAAAATAAGGTATCTAGCTGTGAATTCAAATGACATCCTTAGTTGACAACGTGCATTACTGCATTTGGCTTTTGGTTTTTTAACCCTGAATGACAAAAGAGATTCTTTTAGTGTGCTCATAGAAAGTCCCTATTTTTCAAGCCATCCTTAGGTAAGAAAATTTAGGAATTTGAGCTTATATTCCCTTTCTTTAAGCTGTCTGCCACCCTTACATGCAGCCATCATACCAGCCCAGTTTTTCAAGTCCTCATTCCTATGCAATTGTTGCATGGAAATTCCTACTTGGTTCCCAAAATGTTTTCTTTCAATTAGCAACTCATTCTAGAAGTTCACAGATGATTTATTTGCTAATTTTCCACCAAATGTTATGAGGTGTCAGTCTTATCGCTTATGCAGCTGGATTTTTCACTACCTTCAGCTCCAACTAACCCAGACAACCAATCCCAGCTTCCCCCAATTTTTCTGTGGTTCTATTTCCCAGAACCATTCCTGGTTTCAAACTCCCTATTAATCTGGGTTCTTACTTGCAAATAACAGAAATAGCAAAACTAAGACCGGCTGCTTTAAGCAGAAATTGAATTAATTGAAACGATGGTGGATATTCCCACATAATCACTGAGAAGGCTATGGAAGGTACTGGAAAACAGTCAGGAACAACAAACAGTAGGCTACCCAATCACAACCAAAATCATGCCATAGAATTTAAGGCTGCTCCTTCCACTGGACCACTCGGTCAGCTAGCTGAGCTAACTACACCAACATCAGGAGCAGAGACAGGATGCGACTGCTGGAACTGCCACCACTGCCACTTCAGTAAACTGATGTTTGTATCATCACTGCACACTGAGTGGACCATCACCCATTCTCTGTGGTCTGTCCATTAGTACAGAGTGGGTATGCCTGATAGGCTAGGTGTAGCACATGTCCTGTAGCCAAGGTGGCTGGGATACTGAATAGTGGTACTTCCTAGATTCAATGATGGGAGGCAAGCTCTGAATCCTGCTAAGATTCACAAACTGGGGAACTTCCCAAACAAGGGAAGAGAAATCATATGTAAGGCAACCAGGAAAAAAAAAAAGACAAATACCCACTGTAGTATCTTCTTTGTATTTGGGGGAAGCATCATTACAGAAAAAGAAGATGGATTTTTATGTAAGCCAAAGTTGGAAAACTTTCATGCTAAGGGAAAAACAGAATATTGCACAAGTTTCATTTATTTGTAGGTGTTTTGCATCTATGGCAGTTAAGAATATTTTATAGTGAATAAAAATAAAGCAAGTAAAGAGAAAAGACTCCCTTGAGTTTCACCATACAAATTAGAGAATCTGGAAATAATACTCTTGATCCCTCATTCTTTTTTCTGCCCTCAACAAGGCTGATTCAGAAAAAGTATTTATAATATTTGTTAGTATTTCCCAAGAATATTTTAAAATTCTGGGCCGGGTGCGGTGGCTCAAGCCTGTAATCCCAGCACTTTGGGAGGCCGAGACGGGCGGATCACGAGGTCAGGAAATCGAGACCATCCTGGCTAAACGGTGAAACCCCGTCTCTACTAAAAAATACAAAAAACTAGCCGGGCGAGGTCGCGGGCGCCTGTGGTCCCAGCAACTCGGGAGGCTGAGGCAGGAGAATGGCGTAAACCCGGGAGGCGGAGCTTGCAGTGAGCTGAGATCCGGCCACTGCACTCCAGCCTGGGCGACAGAGCGAGCCTCCGTCTCAAAATAAATAAATAAATAAATAATAAATAAAATTCTGCAAGGACCTACAAGAGAACATTTCCTACCAATTAGAATGGATCTGAGCATCAAAGAACAGAAAAATTATTATAATAACCTGATTTCACACATCCCATTAAGCATGTTTAGAGTACATTACAGCAAAGCATGTTAAAGCAATCTGCCCTCCAAAAAGTGCAACTGAGAGGAGAACTAATGGAACAACACTGGAGAACCAGAAATTTAATTCTAGGAGAATGACAGGAAATATGTGAGTGTCCAAAGGAATTAGTGAGTACTCAGTGACTTCAGACACTTTGCCATTGGTGAGGAGCAGGGAGGTTCTTTCTCCTTGTTTAAAAAAAAAAAAAAAAAAAGGATCTGGAAGCTGTAGAAATACACAGTGATTTCTCACCTTAAGCAGGTATGCAGTCTTCTCTCTTGCTACAATCTTCAGAGTATTATATAAGCATTTTATTGATCCATTTGTTAACATTTGGATATACGCATTCATTTCACCGTGTGTGTTTCAACAACAAACATCGAGAAGACAAATGACTTAACAAAATGTGTTTAGATGGGCCATAAGGAGGAGTGAAAAAGAAGAAAGGGGAGAAGTAGGTAGTAACAAGGAGGCAAAGAGGGAACCAAAGAGACTATGCTATTTTCCTATTTCATGCACATGTGGGTGCGTGTGTGTGTGTGTGTATGCGTGTGCGCACGGGGGCGGGGGTTGCCTAGCAAATTTGCTCCATTTCAATAGAAACTTTAAACTTCAAAATTCCTTTTTTTCTGATTTCTAAGTATAACAGCTAATATTTAAGATCCAGTGCTTTATATTAAGAAAAATATAAAGGTATACATTTAGATTTGAAATGCAGTCTATGAAATCGGAGGTGTATTATGAAACCAGAAGTAATATTGAGAACAATAAAGGAAAACAAAGAGAAAAAAAGAGCAAATGGCTTTTACATAAAGGTTAAAAATTTACTGAATTCTCTTGGTTCCCAACTAACACCAAAGACCAAAGTTCACCATTTTGCTTTTTTCTGAGGCTACAGATACAATGGTCATTGCCAAAGCTAGAAGGCCTGTCGGGGGTCCAGAGGAATTAAAGAGAAATGACTCTGAGCACTGGAGGTGATAAAGTAGAAACAGCATTTCCTTGTTCCTCTGACTACCTTCTTTTCCAAGTGTTTTTAACATGGCTCTTGTAGGTCTGCTTTGCAAGCCCTTGCCAGCAAGTGAAAAGCAATCTAGGAAACCACAAGCTTGGTCTGTCATTGAAACAAACAATTTTAGTTAAAGGCGATAAAAGCAGTAACAACAAAAATGGATTCGAAGTTGGTACACAAAACTCTACAATTATGTTTCTTTAAAAGGCTACAGTCAGGAACTACATACAATATATTTTATATAGGAACTTTGCAACACAAGTGAATGTGCCAGGGTTTCTCATGAGTCCCGTGACTCTCAGAAACCTTCTGTCTTCCAAATAGTTCTTTTGATTCTACCCTAAAGTATACAGCAGCATATGGAGAGCATTTTTACTGTCTGAAATCACAAATGCAAACAAGAACATACTGTACAGGGTTGAGTATTCCATAGCACACTCTGAATACCCAAAAATGTACAACAGGGAAGAACGGGGACTATTTTTTCATACAAATTCTTAACAATCTGTAAAAGGAAAAAAATAAAAGCCCATAAATAAGCAGAGTAACGTAATTTAGTTATAAAATTTTAGTCATTTCAAATTCATCTCAAAACAACAAATATAGTATTTTATTCCCACTAGACTGTAAGTCTCATTTGTACAAGGGCCAAATTTGTCTTTGCATTATTGTAATCCTAGCACCTAACAGGGTACCCAGCAAAGAGAAGATGCTCAGTAAATATCTGTTGATTAAACAAATAAATACTTAATGTGTAAAACAATGATTAAATGAATACTTGTGTTAACCCCATGTATGTACATAACATCCACTAAAACCTGCTTAGGACCCAAATAATGTCAATTAACAAGGAGAGGTTGAAAGATGAGAAAAGAGGAGAGATGAAAGCATAAAATAGGCAAAGAGAGAATTATCACTTAATCTCTGGAAATTCCTCTAAGCAGTTATCCATTGTTCGTGACACCTTGAAAATTCTCATCCTTAACCTATTAGAATTTCTTCAGCGGGAAGAGCCACAGCAGCCTCCGGAGAGATCATTTTTTCTGGGCATAATTAATGGTCTCCTCCTTGCTCCATTATCCTAATAACATTCAGTGAGGTCTCATCTGCCTGCATTACGTTTGGGCCCTGTGGTAACGTCATAGAATCAGAAAGCCTTACATACAAACCATCTAATTCAACCTCCGTACTTCACTGATGAGGAATTTCCCAGAGGTTCTGAGTGCCTTGCCCCATTTGGCAGCAGACAGAAAACTTCCTCTGTTCTGCAGAGTTCTGGAGTACGTGATAAAAGAAAAACTTCAGCCGAATTAAATTTAAAGGAGTTTAATTGAGCAATGAATAATTCACGAATCGGGCAGCCCCCAGAATCACAGCAGATTCACAAAGACTCCAGTGCAGCTACGTGGTAGAAGAAGATTTATAGACAAAAAAAAAAAAAGGAAATGACATACAGAAATTGGAAGGAAGGTACAGAACAGCCGGTTGGTTACAGGTCAGTGTATATGCCTTATGTGAACATAGTTTGAACACTGAGCAGTGTATGAAAGGTTGAAGTCTGGCCACTGGGATTGGCCAAGATTTAGCTGTTGTTACAGGTGCATACTACTAAGTTAGGTTTTCATCTTGTCTGCCTATTAAGCTAGGTTATAGTTCATCACAAGCACTGAAATAGAGAAGTACAGAGTCCTTCTCAGGCCATATTTAGTTTGCTTTAACATACGGCAAAGAATACTAAATTATACATCCCCAAAGGCTCATGGACAGAAACGATTTGTTACTCAATATAAAGATCTATTAGACACCTGGAAATCTTTGGAGACAAAGATGCTTCAAATAGCCACAGAAGGGAAAGGAAGGTAACACATTACAAATGCAAAATTTTTCTATGCCTAATTCAAACTGAAAAAAAAAAAAAAAGTTGTTTTAAATCTTATCATTCTCCAGAGAGAGGAAAGCAAGAATTGTTCTCTACAGCATCTGAGATGTGTTATCAGCATATTACCCACCATACAGCACAAAAGCAAAGTTCAGGCCCTCATTTTAGAAGCAACATGGGTGGCTGGTGACTGTTAATTTCACCAATGGGTAAACACACACGACTTCCCTGGATGCCTGTCATTTGCCTCTCATCGCATAGTAACCAGCTGTATAAGTAAGTAAAAAAATCCTCGAAACTGTTTATTGACTATAATTGACAGGGTTTATGGTATTTGAAAGCAAATAAGCACTATGACAAATACAATAAAATATGATGCATAAAAATGATGTAAAACCGACTTGGTGTTCTATCTGACTTTCCAATGAAAGTCGTTTTCCTGGTTTACCTGATGAAATGTTTCAGAGGTTCATTGAATGAACTGAGTCATAGTTTCAAGTCTCTGGTTGCCACTTTACCATTTACATGATTTAAGGCCAAACTCTGCTCTCCTTCCTATGTCATAACAAGACTGCACAAGACTATAATGCAAGCCTCACCACCCGTATCCTAAAGCTTTGCACCAACCAGCAAATGTAAAAACGGAAAACACCAGAGCTCTGAACAGATTACCCAGCTGCTGTGTAAATTTACAGCCGTCTATAAGCCTTCATAATATTAGTGATATTTATCAAATTATTGAGCAGTCCTTGATTATAGTGTATTATAGAAATGCAAATTGCAGTCACAAGAATAGGATGTGGGTTGGGACTCTTGAAATCAACCTTCATTTGTGACCTGACATTTGATATTTTGCCTCCAATTTGAATGTTCTACTTGTCAGAGTTAATGAAACTGAAATGAGTCACAGATACTATCTATGACTCACATTATTATAATATCACAATTATATAATACTGCAAGTATTCATGGTACAAAAAAAGAATGCCATAGGACAAAAGAACTTCCCTGTAGAGCCAGTCATCACAATGAATAAAGCCCTAAGCATGCTTGCTAATTTTAATGGGACAGGAGAGTCTTAATGCAACTTTCCCCTCTCCCACCCCTATTTTTTATTTAATTATTTTTAACCTGCTTCTGGTCCAAGAAACCATTTCCTAGCCTGGAGTGCTAGGCATTTACTAATGGCCTTTCCAGCAGGGCTGACATACATGAGTGGCTGTCTCCAGCTCACTCACAGACTTGGGGGCGGCTCTTAGCAGCCCGTTTCTACCTGAGGGTCTTTGTATTTAACTGAATTCTTTAGTGACAGGGAACTGCAGAATAAAGAATGCTGCATGGGGTAGGAATGCACACACGTGTTTTCGGCTGCTTCACATGCTGGCCTGCTGTGACTCAGCTTGCAAGATCAAAGTTATAAAGTCATTTTTCATTTCTTGGGGGAAAATGTCTCAGTCAAAGTAAGAAAACCTGAAACCTTTTTTCAAGGAAGATATGAAACAAACTTTCAAAGTTTTTTTGTGGTTGTTTTGTTTGTTTTGCTAAGTAGTGGTCAGTATCACGAGACGACATCCATTAAGCTCCACTAGTGACTCTAAAATTATTTATGAGTTGATTCCTATGGTAAAGTGTATAAACTCAGTGGTTATTGTCATTGTGTTCATCCACTTTCATTGAGCACGTCTCTAAAACAATGTTGTACTATACTTTTTTCCCAGGAGTTTTAGAGAGAAAATAAAATTCCTCTAATGGAGACAGTTTGACACAATTGTTCAGTCCTCAAAGCAGTTCATTATTAGGCGGTAGCCACACATTTGAATCAATAAATTCATATTCAGACTCTGCCTTCAGAGAAAATCCTGTGGCATTATAATTAATCCTTTGCACCTGAGGTTAAAAATGTGGCAGAATAATAGCATCATTTTTAGGCATTGGCAGAGCAGAACTGAGTTCAATAAAAAGTAGGAAAGATAAAAGGAAAAAAAGGAAGATCCAACATATGAAGTGGCTGCTATTTTATTTCATCATTGATTATATGTATAGGAAAATATTTAAAAGATGAGTAGACAACAATGAAATGATGTATCACAAGAAGTTTGTTTCCTTCTTACAGGTTTCAAAACTGAAATTGTTAGAGAAAATGAAAAATGAGTTTTTAAGTGTTGAGAGTAATTCTAGAAAATGTTTGTGCACACAAAGCCTGACTAGACCTATTCCAGATGATGTTCTTATCTGTAGCTGCCCAGCGAGGTTAATGTGGGCATCACCAAATCCTGAGGTACCTAAAAGGAGTTGTCAGAGAAAAGTTAACATAAAAATAAAAGATGGAGAAACAAACAAGATACACTATTTTCTGATCAGAAATAAGCCTGCCAACTACCCATTAGAGACTGCTTAATACTTGCGAGGCTCAAACTGCCTGAATTTATTCTGGAGCTTCTAGATATATCTGGGGAAATTGAGACAATGTGCTTCTTTCTTTTTGTTAAAAAAAAAAAAAAAAACCCGTAGGTGTTACCCAAACGAGTAGGAACATCAAGTCTGGTCTTTGTTTCTGAGGTTGCCTGCAAGCTGCTACATCCTTAACAAAAGTGCTTTTGCAGTTTACTCTTCAGCATCTATTATTTCATAAGCAAGGTAATCAAAATGAATCTCAGCTTCAAAACTTAGCATCAATCACATTTTTCAACCTTCCAGTTTAGTTTTGGTATGACTGGAAAATTCTGCAATGCTAAGGAAGTGTGCCAACCATAAATTAAAATAACATCTGAATGTACCCTACATAGTTTAGAAGCCTACAAAGGTTTATAGGTTTATGAGGTTTATGAGTAACAAACCTTGGTGACAGTAATTTTCCTTAGCTGAAACTATCACCTGAAACAGTCTGTGAGACATCCAGTTACACTTTGAGATTTCTCATCAGGCTTTGAGTATTTAAAAAACTCAATTTCTGAAATTTCGCCTATATACTCGATCCCTCCAAACACACCTCCCTCCTGGAATGTCATGCTCCTCACAGCTGAACGCCTGCGACTGTCCCGAACACTTCCCCTCGCTACAGGAAAATGCATTAACCTCCAGCCAGCCGGCTGAGTGTGCCATGTCCGTATCAATTAGGCTTGAGCATTTAAAACGGCTGTTCCTAAGGTGATTAATGACTGCAAATGAGAAGACCTTTCGTTTCCCAGGGACAGGTCACCCCAGACCCTGTATTATCGCCACCAGTCAAGGCGTCCTGCTGAACCAGGCTGCCATGCATCCCCTTTCCAGCCCATTTATCAGTCAAACCTGCCAGGATGATTCTTTTCAGGTGTGCATCTGTGACACAAGGGGAGAGACCTTTGTTTTAATTGCCCATGATTTGCTTTATGGTCTCCAAGAACTCATGAGAACTTTTGCCAAAGTAGTTTCCAATTCAGAAGCTGGGACAAATGAGCACCTCCACCAGGGAAGAGGAGCAGTATCTAGATACACAGTGTTCAAAAGCACTTTTCGGCACTGAGATTTCCAGGCAAGTACTGAAAAGAAACTCAGCCACAAGGATTTTTTGAATTTGTAACTAAAGGTAAACCTGTTTTATAGTTGGCTTCTCATTGTTCAGGAAACTCCTTTTCAAGGCCAACTGTCATCAAAGGTTGAGAAAAAATGATTTAATTCAAGTTTTCACATTGCTCATGTAAAATGGTATCATCCCATTTCTCATCCAGGTATAAGTGAGCTGAACAATTAGCAGGCAGTTATAGTCAAAAGAAACTTTTCAGAACAAAGCTGTCATTAAGAGATACTAAAAACATTTCTCCAAAGAAGACATAACAATGGCCAACAGCTATGTGAAAAAGTGCTCAAAATCACTAATTATTAGGGAAATGCAAATCCAAACCACAATGAGATATCACCTCATGCCTGTTAGTATAACCGTTATCAAAAAGACAAGAGATAACAAGTCTTCATGAGGGTATGGAGAAAAGAGACCCTTTCTACATTCTTGGTGGGAAAGCAGATTGGTACAGGCATTGTGGAAAACAGTATGAAGGATCCTAAAGGAATTAAAAATAGAACTACTGATGCAGTGGCTGCTGCCATCATGTCAGCTGCAGCAGGGAAGCTGGCTGGCGCTGCACACTCCATGGAGCCGGTGGGAGCCCTGCCTCTTCTGAGTTGCTCCCTGTGCCGCTGCAGCCGCCCAGACTGCAGCTACAGACCCAGGCCTCCTGCTCTAGGGAGCAAGCAGGAGACCTGCCCTCCTGGGTGGGGCTACAGGCCACCCAAACTGCAGCTGTGGATCCAAGCCGCCCTCGTGCTCTTGCGGGAGCCAGGAACAGTCAGGATCTGCCCTCCTGGGTGCAGCTGGAGCCACCGCACTGGCGGCTACAGATCTGGGCCTCCCAGTTGGGAAACAGGAAAGAGCCTGGGACAAGCGGGAGTCCTACCTCTTCCGAGTTGGCCGGGCGGGAGCTCCCTGGTGCAGCTGCGGCCGCCCTCCCAGGTGCAGGACTGGGGCATCTCTGCAGCGGGCACCCTAGGGCACCCCAGGAAGGTTCCCTCCCCCTGTCCCTGAAGGCTCAGGGGTGTCTGCTCCCACTGCCTGGCCTCTCTCCGCTCCCGGCCTCTGGCCAAGCCCCAGGGCCATGAATGGCAGCGGGAGGCAGAGTCTGGGGCGGAAGAGGGCAGGGTCCCCAGTAAGGCCCCACTTTCAGGCCATCCCTGGCCTGAAGACTGGGGGCCAGGCTGCCAGTCCTGTGAACCGGAGTGGAGACTCATGGTGCCTCTTTGGCCTGCCCACGGACCAGCTGGCATGCACTCTGTCCCCTCTGAGGTCCATAAACGCCCTGTACTCAGCCAGAGCAGGGCAGAGGATGGCTAAGGACGAAGAGGGCAGAGAGACTGGGACCAGATCACAAGCTGCAGAGAAGAGTACCCTATTTGCTGATAGCTGGAGACGACGGGAAGACCAGCTGCAGAGAGGAGTGCCCTCTCTGCTGAGAGCTGCAGAGATGACCTGCCAGTAGAGAGGAGCTACCCACTCCTCTGAGCTGTTCTAACACTAAATAAAACTCTGCTTCTTCACCCTCCACTTGTCTGTGTACCTCATTCTTCCTGGATGCAGGAAAGAACTCCGGCAAAGGCACTGCGGCCACAGAGGTTTCCCGCCAGAAAAATCGACACCTGAGAGATCTCCTAACACTACTGAGTTGGGCCAGGTGGCTCATGCCTGTAATCCCAGCACTCTGAGAAGCTGAGGCAGGAGGATTGCTAGAGGCCAGGAGTTTGAGACGGGCCTGGGTAACACAGTGAGACCTCATCTCTACAAAAAATTAAAAAGAAAAAAGGCTGCATTTGGTGATGTGTGCCTGTAGTCTCAGCTACCCTGGAGACTGAGATGGGAGGATTACTTGAGCCCAGGAGTTTGAGCTTTATTTACAGTGAGCTATGATTGCACCACTGCATTCCAGCATTGAATACAGAGTGACACTGTGACACACTGTCTCTTAAATTAAAAAAAAAAAAAAGACTGACGGAAATGAAATCACCACTTAACTTCATAGAGGTACCACATTTTCTTGTTCTTTGCAGCATCATTCACAATAGTCAAGATATTGAAACAACTGAAATGTCTGTTGATGGATGAATGGATACAGAAACTGATACACACATACACACAAATATTATTTAGCCTTAAAAAAGGAGATCCTGCCATTTGCCACATGAATGAACATGGATGACATTATCCTAAGTGAAATAAACCAGATGCAGAAAGAAAAATACTGCATTATTTCATTTATATATGGAATGTAAAAAAAACAAAAAAAAAGTTGAATACACGAAGATAGAATAAAGTGGTAAAGTGGTTGTTACCAGGGGTGATAGAATAAAGTAGTTGTGACCAGGGATGCGGTGAGACTGGTAGGAAATGAAGAGATGTAGGTAAAAGGATACAAAGTTGCAGACATGGAAGATGAACAAGACTAGAAATCTAACATATAACATGTGGACTATAGTTAGTAATACTGTGTTTTATTTGGGATTTTTGCAAAAAGAGTAGATTTTATGTGTTCTTTCCACACATATACAAAGAGGGTAACTATGTGAAATGAATGTGTTAATTTGCTTGACTATAATCACCATTTCACAATGTATATCAAAACATCGTGTTGTATACGTTACAACCAGTATACCTTACAACCAATAAAAAATAAAGCGGGTTTTTTGTGTGTGTGTGGTCAAAAAAAGACATACAAAAACAAAAGCCCTGTGGATGCATCATCTGGGGTTTATTCCACATTACAAGTGTGACTTTGCCTTCTGTTAGGGCTCGAGTATCCACCTCTGTCCCTTCTGGCCAAACCTATACCCAGAAGAGACTTGTGCTACCCCTTTCCACATCTTTTCTACCCCATGACATCACTGGTATGTTACTCAGATTTTGGTGTTTTCTAACAGTCTCAGGACAGGAAAATAATTTACAACTTCAGAACAGCCATTCAAAAAATTATCACTTACAGAATGAAAATACACATGTACCATGAACGGGAGAGGGGAGGCATTAAAAAAAAAAAGACTTCTTAAGGTCGATTTGCCAAAAGATCTATGTTTAAATGTTCTAACAGAATCTACTGCATAAGGACATATAGATATTAAATTGGTATATTGGAAAAAATACTGAATGACATAGAATGTCTGAAATCTAAAAACAAATTAATATCACTATGCTTTGCCCTTTAATCAAAAGTAAGAAGTTAGTCACTGGTATTTAATGCACACAAGAATCTAGTACAAAATTGCTACAAAAAAATAAAATAAAATAAACAAGAAAGAAAAACGAGAAACTTGAGATTATACTGGCAGCTTGAAATTTTCTAGAAAATTTTAATTTTAGTCTCTACCTTAATATAAGACATTTGCCAAATGTCCATAGAATTGAAGGTTTTGTACTACTCACTAACAATATATACTGTTTGCTTAACTTGGGTTTGATGTAGACCAGTGGTTCCACAAACTAGATCATAACCTTAGAAGGTGAGACATACGTAGCATAAGTTCGTAAAAGCTCTCCAGGTGATTCTCATCTGCCATGGTTGGGAACCACTGATGCAGACCAATGCTTTCCAAGACCCTACCTTGTTAGGAAAAGAAAAGACACATATAGCAGTTACGAACCCAGGAATAGCTCAGAAGAAGTAAGTTAAGCAGATTTTTTAAATTATAGTGATGTAAATAAGATACTAATATTTGTGCACAAAAGTAAAGGTAGGTTGGAAATGGTGAAAAGTGTGATGTAATCAGTGGTTTGGGGCCTATCAGGGAGACTTCCTGGGAAAGTCTTAATTATAAACTGAATTATAAAGGTCAAGAGTCAGTAAATCACAGAATAAAGAGGCAGGCATTTTTAAGATGACCCCTTCAAATAATCTGAGCATTCAAGCCACCAAGTAATAATGGCTGTAATTATCACGTGTTTTATCTCTATTTTGTAGCATTATTTAAAAAGGAAAGCTATTTCAGACTGGGATTTCTTGTGCAAAGTTTTTTTTTTTTTTTTTTGGTTTTTCGTAACTTATGGAAAATATTTCACCCAAAAAGGAACGGAAATCTCTGTCCAGCCTAAGAGTGAGTGGAAGAGAACGAAGCAGAGCAAACAGAAACAACCGATAGCTCAAAAGCTGAATACCGTAAGCACCTACACATTTGACCGAACACGATTTCAGTCTTCTTTAAGAGGAATGAGGAATGACTTAAGAGTCTTAAGAGTTTTCAGCTGGAATAAGATGTATAAGGATAAATTATGTTTATTCACATAAACTGTTTTGCAATATGAAAACACCAAAAACACCTGTAAAGCCAGTGTGGCTCCCACTCCAGGAACTCTAGCTGGTAATGTTTCCTGACAGAGTAATTCATCCTAAATTTCACATCCTGCAAGCATAAGGGTCAAATATATTTTAGTAATAAAGACATAAGTTTCTGAGTAGAAATGCTGAAAGTTTTCAATCTCCAAGAACATTTGTCCCACCTATTCTGATAATACTTTACTATCCCTTTTTGTTAAGATATCAGAAATGACTGAGATGGAATTTAATCTAGCTTACTTCTTATATTTAAAAAGATCTCTTGTTTTTGCATTTATCTAGGCACATATAAAAATCAGTATAGCCGGGCACGGTGACTCACACCTGTAATCCCAGCACTTTGCGAGGCCGAAGGGGGTAGATCACAAGGTCAGAAGATTGAGACCATCCTGGCTAACACAGTGAAACCCCGTCTCTACTAAAAATTCAAAAAACTTAGCCAGGTGTGATGGTGGGCGCCTGCAGTCCGAGCTACTCGGGAGGCTGAGGCAGGAGAATCGCGTGAACCTGGGAGTAAATAAAGCTTGCCATGAGCCAAGATTGCGCCACTGCACTCCAGCCTGGGCGACAGAGCAAGACTCCATCTCAAAAAAAAAATTTTTTTTTTTTAATCAGTATGTGACCTACTTTCTACCCAGGCAGAGGTTAGCATCATTTTCTAAGGCTCCTCACTCTTCACTGTATTTTGGTATTTTCCATCCCTGCCTGACTCCACACCACTCTCAGGCTATTCTTCCCAGACACTTTTTCTACTGTGCCATCCTCTGCCCAGGAACCAACAAAGCGTTCCCTTTCGGATCAAGTCCTGAATACTCAGCTTGACCCTCTCTAATCAGATGAATCTGCCTCTTCAACTTTATTTCCACGTTCCCCAACCTTTTCATTCTAATTAAGCCAATATCCCGATTGCCTTCCACAGAAATCATGTTTTCACTCACATACTTATTCAGTAAACACTTACTGAGCACCAGCTGAGCATCAGGCCTCGTGCTCATTTCTGGCCCCACACTTTTGTTCATGCTGGTCTGGCTCAAACGCCAAGTCCCCCCCACCAAAGCTCTCTTCAGCTGTGCTGACCCACCACTCAGCGTCCTTATCCTCGGGACTCCCCACATCAGCACTCGCAACCTGAACTCACACAGCACTCTTCTAGAATACTTTCAGACATTCTATTTCAAATAAATTAGGAAACTCTGGTTCAAACTCAGTTGGACAGGTTTCTCTACTATGGAATTCTCAGAGGCTTTAATAAGCTACCATCAGTTGTGAAGTCCTCAGAGAGTTATATAATATTCAGTATTTCACAAAATTCCTTGGCCATGAAAATTTTACAGCATAATTGCTGAAATCCCAGGACAATCTTATTTGGAAATGTTGCCTACTATTATTTAAAATTGGTACCACATGATTTATCACTTAATTACATTGCTGGCTATATGGTATTATCCTGTTACTTCTCTGTCCTTCTTTCTATACATCTTTGTCCTTTTCAAATATCCAAAATATTAAGTCCTCCCTTATGACTAAAAGTAAAGGAGTAAACCAAAAAATACTGTCTCAGCCCTTGGGGAAAGTTTTCTAATATGTATTTATTTACCTCCCTGCCTTAGTAAGCAGCACAATGAATGGATCTTTGGTGGCTGAGACAGGTTGAAACAGCAAAAAGACAACAGCACCACTTTTGAAAATGACTTTATGTAGACCACCTCCCTGGCCTCAGTGTGTCCTCATCTGAACAACAAGGGAATTCCCAGTGCTGACAGTCTATCGTACAGCATCTCAGTGTTGTGATTCTTAAATGAGTATTCACTGTACAATCCTATAAAGCTAAGAGCTAAACAATCAGATATCACCCCCAGAATATTCTTCGGAAGTCTTTGTGCTCCGCTTTCTTACTAATACAATAATAGCTTGTTTTCTTATGATTTGCCTCCTTTGGATATTAACAATTCCTATTCATTTAGGTTTCTTGTCATTTGGCTTTGAGTTAACAAAGGCTTTACTTGACAGGGACTCGGCAATCACAGCAACAGCCACACTTGCAGTGTTCCTTTGTTTACCAAGTGCAGTCAGTAACTGGCCAGACGGAGTCCTAGAGGGCATGGGCCACGGAGAGAGGAAGTCGTCTGACAGGAGGGTGGGCATGAACCTATGGGCATGAACCCAAGAAAAACAACAGTCATGTGTCTCCATATCTAGTTATACTTCAGGTTCTAGTGGATAAACAACCAACCAACCAATTTGTTTTATAATGTAGGGTTTCCTAAGTTAACAAATCTTAAATTTCTTAAGTTTCCAGAGCCCGCTGGAAAAAGATCATCACAATTCTAAGATTCTGGAAATGATGAATGTCAAAACAATCTCTATTCCATTATTCCAATAAATTTCTTGACATTGATGTGGTTTTCACACAACGTTTAATGCAAAATGACAAGCAACTCAAATTTCCATATTTTTCTTTTAACCATCTATAAAAAATAGATAAATATGACATCTGGTCCAAGCTCTAATGAATGAAAAGTGCATTATTTCCTCCACACAGCAGGTGTGTAACTTTGGGTAAGTTAACTTCTCTAAGCCTCAGTTTTCTCATCTGTAAAATGGGGTTTATTTCATAGAGTTGTCCTGTATTTGAAAAATAATGTATTCAAAACACTTAACACATCATTGTTGTGATTGTTATTGCTTTTTGGGTTATGGGTGTTGTTTATTATTATTGTTTGACTAGTGTTATTGTTATAAAAAGGATAGTTAGAAAGGATTCTATTAAACCTCTGCAGATTACCTCGCTTTGATTTGAAAGCCAATTCTTTCTGCACTGTTCTAAGTCAACCTATACAAATTGTTAGATACAAGCTGGAAAAGCCCAGAAAATCATGTGGTCTCTTTTGCCTTTAGTAGATTCCTCCTTTCAACGACTACATATCTATCTCCCCCAATTCACATCATCAAAGAGAGCTTAATACAATTAAATGGGGAAAGAAGTTAAGACGAAATTAGACAAAACCACATTAAAGCAGTCAGCTCAAGTCTTGACACACAGATTGGAGGCCAAACAAAGGGGTGAGTGCAAGACATGTTTTCCTTCCCAGGCAGGAGGCATGAGTTGCACTCCCATAAATGTCAATGACCAGCTGTGTGGCTCTAAGTGGGTTGAGAAACTATTAGAAGAGATGACCTCCATAGTTCCCTTCCAGCTCAGCTCAGAGCCCACACTGTAGCTTTCTGTAAAGTTAAGTCTGAAGGGGAGGATAGGGCTAAATATTACCATTTTAAAAAAGAATGCTAGTGCTATTCAACAATGAAGTTTAATTCTCAGTCCTTTCGAATAAAACTTCAACTCGTTTACTTAGATAAATGCTTTCCAGTACATTTATTAAGAGAGAAGTGATGTTTTGATTAAAAGTTAATTCTAAACATTTGCTACATTCAGAGCAGTACTTTGTTAGTTATATATTCTGAACTTGCATCTGTATGTATAGAAGCAAGTTCAACTTATATATATAGGACTAAGAGCTGTTAAAATAAAAATTTGTTGTGGATTTTGCACATTTCGGGTGATTAATCAAAAGATTTCATCTACCTAAACTTTTTTTTTTTTCTTAATCTTGGATCCTACTTATCTAGCAGGCTTCCTTTCTACTGGATATAATTTCAATAACTTCAAAAGCAAACACAAAGTAATCTTATCTGTGAAATTTCTCAAACACTTTTTTCTAAGTCTTTGTTATTTCATTTGTTATACGCAAACCTAGATGGTGTAGCCTACTATACACCTAGGCTATACGATATAACCTACTACTCCTGGGCTACAAACCCGTACACCATGTTACTGCATTGATTACTGTAGGCAATTATAACAAAATGGTAAATATTTGTGTATCTAAACACAGAAAAGGTACAGTCAAAACATTTTTTTAAATGGTATGCAGGCTGGATACAGTGGCTCATGCCTGTAATCCCAGCACTTTGGGAGGTTGAGGTGGGTGGACCGCTTGAGCTCATGAGTTTGAAATCAGCCTAAGCAACATGGCAAAACTCTGTCTCTACAAAAAATACAAAAATTACCCAGGCATGGTGGTGTGTGCCTGTACTCCCAGCTACTTGAGAGGCTGAGGTAGAAGGATGGCTTGAGCCTGGGAGGCAGAGGTTACAGTGAGTGGAGATCATGCCACCAGACCATAGCCTATGTGACAGAACCAGCCTTTGTCTGAAAAAAACACCTCAAAAACAAAAAATGGTATGCCTGAGTACTGATTAGGGCACTTACCATGAATGGAGCTTGCGCTGGGTGAGTGGTGAGTGGAAGTCAAGGCCCAGGACATTACTATATACTAATGTATATTTTATAAACACTGTACATTTAGGCCACACTAAATTTACTTTTTAAATATTTCTTTCTTCAATAGTGAATTAACCTAGCTTACCATAACATTTTTACCTTCTAAACTTTTAAATTTTTTAAAACTTTACTGTCTTGGTAATAGCATTTAGTTTAAAACACAAACACATTAGCTGTACAGAAATAACCTTCTTTCGGAGGGGCGGAGCAAGATGGCCGAATAGGAACAGCTCCAGTCTCCAACTCCCAGAGCGAGCGACACAGAAGACCGATGATTTCTGCATTTTCAACTGAGGTACTGGGTTCATCTCACTGGGGAGTGCCGGATGATCGGTGCTGGTCAGCTGCTGCAGCCCGACCAGTGAGAGCTGAAGCAGGGCGAGGCATTGCCTCACCTGGGAAGCGCAAGGGGGAAGGGAATCCCTTTTCCTAGCCAGGGGAACTGAGACACACAACACCTGGAAAATCGGGTAACTCCCACCCCAATACTGCGCTTTAAGCAAACAGGCACACCAGGAGATCATATCCCACACCTGGCCGGGAGGGTCCCACACCCACGGAGCCTCCCTCATTGCTAGCACAGCAGTCTGTGATCTACCGGCAAGGCAGCAGCGAGGCTGGGGGAGGGGCGCCCGCCATTGCTGAGGCTTAAGTAGGTAAACAAAGCCGCTGGGAAGCTCGAACTGGGTGGAGCTCACAGCAGCTCAAGGAAACCTGCCTGTCTCTGTAGACTCCACCTCTGGGGACAGGGCAATAACAAACACAGCCGAAACCTCTGCAGACGCAAACGACTCTGTCTGACAGCTTTGAAGAGAGCAGTGGATCTCCCAACACGGAGGTTGAGATCTGAGAAGGGACAGACTCCCTGCTCAAGTGGGTCCCTGACCCCTGAGTAGCCTAACTGGGAGACATCCCCCACTAGGGGCAGTCTGACACCCCACACCTCACAGGGTGGAGTACACCCCTGAGAGGAAGCTTCCAAAGCAAGAATCAGACAGGTACACTCGCTGTTCAGAAATATTCTATCTTCTGCAGCCTCTGCTGCTGATACCCAGGCAAACAGGGTCTGGAGTGGACCTCAAGCAATCTCCAACAGACCTACAGCTGAGGGTCCTGACTGTTAGAAGGAAAACTATCAAACAGGAAGGACACCTACACCAAAACCCCATCAGTACATCACCATCATCAAAGACCAGAGGCAGATAAAACCACAAAGATGGGGAAAAAGCAGGGCTGAAAAGCTGGAAATTCAAAAAATAAGAGCGCATCTCCCCCAGCAAAGGAGCGCAGCTCATCGCCAGCAACGGATCAAAGCTGGACGGAGAATGACTTTGACGAGATGAGAGAAGAAGGCTTCAGTCCATCAAATTTCTCAGAGCTAAAGGAGGAATTACGTACCCAGCGCAAAGAAACTAAAAATCTTGAAAAAAAAGTGGAAGAATTGATGGCTAGAGTAATTAATGCAGAGAAGGTCATAAACGAAATGAAAGAGAAAAACCATGACACGAGAAATACGTGACAAATGCACAAGCTTCAGTAACCGACTCGATCAACTGGAAGAAAGAGTATCTGCGATTGAGGATCAAATGAATGAAATGAAGCGAGAAGAGAAACCAAAAGAAAAAAGAAGAAAAAGAAATGAACAAAGCCTGCAAGAAGTATGGGATTATGTAAAAAGACCAAATCTACGTCTGATTGGGGTGCCTGAAAGTGAGGGGGAAAATGGAACCAAGTTGGAAAACACTCTTCAGGATATCATCCAGGAGAACTTCCCCAACCTAGTAGGGCAGGCCAACATTCAAATCCAGGAAATACAGAGAACGCCACAAAGATACTCCTCGAGAAGAGCAACTCCAAGACACATAATTGCCAGATTCACCAAAGTTGAAATGAAGGAAAAAATCTTAAGGGCAGCCAGAGAGAAAGGTCGGGTTACCCACAAAGGGAAGCCCATCAGACTAACAGCAGAACTCTCGGCAGAAACTCTACAAGCCAGAAGAGAGTGGGGGCCAATATTCAACATTCTTAAAGAAAAGAATTTTAAACCCAGAATTTCATATCCAGCCAAACTAAGTTTCATAAGTGAAGGAGAAATAAAATCCTTTACAGATAAGCAAATGCTTAGAGATTTTGTCACCACTAGGCCTGCCTTACAAGAGACCCTGAAGGAAGCACTAAACATGGAAAGGAACAACCGGTACCAGCCGTTGCAAAAACATGCCAAAATGTAAAGACCATCGAGGCTAGGAAGAAACTGCATCAACTAACGAGCAAAATAACCAGTTAATATCATAATGGCAGGATCAAGTTCACACATAACAATCTTAACCTTAAATGTAAATGGACTAAATGCTCCAATTAAAAGACACAGACTGGCAAACTGGATAAAGAGTCAAGACCCATCAGTCTGCTGTATTCAGGAGACCCATCTCACATGCAGAGATATACATAGGCTCAAAATAAAGGGATGGAGGAAGATTTACCAAGCAAATGGAGAACAAAAAAAAGCGGGGGTTGCAATACTAGTCTCTGATAAAACAGACTTTAAACCATCAAAGATCAAAAGAGACAAAGAAGGCCATTACATAATGGTAAAGGGATCAATTCAACAGGAAGAGCTAACTATCCTAAATATATATGCACCCAATACAGGAGCACCCAGATTCATCAAGCAAGTCCTTAGAGACTTACAAAGAGACTTAGACTCCCATACAATAATAATGGGAGACTTCAACACTCCACTGTCAACATTAGACAGATCAACGAGACAGAAAGTTAACAAGGATATCCAGGAATTGAACTCATCTCTGCAGCAAGCAGACCTAATAGACATCTATAGAACTCTCCACCCCAAATCAACAGAATATACATTCTTCTCAGCACCACATCGTACTTACTCCAAAATCGACCACGTAATTGGAAGTAAAGCACTCCTCAGCAAATGTACAAGAACAGAAATTATAACAAACTGTCTCTCAGACCACAGTGCAATCAAACTAGAACTCAGGACTAAGAAACTCAATCAAAACCGCTCAACTACATGGAAACTGAACAACCTGCTCCTGAATGACTACTGGGTACATAACGAAATGAAGGCAGAAATAAAGATGTTCTTTGAAACCAATGAGAACAAAGATACAACATACCAGAATCTCTGGGACACATTTAAAGCAGTGTGTAGAGGGAAATTTATAGCACTAAATGCCCACAAGAGAAAGCAGGAAAGATCTAAAATTGACACTCTAACATCGCAATTAAAAGAACTAGAGAAGCAAGAGCAAACACATTCGAAAACTAGCAGAAGGCTAGAAATAACTAAGATCAGAGCAGAACTGAAGGAGATAGAGACACAAAAAAACTCTCCAAAAAATCAATGAATCCAGGAGTTGGTTTTTTGAAAAGATCAACAAAATTGACAGACCACTAGCAAGACTAATAAAGAAGAAAAGAGAGAAGAATCAAATAGACGCAATTAAAAATGATAAAGGGGATATCACCACCGACCCCACAGAAATACAAAATACCATCAGAGAATACTATAAACACCTCTACGCAAATAAACTGGAAAATCTAGAAGAAATGGATAATTTCCTGGACACTTACACTCTTCCAAGACTAAACCAGGAAGAAGTTGAATCCCTGAATAGACCAATAGCAGGCTCTGAAATTGAGGCAACAATTAATAGCCTACCAACCAAAAAAAGTCCAGGACCAGATGGATTCACAGCTGAATTCTACCAGAGGTACAAGGAGGAGTTGGTACCATTCCTTCTGAAACTATTCCAATCAATAGAAAAAGAGGGAATCCTCCCTAACTCATTTTATGAGGCCAACATCATCCTGATACCAAAGCCTGGCAGAGACACAACAAAAAAAGAGAATTTTAGACCAATATCCCTGATGAACATCGATGCAAAAATCCTC
Source organism: Macaca thibetana thibetana (assembly GCF_024542745.1). Classification (NCBI taxonomy): domain Eukaryota; kingdom Metazoa; phylum Chordata; class Mammalia; order Primates; family Cercopithecidae; genus Macaca; species Macaca thibetana. Next base: position 124,037,606 of record NC_065584.1, read on the forward strand.
AATAAAATACTGGCAAACCGGATTCAGCAACACATCAAAAAGCTTATCCACCATGATCAAGTGGGCTTCATCCCTGGGATGCAAGGCTGGTTCAACATTCGCAAATCAATAAACATAATCCAGCATATAAACAGAACCAAAGACAAGAACCACATGATTATCTCAATAGATGCAGAAAAGGCTTTTGACAAAATTCAACAGCCCTTCATGCTAAAAACGCTCAATAAATTCGGTATTGATGGAACGTACCTCAAAATAATAAGAGCTATTTATGACAAACCCACAGCCAATATCATACTGAATAGGCAAAAACTGGAAAAATTCCCTTTGAAAACTGGCACAAGACAGGGATGCCCTCTCTCACCACTCCTATTCAACATAGTGTTGGAAGTTCTGGCTAGGGCAATTAGGCAAGAGAAAGAAATCAAGGGTATTCAGTTAGGAAAAGAAGAAGTCAAACTGTCCCTGTTTGCAGATGACATGATTGTATATTTAGAAAACCCCATCGTCTCTGCCCAAAATCTCCTTAAGCTGATAAGCAACTTCAGCAAAGTCTCAGGATACAAAATTAATGTGCAAAAATCACAAGCATTCTTATACACCAGTAACAGACAAACAGAGAGCCAAATCAGGAATGAACTTCCATTCACAATTGCTTCAAAGAGAATAAAATACCTAGGAATCCAACTTACAAGGGATGTAAAGGACCTCTTCAAGGAGAACTACAAACCACTGCTCAGTGAAATAAAAGAGGACACAAACAAATGGAAGAACATACCATGCTCATGGATAGGAAGAATCAATATCGTGAAAATGGCCATACTGCCCAAGGTAATTTATAGATTCAATGCCATCCCCATCAAGCTACCAATGAGTTTCTTCACAGAATTGGAAAAAACTGCTTTAAAGTTCACATGGAACCAAAAAAGAGCCCGCATCTCCAAGACAATCCTAAGTCAAAAGAACAAAGCTGGAGGCATCACGCTACCTGACTTCAAACTATACTACAAGGCTACAGTAACCAAAACAGCATGGTACTGGTACCAAAACAGAGATATAGACCAATGGAACAGAACAGAGTCCTCAGAAATAATACCACACATCTACAGCCATCTGATCTTTGACAAACCTGAGAGAAACAAGAAATGGGGAAAGGATTCCCAATTTAATAAACGGTGCTGGGAAAATTGGCTAGCCATAAGTAGAAAGCTGAAACTGGATCCTTTCCTTACTCCTTATACGAAAATTAATTCAAGATGGATTAGAGACTTAAATGTTAGACCTAATACCATAAAAATCCTAGAGGAAAACCTAGGTAGTACCATTCAGGACATAGGCATGGGCAAAGACTTCATGTCTAAAACACCAAAAGCAACGGCAGCAAAAGCCAAAATTGACAAATGGGATCTCATTAAACTAAAGAGCTTCTGTACAGCAAAAGAAACTACCATCAGAGTGAACAGGCAACCTACAGAATGGGAGAAAATTTTTGCAATCTACTCATCTGACAAAGGGCTAATATCCAGAACCTACAAAGAACTGAAACAAATTTACAAGAAAAAAACAAACAAACCCATCAAAAAGTGGGCAAAGGATATGAACAGACATTTCTCAAAAGAAGACATGCATACAGCCAACAGACACATGAAAAAATGCTCATCATCACTGGCCATCAGAGAAATGCAAATCAAAACCACAATGAGATACCGTCTCACACCAGTTAGAATGGCGATCATTAAAAAGTCAGGAAACAACAGGTGCTGGAGAGGATGTGGAGAAATAGGAACACTTTTACACTGTTGGTGGGATTGTAAACTAGTTCAACCATTATGGAAAACAGTATGGCGATTCCTCAAGGATCTAGAACTAGATGTACCATATGACCCAGCCATCCCATTACTGGGTATATACCCAAAGGATTATAAATTATGCTGCTATAAAGACACATGCACTCGTATGTTTATTGCAGCACTATTCACAATAGCAAAGACTTGGAATCAACCCAAATGTCCATCAGTGACAGATTGGATTAAGAAAATGTGGCACATATACACCATGGAATACTATGCAGCCATCAAAAAGGATGAGTTTGTGTCCTTTGTAGGGACATGGATGCAGCTGGAAACCATCATTCTCAGCAATCTATCACAAGAACAGAAAACCAAACACCGCATGTTCTCACTCATAGGTGGGAAATGAACAATGAGATCACTTGGACTCAGGAAGGGGAACATCACACACAGGGGCCTGTCATGGGGAGGGGGGAGGGGGGAGGGATTGCATTGGGAGTTATACCTGATGTAAATGACAAGTTGATGGGTGCAGCACACCAACATGGCACAAGTATACATATGTAACAAACCTGCACGTTATGCACATGTACCCTATAACTTAAAGTATAATAATAATAAATAAATTAAAAAAAAAAAAAAGAAATACCTTCTTTCTTTATATCCTAATTCAATAAACTTTTTTCCATTTGATATGGTTTGGCTCTGTGTCCCTGCCCAAATTTCATCTTGTAGCTCCCATAATTCCCATCTGTTGTGGGAGGGACCTGGTGGGAGATAATTCCCACCTGTTGTGGGAGGGACCTGGTGGGAGATAATTCCCACCTGTTGTGGGAGGGACCTGATGGGAGATAATTCCCACCTGTTGTGGGAGGGACCTGGTGGGAGATAATTCCCACCTGTTGTGGGAGGGACCTGGTGGGAGATAATTGAATCATGGGGTCAGGTCTTTCCCATGCTGTTATCATGACAGCGAATGAGTCTCACGAGATCTGATAGTTTTAAAAGGGGGAATTTCCTTGCATAAGCCCTCTCGCTTTGCCTGCTGCCATCTACGTAAGATGGGACTTGCTCCTCCTTGCCTTCCGCCATGATTATGAGGCTTCCCCAGCCATGTGGAACTGTAAGTCCAATTAAACCTCTTTCTGTTGTAAATTGCCCAGTCTCGGGTATGTCTTTATCAGCAGCGTGAAAACAGACTAATACACTATTTTAAAATTTTTTTTACTTTTAAATTGTTTTGTTAAAAACTAAATAGAAACACACACATTAGCCTAGGCCTACATAGGGTCAGGATCATCAATATCACTGTCTTCCACTCCACATCTTGTCCCACTGGAAGGTCTTCAGGGGAAGTAACAGGCCTGGAGCTGTCATCTCCTATGACAACAATGTCTTCTGGAATTCTTCCTGAAGGACCTGCTCGAGGTTGCTTTGCAGTTAATTTATTTTTTTAATAAGTAAAAGACTCTAATGATTAAAAGTATAGTATAGTAAATACATAAAGCAGTAATATAGTCATTTATTATCACTATCAAGCACATACTATGCATAATTGTATGTGCCATACCTTTATACGAATGGCAGCATAGTACACCAGCTTCACCACAAACATACGAGTAACCTGTTGTGCTATGATGTTACAACAGCTACCTAGTCACTAGGTGATAGGAACTTTTCATCTCCATTATAATCTTATGGGACCACCATCGTATATGCAGTGCATCAGTGACCAAAACATCGTTATGTGATACATGTGTACTAAATGTTTGAAATACTGCAACTCAGCAGAAATTTTAAATGGATCATTTATAGACAAACTGCTAGACCCCTTTGAGAGATAATAAATCCAATTCGGTCTGCCCAGGCAGAGCAAAGACAACCCCTTCAGAAGTATTAAGAGGAAGCAAGAGCATATATTCCCTCAGATATAACACGTATGTCCATTTGCCAGCAGTTGCAGGGACTACTGGCTGGGTAGAGCTAGTTCACAAGGACAACCGCATCAGTCAGGGAGACCTGTGACCAGTGACTCTCATGTGCTCATGGACTAAATGGGAAACAAAATTCCCCGACCCCAAGTATGGTAAATGATGAATGGCAAGAAAAAAACTGGCTTATCTTCTGATCATGTAAATTCCTTTCCTTTAAAGGGAGATTTGTCTGCCCAGAGGCTTAAAGGCAAATCATGAAATCACGTGTCTTCTGGAAAAAGACACACCAGCTGATAAAAAGATGGTTTCTCCAATAATCAGTGAAAAACATCAAAACATTTATAATTATGTGCTATTGCTTAAGCTGGCATTCTCTATTTCTCATCACTTTCATCGACCAAAGTATATTAGGGTATGGAAGTTGGTAAAACTTAGAGAAAAATCCCAAGGAAATTCCATGTCTTTTGTGTTCCCTCAAACTGAAGTTTTCCCGGTACCTTTTTTCTCCTTATTGGCAATGGTGAGAAGGAATACTATATGAAAAGAGAATTTAAAACCTATCGTAGACTTTGTTATATGAAAACATTCCCTTCTGGAAAAGAAATGTAAACTTATAGGGATTTCTTAAGGGTCTTCATGGATAGACACCATCCCCCTCCTCCAGTAGCAGTTAGCTTTTATGTACAAATGTACTGAACTAGAGACCTATTATATCAAAAGGACATTTTCATCCTAGAATATTTTTCAGAAAAACAAGCCTCAAAATGTAACTCTTCTGTGCAGATGCAATCACCCAATCAATTCTTCTGCTGATCCAACATTCTAATAAGACTGACAATCCATTCATTCATTCATTCATTCATTCAGCAAACATTTATTGAATGCCCACTACAAAGTTCAGTGTTGTAATCACTGAGGTTCTGAAAATCATGGCTCCAAAACTCAAAACCTGTGAAACCTTGGATAAGTTTATTAAACTCTCAAGTTTCAATATCCTTATTTAAAATCCTAGTTGCTGGTATGCAGCTACTTTTTATGAACCAACCTAGAGAAACTCCATCCTCATTCAGATGCTCTACTGGGAGGAAGGTGCATGGGTCAACCTAGAGGAAGACTATGATATATTTTGAAAAGATCTTAGGATAGGACACAGACTCTTAGGCAGGTTTCTCTGGATCTTTCCACTGTTCCAAGAAAAAGGATCACTCACCAAGGCACTAAATGCAACTATTTCTGTTGCATATAGACAAAGAAAATTAATAAATGTAACATGATTAAAATATGTGTTCGGGAAGAATTCAATATAGAATCACATAACTAGAATGGGAACTATCGATTAGATGAGGCTGAAAGGGCAGCTGTGCGTATTTCAAAGGGCTCTGAATGCCAGATGAAAATATCTGTACACAAAGGAGGGGAAGACATGAATAGGTCTGACCCCTAAAAAGATGTTTGTCGGTACCAAGCAGAGTGGACTGGGGTAGGGAGTGAGTGGAGGCTGGGAAGCCAGTTAAGTTTGTGGTCACAGTTCAGACAAGAATGTAAGGAAGAAAAAGGCTTCAATAGCATAATGCTTTAATACTATGCTTCTCAGCCTTGAGTATTCCATAGGCCATTTGTAAACAACTTACAAAGTTAAGTTATTGTTATCATAGTGTTACTTAAAGGTGTACAATATTCTTTATACCTACAGCGCCAATGAAAGTAAAATCAAAACAAAGTTACAAACCTAGGTAATCTTGTTCTAAATCTTGTCCTCTTTCTGGCTTTTTGACACCTCTAAGACTTCCAACCTCCTTCCTGTAAAGCTAACGATTGTCTGAGAGTGTGGCACTTGAAAGCAAAAGACCTGGGTTCAAACTCTGACTCTGCCTCTTACTAGCTGGAGACTTAGGGAAATTGTTTGTACCAATATAAGCCTCAATTTCTTCATCTATAAAGTCAGCAGAATAACTTACCCCATACAGTTTTTGTGAGTATCAAAAGAGTTATGTGGAAAGCACTCTGTTACCCATGAGTTCTCACTGACACAATCTTGGGGACTTGCATTGATATGCAAAAGACAACAGAAATTTGCTAAAGGAAGTGACATTTTTTGGAAATGTTCTGAACTATTAATATTTTAAAAGAGAAAAATCAAAAAATGTTTATAAGAACAAGGCAATCATTTTTTCTTAACTACTCAAACTCAGAGGATCATGTGTGCCTCCATTTCATGCCATCATGTGCAGAGGAGAAAAAGGAGACAGGTTGAGGGCCCGTGTGTGTTGCTGACAAAGGCAAACTGAGCCCAGGCCTTGTGGCTCCCAGATCTGTTCACCAATCAAAAGCTACAAATTTCACTGATAATGCTTATAGCCAGCCAAAACAGCATCTTCGGTGGAAAGCAGCACCTGGGACCCTTCCACAAACTCTCTGCGATGTGCTAAGACAGGTCTCAAAGACTAGGCATTTCCCAGGGAAGATGGAGGACACCACACCTCAGGACCTTTGCTACACTCTGAGACAAGGCTCACTCTCCATATGAGAGAGCTCACTTAAGTGGAGAGAGGGGAGCAGTAATCCAGCTCAGGATCAATAGAAAGAATCAACTCAGTCTTCCTATGTAGATCTATTTCATACCAAAGACCTCATGTCTTCAACTTGGAAAGAAGTTCAAAGAAAATATCAGGGACAAGATTACACAATTTACAAAGTGACTTCGCACACATCATATTTGATCCACATGGTCACCACGTTCAATTGATATTATGACCCAAAAACACTCTGCAACCAAAACAACATGTTTATTTCTATTGTCTTCATCTTCAGCAAAAAATTTTAATCTATTTTTCTATTTCTTCTGTTCTTGGAGAAAAACTTGGCACATCTTTAAAGCAGTAATCAACTTCCCAGTTTTGAGGAGGCTTAAATAATGTTTATAAAAATAGCAAATAAAATGTTACTCCACCATTCCTCCTTCTTGAAAATAATATGGTACAGTACCAAATTCCATTCATTCTTTCACTTGTTCATAAAACACACACATTGGTAGCACCCAGGATATGCCACCATTGTGTTATCCTGGAGGACATGAAAATGAAAACCACCAAAGTCTCTACCTTCTGATCATAAAATCAGTATTAATAAAAATCATAGCGAGCAGATGTGGACTGAAGAGTATAAGACCAGGTCAAAAATCATGAATCTGGGGTAAAAAGAAAGTTACTGAAGACTGGGATGACTGTACAAATACACAGGAAAGAAGTATTCAACAAAAAAATTCTAAAAATGCCTCAAGCTTTGGGACATCCATTTGAGAACAGTATACATAGTAGGGCCAGTGAGGGATGGTCAATACAAAAATGCTGTGACACTAACTTAATTTGCAACTTAACAAGAGTATTAACTGTGTACTTTTAATATAAAATAAAATGGGTGACTACATTTCCACAATTTTTAATAATCTGTGTTTTTTAGCTTATCCTTTAAAAAATGAGGAACCTATTAACATTAGTTTTCAGGTTACCATTTTAGGCAATTAAATATGAATAATCAATGCAAATTAACCAATATTATATAAGGAAATCTGACTTATCTTTCAGCCTAAGCAGACAGGATTTTTTTTTTTTTTTTTTTTTTTTTTTTTTTTTTTTTGAGACGGAGTCTCGCTCTGTTGCCCGGGCTGGAGTGCAGTGGCCGGATCTCAGCTCACTGCAAGCTCCGCCTCCCGGGTTCACGCCATTCTCCTGCCTCAGCCTCCAGAGTAGCTGGGACTACAGGCACCTGCCACCTCGCCCGGCTAGTTTTTTGTATTTTTTTTTAGTAGAGACGGGGTTTCACCATGTTAGCCAGGATGGTCTCGATCTCCTGACCTCGTGATCCGCCCGTCTCAGCCTCCCAAAGTGCTGGGATTACAGGATTGAGCCACCGCGCCCGGCTTTTTAAATGGAGTCTCACTGCCACCTAGGCTGGAGTGTCGTGGTGCGATCTCAGCTCACTGCAGCCGCCTCCCAGGTTCAAGTAATTCTCTTGCCTCAGCCTCCTGAGTAGCTGGGATTACAGGTGCCTGCCACCACGCCCAGTTAATTTTTGTATTTTTAGCAGAGACGGGTTTTCACCATGTTGGCCAGGCTGGTCTCGAACTTCTGATCTCAGGTGATCCGCCCGCCTCAGCCTCCCAAAGTGCTGGGATTTCAGGTGTGAGTCACTGCACCTGGCCTAAGCAGACATGATAATCTATTTATTTAATAAAGATAACTTAAGTTTGCCTAAATTCTCTATAATTACAAAATAAGAATGTTATATTAAAATCAGATTTTTAAGATAGATATAGCAATACGTAGCTCATCCCAAATGATCTAATTCCAAAATCTTGCATATATTTGACTGCTTCCTATTTAGAAGCTGTATTAAAAGTCAAGGGTTTGGCCGGGCGCGGTGGCTCATGCCTGTAATCCCAGCACTTTAGGAGGCCAAGGCGGGTGGATCCCAAAGTCAGGAGATCGAGACCATCCTGGCTAACATGGTGAAACCCCGTCTCTACTAAAAATACAAAAAATTAGCCAGGCGTGGTGGCGGGCACCTGTAGTCCCAGCTACTTGGGAGGCTGAGGCAGGAGAATGGCGTGAACCCGGGAGGCGGAGCTTGCAGTGAGCCGAGATCGCATCACTGCACTCCAGTCTGGGCAACGGAGCAACACTCTGTCTCAAAAAAAAGAAAAAAAGAAAGAAAAAAAAAAGTCAATGGATTCTTCAAAAAGCAAAACATCGAGTTGCCATATGACCCAGAAATTCCACTCCTAGGTATACACCCAAGATAACTAAAAACACGTCCACATGAAAATTAGTATACCAATGTTCATAGCAGCATTACCCATAATCGCCAAAAAGTGGAAACAATCCAAACATCTAAGCGACTACTGAGTAAACAAAATGTGGTACATCCATACCGTGAAATATTATTTGGCAATAAAAAGGAATGAAGTACTAATACATGCTACAAAATTGATGAACTTTGAAAACATTACGCAAAGTGAAAGAAACTAAACACCAAAGACCACATATTGTATAATTCCATGGATATGAAATGGCCAGGCTATGAAAATCCACAGAGGCAGAAAACTCAGTGGTTATGCCATGAAATGGGGAGTGACAGCTAATGAATATAAGGTTTCTCTTGAGGGTAAAAAAATTATTCCAGTATTTGATAGTGGTGAAGGATGCCCCCTCTGTGAGTACAATAAATACCACTAAATTGCACACTTTTTAAAAAGTGAACTTCACTGTATTTGAGATATCTCAATAAAGCTGTTATTTGTTTAAAAAAAAAAAAAAAAAGCAATGGCTTTTCAAATGCTTCCTGGACTTCCTTGGCCTCTTTTTGCCCCCTTTTTATTTGTGACTGGCTAATTTCCTCATATATAATAAATAAAAATAATTACAGGAATAAATATGAAAGCTTTATCAGTGTGTATAAGACTATAACATGTCCATTCTGGAATTTTTACTGCAATTTTGCTTCTAAAATTGGAATGTAATAATGTAGAAAACCCAGTGTCGTTATGGGTACTGTTATGATAGCAGGAATTTAATCATAATTCTGAAATGTTTTCTAAATATGCAGTATCTCTAAGTCCAAGGATCATTTCGAAATATGAAATAAACACAAGACTTAGTGTGACTTCTTTTTTACTTCTATCCCTCTACCCCATCCTCACAAAACCTGTACCCATCTATGGGAAAACAGAAAAATGGCCAACCTCCAACTATCTCCAAAGGCAAGAATGACCAGCACGCCCTAGGATTGAGAGAGGAATGAGAGAAGGAAGGGCCTATATTTCTGCCTTGACAACGTAGTAAGTAAAAAGTAGCACACTGCTTGCCCGTAGTTTCAACCAGTGGATTAGCAGCCCCACCTCCTAGGTGAGGCTAGAGAGGGTGAAGAAAGGGGCAACATGTCCTTGAGTTCTGTCCCCATGGCTAGAGAGAGAAAGAACAACCTCCTCCCAGACAGAAGCACTCAGTAAATGCAGGCACCTCTTATATATTCTCTACCCCACAGGACATTCCAATAGGGCTCAAGAAAGGTTAGTTGAATTGAATTCATCAGAAAAGGGTAGGGGAAGGAGAGATCACTGAGTATTTATGATGTTGCAATAGTTTTAATTGAATATAAGTCAATGGATCAATTCCTTGATTATAAATCTTACAATTAGATTTCTTCAATCAGCAAGTAACTTTTGGCAGATTTCAGTAAAATTAATGTACTTTCTAGCCTAAATGAAAAATGGCTGATAAAAGTCCAAAAGATAAAGTACACAAGTAACAACTTACTGGTTTAAAACAAAAGATTATTTAGAGTAACATTTTATTTATTTAGAATAAGAAAACTGGAAATTAGTATTATCTAAATTTTTAATATCTGCATGCTGAATTTTAGTGAATTTTCTTATGTGAAGTACACACCTTAATCTTAAAGCAATAATTGGCTGGGCATGGTGGCTCACACCTGTGATTTTCCCAGCACTTTGGGAGGTGGAGGCAGGCAGATTACCTGAGGTCAGGAGTTCGAGATCAGCCTGGTCAAAATGGTGAAACCTCATCTCTACTAAAAATACAAAAACTAGTTGGGCATGGTGGCACACACCTGTAATCCAAGCTAATCAGGAGGCTGAGGCAGAAGAATCACTTGAACCCAAGGATGGAGGTTGCGTGAGCCAAGATCACGCCACTACACTCCAGCCCAGGTAACAGAGAGAGACTGCATCTCCAATTAATTAATTAATTAATTAAATGCAATAATAAGAAAATTAACCATCTGAACAGCTTTTGACTTCTCTAGTGGAAAAACACACTAGATTGTTGGTATGCAAACTAGGGACTTTAAAATATTAAGGAGCTAAATATTTCCCTGGCAATTTTTTCTCCCATTTATTTTCTTAACGAACTCTATTTCAATATATAGAACAGGGTTAACTTCTACTTAAGTCACATCCAAATGATGAGGTGGCTTTCTGTATACAGTAGACCTGGATAGATAATTGGGAAGCAGAGCATCTGCTACAAATTTTGACTCATCTGAGCCTAGTTTAGCTAATGTAAAAAATTTACCACTTAAATCAATCCCAGATTATTTTGTACAATCTTACTACTTGGATCATTTTTTATACTAGGACCTAATAACATGATTACCTTGAGAAAAAATATGAATTATATGAAAATTAGAAAATAATTCCAAATGGATTTGGCTCGTTCACCTTGAATTCAAAGATGACCATATATTTTTCTGGACAGTATGGGTGGAAATTCATTTTGCCCAAAGTGCTGAAAATATGACAATCTAGACTTAAAGCACTATGGCTTTGGTTATAGATTCCAGAACTAATTAACTTTATTACCTTATTCTTTCCCTCAAGTCATACACTAGAGTAAAATTGCCTCTGTAAGAAGATACAGCTTCCTAAGTACACAATTTTGGGGTCATATCAAGCAGAGTTCTGCCCAGCTGGAAGTCACCCTGTTTTTCCACTAAGACTGCATGGTTTTAACATTACTTGAGGATATAAAAATATTTATGTAATCAGCCATTCAGGAGCCTACTCTCCTGCATTCCATTAACACCTTCTAATACAGCATAAACATTGCAAAGGTTATATTCTTGGACAGACCAGAATGTCTTTGAAAAATTATTAGATCACCCCCAGAAGAGTACTGTAACGCAAATGAATGAGTCACAGGACTAACTAGAAGCAGGGCAGTATCTTCAGAAATATAGTTGACTACAACATTAAAAGACTTCTTTTCTAATGTTCAACTGCTTTTACATCTCTTTCTGGCTAAAGTGGGAGTGGGGGAAAGGGCTGCGAGGAGGGGAGGAAGATCATTATACAAAGGCACTCAAGCAAAAAACTAGGCAAGTTGTATTATTTTAAAATATTAATTAATAAAGTTATACTAGTTAGCAAGAGTCTAGATGTGCCATACCTAAAATAAACGTAATCAAGCCTCTCAAAATTATAAAGTTTTAAAGCTTATCTACAAGTATAAAGTTTAGGGAAGTTGAAAACCCAGCATCTAGAAGGGTTCTTTAGAAGAGTTCTTTTATAGTTCCATTATCTACCCAAAAAAGGAGGAGGAAAGATTTAGCACGTAAGATGTTTTGAAGTAACAGACGCTCTGGAAATTAAGGATATGTAGTCACAGGCCCTGCAACTCTCAATTAATTTGCACAATGTTGCTCAATGAAAAATAATGAGGTGGATACATTAATCAGCAGTGAGGTCTTCTCCAGCCTTCCACACTCAACAGTACTCAACAGTACTGAGAAATCAAATCGACTTCCTTCTGCCTCAGTTAGATAGGGATGATTATCTTACTATCCAACACTAGACTGTAAGGTTAAGAAAAACCCACTAAGTCATTGAAAAAAAAAAAAAGGATTACAATTAATGCTTTGTATTAACTTTAAAAGAAAGTCCATTAATTTGGTAACAGAATGCAAGTGTGAATCCTATTAAATAGCACTCAGGATAGGCAAACAATTCACTGCTGATTGCATATACTAACGAATATGATGTCATAAAATAAGACACCATAAATCAAAACACAGCTAAAGCATTACTGCCTCATATATTCTATGCATTTTCTCACTGGCAAAAAAACTAGCAAAAACCCAAAATGACATGTTTAAAGCTTGCTAAACTCAAACCTTGCTAAACTCAAACTAGCTTTCTTGTTTAAAATCTTCTTCTGAAAAAATTAGTTCTGCCCAAAATAAAAAGATTCATAAGGCACAAAATAAAAAATCCCTTACTGGTCTATTGTTGTTTATTATTGTTATCTATTATTGTTGTTTTCAAATCCTCTAACTACCATATAATAGTGACAAAATTTAATTCGACTTCTTCCTACTTCAAAATGAGTAGAGGACATTACTAAACACACTGACGCTTGTGTATATGTTTTCAAAAAAACCTACAGATTCACCAACAGTGAATTGCTAAGTATACCACAAATAATTGATATCACAAGGGAAGAAATTTACTCCCCAGAGAACATAAGATATAAATATAAATAAGTATATAAATCTTAATTGTATCTAAACAGATACAAATAACCTCTATATCTGTCTATGTGTATTCAAATCTACGGTAAATATATCCAACTCAATACCCAGTCCAATTTAACTCTTACATGGAGTAAAGGGAAGGTAATGAAAATTCCCTTAGACCTCTATGGTAGCTGCAGTTGTATTCAAATCAAAACAATAGGAACTGTACTTGGCACACTCATAATACAGCCTTATAATATAAGGTTAGGAACAAAAATGGACTAAACCATTTTCATTGAAGGTAACTTGGGCAGAAGTAACAATGTGCAACGTATTGAGAAAAATAAGGTGTGAAACAAAAGGGGTTGCAGAATTAATTTCCAGGATAAAATACTGTCCAAGGGGAGATAAAAAAGGAAATAGACAAAAGTCTCAAAGGGATAACTAGGTTTTTAAAATGTTTCTTACAGGCATTATTCAGTGATACTATGCTCTATTTAAACTCGACTTCATCGGCAAGAAAAGAATTTCATGCAGATAGATATTGTGCAATGGAATGTAACAAAGCATTGTTCAAAGGTATTGTTTATTAATTTCTGTCACTGATTTTGGATCCATTCCTAATGGTAACTAAAAGCTTTTTGAATTGAAAACATTAAAGGGCTGTTAAAAGAAACAAATGCAGAGAGCAGTACAGCCGGCAGCATAACGGGCCAGGGTGGGTGGGGGAAGGGTCTTCACATTTAGACAGCACTGGCAAGAAAGCAGGGTTTTTTTAATACTCCTCAAATTATTTTAGTCTTCAAAAACTAAAAATATTCTGCAATAGCTGTTTCACCTAAGGTAATTAATTCCAGTTAGAAAAGCAACTAATGAATTGATAAGTCAATTGAAAAGTGAGTGAGTCATATTTTTAATGTCAAATTGCAAAATTCTTTATGTTTGAAAAGAATTAGAATTAAGAAATCTGTTAAAATTTTGACTAAATGAGCACATTTTAAAGGGTTTTTAAAAGAAAAATTTAAGCTCCCTCAGACGTATATAAAATTGGTCAAGAATCCATCCATTCATCAAATGTATTTGCAGCCAATCAAAAGCTCAGTCCTTTAGGACTACAGCAAAATCCAGCAATCAACCTGTAGCATAGGAGATGAATATTCATAGAGAAAAATCACATAAGCAAGCAGATTTATTTTATTTCAGATTCATTATCACTACCCCAAATGGACAAGTAAGGCTGCTATATTTCTCATAAGTGTGCACTCCTGTTTCAGACAGCTATTTCATACCTGCTCTTCTCTCCTTCAGCCACCCCAACACATACTCCTGACCCCAACCTCGGACAATGACCCTAGATTTCATTGGAAAAACAAAACCCTTTAGGTAAGAGCTTGCCCAAGCCCCGCCATCAAGTTACAAACCTTGGAGCATCCATTTCCAGTGTCCCTTTGTCCCTCCTATTACCAGGGAGAGGTGTCCCTCCCTCCAAACAATACTAAGCCCCACCCCCGCCACATGTGCTTGTTGACCTTCCTCAAAGCACAGAAGACCCATCCTAGGGGAAAGGGGATGACTGGAAATGATCTCCCTCTCTCTAACTGTAAAAATACTACCTAATTTTTTAATGTAGCTATTTCTTCCCACTAGAATAGAAGCTCCATGAGAGCACAGACATCATGTTGTTTACCCGGCTCCCTAACATATGCAAGGGTGTCCATTTTTGGAGCTGTGCAACAAAAATTCCTTAAATATTTGTTGCAAGTCACACCTTCTATTAAGCCTTCCCCTTCTCCCACCACTCCCACTGAAAGCTTCATTCATTAGCATGATCCCAGCTACATCCAGGGAAAATTAATCACTACATCTTTTGGGCTCCCGTAACATTTGAATCCCTCCCACAGCACAGACGAGACATTTTCACACACATTCTTCCTTACTCTGATTCTCATTCCACACTATAAAACAAGGTACTTAAGAGGAAAGACTGCCTTATTTATTGGTTATTAGATCCTAAATCAATGCCTGAATGAGCTCAAAAGCGTTTCTTTAACTATACTGAGGAGAAAGTCCAAACTACTTTATGAATTGATTTCTAACTCATCCCCTACTTTTTCAAAGGAAATATGTAAGATAAAATACCTATTTAATAAATAACAAAATACTACTTTTCTTTATTTGCAGAAGTTATTTAGTCATGAAGTAGACACGCAGGGTACCACTTAACACTAATTTAATGGAAAGATGTCTAAGTTTGTCATGAGAAAACGGAAAATGGTTTTTCCCTAAGGTCACAGACTAAGGCAGTGGCAAAGTCAATTAACTACTCTTTATCTTACCAACACCAAAAAGAGCTTTCCTTTCCCACCAACCCACATCCATAGATTTCAAGATTTTTACTATGGATATTCGATAATTTTGTCTACTAGTAAAAAAAGAGTAAAGTTTTAATTAATTATACTGAATAAAAGTGCAGGGGTGGGTGGAGCTATTAAAAGAACAAACAGGTTTTCTTCTGAGCCATACCACAGAGAGCTAAACAAAAGCCACTTTAAAAAAAACTCCCTCAGAGTACAAGAGCTGCTTTTCTCTGTAGATTCTTACAAGATAATGATTAAGCAAGAAAAACACCAAATTTCCTTTTTTTCTTGGATTCTTATTTTCCCAGAGAGATTATATTCACAACGTGGAAAATGAAACTGTTAGAAGAATCTCACTTATTAACTCCAGTAAACTTAAAAACTAAATAAAATACTGCATCAGCAATTTGGAGCCTCTGGTTAATAATAAAGGGTATAAACAGTAAAGCAAGAAACTCTGCGTTAATCAACTATGTCAATCTGTCATTCTGTG
Source organism: Macaca thibetana thibetana (assembly GCF_024542745.1). NCBI lineage: Eukaryota > Metazoa > Chordata > Mammalia > Primates > Cercopithecidae > Macaca > Macaca thibetana. Next base: position 124,053,210 of record NC_065584.1, read on the forward strand.
TTTCCTTAAAGTGAAAATGGTGAACTATGCTGAAAAACAAAATAAGATAAACCTCTGTGTGTGACTAAAACTCTAGCCAGCTGAGTTTCTGGCTAGCATATATGGCAGAATGGCATATTCAAGACTTGGAAAGACTAACATTATCTGTAAGTCTGCAATTTACAAGAAGTAGTTTTAACAGTGACACGAAAAAGATAAGAAAAGATTCCAAATAAAGTTATTCTTATGATTTCAATATTGTTATTTTCATGAATGATTATGAACTATTTTTTCATCCATTCGTTCTGGCACTCATTTATAGGAAGTACTAGAATGTCACAGAGGTAATAATTAAACTCCCAATTGTTTAAACTTTTTCAAAGTGAAAATAAATATTCATAGGTAAGCTTCATAAAGTAAATAGTTTCAAAATAAAACAGAATGACAAAACAACCAGTTAAATCACAATATTAAAGTGAATGAACCCAAATTTTTAAATTTTTCAAACTATATAGAGTCCCTCATTTTCCACTGCTCCACGTCTAAGTGTTCTCATGTTTTCTTAGAGGCAGCACTGAACTTCAGAGTCAATCACATCCAATTTTTAGGATGCCTTTGGAATTGAAGTCTTAAGACCACAACTAACAAAAAGCGAGTACTTTGCTCCTTCACAGCAGGATGCAGATTCCTTTTTCTAAGCAGAATTCCAGACATTCCATGAGTTTCCTATAAAAATCGATGTCCATGTTAAAGTAGGCCAGCCTGAACTCATAGCAGCATAAAACAGCCAAGAAGCACACTTATTACTGGGAGGTTTACATCTGCTCCTGTAAGCAAACTCTAGAGATTTCCATTCTTCAGCTCCACCCTAAATCTGCTTCTCAGCTCTTCCTTACTATCACAAGACAGTGGGTGCTGTGAAAAGATGGCCTAGTGATTCAAGGAAAAACCATCGATTAAGAAAGCTCTGAGGACAAACAAGATGAGTGCTTGACTTTCCCGTCCCCCTCCCAATAAACTGCCTCTTTAAAAAACAGATATTATATTTAAAGGTTATCACTTCTCATAACTCAATGACTTAAGAAAATAATTTTTTTAATAAATCAAAAGTACCATGATTTTTTTTTTAACATGACACAAGAGCATACACTAAAATATCATGAAGAGTACAAAGCTTAAAGAGTTTAAGTGTAGACATCAGAGTAAAGGCCTGGTTCTTAGTCTCTGGTAGCACATGTAGAGCTTAAGTGGGATTTACACCGGTCTCTGTCTATCCTTAGATGCCCCCAGGAGTGAGATGGAAAGCATAGGCTGGTCAGAAGAGGATTGTGTGACCCTTTTAAGCTCTTTATTCAAAAAGATTTATCAGATCCCTACTCTGTGTCAGGACTGTGCTTGGCAACTGTAAGCTGAAACAGACCCAGTCACCGCCCTTGTGGAGCTGCAGCTTGCTGAGGGAAACAGACAGTCACACAAAGGAACACATTATTACCTCCCGTGAGCAGTTCTTGGAGGCAGTCTCAGGGGAGAGTGAGGGAGAGAAACCCAATCTATTCCAGGGATCAGGGAATGCTTTCCCAAAGGGAGTAATGTTTACACCAAGTAGAAGTTAACCAGGCATAAAAGGAAAGGGAAAGGACATTCCAAAACTAGAAATCAATGTAAGCAAAGGCCTGAAGCAAGAGGGGCAAAGCCTGTCAGAGGAATTAGTGAGTTTGAAAAGGCAGGTGTTGAGGGTTAGGGTCTAGTAATGTAACTAGTGAGAGTTGAGGCTGGTGGGTGCTGGGCAACAGTTCATGCCTAGTCTTTCAGGCTTTATTAAATCCCAAGAAGCAGAGAATAACATGACCAGAATTTCTGTAGAGTGAAAAATGGGGTTGAAAATAAACCTACAGCAGACAGGAGGAAAACAGTGGCTGGCCTATTGCAGTAAACCTAGGATAATAATGGTAGCCTAAACTTAATGATCTCAGATACAGTGCTTTTGATGATCTTCTAATGAACTATATCATTAAATTTCAAAAAAAAAAAAAAAAAAAAAAAAAACCTGGCCCATAATAAGCATTCCATGAATATTTGTTGATCCAGTTAATCTTTTTCATTCCATGCTTCTTCCTCACCTTTTTTATGAAGTCCCCTCCCCATGTCTGTCTGGAGTGAACCCACATTGCAGAAGCAATTTCTCCAGAACAAAAATCTGTCAATTCATATTTTAATAGGTCAACACTAAAGGAATAAGAGGATACAAAGGAAAAATACTAGGGAGGAAAATTCTCTCTGTCTTCAAGTTCAAATTTGCATTTCTCTAACTAGCATTTTGCAGCTTGACTTCTTTTGGGTATTTAAGAAAATTAGCCTGTATTGTGTTTCCTGCTATGAACACCAGGTGCCATACTATCTTTCATCTACACTATGTAAATGACATGCCAACTTCATTCCTTTTATTGCCAGATCAGCTCCCTAGAGGTCAGAGTGACCGTGTCACTTGTCTGGTCACAGAGCCAGGGAGAACATGAACGGGGAGGTCAGGTCAGTTGGAATCTAAACCCAGCCTTTTCTTGTTTGCTTACTACACTAGTTGTCAAGTATCTACCATTCCTTCCCCTCGCTTTTTCTTTACATACATTGGCTGGCCACCCATTTAAAAATAAATAGGTACACTGCAGCATGATGTTAGTTTGCTGAAAGCTAGGAATAAGACACAGGTTATTCTTTCTAGTGTGGCCCAGAATTAACCATAAGATCTTAAGCAAAGTATTCTGCTTTCATTTTTTCACTGGTCAGATGAAGACAATGATATAAGTATATGAATTATGAGTACTGTTGTTAATAATGAGAGTTCGAAGCAGTAGACACAGAGAGGTGCCACTCCATGCCCTCCAAGAAAGGCCTTTGTGCCCAGCTGTGGGGTGGGTAGTCAGCAGACAGCCTTCAGGAGGCATCAACCTTAGGGCCAGCCCCAGCTGCAGAGTGCTGCTTGCCTGAGATCTCCCACTTTTCAAGGTGGCCCGTATTCAGTACCTGAACAAGGATGATAGAAGGACTGTCCACTTCGGCCTACACAGTCTGCCGCTGACTAGAAACCCTTGCTGTATTCACAAGGTTTGCCAGGCCTGCATGGCAGGACAGCTCCTCTCTCTACCCAAAACTGCTTCCTCCCCCTTCCCTTTAGGAGTAATGACTCCTAATACATATCCTGTACCCCGAATTCTATCTTGGCAGTGCTTCTAAAGAACCAAAACCATGACACTGTACTTTCTTACTTTGGAGATATTAACTAGGTCATCATAAAACTTAATTACATATTTGAAGTGCCAAGAACAGGCCTGTTGAGTAACTTGATTTGAAGTTGTTCTATTATTTAACAGAAATATATCTTTATTTCATATTTTAAACAAATCAAGTCCTAATTGATAGGTTTTTTTTTAAATCTCAATTTAATTATATGCCAAGTTTGAACATTCAAGTTTCTATCCCAGATAACTTTGGAAGAAAGTTATGAGGCTAAAAATAAAAGGATAAAACTAAATTGGGATATCTAATATAATTAGAGTGTCACTTCAGTGACAACAAATACATTTCAGTCTAGTTTTTAATGTGTTACACAAAGCTGGTTCTATAAGTGCTTGGCATCAATAAATTAACAACCAGTATTTTTGCCAGCAAAGTCAGCAGCATGCACATAAAACCAACAAGGGATATTAGGCCCACTGCCAAAGCTTTATACAACTAGTGTCACTTAATTTAGTTCTCATATCAGAGTGGAATCGTGCTCGTTCTGGAAAAGTATTTCTTCCAACCCTCCTGGAAATTGAAAATTAACATATTTCTCTGCTTGCTTATAGCCAACACTACAATTTTACTTTTATCTAAATCTGGAGGTAATGTTTAAAGACTGGAATTTTAAGCTATCCAAGTGAGGATAATTTTTAAAACATTACATGGATAGCAGTGATAAGCAGTGAAATGGTCATTCTAAACCCCTAAAAATAATATGACCACTGAATTAGATATGCATACAGCCCAAAAGGTCCTTTCATTCAATGCCCAACACGTATTCATTCAGATATTATTTAGTGAGCACCAATTATGTGCCAGTCGATGTTCGGGTAGGCAGAGCTTTTCCGATAGTGGTTATCTTGCTTGCTGAGCAGAAACAGGAACGCAGGAAACAAACTCTGCCAAAAGATCCCTGCACTTAAGAAATGGCAAAAAAATACTCCTACATATTAAAAATAAATGAAAAGAACCATATATTAGATCAAACTAAAGATTCATGATTATTTTCTCTTTTTTCTTTTTCATTTTGTTTTTAGAGACAGTCTCATCCGTAGCCCAGACTGGAGTGCAATTGTGCGATCATAGCTCACTGCAGCCTCAATATTATTTTCTTAATGGTATCCAAAAGAATACTGAAAAAAGGTCAGCCTGGAATACTGAAACCTACTTATTTCATAGACCGAAACAGCTGGCAGCTTTTGGTCAACTGCTGTCTTACTAAGGCTGCCAAATGGAAAGCCCAATAGGGCTGCCATGTTCTACTGCATTTCATTCAAATGTTACCAGTCACTTAAAATTCATTGTTTAGGAATGCCACAGAAATTGAGTGTTTAGGAATGCCACAGAAATTCCGGAGAGTCACAAACTTCTAAATGTGTCATAAGCACGTACGCAACATTTTTATAAGCAAAATCTGAGAAGTATGATATTATTTTTCATTTTAGAATTCAGTCATATTCTTCACTAAATTCAAAACCAAACCAAATACATACCACTCAGGTCAAAGGGAGGCTGAAAAAATAACACTTGACAAACTGACAGAAAAATGTTACCTCCTGCAGAGAAACAGAGGTGTTAAAACAAATCAGGTTGATTCTTGTTTTTATTAATGTTTAATCATTTACAGGACATACTTCATTTGCAAAGAAAATACTTGTTCATCAAGTTGAAAGATAAATGATAATCGCTTTTTGAGCATTTTATATTAACTGGATTAAGGTAGGGAACTAGCAAAAGGGCAAAAGGCAAAATTTAACAATTCTTCCTAAACTTTACTTGTCACTTTTTTGGTATGCTGTAGAAGAAAAAGAATTATTTTTTTCACATTTTCCATCACTCCCAAAGAATTTTAAACAGAAAATTTTATTATTTTATCCTTTAGTTCATTATGATGAATTAAATACTTGATAAAAGGAGAAAAGTAAACTATCTTTTCATGTTGATTTTTTTTCCAAAAAACCAACTGTGTGGAATGAGGGAATCAGAGACTAATTATATAAAGACTATATTAATGTTTAATTTGGTTATATTTTAAAGAACCTGAAGGCTCCTGCAGACTGTTTTCATTCTGTGCTACTACCCCACTCCTGGGCGCAACCACCAAATTTTAGTGCCACCGTCATAAATGCCAAGGGAGTAAGTTTATTTTTCCCAAGGTTCAACAGAGATCTCTTGTGCTTAGTCTGAGGGCAGTGGAGTCCTGCATTAATGCATATTTTTATTAAGCTCTCACTTTAGTTCAGCATGCAACAGATATTTTCCAAGGTTTCCATAAACCTTCTAGTTTTCTGACTTAAAAACCCAAAATACAGTCATGAAGTCCATGTATCTAAATATTCCTGCTCCAAAGTTAATAATGCAAGAATCTCTCCAAGTTATCATTCTCAGCATTAAATCATTTTAGAGTTAATTTTCAGTGCAAAATGACCAAATAGCCCCCAAAGTTTCCAGAACCTCTTGCCTCAGCAGGGAGTTAGCCTTCCCAAAGAGCACAGAGAATCCAACTAGAGTCACCTACCCGCCAGGTCCCACCAGATACAGGTTCTACATACTTTCCTGCGTCCAGAAAATAGGAAGAGATAAAGACCTGGGGGAAATAGCATTTGCATAAGCAGTGGTTATGACTGTGAGTTTTGGAGTCAGGGAGACCAGCGACTACCTTCTGGTTTTGCCAATTACTAATTGTATGACACTGGGCTAGTTGCTGAATCTGTCCAAGCTCAGCTTCCCTATGTCAAGAAGAAGGTGTCGAGATGAGGATCTACTTTAGGGAATTTGGTGAGAATCCAGGGTAGGGCATGCTGAGGGTAGGGCATTCAGCACAGTGGCTGCCACAGCAGTTCTCCACGAAGAGGCGACTGCTGTGATTAGTGTTGTTCCCAACATTGTGATGAGCCCAAACACCTCCATCTGTCAGCTGCGCTTAGAAAGGGCTTGGCTGTGAGCAACACAATTGCCTGTCCCTCCCTTCTCTCCAGGAATAGAACAGACGAGACAGAACAGTCAGTAGTTGCGAACGAAGAGGTAAGAATATTTTGGCACTGTGGTTCTTTTTAACACTTAGGAATTGAAGCGATTGGTACCTTAAGTGCACTCAAGGGAAAATCAGATCAGTGGCTTGAAAGTGCATCCAGCATATACATGGAGATGCAAAAATTAATTATACATGATGGCGATATAATAATAAAAATAGTAATAAAGATACACTTGAACACAACAACCTCAGAGAAAATATCATACAGATTTTTCAGATAACCCAGAGTAGTTATTAAAATTTCTGAAGACCCCATAGCTGGTAAGGAGAAGAGCCAAAATTAGAATCTGAGTCTGTTTCATTCCAAATGTTCATAATCACTGTAATCTGTTCCAAGTGTCCTCCCAACAAGCTACAGGCCTCATACAAAACTACTACATGATGGAATGAGGTGGATGAGATGGGGTAGGATGGAAACTCGTGGTATGCTCAATACAGAACTATGTGGCCTAAAAAGCCAGAAGAAATGGTCAGGCCTTCTACAGAACATTCTGCACAAAGTGTCAATCTAAAATGAGGGCCATTAATCATCTGGTAATATTAAGATCAAACAACTGAGACCATAGGATAATCACAAAACTTGTCAGTCCTAGAATGTACGGACTCTAACGCATATGTCAGTCACGACATCAAGTCTCACAACCAAAAACTGCCCAAACAGTTTCTGAAAAACAGAAACTTTAAGAATAACAATGGGCCGGGCACGGTGGCTCAAACCTGCAATCCCAGCACTTTGGGAGGCCGAGTTGTGATTATAGGCGTGATACCATGTGAATTTTAAAATCACCTTCTCAAGTTCCATGAACAACCCATGTAAGATTTTGATTAGAATTGTACTTAATTTTTGCATCAATTTGGAAAGAATGTTATCTTTATGATATTAGGTCTTCCTAATTATGATTCTGGTATATCTCTCGATTTACTTGGTCATTTTAAAATGTCTCCTAATACAGTCTTTAAAATTCCCCAGTTTCACTGTTGCATCTCTTTTTAAAAAATATTTATTCCTAATTACTTGATACTTTTTGGTGCTATTAAAGTCATATCTTTAAATTATGTATTCTAGCTATTTATTGCTAGGGTATAGATATGTGATTCATTTTTTTTTTTTTTTTTTGAGACAGAGTCTCGCTCTGTCACCCAGGCTGGAGTGCAGTGGCCGGATCTCAACTCACTGCAAACTCCACCTCCTGGGTTCAAGCAATTCTCCTGCCTTAGCCTCCCAAGTAGCTGGGATTACAGGTGCCTGCCACCACACCCAGCTAATTTTTGTATTTTTATTAGAGATGAGGTTTCACTGTGTTAGCCAGGCTGGTTTCAAACTCCTGACCTCAGGTGATCCACCCATCTTAGCCTCCCAGAGTACTGGGATTAAAGGCATAAGCCACCGCTCTTGGCCTGTGATTAGTCTTTGTACATTCATCTTGTATCTAGCCATCTTGCTGAATTCTCCTTTTTAAAAATAATAACTTAGTGGTAGATTCTATTGAACTTTCTTTGTATACAGTCATAGTTGACATTTTTATGTCCTCTTTTCCATTCCTTTTGCCTTTTTTTCTTGTACTGTTTGGAACTCTATGATTATGTTAACAAGTGATGATAATAGGCATTCTTTTCTAATTCTTGAGTTTGAAGGCGGTGCTTTTAATGTTTTCCCATTAAGTGTGAAGCTTGTTATAGATTTTTTTAAAAATTGGCTGGGTGCCATGGCTCACACCTGTAATCCCAGCACTTTGGGAGGCCGAGGCGGGCAGATCACAAGGTCAGGAGATTGAGACCATCCTGGCAAACACAGTGAAACCCCGTCTCTACTAAAAATACAAAAAATTAGCCGGACATGTTGGCGGATGCCTGTAGTCCTAGCTACTCAGGAGGCTGAGGCAGGGGAATGGCCTGAACTCGGGAGGCGGAGCTTGCAGTGAGCCGAGATCGCGCCACTGTACTCCAGCCTGGGCAACAGAGCGAGACTCCGTCTCAAAAAAAAAAAAAAAATTCACATGGTAAAATACTTCTGAAAAAGAAAAGCAAGGAGGGGGCCTGCACCCTAGCAGATATCAGCATTTCTTACAAGGCTAAGACAATCTAACTCTGGACAAGGAGAGACATACTGACCTATGGAGTAGAAGAGGGTCCAGAAAAAAAACAAAAATCCCACACATATGCATAACTTTAATATACGACAGAGATGGTGACTTTGTGTGATAAAAATGAAAACTGAACCTCCATTTTACATTATACAAAAATTAACTCCAGATGGATTACAGACTTAAAATACCAGAAGCATATCTTTAAAATGTTTAGTGGAAAATATGTTTTAAGGACTTCTTTGTGAATCTGATAAAGAAGTATTTTTTTAAAGACACAAAAGTACCCATTATAAAACAAGATACAGTAAATTTGACTCTTAAAAACAAGGACATGTGATCATCAAAACTCATCTTATAAAAAGTGAAAAAAAGCTACAAACTGGGAGAGGATAGCTCCCATCTGTATAATCACCAAAAGATTAGAATCAAGAATATATAAAGAACTTCTATAACAAGAAAAACTCAAGACAATTCAAAAAAAAAAAACTGGGCAAAATACATGAATAGGCTTTAAAAAAAAAAAGGGGGGGGGGCGGAATATATTAGGTATAAGTATTTGAATGAATATTTGACCTCATTAGTGATCAGGGAAATGCACATCAATTATAAACTCACATAATTGGCAAAAATGTTTAAGTCTGATAGTAGCCTGTGTTTCAAGAGAATATGGATGAACAAGATTTCTTAAATATTGCTGGTAGGAATATAAACCGGTACAACTACTTTGGAGGCATTATTGCATTATCTTATAACATTCAGATGCTCTATAACCCAGCAACACCACTCCTCTGTGGAAACTAGAGAAAATTTTTGTACATGTATAGCAGATAACACGTACAAGAATGTTTAGCACAGTAGCATTCATAACAAAAATCTGAAAATAACCCAAATGTCTATTTGAGAAAATGCAGAAATAAATTTAGGTACATTCTCACTATGGAATATTACACAGTCCTAAAAAAGGGTGCACTACTGCATACAAAAATATAGATAGATCTTGGCAGCATAATACAGACTGAAAAATTAACTCCTGAAAGATGATCAATACCAAGATACTCTTTTATCAAATATAAACTTCAGTATAAAATGTAAGGCTATATTAAACCAGAAATCAATTTAACAATCAAATTGAAATCCCTACCTCAATAAAAACTTATCTTAAAAGTACAAACTTTCAGAATTTCCATGGTGTCATATGCAGTCTACTTCATTTATTTCTTGTGATAAAGTTCTGCATTTCATCAAGATTAAATGAAATGCAAATGGATAAAACCAAAAGTGTACAGTAGTAGATGTTATACCCTCTCTCATTACTTATCAGGAACAGTTTGCCTGCTCACTTAAGAATGAATATCCTAGCACTTTGGGAGGCCAAGGTAGGTAGATTGCCTGAGCTCAGGAGTTTGAGACCAGCCTGGGCAACACGGTGAAACCCCGTCTCTACTAAAAATACTAAATAAATAAATAAATAAATAAATAAAATAAAATTAGCTGGGCATGGTGGCGGGCATCTGTAGTCCCACCTTCTCGGGAGACTGAGGCAGGAGAATTGCTTGAACCCAGAAGGTGAAGGTTGCAGTGAGCCAAAACCGTGCCACTGCACTCCAGCCTAGGTGACAGAGCGAGACTCCGTCTCCACAAAAAAAAAAAAAAAAAAAATGAGTATCATACATCATACACTCAGTCATAAAGAGTCTTGAGAAACTAGTGGACCAGAAAAATATTAGGTGTATTATCCTGAAAAAGCACACTCTGGAAAACAGCTCAGTCACATCATTCATCTTGCCACAGTACAGTGTCCATCTGTGACCATTTTTGAGTGAATGAGGAAGGTCATACATTTGCTTAAAGATAATTTTTGAGCCCAGTAAGGAAACCTCTTTAGCTCCTAAATTAGAAACCAGAGAAGCTTGACAGCCTTCACATGTGGGAAACCTATTGAGCAGTGAATTGAATAATTATTCCTGAGGGCTGTGTGTGGATATAGGAACGCACGACACTCAGTACTCCACGAAAGGCACATTTGCCTTCCCAACCCTCAGAATATACTAAAAATGTGTTTTTTCCCCTCCTAAATGTCATTAGCATATTCTGATAATAAACAATTGTCTTTAATAGCCAGATATTTAATATAGAAGTTATACATATATAGAGATGCAGCCGTTCAGCCTATTGTCCTGAAAACTGGAAAAATCTGCTCCTCCTGTCCTAAATATTAAGGAAGTACATAGCAGATGCTGGAGAATCTGTAAATTAAATATAATAGGATTACCATGAGTTTTCACTGCTATAGGTATTTAGATTCCATTCTTACATGACTTATCCACACTGATAAAGAATACACATAAAATTAGGGTCTTTTCTGCCTTTGATAAAGAACAAAATACTGGTAAGATAGTTTTAAATAATATGAGTTGAGTTCTCAATTAACTGTTGCAAGTGTCAGAGTAGTGTTCTATTTGTGAGTGGCAGAAAGTATCAAGACACTAGGAGAGGGCAGTTAAGAAGGCCCCCATAAAACTGTGGAAATGAGAATATGGTACAAAGGTAGACAAATTCCTTGTTACAGAAATAAGGATATCGAAATGAATTAGGTTTTTTAGATCAATAATGTCAAAAACTATTAAGTATGTGATTCATTAAATGCAATAGCCAAAGTAAAAGTATTTTTCTTTTCAGAAAAGTATTCCATGATGTACTAATTTCAAAAGAACAAACATACACATTCCAAAACCACTTGCATGTGTTGACAATGTTGGTGACATATAAATTAATATGAGGTTTCTGGAGAGAATAGGCTTGAGCTTCACCATATATGTGTCTGTCCACCTAACTGGGTGGTGAGTTAAGAACAGGGACTGTCTTATTCATTGTTGTATCCCAAGTGTGTGATTCAATTTTGGTGGTTAGAAAATATTTTTTGACTGAATGAATGAACTTGGTATTATATACCAAGTGCTTTTAAAATTATTTGCACACCCCTTTAACACAGTATTTCTACCCCCTAGGAATTTATTTGAAGGAAGTAACCAGAGACACAAAGACACATATACAGGATGTTTGTTACAGTATTATATCTAATAGCACAAAATCTAAATGTTCAATCACAGAGAAATAATAAAATGTCATAAATCACACAAGGAACTAGGCAGTTATTTTAAAGTGTGTTTATGACTGGGCGCAGTGGCCCAGCACTTTGGGAGGCCGAAGCAGGTAGATCAAGAGGTCAAGAGATCGAGACCATCCTAGCCAACATGGTGAAACCCCTCTCTACTAAAAATACAAAAACTGGCTGGGCGTGGTGGTGCATGCCTGTAATCCCAGCTACTCGGGGTGCTGAGGAGGAGAATCACTTGAACCAGGGAGTTTGAGGTTGCAATGAGCCAAGATTGCACTGCTGCACTCCAGCCTGGTGACAGAGCGAGAATCCATCTCAAAAAAAAAAAAAAAAAAAAAAGTGTGTTTACAAAGTATAATTATTGACAAGGAAAATTTTCATAATGCAACATAATATGTCCAGTATATTTAATACATATATATACACCTAGATTCTAATGTATTATATACATATGCATGAGCATATTTATATCTATAGAAAAACAACTTGTGAAATACACCAAATTGTTAACACACTTTGCTAATAAATATAACTTAGTTGATATACCTTAACATTTACAAAAGTAAACTAAACTTATACTTAAAATGAAATATAAATAATTTTAGTTAATAAACATACTCCATTTCCATGTGTGCTCTATCTAGAAACTACCCAACAACCACAAAAAAGCATTTGATATTTAGTCTTATAATTCAAAAATGAGACCTTCATAAGGAAAAGGAAAATACGCAAATATGGTTTAAACACCACAAGAGCAACTCCACCAAAATGAGCACATACTTTAAAAATAGTCATGCAAGTAAAATATCTCATTGGAAAGATAAATATTAGTGAATATTTTATTGGAAATATAAAAACATTCATATTTAGAGTAATGTAATAGGGAAACATACCTTACAAAAATATTCTATAATATTTTAGAATAATATACACTAGAAAACAAATACAGTTGTTTCCAAATTTTACTTTCTAAAAATAAAATCCTACTACTAATTCTTAACAAGGGTATGGTATTTTCCTTTTTTAATGCTGTTTTATGTTATCACTCCCTAAAGTCAATAACTGTATCAGAATTCTGGGCTCATCTGATGAAAACATTCCATCCCTATTGAAAAACAATCTGAAATCACATAGCCTGAGTCTGCTTCCCTGTGTACTCCATACAAACCAAACCACAGAAGTTACTAAAATTAAACAGTGGAGAATTGATTCACTGATAGGCCAGCAAAAGGATTTTAGGTTTTTTAATTCTTTGGGCATTGTTTTGTTATTGTCATTATCTTTTTTTCTTTAATCCAGGGAAAGTCTCTACCACAAAGGTCTCAAAGCAGAGTTTAAAAGCAAGAATGGATCTTGTCTGGGTGTTCAGCTATCCATATGCACAGGCTCATTCTTCAGCAGAATTTACTAAACTCTTTAGCGTCTTTGAATCAGTTTTTATCTTTGTTAATTAAAACAAGCTAAATTGCCTTTTCTGAAATCTTAGGAAGTTCTATTCTCAGATAACCTACATTAAACTTTTAAGAAAGATGGAGAATGGTTCAGAATAATTATTACAGTAGCCAAGAAGTCCAGAAATGCTAATGGCTAAGGAACAAGGAACCCTAAATATCTTAAAGTCTAGCGTTAGGAGCCAAAGAGATCAGGACAAATACTGCAAGGCCTTGTACATTTGTCTGACCTGTTGCCCTGGCAAAATGACAGGGGAAGAGAATTAATACCCAAATTCTGGTCATAGGCTCAGCTACTATTCAGCTGAGACAACCTTGGAATGTAACTTAAAACTAAGAGTTCTGGGCCAGGCATGGTGGCTCATGCCTGTCATCTCAGCATTTTGGGAGGCTGAGGTGGGAAGATCGTTTGAGCCAAGGAGCTTGAGGTTACAGTGAACTATGATCAGGCCACTGCACTCTGGCCTGGGCAACAGAATGAAACCCTGTGTCTGAAAACAAAATCAAACCAAAAACAAAAATCCTCATGTAAAGATAACCCGATCAAACAGGAGAATTTACCACTATATGCAAGAATATGGCAGTTACTGACAGGAATATTTATGCTAAAGCATTTTAATGATTATTCAATGCCAAAAAAGTGTGAACTGATTAAGGGGGGGAAAACAACATTATCACAAACAACGTCATCATACGCATCTCCCTAGCTACATAATTTTCCACTTGTCACAGACACAAATTTTAACATTACTATTTGAAACAGCCACAAGGTACCAAATATATTATTTACAGATTATAAGCCTTCAGGTTTTTCAGGTCTGAAACTTAGCATTCATCTGAATGTTTATAATCATGTAACTGAAGTCTATATACAACATTAATCTGAAGTAGTGAACTCTTGAGCAAGCTCCCACAGTACTTAACTAATTTCAGGAATGAAAGTGCACCTCTTAAAACATGCAGTGATAGAACTGGGGAAATGCAAAGAATAGGCCTGAAATTCTAGTCTGTGGGGAGATCTTAAAGCATAGCGAGACTCCGTCTCAAAAAAAAAAAAAAAGGAAAAAAAAAACTAATAAAAGATGAGAATATAAACAAGTTTACAAAAGTATCTGATAAATGCATAGATAATAGAGCAGGAACCAGTTCTTAAAGAAAATGTATTTATTCAGAGCATCTGACAGACAATGCTATAGATGGGGTGGCAGGGACTGTGAGCTGCCTCCCAATGTCTGTTCTCTTTTGACATGGTATCATAATTTCTAGTTGCCCATACAGTCACTTAACTCAAGACTCATTTCCCAGCCTCCCTTGCTGCTGGGTATGGTCATATGACTAAGATTTGGCCAATGGGATGTGAGTATACATATTACACACAACTTCTGTCATGATCTTTGCCCTGGTTAGAATCTGATTGAAATGGTCAGAGCCATCTTAGGCCATGAAATAGTAGATACATGAGCATCAAGGTACAAGGAGCCTGGGTCCTTGGTGACTGAAGAACCACAGTCAGGCCTGGACCTTCATTCTAGCCATGTAGATAGTAGGTAAATAAATATCTATCTTGTTTGCACCATGATTACTTGGGTTTTCTCTATAAATAACAATTAGTCAAAATAATACAATAGCTAACATTTATTTGGCATTTACTACATACCAGACACTGTGTTAAGTGCTTTATATAAACTCTCTCATTTGCTCAAGACAGTAAAAATTTCAAGCAATTATTCCTATCTTTTCTTCATAAGGAGAAAAGATAACTTTCTCAGAGTCATTCAGCTCCTAGGGTCTGAACATAGGCCTATCTGATGCCGATGCCATGGTCAGGCTGCGAGCCACAACCACATACACGATAAATTCCATTTGCCTGGGATGGAGAGCAGCCACGATTCCCTCCCACAAAGCATTCCAAGAACGTTGAGTTTTATGTCCCCCAGATTTAACTGGCATATCTTCAGGACTGTGAAGAATGAAAAAAAAATCACAGCACAGCACAGAAATGAAGAAAGAGTTATATAGCAAGATTCACAGAGGAAAAAGAAAATCATTACCACTGCCACTCCAATACAGTGCAACTTAAAAGTCATGCCATAAAGCTATACACCAAATGGTTTATAGTTTTTTGGCTTTGGGTTTTTGTTTGTTGTTGTTGTTGTTGTTGTTAGCAGGAGGAGATTATGGAGGACCTTTATTTTCTACATTACATATTTTTATAAGGTTTGAAATTTTTATAATCATCCAGTATTACTTTTATCATCTAAAAAGACAATAAGGATTTTTTAAAATATGTCATAATGGGTATCAGAAATTTTCCTGCTTGGAATTTTATTATTTACGAGAATGCAATTGTAAGTTATAATAAAAAGTGTCAAAGTGCTAGAGAAATGTAATTATAGAGATAAAATAATAAAGGAAACATATCAGTTTCAAAATCAGTATCAAAATCTATTTCCAACCATATTATTCCAATAAGGATTTAAAGCAGCTTATAACAACAACTACAGTACAACACAGGAGGAGAGTTAAGTGAAAAAAATTGAAAGCAAAGAGGAAAGTAAAGGTGAAAGAAATAAGATGAAAATGATTCCAGATGTACAGCGTGCAAAACACATGGGCTAAGGTTCCGTAGCCTTTGTTACAGATTCGCTGAAATATTTTTTCTAAGCTTCCTAGCAGACAAGGCAAAAAGGAGCTCAGAGTGTTCATCAGATAAAAGGAAGTGAATGGTTCAGAAGGAAGCACAACTGATTTTGGCACCAGGACCTACTGAGATGCTTTCTCTAATGAGTCCACAGAATGAAGGTGCTTTTTCACAAAATGAATTGTGTATCCAAACACAAACAGGATTTTTTTTTAATGTTGGGGCCCAGTTGCAAGTATAAAAGTTTAATAATTTAGGGGCCAAAATTTAACTGAAAGCTGAAAGGCATGCATATTATATAGAAATGCAAATAAAATGGTCTCAATATAGTTCCTGGACAAGCTTCCAACCACCTTCTCCTTTATATAAATGATATATTGTAATTTACTTTCCATAATTCACTTCCTTTGCAGATACTAATATCTTAAATATTACTGACCATTTTTAAATATGCAGCACTAAAATCATTATGGTCTGACACTTTTATATGCTTATAAAACACATTTTATTCTAACTGTTTTTATTAGAAGAAATGTGGCCTGCTGCAAACCAAAACCTACATATTTTACTTTGAAAAAAAAAAACCCCGCTGGAAATATAAAACCCCACACATTTGCTTTTAACACTGCTTGGGAACTAAGACCCATCAGGTGTACTTGACTGTGTTTTCACAGAAAAGCAGCACTCGCAGTGCAGGCACAGCCCATGGCATTCTCACTGCTCCCCAGGAAGGGGTGAGGGGTGACTGTGCAAGCTAGGGCTCCCTTTCACGGGGATCTCTGGACCATTGTGTCTCTAGACTTAAGAATACAGAAAACAAAATTCCTTGGAATTTAGCCTCTGAGGAGGCAGGCAAATTATGTTAACCACAAGCAAACATCTACATTACTCTCTGGTTAGTTTCCATTACCTTCTAAAATAAATTGCAATTTAAAATCAGATCTTATAAGACTACATATAACAAGACACCCATATGTTTTCTTTTCTTGCCTCATGAAATGACAAAAATTGCAAAAACTATTATTTAATAGCATTTAAATTTTAATACTCAAATCACACGTGTTTATATTTAAATAAATGTTTGTTTCTTAAAATACAATTTATTCCCAGACTCTCTTGCTATAAATTAAAACACAAATGGAAGACGAGGATGCCCAGAAATGATTCCAGCTGATGGAAGTTCCTGGTCCAGTACAGAAAAAGAAAGAGAATAACACTAAACATAAGTTAAAAGAAGAGTAGAAGCAAAATACACTGGCAGTAAAGGCACGTTGGTACCAGGCGGGTTCTTGGAAAACAGGTCAGCAGAAGTTAACAGGGTGGTCACTAGCCCAATGACCAAATGTTTCCAAAACATTGGTCCAAACACAAGCCTACTTGTTCTCTGCTGGCTGGTCCCTTACTAGAGATTTCCAGCTGGAACTTCAAAACTTGATATAAACCATGACCAAGTGGGCTTTGTCATGGGAATGCAACACTGGTTGGGTATTCAAAAGACAACCGATGTAATCCACCAGATTAGCAGATGAAATGGAAAAAAAGTCATCATCAATCAATGCAGAAAAGCATTTGTCAAAATTCAACATACATTCATGATTAAAAAAAAAAACTCTCAGCAAATTAGGAATAGAAGGGACCTTCTTCATTCTGGTAACACCTACGTCTAACATAATACTTAATGGTGAAAGATTGACTGCTTTCCCCCCAAGACCAGAAACAAGGCAAAAATGTCCACTCCCACCACACCTACTTGACATTGTACTAAAAGTTCTAGCCAATGCAAGAAAAAAAATCAAGGACAAGAAATAAAAGGCATGCAGATTTAAAATAAAGTTGTTCCTATTCACAGAGAACATGACTGGCTATGGAGAAAATCCCAAGGAATCAAGGGGAAAACAATTTCTAGAACTAGTAAGTGATTTTAGCAAGTTCACAGGATAAAGTTCAACACCAAAATTAACCATCTTTCCATATATACTCTTCTTGTATACACAGAAACCAAAAGAAAAAACACACATATTAGAAACCAAGAAAAAATACCACTTACAGTGTTACAATTTATACTTAAGTACAGATCTCAAAAAGCACATACAGGATCTATAAGCTGAAGATGACAAAATGCTGCTGAAAGAAATGAAAGAAGACTAAATAAATAGAGAGGCATACCATTTTGATGAATTGGACGATTCGACATAATAAAGCTATCCGTTCTCACCAAACTGATCTATAAACTGATGCAATCCCAATCAAAATCCCAGCATGATTTCCTGTAGGTACAGACAAGCTGATTCTAAAATTTATATGAAAAGACAGAAGAACTAGAATAACCAGAACAATTTTGATAAAGGAAAAATGAGGTTGGAAAAATCATATGAGCTGATTTTAAAATTTAATATAAAGCTACAGCAATGAAGACAGTGTGGTACTGGCAAAGGAACAGACACACGTGTGTCTGAAATTTTTCATCATAAACGGTTGTTAAAAATAAAATTTAAAATAAACCAAATATGAGGAATCTGGAAAGGTCACTGAGGCACATGGGGAACATTATTAAAAGGCTGGAGAACAGACACTACAGCTGTGATTCTTGCCTGTCTCATTCACTCACTCAAACTCAATGCTTGGCATAGAGCACACAGTCCATAAATAGCTGCTCAATGAATAAAAAGTGAATGATGCACCAAGGGAAAGCTTACTCTTTGTCCTTAACCTACAGAAGGAAATAGCACCAAGAATCATAATGGATTGATCTCCTTAATTGAAAACCAAATAGAGAAGGCTGGTTTACAAGTAAATTTTATTTTAGAATGTCAAATTCCAGATCTAGTCCCTATTCCCTCTCTTCCAAAATACCCCAGCCTACACTGGTTTCTCTTTTATGAACTCCTCTAGTAGGTGGCCTTAACATTTCTTACTCAATCAAATACAGCGTTGGACTGCACTCTTGTGTGTGGTGCCGGGGCTTTCCCATGTGGTTAGGATGGAAATAGCTGACATGTATTGATGGAGTTCCCGCCATATATCCTGGCACTGTTGTAAGTGCTTTCCACTCAACCCTGCAAAGCAAGTTATTAGTATCCCCTCCCCCAGATGAAGAAACTGGGGCATAGAGGGTCAAATAACTTCTCCAAGGTCACATTGCTAGTCCGGGGCAGAGCAAGGACTCAAACACAGGCAATGTGGCTCCATACTTGCCTCGGTACTGCCTCTTCTGAGGACCCTGAGAACCCAGACTCCTACAAATCACACTATTTTGTGTATTTTTCTCAGCAGTGTCCACCTAGGACAATGATGGGTATGCAGCACACACTTTAAAATCTAAATGGCTGGTGTGCTATCTGGGCTGTATTTGCAAATTCCAAGAGCATCTTTAGGGAAAGTTTTTAGCTAAAGTCTGTGTTGTTCTGAAGAACCCTCCTGAACTTTCTATAATGTTTTAGCTAATTCCACCATGAGGATTTCCATGACAAAAAAAAAATTGTTCATGTGTGATAAAGATAAGATATTAGTACTCACCAGATGTTAAGTTTTTAATGTAAATATTGCCCAAAATAGATACCAAAATAACACTAGCAAAGTAAAAATCCTCCTGGGGAAAATTATATCTCAGTGAAAGTACTTTCCTATAAATCCCCCTGCCACTCCCAACAAACACACATAGAAAGCCTTTGATGGCAAAGGAAACCTCAAAGATGTCTTGCACTGAGAAGATAAAATATACAACGCCCTCCAGGAATTCTGGTCCTTCTTAAGATCTCTATCACTAATTGTTTTTGGAAAACCTCAATAGGAGTATTTGTTTCAATTCTGGGTTACATGTGGTTTAAGGGTAAAGAAAAGAAATGACTGTAGTCAGTCATCCACAGTCATCTCTCTAATGAGATATGTGCTTACTGAACATATCTCATCTTAAAACAAATTTTTTTTATAAAAGATGAGTTTTTCCATTGATCTTTTTTCTTCTACAGCATTCTACTAAAGAGAGATTAATCCTAAAACAACAAGAAAGGCCTTTAATGAAAGCTCACCACAGCTGGCCAGCACCCAGGCTTTAGCTGTGTCCCACGATACACTCCAGACATTCTGCATGTTCTCTGTATGTTACATGTCAGACCATTCCAATGGAATGAGAAACTATGACTATACTATAATTTTTACATTTAACCCAAGTTTTTGCTGACATAATTAGCTAAAAATAGCAAAAAGGGTAACAAGAGCTGTTCAGTTAACAAAACTAATTTCAAATAACAAATTTGGGGGAGGATAATTTCAGTGACCACAAAGTAAAAGTAACAACTTTATCCTATCAAGGACAACAATATGCTAACCGAATTCACCACCTATAAGGGGATTCTCTAGGAAACCCACCACCGGTATCCAATTTCCACTGGCAAGAAAGAGAACACAGACGTGATCATGCGACCACTAGGTGGCACCTTCACACTGCTTCATCTCAAAACCTTATTTCCACCTCTACTATGGCCTTCCCAAAGTATTAGCAGTATAAAATTCAAAACACAGGTGCCTCACTTTAACAAAAACTAAATAAATAAATTAGAAAATATATTTTTAATTAAAAACTTTTCCCATTAACTTCTACATATAATGCTTTGGTATATAATCACAGAAGAATATCTCACCAAACTGTCAATATAAATTGGTATTCTGACTTTATCGCCCCTTGGCAATGCATTGTTCTAATATTACAACGTAGAACTGAGATAAATTTGTTTTCATTCTTTTTATCACAAATATCTTCTAAATGTACATAACAGGAGTCTATTCTGCCCCTTCCCATAGAAGGTGGTTATTTGAGAATGACGTCTTCCATACAAAGTGCCACTGTCTTCAAAATGCTTTGACAAAGGCCATTAACTGAACTAAACTTCTTTACTTATAAATAAACACAAAAGGACTCACCAAAATGACTCTAGAGACTGCTCATCTTATGGAACTTGGTCTGGTATAGTAGCTTCAACTATATGTGTAACTGAATTAAAACAATTGTAAAAGCCCTGTGAGCAAAGGCTGTGCCTAACTGAAAAAACAAATGGCGGGCTCTAATATTTCTCGAGTCCCAGCCTATGATGGCAAGTGTCAAGTAATCCTGCAGACTGGGTAGAATGTATACCATTTCTTCATACCTTTCACATAAATACACTGAGGTTTTAGAAGATTTTTTAAAACAGGTCTAGATTATGACCTTGTAGGATCAACAAACAATTAGCAAATTTCCCAAGACTTGGGTGACATTATTAGATTCAAAGGGAAAGTCTGAGTAATGGGCATTTTGCTTATTTGGAATTATGTTTTATGTTTTGTTTGTTGTTGGCAGGGGCATGGGGTAGACAGTTCTGCCAACTTGTCTGTATCTATTTGCAAAATACCACCCCTGTTTCAGGTAGTTACAAATGGCAGGGTCCCAAGTAAACTTTTTAAATGTGCGGTTTCTCCTTGGCAACCTCAATCTCTCCTTTTTTCTCCAGTTTGTGTCCTTCCCTGCTTTGTAGCTTCTCACTCAATAACACTCTTGCTTTTGACACCCCCAATGCCCTTTCACCTTTCTTTCTTTCCTTTATTTTTTTTTACTTTTTTTTTTTTTTTTCTGAGATGAAGTTTTGCTCTCCTTGCCCAGGCTGGAGCACAATGGCACAATCTTGGCTCACTGCAACCTCCGCCTCCTGGGTTCAAGCAATTCTGCCTCAGCCTCCCAAGTAGCTGGGATTACAGGCATGCACCACCACACCCAACTAACTTTATATTTTTAGTAGAGATGGGGTTTCACCATGTTGGCCAGGCTGGTCTCGAACTCCTGCCCTCAGGTGATCCACCCACCTCGGCCTCCTAAAGTGCTGGGATTACAGGCGTGAGCCACTGCACCCGGCTTTCACCTTTCTAAATTGACTGAGGCAAGGGTCTAGAATCAGCCATTTCCATTCTAAGGTAAACATGCCAGTCACTTGCAGAGTTGGTCCCTACCTCCCATGTGGTTCCCTGGCACTTCATATCTGCCTCTTTTTCAGGCCTGAATACCTCACATTGTAACTCTCTGTCTACATGAAAGCCTCCTCTACCAAGCTAAAAGTTTGTCAAGAAAGAAGACCAGGTCTTAATCTGTATGCCCAAAACCTACCTATGGTGTTTGTAAACAGTAAGCCCTTAATCAATGCTTGTTTAATGAATGTATCCTCTTGCCTTGCCTGATTTACATTTTAAGCCTCTTCTTTAATTGTGGAAAGGCTTTACCTCTACCTAACACAGGAGTTCTTAATTTTAGAGTTCAAGAGCACGTCTTTATGTACATCTATATGAGCATTTTTCCAGTAAAGAGGTTCACAGCCTTAATGAGATTCTTAAAGGAATCTCTAACTCTCAAAATTTGGAACCAAACCAAGCTAAAGAACTTCAAGCACTAGGAATCAGAAGAGAGATGTATTATTAGGCTAAGGGGCCTGCCAAGCATCATGGGACTATATTGGTAGGAAGCTACCAACTCTGCTTATAGGTAATGTCTCTGAATACAAAATAGAAGTAGAAAGACTAGTCTCTGCTGAGAAATCAGACCAGTCGATGCAATCATATGCATTCACAAAACACATACCTAAAAGAAACCACAACTTCAGGGCAATGATAATGATCAGAATACAGATGTTCCTCAACTTACAATGGGCTTACATCCTGACAAACCCATTGTAAGTTGAAAATACAGTAAGCCAAAAATCCATTTATTTACTCACCTAACCTACTGAATATCATAGTTTAGTCCAGCCTACCTTAAACATGCTCAGAACACTTATATTAGCCTACAGTTGGGAAAAATCATCTAACACAAAGCCCATTTTATAATAAAGTGTTGAATATCTCATGTAATTTCTTGAATGCTGTACCTAAAGTGAACAAAAGAATGTTGGTATAGGTATTCGAGTATGGTTTCTACTGAATGCATATGGCTTTTGCACCATCATAAAGTTGAAAAATCATTAAATTGAACATCATAAGTCAGGGACCATCTGTACTATGATTTCTAGAAAGTCACAAACTTTTAAAACTGAGTAGCAAAGGTATAGGACTGCAGAGAAAAATATCTATTTTTATTCCAGATTCTAAGTCCTATGCAGAAGCACAGCTCTGTTCCATGTTCCAAATACATACATGCCTATGCCCTCTAAAACCCTACTTCATGTAGCTCTGACCCAGCACCCAATCCCTTTGCCTAACACCTGTGGGTGAGGTGGTGTCCTTCTCCAGTTTTGTGCCTGCTAAGTAGAGCCCACCACTGGAAAAATTTTCATAGGCTAAATTTTAGTGAATTACTAAGAACAATTTAAAAATGGGGAAGCGTATTTTCTAGAGGTCTGTTTCACCAAGAATTTTCAGTGGCATTAATAGTTTGGATGAGTTATTTGACATATGAAGATGTCAATTAGACACATCCCAGGCCTCTCTGACCTGGACTCTCTGACTGACCAATTATAAATCGGGTTCCCATGATCCACTCTTCAGGTTCAACAACTAGAATGACTCCCAGAACTCTGGAAAATAGTTAACTTACTATTACTGCTTTACTATAAAAGATACTACTGAGGAACAGCCAAACAGAAGAGATGCATAGGGAAATGTACATGGAAAGAACACAGAATGTCATTGTCCTCTCTGTGCACACCACCCTCCCAGCACCTCTACATGTATACCAACCCAAAAGCTCTCCAAAACCCATGATTTAGGGGTGTTTATGAAAGCTTCATTATATAGGCATGATTGATTAATTCTTTGGTCATTGGTGATGAGCTTAATCTCCAGACCCTCTCCCCTCCCTGGACATCTAGGGTGGACTGAAAATTCCAACCTTCTAATCACGCTTTGGTCTTTCCAGTGACCAGCCTTCATCCTGAAACTATCTAGGAGCCTCGAGTCACCAGTCATCTCATTAGCAAACAAGACACTCTTTTCCCTCCAGAGAGTCCAAGGGTCTTAGAAAGTCTCGTGTCAGGAAACGAAGACCAAGACCAACTATTATAACAAAAGTTGCTCCTATCACCCCTCTCACTCAGGATATTACAAAGGTTTTAGGAGCTGTGTGCCAGGAACTGGGGACAAAGACTAAATATATCTTTCTTATTATATCACAATATCATACATACTTAATCCAATTACTATATTTATAATAATAGTTAAGATTAGTTATCTAAATGCCCAAACAGCATAAATCACTGAAGCCTTCAAAAGGAAAAAGCAGCAAATGCAGAACCATTTGAGTCCATTACCATTTTACTTCTACCTTTCTTCTTCTGATGTGAGTTTTCTTGAATCATTCATTTCTCATGCTGAAAATCACTCATTCAAAACCAGCCTTTTAGGAAGAAGGCCAGTACCCATGTATTAGGCTTCCATGTTGGGATTCAGATGATATGGAGTGGAGTTTTTCTACCATAAAAGAGAGGATATTTGAATAAGCCTTTAAGAACGAGAAAGTGAAAAACAGGGAAGAATAACATGTGCAAAGACTCAGTGGCATAAAGAAGGTTTGTATGTTAGGGAACAGCAAGTCGTTCACAGTGGTGGGCACGCTGGGTGGACTGGGAGCTACGGCGAGCGATGAGGCTGAAAAGCGTACAGCCGGCCAGGAAATCTGGATTCATCTTAAAGGTTACAGGGCCATTATAGAATGTTAATCAGGGAAGTGCCATATCATATTTGCATTCTGGAAAGATCACTCTTGCAGCAGTGTGAAATGGACTGGGGAGACTAGCTGCAGAAGGATTAGTTAATGTGGTAAGACAGAGATAAAGGATTTGAAAGACATTACGGAGTTTGAAAGACATTACGGAGGAAGAATACACTGATATGACTCCCTTCATAACTGTGGGGTAAAAATATAGTCCAATCTCTTCTTTTCCCAATTCATTGGTTTTGAGACCCCATTAGTCTATGTTATTAGCAGCAATTCCAGTATCTCCCTCGTGAAGCTGCTCCCCAGCCCTACCCCAAATTGTTGAAAAATGTTGAGGTCTGTCCTGATTCCAAATGCCATGTCAAAACAGAATAGAAAGCCTGATCAGTCCAAGACGAGTCCACACTTCTAGGTGCTGCAGCCCCTGGTAAAACCACAGAGTTGTTACTTTTGTCCATTGCTGCCACAAACCCTGGTGTTCCAGATCCCTGCAAAAATGACAGTGATGCCTCACACTTGGGATCCCAGGGAACTGCTGCTTTACCTTAACTCACACACACTGTCAAGGGATCAATGCTGTGCCAGAAACCCAGGCTCAGCCACGAGCCCTCCCTCATGAGCCTAGAAAGACCCTAATGTTAGCCAGTTCAACCTTCTCCTTTCTCCATAGTGAGTTTCCCTTTGGGCCCCTTGGAGTCCTTTCTTTCCAAGGGACCTCTGCTGGAGCAACATCAATCCATGAGAGAGGTTCAAGTAAAATTGAGCCAAAAAAGAGAAAGGGGTTACAGTTGGACTCCCTTTCCTCCAGGACGTTCCTTGGCCCCTATACAGGCAGTCAGCACTGTGAGACTTTGTCTCGCCAACATTTCCTGTCACTCTTCTCCCAGAATCATGGTTACTCATTTGCATTATATTTGCATAATTAATAGGGTTAAGTCCAGTCTTTAGGGAAGGGTGACTTTCCATGTCCACCTAAAGAGCAAGTGCCTGGACATTCCTTACAATTTAGAAAAGAAAAGAAAAAAAGAAGTGAAGTGTCTGTCTTTGGTGACTAGGTAGATGGGGATGCAGCTGCTCCCGCTCTGAGTGCCACAACAGGGCAGCGGCCCCGGATGACAGCTGCCCCACTGCAAGACTTGGCCAGTGACTGCAGCCTCTTGTGAAAGAAGAAGCGGTGTGCCAGCAAGCACCATTCATCAAATGGAGCACAGCAGATTTCAGCCCCTTCTTTCCCTCAGCCAGTCACCTCTGGACAGTGCACAGTGACCCAGTGGGCCTGCCTGAAACTGCTAAGTCGGAATGTTCTTCAAGAAGTTAGGCTCCGGGATGAGTCTGTGACCTCAGCAAAGTAAAGTCCTTTCCAAAGAGTCTCATCTATTAAAGTAGCGAGATCCTGCTAAGATAAAGATGGCAGGAGGGGGATTCTTTGATGGGTACACTCTTTTTCATGGGGCTGGAGGAAGTACTGGACTGAAAGTGAAGTCTCTCAACTAATTTGACTCTTTCCTAGCTCAGAAAAGAGAATTATCTGTGAATTCTCTCACCCTCTCTGAAGTGCCAGTTACCAGGGGGGCAGTTAACAGTCTATCTTCTTTACACTTCTTTCAAGAGGCTTAAAGCCCTGTGAGGGGATGGATAGATAGATAGATACATAGATAGATAGATAGATAGATAGATAGATAGATAGATAGATAGATAATGAGTAATAGTTATATAGACAGATAATTTTAAAAGCTAGACTAGCAATTACTTGCCAAAAAGAAAAAACAATTTCCTCTTTTTGTGCTGTCAGTAAAATGTAAAATTTTACGGAATGCCCGCAAGGGATTCTCTTTAAGTGCTGCAAAACGATTATTTTCCACAAAGTCTAAAAAAAAAAAATTGAAATGCTGATAGGAAAAGATCATCTTACTAGGTGCTTTGTAACGTAGAGGGAACTCCAGTCAATAGGCAGAGTGAGGTGGAAGGAAAGAGCCCCCAGAGGGAGATGAGACTTGTACTCCACACCAGCTGCACTGCCAACTGTGTGGCCTTCAGTGACCACCTCACAGGCATCCTTCAGTTACCCACCTGGAGGGCGACTTAAATACCAAACAGAATAGTTTATGTGTGAAATGCTTTGCAACTATAAATGATTATTCACCTGCATTATAATTATGTTTCTACAAATTGTGCTTGTCAGTTCACATCCCAAAAGGACCTAAGCATTAGACACCATTTTACAAATTTTAAAAGGTCATTATGAAGTTCTGAAATACACTCTGGCTGAAGAAAATACACTTTAGGAAAAAAACGAACACATCATCCACATCTTCAATTCTACATCCTAAATAAACAGTTTAATCCCATCACATAACACAGCAAAGCCTGTTATCCGATAAAAGGAGAGTACTAAACCCTCAATTTAAGGACTAGTTACAACTGATTAAAGTAAGGATACTTATAATTTAGTGTGTAAGAATGTATGCTGAAATATAATTAGTGCCTATGAATTAAAGCAGGATGGATTAGGCTAATTCCTGGAATGCTATTAGAGAGAAGACCCTAGGTTTAAAAAAAAAGAAAGAAAAGAAAAGAAGAAAAAAGAATGATCTTTGTGTTTGCACAGCAGCTAAGCCGCTTAATGTCCCTCTAATGGATGTGAATGGGAAGAAAGGGAGAAGGGGAGTGGAACCCTCTCCGTGGCGTCAGCCCACGCTATGCCTGCCTGGCACTGCAGCCCTGGAAACCTGGGTACAAGGCAGAAGGGGCTGATTGCATGCCCTCCGCTCACTTCCCAGCTTCATTTATATGGTAATTAGCGCTCTGCTGCCAGAAGGGAGAGCATCTGCCAAAAGTAAAGTCCTCACAATAACAAAACTGACATTAGCTGTGATGCCGTCAAAGTGCTGACTAAGAAATTTCTTTTATCTCCTTTTGAAGCCATAAAGTGCATTCATGTTATTACTAGCCGGGAGTTTTTAACAGTCTTGCACTGACAGCAATTATTTAACACACGCACAAAACAATAGAGTTTCACACCACGTAATAAACCTTTGAGCTCCGTGACTTCCAGTGCTCTCACTGGCTAGATTTTATGGTCTGGTAGCTCCTGAACAGTCAAGTATACAAGCCACAAAAACAGTATAAAAGTGATTTGAAGCAACCACTTTTTGTGCCCTTGCAGATTTATTTAATGACTGAGGCACACTCCATGATCACGGGCCAATTAAAAGATTTGTCTGCCCACCTTATTCGCTGTGCTTAACTGCTACTAAGTCTCTGCAAAGGAATCAAGCTGAACCCATGGTTGTTGAACTGTCCCTACATCTAATTTTTCCAAAACCTCAGCCAGAGTAAGATTTAAGTATTTTAGCAATCTATTTAAGGTGCACTATATTATTACCTTTCTCAGTAAAATAATTCATTCAAATATTGTATTTGAATATCAACTCTGCTAAGCCCCAGAATAGAACACCATATACGAAGGAGAAGAAAATCAAGAAAACTGCTTTCGGGAATCATCTAACTGAGGAGTTGTAATCAAATAACGGTGATAGAGGCTGTATGTGTTTAAAGAACTCTCCTGGAAGTCAGATGTGGGTTATGGACAAGTCACCAAAGCCCTATGTCTGGTGTCCTTATCTGTAACAATAGAGGTAGTGATAGCTATGCCACCTGCCTCCAAGGTTTTCACGAAGATGAAACAAAAACTGCAGGAACATAGAAGAATAGATTGTAAATATTTTCATCACAAAAAAAATAAGGAGGTGAAGTGATGGATATATATTAATTAGCTTGATTTAATCTTTCTACAATGTATATACACATCAAAAGTCCACATTGTACCCTACAAATATATTCAACTATTATTTGTCAAATAAACTTAAAAACTGCAGAAACAAGCACTTTGCAAACTATGATGCATTATATAAATAAAGGAACAATTATTCTCTGCAAATGATACCAAGTGATTTATTTTATTTTATTTTTTTGTCACTCTAATTCAAGGATTTTAGTATGTAACCATCATAGCCATGGAGACCTTGAAATCTAATTGCATTTACTAATTTACTATGAGTTATCACTAGGAATTCCCGAATTCAGTATCAAGAATATAGAAATCAGAATATCAAAGTTTTAAGAATTATGAAATTTGTTTAAAGGGAACATATGGTTTAAAATAGATGGCTAAAGCCAGCAAGCATTATAAAATAATTTTTAAACTTTTAAAAGACTCAACTTTTAAAAGACTCAAATTATATATGCAAAATCCTCAGTCACTATGTAAGTTCATGACTTTATACATATTTATGTGCAAAGTTTGAACTATATTATGACTCATTTTTGGCTGGTCATGGTGGCTCACACCTACAATCCCAGCACTTTGGGAGGTGAAGGCAGGTGGATCACTTGAGGTAAGGAGTTTGAGACCAGCCTGGCCAACATGGGGAACGCTGTCTCTACTAAAAATACAAAAATCAGCCGGGTGTGGTGGTGGGTGCCCCTAATCCCAGAAACACTTAAACCTGGGAGGTGGAGGTTGCAGTGAGCCAAGATCACGCCACTGCACTCCAGCCAGTGAGACTCCATCTTAAAAAAAAAAAAAAAAAAAAAGATTTATATATATATATATATATATGACGACTCATTTTTAAAGGCATTTTTGGTCAACTAGTTTTATGTATTAAAAACATACTTAATGTAAGTCAGGTACTATAGAAAGGTCATAATCAATCACATAATCTCTTTCTGAGCCCATTTATCTGCCCATACATCTGTAATAGAGATGTGCTGTCAGTGGCGTTTACATTTTCCCAGCAAACAGAATCATAGAACAACAGGGTTTTAGAGCTCTGTCTTGCTTTTACGCCAGTTGTACTTCCCTAACATTTGCATATGCCAGGATTTCACCTATTTTCTTAAATTGCATGCAATAGCCATGCCATGCCCACCATTTTGAAAAGGTACTAGCTGCCCACCTGGGGTTAGTTCTTGACCTCTACATCAAGATACACTTCTGGTCATTGCCTTTGGTGTATCACTGCCTTTGGTGTTCTCTGCCAGCCGGCCCTCCATGGCTGCTAATCCCCATCCATACCCTGTGACACCCAATACCCAACTGTTCCTCTTCTGCTTGTCTCACTCTGCTCCTTGTCTCTGAATGGTAACTCAAGCTTTGCCTCTAAAGCTTTCTTGCCAAAGTATCACATTCTACTTTACATACTTTACCCCTCAAAGCCTTTAAATTATTGTTTATGTACTCCCACAAGTTATATTTATTTGTCTTGTGTCCCCTACTTAATTTTAAATTCTTATAGACACAAATTTAATGTTGCTATTTTTCACAAATTTAACATTACCATATTACTTTCATATGCAGAAGTATGACAATGGGTAGACTTCCCAAACTATGCAAATTCCTGCTTTTTAACAGACATTTAAATCAAAATACACTGTTAGGAGCCCACTGACTATAGGACATTGTTTGAGTTGTTAGGAAAATTTTCTGAAGGATAATCTTAGGCTATATGATGTTGATCATGTGTGTCTGCACACAATGTAGAGATAGGATAAATAAAAATTAAAACAGTAAGTTTACTACTTCTTAGCTAACATTCAATTCAAATATTAAAAGGAGACTCACTCAAGAAAAAAATTACATTCTTCTGTTTTTAATTGTCACTGCTTATCTAAACCTTAGATACTAAGCAATGAAGCTAAGAAGAGATTAGCAGCAAACTTCAAAGGTAATAGCAGGCACTTAAGCAAGAACATAATTAGATGGTGATTTCATTGACATTACTTACTCAAAATACACTCTAGAGATGATGCAGGGCTTATACATGAAAGTATATAAATGCTTTTGATGGATTACTTCAACAAACAAAAAGCAGGTTGCAATACCCAGAACATATTTCTCACAAATGACTCCATATGAAAATCAGAGAGAAAAACAGCAGCACCTCACAAAACTTTTCAATATTGTAGAACGGTAAATAAAATTAACACTTTAGAGGTAGTTAAATCTGTAATATACGTGACAAAGAGCATATGTTTTAAATATATAAAGACAGCTTTCCAATACAAAACGAAAAGAATACCTTAATAAAATACATAAATGAACAAAGACACAAATGGTCAATGCACCGAAGAAGAAACACAAACTGCCAATAAACAATCCAATATATGTCCAAATTTGCTAGTAACCAAAACAAAATAAATTAAAGCAACTATATCATTTTTAAACCCTGAGACTGGCAAAAAAAGAATACTACCACTGTAGGTATAGCACTCTGGAATATTCTTAGTGCAAGAATAAATTACACATCCTCACTGGAGGACAATTTGGCAACACACAGCCAAACCCTACACACACACTCTCAGCAATTCCACTTAAGAATACATCCTAAGACAATGATTAAACAAATGCTCACTCCGTCATGGTTTATAATAATAAAATTGGACATTACTAGAAATGAACAGAGAGGCCTCATTCAATAGACACACTCACATAGTACCATAATGCATTTATTGTTAAGTAAAAAGCAGGCTATAAAACCTATGTCGAATATGATCCTGGTTTGTAAAAAGACAAAAAAGGAGGAAGGAAGGGGAGGAGAGGGAAGGAGATTGAAGAAGAGAGGAAAGGAGGAGGGGGAAGGGGTGTGTGTGTGTGTTGGGATGGGGGGAAGTGAGCATTTGGGGTACATGTGGATAGGGAAAACGTCAGACAGGATAATGACCAAGGGTTAACTATGCTTGCATGCATAATTTTTCTTTTCTTCTTTATATTTTTCTAGATTGCCTGAATGTCCCCAAAAGCTATTTTCACTATGAAAATAAATTTCAACCATAATCACATTTGCATAACCACTCTGTAATTAAAGAGAAATCTTTCAACAAATTCTCCATCCTTATCTTCAGAGGCAGTCAGCGATTTCCAGTTGGGCACAAGAGAACCCTTCACATTCACAAAGTGTGTTTCTAGGTATAC
Source organism: Macaca thibetana thibetana (assembly GCF_024542745.1). NCBI lineage: Eukaryota > Metazoa > Chordata > Mammalia > Primates > Cercopithecidae > Macaca > Macaca thibetana. The sequence goes on from NC_065584.1 coordinate 124,084,446, forward strand.
CAAACAAAAACAAAAACAAACTAAAACTTGCTGTGTGTCCACACAGACTCTTCAAAAATATTCTCTAGTACTTTCCAGAGGGAAGCGCCTCAATGGAGGCAGAGCCTGAAACCTCATTCCGTGTATTTGATACTGGTTGGCCAGTAAGAATGTGAAGAGTTAAAAACCCTTCCAGAATACTTCATGCATGGAATGAACTGGGATAAATAATAATTGCAGGCAGATACTACTTAGCTCAGGGCCTGGTGGCTAGACAGGTTCTCTCCTTTCCAGTCGGAGGCCTCTGCCGCAAACATGCTCCGCCAGAGCCGAGCTTGATCCCCCTCTTTGTATTTATTGGAACTGGAGCTACTGGAGCAACACTGTATCTCTTGCGTCTGGCATTGTTCAATCCAGATGTTTGTTGGGACAGAAATAACCCAGAGCCCTGGAACAAACTGGGTCCCAATGATCAATACAAGTTCTACTCAGTGAATGTGGATTACAGCAAACTGAAGAAGGAACGTCCACATTTCTAAATGAAATGTTTCACTATAACGCTGCTTTAGAATGAAGGTCTTCCAGAAGCCACATCCGCACAATTTTCCACTTAACCAGGAAATATTTCTCCTCTAAATGCATGAAATCATGTTGGAGATCCCTATTGTAATCTCTATTGGAGATTACACTGATTAATAAATAACTGAAACTTGAAAAAAAAGTAATAATAATAATAATTGCATTAGCAAATAGTGCCCAAAGAAAGATTTCTGAAATATTCTAACTTCAGGAATCAAATACAAGCTGAGGTGACATCAAGCTCAGCAGCTATAAGAATGAAGTCAGACATTCTGCCCTGTGCTCCCCAAATTTGTCTTCTCTCATCACTTCCAATTTAAGGAAGGAAGAGCCTGTAACAGAAAAATGGTAAAACAAGAAAATTTCCATCATTTGAGAGAGACATTGTGAATAATTCTACAAAGACACACTTCTACTTCTCAATATGTCCAAGAGGTGAAATTGAGCATATTCTTTCTTTTCCAAGATTACACATATGGTTTCAGTAAGTCTTTTGTTTCAATTTCCATTTCTTGGCCCTCATTTTTTAGATCAAATCTAACAACCCATGTCAGACTCACTTTAAAAACACACAGCTAGACACTACTATGGGACCTCTCTCTTCATTATTTTTAGACTCTCCTAGAATCTTACTAATGCCTGTTTCTTCTACACCCCTAGAAAATTAGAATGTTGGGGAAATGTTTACTTTTTTAAAAAAATAAATAAACCAATGTGTCCGAGTACTACATAAATCACCTTTTTCTTCTCTGAAACTGCTCTGTTAATAGCCACTAGCCACATGGGGCAATGGAGACCTTGAAAGGTGGCTGAGTCCAAATCAAGATGTGTTATAAGTGTACAAAACACACTGGATTTCATATATATATATAATATACAATTAATAATGTTTATATTAATTACATGTCAAAATGATATTTGAATATAGTGAGTTAAATACAATTTCACCTGCTTCTTTTTACCTTTTTGATGTGACTAGCAAAAGATATAAAATTACTTATGTGGTTGCATTGTGTTTCTGTTGGACAGTGCTGGTCTGGAATGCTACTTCATCTTGTCGAGATTCTTATTGCCATTTCTGTAACTCTGCAAATACTCAGTATTCTCTTTCAATAATAGGTCTTCATCAGTGGCATTACGCAAGAGGTTTGCTCCCTCCACCACACTCGGTAAAACACCTGCCACTAGTTACTCCTTTTCCCGAAATTAAAGTCTATGCTTACTGGAAGCTGATCTGAGCATTCTGCACTCCTCGTGATCAGTGTTTTCCCCAGGGCTGCTCTGCCCCTTTGGGCCACATACACGTGAGCGGTGGAGCGGCATTATAGTTTGCCAATGCTGGTGGATGGTATAACTTTCAGTCTGGGGTTCAAACTCGCTTCCCACAGGGCAGACACACTAAAGTGTCACCACAATTCCCTCGCAAAACTCATTCATTCCCTGAATTCTCCCAGTGCACCAGAAGGAATGCTATCCATTTTATACCTGCCCAAAAGTGGGCTACTGTGTCAGTTAGGATTGCTTTCGTAAAAGAAACCCAGTGACACGCCTGGCATAACCAAGGTCGGTTTATTTTTCCAACTTAAGAAATTGGTCAGAGGTAAACAGGTAAGAGGTGATGCAATAACTTTATGACGGGACAACTGCCCCAGCCTCCTCTCTTTCTGACCTGCCCTTGTGGTCTCAAGATGCCTCCTGAAGGTTCAGGCAGTGTTTCTATGCTCCCACCAAGAAGGGAAAAGATGAAGGGCGAGAGGCATATGTCAGCTGTTTTTCTTTTTATCAAGAGGCTTCTGCTTGTATCTGACTGGCCAGAACTAACTTGCATGTCACTCTAGTTACAAGGGAGTCTGGGATAGTATGTTTAACTAGAATTTTATCAGTAAGGAAAAACAGCAAATGGATTTGGGGTAGGCAGTTGTTAATGTGTACCCTAGTTTTATTTTCACAAATATTGTTGCAATTTTGTTAGAGATAGGAATAAATGCCGAGAGATATGGGGATTAAAGAAAAATTCAACAAAATTCACAATCTTAATGTTGGACACAAAAGTTGGGAGAATGGAAACTTTGAGAATATAATATCTATTACATAGATCATTTCATTTTATTGAACTTCCACTTCTTTGAATAGTTCTTATAACAACTCTCACCATGTATCTTCGTTGATAGTAAAAGTACGATCAACCTGCCAATAATATCTTTTCTAAAAGTTTAGTTCATATTAAACAGCTGCTCAGAAAACTGTATCCACCAGTCACAGCCTGCTATTCAAGATGGCCTCATTCTACTTTTATAATTTTATTTTTTTCTATTTCCTTTCATCCGGAGTGGATGAAAGCAGACCTCCAATGTGAAAAGGAGTTTCTTCCTGAGTCGTCTGCAAAATTCCACACTCCTGTCACCCATCTGATCCAATACCAAATTCAGCATTCCACTCAAATTTCTGAAGCATTGTTGTCGTTAATAAGAATCGCTGTCTGCTTTTCAATCACTACCACTAGATTTTTTGTTAAAGACACAGAAACATAGCTTCAGTAATTCACAAGTATTAAGGCCCACACCATGCCAACCTAAGAATGGGAGAGCTGCACCAGCTGAGGATGCCAGGCCCTCCGCTGGGAGCACTCACTCACTCACTCACCAAGTGACTTACTCCCAAACAAGAGCCCTGCAGAAAGCCTGATTCAAGTTCTCGGTTCAGCAAAATTCAAGTTTCTAAGATGTCATGTATCTTTATGGCATTGGCAAAGAGTCAGACCTTTCTATGATTAATTCATAAACGTTACTGATCATTCTGTTCCCTATAATGATCCAAGCTTTCCAAAAGCTGGCCCTTTTCCACAGTGTCTTCTTTCTATAACACCCACCCCCATCTGTACCAAATGAAACCCGGCTCATTCCTCAAGGCTCCATTCAGATTTCACATTTTCCACAAAGCCTTTCCAAATCGCTCTGCTGTAACTGTTCTCTGTTTTGATCAAATATAGCACTTGATTTCTATTTCTCTCGTGTCATTTGTTTTATTTCTGCCTTATATTTGTCGACTAGTCCCAGCCTCTCCCACTAGACCAAAAGCTTGACTCTATATTCTTAGCAGAGCATTTTATTTATTTGTTTGCACTGAATTAAATCTGGATTGTTTTTTCTATGTGACAGACAAAAGTAATTGTGCAACATCATTGACCACAATATTTTTTAAAGTCTGGTCACAAATCATGACTGTCAAAATAGTAATCAGCCCATTGCTTTCCATTTTGAGCTCCAGAGAAAATTATTACAAATATATGAAGAGATGTCCTATGGCCTTGAGGAGGGAGGAAAGATTGCCCACCAGTGTCTATACAAGGCTTTCACTACTCCACTATGCAGCCCATAGGTCCCCATATATATTTAGCACAGAATCCAGTTACACAAAGATTCTTGAGCATCTGCAAAGGATGAATAGATTTCCTGAACCCAAAAGTTGGGACACAGAATTTTTGTGCCATCCCAGTTTCCATTTAAAATACAGCTTTCATTGGATGCAGTGGCTCACTCATGTAATCCCAGCACTTTGGTAGGCCGAGGTAGGCAGACTGCTTGAGCCCACGAGTTCGAGATCAACCTGGGCAACATAGTGAGACCTCACCTCTACAAAAAACACAAAAATTAGCTGGGCATGGTGATGCAGGCCTGTAGTCCCAGCTATTCAGGGGGCTGAGGTGGGAAAACCACTTGAGCCCAGGGGGCAGGGGTTGTGGTGAGCCAAGATTGCACCACTGCGCTCCAGCCTGGGTGACAGAGTGAGACCCCATCCTAAAAAAAATTTTTTTAATGGATCAAGGAGCACACTTCTTTAGTAAATCTGGTATGTGTTCCAAACTGTTCAATGTAAAAACTTGGGGTAAGATAAGAGTTAACATTTTAAGGAACAAAGAGCAGAAGCTAAGAAGGGCAATAAGAAGGGCAAAAAAAGTTCGAAAAAAATCCATCTTACTGGCAAAAAGATAACAGTAATATATTCCCGCATATGTAGGTTGTGTGTAATTATAATCTATCTCTTTGTCTTCCTTCTGCCCTAGGTCTCAGAGGCTAATGTGCTGTTTTACAAAAACTGTTTAACAACTTTTCTCTGACTGGTTTGAAAAACTGTTGTTGTTCTCACTGGAGGGATGGTGCAAAGCTTTAAAAAAGCTATAGAATGATGAAGGGAAAATAGATGTAAGTGCCAGGATCCTGTTTAAAGGATCAAGGAAGGTCTAACTCCAAGAATGTCCACTTAACATTATATTTTCATTTCTATGAATTCTATCTGGTTTCATTTCAAATCTTTGTCATATTCTCAAAGCTCATTTTCTTTCTTTAAATATATTAAACAGACATATTTTACATTCTGAAACAGACCACTCCAAACTCTGAGTCTACGTGGAACTGACTCTATAGCATGTTTTTTCAATTAACCACTGCTCATGGTAGTTTCTTTCTTTATGTGTTGGGGGTCGGGGGAGGCCTCTATCGTGGATTCATGGCCCTTAAATTTTATTTGTGGGAATTTATTAAGGTCTAGATTTAAATTATTGTGTTCTTCCAGAGAGATTCCCCTTTCCTTCTACCAGGAGCTAGGATTACTCCAATCTAAGACCATTTTCAACTGAACATTCAACTTGGCCCCACGGGTGGTATTAACTCAAACCCAAAGCCTAGCTTCATGCAGGGTTATCATTAGTAATTCTCATGGGGGTCTTTTCTTTTCCATTCCACCCACAACCAAAGCAGAGACAGCTACACATGTCCCCACCAATCCCTCTCCAGAGCAGATTCTTCTTCGTTTTTCCACTCGGAAGAACCATTTGGTGTGCTGACTCTATGTGGGAGCTCTGACTTGACCTCTACCCTGTCTTGGGCTCTGTTTCCTGTGCTCCCTCTACACATGCCTGGTTAAACCCACACTTCAGGCCTTCAGAGGTCAACAGATACCATGGGGACCAATGTTTGTTCCAGTGGTCACTTACCCCTCCTAACACACAGTGTCGTCATTCCTACCCTCCAAGGAATTCCCTTACGCATTTCTGCCAGCTCAGCCATGCTTTTAAAACTACTTTTTAAAAAATATATTTTATCTAGCATGCTCAGGCTTGCTTTCCCAAGCAGGGTCTCTCTTAACATCTAGTCTGCCATACAGCTAGAACTAGAACTCTCCCATCCAGAGATTTGCATAGGGGCTGGAAACAGTTCCATGTGGCATGTTACTACCCTGTGTCAACATCCAAATAATAGGCTTCATTTTAACCTCTAAAATCAGTATAATGTTTATGTACACATTTTTCTTTTACCTCAATGCTATACTGCTTAAATATGGTGTGTGTGCATCATATATTATAATTTTTACAATAATTATTTTATATAATTATACTTAATAATCATATTCACATTTGTTTATTTCTTGAAGCATGTATCTGTCCTTGTTCCATGTAATCACACCTACAGCACATGGCCGCTACCACTGAACTTTAAAAACTAATTCAGAAAGCAAATGGCAAGTTATGTTAAAACCTAGCTAGTCTTATTACCTATTTCTAAAGCCTCTGCTCAACAATAAGAATTTAAGGAAAAATAAGCAGTATTATAAAACAAAGTTACTATCATAATTGTCCTTTTTTTTTTTTTTTTTAAGATGGAGTTTCACTCTTATTGCCCAGGCTGGAGTGCAAAGGCGCTACTTCTGCTCACTGCAACCTCTGCCTCCCGGGTTCAAACAGTTCTCCTGCCTCACCCTCCCGAGTAGCTAGGATTACAGGCATGCACCACCACGCCTGGTTAATTTTGTATTTTTAGTAGTGATGAGGTTTTGCCATGTTGGTCAGGCTGGTCTCAAACTCCCGACCTCAGGTGATCTGCCCACCTCAGCCTCCCAAAGTGCTGGGATTACAGGCGTGAGCCACCGTGCCCAGCCCATAATTGTCATTTTTAAGGTGCCTCTCAAGATATGGCACGTTATTATTCAGAAACAGCACAATACCTACACCTTCTATAACATATCATCTGCATTATCATAACACATGTGAAAAACCATAATCTAGAACCAAACATCTTTAATAATTTTTAAAATGTTTACAGTATAGGTAGAATACAAAGTTTATTTATAACCTCTCTCATTCCAAAATGAGTTTGAAACTGAAACCTACTAATATATTTTACAAATTGATTTAAAAGGATAGTTGAAACAAAGTAAGTTCATGAAAAAATATCCAACTATCCTTAACATCTTCATCTCAAACATTAGGACAAATACCTAATCCATGCAGGGCTTAAAACCTAGATGACGGGTTGATAGGTGCAGCAAACCACCATGGCACATGTATACCTATGTAACAAACCTGCACGTTCTGCACATGTATCCCAGAACTTAAAGTAAAATTTAAAAATAAATAAATAAATAAATAAAAACATTTTCCTCTCGAAGAACTCCAGCTAATTATGTTTCAAATTTATCATATATTATATTGATCTATGAAGTCAATAACTTTTAAAAGGTTACTGGGTCATTTATTCATTGCAGGATAATTCATGAACATCAGCCATGTAACTATAACTGTTCTACATTCTCAACTATTAAATGGTGATATTCCATTGCAAGGAGTTTTGTTAAGATTTCTGCATTAAATGATGTAGAAATATATAAGTGCTTCTGAAAATTTTATGTTCTACTTGCTTGTTTCAAAATGGGCCTATGATTAAGAGAACACATTTTTTAACGTTTCTCTGTTAACGTACAAATCTCACTCTCCAAAGTTTAAAACCAAATGTTTTGCATCATTATTACACACACCTGCCACCACCTACAGAAAGAACAAAAGTTGTATACTCTAAATACCAACTGTATGTGGCAGTGTTATTATTTTATCCACATTTCTAAAACCTGTTACAAGTGAAAAAAAGATTAAAATAATTTCTGCAGTTATAAACAGTGACACCAAAGTATAACTATTTTTCCAATTCAGACTTTCATTAATGTATGAATACCAAAGCACACTATCTGGTCTTCCTGTTTAACCATAAACATGTCAGGTCTGTTTGGAGTAGTGCTGAATTTGGAAAAGATGAATATCCGGTTGGTAATAGCTTAAAGGTTTTAGAATAAAGCCTACATTTGTGGGTGGCCACAAATCTTAGCTGAAAATTGGCTGAACTATACAGATGTGACTTAGAGAGGTTGGATTTATTGAAATGTTCACAGATTGAGGTGTCAGAAGAGCTGGGCTTCGATTATTTCTGAAAAATCATTTAGCTGCTCAAGACTTTGGTTTCTAATCCATGGAACTGCCCCACATGACCTCTAAGCCCCTTTAGCTCTCACATTCGAGAATTCTGAATCTATAGCATGTGTAACAATTGAAGGTAGACTTTCCAACCCATTCTTTAAGCAGAAGGAGCACTCCAGTCTTCTGACTGGGGTTCATATATGCTTATATCAGGTTAAGTGACAAGAGCATGTCGAAATAAGAATCAGAATGTGAGGATTTATCATCCTTTGTGAGCCACATTCTTATCCTCAGTGCTCAGCAACAGGGCTTAGAGTGCTAACATTTTGATGCAATAATGACAATGCAGTTCACCAAACAAGGCCAAGCTCAGTGGTTTCCAGGAAACTGAAAAGAGAAAGAATGTGGATAGAAATAGTAGAGACTTCAAATGATGGAGTAAATGAATGAAGTTCAAACTGAGAATCAAAAAGAGACACAAAAAAGACCTAAAAAGTGTGGTCAAAGCATTTGGAATGACTAGAACGAGAGAAAGTTTTTCCTAACAATACTAACAAAACATCTTTGAGAGTATTTTATCATTAGTGGGATCAATGGGATAAGGTCAGATTGATGATTTTTTATTTAAAATGCAAAAACTTTTAAAATGGAATTCTTTTGATTTGTGAAAGACAGGATCATTATGCAACTTCATCAAAGGTATTTTTACCTAACTCTAGAAGTCAAAAATGTTCTTTATTTTTTTAAAAAAAACAAAAAATCTTTATTGTCACAATGGAACACTCACACCTCTGAAAAATGAGACAAATAATGAATTATTGTTGCTATTCATTTAAATTATTCAAAAAGTCCATCATTATGTTAATGGATTAAAATATCCTTAAATAAAAAAATGATATAATAAAATTGCCTCAATTATGGCTCCCTTTTCTTTAGAAATAAAGGCAATTTAATAGAAAGTGAAAATTATCTAATAAAGGTAAGTTATAGCACATATTCTATGTCCCTTCAGGTGGTTGTTAGTATATATGCACCAATATATGAATATACATATATAACACAGTTGATAAAATCTATCTTAAATGTTTATTTTTATGTTTTGTATCATATATTTTCAATTAGAAGTCCTATATTAGCCTGGTGCGGTGGCTCACGCCTGTAATCCCAGCACTTTGGGAGGCCAACGCAAGCAGATCACTTGAGGTCAGGAGTTCGAGACTAGCCTGGCCAACATGGCAAAACCTCATCTCTACTAAAAATACAAAAATTAGCCGGGTGTGGTGGCACATGCCTGTAGTCCCCGCTACTCAGGAGGCTAAGGAAGGAGAATCGCTTGAACCTGGGAGGCAGAGGTTGCAGTGAGCCGAGATCACGCCATTGCACTCCAGCCTAGGCAACAGAGCGAGACTTGGCTCAAAAAAAAAAAAACAAAAAGTCTTCTATTGACAAAGTCCAGGTCCTTGTCATTTTTATCATCCTACCATAGTATTAAATGGGTTAATATTATATAAGTTGCTTTGACATTCCCTTCTTTGAGAACATTTCTTTCCTGGGGCTTTTTTGTTTGTTTGGTTCATTGGTTGGTTTCCTTGGGCATTATTACTTTGAAAATATTCCGAAAAGTAGAATTATACAGCTCAAAAATATGAATCATATTATAGCTGTTGTTACATTCATTGACCAATTGTTTTCCAGGAGAAAAAATAAACCATTCAAAAAGCTACCAATAATGTCCAAATATCACTGTCCCAATCTTTACACCACTCTTACTGACACATAATGATATCATATTTGTCATTCTTTTGGCTGGCCTAACAGGTGTATATAGTTCCTACAAGTTGTCTGAATATGAATTTTAATTGCTGGTAAGGCTGAATATTATTCCTTGTGATGACTCACTCTATTTTTCTAAATACATAAAAACCATTTACTGAGATACAATAAGCAATGATCTCTTGTACACATAGATGCTTTCCACATTTTTAAACATTAATTTATTTCTGTATAGACACAACACATGTATATTACAGAAGTCTGAGATATAAAGGAAAGCACAATAATAATATAAAAATCACCCATAATCCCAACACACTTTTCCCTTTAAGTAGTGTGTGTTACAAAAAGTTAATTTCCTTTCTTTGCCTCCCCATCCATCCCAATCCCTGCTAAAAGTAACTGCTGGTAAGCATTTGGTATACGTATATTGTTCCAGGATTTTCCTATGACTCTTTTTATTAAAATGGTATCACACTGATCACTATCTTCTGCAACAGGCTCTTTTTCCTTAATGCTCAATCACAGACATCTTTTCAAGACACATAGACTTACCTCATTCTTTTGATAGGCAGATGGTATTCTAGTCTGTGTCAGTACAATAAGTTATAACACTGGGTTAAAGCAAGGCAAAAGGGTCCCAGCTGATATCTGAGGTATATATATTACATTTTTTCAGTTATGGTCTCATAGGTAACCATCACCAATTCCCTTGCCCCCATAGGTATCTGCCACCAGTTCCTTTGCCACCTTGATCTTCCATTGCAATCACCCAACCTCTCCTCACCCTTGCCTCAACTCATCACCCCTCATCTCCAGCTTTCGTGGACTCCCGAGAGCTGTCAGAGAAACCCTTCAGCCTTGCTGGCTGGCTCCATTTCACAGCAGGGTTTCCAACCTCCCCTGGGCTACCTGACTGTTTACCATTGCTTTTATCTTATTTTCACTGGCTCTATTCCAGTCCCTTCCTACCCTTCTTCAATCCCCACTCTACCCTCCCACTCTGACCATATGGAGAGGTCGCTAATTTACAGGGTAAGTAGAGAACATTCAAACATGGCCTCTCACACCTTTTCTTCATCTCTCAGCCTGCCTTTCGTGGCCCACCCTTCCTTTCTTTCATCCTGAATAAGGAAAAGGGTACCCTGGTTCTTCTCCAAGGCTTACCCCTCCATCTTCAATGTTGCCCTCCATAAGACGTCCTTCCCCCCTGGAAACAAGCTTATGTAAATGTCATATTAATTATGTTAATAATAAAAATAGCAAAACAAATGTATATCACACTTAAAATGTCCAGACCCTGTTCTAAGTACCTTACATATACTAATTTAAACTTCGTAACAGCCCTATGAGGTGAGTGTTACAGTAATTGTAATTATCTCCATTCTACAGATTAACGAACTGAAGCACAGAGGGCTCAGGGGACCCGCCAAGGTCACACAGCTACTAAGTGCACAGTTGAGATTCAAACCCCAAGCAGTCTGACCTTTAACCACCATGCCCCCTATAAAAAGCTTATATACTAGGACCGGGGAAGTGATTTAGGGCAGAGTGGGGTTAGAAGTCTGGATGGGCAGAGAAGCCTGCAGAGCACCCAAACCAACAGAAAACTACTCTCTTCTTTGTCTGGTTTGAAGTACCAGAGACAGACATCACTTGTATGGCAAATGATGGAGAGACTGTATGTGGGGGCTGTCTTATGGTGCCTATTCTATGAAAACAGATACTCCCATTATCTCTTCATTCGAACGTCTCAAGTTGTCTCCATACAAGTAACCTGGTGGAAAACTCCTATCCATAGCTAAAGCCACTACACCTAACCCCATGGGAACCAACTAGGCAAGCGGCAGGTGGCTCAGCACAAACTCCCTGACATGTGAAAAGAGCTCAAATGCAGCTCCTCCACCTATTCACCACCTACAGCCTGAGACACTCACCTAAACCATCCAGGCACCCCATGATACTTCAACACTCTCTACCCAGCCAGTGTCACTCCAGTCTAGTTTGAATACTTAGTCCCAGACAGACCATTTCCAATGAGATAATTCTAACTTTCTTCCTCAATATTTACCAGAAATATGTCTCTTTTTGGCTTCCCAATCACCATGCATTTTCCTCCTCCACTATAAAGAATCAAATTAACATTTAACATGTCAGCCCTTTAAATCTCTTTGGGAAGTGACCATCTGTGATTTTTCTACCAAACCACTCCCCTTCCCTCCTACCCCAACAAACACATACAAAAAACACATGCACTAGTCTCTTCTTTGCTGGGCTAAATAAATACATGTAGCCCCATTAACGATCCTTCATATGACCTGGTTTTACATCTCTTCCTCATCTTGGTCACTCTAATATCTACAGATGATCCATTTTGCTTACTTCTCTCTTAATGTGTCCCAGAGCAGCTGTATGACACGGCTAACTCACACTAAGGAAATCCTACAGATGTGCTTCACACATGCTGCTTCCAGCACCCACGGCTCATCCTTCCTCCACTCTCAGAGTGGCTTTTCAAGGCCCCTGATGCCTACTGAGTTTCATATTAAGTGTGTGAGCTTCAACCTCATTTCATTGTCTACTTTCCCTAGCTCCTAATAGCTAAATCCACTGATGCCAACAACTCTACCACCTCCTACGGACTAAATCAAATCCCACTTCCTCAACCAGTCTTGACCAAGACAAATGTGCATCAGCAGCCTCAGCCTAACCCTGAAACACAGAATTAAGCTGCTTTTCCAGCCTTTACTGACAAATCAATCCTGGATGCAGGCGTTTCCAGTACCCCCTAGGGCTCCTATACTGCCCCTTAGCTCACTCTTTCTTCTCCCATCCCTAAAACAGGATATGGGTTTGATCCTTAGATCACCAATTCAATGGCCACAGATTACGTCTTCCACCAGTAATCCTGAAAGGATGTTCCATTGCAGGAGGCAGAATAAGGCAAAACTGCAAAGTTGGCCATTTCCTATCATTCAGAAACCACATTCTCTGGTTGGAGGGCAGTAGACTAATTTTGTATATAGAAAAGACAATCTCGCATTCTCCTAAAAAGTGTTACTAAACTTCCAAAAGTAACTTTCAATAGAAGATTTAATCCAATTAATACCAAATATTTAGGAAACACACAAACTAGTTTTAGATACTATATATTAAAAATAACATCACTTCTTATTAAAAGTAAGTGTGCCAACAATCTCTGGCAAAAGAACAGAGGTCATCTTGCACTACTCTCTTGACTTTAAAGCAATGAAATGAAGTCTCTCAGACAGTGGTCCCCAACCTTTTTGTCAATAGGGGGAGGGGTGGGGGAGGGGTATGGTTTTTGGATGAAACTGTCCCACCTCAGATGATCAGGCATTAGATTTTCACAAGGAATGTGCAACCTAGACCTCTGGCGTGTGCAGTTCACAATAGGACTCGTGCTCCTATGAGAATCTAATGCCACTGATCTGACAGGAGGCAGAGCTCAGGTAAAGCAAGAGATGGGGAGTAGCTATAAACACAAATGAAGCCACCCTCACCTGCTGCTCACCACCTGCTGAGCGGCCCTGTACCTGGTCCTTGGTCCAGGGGTGGGGGACCCCTGCTCTGAGAAACTATGCAATTTATTCAAAGTCACAGAGCAGGCTATAAACAAAACTGAAACAAGGACTCAGGTCTCCAGATTCCCGGTCGAAATAGTATCTAGCCATCTATGAGGTACAGTGCGTTTTCAGAATTTGAAACACACTGTATCTTCCCCTCAACAGGTCACATGGTACACAATGGGAATCCACAATTATGAACTCAGTTAGGAATCTACAGTTATGAATCTACACTAAGCAATGAAAACATAAAACAGGGCCAGACGTGGTGGCTCAGGCCTGTAATCCCAGCCCTCTGGGAGGCCAAGGTGGGCAGATTGCTTGAGCTCAGGAGTGACAGATCAGTCTGGGAAACAAGGTAAACCCCTGCCTCTCCTAAATATAAAAAAATTAGCTGGTCATGGTGGCACACACCTGTAGTCCCAGCTATTCAGGAGGCTGAGGTGGGAGGATTACCTGCACTCCAACTTGGGCAACGGAAGTGATACTCTCAGAAAAAAAAAAAAAAAAAACATAGTATAGATTAATATTCATGGGCCTTTATCATGCAGATAACAGCCTCTGAAAGTGTTAACTGTAAAAGACAAAACTATGAAAATAAAATTTGTATAGGGGAACCCAAACATTTCACTCATGAATATTACTGATTATAACAAGTTTATCACACTTTAATTAACAAAAAAACAACATTAATCATGAAAAGAAAAGCAAGTCCCAGAAAGGCAGTAATAGCATAGTTGTTAAATGCTAACCATTTGAATCCTATCTCCTCCACTTACTAGCCGTATAACCTGAAGGAATTAGTCAATCTCTCTTTTGCTCCATTTCTTCATCTACAAAATGAGGACTGGTATTTACCTTATGGAGCAGCTGTGATGATTAAACACTTCAGTATCTCTAAAATACTTGGGACAGTGCCTGGCTCATAGTTGGTATTCAATAACTGCTCTTATCTACTCATGTATTATTCTTTTCCACTTGGATAACAACCAACTCTTGACATTTATTATATCCCTTTAAGTGTAGCCAAACTTCATAAGGCAGTGGAATGACATACGCTTTCTTAAAGGATCCTGGTTTTCAGCCAAAAATTAAATAATGGTAGAGACGTGGTAGAAAAGAACAGGTACAGGTTCAAGGTATGTGATAAATGGCCAGTGTCTTAGTCTGTTTGGGCAACAAAATAATGGTATTTGGGGTGGTTTATAAACAACAGAAACTTATTTCTCACAGTTCTAGAAGCTGGGAAGTCCAAGATCAAAGAGCTGGCAGGTTTGGTGCCTAGTAAGGGCCCATTTCCTTGTTGATAGGGGTGACTTCTCACTACATCCTCACACGGTAAAAGGGGCAAATGAGTTCCCTTGGGCCTCTTTTATAAAGGCACTAATTTCACTCACAAGGGTTTCACTGACATGACCTAATCGCTTCCCCAAATTCTCCACCTCCTAATCCCATCACCTTGGGGATTAGGGTTTCAACAGGAATTCTGGGGGGACACAAACCTCCAGACCACAGCAGTCAGAAATCAGGAGAATGGATCATGGGGAGTGACAGGCTTAGCCTACCTTGGATTGGCAGATATGGGGTGAGAGGAAGTACCAACAGTTTTCAAAACCAATCAAACCACAAACATTTCATTTATCATATTGAATTTACAATGTACCATCATTACCACTACAATGAATGGCCAAGAGCCCCCTTACACTTCCCTACCATTCCTACTTTTTTTTTTTTTGAGACGGAGTCTTACTCTGTCACCCAGGCTGGAGTGCAGTTGTGCAGTCTCGGGCTCACTGCAACCTCCACCTCCCGGGTTCAAGCAGTTCTCCTGCCTCAGCCTCCCAAGTAACTGGGACTACAGGTGCACGCCGCCACACCAATCTAATTTTTTTTGGATTTTAGCAGAGACGGGGTTTCACCTTGTTACCCAGGCTGGTCGCGAACTCCTGAGTTCAGGCAATCCGCCTACCTCGGCCTCCCAAAGTGCTGGGATTACAGGAGTGAGCCACTGCCCCCGGCCCATTCCTACTTCTTCTACTTCATCCCATCAACAGAATCAGGGAAATCTCTCTGAAAATGGAAACAGAGGTCTCCCTGAAATATAACACCCGTGAGATTCTCCATGCAAAGCAAATAAAAATGAGCTCTAAAAGAAGCACCATGTATTCATTCCCTTTAGATCTGCTGCCAACTCTCATGAGGTGACCCTGATCTCCATCAGGCTCTGTGTCAGTGCTGCTATCTGTGGCCTGCGGGCAGTGAGGGCAGTTCAGCTGGGCTTGACCATTAAGGTGTGAAGACGGGATTGTGACACACACTCAGGGGCTCTGAAGGGGAGCATATTTTAAAATCACTGACCTGATGTTTACTCCACAGTGCAGTATATTAAGTGGAATAATGACAGAGGGAGTGACTGGAAACAAGAAATCCTACAAAAACCAGGTTATAAGTGGCTAAGGCATGAGGTGACAACACTGAGAGAAGGGTGATAAAAGTAGGGACAGAAAAAAAAAGACTTTGAGTCATAAGAAACTCAGGAAGAATATGGCAACAAATTAGTCACATTGTTTAAAACTCAAAGAGGCTTGAAGATCACCCAAGATGACAGAATTTAGCAGGAAACCAAAAGGGGTTACTGCAGGTAATTACCACAAGACCACAGTCACAAGCTCAGCCTTGACATGTTTAATTTTAGGGAAAATCCAGGTATCCAGCTAAAAACATGCTGTAGGTAGCTGGAAAATCATAATACGATAGAGCATTTCTAACAGGTTCAGAGTATCAACCAGCTCACAACTGGGTTGCTCTAAGAGTTTTCACTCATCAGTAATGACATGTCTTCATGTTGAGCAAGAAAAACATGAAGTAGGCCAAGA
Source organism: Macaca thibetana thibetana (assembly GCF_024542745.1). NCBI lineage: Eukaryota > Metazoa > Chordata > Mammalia > Primates > Cercopithecidae > Macaca > Macaca thibetana. The sequence goes on from NC_065584.1 coordinate 124,100,483, forward strand.
AAGACTTGGAATGCATTAAAATTCATTAATTACTAATAATATATTAGTAATTACAAACAAAAAGTGAGAGAATTTAAGCTATAAGTTCAAAACAGAAGGATGATTTTAGGGAGAACTACCAAATTTTTCCACAAAAAAATGAGTATTTGTGTCACTGTCAGAATATTAGGATTAAGGATAATTATTCTGACTTCAGATAGTATCTTACACACTATCCGAAGTATCTTACACACTATCTGAAGTCAGAATATGCTTTATGTTATTTAAATTAATGTTTTATATTATATAAATTGCTTAAATTCAGAATAATATCAAAGTCCTATGAATTATATGTTTAGCTTTTATTCACATTGTGACTGACAAATTCACATGGCTGATTTAACACATGAGAAGAGTCATAAAATAGTCAAAAGAGACTGAAACCTTTTTTGGTACAAGTTTTGGTTATACCATCTTTAAATAAGAGAGATGGTCAGGTGTGGTGGCCCACACCTGGAATCCTAGCACTTTGGGAGGCTGAGTGGGGCAGGTCACTTGAGCCCAGGAGTTCGAGACCAGCCTGGGCAACATAGAGAGACCCCAACTCTATTTTTGTCTAACAAAAAGTTAATTTAAAAAAAAGAAAGACTTACCACATTTTCCTTCATCATTCTCAGCTTTTCATCAATCTCTCTCAGCCGAATACGCAGATCCCGTTGCTCTTTGGTGTTCCTGAGTACCTTTTCTCCTGGACTTACTTCCATATTTTTTTCACCATCAAGGTCAGGTTCCTAATTAAGAAAAAAAAAAAAAAACATCATTTCCAGGCTGGAAATGTGCTGTCACATACCAACCTCAAAGCAACTGAGCCTTGAGGGTTAGCTTTGCTTCTCGAACAATATTTCTTCCCTTCAAAACAATATTTTATAATGCTTTAAAGTCTTTCCATTTTAGGAGGTAAAGGTCCAATTGTACATACAAAAAGCAGGAAAGGAACCCAATTTTTATTGCATACATTCTACTTAGCAAATTATTAAAAGAGTGTGTCAATTTCAAGAAGTGATTATTTTATATTTGGCTTCATTTCTCACTTCTGGTAGCTTTCAATCTCTAGAAGCATCCTGATATGGTTTGGCTCTGTGTCCCTACCAAATCTCATGTCAAATTGTAATCCCCAGCGTTGGAGGTGGCGCCTGGTGGGAGGTGACTGGGTCATGGGGGTGGAGTTCTCATGAATGGGTTAGCACCATACCCTCAGTGCTGTTTTCGTGATTGTGAGTGAGTGAGTTACCACGAGGTCTGGTTGTTTAGAAGTGTGTATCACCTCCCTCTTCTCTCTCTCTTCCTCTTGCTCTGGCCATGTAAGAAGTGCCTGCTTCCCCTTCACCTTCTGCCATGATTGTAAGTTTCCTGAGGCTTCCCCAAAAGCAGAAGCTGCTATGCCTCTTGTACAGCCTGCAGAACCGTGAGCCAATTAAACCTCTTTTCTTTATAAATTATTCATTCTCAGGTATTTCTTTATAGCAGTGAGAGAACAGTCTAATATACATCTAGAGGCTGAATTATTATCAGAAATATTTTTTAAAGGAAATCTAATGTTAGGGAGGAGTTTGGAAAAAATGGTATCAAGGTCTCTTTGCAATGCTAAGCAGTCAGCATTTTATAAACTTTTATGAAGACACACCTGCTATGAAGTAGGACACATGGTAATCTGAAAAGCACCCTGGATTTCATTTTTAAATTGAAATTATTTTAATAATCTACAACTAGGATTTTTTCTAAATCTTAGGGCAAGCAAAGAGAAGGAACAAAAAGAAATAAATTATAAGTTGGACTTAACAACATTTTTAAATGTTGCTTAATCAAAGCCACCATTGAGAAAATGAATAAACCACTAACTGAGAGACAATGATCATAACACACATATCTGACAGAGGACTTGTATCCAGAACACATAAGGAACTCCTACAACTCGATAATAAAAATAATCAAATAGACAATAACAATCAATCAAATGACAATCAAATTCTATAAAGACTTGCACAGATACTTCATAAAAGCTGTGTGCATGACAAATAAGAACATGAAAACCTCCTCCACATCATTAGTCATTGGGGAAATTCAATTAAACCACAACGAGACACTACTACATAACCACTAGCATGGCCCAGATGAAAAACTGAACACCAAATGCTGGAAATGTGTGAAACAAGAGGGACTCTCTTACATTGTTTGCAGGACTATACAATGGTACAACCACTTTGAAAAACAGGCCCTTTCTTTTTTTTTTTGAGATGGAGTCTCGCTGTGTTGCCAGGCTGGAGTGCAGTGGCACAATCCCCACTCACTGCAACCTCTGCTTCCTGGGTTCAAGAGATTCTCCTTCCTCAGCCTCCTGAGTAACTGAGATTACAAGCATGTGCCACCATGCCCGGCTAAGTTTTGTATTTTTAGTAGAGACAGGGTTTCACCATGTTGGCCAGGATGGTCTCGATCTCTTGACCTTGTGATCCACCCGCCTTGGCCTCTCAAAGTGCTGGGATTACAATTGTGAGCCACCATGCCAAAACAGGCCATTTCTTAAAAAGTTAAATGTTTGTCGATCCTGTGACCCAAAAATTCAACTCCTATGAATTTATCAAAGAGAAATTAAAATATGTAACTATAGCCTTGTACACAAATGTTCATGGCAGCTAAAAACTGAAAACAGCCCAGGTGTCCATCAATAGAAGTATGATAAACTCTGGTGAGTACCTGCCACAGCTGGGACCATCAGAGCGTTTCTCCTGGAGCTCCATCTTCCGGTTAGGTTTAGTCAAAGTAAGGAGAGGAGTTCTAGGAGAGTAGAGGACAGAAGGAGAGAGAGCTTGGGGTATTTTTCCCCTTCCCCCCGTACTTTTGCATCACAGTTTGGGCAGTGATGTATCCCTGAGATGTGCTGAGTTTTCTTAGATTCAACTGCATGTTCATGCTCAAAGACTAACAGAGGACACACTTAGAGCCACTCTACTCAGAAGGATATAAAACAGGAAACACAGCAGGGCAGTATCAGGTATCCCTTTTCAATGGGAGTGTTTGCTACAGTCCATGCCAAAACAATATAGGTATAAAGAGCAAAACAGCTATAAGCTGCCTGTCTTAAAATCCGCCTATCCTACAGGAGCCATTATATCTTGAAATGCCCCCACAGGCACACTGAGTCCAGGGACCCAGCAAGAAATGTGCCCAGCCACAAGAATCACTGCAGTGAGAGATGCCCAAAATATGGCTTCTCCATCAGGTCTTTATAATTCTCCCAATCCAGGGATCATTTTAAGCATAAGCAAAGTTGCCTCCTAACGTATTTGGCATTCCAACTTTTCTCAGACTGCCAAGGAAACAGAGTTAGGAAACTAACTACAGCTCAAATGCTCATGCTGAGGGGGCTGGGGTTGGCTAACCCTTTGCTCATGTCCTCTATTATTACAACTTCAGATGGCCAGTTCTTCTCCCCCAGCTCCAGCTCTTGCTGAGCTCCCACACACTTTTTCTTCCCCCTGTCCACTGTGGCTAGTCTCTTGGTGTCCCAACATCCACTGTTAGCTCCTTTAAAGCTATATAAATAGTCCCTTCATATAATTATCTTCAAAATACAAGCTAGGTATTCCTTTTGTTTCTTGTCAAAAACTCTAACTGATATATAGAGTGTGTGTGTGAGTGTGTGTGTGTGTAGAGAGAAATAGACTGGAAGGAAATTTAACAATAATTAACTTGGTAAAAATCCTGATTATTTAATCTTATTTTTCTTGTTTTTGTAGTTCCTGAATTTCCTACAATAAACATGTATCAATTTCATAAGCAGACAGGCCTTTTTTTTTTTGAGACACGGTCTTATTCTGCCAGCCAGGCTGGAGTGCAGTGGTGCAGTCACGTCTCACTGCAGCCTCGTCCTCCCAGGCTCAAGCGATCCTCTCACCTCAGCCTCTCAAGTGGCTGGGACTACAGGCGCACACCACCTTGCCTGGCTGATTTTTTGTGTATGAAGAAGGAATGGATGTCACTATGTTGCCCAGCCTGATTTTGAACTGCTGGGCTCAAGGGATCCTCCTGCCTCAGCCTCTCAAAGTGCTGGGATTACAGACGTGAGCCACTAATTTTTTATTTTTAACAAATTTTTCTACCAAGGCCATTTTTGTTCTGTTCTGACAATGTGACTCTCCATACCTGAGAGGTATAGACCCGAAGGCTGGATTCTAGCTTCAGTTCTGCAGGAACAATCAGCTGTGTACTTTTAAGGAAGTCACCTCCTCTTTCTGGGTCTCAATTACTTCTGAGAAAGTTATTTCCCCTTCTAATAGCTTATGAGTCTGTAATTCTCTACAATTAGACCCAAAGGATATACAACAGCTTTCTTCAGTCATGGCCTCCAATAGCATAACCGTATAGTTCAAATATTTGAAAAATATTGTATGATGAAAGCAGAGGCCAAGAGGGGGCAAGGAAAGGTAGCCACTGATGCTGACAGAAATTGCCCAGCTGCAAACTCAAAAAGCTCTGTGGTGCCAGGAAAGATCCTTTTCTCACAACAAAGTGCCAACCAGGACTGTCTGTCCTTGTAATCATCAGGAAGTATCTTGATTTCTCATAGTAGAAATGTTTAATCAGATTCTCTGACCGACATATCATTTCTGTGTTTCTGAGTCATACAGGAATGCTTTTATGGAGAATTCAATAAAAGCTGTACTCGATATGCCACAAGAAGGGAACTGTCCCTGAGGCCAAGATCAATAGATACTTGTTGATTTGACTAATTGCTTGCCAAGAGATTCTGAGTTTATCCTTAGAAAAAGTATGTGTGGTGTTGAGTAGGCCAAAAGGGATCTTTGAAGCAAAATAAACTCATTTTCAAAAGTCAAAAACAGAGGAAATTACCCACAGCTTCGTAAGTTATTTGATATGCAAATAAGGCATGCGTTAAGGATTGGCAAAATACAAACCTGTCTAAATAAAGCCAGTTTGGCCTATGTTTTCAAGCTAATGCTATACATTTCCATAGGCTCCTGCTATTTCCTGTCATCAGATGGATCGTGTGCCTGGCAGTACCAAAAGTAGAGAAAAAGATATTTCAGGCAGATTGTTTTTATCACCTTGGAATAATGCCATAAAATGAAGGAAACCTTGACTACATCAGAAGCTTAACAGAGGGAAGCAAAGAAATATAAGCTTCACAGTAATCTGTAAAATGGAGGTGGCAAGGGTAGTTTCCCAGATTTAACTGGAGATCTAACAGATTGGCACTGGAGGTAAAGAGCTCTGAAGTAACTTCTTGTTTGTTCCTCAAACCCATAAATCCATGCTCCTGTGGCTTCTATGGGTTTTGGAAACGAACAGATGGTCAATAAGATTTCTGTGCCTGTAACTAGCATACATTTAAAAAATCCTAAATTCCTGCCCTCAACCAACACTTTAAGTACATCTGGGGTCAAGTGGAGTCCATGGCCATTACTGGAACTATACAAATCCCTGGACCCAATAATAAAACATCTTTCAGAATTACATGTCAAACAATGGTCGTATTTCCTCAACTTCAGCTAATATTGAGACAGGAAGAGACCAAAAAAAAATTAATTGTTGCTGTCAGCAATAATAGCATGATCTTGGCAAGAAAGGAGATCAATATAAACTACAATTTTCCTCAATCAAATGCTTGCTAATTTTTTCTGGAGCTTACCAAATTGTGTACAACTGAATCAATATTTTAAGAATAAGAAAATAAATCAAATTAAGGAGGACCTTTATATTCAATTAAACTAGTTAGTTTAAGAACACAGTGATGCCGCCTGTCAAGGAGAGCCATTTCTGAGGCCCTCCCCAATCAGAAAAAAAAATCTAATGGTGAACTGGAATTCTAGATTTAGTAAAACTGATTTCATGAGAGATGAATAAACTGTACTTGTATATAAGAGCCAAATGGAATAGAAGTTATTATTGAATCCAGTTGCTAAGGATTTAAGAAACTGAATGCTTACATAACTCCTATATCTTAGATATTTCTGGAGAGAACTGGAATCTAATACATCTACAAATAAGAAGTATGGTAACTAAATTATAGAACATCACTCAGTTTTATGATGGGATTTACAATACATGGAAAGAACGAACTGATTTGTTGAGGGTTAGGAGATGGATACAGAAAAGTATGCACAGTTAAACCACAGATCTTAAGAAAAAATTGCTTCAATTAGTTCTCTTGCTAAGACAAAATGAAAATAAAAAGCAGATGTAAAAACTGCAACCACATATTATTCACATTACAGAAAGAGCAGTAATATGCCATTCTTTCTTTTGACTGTGACCACATGCTTTGTTTTATGCTAAGGAAATCAGATGCGTAAAAGCCAAATGCCGCTTTTAAAACATTGCCATAAAGTTAAGTGCTGGGCCAGAGCATCTATATGAGAACATCACAATCAGCGAGCCCGTAAAGAGAAGAAGACTTCTTATCTGCCCTTTTCACAAAGACCAACACCTCCTTCATCTCTGAGCCACATTCCTAGAGTTCCTCAAACTATTCTAACTCAACCACATTGACCCAACCACATTTATCATCTTAAATCTATGTGGATACCAACTTACTACCTTATAGTTACCATACACAGATAAGTCAGAAAGTCTATGTTTCAGCTTGTTCAGAAAACTGTTTTCTTGACCAACAAAAATAAATCTTCAAAGGAATCTTTAAAATATCATGCCTTCATCAAATAACCCTTCCTTTCCCCGCGCTCCCGCAGCATACACTTTCCGTACTTTTCATCCGATCAGTGCCCATCTGGTGGTGGTTCCTGTTTCACTGCACAGTCACTCCACAACTTGTTCTATGCTTACATCACATCCTCTGGTATCCTACAAGCTACCTTGAGGTCAGAGATCAAGCTTCATACTAGTCTGGACACTACATCAGCCACTACAGTATCTCCCACGAAATAAGCAGGCATTCAAAAATGTACTGATGATCTCTGCAAAGGCTGGACAAGCAACATAAATGCGTGAAGTGGGCCTCAGGGCCTGCCATGCAATATAAAGTGGTGGATACTGCAGCAAACTGGAGAATCTGTGCCCCATAGAAAGAGCAGTTGCTATTCAGCTCAATCCAGTAATTGCCAAGCAAGAATTTAGGTCTAATGCTGACATATTTTCTAATTTGAATTTTTCAAGAGAGAACTAGAAATTTGGATTTTTATAGGAATTCACCTAATTTTTTAAATGTTGACTAAGAAAAATCTTTAAACACTTTGTAAGCAAAAGGAGGCCCATCTGGGAGATTAATTTCTCCTGTAGGTCAGGAGTTCCTGACCCCCAGACCATGGACAGCTCTGGTAGGTGGCTTGTTAGAAATCGGGCCCCAGAGCAGGAGGTCAGTGGCAGGCACAAGTAAAGCTTCATTTGTATTTGCAGCCACTCCCCTCACTCGCCTCACCACCTGAGCTCTGCCTCCTGTTAGATCAGCAGCGGCATCAGATTCTCACAGTAGTGTGAACCCTATCATGAACTGCACATGCAAGGGATCTAGGCTGCACACTCCTTATGAGAATCTAATACCTGATGATCTGTCACTGTTTCCCATCACCCCTGGATGGAACCATCTAGTCGCAGGAAAACAAGCTCAGAGCTCCCACTGAGTCTACATTATGGTAAGTTGTATAATTATTTTGTTATATATTACAATGTAATAATAATAGAAATAAAGTACACAATAAATGTAACATGTTTAAATCATCCCGAACCCATCCCTCTCCCTGGGTCCGTGGAAGAACTGTCTTCCATGAAACCAGTCCCTGATGCCAAAATGGTTGGGGACCGCTGCTGTAAGCCACCAGTTTTCAGCCTCGTGATACACAATGGTGGTCTTCTTCTGTGTCTCTGGTCCCTCTGCCTCCTTCCCTAGTTCCTCTTCCTCCTCCTGCCCCTCACTTATGGAAATAGACTTTCTGGATATTCCTTGGATGTGCTCTCTCCCTCCCCTCTGAACCACCACAGCACTTTACTTATAGCCTTCTATGAGCCTGGGCACGGTGGCTCACGCCTGTAATCCCAGCATTTTGGGAGGTTGAGGCAGGTGAATCTCTTGAGGCCAGGAGTTCAAGACCAGCCTAGGCAACACAGTGAGACCACATCTCTACAAAAAATAAAAAAAAAAAATAGCTGGTGTGATGGCGTGCACCTGTAGTTCCAGCTTCTGGGGAGGGTGAGGTTGGAGGATCACTTGGGCCCGGGAGGTGAAGGCTGCAGCAAGCCATGATTGCACCACTGTACTTCCAGTCTGGGTGACAGAGCGAGACCTTGTCTCTTGAAGAAAAAAAAGCTTTCTATGGCACTTGCCTGTGCTGTCTTGTCCACAGTTTTCTACATATACTCAATACCTCCCATAAAGAAATACATTCTTGGCCGGGCGCGGTGGCTCAAGCCTGTAATCCCAGCACTTTGGGAGGCCGAGACGGGCGGATCACGAGGTCAGGAGATCAAGACCATCCTGGCTAACACGGTGAAACCCCGTCTCTACTAAAAAATACAAAAATCTAGCCGGGCGAGGTGGTGGGCGCCTGTAGTCCCAGCTACTCGGGAGGCTGAGGCAGGAGAATGGCGTGAACCCGGGAGGCGGAGCTTGCAGTGAGCTGAGATCCGGCCACTGCACTCCAGCCTGGGCAACAGAGCAAGACTCCGTCTCAAAAAAAAAAAAAAAGAAAAGAAATACATTCTTTATGTCACTTATAATAATATAATTCGCTGAGTTCTGTGTCACTGTGCTAAACACTTTATGTATATTAACTCAGCTACTCTTTACAAGAACCCTAAAGAAATTACTATTATTTTATAAACAAGGAAAACAAGGTTTAGAGAGCTTCTAATTAGTGCCCAAGTCCACAGAACTAGTAAATGTTAGAGCTAAATTTGAGGTGAGACTTTTTTTTTTAATTATACTTTAAGTTCTAGGGTACAGGTGCACAACGTGCAGATTTGTTACATATGCATACATGTGCAGATAATTTCCATCTTTTTTTTTCTTTTATTTTTCTTTTTTTGGGACGGAGTCTTGCTCTGTCGCTCAGGCTGGAGCACAGTGGCACAATCTCGGCTCACTGCAAGCTCTGCCTCCCAGGTTCACACCATTCTGCTGCCTCAGCCTCCCGAGTACCTGGAACTATAGGTGCCCGCCACCACACCTAGCTAATTTTCTTTTGTATTTTTAGTACAGACGGGGTTTAACCGTGTTAGCCAGGATGCTCTTGATCTCCTGACCTCGTGATTCGCCCACCTCGGCCTCCCTAAATGCTGGGATTACAGGCGTGAGCCACTGTGCCCAGGCTGAAGTGAGACTTTCTGATTCCAAAGTATTTTATTTGCCTGATTCACCTTTAAGTTCTCTACAATTCCTTATATCCAGGAGCACTCAGTATGTGTTGAATCAATTGTTCAAAAACAGAAATTTATATTCCACTTAAAAGAAATTCTTAAGGAGGACGTAGAAAAATTACTGGTGAGTTAATGGTTTGCAGAAGAGTTACAGTGAATATGAACTATGAATATTTGTGGATTAGCAATTGATTGGAACTCATTCATCAACTACACAGATACACAGGGTTTATTCAAGATACGTGTACTTATACAAAAAGTAGTCCAATCCAAAAATAATATCCTTAAAATACTTTGCCATGTTAGCATTTTTGCTTTGAAAATTCAATGTGCAATGCTGGTTTTAGTTAGAAATGAAGAAATGCCAAAGGGAAATTGAACAAAAGCTCAAAAGATATTCTTTTTTCTTTTACATGCAAAAAGCATAAATTATTTCTTTTTAACAACTACATTTTTGTTTCTACATCCAATGGGAATCCCAAAATGTTGTTTTCCCTTTTCTTTCCAAATATATGTTGTTTCACATAAAAACACATAATCTCAGTATGTAACAAAAATGTAATGTACTGGTTTTCCCTTTCATTATTTTTAAAATATCTTATCTGAACCATAAATGTGAACTCTGAAAATGTGATTTTGTTGATGATGAGAAAATGGGACCATATTCATGCTTTTTATTTGAAATCCTAATGGCCCAACAAAGCTCTGAATTCTCTGTCTCTTTCAAGAAGAGGAGGAAACAAGGGTCACCAGGTCATTCCCGTGCTATATTTTTGCCAAAAATGCACCTTTTGGATGGCTCTATCAGTGCCTCGGACTTCACAGACTTCACTTCATTTGACAGTCATGAAAAACACATTTTTTCACATTTCATGAAAAACACATTTAAGACCATAGTTCAGCTCTGAGATTTCAGCTACCCTTGAAATCTAACAACAACAACAAAAATAAACTGAAACATGAAAAGAACAAAGAGTATCTCTGAAACATTTTATTATTCTATGTAGGGTTCCTCCTTTTTGAAAAATAGAATTCAGTAACATAAATAAACTAGCCTAACTCATGTCAAATTCCTGAGATATGGCCAGGCACGGTGGCTCACGCCTGTAATCCCAGCACTTTGGGAGGCCAAGGCAGGTGGATCACGAGGTCAGGAGACAGAGACCATCCTGACCAACATGGTGAAACCCCATCTCTACTAAAAATACAAAAATTAGCCGGGCGTGGTGGCGGGCACCTGTAGTCCCAGCTACTCGGGAGGCTGAGGCAGGAGAATCGCTTGAACCTGGGACGTGGAGGTTGCAGTGAGCTGAGATTGTACCACTGCACTCCAGCCTGGTGACAGAGCAAGACTCCATCTTAAAATAAAATAAAATAAAATAAAATAAAATAAAATAAAATAAAATAAAAAACAAAGTCCTGGGACACATTCAAGTGAGGACAAAGATTCCAATTATCTCTGTTTTCCAAATATTTTCATCCCACTGCAGAATTTCAAATCGATAGTGGGAACAACAGCACCACTACTGCAGTTTAAAGGATCAGAAGCAGCTGTTCTGTCCTTTAGAAATACAACCAGTTACAAAACTGTTTCCTTGGAACACCTTCCTACTGCTCCTTTCCCCTCAGGTTGCTTCAACTGGCATGAAGCTAGATCCCTAACCTTCAACTGACAGCTTAGAGAAGGTGCTTACTATAAATCAGAAGGATTACCTATAGGCTACTGATATTTAAATCTTTGGATGTTCTACAAAGATCACAGCCATCTACGATTGTAGAGAAAATGATCTGGTGAAAACTTTCACAAAGCTGCTACAGAGTTATTAATCTCTTATGCAATCAGAAATTTTCTCCTCAGTCTACCACCCAAACCAAACCAGATTCCATGAAGTACTAAAATATAGGGGTGGGGGAGAAATTTACTTTTCTGATATGCCACACCTTCTACCAGATTTTTTTTTTTTTTTTTTTTTTTTTTTTTTTTTTTTGACAGGGAATCTCGTTGTGTTGCCCAGGCTGGAGCACAGTGACACAATCTCAACTCACTGCAACCTCCCGCCTCCCGGGTTCAAGTGATTCTCCTGCCTCAGTCTCTCGAGTAGCTGGGATTACAAGCATGCACCACCACACCCAGCTAATTTTTGTATTTTTAGTAGAGATAGGGTTTCATCATGTTGCATGTTGGCCAGGCTGGTCTTGAACTCCTGATCTCAGGTGATCCACCCACCTTGGTCTCCCAAAGTGCTGGGATTACAGGCATGAACCACCACATCTGCTTTGTAAAAGAATATTTGAGGGAACTACTGAGAGAAGAAACAATTCATTTCAAAACTCTCATAGGAAAGAAGTCAACATAATGAGTTTCACTGCTTGATGTTAAATTAAACGAGCGAAAAGAATGTGGCGGAGTAAAAGGCTGCCACTGCTAACACCTAGTGCCAGAGGAATAAAGAAAAATAAGGCTCTCAAAGGACTCATGAGTGCCATATCAGCTTTATTCCCTCCCCTCACTCTTGATCATGATCGAGATTTAGCTTAAATCATACAGATACAATAATATTAAAATAAATATTTCCTCAGTGACCCCATCCCAGAAAATTACCCAAATGAAAGAAAAGTGAGTAGAAAGTGGAAGTAATCGAAGGAATATACACACTGTTAGGAAACTATGATCACTGGAAAAAGCAACTGGTTAACAACCAGATTGTAAAATTATGTGAACTAGCTTTAGCGCACATTAACTTGAACAGTCTACGGGTTCTTCAAATACCTGATTATTCTGATTTTCAAGTCTTGGAGAAAAGCTGGAAATTGCTGGGGAGGCTGCAGAGAGTTCCTGGAGTTTTATATCAATTTCAGCAAGCTGCTGATGCTGGGTGACTGCCAGTGCATATCCTTTTACTGGGACCACCCAGCCAGACTGATCACCCTAAGAGGAAACAAGGGTCACCAGGTCATTCCCAGGCTATATTTTTGCCAAAATATACCTTTCAGGGGGCTACAACAATGCCCAGGACTTCACACAAACACACACACACACATGCACAAACACACACACACAAACAGAATTAACATTGGGTTAGTAAAAGAATAATATGAAATCGTTTCTGGTTTTGTTATCTGCCAGCCTGCATAAAGTATCTCCTAATATTTTGATGGGGGTTTCCCCTGTGGAACAAATCTCTTAGTTTCACAGTCTGGTTCTCATGACATTCTCATTTATCTACATTCAAAAAATGTTTTGTGACATGTTAAGTAGGAAGAAAGCAGGTTTACCCTGTAATGGAACATGGTATTTTCAAACTCTGTTCCTTAAAAGTAACACAGGGTCTATAAAATCAGTTGCTTTGGTTTCACAAACGTAACTGATCATCTTTCATTCAACTAATATTTGTTCCATATTAACTCATAAAACCCATTCATTACATTCATTCAAAAATCTCATACTAAACGCCTACTGAACATATATATTATGCTAGGCACTGGTGATTCGATAAGAATATCACAAGGTTCTGCCCTCGAGGAGTTCTCAATTTCTTGGCAGCAACAATTTTAACAAGGTATGAAGAGTGCTGGTAAGCCCTGGGCACCATGGGAACCAGAGAGGATCAACTAACCTCTGTGGGCAGGAAAGGGCTGGAGAAAACAGGACCTTAATCAAGGAAACACCATGATCAGGTCTGTATTTTAAAACTGGAACTACTGAGAGCAAGAGTGGAGGCAGAAAGCCCAGTTAAGAAGCAATAGTTATAATCTAGAACAAAAGTGCTGAAAGACTGAACTAAGGAATGTTTTCTGGGAACACAGAACAGAATCCAGAGATATACAGGAAGTAGAATTTACAGAACCTGGAGGTAATTTTGTGGAACAGTACAGGGAGACATAAAGATCAAGGATGAAGAACAAGTTCCTCAAGACACGGATGCCCACTGTCACCACTCCTATTCAACATAATACTGGAAGTCCTAATCAGAGTAATCAAGAAAGAGAAAAAAATAAAAGGCATTCAAATAGAAAGAGAAGAAGTTCAACTATCTCTGTTTGCAGACGACATGATTCTATACCTAAAAACCCACAGTCTCTGACCAAAAGCTCCTATATTTGACAAACAATTTCAGCAAAGTTTCAGGATACAAAATCAATGTACAAAAACCAACAACATTTCTATACACCAACAACATCCAAGCTGAGAGCCAAATCAAGAACGCAATTCCATTCACAAGAGCCGTAAAAAGAACAAAATACCTAGGAATACAGCTAACCAGGGAGGTGAAAGACCTCTACAATGAGAATTAAAAAGCAGTGCTCAAAGAAACCAGAGATGACACAAACAAGTGGAAAAATATTCCATGCTCATGGATAGGAAGAATCAGTATTGCTAAAATGGCCATATTGCCCAAAGCAATTTACAGATTCAATGCTATTCTAAAAACTACCAATGATCTTTTTAACAAAATTAGAAAAAGCTATTTTAAAATTCATATGAAACCAAAAAAGAGCCTGGATAGCCAAGCCAATCCTAGGCAAAAAGAACAAAGGACGCATCACGTTACCTAACTTCAAACTATATTACAAGGCTACAGTCACCAAGAGAGCATAGTACTAGTACAAAAACAGACACAGAGACCAATGGAACAGAAGAGAAAGCCCAGAAATAAAACCACACACATATAACCATCTGATGTGCAACAAAGTTGACAAAAACAAACAATGGGGAAAAGGACTCCCTGTTCAATAAACACTGCTGGCATAACTGGCTAGCCATATGCAGAATATTGAAACCAGAATTCTTCCTTACACCATATACAAAAATTAAGTAAAACCTAAATCTATAAAACCCTTGGAAGATAACCTAGGAAATACCATTGTGGACATAATCCCCATCAAGGATTTCATAATGAAGATGCCAAAAGCAATTGCAACAAAAACAAAAATTGACAAATAGGACCTAATTAAAGAGCTTCTGCATAGCAAAAGAAACTATCAATAGAGTAAACACAATTACAGAATGGGAGAAAATATTTGCAAACTATGCATTCAACAAAGGTCTAATATCCAGAATCTATAAGGAACTTAAGCAAATTAATAAGCAAAGAACAAATAACCCGATTAAAAAGTAAGCAAAAGACACAGACAGACAATTTTCTAAAGAAAACACATACATAGCCAACAAGCATATGAAAAAAATGCTCAACATCACTAATCATTTGAAAAATGCAAATCAAACCACAATGAGATTCCATCTCACACCAGTCAGAAAGACCATTACTAAAAAGTCAAAAAAATCACAGATACTGGCAAAGCTACAGAGAAAAACACCTATATGCTGCTGGTAGGAATGTAAATTAGTTCAGCTATTGTGGAAAGCAGTGTGGCAATTTCTCAAAGAACTTAAAACACAAGTACCATTCAACCCAGCAATCTCATTAATGGGTATATACCCAAAGGAATAGAAATCATTCTACCATAAAGACACATGCATGCAGGCCAGGTGCAGTGGCTCATGCCTATAATTCCAGCACTTTGGGAGGCCAAGGCAGGTGTATGGCTTGCGCCCAGGAGTTCAATACCAGCCTGGGCAACATGACAAAACCTCATCTTTACAAAAAAATTTTTTAAATTAGCCAGATGTGGTGATGCGCACCTGTAGTCCCAGATACTCAGGAGGCTGAGGTGGGAGGATCACTTGAGCCTGGGAGGTCGAAGTTGCAGTGAGCCATGACAACATCACTGCACTCCAACCTGGGTGACAGAGTAAAACCATGTCCCAAGGGTGGGGGGGTGGGGGAAGGCACATGCATGCATATGTTCATCGCAGCACTATTCACAAAAATCAACCTATGCCTTTCAATAGACTGGATAAAGAAAATTTGGGACATACACACCATGGAATACTATGCAGCCATAAAAAAGAATGAGATAACGTCCTTTGCAGCAACACAGATGCAACTGAAGGCCATAATCCTAAACAAAATAACACAGGAATGAAAACCCAAATACTGCACGTTCTCACTTATAAGTGGGAGCCAAACATTGAGTACACATGGACACAAAGAAGGGAACAACAGATACTGAGGCCTACTTGAGGGCAGAGGGTGGTAGGAGGGAGTGGATCAAAAAACTACCTATTGGATACTATTCTTATTACCAGGATGATGAAATAATCTGTACACCAGAGTCCTGTGACACCCAATTTATCTACAGAACAAACCTGCATGTGTACCCCTGAAGCTAAAATAAAAGTATTTTATTTGTTTAAAATAAACAACTTAAAAAATAATAAACTTTGTTATGGCCTTACCAAAAAAATAAAAAGAACAAGTTCCTGATTTTGTGAAGTCGGTGATGGTGTGATGGTGGTCACGTTATCCAAACTAGGGATTATATAGATGCGGTAGGTTTGAAGAGAAAGCTAATGAATTGTTTGGGACCTTTTGAAACTGGCAGACATCCCCCTAGGATATCCACAGATTACGTTAGGCAGTTAAATTCTTTTATGTGAAATTCAAGATAGAGACTTGGGATTGAAATAAATACACTTGACTTACCCACATATCTACAGTGGTTCAAACCCTGGGGGCTGTGAGAATGGATGAGGTCATAAAGGGAAGCATTAGTGCAAAAAGAGGACAGAAGCATCATGAAGAATATTTGGAATAACGTGGCAAGTAGAGGGCAACGAAACTTATTTCATACATTTTGATTTCAAGATGCTAATACCAGGAATTAAGCCCTAGGTGATCATCAGAGGCATTACAGGTAAAAACTTTACGCAGCAAGACTTTTATATTTTTATCCTCTTGACCCTGGCATTCACAGTCCCTGCTTCAGTGAAACCAAACAGTGTGTGGGTCTTGGCAGGGAAGGATCACGACAAGACACTCCTCTCCACTCTCTGACATCGAGACACACAGATGACCTAGACTCGGCTAATCGAAAGCAAACACCCCGAACCTTGAGGGACAGAAGCAAAGCTGCAGGGAAATGATTAATGGAGACAGTGATGGTAGCAGCAATGAGCATCTCTTGGAGAACAAACGTCTGGTGGAGCCAGGTGCAGCCAGCCCCTAACCAGGCTGTTCCTAAAGCCATGTCTATGGCTGCCTGGACATCTGCCTGGTGTACAAACCTGGTTCCCCAAACTTCCCATTGAGTCTATGGACTACTCACAACTCCCAATAAATTCATTTTGTGTCGCTTTAGCCAAAGTCCATCTTTGTTACTTGCAACCCAGAACAATGACTGATAAAAAATTTATTGCCATGCTATTTATAATAAAACATCTAAAAATAGGGGGAAAGTGGGTAGATTGTAGTATATCAATATAAGGATTATGATATAGTCATGAATGTTCTTAAATACACTTGTAAGTTGGTATAAAGAAATTGAGCCTCAGTGAGGTTCAGGTAGCTAAAGGCACACAACTCTAATAAACTGACAGAAGTCCAGGTTCTGATTTAAATTCCATTGCTCTCCGTTGAAAATAAACATGAACAGCTTAAAAAAAAAAGTTATGCATAATTTTTAAAATATATTACCTAATTACTCACAAACTCTAGTAATTTTTCCTAAATAAAGGTGATGTTAATACCATATAGCCCAAATGATAAATAACAAAGAATCACAGAAAAGTAAAGCTATGAAATCGATGATGAAATAGCGGCTAATAGATTTTAAATTCTTGTCTGAATGGGATTATTTTCAAATGACGCTGAAGTTAAAAGAGCATGTCAGATTAAATTCAACAGAAATGTAAATGTTTCATGCACTACACCATTACAGAAATAATGTATGTAAGAGGTAGTAAATGGCATCCTTTTTTTCTATCTGTGTAGCACCTCTACACACCCTTGCTATGTGTGGGGAACTTCTAGCTTTTAGGAATCTTACCTTTCCAAGATAGAACAGAAAATGCTCTTCACCAGCATCCTTTACAGGTAGGGTTCATGCAGGTAACTAAGGGTCCACACCACCAGACTCCCCGACTCAGTACTACCAGATGTGAGTGACCTGAGATCTGATCTAAACCCATTTCACTGGTGAGGGTGGTAGTAGAGACAGCTTAGGGGGTGCCATTCATTGCAAGTGTGAGTTCCCAACACAGATGAAAATATTTTTAAAATTCTAAATAAGTATCCTAGAGCAATAGTCCCCAACATTTTTGGCACCAGGGACAGGTTTCTTGGAAGACAATTATTCCATGGACTGGGGGGGCAAGGTTAGAAAGGATGGTTTCAGGATGAAATTGTTCTACCTCAGATCATCGGGCATTAGATTCTCAAAAAGAGCAGACAACCTAGATCCCACCCATGTGCAGTTCACAATAGGGTTCGTGCTCCTGTGAGAATCTAATGTGCGGCTGATGTGACAGGGGGCTCAGCTCAGGTGGTAATGCTCGCTAGCATACCGCTCATCCCCTCCTGCTGTGCAGCCCAGTTCCTAACAGGCCATGGGACCAACAGGTACCAGTCCCCTATCCTAGAGAGATTCAAGAGAATGTTACATCCATAAAATTATGCATGACGGCTGGGCACGGTGCCTCGCACCTATAATCCCAGCACTTTGGGAGGCCAAGGTGGGCGGATCACCTGAGGGCAGGAGTTCAAGACCAGCCTGGCCAACATGGTGAAACCCTGTCTCTACTAAAAATACAAAATTAGTATAGTGCAGTGGCAGGCACCTGTAATCCCAGCTACTTGGGAGGCTGAGGCAGGAGAATCACTTGAACCTGGGAGGCAGAGCTTGCAGTGAGCCAAGATCGTGCCATTGCACTCCAGCCTGGGCGACAAGAGTGAAACTCCATCTCAAAAAAAAAAAAAATTATGCATGCCACTAAAAAGAACAACCAGAGAAGAGGAGTTCAGGGGGAATTAAAACATAATTATCATTTAGTCACTTTCTTTAAGTTGTGCATTTATTTGTCAAAGATGAGATTGTGGGGCACTTCATAAAGGAAAGGGCACATTTGAAAACACAGATATTTAAAAGAACACAGAGAATTTGAGGAACAGCAAGAAGTCTGGTATGATTTGAGAATATAGTAAATAGATTCCTTCTTCAAAGTTTTCCTAAACTTTTCCTGCTGCACTGCTTCTTCCTCTGAATTTCTATTCTAACATTTGCCACCATCCATCTGACTCTAGAATTTCTATGTTCACCTCCCACATCAGATAAGAGGACTTGCAGAAAGAACGCTCAGTAAATATTAGTGTAAATATATATATATATATATTTTTTTTTTTTTTTTTTTGAGATGGAGTCTCGCTCTGTTGCCCAGGCTGGAGTGCGGTGGCACAATCTTGGCTCACTGCAACTTCCACCTCCCAGGTTCAAGCGATTCTCCTGCCTCAGCCTCCTAAGTAGCTGGGATTACAGGCGTGCGCCACCACACCTGGCTAATTATTGTATTTTTAGTAGAGATGGGGTTTCACCATATTGGCCAGGGTGGTCTCAAACTCCTAGCCCCAAGTGATCGTCCCACCTTGGCCTCCCAAAGTGCTGAGATTACATGCGTGAATCACCACGCTGGGTCTAAAAACAATTGTCTTTAAAAATCTCAAAAGAGAGCTGCGTAGCTAAGCAGCAGAATAGACATGGTTGAAATCCAACTTAGAAAACTGTATAATGAGCTTATATGTACAAAATGGCAAAAAAAGGTTAACATTATGAGAAAGATGTTATAAGACCTGGAAGAGAGATCCAAGAGGTCCTATAGCCATCTGTGGCAGACACTGTCTACTGACTGACATGATCCCCATTTCTACCTCTACTACAAAAAAAGAGAAAGCCATATACCTGACTCCCCCTTCTCACTTGCAGCAACATACTGAACAAACGGCTATGTGTACAGCTTGGCCGGTGAGATGCAGGTAGAAGTCCTGGGGACACCATTCCATCCCCAGTGAAAAAGCAAAGCCTCAGAGGAGAGTCTCTTCGCTCTTTATCCTTCCCTCCTCTTGTCTGCCTGGAAGATGGACACACTGCCTACAGATGCAGCGGCAATCTCGCAAACCTAAAGACAAAATCCACAAAGGAACGCAGAACCCGAGGACAGAAAAACATAAGCTGCTCACCCCTGGATTTCTTGTTACCCCATTTACAGGTATCCCAGAAGGAGAAAAAAGAGATGATGGAAAGGAAGAAATAAAAAACATAAACTTCTGAGCTGAAGGAAGATTTAAACCTTCAGATAGAAAGAGCCTACAAGGGCCGGGCGCGGTGGCTCAAGCCTGTAATCCCAGCACTTTGGGAGGCCGAGACGGGCGGATCACGAGGTCAGGAGATTGAGACCATCCTGGCTAACACGGTGAAACCCCGTCTCTACTAAAAAATACAAAAAACTAGCTTGGGTGTGGTGGCGGGCGCCTGTAGTCCCAGCTACTCGGCAGGCTGAGGAGGAGAATGGCGTGAACCCGGGAGGCGGAGCTTGTAGTGAGCGGAGATCCGGCCACTGCACTCCAGCCTGGGCAACGGAGCGAGACTCCGTCTCAAAAAAAAAAAAAGAAAAAAAAGAAAAAAAAAGAAAGAGCCTACAAGGCACCAAGCAGGAACTGAAATGTTTTTAAAGACACACACAAATACAATCTGATAAAATTGTGAGCTCCAAAATAAGGGGGAAATTCTACATGCTTCAATAAACAAAGGATTTTGCATGCAGAATTTAGTTATCTGCTAAGCTAACATTCAAATGAGGAAAAAATAAATATTTGAATACACAAACACTCAAAAATTATCCACACTCCACTATTTCTTGGTGCAAAATTTTTCAAAAAAGTTCCAGAAAAATAATTCAAGGAATGACTTATACAAATAAATGATTTGTTGAGTCCAAACACACAGTTAATGGTGCGGCTAAAAATTTTGGCTAACTTTTGTTGAGAGAGATTCCTAACATACAAGAAGCATACTATTTTTAAAGGTTAAGATTAAAATGCGTAATATTCTAGAACTAAAATTCCAGATGATTTCAATATATCCTGGAGGAAAGAAAATGAAACACAAGGGAAATAAAAGTACACCAAAGATCCAATCTTGTTAAAATATGAAATTTTAGAAACTAATTACGGAAGTTGAAAAGAAAATATGAATTGTAATATATTTTTAAAACTTGAAGGTTAACAGTACACCAGATCAGAAATAGGATATTAAGTTTCCAAACCACAAGGGAATAGGGAGATAAACAAAAACAAATATGATAAATAAAATATAAAGTTTGATGTCAGGAAAAGATTCAAAAAGTATGTGGTCATAATGATTATGAGTAAATTAAATATCCTCATATTGATAATAACAAAAGATAAAAGATGACAAAACAAAGATAAAGACACAAAAGCAACAGCAAACGCCCAGCTACACAGTACCTGTAAAAGATCAAAAACTAAAATGACAGACATGACTTTAAAATAGAAAGACGACATAAATACTAACAAAAATAATGTGCAAAAGGCAGTATTATTAACAAAAAGTCATTATGAAAGCATTCCTAGAATGTATAAAGAAAATCTATCGCCATAGTTCGATATGCAGTGAGACCATGGGTAGCAGTACTGAACTTCACAATTAATAACAAAACCAGAATGAAACCCAGATCCCTTAATTCTTACTGGTATCTAAGCTTTTGTTAATAAAGCAGACACATTACAGTTATGTGTCGCTTAATGACAGGGATATATGTTCTAAGACAGGTATCACTAGGCAATTCTGTCATTGTGCAGAAATCACTGGGTGTCCTTCCCAAACCTAGACGGTAGAGTGTATTACACACCTGGGCCACATCGTAAAGCCTATTGCTCCTGGGCTATAAACCTGTGCAGCATGTTTTGTAGTTACTGTGTTGTAGGTGATTGTAACACAATGGGAAGTATTTGTGAATCTAAACATATTAAAACATAGAAAAGGTACAATAAAAATATGGTATAAAAATATTTTTAATGGCACACCTGTATAGGGCACTTAACCATAACTGGAGCTTGCAGGACTGCAAGCTGCTCTGGTGAGTCAGTGCTTGAGTGGTGAGTGAATGTGAACGCCTAGGGCATTACTGGCTGCTACTGTAGACTTTATAAACACTGTACATTTAGGCAACACTAAATTTATTTTAAAATATCTTTATTTAATAATAAATGAATTTTAGTTTACTGTATAACTTTTTTACTTTTAAAACTTTTAAATTTGTTTAACTTTTTCACTCTCTTATAATAACACTTAGCTTAAAATACAAACACAGTATACAGCTGTAGAGAAATATTTTCTTTCTTTATAAGCTTTTTCCTATTTTAAAATTTTCTTTTTTTATTTTTAAGATTTTGTGAAAAACTAAGACACAAATGCACATACTAGCCTAGGCCTACACAGGTCAGGATCATCAATATCACTGTCTTCCACTCCATATCTTGTCCCACTGGAAGGTCTTTAGGGCAGTAACATGCATGGAGCTGTCATCTCCTATGATAACAACGCCTGCTTCTGAAATTCCTCCTGAAGGACCTGCCTGAAGCTGTTTTACAATTCACTCTTTTATAATAAGTACAAGGAGCACACTCTAAAATATAGAGCTACCGTGTCACTAGGTGACAGGAATTTTTCAGCTCCATTATTATCTTATGGGACCACTGCCATATGAGAATGTTGACCAAAACATCATTATGTGGCACATGACTATACCATGAATCAGCGAAGCTAAAATATCTCAGAATTATGTGGGCATTTAGCAGTTTCCCTCACCCACCCATTTCCCCTACTGCATCAGCCCCAGGCATAGCAACACCTTCACCTGCTCCTAGACACAGCCCCCGCTGGGACCTCACCATCTCAGGAAGGATTATTTAGAAGATTATTATCTCTGATATTCTGTAGATATGTGTTTGGTTTTTGGTGGAAGGGAGGGATATTTTGTTTGCCCACGCAGAACTTTTTTAAATAGGAGCGGTTGTGAACATGTTACAAGTTTAATATTTCCCACAAAAAAAAAAATCTGAATTTCTAGCTTTCCTTGAAAAATTGGAGGACCAGGCAGGCCTGGCCTGAGATTTCCATGCAGCAGCCACCAGCGGACAGACTGTTAGCTCCCGCTGGATGGGCACGCCCTCCCCTGTGGGCCACAGGCATCACTGCACACGCACTGCTTTTGGACCTACAGCAAAAAAACTACGCTCTGAATCTCTGTGTCCCTAGATGTGGAAACAAAGACAAGGATTCTTGTTCAAGTGATTTATTGGGAGAGTGCCTTTGGGACCAGGGACGTGAGGAAAACAGCTGAGGGCAAGGGCACAGGGCCAAGCGAGGATGTGGTCTCAGCTGAAGACCAGCTTCAGTCTGATCCCTGGGGAAGCTCTGGAGGACACAATGCCCCACAGAGCTACTCTCACCTTTAGATAAAGGGCCCGGGGTGAGGAGGGAGTGATATCCTGGGCTGTCTGGCTCAGGGAAATTCTCCGGGGAAGGGAACAGCTGTGCACCCTTAGCACAGGGCTGGGGCATGGATGCACAGACAGGTGTCAGGGAAAGGGGATATGGGCAAGGTCCCAGCAGCATTCAATCCATCATGTCCTTATTAAATGCAGGGGAATACAAGATATACAAAAGAGCTAAGTGCTTCAAGGAACATAGGAGAGTGTATTTCTTCATGGAAGCAAAGAATATTCCTCAAGTTTAATATGTAAACAAGTGCAAACAGTGGCACAGCACTCTTTAGGTGACCTTCCTGGGCCCTATAAATACCTGCATTTGCCCCACCCCACCCCCATTACATGCTGTTCCCCTCTTTCAGTGTAGTCTGTCCCCACCCAGACTTATCACCCTAAGCAGGCCCTCCTGTCAACCCCAGGACTCTCCAGGGAAGTGGCTGCTCAAAGTCAACTGGGCAGGAACAGGATGGAATTCTTTGGGATTACTGAAGACTACACTGAAACACCACAAAACCAGTTTAGGGACAGTAAGAAAAGGAGACAGAAAAACACATTCATATGTCATCAGTAATAAGTACATCACATCACAGGCAGAAGTTATTTTGATAAGCAATGTGTAAACACTCTTAAAATGACATTAAATAATCCTCCAAAAGTCAATAAAGAATTGACCAAGAATAAATTTGAAAACTTCAATAAAAATAATTGTACAAAACAGGATTTAAAAAATTAACTTATATGTTAAGTTCAGAGGTTACATGTGCAGGTTTGTTACACAGGTAAATTTGTGTCATGGGGGTTTGTTGTGCAGATTTTTTTTTTACCCAGGTATTAAGCCTAATACTCATTAGTTATTTGTCCTAATCCTCTCCCTCCTCCCAACCTCTACTCTCCAACAGGCCCCAGTGTGTGTCACTCCCCTCTATGAGTCCATGTGTTCTCATCATTTAGTTCCCACTTAAAAGTGAGAATATGCGGTATTTTGTTATCTGTTCTGTGTTAGTAAAACAGGATTTTCTTTAAGTCAGAGAATAATGTCTCAGAATCTGAAAAATTATTGTAAATTTGTGCTACTGGGTCAATAACATGATTTTTTAAAATCAAAATTAAGAAGTGTAGAGTTCTCTATCAGAGTTTACGTACCTCAGAACTGGAGAGCCCGGAATCTTTCTCATCCAAGTCCTTCAAAAGCTCAACCAGCCTTTTCTTCTCTCTCTCAATCATAACTACTGGGTTTCTTGATTCCTTGGCCAACTGCAGAATTTATTAATGGAAATATTATATAATCAAAGAAAATCACAGTTCAGGAAAATAAAAATGGAACCTGAGACTTCTACACTACAGATACCCAAAGAGAAAAGTTGCAAGATTAGGCATTTTACATTTGCTAGGTAATTTTATTTGACGCAAAAATTTTTGTATAGGGCCATTCTCTAATATTCAAAGATATCCCTATAAGCAGGCCTTCCTGTTAACCATTCCAACAGACATTTTATTAAAAATTAATATGAGCAGTTTTCAAACCTCTCTATCATAGATAAAAAAATATAAATGCAAAAACATCCTTGCTGAGACATTTGGAAGAAATCTTCTTGCCACTTTCTTTGGGGTACTGATCCACTAAATGAAAGTGCTTTTAAATGTCAAGACTATCATATGAGGAATTTAAATATTCAGTTACTATTAAAAAGGGGAAAGAGAAATCTACAGTAGACCTGCTGTGTCAGCAAGAACCTGGATAAGGGGGGAACTCTACTGCTCTAGGAAAATTGAGCAGTAAATAAACATACAACTGGCCAATGCAAAGACAGAGACAGATCGAGATGGAGAAGGTTTCCTGAAGAAGATCATATGAACGTGGAGCACAAAAGTCGAGCATCCCAGAGGCCAGTCCTGGCAGTGGCAGGCTGTCCCATGGATCCAGTCTGCCTGGAAATGCTCTGCCAATTATGGGGAAAGCATCAGGCTTGAAGTGTAAAAAATTACTTAACTCTCTCTTGTCAATACTCCACACTTGCCCATGCAGTTTTCTAGTGACGCTGTTTAAGGGGTGTGCAGAGCTTCTGTCCTCCTCACTACATTTCTTGTTGCAAATTAATTAACTCGCATTCTGGTCTAACCCAGCAACCCCTTTGCCCTTGTTTAGTGTAAGTTTGCCTTAAAGACAAACCAAGTCAGGTTGCAAGGCCTGTAAGACCAAAGATGGGTGCTTGAAGTGGAAGCTAATCAAGGCCAGTGACCAGCTGCTGGGAGGTTCAGCGAAGAGGCAGACAACCAGTTGGCTTCTCCAGCCCAGCTGCTGCCAGGAGCATTTTCCATTCAAAGTTGTAAATGTACTAGCTATAAAATCAGTCTTATTACTTAAAAAAAAAAAAAATTTACCAATACGCAATTTAAAGTCTGAGAAACATTGTCCAAAGCTATTATCTAAATAAATGTTTTGCAAATTGCAGGAAACAGACTATTTCTGGATAGTGAAATAAATGATAGATGCACCTAGCAATTTTAAAAGGAGATAGGATAGGATAGGATGTAATGGGTTGAACATAGAAATAATGAAGTACTGGTTTATAAAAGTTTTCTTTTATTATATCTACTAATTCAATCATTTATACATTTATGATGGTTGAAAAAATATTTCAAGACACTGAACTGAAAAAACCATTGCCATTTTTTCAGCTCATTTAGCCCCAAATTCTCGCTTCTGAATTTCTAAGTACATACCTCAATGTTTCTCTTAATAAAATCCTGGTTGTGTTTACCCCTGAGCTCAATCTTTTCTGTATTTGAGAAAGGTTTCTTTCCTGCTTTGATCAATGACTCATTTCTTTCCACATCACAGGTAAAATCTAATATTAAGAAAGTTCAAAAATTTTTCGTAATTATAAGTGTCAATTATGCTAAAAGCCCACTTTAAGCATATATTAAAGTATATAAGAAATAAAACACACACAGAAGAACTAACTTCTACATTCCAGATCCAGAAACCTCATATATAATGGAGATCTATTCCTAAAAAGATAAATGTGCTACCGTAACTTCGAATGAAGTTCTCATAAAACTTCTTGTGTAATTCATTATCATGTATCAAACTTCTTCCTGTTGATTCCATGAGAATGATGGGAAATATCAATAGAACTTCAAGACAGACATGAGATGAAGAAATTGCTGATGTTAGGGAGACTTTAAAATATATATTTTATTTCAGTCTTGACACAAAACAAAAATTTCCCTAACAACTAGGTCATCCCTGCTATTCTATTAATTTGCCATCACCCCTTCTGAACAGTGCATTTTGTTTAGACTGTCCTTTGAGCAAGGTCTGGGAATTAGTGTCCCATGTCCTGGCTCCCATCTATACAAACCCCTAGAGCCCATCTCAGTTGGCCAATTTTCCTCAACCATTCGGAAGAGGCTTGAGTCAATGTCTGAGATATTCAGACACTGAGTGCTCAAAATAAGAATAAGAAAAATACTTGTGGATTCATATTCCCCTTTATAAAATATCTCATTTTCTCTGTGTCACATTAAAATATTTTTAAACAAAAAATTTGAGTAAATTTGAGTAAAAAACAATTTTACTCAAATTTAAGTTATATAAGCTTATAGGCAAATAAACCTACACTTTAAACCTGGGGTTTTATTTTTTAACAGTCACATAATTATCTTTTAAATCAACTACCAATAGTTAAAGTATGAGTTACTTTTTTGGTAAGTGGCCTAATAGATACAAGATATAACACTTCTTTCCATAATTCAAGTTGTATACTATCTTTTAAGTTGAAATATGAGGTTTGTTTATTCATTCAGCTGAAGTTTCATATACTCGTAAGCAATACAACATTTAAAAAATACAAATTGAACACAGCCATGTTTATATTTATCATAGAGCTTCTTTAAAATACGTTTCTAATAAATAGCAGGGGAAACACATTGGGTTATCTGGCCAGAACTGTCTTCACTGTAAATGTCCTCTTCTCCTCTCCAGTCTGGCAGTGATATAGCTGCCATGTTCCCAGAATGACCCCAAACCTTGCTGGGTCGGACAAGTTGGTTGAGCCAGGCGTAGGCCCCTGACCCAGCTGGATCACTCAGGCTCTTCTCTAGGATTGCAGAATTGAGCCAACCTCTGAATGACTAACCACAGCATATGCTCTTGGGAACCAAAGAAAGCTGCCTCCCACCAAAATCCTTTTCACAGGTTTGTTTCTGCTGAAGCCAGGTTCTTATTACTTGCAGCCAGCTTTTAAAAAAACTCTTTATTATTATACAAAATGTCAAGCATCTAAAGTAGAAGGGTATAACAGATTCTCAGCAATTAGCTGCAACAATGACCAGTCTTGTGTCATCTTGAACCCTACTTGCTTCCACTTACCTTTGGATTAAATTACATGAACTTATTTCATTTATGAATATTTCTGTATACAGCTAGTATTCCCTTGTGAAAATATGTATAATCACACAAATTAAAACATACCTTTACTGAGTTTCTGCATCTGCTTTTCATATTCTTCGGGAGGGATCTGAGTATGAAACACGGAGGAAAAGTTGTCTTCATTCTCATGAGAAGGACCTGTTGATTTAAAAAATCATCTGTTCAATGCTCACAAAATAAATTAAGAAGTTGTCTACAAAGTTGTTTTTAAAAGATAACATTTAATATTCTCTCCAGTATTCCTCAATCCCCTCCAGACATACAAATTTCTTAAGACAATGTCAATGTCACCTCCAAGTAGAAATGACAATCATCTTTGTATAGACGAGCCAATGAAACAAACTATAGGAGCTAAGATAGTTAAACAGCATTTCCCTAGAACTTAAGCACAAAAAAAAACGTTTAACAGTGTGCTAAAATATCACATTAACTCTCCAGAGACAATGCACCCAAATCTTGATGCTCATAATACAGAGAATATGCACACTGAGTAAATATAATTGTGATTTTCTTTAGGTCCTCAGGGTGGAGACTTCAAATATGTGATGAGTCATTAAGATGAAAGCATGTGAGAGATAACTTGGGAGACTCTTAGCAATTAACTTTCTTCTTTTCTGATGTATTTTCTTGGCACCTCCATAAAGAAAATAGGACATTGTGTTTTTCAACTTCTTTGTTTCAATGTAGTTTATTTTTATGATCTCCTACTAGCTAATTTGGACACTGTATATTTGCAAGATGCTGCTAACATAAACATTTTATTACAAGTGTGTCTCTATACCCTAACCTGAGAGAATCTGCTACGTTGTGGCACAGAAATGGTTCTGCCTCAGAAAACATGGGAAGTCTTGAGGATATTACAGGATCCACCACCTCTCCCAGAAAGCAAACCAAGTTCAGACACCCCCTATGAGCTGATACAGACAAAGAAAGCAGGCAGAAGATACATTTACCCTCAACACACAACCACCAAATTCAAAACACAAAACTTCTGCTATAAACACTAATTCATCAACACCAATTCCCTAATTTGGAGTTCATAATAATGAATTAGGAACTGGGGTTGACATTATACTGTTAGTCTTTGTACAATCTTTGATGAGTTAATCAAGCAAATTTGTGGTGTAAGCCTGGGGAGAGAGGGGTAAACTACTTAGAAAACAAAAAGGTTTAAAATTGTTTTTGAACTTTCATTTTTTTGGTGCAACCACTATTAAGAGATCTTCAATATTCATTAAAAGTAGGCTCAGCAAGTCAGTAATTTGGCAACATTTTATTATCAGTTTAAGTTACATTTACATCATAGTCCTGAAGTGGTAATACATTTATTTTCTATCCCATAATTCCTTTAGGATAACCATTTCACTCAATTTTATACTAAAATACCTGTAAAGACATAAAAATATGAAAATTTACAATACTGCAAACCCTCACAGGTGATCAGCGACTATCTGAGGCCAGTGTCACGCAGGTGGTAAAGAAGAAGGTGAAATTACTCTTGTGACCCTGTGGCTCTTTGCCCATCATCCCAGTGGTATTCACTGCCTCAGAGAGAGGTGGGTACTACCTACAACAAGGGTGCCATCGATCAGCTTTGAGTTTAAAAGACAAGAGTTTAAAAGTTGGGCATTCAGTTGCAAGAGGCTAACCCTTGAGGGAAAAAAAATTTCTGAATTCCAAAAGTCTCCCTTTAGAAAGTTCTTCCTTCTTTTTCAGAAATAATGTAGAAGAAATTATGGAATTAACCATTTAGTAGCCATCATAATAACTGACTCAGGTAAGTATCATCAATGAACGATAAAACTAGTGGGTGACAGTTTGAGGAATAATAGGATAATAGCCTCAAAGCATCTATCTCCCCCACAAGATAATTTATTAATTACCAAAGGAAAAATAGTAACTTTACCATGGAGAAACCTGGTAGACACCATTTTCATCTAAAGTTAACATTGTGAGTATCGGGACCATCACCATCACGCATTTCCTGATCTGATCCATTGAGAAGGACACTATCACTTCTGTGGGATTCCTGCCAAAAACACATAACCTGAACCTAACCGAGCAGAAACAAACCAACCCAAACTAGAGGACATGGTAAAAAATAATAGGCCTACTATCTTCAAAAATGTCTATGTCATAAAACACAGAGACTAAAAGGTATGACGGGAATTATAATGCATAGCCTGAGATTTTTCTTCTGACAATTGGCAAAATCTCAATAAAGCCTATTGATAATTGCATAACAATCATTTCCTGATTTATATGTATAATCATGCATGTATGCGTGTATATGTGTGTCCTTATGTGGAGAGGGAGAGAGAAAAGAGAATGTGGTAAAATTTCAACATTTGGAGACTCTGGATATAGAGTATTTGAGAATCCTTTGTACTTTTCCTTTGACTTCAAATCTGAAGTTACATCAAAATTAAAAGTTAATAAGAAAATTTTTAAAATTCCTCTCTTCACTACAAACATTCACGTGAGAAGGAAAAAAAAAATCTCCCTTTAGAGATCATGAGCCAAAACTGTGATGATTGAGCAGTTTTTCATGTGAGTCCTGAAAAAGGATGACTGCAGGATGTGATTTAAATTGCTCACTGCCACCCATGGAAGAAATTAAAACCCATCCCAAATAAGGATCTAGAGGACCTAGAAGACTGCAGAGGGGATGAGTTTAGAGCAGACACAAGTGATACAGGTATTAAGCTGCTCCCTGGCACAGCCCCTGGAGGTGAAATCCTGGAGGTGCATAGAGAATCTGAAGAGGACGGAGAAACCCAGAGCAGAGTGAGCTCTGCCTCACTGTACACCTGGAACTGAGGGGAGACCCCGCACACAGGAACACCGTGCTCTCGATCCACCCATGACAGCTGCAGAGAAGCAAAGGCAGTGTGGCATGCTTACAGCGAGACAGGGGCTGAGGTCATCTGTCTCTCTCTCCCCCCTCCCCCAGTCACAGACACACACACACACACACACACACACACACACACACACACACACAGTTCCCCATGGTTGGCTGGCCTGTGCTTGAAAGAGACCAGAAGCTGTCACACGCCCCTGTGAAGATGACTGGGGTCGCGATGAGGGGGTGGCACACAGCCTCCCACCAGAGAGGATGTGGCAGGGACCACATAGAACATCAGCATCTGCTGGCAGATGGCAAAGGCTAAATGGGACCAGCTACAAGTCAGCAGACGCCCCAGCTGGCTTCCCATATCCACAGACCAAGCGGGACAGGATGCCTCTGAGAGAACAGCAAGGACCAGATGCACGCGCCACCCCCCACCACCCCCAGGCCATGATGCTACACAAGCGTCCTCCCGAACCCAGACACCACCCTGAGAAAAGGCAGGGAGAAACAGAAAGGGAAAAAGAGCCTCATTTCTGAATACTGAACTGTACAATTTTTAGATGTCCTACACAAGTATAGTAAATTCTCTCTTAACATCATCTATAGATTCTTGGAAACTGCGACTTTAAGCAAAACGACATATAACAAAACCAATTTTACCACAGTCTTATAAATATAAATAAGAATTAAGTTTCTATGGCACATTTCTGGTCACAAAAACATTATTAAACTTCTAAATAAAAGACCAAAACACTTCTAATATTAAACACTGACATAAATGTGGGCTATAAGTATATTTAAGAAAAATTAATAAAAATAAATAAGGTAATTATTTACCAGCTTATTCCAATTCAGAGTCTCGGGTGGCCAGAGTCTCTCTTGGCAGCTCAGAGTTCCAGGCAGGAACGCACCCTGGACAGGATGCCATGGCAAGGTGCACTCAGACGCACCCACACGCACTCACAGTGGAACCACGTAGATAACCTAACATGCGTATCTGTGAGATGGAGAGGAAACCGGAGTGTCTGCAGAAAACCCACGCAGATGGGGGAAGACAAACAAACTCCATACAGACAGTGGCCCTAGCTGGGAATCCTTTTTTTTGTTTCTCATCGATGTTATGATAAAATGACATTGAGCCCAGCGTGGTGGCTCACACCTGTAATCCTGGCACTTTGGGAGGCCAAGAGGAATCTCTTGAGCCCAGGAGTTTAAGACCAGCCTGGGCAGATGGCAAGACCCCATCTCTACAGAAAATTTAAACATTAGCTGGGCATGGTGGCATGCACCTATAGTCTGTTACTCAGGAGGCTGAGGTGGGAGGATCCCTTGAGCCCAGGAATTCAAGGTGGCAGTGAGCAGTGATCATGCCACTGCACTCCAGCCTGGGCAACAAAATGAGATCCTGTCTCTAAAAATAAAAATTAAAAAAATTAAAAATAAAAAAACACGATGTTGAATGAAATGATGTCA
The DNA here is from genome assembly GCF_024542745.1 of Macaca thibetana thibetana. Classification (NCBI taxonomy): domain Eukaryota; kingdom Metazoa; phylum Chordata; class Mammalia; order Primates; family Cercopithecidae; genus Macaca; species Macaca thibetana. The sequence goes on from NC_065584.1 coordinate 124,132,020, forward strand.
TTCGAGGACCTACTGTTATCAGCGGCCATGCAAGCTTTGCGTACTGAAACAGCGCAGGGGCAGACTTAGATCTAGATGGAAGGCAGCCCCTTGACTCAGAGATAAAAGGAAAAAATCACCCAGAAACCAGAGTCCCCATCTCCTTGAGCAACAACACTGTTTCTTGAGGCAGTTCAAATGCGTTACTCAACTGCCGTCAGACTTCTTTCTGCATCTCTTCAGAGGCTGCAACTCTTAGAAAACAACTGCACAGAAAGGAGGCAGATACGAGCAATAAAGATGTACTCCTGCAAGCAAATCCTCACAGTGGAGACAGAGGTGTGATGCTAAGAGCCCTGAAAGGCTTGTCCCCAGAACTACATCAGTTATAGGTATCAAATCCGAACCAGCACAGCAGAGCCTCAAGGAGTGAATGTCCGCTAGACACTCAAAACTGAAATGGCAGCTGGTCACAGCAACCTAAGCTGCAACCAGAGATTTAAAATCACAATTTTACCAGCATCCAGATGGACCACGAGCAGACTCAAGGCAGATGTGCCTTTTTGCTCTGTTGGCAAATGGCAGGTGTGGATGGATTTTACCTCATTGGAGGATGAGAAGACACAGAAGGAAAAACATGAAAAACAAATGAAACAGCAGCCTGGTCATCAATGGGACAGCAGACATTTTGAAAATACTTCTACAAATCATACAATTTCTAAAAACATTTTGGCATCCTCAATATATCAAAATACATGACATTTGTGAAATCAGAGGAGTAAGTCACAGGAAACAACTGATGAATGTAGAAAGACAAGAGGATGGGATTATAAAAATAAAGGGGGAAGGAGGAGGGAACTGAGTGAAATGAGGGATTGTAAGAAAACCAGTGTGAGAGTGTATCTTTTAATAAGCTAGTTTAAAAGAGTACACTCATTGCCTCACCTAACATGTACATCACTAGACATAACAGTGATTTTCCTGTTAGACCCTAATGGTTTTCCTGTTTGGACTTCTCTCCTTCCCTCCTTCCATCCTTCCATTCTTGCTTTCTTCCTTCCTCTTTCCTCCCTCCCTCCCTTTCTTCCTTTCTTTTAATGCTCATTTTCTTGTCTTCTATTTTTCCTTTCTCCTTTATAAACCATAATCCTAACTATACAACAATTTGGAAGGTTTGCACTTTAATTTGAAGTCTAAGTTATATAAATGTATTTTTTCTATATTAAGAAAGTCAAGAACAAAAAAACGGTTTTCTGCCCCTCCTCTAAAGTAACACAGGGAATTTAGAATTGTTTTACTTACCCTCACCTTTTTCTCCCACTTTCCAGCCTCTGTTAATATAATCTGGACTTTTAGGCCTACCTATTGTTATTCTTATCTTCTAGTGTAGAGTAATTCTTAGATTTATAAACATACGTTTCTTTCTGTTCACCTCTGTATTTGGCTGGTTATAATGCTCACAGATAATTCCTTTATACAGCAACTTCTCTAATCCTGGATTGTACATTGTGACTCACTTGCTGGTTGCCTAGAGTGTGTTTTCAAGTATATTTATTCCAAAGACAATATTAGCAGTGCATTATCCACTCTACCATATCTAAGAATGTCTTTCTGCTGTCTTCACGCCACAGTAACAGAGGCAATATGTAATCCCTAGTTACTATATTTTTCCTTTATTGCAAGAAAGAAATCTGAATTCAGCTTCCATTTTTATAGGTAAAATAAGATTATTCTAATTTGCGCCTGGATGCTTGTAAGATTTCTTCAGGCCTTCCCACGGTTCAGAATTCTTGCCTGTGTATATATGGGTATTGGCCTTTTATCATTAATAGTGCATATATAATATTTTTTAAATCACAAGTTTCCTTTGATCATTGTTTCTGTAACAGTTATACTGGTTTACTTTCTCAGAAATTTCTATAATTTTTAGCTGGAATTCCTATTCCCTATCTCCACACTTATCATTTACTTCATCATTTCTTCAACTATTTATTCCTTCGTGTTGTGGAGCATCCTTCACTGCCTTGATTCTCCTGCAGTCTAAATTGTGCTCGTTACTCTGATAGGTACATTTTTCCTATCTTTCCATGTAATCCTTTCTCATCTTAGCTTCTTTTTTAAATCATCCTCTTGTCATTTCATGTTAGTATACTCTTTCTTCAAGGTCGTCTTTTTTGGTTTCACAAATAATATGCATTTTCTACTGTATTGAAGGAGTCCAATCAGTTTTCAGAAACTAATAAAAGCATAATTATATTGAAAGACCTTAACAGAACTCTCTAAGATGAATGCAAATCAAGTAGACAAGTAATATGGACATTTTGCATATTTCAAAATTTGTTCTACACAGAGAGAAATAGTCCTTCTTTTCAAGTGCCCATGGAACACTTTTAAAAGTTAATCATATATTAGGTGAATTTTCACTGGCGGTATTAATCATATTACAGGCAAAACAATTCTTTGTGTGGAGTTCCCTTATGCAAGTCCTGACCTTTAGCAAACTTGGCCCCCGGCATAGTGGCATAAATTCCAGTAATTCCCTCATTCTCCCCTGCAGCACATCCTTACAACAGCCAAAAATGCACACATCCAAATGTCTCCTACAATGAGAACCTCTCTACTAGACTATAAAGATTTCAACAAATTCAAAATATCCAAAAACAGTTCTAAGAGGGAAGTTTATAGCAATAAATGCCTACATTATAAAAGAAGAAAGATCTCAAATAAGTAGCCTGACATTATGCTTCAAGGAACTGGAAAAATAACAAACTAAACCCAAAGTTAGCAGAAGGAAGAAAATAATAAAGATCAGAACAGAAATAAATCAAACAGAGGATAGAAAAGCCATCAGGAAGGGGAAATCAATAAAGCTAAGAGTTGTTTTTTTGAAAAATCAAACAAAATCAACAAAAGTTAGACTGAGAAAAAACAGAAGACTCAAATATCTAAAATCAGAAATGAAAACAAAAAAATTACAACAGACACCTAAGAAATAAAAAGTATCAAAAGGGACTATTATGAATAATTATGTGTCAACAAATTTGATAACCTAGAGAAAATGGATAAATTCCTAGAAAAATATAAACTACCAATATTGAATCAGGAAGAAACAGAAAGCCTGAACAGATCTATAATAAACACAGAGATTGAAGCAGTAATTAAAAACTTCCCTGCAAAGAAAACCCCAGGACCAGATGGTTTCATGGCTGAATTCCACGAAACTCTCAAAGAATTAATACCAATACTTCTTAAACTCTTCCAAAAAAAAAAAAATCAGCTAGCGGGGATACTTTCTAACATATTTTATGAGGCCAGTATCACCTTGATACCTGCGCCACATGAAGACTCTACACAAAAAAGAAAATTACAGGCCAGGAATCTCTGATGAACATTGATGTAAACATCCTCAATAAAATATTACCAAACCAAATTCACAATATATCAAAAAGACTACACACCATGATCAAGTGGGATTTATTCCTGGCAGGTAAGGGTGGTTTAACGTATGTAAATCAATCAATGTGATACATAAATAACATTAACAGACTGAAAGACAAAAACCACATGATCATTTCAATTGATGCAGAAAAAGCATTTGACAAAGTTCAGCATCCTTTCTTGATAAAAACTCTCAAGAGTTTAGGTATAGAAGAAAATTTCCTCAACATAATAAAGGCCATTTATAAAAAGTTCACAGTTAACATCATAATCAATGGGGAAAAACGGCAAGCTTTTCCTCTAAGATCTAGTACAAGGTAGGGATGCCCACTCTCACCACTTCTATTCAGCATAGTACTGGAAGCACCAGCAAGAGCAATCTGACAAGAAAAAGAAATAATAAGCATCCAAATCAGAAAGGAAGAAGCAAAATTATCTGTACTTGCAGATGACATGATTTTGTATGTAGAAAACCTCAAAGATTCCACCAAAAAAAAAACCTATTAGAAGTAATAAATGAATTCAGAAAAGTTATAAAGTACAAAATCAACATATAAAAATCCGTGGCATTTCTATACACAAACAACCTAGCCTAAAAAAGTCAAGAAAACAATCTCATTTATGATAGCATCAAAAAAATCAAATGAAATACTTAGGAATAAATTAAACCAAGGAGGTAAAAGACCTGGACACTAAAAACTATAAAACATTGGTGAAAGAGATTCAAGAGGACACAAATAAATGGAAGGATATTCCATGCTCATGGATCAAAAAATTTAGTATTGTGATGAAGTCCACACTACCCAAAGCAACCCCCATCAAAATCTCAACAATATTTTTCACAGAAATAGAAATCCTAAACTTCATATGGAACCACAAAAGACCCCAAATGGCCAAAGCAATTCTGAAAAAGAAAAACTAAAGTTGAAGGCATCACACAGAAAGGTAATCAAATTAGTATTAGCAATGTAATCAAAACAGTATAATACTGGCATAAAAACAGACACACAGACCAGCAGAACAGAATACAAATCCCAGAAATAAATCCAAACATATACAGTCAATTAAGTTTTAACAAGGGTCCAAGAAGACGCAAAGGGGAAAAGGTAGTCTCTTCAATAAACGGGTGCTGGGAAAACTGGAATTCCACATCCAAAAGAATGAAATTGGACTCTTATCTTACACCATACACAAAAATCAACTCAAAATGAATAAAAGACCTAAGCATAAAATCTGAAACTATAAAACTCCTAGAAGAAATCATAGAAGGAAAGTGCCTTAACATCGCCCTGGGCAATGATTCTTGGGTATCACACCAAAAGTTCAGAATAAAAGAGCAAAAATAAATAAATGGGACTACATCAAACTAAGAAAGTTCTGCATAGCAAAGGAAACAATCAATAAAAGAAAAAAACCTACGGATTGGGAAAAATATTTGCAAATCACATATCTGATAAGGTGTTAATATTCAAAATTTATAAAGAACTCATACAACTCAATAGCAAGAAAATATAGCCTGATTAAAAATGGGCAAGGTGAATAGACACTTTTTCAAAGAAAATATAAAAATGACCAACAATATGAAAAGGTGCTCAACATCACTAATCATCAGGGAAATGTAAATCAACACTACTGTGAGATAACACCTTGTTAGGAAAGCTATTATCAAAAAGACAGGAGATAACAAATTATTGGTGAGGATGTGGAGAAGAGGGAACCCTTGTATACTGTTTGAGGGAATATAGATTGGTGGAGCCATTATGGAAAACAGTATGAAGATTTCTAAAGAAATTAAAAATAGAAAGAATTACCATACGACCCAGCAATTCCTCTTCTGGGTATATACCCAAAGAAAATGAAATCACCACCTCATAAAGACATCTGCACACCCATGTTTATTGCACCATCATTCACAATAGCCAAGATATGGAAACAAACCAGGTGGCCATTGGCAGATGAATGAATAAAGCAACTGTAACACACACACACACACACACACACACACACACACACACACAAAGGAATATTATTCAGCCTTAAAAAAGGAGGACCTGCCATTTGCCACAACATGGGTAGACCTGGAGGACATAATACTACGTGAAATAAGGCAGACACAGAAAAAAAAATACTGCATGATCTCACTTATATGTGGAATTCAAAAAAAAAGGAAAAAGTCAAATATACAGAGAAAGGAAATAAAACAATGATTACCTGGGGAGGGAACACTGGGAGGAAATGGGAAAATGTAGGTCAAAGGATAAAAAGTAGCAGATATGTAGGACTAACAAGTCTAAAGATCTAACGTACAGCTCAAGGACTATAATTGATAATAGTGTATTACATTCAGGATTTTTGCTAAATGAGTAGATTACAGCTGCTCTTCCCATGATGGGGGGTTGAGGAGAGGAAATGGGTAACTATGTGAGGTGACTGATACGTTAATTTGTTTCACTATAGTAAGCATTTTACTATATATATTTATAGATATACATATATGTATCTCATATCATGTTGTATACCTTAAATATACACAGTAAAATTTATTTTTAAAAATATCAAAACCATGACAATATTATGAGACTCTATATTCATTTTTAAAATATAGGACTTATACAAAATTCTGGAGAAGAAAAGAAAGTCATCATCATTTTCTAAGTAACTATTAGATCAATGAGGAAATAAAAACATGGTAACGTCTTGTGGAAAATAATGAAAATGATGATACCACATACAGGAGTATGCTATAGAGATAAAGCTATGTTCAGAAACAAATTCATAGCAATGATGCTTTCATCATTTTTTAAATTTTTATTTGTATTTTAGATTTGGGGGGTACACTACAGGCTTGTTACAAGGGTATACTGCATGACGCTGAGGTTTGGGTTTTTATTGATCCCATCACCCAGATAGTAAACATAGTACTCAATAGAAAGTTTTTCAACCCTTGCCCCATCTCTCCCTCCCTCCTTATGGAGTCCCTGGCATCTATTGTTCCCATGTTTATGTCCATGGGTACCCAGGGTTTAGCTCCCACTTGTAAGTGAGAACATGCAATGTCTAGTTTTGTTTCTGTGTTAATTCACTTAGGATAATGGCCTCCAGCTGCATCCATGTTGCCACAAAGGACACGATTTTGTTCTTTTTTATGGCTGCATAGTATTCCATGGTATATATAAACCATATTTTCTTTATCAAATCCACCATTGATGGGCATCTAGGTTGGTTCCACGTCTTTGCTATTATGAATAGTGCTGTGATGAACATATGTGTGCAGGTGTCTTTTTGGTAGAACAATTTATTTCCCTTTGGGTATACACCCAGGAATGGGATTGCTGGGTTGAATGGTAGTTATATTTTTAGTTATTTGAGAAATCTCAAAACTGCTTTCCACAATGGCTGAACTAATTTACATTTCCACCAGCAGTGTACAAACATTTCCTTTACTCTGCAGCCTCACCAATGCCTGTTATTTTTTCACTTTTTAATAATAGTCATTCTGACTTGTGTGAGATGGTATCTCATTGTGGTTTTGCTTTGCAATTCTCTGATGATTAGTGGTGTTAAGCCTTTTTTCATACACTTGTATTCTTTTGAGAAGTGTCTCTTCATGTCGTTTGCCCACTTTTTAATGGGGTTATTTGGTTTTTGTTTGTTCAATTCCTTATAGATTTTGCATAATAGTCCTTGGTTGGAGGCACAGTTTGCAAATACCTTCTCCCATTTTATAGGTTGTCTGTTTATTGTATTGATATTTTCTTTTGCTGCACAGAAGTTAGTTTAATCAGGTCCAATTGTCAATTTTTGTTTTTGTTGCAATTGCTTTTGAGAATGCAGTCATAAAATCTTTGCCTAGGCCAATATCCAGAAGAGTATTTCCTAGGTTTTCTTCTAGAATTCTTACAGTTTGGGGTCTTACATTTAAATCTTTAATCTATCTTCAGTTGATTTCTGTACATGGGAAGAGGTAGAGGTCCAGTTTTATCCCTCTTCCTATGGCTAGCCAGTTTTCCCAGCACCACTCCTTAAGCAGGGGCAGCAAATAGCAATTTCTTTCCAAAGAGTACAGTGTGGAAAAGAAGGGGGAAATACGGTAACTTTACAGTGGAAAAATCTTACAAATATTTCCTCAGCCAGGTGATCAGAGTTAACATGAATAGCAGTGTTAATAATATGATGTAATGAAAATGACCCTGTAACTCCATGGTTTTCCCCCCCAAAACACACACTCTCAAGTCTAATCATGAGGAAAGCATGAGGTAAATTCCAACTGCTGGGCATTCTACAAAATACCTGACCAGTACTACTCAAAACTGTCAAGGCCATCAAAAATAAGAAAAGTCTGAGAAAGTGTCACAGCCAACAGTAGATTGAGGAGGAGGCATGAGGGCTAAATGGAATGTGGCATCCTGGATGGGATTGTAGAACAAAAAATGGACGTTAAGTAAAAGTTAAGGAAATGTGAATGTACCAAAATTGGTTCACTAATTGAAACAAATGAACCATACAAATGCAAGATGTTCATAATAAGGGAAACTAGGGGTAGGTATAGGGGAAATCTCTGCACCATATTCATAATTTTTCTGTGAATGTAAAACTGTGCCCAAATAAAAAGTTTAGAAAAAACTTCCAGATTAAAAAGATTGAGGAAAACATGAACAAAATTAGAGATAAAGAGAAGGTACAAACAATATGAAAAAGAATTATTATTTAAAATACTATCTGAGATTGTATATTAGTAAATTTTTAAATCTTCGTGAAGTGGATACTTTAAAATCTTAGTGACATGGATGCACTGCCAGAATTGACTCCAGAATAGCTAGTAACCTGAAATAGAATAGTAAATATGACAGCAGCTGAGAAAAGAGTTAGAGAATTGCCTCCAAGAAATTATCTGAACCAGATGGTTTTTCCAGTGAAATCTTTCAAATTTTAAGGGAACAGATAATCCCTGTGTTATATAAACTGTTGCAAATCATAGAAATAAGTGAGCAGCCACCCCCATTCATTTTATGAAGTTCACACAGCCTGACAAAGCAAACATACATACATCTACTCTCCACCCCCAACTACACCTCCTATACCATAACAAACATTTCACACACCTGTGTGTGCACACGCAAATACAACTAACCTGGCTTATAAATATAGATGCAAAAAATCTGAATAAATTCATCCCTTTAAATCTGGTACTAAATTAAAAGGATAATCTTCCATAACTCAGAAGGGTTGGTGCAGGAATAAAAGACTCATTTAGTATTTAAAGCTATTAATTTTAAAACATTAAATATGTTGCTCATGAAATAAAAATTTATGATAATTTAAATATATATTGAAATGCATTCAATAAATTTCAACACTTAGTTCTTATAGTTCTCAGCATAGGAATAACTGTTAAAAAGGACACAAACATTAACATTATTTCCTAATGATATGTTCACAAACTAAAACAAGGTAAACAAGTAAAAATAATTAGAATTAATAATATAATTTAGTTAAATGTACAAATAGAAAACAAATTATAAATGTGTAAGACGTCACTATGTCATTAATAACCCTTTATAAATATGATGGGCTAAACACCAATGAGGGTAATAATAAAAAGATATATAAGACCTATGCATAGCTAATAGATGTATGAAACCTGCAGAAATTCCTTGACATATAAACGATAATATAAGAGATACATACCGTGTCCCTGTTGATGCAGTAATGTCTAGTAATCACAGGAATACTAATAATAACTCAATTTGTTGAGCACTTACTACATGCTCTAGAAGTCAGCTACCATGTTGTGAGGACACGCACGCATCCTATGGAAGAGTTCGTGTAGTAAGAAACTAAGGTCTCCAGCCCACAGGTAGCAAGAAACTGAGGTCTGCAAACAACCATGTGAGTGAGCTTGGAAGCTAATTCCCCAACTCCAGTAAAGCTTTCAAATGGCTGTAGCCCGGGCAACCATTTAACACGAGGGATCCTGAGTCAGAACTACCCAGCTAAGATGCTCCCAGATTCCTGGCCCACAGAAACTATGAGATTATAAATGTTTGTTGGCTTAGGTTGCCATGTTTTGGGGGTAATTTGTTACACAGCACTAGATAACCAGTACAATGATCTTGCAGGAAAATAATGACACCATGGAGGCAAGACTGAAAGCTGTTTGAATAGTCTGATAGAGAAATGCTGAGATCAAACCATTTAATAATGGGGGTTTAAAAAAAAAAAACCGGTCAGATACAGATAGGGCAGAAAAAATACTCATTTGGGGAACTCAAGGAAGAAGTGTAAAGGAACAATGAGGGAGGAACTCAGGCTGGCTCTTGAGTTTCCAGTTTAGAAGACTAGATGGGTGATGAAACCATTAACCAAAGCAGAGAAAACATATAAAAGAAGGAATAGGTTTCAACAATAGGGAGGAAGAAGGAAAGAAAAAGAAGAAAACCAGCAGGGAATAATAAATCCAGTAAAAAATGTACTATGCTATGAGAGGTCATTGTCTCAGATTCTTTAAAGATGTCAAGTACAATCAAAACAAGTACAAAATGGAGGTATGCCATTAGATTTTGAATTTAGGAGGACGACTGATGAAGCAGCTTCCATAGTGTGACAGTAGAAAATACAGACATGGAAAAGTTAAGAAGTAAATGGAAGTTGACCAGGTAGCACCAAGAGATGTGGACTATTCTCTCAACAAGTCTGACCTTTAAGGAGAAGAGGGAAACTGAGTGGTGTCTGTTTTAGAGTAAGGTTTTAAAAAAATGAGGAAAAAGGCTTATTTGTATGTTTTGCTGGTCATTCACTGGTTCAGTGGCTTTTCGATTCTGTTTTAGGACTAGAAGAGTTAAACATGGTAAGTTGAAGGAAAAGAGCCAGAGAGATTGAAGCCTTTTTCCTCGTTTTTTTAAACCTTACTCTAAAAAAGCTCCAGATGAAAAATGGAATGGCTGACAAACCAACAGCCAGTGAAAGCGATGGGATGTTACTGATTCTGGCCTCAGAGAATAAGAGTACCTTCCCTTCATGTAAACTTAGAGGGAAGAGGCAGGGGATGGATGAGCATAGTCAGGATGAAGCTTAGAAACAGAAGGAAAGAATATGAAGGGATTCCTACCCTGTAGATTCATTTTCTCTGGAAAGGAAGACCAAACAACACAGTGAAGGAAGGTCTCGCAGAAGATGGGAGACGAAGCAGTTAGTAACAGTTTGGAATCACCATTTTGGAGAATGTAACAGAGATTGCTAAGCAATGCTGAGACTCCAACGAAACCAAAAACCAACATCCTTACCTGTGTCAGTCAGCACAGTTATGTGATTTCCTCCCTCTATCCTCTGCATATCAGAGTAGAAAGAGACTACCAAATTTTGAGTATTTAACCAAGCATCCAAAAGCAGCAGTATCACATATATGAATCTCACAGAAAAGGCACCTAGAAAGAAGTATTCTCAAATTTTAAAAAGCCTAATTGGTTACGATGTTTATGTTTTGTGTTTATATGCATTTATATATTTGGAGCTAGAAACACAAGAGAAAAATGTGACAAAGACAAAAAGAATAACCTCTATCAAAAGCAGACAGTAAGCAACCCTGTCACTAGATGTATTTGTCTCAAAGAATATTGAATTCTACCTGTATTCATTAGATAAACGATAGAAACTAAGGGAAAACTCCTGGCGATGTAAAGAGTTTTGATTTTTGCAACATGCCTCTAAGAAAACCCAAAAGTGACCCCTCAGTAATGGGATGGGACAGACTTTTAAAATATTTCAGAGATCTCTAGCAAGTACAATATTGTTTACTTCAAAATCCCAGTAAAGTTGAGGTTAATATGTCTGGATTATAAGGTTCAAATGTGATATAAATCAATTTAATGTTGTTTTCAACTTTCTCTTGGAGTCAAGGCCTCTTTTGTGTTTAGTACCTATAAATAAAAGTAAATGCACTATCCAAACACAGTTATTTTTTTCATTTATTTGCTGTCGCTTATTGGTGATGCTACAAGCGAACTGGGATGGTTTTTGTGTTTTGGAAGCTGAAAACAGGTTGGAAATTGTCATTCAGCCATCAGCCCAAAGTCCTTAAGGTTAATTGTTTGTTTGTTTGTTTGTTGGAGATAGGGTTTCACACAGTCACAAATGCTGCAGAGCAATGGCATGACTGCAGTCTCAAACTCCTGGGCTCAAGCAATCCTCCCACCTCAGCCTCCTGATGCTTGGCTAATTTTTAAATATTTTGTACAGACAAGGTCTCGCTATCTTGCCCAGGCTGCTCTCAAACTCCTGGCTTCAGGCAATCCTCCTGACTCCACTTCTGAAAGCACTAGGATTACACGCATGAACCACCACACCCAACCTGAAGCTAACTCTTAAATAAGAGGATAAGAAAAACTGACTAGAAAAGAAAAATACCCATCCTAAGAATTTCTCCCTTCGTTTAAAGAGAAAAAATGAAAAGAAAGAAAGTATGTTTGGGTATGTTGGTAGATACGCTGAAATAGGTCTGGCTTTAATAATGTGGTCATGCTTAAAATGATTCTGAACATAGCTTTCAAGTCCCTTGCAGCTCCAGCTTTCATACCATTAAGTCCACTTAATTTCCATGTTAGAATATCAGCACTAATCTCACATTACAGGAATTGTCTACAGGGCCTACAGCAGTCATGTGACTCCAGAAATACCATGTGAGCTCTACAGTTTTAAGCCAAATATATAATCCAGGAGCTTCAAATTTTTTAAAAGTGCTTTAAGGCTTTTTAAAGTACTTATTGTAACTAGATGCTGCCACCTACTGGCAATTTACAAGTGCCTTAAACTGTGCTGGTAACAAAAAATTATCATAGAGGGAAAAAAGGCAAAATTTTCCTGTTTTCCTAATAACACTTCTAAAAATATTTTATTTAGAAATTTATGACTATATATGATTGATTAAAGTATTTTTAAATTATTATACATTTCTCATTAAAACAGTAGCTGAGATCCAATGAGTAATGGGAAATTCATCTCAGTGTAGAACAGATATAAGTAGATTCATACCACCTTATGATAGTGCCTATGTTGAAATAGCAGGAATATGAGACTTTCAAAAAAAATCCATGGCATGAGGTCAAACTGGACTCTTGTGTTTCTAATTATTTCTTTCATACTTGCAGTGAAAATATTCTACTAATAACAACAAATTTAAGCTGATTATTCCAAAAGCTTCCTCTTTTAGAATAAGGTAATAGTCATGTAGTCCAAAACAAATTAATGTAATTAGGTTAATAATGCAGCCTAAAGTAAAATGCTAACTACTTTTTTAAGATTAAAAAAAAAAACAGATATGTATGGCAATAAGTGACTCCAAAACATATGTCTATGAAGTAAACAGCAAGCAGGAAATTTCATTAAGGAATCTGGCTTTTCTGTAAAAGAACAATCATCAAAAAGAGATTCTATTTAAATCTGAGGAAGCCAGTAATACAATAATGTTACCTCTTTATTTTGGTGAACCGGTCAACTGTGAACTAATTAAGATAGTCAGTAGCAAGAGTGAAGGGAAACAGACATCTGGTTCACCTAACAGTATCTTGTATTCCCTTTTCCTTTAACATTGACCCTGCTTTTGAGCATCTTACCTGTTTTGTACACACTGCCAATACATAATAACCAAGAAGTCAGAATCTAAAATCTGACGCTTTAATAATGTCATCATGTTTAAAACAATGATTCTCCTAACATAGCTTTTGAGCCCCTTGTAGCTCCAGCTTTCATAACTTTAAGTCCACTTAATTTCCATGTTAGAACATCAGGACTAATCTAACATTATGGGAAGTGTCTAAAGGGCCTGCAGCAGTCACGTGACTCCAGAAATACAATGTGAACCTAGATTTAAGCCAAATATACATGCCAGGAGCTTTAAAAATTAAACATATTGTATAGTTTTGATTTGATTTTGAAAAAAGGGCAACTGAAAACAAATGTCTTGCCTTCCAGGACCAAAAGTTCACTGGGTAGTGAACTCTGTGACCGAAAAGGTTAATGTTAAAAGGTCACCACAGATCCACTTACAGAGTGGCCTGTCTTACACTGCTTGCTCCAGAGTCAACCACAAGCAGGTGTGGTCTTTCAGAAAAGCCCTATCCACTAGAAAAATCAGTATTTGACTCCTGGTTTCCAAACTATAGATGCTGAGATACTATGACATCCAGAATCTCATTCCTGACACTGTCCATGTTTTTGTTTTTGTTTTTGTTTTTGCTTTTGGGAATAAGGGGTGTAGTCTCATTTCTAGGAAGGTGTAGAATTCCTGATAAACATTGAAGGAAATATATTAGTAAGTTTTACTTTTCCAAACAGGCTACGTTCATATACTGGTCTTTAGACATTTAAATAAATTAAAAAGCAGTTCATAAGCTATAGCTTTAGAGGTGCTCTTGCACTATCTTTTTAAAAAAATAATGTAATTGCTAAACTCAGAAAAAAAACAGATTTGAGAAAAACATGTTATTCCAAAATACTGCCCTAATAAAATGTATTACAAAGACACAATAATCAAAATAGAGTGGTATTAACATCAGCACAGACAGAAATTTTAACGGAATAGAAAACCTTGAAACAAACCCAGTTCGTACATGATAAAGTTAGCACTTCAAATAAGTGGGGAAATGATGGATTATCTAATAACAGGTCTTGGAATAGCTGGTTAGCAAATTGGGAGAAAAAACTAAATCAACTATCTACCTCATATCTAATACCAAAATAAATTTCATGTGGGTTAATATTTAAATTTTTTCATTAAATTATAACTGATGAAAGGAAATATATATTTTTATATAATCTTGAGACATAAAAGGCCTTTAAAAGTAGAGTACCAATGAATGATAACATAAATGACTAGAGCAAGAATTTAAAAAATTAAATTTAAATTAAAAAAAAGAAAAATGTTTTGGTATTTGTGACAAAGAATTAATATCCTTAATATTTAAAAACGTCTTTCAAATCAATAAAGAATGCCTCACTTTATAAAAGAGCCTAAGACATGACTAGGTAACTCACAACTTGGCTAAACAAAAGAAATATATAACCTCCCTGATAATCAGAGAAATACAAATTATTGTGATTCCACTTTAAAAAAAAAAGCTTAAAAATAACTACAAAATCCATTGTTGTTGGCATAGAAAACAACATTCAGATACAATGTGGTAAGAATCTAACTTGATTTCAATAAGTCAATGTGAATAAAAATCTTGTGAAACTTCAACCCTGGACTAAGTATTTCTCTTATAGGAATGTATTCCAAAGTATACCCTATATACTCTATAGCTGCCCTAACAAATTACCACAAACTTGGTGGCTTCAAACAACAGAATTTTATTCTCTCACAGTTCTAGAGGCCAGAAATCCAGAATCAAGGTGTCAACAGTGCCACATTCCCTCCAGAGGTTCTAGAGGAGATTCTGTTCCTCCCTCTTCCAGCTTCTGGTGGTTGCCAGCAGGCTTGAGGCTGCATCGCTCCAATCTCTGCCTCCGTCTCTGCAGCACCTTTTCCTCTTCCTTATCTACCTCTTCTCCCTCCATCTCTTTCTGATAAAGCTACCTATGATGGAATTTAGGGCCCATCTCAATATTCCAGGACTTAATCACATCTGCAAAGACCCTTTTTCCAAATAAGGTAACATTTACAGGCTCTAGAGATTGGACACAGAAATCTCTTGGGGGATTGAGGTGGATGTTTTTCAGCATACCACAGAAGGTAATCATTGCAATAATTGACTAACGGCGTCATTGCAACATTATGTGCAATTTTAAAAACTGAAAACCTAAAGGAATAATCTAAATGTTCAATAGAAGGGTATTAGTTAAACAAATAATGGCACATCCATCTAATGAATTAATGTATAATCATTAAAAGTAATGCTGACGCACATTGTTCCAGCTATCTATTGTTGCATTAAAAAATCACCCCAAATCTAGTGGCATACGGTAATAATTATTTCAGGCAATAATACTTATTGATGCTGAAATTAGTAGGTGAAAGCTGGAGAAGAAACAGGATATTTGCATAGTCTTAAAGTATCTCCCCCAAGATATGTATTAATTGTAAAATAAAAAAATAGTAATTTTACAGTGGAGAAAACCAGCAGACACCATCTTAACAAAACGATCAAGGTGAAACATTACCAATAACGATTACCAATATCTAACAGCATCAGGTACACCAAGTGTGATCGACTGAGAAGGGCACATAACTTCCAGAGCATGCTTGCCAAAATTCATAACTTTCATCTAATCATGAGAAAACATCACATAAACCAAAACTGAAGGATATTTCACAAAACAGCTGACCAATACTCTCCAAAAGGGTCAACATCACGACAGACAAGGAAACACTGAGGAACTATCACAGAGCGGAGGAGATTAAGGAGACATGACAACAAAATGTAACATGGGATCTTGGATTGGATACTAGTAAGTAAAAAGGACATTAGTGGGAAACCTGGTAAATGTTTAAGAAAGTCTATACTTTAATTAATGGTATTACACCAATGTTGATTTCTGAGTTTCGATCACTATGGTTATGTAAGATTAGGAGAAGCTGGGGGGAAGGGTATACGGAATTCTGTACTACTTATGCAAATTGCCCATAAATTTGAAATTATTTCAAAATAAAAAGTAAAAAACAAAACTTAATGGCATACAACAAATACGCAGAAAATGCTCCAAGTCACTAATCATTCAGGAAATATAAATTAAGCATGATGAAATATCATCTCACTCCTGTCAGAATGGCTATCACCAAAAACACAAGAGATAAAGTGTTGGTGTGGATGTGGATTAAAGGAAACCCTTGCATTGTGTTGGTAGGAATGTAAATTACTACAGCCATTATGGAAAAGTGTATGGAGGATTCTCAAAAAACTAAAAATAGAATTACCATATGATCCAGAAATCCCACTTCTGGGCATTTACCCAAAAGCTTTGGAATTCATTTGTCAAAGAGATGTCTGCTCTTCCATGCTCACTGCAGCACTACTCACAATAGCCAAGTTACAGAATAACCTAAGTATCCACCAACAGATGAATGGATAAAGAAAATGTGGTATATATACACCATGGAGTACTTTTCTGTCTTTCAAAAGAAGGAAATTCTATCATCTGCAACAACATGAATAGAATTAGAGAACATTATGCCAAGCATAAACCAGACACAAAAAGACAAATACTACATGTTCCCATTTATATGTGGAATCCAGAACAATTGTACTCAGAGAAGCAGAGTAGAATGGTGGTTACCAGAAGCTGGAGGATGGGAAAATGAGAAAATAATGGCCAAAGGGTACAAAGTCTCAGACAGGAGGAATAGAGTTTTTCTTTGAGATCTATTACATGGCATGGTGAATGGCATCAATAATGATGTATTGTACATTTCAAAATTGCTAAGAGACTAAATTTCAAATGGTCTCACCATAAAAGATGTTAAGTATTTGAGGTGATGGATAGGCTAATTAGCTCGATTTAATTATTCTATATTGTATTCATAAATCATAATATCACTTTGTACCCCATAAATATAAATTGTCAATTTACAATAAAAAATTTTTTTAGTTAATGGCATAAAACAGTGAACATTTTATTATGATCTTGCTTCTGTGGGTCAGGAATTTGATGGACACAGCAGGAACAATTTATCTCTGCTCCACTATGAATGGGGCCTCAGATGGCTGGGTAGCTCCCTTTGGCTGGAGATGTTTGGAGTAGGTCAGGGGGCCATATATCTAGCCTTGGTTATTCTCTGCATTGTGTTTGGTCGAGCTAAAATGTCCAAGCTTGCTCCTTTATTCAGTGTCTGCATTGAAACTGTCGAATAGTCAGTGTATCGGTTTCCTAGGGCTGCTATAACAATTTACCACAGGCTGGGTGGCTGCAAACAACGGAAATTTATTCCCTACAGTTCTAGAAGCTAGATATCTGAAATCAAGGTGTCAGCAGAGCATTCCTTCTGAATTGTTCCTTGCATCTTCCTAGCTTCTTTTGGGTTCCAGCAATCCTTGCATTCCTTGGCTTGTAGCTACATCCCTCTATCTTCACACAGCCTTCTTCCCTGTGTCTCTATGTCTCTTTGTGTCCTCTCCTCTTTTTTGAAGGCCCATCCTAATCCAATAAGACTTCATCTTAACTAAGTCTCTGCAAAGACCCTATTTCCAAAAAAAGATACATTCCGAGGTTCCAAGTGGACATGAATTTGAGAGAGACATTACCAAAATCACGATAGCCAGGAACTGGCTACAGTCGTCTTCTCTCTGCATAGCCCCTCCATATGGCTTGCCTGGGGCCTCTCACAGCATGGCAACCTTGGGCAGCCTGACCTCTTACATAGTGGCTGGCTTTCCTCTGAGTGAGCATTCGACGAGAAGCAGAAACTGCCTGTCTTCTTAAAGACAAGGCCTGGAAATGGCATAGTGTCATTTTTGCTGTAGTATATCAATCAAAGTTGTTCCAGGCTAGCCAAGACTGAAATGGGAGGGAGAAAAGGACTCCATCTCTAAATGAGGAGGAGAATGAATACAAATAAAGAGAAGGAACTAATGGCAGCTGTTTGGAAACAAATGACCACAGACATCTATTACTGACAGCTAAAGGTGCTCCAGAAATACAAATTAGTCGGGAAAAGGTTACAAAATACCATATACATATATAATTTGATCCTATTTTTCTTCTCAAAATATATATATGGATATTTGCATTAAACACATCTCAAAAGGTAAACAGTAAACTAAAATATTAATAGTGGTTATCTCTACAAGTTGAGAATTTAGCTGATAGCAATATTTTTGTTTAACCAATATTTTCTTATGTAGATTACACATGTGTTACTTCTGTAACAAAACAGAAGATGCAAAAAGTAAATGATCGATGAATTTAATATAGGCCAGACTAGTATTTTTTGATGTTTCAACTAGGATATATAAAAATACAAAATGTTTCTAATCCCTAAAATTTTCACCATCATATAAATGGGTTAAAGGTTACATGACTCCATAATATTTCTGTTTTCAAAAAAGAAGATTCACAAATATACATAGAAACAAATGAGAAAGGTAGAAATAAATGTGCAGAATTGGTTCATCTCAAATAAACAGGACTGTGAGAGACCAGGAAATAGGAAAAATTAGTCATAGATTTTAACAAAAGGCGTTCCACAGGCTCCTAAGCAGTTAGGGAATTGTATGCAGAAAATGGGATCTAGAGACACCTAAAAGAGACAGGAAGTAAAGGCAATGACATACTTCTGTCTGTTTCCCAGTTTGTCCCTGCCCTGTCTCCCTTACTGTCAAGCAGACACAAACACTTAAAGACACCAAAACATACCTAAGCTTGGAGTAGTTTCATATAATCCTACCTAATGTGATCAATTATTTCCCTAAAGAACAGTCAAACTCACAAAGAACAGGACAGAAAAACTGGATTGGGAATTTTACTTTAATCCAAACATTCTATGACTCAGATAAAAACAAAGCTGAATGACATCTCCATCTACTCACCAACAGTTTCTTCAGACGCAGCAGTCAGAGATAAAAATTTTTTTGTATTTTCCATCTCCTCTTTACTTTGCCAAGCTTCACTATATTTTGCAGACTAATGAAAGAAAAATTTAAATTTAAACATGGGAAAAGAAGGCAACTATAATCATTGATTTTTTTAATTCCAACACAGCTCCCAGTCACATACATACAAACGAGAAGTCTCAGGCTTTTTTTCTTTTTTTTTTTTTTTTGAGGAAATCTGTAAATGTTCTCTGTTCTCACAGAATTCTGTCAACCGGTATTCCCAGATAGAGTCAGAGTATACACCTATCATTATATGATAATTACCTTGCTTAAAGTATCATAAGTTTCTGCTTGATATTTTTATAATTAGTGAGTAACCTAAAGATACACCATCAAATTTAAAAATTTCAGACATTTCGGCCGGGCGCGGTGGCTCAAGCCTGTAATCCCAGCACTTTGGGAGGCCGAGACGGGCGGATCACGAGGTCAGGAGATCGAGACCATCCTGGCGAACACGGTGAAACCCCGTCTCTACTAAAAAATACAAAAAACTAGCCGGGCGAGGTGGCGGGCGCCTGTAGTCCCAGCTACTCGGGAGGCTGAGGCAGGAGAATGGCGTAAACCCGGGGGGCGGAGCTTGCAGTGAGCTGAGATCCGGCCACTGCGCTCTAGCCCGGGCGACAGAGCCAGACTCCGTCTCAAAAAAAAAAAAAAAAAAAAAAAAAAATTTCAGACATTTCAAGATTGTTACTCTATTTTATTATGTTTCCATTTATAATTCTTGCTTCAAAGGAAATAAAAACTTGCTTTAAGATTCAATAGGAAAAAGTGATAGGCTAACTTTTTCTGCTAAAATTTCCAGAAACGATTTATCTAGTTTAAAGCATTGCATTGTGAATGTTTCTTTCTTTCAATCCCAATGGACTTCCTGGGAACCTCATAAAAATGTATCTTTAACTACTACATTTTTAATTCATATTATTGTCTAGGAAACTTTCCCAGAAGTCAGTCAACTGTTCAAGGAGGGCTTTTCAAAAACAACCAATCTCTTATTACACACGGTTCCTTACCTTAAAGGCCCTTTGCTTTGAGGGTCAAAATTCAAGTATGAGTCAGTGGCTATACACCAAGTCAATGCCAACATCTAGTCAACTTCAAGCCCTCAATATTATAGAGAATAAGAGGTCCAAGAAGGCCAAGGAAAGTTATGGAGCACCAGGAATTTGTTGAGATAGGAGCAAATGAAGTATAGTCCTGGACTTCAAGCACTTTACAGCTTCCCAAAGATCTTGACCAGCACAGGAAACAGTCAACTCCCCAAAACTTGTTTGTCACAAAGGTTTACCCAAATAATGAAGCTAACCAGAGGGTTAAACTGTGTCTATTTATCTCCAAACTATAAGGCTGCTGAAGAGAAAGCAGACATACGTACTTGATGAAAGCAGCTATTACACCTCTTCCTGTTCCAGAGATGGAGGGGCCCAGCACTTCACCAGCCTGCTGCTGGTAAGAGACCTGGTACCCTGGGCCTGTCCCTGGGGAGATGAACACGCCAGTGCAGTGCTTGAAATCTGAATGCCACAGACCAAGTTTTCTTCTCAGGTTCCAGAAAAATATCACCCCTATAACTCCTTCATACACACACATATACATATCACTGCCACCACCTCCACAAAATAAAGCAATAAAGGCAGGCCACAGTAACACCATGGTCCATGATTTTCTTACTCAACTTATAGAGGAAATTCTTTTTTTCTATATGTACATATAGAAAATATATATTATATATGTACATAAAAATATATATTTATATATATATATATATATATATTTTTTTTTTTTTTAGTGCCTCGCTCGGTCAGCCAGGCTGGAGTGCAGTGACATGATCATAGCTCACTGCACAGCCTTGAACTCTTGGGCTCAAGCAATCCTCCCACCTCAGCCTCCCGAGTAGCCAGGGCGACAAGCACGCACTACCATGCCTGGCTAATTTTTTAATTTTTTTGTACACATGGGGTCTCTTTATGTTGTTCAGGCTGGTCTCAAACTCCTAGCCTCAAGCGATCCTCCTGCCTCGGCCTCCCTAAGTGCTGAGATTACAGGCATGAGCCGCCATGCCCAGCCAGGAGAATTTGTTTCTTACATGTCAGCATAAGGTTAGAGAATTCTTACCTTAATTTCTTCCCACAGCTTTATTCTCATTTCTAGACCTTGCTTCTTAATTTCTTTTTCTCTGCATTGTTTCTTTGCCAATATTTTATCAAGTTTTTTCATCTTCTGAATAGCATCTTGAAGTTGAGAATCTAATTCTTCTAATTTGTGTTCATCTATATTGTGTGGAAAGTAAAAATAGGTCTGAAGTATAGTAAAATTATAAAGTTTTGTTTCGTTCTTACAATTTGTTCTTTCATTCAACAAATATTTACGGCTTATAGTAATAACTACTATACTGGTACCATGTATCTCGATTTACAAGGTGCTTTCACATGTATTTGTTTATATAATTACCTAACAACCCTATGAAATAGACAGTTATCTCTATTTTACAGTTGAGATAACTGGGTCCTTTCAAATAGGTAACATATTATAGCACTGGACTCAGAAGTGATTCTCATGATTTTAAATCCCAAATTCTTTCTCCTTCATTCTGTTACACTTTCTATGTTCATGACTAAGAAACAGAAAATAAAGAATAAGACAAGAATCCTGTCCTAAAGCTGCTTCAGTCTAACTGAAAGAGAAGGCGTGTACACAAATGGCTACAGTAAAAAGCCGTATGTCTTCAGTGACACAAAGTGGTTGCAACACATAGAAATAAGAAAAACTCAAACAAGTACTCCATGTAGCTTGTATCTTTTTTCTGTGCTGCTTCCTTCATTCTAATTTCTTGAAGTACCTAAAAAGGTTCTTGAATTGTAGATAATTAGATAATCCATAGTAACTTATTTGAAATTAAGGACACTTTAGAACTTCTGTCATTAACTTATGATTAATGATAATAATAACTAACATTTATAGAGTTACCTGATAGGCACAGTTTTAAATGCTTTATTTTTAAGCATTATATCATTTAATGTTCATATTAACCCTCTGAGGTGGTATAATCACTGTTCTCATTTTACAAATTAGTAAACTGAAGCTATTTTGTAACTGAGTTACACGTATGTCCAAGGTCATATAACAGGTAAATGCCAGTCAGATTCCACCCAAATCTGTCTGACTGCAGAGCCAAAGCTCTTAGCCTCTTAGCCACAGATGATATTCTCTCTTTTTAAATCTGATGAAAGCTGATAATCCAGCAATGAATGAGCATGAATGCTCAAACAGTAAGTCTCAGCCACCCCAGGATAGATCATTAGAAGTCGCATATTGTGCTAAGTAAGGCCAAATTTATCAACTTTTGAAAACCCAAAGAGTTCAGTGATGTTTCCCTATAATGGACATCACTTCTTCTTTTTTTTTTTTTTTTTTTTTTTTTTTTTTTGAGAGACAGGATCTCATTCTGTCAGGCTGAAGTGTGGTGGCATGATCATAGCTCACTGCAACCTCGAACTCCTGGGCTCAAGCAATCCTCCCACATCAGCTTCTGAATAGCCAGAGCCAAGACTACAGGTGCATGCCAACATACTTGGCTAATTAAAAAAAAAAAAAAAAAAAAAAAATTGTAGAGATGGGGGTCTCACTATGCTGCCCAGGCTGGTTTCAAACTCCTGGGCTTAAGTGATACTCCTGCCTGGGCCTCCCAAATGCTGGGATTACAGGTACGAGCTACTGCCCTTAACTTCCTAATTTCCTTCTAAAGGAAAAAAAGAAAGAGGAAAGCAACTTATTCAAAAAGAATACTGATACTATTAAGAAGGAGGTTCCTGGAATCTTATTGCTTATGTACTTCAAAAGCAACACCTTCTAGTTCTCATTCCCAACTGCCAATCCTAGCATTCTCAGGCTCTGTCAACATAGGTAGTCTATATAGCAGGCATTTTGAAGTAACCCATTCAGTACTAAAACCATATAAACAAATCCAATGTAAACTGTGTCAACAGCTAACCTCAATTATAATATCTTAGATACAGGAAGGGGACAGGGAAGTGCTGGGTAGAAAAAGGTAGGGTCCCTGGTGAGGGCTCTACCCTTGGGCCTGTACCCACGGACCTAAATGAGAACAGGCACTCCTATTTTCACGCCCAAATATTGCATTTTCCAAGACCACTCTGGCCCACCATGCCCCCATCCTGTGCCCCTATAAACCCGAGACCTTTAGCATACACGACACAAGTGGCTGAGGAATAGAGGAACACACCAGCAGACACCGGCAAACCAGTGACTGCGGAACGATGCAGATGCCAAGGGGAGTTCAGTCAGAGGCAGCTGGAGGAGAGTTCAACCACCGGGCAGCCCAACTCCAGGGTAAGACCACCTTCCCACTCCATCCCTCTTCCGGCTCCCCATCCATCTCACTGACAGCTACCTCTACCACTCAACAAAACCTTGCACTCATCCTCCAAGCCAACATGTGATTCAATTTTTCCAGTATACCAGAGCAAGAACCCAGGATACAGAAAGTCCTCTGCCCCTGTGATAAGGCAGAGGGTCTAACTGAACTGATTAACACAAGCCGCCGGCAGACAGCAAAGCTGAAAAAGCACACTGTAACACTCCCACTTGGGCTTTGCGAGTTGTAAACATTCACCCTTAGATGCTGCTGTGGGGTCAGAGCCCAAAAGCACTCCCCAAGGCCTCTGCACCCCCCTCTAGGCGTTTGAGCAGCAAGGCACTGAAGAAGTGAGCCGCACCCCTGTCACACATCCTGCAAGGGGGATAAGGGAACTCTCCCATTTCACTTTGTTTCCTGAAAACCATAATCCTGAGTCACCTGACCTAACAGTGAGAGCTGATCTCATCCCAAACATACTCTAAATCACAACTCTCAAACTTTTTCTCAGCTCCCCTTTACAGCCTTAAAAATTATTGAGAACCCAGCTGGGCACGGTGGCTAAAGCCTGTAATCCCAGCACTTTGGGGGCCAAGGCGGGCGGATCACGAGGTCAGGAGATCAGACCATGCTGGCTAACACAGTGAAACCCCATCTCTACTAAAAATACAAAAAAATTAGCCAAGCGTGGTGGCGGGCACCTATAGTCCCAGCTACTTGGGAGACTGAGGCAGGAGAATGGCATGAACCCAGGAGGCAGAGCTTGCAGTGAGCTGAGATCACACCACTGCACTCTAGCCTGGGTGAAAGAATGAGATTCCATCTCAAAAAAAAAAAAAAAAAAAAAAAAAATTGAGAACCCATAGTAACTTTTCTTATGTGGGTTGTAGCTATTGATAATGAACATATTAGAAATCAACACTGAAAAGTATTGTAAATATTTACTTATTAATTCACTTTCAAAAATTAAAAAAACATGCTATTACTAATTATGTTAACATAAGTATCACATTTTATGACAAATAACTATATTGTCAAAAAATTAGTGAGAAGAGTGGTATTGTTCAAATTTGCAATATCTGGATGAAGGGAAGACAGCTGGATTCCCATATTCTCATAGGAAGACAGTCATCCTATTGTAATCTGTTGTTTTGGCTAAAGTATATGCAGAAAATTTGGCCTCACACAGATATATGGTTAAAAAAGGAAGAAGAAACTTAATACCCTATTCAGATAATTGGATAGTCTTCTTTGATACTACACCAAAACTTAACAGGGGTGGTTTCTTACAGGTTAACTGTTAAGTGAAATCTGTAATCAAATCAGTGAGCTTTACGTATTTGTTCCATTAAAATCCATGGATCTATATTTCATGTTGAATGAATGGATCTTTTATCCTACATTGATCATTTGGAAAACAGTGGTTAACTAAATTATGCAGACCTTCAACCTGTTAACACATTTCATTACACAAAGGCATCAGTTAATATTGCCACCAGTTTTTATAAGAAAAGTCTTAAGTATTGGAAAGCTATCAACCTCACAGTGACATATGCAGTTTTCCAAAACTGTAATTTTCACTCGAAAGCTCAAATTTTACCATTGGCAACAAATACTGTCAGTAGTTATCCTCGAAGTAACATGTTTATTTTCTTAAAAAGAAGTCTACCAAATACCCATCTGAATGATAATTGTCAGTCACTCTTTCAAGTAAAAATGGTGTTCCATTACAAAAGTGGCCAGTTCAGCTCTCAACTCCAACCATCACAAAAGTACTTTTCTTCAACACAACCTTCAAACTTTGGCATACAGCATAATTGCTTTATGTATACTTCCCATTTTGCCCCACAGGATGTTAAGAAGATGCATATTTAAGGGTAAAAATTTCATAAAATTTAAAGTTTTTACTGATTCACAGCCGGTGACACTGGCTATTTCTTTTTCCTGTCAGTGCCTGGTTGCAAAGAATACAATGACTACTAGTGCATTTTGGTGCCATTGTCTAGATTCATGATAAAGCACCAGGAATTTTGCTCACCATTCCTTTTATACCATCAGTACAAATGTCAATATGGTGAACACAAAGGCAAACAGCATCTCAGTATTACTATGAAAACAGCTTTCACCTTGCAGAGCCCCTGCAAGGGTCTCAGGGACACCATCTCCCACCATATCCCCATGGCTCTGCAGACCACTTTTTGAGAAACACTATTCTAATTCAATCTGACTAGAATTAATTTATCACTATAAAAAACGTCATTTTTTAAAAATCCAAATGTTATTGGGTGGGACTATCCCCACAAATTATAGCATATATTTTATTGTACAATTTTAGTCATCAAAAAATCAATAAATTGCATCATAAAATGCAGAAATACTCCCTGCTTGATTAATGTATAATGACCACAATATTTTATTAAATAACATATTTTGTTATATTTCTAATATAGGTATATTTAAGGGCTCTTAATATTCTTATAAATAAAAAGTGGTGATTACTTGCTCACAAATAGTGTATGTCTTTTTCGGTTTATTATTTCTACTCAGTTGATAAAAACACAGGTAATACTAACACCTTCAATATGACATTTGTAATTATCATTAACATTTGTAATTATCATTAGCCAATCACCTAGTGATTATCCTACCTGAACACTCAGGGATTATCTGACGTTGAACCAAATCCAGATCTTCATCTGACCCCTCTTCAGCCAATTTTATTTTCTCAGAGCAGCTTTCACGCTTATCATCATTACTAGTTCTTCTGTTCTCTGTATTACTGCTTTCGGAGTGGTCCTCTTTACCAGAGTTCAAGTTGCTTGCAGTATCAACCTAAAAATAATTTCCAAAAAACAGTTTCTGAAAATACTGTATTTTTTAAAACTTTACATTTCTAGAAAGTTTTGACACTAATGGAAGCAGATGGAGAATGTACATAAATGCAATACACTAGCATTAAAGTATTCTAGAAATATAACACTCTAATTAAACATAATTTACAATTCCATGTAATAACATTTGCACCATTCTCCAGCAATCCTTAGCAATAATGGAGAAGAGTCTACATCAGTCCTGAAGGGAACTGCTATCTGCCGGGCTCTGGGATAAGGCACACCGGGCCTGCTCCTTGAGCTTACACTGGGATGGGCAGTTAAAGGTCTAATACGACAGCCACTTGCCACATGTGGCTACAGAACGGTTGAAAAGTGGTTAGTCTGAGTTGAGATGTGCTTTCTAGTGACAGTCTCCTAATCAGAACCCTGTGCTTTGGTCATTTATTTATTTCTATGATATTCACAGTTTTTCTATTTCATTTTAGTATCCCTTTACATTTTAGCAAAGTTCATTTTGAAAACACCACTTGACACAGCTGTGTTTTCCTAAGAGAACAGAAAAGGACCTCTGTGGCCGGGTGAGGGAAAAGCAGGGATCAGAGACCCTGGGGTTGGTAAACTGTGATGAAAATCACTTCAGAAGTTAACACAGCCCCAGGGAGAGAGACAAGGCCTCCGAGAGAGAATCAGCCCCTTCTCAAAGGAGTACCTTGCCCTTCTCAACAGACAGAATGTCTCCTCCAGCCCATCTGCTCTAAGCCCTCGGTAGGTTTTGTGTTCTCTCTGCACCACATGCTCAACCATCCACCACAATCTGCAGTCCCCTCGTGAATCCCCAGGTTGGAAGACGGGCAGTGCTGAGAATGAAACTGCCAGGAATGCAGGCCTGCATGGGTATGTCCCTGCCTCAGCCAGGACATAAACCCAGCAGAACTGAGCTGACTTGGTGGTAATAATCACAGCCATCATTTATGGAAGAATTACTATCAGCCATGGCCTGCCTCATTCACTCCTCACAATGACCCTATGGTGTAGGTTTCACCGCCATGAATTAACAGAGCAGAAAACAGACCTAGCCGAAAATGAAACTAGTGAAGGCCCCATTTATAAATAAGCAAAATAGTGTTTACTTTATGTAATCTGGGAGGTGCTTAAACAGGGTTCCCTAATCAAAAACATATTTCTGCCAAAGGCAGAAAAAGCC
Organism: Macaca thibetana thibetana; assembly: GCF_024542745.1. Classification (NCBI taxonomy): domain Eukaryota; kingdom Metazoa; phylum Chordata; class Mammalia; order Primates; family Cercopithecidae; genus Macaca; species Macaca thibetana. Next base: position 124,159,428 of record NC_065584.1, read on the forward strand.
TGGAATTCCACAATATCCAGTTAATCCTTAAGGCCTTCTGTCCTGTGAAAATGCTAACATTTCTGGGAGAAGCTGCACAAGTTCTGTCCATCATTTATGTTGGTATAAATGAACTTAGCAGACGTTCCTCTGAGGCTGGGTTTCACATGGGGGAATAAAGAATACACAAAAGGGAACTAGATGGATAGTATACTTCAGGGTACCCCAAGACCTTTCACACCCATCATCTCATATGATCCTAACTCAGAAAGAGCAGAAGGTAATGAGGCACAAAGGTGAAGCTGGAGAACTAAGCAAATTTCACAAATATTCCCATAGTTTCCCACCCTACTAGCTACCAACTGTCTTCCCCAACCCATTGCCCACTGGCCTCTCTATTCCTAACCCCCTTGCTCTTCTGTCCTGTGGTCTATATGTATGATTTTTCTCTCTTCCTCATTCTTAACACCACATCCCACCTCTATATATATGTGTGTGTGTGTGTATATATATATATATATCTTTTGGACAGGGTCTCACTCTGTTGCCAAGGCTGGAGTGCAGTGGCGTGATCACGGCTCACTGCAGCCTCAACCTCCTGGCCTCAAGCAATCCTCCCACCTCAGCCTCCCCAACTAGCTGGGACCACAGGTGCATGCCACCACACCCAGCTAATTTTTGTATTTTTTAATAGAAACGGGGTTTCACCACATTGCCTAGGCTGGTCTCAAACTCCTGGGCTCAAGCAATCCACCCTCCTTGGCCTCCCAAAGTGCTGAGATTACAGGCGTGAGCCACCGTGCCCAATCTATTTTTATTCTTTGAGATGGAGTCTCGCTCTGTTGACCAGGCTGGAGTGCAGTGTTGTGATCTCAGCTCACTGCAGCCTCCGCCTCCCGGATTCAAGCAATACTCCTGCCTCAGCCTCCCAAGTAGCTGGGATTACAGGCGCCCACCACCACACCCGGCTAATTTTTGTATTTTTAGTAGAGACGGGGCTTCACCATGTTGGCCAGGCTGGTCTCGAACTCCTGGGCTCAAGCAATCCTCCCACCTCAGCCTCCCACAGTGCTAGGGTTACAGACGTGAGCCACCGCGCCCAGCCCCAACTCCATTTTTCATGGCTCCACGTCCCCTACTCCATACCTTTACCTTAATCACAGGAAACACAAATGCCTCATGAAACCCCTTCCTAATATTTAGATTCCTACTTGAAACCCATGGGATTTTCACACAAAGTACAACCACTGGCTCTTTAAAAAAAAAATTCATAAGCAACAACAAGCCAAAATTTTTAGAATGAGAAATATATTATCACTAAACACATGTCACTAAAACACTAATATTTTAAGCTCATTTTCTGCTGTGAAAAAAAATATTCAGTAAGAATTTAATAAAAGACAAATCTGAGCAATAAAACTAACCAGCACACCAAGATTTATTATTCAAACAATATGTAAGGTTTTCTAGACGTTGAATGATTTGCAATCAGCAGTCAGCATACAATATATTTGTAGCTTTCTTCCCCAATCTAAGGTGAACCTTGCTGATTTTCTATGAACTTGATTAACACAAATCACAACTTTGAAAACTCTGCTTTCAATATAATTGTCAAAGTTCAGACTGGCTAATAAATATTCTAGAGTTTAACCTGTAGCTTAGCAGGTTGAAATAAAATCTGAGTTTACGTGATCACTGATATTCTGGTTTTAATAAGTCTTGAATGAAGTAATATTAATCTGTGTATTAAAACATGTATAAGTATTAATATCATGAAGTTGCTACTTAAAAAAAATTGTCACCCAGAAATAAATAAGCAGGAATACTAATTCTATGCTATTCTAAAATTTGCAATCTGGACAACCTAGTGAGACCCCGTCTCTACTTAAAATTTTTTAAAAAAGAAATTAGCCACGTGTATTAACATGCATGAATATCAAATATATTATGTATGCTAGGATATAAAAGCCAGTGTGAAAAGCTACACACGTATGATTCCATTTATACAACCTTCTGGAAAAGGAAAAAAAAAAGGGACAGAGAATAGGTCAGTAATGTTAAGGGATTAAGAGTGACATTGGATTATTTACAAAGTAAAAGAATGAAAAAATGTTTTGAGGGATGATGGAACAAACTGTTCTATATCTTGATTGTAATGGTAGTTATATCACTCAATCTGTTTGCCAAAACTGTACACCAAAAAGTGAATTTTATTGTATGTGAATTTTTTAACCAATAACTAAAAGTTAATAGATCAATTGAGATACAATATTAATACATCAGAAGATTTAATATCACAAAGTTAGAAATTCTCCCCAAATTAATCTGTAAAGTGAAAGCAATTTCAATCAAAACCCCAACCGGATTTTTCAGAACTTAAAAAACTGATCTAAAGTACATACAGGCCAGGCGCAGTGGCTCACGCCTATAATCTCAGCACTCTGGGAGGCTGAGGCATGTGGATCGCCTGAGGTCAGGAGTTCAAGACTAGCCTGGCCAACATGGTGAAATCCCATATCTACCAAAAATAGAAAAATTAAGTGGGTCTATTGGTTTGTGCCTGTAGCCCCAGCTATTCAGGAGGCCGAGACAGGAAAATCACTTGAACCCAGGAGGCAGAGGTTGCAGTGAGCCTAGATCACACCATTGTATTCCGGCCTGGGCAAAATAGTGAGACTCAAAAAAAAAAATATATATATATATAGAAGAGCAAAAAGCCAAGGATAGTTAAGACAGTCCTGAAAAAAAAATAATATGGAAAAGCCACTATCAGATATCAGTAATTATTACAAAGCTGTAATAGTTAACACACCATATAGTAGTGATGCAGGACTAGATGAAACAAAACTGCATTTTGTACAAAGTCACTTACAGCTAGGGTTCTGGACATATGTTAGGATAATCTGATTAGATGAACCTGCACAAGATTTAGAAAGCACATGTGAGGTAGAAGCATCTTCCTAAGTTTCTGATAGGAAGCTGGCAGAAAAATATCAAAGGCAGCCATCTCTGCATGTCTAGTCACCAGCTTTGTGGTTCTGAGGGACTTGGGGCAGTAGCGGAGGCAGCAGCAGCAACTTTCTGATCTCTGGATTACAGCTCTGGTGGCGTGACCTAAGAATCCATAATCCAGGGGAAGCCCCCTCCCTGAACTCCCTTTCTTGCTGGTCGTCTGTTGACTTTGAGGTCTTCTGTTGATTTCGAGGAATTAAACTCTTCTTTGCAGTGGGGGAGGTGGAGGGAGAACACAGTCTCACTTTGTCACCTAGGCTGCAGTGCAGTGGCACAATCGTAGCTCACTGCAGCCTTCAACTCCTGAAATCAAGCTATCCTCTTGCCTCAGCCTCCTGAGTAGCTGGGACTACAGGCATGTGCCACCATGTCCTGCTAATTTTTTTAATTTTTTGTAGAGTTAGGGTCTCGTAATGTTGCCCAGGCTTTAACTCTTATATTCAATCCCTTTCTGCTTGAAATACCTAGAGTGCTACTCCTGAACCACATCATGACAGACAAAACTCTAAGAGTTCCATAATGGAGAAGCTAGTCTACAGATTAAAAAAAGAGTATGAATTCATTAACTTGCAAAAATTTTTTTCATTATAATGTTCAAATTATTCATTTCCTAACACCTTAAAAGAAATAAATGAGAAAACTAATGCTTTAAATAAAAAAAATCAAGTCTAGATATTTTAAGGGAAAAAAAAGGGACAGCTAAAGAAAAAAAAAAAAGGTCACAGCCAGATAATACCTAATAGGGTTTGGCTCTGTGTCCCCACCCAAATCTCATGTCGAATTGTAATTCCCAGTGTTGGAGGAGGGGCCTGGTGGTAGGTGACTGAATCATTGCTGTTATTGTGATAGCATTCTCAGGAAATTTGGTTGTTTGAAAGTGTGTAGCACCTCCTCCTTCACTTTCTCTCTCTCCTCTGCTCCAGCCATGTAGGATGTGCCTGCTTCCCCTTCACCTTCTGCCATGATTGTAAGTTTCCTGAGGCCGCCCCAGCCATGCTTCCTGTACAGCCTGTGGAACCATGCAAACCTCCTTTCTTTATAAACTACTCCGTCTCAGGTAGTTATTTTACAGCAATGTGAGAAAGGACTAATACAATATACCTACCAAATATACATCACATGACCTTTACTAAACCATTTTTTTTAAATACTGAAACTTTTTAAGTAAGTGTTTTTAGTCAAAGTCAATGGTGGCATATTAGATGTTAGAATACAAAACTTCCTTATAAAGAAAAAAAGAGTCAATGCACAAGTTTTAACAAAGTACAATGTAGAGAAATAAACTACACTCCAAAAAAAGAAAGGAAAAACAGGAAAGCGGGAGGGAGGGGAGGAGCAGAGGGAGGAGAGAGAGAGAGGGAAGGAATGGAGTAGAGTTTTTCTCATATTAATCTAGATTAAACCCAAGAAATCTGCAAGTGCTCCCCGAACACACTGTCTAAGGAGAAAATTTAAAATGGGATGTTAAAACCACCTTAGTTTCATCAATTGCTGAGAAGTTGGGGGAAGGAGTTTAAATCTTTTCTAAACAGTAAATTACCTTGCAGGATGCTGGTTCTGTTGAGAGCACCTCCAAAGACGCATTTGAACTTCTGCTCCCAGGGCGTATTCTTGAATTTGAAGCTGGTTTTGAAATTCCATCTAGGTTTCCCTTTATAATATCCATTGAAATCCTGGGACAACAAATAAAATATTTAATACCAAGCGACTTGGATATTTAAATCTTTCATTAGTTAGTGTTAATATCCAAATACTCAGAGGCTTTGTTTTAAAGATTATGTTGCTACTGAAGTCACACTTAAGGGTTCCCCAGCTTCACCAAAAGACATCTTGTGTACACGGATTGTTAAATCTTATGCCACAGTATACATAAAATATACTGCCCAGGATGTTAGATACTGAATACGGCTAAAAGAGAATGCAGAAGTGAATGCCATCTCGGTTGCTTCCTGGGCCTCCAGGAAAAAACACTTCCTGTGTCCCTGGTCTTCCCCGAGGGAACATTCAGGGGCACCGCTGTCTCTCAAGCAAGATCCACTTCATCTTAGTGATTGCTAAGTCCCTCCTGCTACTTTATTTTTTGAAAATGAGTCTCACTCTGTCACCCAGGCTGGATGGGGACAGTGGCGTGATCTTGGCTCCCCGCAACCTCTGCCGCCCAGGTTCAAGCAATTCTCCCTTCTCCCTACCTCAGCCTCCCAAGTAGCTGGGATTATAGGAGCCCACCACCACACCCAGCTTGTGTGTGTGTCTGTGTGTGTGTGTGTGTGTGTGTGTATGTGTGTAAGTAGAGACGGGTGACCTCATGTGATCTGCCGCCTCGGCCTCCCAAAGTCCCCTTGCTACTTTCTTTCAGTTTTGGCTTCTTTTTTTGTAGCCTTGCCCACTCTAGCTCAGCCTTCTTCCCTCTCAGCTCTGATTTCTTCTCTCCCCTGTGGTGCTGCATTTTCATGGAGTACCTAAGCACTGCTCTCATTTTATCAACTCTCTCCTTCTAAAATCCATAATTCTATTTCTACCCTCTGAAACAAGAGAACAAAATCTACTTCCCTCATTAGAGGACAGATTTTCATTTTCTGGCTACACATTACCAATCTATTTAACTATTTTTCATGTGATATTATCCACAGGCCTCTCACCACCCTGGCTGTTCTATATCTAGTGCTATTTCCGGAAGCAGGAAATACTAGGAGGGGTGGCATAAGCTAGAGACACAGTGAGTGATGCTGCACATTGATCCTTCCAAACCGTGTGGCCTACCAAGACCATTCCAGCTCTGTCCTGTGACACTGGGGCAACACGCATGCTGAGTCAAACGGGAAGAGAGAGAGAATTCCAGCTTTTGCCCTCTAACACTCGGCTTTGCATGTGAATGGGTGCCTTCCAACAAATCCTTTCCTAAATTCCTACCAATTATACATTCAACCATAACAGAATGAAAAAGGCAATTGCTTCTACCCAACAATGTTCTTTTCTTATCCTATGAAATGACTCATCTTTCTTTTGCTTGTTGAACAGCAGAGGCAGGGTCCAGAGAAGCTGTGGACACAGGAGAAAGCACAAATACAAACAACCTGAGGCTTCACCTAGGTACACAGAGCGATGTTATGGCTTGGCTTCCAACCATTCAATGTGCCAAAGCTTATGCTTAAGAGACCAGGAGGTCAGCTCTTCCCATCTCAGCAAATGAAAAAGGCATTGATCTCAACATTATTCAAACTCTGCAAAAGGGTTTGGGCTCACTCAGGAAAGCACTGACATTATTATTGTGGGATGATGAATCACCCTGGCCCCTCACATCACAACCAAAAAGCATAAGTCACCAAAAGGCCAAATGTCTTGTAAACGCCCTAAGCAGCCTGTCAAGGGAGACTTATTGCTGCTTGCAGAGGGAGCAATGAGATGCAAGCATGCGCAGAGCCGCATAATACATGTCAATAACGGCAGAGGCACAAGGAACAAACAATGACCTGGATCAGCTAAAGGGCTCCACAAATCTTTCATTCTGCTTTAGAAATAGGTCTGTTCTATTAGGTTCACTCCTGAAAATAATAAATTAAATAAAATGCAGTTCCTGAGGTAGGTGGGGATGCAGTAACAGACTATCTTATGAATTTGGCCATCTAGAAAAAGGTATGGATAAAGGGTATTAAAATTGGATCTTACAGATGTATTTAAGCATTTGGAAAGAAATTGTAACTGCCACATAGAAATTCCAGAAGAAAAATAAAGCCCTGTACAAGAAAAAAAGCAATCAAACAATATGTAAATAGTTATAATTATGTAAGCATTGAATGTTGACTTAACCAAATATTATGCCTTAATTATACTGAGCGTACGCAAGGAGTGCACAAAAGGAAGCAAGTAGTAACAGAAATGTAATCTGTTATCATAGGAAATCAAAGAGACTGTCCAGAAATTGATAAAGCCAAACAATAGTTAAATGTAATACTTTAATGAAAGTAAAAACTAATTTTATAAGTAATAAAAAATATGAAATCTCCAACAGACTGGAAGGAACATAAATTTATAAACATAAAGATAAATTTCATAATCATAGAATTAATGACTTAGTAAGCATGACACTAAGAGCATAAATCAAAAAGGAAAATAACAGATGTGGCTACATAATAATTAATGCTCTTGAGTCTCAAACATGAAAAAGAACTCTTAAGTGAAATTAAAAGGAACCTGAGAAACTGGGGAAAATAAATGCAACATAGATGACATACAAAAGTTTAATACATTCACATATTTATAGAGCTCTTACCAATCAGTAAGAAAAAAAAATTCTAATAGAAAACTGGGTAAAGATTTTAAAATGAAATGCACATATCAAAAAAATAGAGAAAGACATATAAATTGTCGACAATCCCACTTTAAAAAGTCCAATTTCTCTAATTAAAGGAATATACACAAGGGGACCTGAAAGATGATGACACATCAAGGAAGTAAGAGTAGTGGGTTCTGGATTGGTGGGTTCCTGGATGTTCTTGTACCCTTGCTTATCTTATTTTCTGTTTTGCTATTAACTATATCTTGTATTTATAACTAAAGAATTCATTTATTATAGAAAGATCTCTAGAATGTACTAAAAGGTATTTGAAAATAAATTAAAAATCACCCAATGTCCCACCACCCTGAGCTAAACACTATTGGTACATCTCTTTCTCATTTTTACTCTACGTGTTTTTCAACAAAATTGGACTAACGTGTTTCTCGCCACTACATAATGAGCATTTTCTTATGACATTAAAACACTTCAAAATAGAATCGTATTTACTTCACGATACTTGATTGAATAGACAGATTAGATATATGACCAGATCCTAAATTGTAACAAGTGCCAACTTTTTGTAATATTCATTTCAAATAAGATTAATTTAAAGTTTTTCATACAGGCTTGTGAGAAATGCAATCAACATAGATGAATTAAAGCCAACATGGAGACATATGGCTGCTATAATTTGGTATTTTGAGATGAATAAAAGAATCAAAAGAAAATGAATCCTCCTCTGTTGAGTCATTATGAATAGCAAGCCTTTAAAGAGTGGGACTAATTTATTTTCATTATTTTTATGTCTAAAAATTATTTATGTATTGTCAATTTTTTTCCTTTATATATTTGTGTATTGTGTAATGGGAATACTTGCCCATGCAGAAAAACATCAAATAATACAGGTGAACATAAAAAATGTTTTAAGTCAAAATTCAGCTTACCCCAAGAATTAGTGTTAATAGAGACTTGCAAGTCTCACTGTTTTAGGCATATGCAAACCTTCTATCCTTTATACCCACCGACTCCTCCCCAATGCAAACACATGCAAACGGCATGGTGCTTTGCAACTTGCTTTTTCACAATTAACAATCTATTTCATATATTTTTCTATATCACCATTTATAGATATACGTCATGCTTTTAAACAACAGCATAATATCCCATACGTGTAGCACTTTTTTAATCAGTTAACTTTGGTGGTATATAGAATATTTGCTATTAAAAGCAATTCTAAAACTTGCTCAAGATGTATCACAGATCTAAAGTAAAACTTAACACTACAAAATTTTCTTTTTGTCATTGTTGTTGTTATTGTATTTGTAGTAAAGACGGGGTTTCACCATGTTGGCCAGGCTGGCCTCGAACCCCTGACCTCAAGTGATCTGCCTGCCTCAGCCTCTCAAACTGCTGGGATTATAGGGGTGAGCCACCAGGCCCGGCCAAAACCATAAAATTTCTAAAAAATACATGTGACTGTGGGTTAGGCAAAAATTTCTTACATACAACATCAAAGGCATGATTCATAAAAGAAAATATTGATAAATTGGAAGGCATCAAAATGTAAAACTTGTACTCTTCAAAAGATGTTAAGACAAGGAAAACAAAACCCAAAGACTAGGAGTCTTTGGGTATCTGACACATATCTGACAAAGGACGCATATCATGAATATATAAACAAGTATCAAGACTCACTAACAAGAAAACAAAGGATTTGGACACACACATCACCCAAGATGATGTATGGATGTCAAAAGAGCACATGAAGAGATGTTCATCATTATTACTTCTCAAAAAAATGAAATAAAAATGACAATGAGATACCACTACACACCTATTTAAATGACAAAAATTAATTTTTTAGAAAACTGACAATACCAAGTGCTGACAAAGTTGGAAGCAACTTTAACACTCATACTGCCAGTGACAATGCAAAATCATCACTTTTCAAAACTGCTTGGCAATTTCTTACAGTTAAACATACACTTACGATATGACTCCACAATCTCATTCATATTTACCCAGGAAACGAAAACATATTCTCACACACACACACACAAAAAAACTATACATGCATATTTATACCAGTTTCATTAATAACAGCCAACAACCGGAAAGAACCCATCCGAATGTGCCTCAAGTAGGAAATGGATAAATACACTTAGGAAATGCATAAATATACGACTGTACATCCATACAATGGACTATTGTGTCCAGAATTGGTTCCAGAATTGGTTCCTTCCGGTGGGTTCTTGGTCTCCCTGATTTCAAGAATGAAGCCACGGACCCTCGCCGTGAGTGTTACAGTTCTTAAAGATATGTGTCCCGAGTTTGTTCCTTCAGCTGTTCAGATGTGTCCAGAGTTTCTTCCTCCCGGTGGGTTCGTGGTCTCACTGGCTTCAGGAGTGAAGCTGCAGACCTCCGTGGTGACTGTTGCAGCTCATAAAAGTAGTGCGGACCCAAAGAGTGAGCAGCCACAAGATTTACTGCAAAGAATGAAAGAACAAACCCCCCAAAAAGTGAAAGGCGACCCCAGCATGTTGCTGCTGCTGGTTCTGGTGGCCAGCTTTTATTCCCTTATTTGGCCCCACCCACATCCTGCTGATTGGTCCATTTTACAGAGAGCTGATTGGTCCATTTTACAGAGCACTGATTAGTTCATTTTACAGAGAGCTGATTGGTCCGTTTTTACAGAGTGCTGATTGGTGTGTTTACAAACCTTTAGCTAGACATAGAGTGCTGATTGGTGCATTTTTACAGAGTGCTGATTGGTGCATTTACAATCCTTTAGCTAGACACAGAGCACTGATTGGTGTGTTTACAATCCTTTTGCTAGACAGAAAAGTTCTCCAAGTCCCCAACCAACCCAGAAGCCCAGCCGGCTTCATCTCTCACTATTAGCAACATAAAGGAACAAACAACAGATACACAGAACATGAATGAATAGCATGATGCAAGATGCTAAGCTGAAAGAAACCTGATTCAAAAGGCCACAGGGTGTTTGCTTCCATCAATATGACAGTCTGGAATGGGCAAAATTACAGGAACAAAAAACTAAGTGGTTGCCAGCAATAGGGTTAGGGGAGGGGTTAACTACAAAGAGCACTAGGGAATTTGGGGTTCATGACGAAACTTCCATATTCTGATTGTGGTGGCTGGTAATTACATAACTGTATGCATTTGTCAAAACTCATAGAACTTTAGATTAAATGGGTGAGGCTTACCATAAGTTATACCTCAATTGTAAGTTAATATCTTTGTGCCAATATTTCTTTAGCTATGGTAATACATCCATAAAATAAATTAGAATTGCTGAGTCAAAGAACAATTATGTTTCAAATTTTGGCAGTTCGCCAAATTGTACTCCAAAAAGGCTGCACCAAATTACACTACTTCCCCAACAGTGGACTGGGGCCCATCTGATTATGTCAAAGTTGTTTCATCTTCTCCAGTCTGAGAGGTGTAAAAGGTATCTGTGAATTTGGTTTACATTTCTTCACGAGAAAAGTTGAGTCTCTAATCAATTGTTTGCTGTTTGCATCTTTTTATTTTACCTGTGAAATGCCTATTTGCATCCTTTGCCGTTTACGGTCTAGTTTAAATGGCTGGTGATCAGTTATAGATCTTGGTGGGAAGATCTAGATCTCGGGAAAGTGGAAGCCTTGGTTGGTTACAGGTCCTAATGTTAGGTGATTCCTGGAGAAACAGCCCCCGCGGAGGCAGAAGCCCTTGGGGCCCCGCCCCCAATAAGCCCGCCTCCGCCCTCTCATTGGCCATGTCCGCTCTCACTGACAGTCCATCTACGAGCCAAGCGGCCCGATGCACCTCCACCCCGCCCACTCCTCGGCGCACCGCCCCGCGACCGAGCTCCGCCCTCGTCTGCGCGGCTCCTCACCTTCTCGCCGGGCCTCCTCGAGGAACTGGCCGCCGGCAGTCAGAGCGCAGACGGCCGCAGAAGCGCGCCGCCGACACTCGCCGAGCCAGCCACTTCCCCACAGAGAAGAGGGATCTCTCCCGCCACCTCAGCCTCTCTGGTGGTGGAAGAAGCCGCCAGTTCAAAGCCCTCCCGCCTGTAGCACCGCTGTTTCTCTGGCAACCAGATGCGCGACGCTTGCGGTCTCGCGATAGGGGAGAGGGCTGTACCATCCGGAAATGGGACGGGGGCCGGCTGCTGCTGGAGGTCCGCGAGCTGGGCGGCCTGGGTGTGTCCCTCCGTCTTCGCGGCCGACCGTGGGCGTGGGGAGCGATTTGTTCGTCTTTAGGTTGGATTCGGAATGGGGACGTCTGAATGCTTGTGTATCTCTGTCCCTCAGGTTGCTGTGATGCCTTACAGGTCAGCTATTCTCTCCGAGCAGTTTCCCCCTCCGCAAAATGGGAACAATAATAATTCTCTTCTCACAAGACTTGTGCAACTCAAAAAGACCATGTATGTGAAGCTCTAGTAAATTTGGGGTGCTATGGAAATTTTAAAAATATTCGTTTTGCACAGATTTGGCTACAGTCCAAAAAGTTATAATTGCTTGTTGCACCTTCTTTCATTTCTCAGTTCCTCTAATTCTCAGTGCACGAAAATTATTTCCCTACGTCCACAAACTGATTTTCCTCACCTCCAGTGCCATCAGATTTCTCCTGCTTCCCAGCACGTTACCGTTTACAGAGCATTTTCGCATACATGGCTCCTTTGTCCTCATTGTTTTAACTAGATAAGATGTGTTTTTTTTCAGCGAAGCAAATAGTCATAGGTTGAGTTGTCGAAAGAACACAGCTGCGGTCTAGGCCAGTGCTGGATATTAAAAACCTGGCTGTAAATGTCATCCCTATGCTCCTGAATCCTGCATCTTATCACCAGCCCAGACTTCCCTGAACTCCAGACTCCTTTACCTAACTGCCTATTTGACATATCCACTTAGATGTGTAAACATCTCAAACTTAACACAGGAAAAAACAACTTCTCCAGAGTCCCCACCCACTCTATCCATCTCAGCAAATGGTAATTTCATCCTGTCATGCCTAAACCAAAAACCTTGGAGTTGTCCTCAATTCCTCTTCCTCTCACACTTTACAGTCAATTCGTCCTATCAGCTCAGCATTCAGAATATATCCAGAATCCAAACACTCGTCAGAAGTTCAGTGCTTCCATTCAGGTCCACGCAGACATTATCTCTGAATGATAAGGCTTTCCGTTGGCTCTCTGACCTCCACTCCTACCTACTGCTTCCCGTGGTAAACCTGGTTCCAGCCTCACTGTCCTCATTGTTAGTGTTTCAGTGCAGGGATTTCTTCCCAGCATTTCTCAGGGAATTTATGTGGCTTTCCAAATCTCAAAAGAAAAAAAGTTGCAAAATGAAGAAAATAGGAGAAAGTATCCTAATTCTCCTGTGAGAATTAAAATTTAGCAGCCAACCTAGGGATGTTACTGAAGAAATTCACCAATGTCAAGTTGAAAACCAGCCCAGGAAATGCCGAGTTCGAGGCTGAGGTCATCATTTTCAGGAACCAGGACAAGAGCACTTGGGAGAGACATGGCTACAGTCTCATCAGTCAGTCTTGCTTGTAGTTGGTGCTATGTAAGTGTATGTTCCTGGCCGTGTGTGCTGCTGGCAGTGAGTCATTCTTGCAAATAAAATATAAATAGGTTGATACTCATTGTATACTTTATACAAATTCTATGAGCAGTGTTCAAAAAAGTAACAAGTTTTGGATTCAAAGTAAATCCTTAAATTGGCAGTTTCCAATCCATGAGTCTGGGTAGTACAGTTAACCCTGCTAGGAGATCTATTATTTGAATACTACTCAATAATGTTCTCTGTGTTCTCCAGTATTTGAATATTTGCTATAAACTTCAGTTCTTGTAAACACTTCTAGATTTAATAGTTCTCATTTTTTAAACAAAGGCTTTAGATACTCATAATAATGAGTAAAGAATATGAAGAAGGTAGGGAATATTTTGAGAATCGGATTTTGAGAACAGCTGGTAATTCTGATTGCCTGTTTCTGCATCCCACAGAGCAGTATCTGTCAGGAATTTGGTAACACTTGTTCCTCCAATCCAAATAACCACACACATACACCTACACACACACCAGCCTGAAATACAGTTTCCCAGCTATCCACATGGTTTGCTCCTCTCTTTGCTCAGGCATCTGCTTCCTCAGGAAGGCCTTTCCCAACCACCCTATATAAAATAATTATTCCCATCTCCACGCTGCCTACGCTCTGTCCCCTCGACCCTGCTTTATTTTTTTACGAAGAAGAGAGACGACATTATTTGGATTTTGATACTAAACAGTTAGGTCATCTTAGGTAAATACATAAGCTTTTGTGGGCCAGAGTTTCCTCGTTTGAAAAATGAAGTTGGACTAGTTTTGCAGTGCTTAACTGCACTGCACATTACAATCACCTGGGGAGATTTCATCAAATATTGAACCAGGGATGTACCTGAGATCAAATGAATCTAGTACTTCTCAACTTTAATGTGCAGACAAATCACTGAGGAATCTTGTTTAAAATGCTGCTTCAAAAAAAAAGAAGAAAAAAAAATTGCTGATTCAGTATCAGGTGAGACCAGAGACTAACAGGCTCCTATATGATGCCAGTGCTCCGAGCCCACCAACCACTGTTTACTGAGGGGCAAGACGAGATCATTGCCAAGTGCCTGCACAATTCTCATACGCCATAAACGAAGGCCATTCTTTCTGGTTTTTAATTTGGTGACTAATAGTGTCCACTAAGAAAACAATACCTTCCCAATTTCTTGGGGCGGGGAGGTTAACTGAGAAAAAGCAGACCTGTGATTAGTGCACATGATTACTACTGTTTTCTTTTTTTAACTGTTGCTTTTGAAATACAGGCAACAGAAGATGCATATAAAGCCAGTGAAAATAAATTCAGGTTCCATGTACACTTGCATCTCTTCACGGTTTGTAACCTTTCCAGACTAAGTCCCTATTGACTAGATTTTGCATAAAACTGTTTATCTCATTTTGAATTGTTTTCTGTCTCTGTGTCACTCTCACGTTGTTTGTTTACCTCCTGATGCTTCCGTTTTGTAAACCACTGAGAGGCTGTGTGTGCCTTAAGGGCCAGCTTTAATAAACTGCATTTGTTGTGTATTTGCTTTTAATTTCCCCAAATACTTCTGTGTCAGCAATTGCAGGTGACACCCTCAAAACAACATTGGGATATAAGTCCGTGAGCACCACGTGTCTATACTGTGTTTTCTGCAGTTCCATTTTCAAAAACCGCAAACACATCCTGGAAAGTGTTGTGCCTTTCAAAGTCATTCATAAAAATTTTTTCTAGAGTCAAGATATTTTAAGCTAAAATTTCCCTGGTCTCATTCCAGGTTGGTGACAGATGGCAGTGGCAGTGTTAGTTTCGGAGTTAGCTTTTGTTTTTGTTCGCAGTCTCTCCCTACTCTTGACATCCTCCTTCTGAGTGGAGTCAGATTTGAATGAATGAAAGCAAGCAAGAGCATTGTTTGCCATCTGGGCACCAACTACCTTCAGCCTTGTTGCCCCAGTTTCCCTTTTCTCACCATCAACTTCAACCAAATGTAACAATGTGGTAGGAGAGGGATGTCATTAAGCCTCATATGGTAGATGCTACACACTGGATTTTGTGTAGAATAGCCATTTCTACTGGAGACAGATAATAGTGTTTGCCACTGGACAGTTCCCATCTCCTGTGAATCTATGCTTAGTGTTACTAAAAAATTACATTTACAAAGTGTTTCAGACTTGCCTTCGAAGCATCATTTCACTTCATTCGTACCATTCTGAGTCGGCACTAGTATTACCTGGATTTAGAGTTGAGAAGCAGAGCACCTAAAGGGTAATTGTCCCAAGGTCATTGGGAAACTAACTGGCACTGGGATTCCAACCTAGGTTCCAAAACCTGCCCTCTTGATCTCCTCATGGGTCTGAATTCAAGAAGAGGAGATATTTGTGTCCACTAGATGGTGCTGATTGTCCTCTTTAAGAAAAAAAAAAAAAAATCGGTAGCCACTTTCAGAAACAAGTTCATTTGGATTTTAGGTGTAATTCAAGAAACCACTGAACTGAAGTATCTTGTATGTTTGAACTGTGCTTGGATGCGTCTTTAAATAGCCACCCAAATAGGAAAAGTGAAAATTTGATCTCAAAAAAAATGCATTTTTTAAAACGTTAGTACATATAAATAATATCTAAAAACCATGGTGACTTTGAGACACTGAAAGTTCTCACACATCTGTATTTACATTCAATCAGTAGACTTAAAAAGAGGTACATGTTTTATTGCATTTACCCCTTTTATACCAACTGTACTCTCTCCAGCACTTCCCAATCCTGCTTGGGCACAGTGCCATCCATGCCAGCAAGGGTCATGAACAGGGAAGTAAATAAACCCTGAAAAAGCAACATTCAGGTTCCGGAACGGGTAACCCTTTTTTTTTTTTTTTTTTTCTTTGAGATAAGGTCACAGTCTGTCGCCCAGGCTGGAGTGCAATAGCACAATGATCATGGCTCACTGCAGCCTCAACTTCCCAGGCTCAAGCAATCTCCCACCTCAGCCTCCTCAGCCTCCTGAGTAGCTGGGACTACAGGCACGCACCACCACACCCAGATGAATTTATTTTTTATTTTATTTTATTTTTTAAGAGGTGAAGTCTCCCTATGTCGCCCAGGCTTAATGCTGTTTTTATTGAAAGTGAAATACATGTTAAGCCTATGTTTAGTGTGTGCTTAGTACCTTATTTGAGTACATTTTTTAGAACTTAAAAGCTGTGAAATAAACCCGATTCGAATGGGTTGTCGGACTTTGTTGTTCAGAAGGATCAGTTCAGGTGTGATTTAAAATATTGATTCTAGTTCCTATTACATGATTCAGTGGGTCTGGAACACAGACCAGGAATCTGCATTTTTAACAAGTCCTTTGGTTCTTGTGGTACAGATGAACCCCTGACTTCAAGTTAATGTTTTAGAGGGTAAATACTGGCGAGGACATTGCTCCCGGAGGCACCGTGGAGCCTCCTGCAGCCGTTCTACCCGGAGGCTGTAAACAGTGACATCCAGCACTTGCTTTGCAAACAGCAGGCTAGACACTGAAAAATGCTCTCCCTGTAGAACTCTTTCCCTCCTCTCCCGGTCTGCTGTGGAGTGCTCCGCAGAATTAGCTGCTGGTCAGTGGATGTCTCCATTTTTTAGAAGATTACAATTTCTCAATGCCTATTGGTCCAAAAACAACGATGACTTTAGGTTTGCTTTCAGTAAAGAAGTTAGGTCATGCATTGTCATATAACTCTATTTAACTGGCTCGAGCGATCCACATGTCAACACAGGGGGCCAAAAACTTCCAGGACGTTGTGAAATTGTGTAAAAATCAGTGCGCGCACACACACACGCACACACAGCAGTGCAGCTACATGTTTCTGGCCTAGAGGGTTGTTTTTAAAGATAGTAAAGTAAATCAGTGAAAACAAAGGTATGTTATAATACCCGGAGTCATTTGCAGGGGGAAGGTATCATGTCAACTCGGCCCTAAAGCAATCGGCTCTGCCAAGTGAGTCATTCTCACCAGAAAGGGGAAAAAAAATCAGTTTCTCTTCTTTTCTGAGGAAATTCCCTCAAAGTAACAGACTGCTGAACTTTCTCATGATCTTACTGGCTCCAAAGTTTGGTCACCTGCAGCAACTCTGTACCTGCAAAGATTTAAAGAGTTGGCAGACACTTCCCAAGGCCAGCTGCAGTTTCAGTTGCCAGATGCCCACCGAGATTAGTATTCTACTCCTGACATCTCGCCCCTGTCAGCTGAGTGGATGTGACACTGCTTGCGGATCATGGCTGAAATTTCACTGCAACTATCAATCCTGGGCTGAAACCAACAGTATCTGAACATTGCCCATGCATTGGGTTTCATGCTTCATGTTTTCAACCTACCAGTAAGCTTGTCTCTGAGTCTAAAATCTAACTTCAGTATTGAGCTTGGTCTCTCTGATCCCACAGGGGTTCGTTCGTTTGTTGTTTTAAATTGGATCTCCTGATCCATGTACTTGCTCGAGGTGAGCAGGTCTGTGCAAACCTACCCCCAAAGGCCGAGGAAGCTGAGAGGCCAATGAAAGAAGCTGACAAGTCCATTTTCTCAGAAAGAAACATTCAGTAGGGGGCTTACAAACAGAAGCCGTGTCTCTGGTAGCCAGAGAGACAGTGGATCCCCGCACCTGCCCTCCAGAAAGCATCCTTTATATAGCAAGATTTTAGGGAAAGATGTGCAGCCAGTCATGCCTCAGGCCTTCTTGCAAAACTCATGACCCCTGGGGTGGTTAGATAAGCATCTCTGTGGGGGTTATCTATGCTACAGGAACACACTGGTCATCTTGCTATGCAACAGGCTGTTTTCCTACAA
Organism: Macaca thibetana thibetana; assembly: GCF_024542745.1. NCBI lineage: Eukaryota > Metazoa > Chordata > Mammalia > Primates > Cercopithecidae > Macaca > Macaca thibetana. The sequence continues at coordinate 124,177,078 of NC_065584.1, forward strand.
TACTAAAACTTCATATAAGTTATGTAAGCCTTCATTATTATGTAAACCTTTGTACATATTTTAACAAAAAGTAAAGGAAGCTAAAACAATTAAGATGCCGTATTAGAAACACATTCAAACCAAATATTTAGGGTGTTAAGCAGCAATGTACGGAAATGATTTTTCTCAGAGTTAACATCTCAGAGATGAAGAAATAAGAAGGAAACCACCACAGGGGTTTGTTCATCAGTCAAGGGTCAGGCTGCCACAATGTTTAAGCCTCATCCTGGCATTCTTAGCTTCTCACTTTTTTTTTTTTTTTTTTTTTTTTTTTTTTGAGACACAGTCTCGCTCTGTCGCCCAGGCTGCAGTGCAGTGGCCGGATCTCAGCTCACTGTAAGCTCCGCCTCCCGGGTTCACGCCATTCTCCTGCCTCAGCCTCCCGAGTAGCTGGGACTACAGGCACCCGCCACCTTGCCCGGCTAGTTTTTTGTATTTTTTAGTAGAGACGGGGTTTCACCGGGTTAGCCAGGATGGTCTCGATCTCCTGACCTCGTGATCCACCCATCTCGGCCTCCCAAAGTGCTGGGATTGCAGGCTTGAGCCACCACGCTCGGCCTCACTTTATTTCTTACACGATCTTTTTCTTAGCTCAAATTCAAAGTAATGTTTCCTATCTGAACATACAGTGTTTATTATACGAGGAACTGGTCATCATTTTGATGACTATTGGTTTTCTTGTTGATATTTTTAAAATTTGATCATCCAAACTCCTTTCTTAATAGAAGCTGGCTTATTTTCCCCTCATTTTGCCATAATAGGCAAACTAGAATTTATGTTTTAATTTTGTTGAAAAATTGTTATGTTTTATATTTTTGTAATTCATCACTGACACACATTTTAAAATACACATCTCTGGATTTTCTTTTTTTTTTTTTTTTCTGAGACAGAGTCTTGCTCTGCTGTTCAGGCTGGAGGGCAGTGGCGCTATCTTGGCTCACTGCAATCTCTGCCTCCCAGGTTCAAGCAATTCTCCTTCCTCAGCCTCCCAAGTAGCTGGGATTACAGGCGCATGCCACCACGCCCAGCTAATTTTTGTATTTTTAGTAGAGATGGGGTTTCACCATGTTGGCCAGGCTGGTCTCGAACTCCTGACCTCAGGTGATCCACTCACCTCGACCTCCCAAAGTGCTGAGATTACAGGTGTGAGCCACCACACCACACCCAGCCACATCTCTGGATTTTCTGTGCTGTCTTTGCCAAAAACAGTGTGGCCTGGGCCCAGTCTCTTAACCTCTTTCCACCTCAGTTTCTTCGTCTACTAAATAAGAGGTCGATAAAGGTTTCTACCACTACTTCCAGCTCTGAGACCCTGTGATCTTCTGATTTAAGCAGTCTCTGCTCTATTTGGAAAGGACCTGCTCATGTATCTCAGCCTGGACTGAAACAGCATTCATACCAATGGAAAAGCTGTCTGCTCAACGTGCATGGCAGCAAGAATTGCTTGTTTAGAAACATCTGGGTAATGGTAACAGCCATCTGTCTTGTCCCTGCAATTGTCGAACAAAGAATGAAGCACAGCAAAACCACAAGAGAAGTGCCCTATTTTTATAGAACGATGCAATAGAACAGGTTCAGAATTGGTTTAGGTTTTATGAGAGTTGCATGTATCCCACCTCTGTTATGGAAGGGCAAGCCTCTTCACCTCTCCAGACTTCAGTTTACCAGCCTATCTGTCAAACAATGGGAAGATAACTCTCTAGCACTCTTCTTTATTTTGTTGAAACAGAGAAACTTGAGACACTATACTGAATTTTTCATTGCACTTGTTAATAAAATGAGTACTTTTATGTCAAATTACAGCAACCATCCAATCCATGCTGGAGAATGAAAGAAAAGCAGATGAATTATCAGGTTCAGTTCATATCTGGTGTGCATTAAATGCTCATCTATCTTGTATTGCTTGCTACAGATGATGGTATTTTTGTGAAAATTACCAACACATTTTTTAAATGAATCTGGAGATCATTACCTGGACCCAAATTTGTGAGAATTTTGTATTCGGGTGGATACCTGCATCCATGCATTCAATTTCCTATCATTCATTGGTCACTTTTTCTGAGTTAAATCCTCTATTGAAGGCCAGGCACGGTGGCTCAGGCCTGTAATCAGAGCACTTTGGGAGGCCAAGGCGGATCGGATCACGAGGTCAGGAGATCGAGACCATCCTGGCTAACACAGTGAAACCCCGTCTCTACTAAAAATACAAAAAAATCAGCCGGGTGTGGTGGTGGTCACCTGTAGTTCCAGCTACTCAGGAGGCTGAGGCAGGAGAATGGCCTGAACCCGGGAGGCGGAGCTTGCAGTGAGCCGAGATCGCGCCACTGCACTCCAGCCTGGGTGACAGAGGGACACTCCGTCTCAAAAAAAAAAAAAAAAAAATCATGAGTTCTGCAAAAAACCAAATACCACATGTTCTCACTTGTAAGTGGGAGCTAAATGATGAGAACACACAGACACAGAAGGGAACAACACACACTGGGGCCTATTGGAGGGTGGAGGGTGGGAGGAGGGAGAAAAGCAGGAAATATAACCAATGTGTACGAGGCTTAATACCTGGGTGATGAAATACTCCGTACAACCAACCCCTGTGACACACATTTACCTGCGTAACAAACTGCACATCCTGCACATGTGCCCCTGAACTTAAAAGTTAAAAAAATTAAAAATTTAAAAAGAATCATAAGTTCTGATCCATAGTTGGACAAAGCTCTTAATTTCCTGGACCTCAATTTCTTTATATTAAATTACAGGGGTGGTATATGACTAGGCTAAGATTTTCCAAATTCAAAATGTTATCACTATATAAAGTAAATGAGAATTTTATGGAGAAAGAAAGCTTTTGAATTTAAGAAAGACTTGTCATTCATCAAAAGAAATCATTGAGAGAGCAGGGACGGTATCTTGAACACTTTATATTCCATTACAATGGCATGTATTAAATGCAATAATATTTACTGTTATGAATAAATGAATCTTGTTAATGTTTCATATCCTTACAGGGAAGAGTATCAAGTGACTCTCAGGAATGTGGGCAAGGGGTGAAAGTGATTCGCCCAGGAGTTCAAGACCAGCCTGGGCAACAAAGCAAGACCCTATCTCTACAAAAAAATTCTTTAAAATTACCCCTTGAACCCAGGGAGTTTGAGGTTGCAGTGAGCTATGATGGTGCCACTGCACTCCAGCCTTGGTGACAGAGTGAGGCCCTCTGAAGGAACCTTTGAATGTCCTTTTAAGGCCATATAACATCTTCTTATGTCTCTCCAAGGAGATTAAGAATGGATTTTTTTTTTTAAGTTTTCTTCTTTTTATATATCCTGTTTTTCCTCCAAATTTCTTTTTTCTTGTGTGTTTGTTTTGGCATCTGCCTGTATGTTAGATACTGTCCTCAGAGGACTGGTCACCCTTGGCTGTCTGCTCATGTTTAAAAGTCTCAAAAAAGCGAAGATATTAACATGGAGGATGCAAGACATAAGATGATGCCTCTGAGTGCTCTCCGCAGAGCGACCTCAGTCTTGGCATTCCTTCAAGAGTATCTTAACATTTATTTTAAACTGAACGCCTCTACAACAAAACAGGGGAAATCATGAGGCAGAAGAAGTAAATTGGGAAAATAACATTGAGCAAAACAGCTGCCAAGCATCAAGGATTTTCATCTAGTCCCCAGTATGGTTTAATGATATGTGCCAAGTGGGTATTCAAAAAATAGTCATGATAATAATAGATGATAATGATCATCAGTACTTTAGAGGGTGCTTTGGAAGAATTGGGCTTTAATGCTTTCTGTACTGTTTTTAGCTCTGTCTCTAACTTGCTTCATCTCTTAGGGCTAATGACGTGGCCATCTGTGTCTCTAGTTTCCCCATCTGCAAAAAAGAGATTGTATCATTTCCTACAGAAAGCCTGTGGACTGTGTTTAATATCCTCCAGTGAAACATCGTATCTAAATATAAAGCAGGCAATAAGAAGCCAAATGTTACGAAGGGAATAAACTCTAAGACAGAGTATTATAAATTAAAATTAATTAAGAACTTCTAAGTAATATTCTACTGACCTTTGGTTGATGCAAAGGTACTTGTATTGCATACACTTTAGATTTTTTAAAAGTAGATGAGAACATAAATTATAAATAAATAAACAAATCCTGGATGCTTTGACTCATTAAACTCAGTATCTTAGACATATTAATCCAAAATATTTTGTGGGTTCTAAATTAATTTCTAAAGCAAACCAGCATTACTTAAATTACATCTATATAACAAAGTAGCAATAATTCTTAAAAACACTGTAAAAATACACAAAAGAAGAAAGAAGAAATCCTTCTTTTTGGCTATAGAAGATATGGGGAGAAAAGTAGAATTCAGAGTAGCCCATGATTGCCTAGTTCGTATAGCCAAGCCAAAGGTACTATCTGAGTACATCTGACATGATTTGAGTACATCAGCAAAAGCCATTGGTTTCTCTGACCCTGACAGCCTAAATTGCCTTATTTTCTAAATTTCCTCTAATAATGTATATAGTTTCTTCTTTTTTCTTTTGTTTAGTCTGATGGTGCCTTGCAAAATTCAGAAGCCTTTTAATTTGTATTCTTATCAAAAGAATACATGTAGACTCTTTTAAAAATATAACTAAAAGACTTAACAAAACAAACAATTACAGTCCCAGAGACAAGGACCTGCAATAATTTTAGCCGCCTCTTCTGGCAGTCATCACACATCCCGATATTTCTGAATAACTCACATTTTACTCTGTTTCGCATCACACATTTTGAGCATAATTTGATTGCCTGCTGTCATGGTAGATGAGGATATCGCTCTCTTGTGCAGTACTTCCAGTCCTTAGGAAGGTAAAGTCCCGACTGGAAGGGCGTTGGGAATGGAGTGTGGAGAGAAGATCTGGAAGTGCAGGCTGGTGGGGAAGCTGGACTAAGGAGAGGCAGCTGGCCCAGCAGCGTGGCACCAATAGCAGATCTAGCTGGGGCTCTAATTACTTCTCAAACAGCTGTCAACCTCCCCAACCTGAGCTTTCATTTCGAAGGTACTTAGAGAAGCCAGTACCTTAGCTAAGAACTATCATTGACAGACAAAAAAACAAACAAACAAAAAACCTCTAGCGTGAAAAGTAGACATTAAGACAAACCCATAGAGAAGAATTATCCTTAATATCCTCAGTGAGATAGTAGGAAATGTTTCCTGCTCTTAAAAATGAAGATCCAAAGAACACACACAATAAAAAAAAAAAAAAAGAAAAGAAAAAAGGAAAGGAAAAGAAGCTCTTGGGAAATTCTTAACTCTGCTGCCCAATCAGTTATCACCATCCATCTTCTTTCCAGCTTCTAAAATTTGTTGCGGTTATAGACTCACCTGGAACCATAGAGCGCTTTGTCTTCTCTCCTATTCCTTGCATCCTTCTGGATTTATGACGTTTCTTTTTAACCCCTTACATGGGGTTTTAGTGGCATTTCAGGAGGAAATAGAATTGGATATGTATAAACAATCAGCCATTTCTTATCAGGAACCACACATGGTTCCTTTGCGGGGTTTTCTTCATTAAGTTAATATAAAACTTCAGGTACAACATTAAAAGGCAGGAAAACAATGAATTTATCTGAGATTATTATTTTATTTTATTGAGATTGTACCCCAAACAGGAGCAATTTCTGATGTGTTCTTCTTTGTAAATAATAAATTAGCTCACATATCAAGTATGATGAGGGTGCTTTCTGCAGAAAATAGCAAAACTTTGACTCAAACTTGCATGTACAACATGAAATTTATTGTCTCGCATTAACTGAAAGTTCAAAGGTAGAGACATGTGACTTAGCAGCTCAGTGACATCATCAAGTACATGTTGCCCTGTCCGTACTATGCTGTCTTCTTTGTCACCTTCATTCCAAGGCTGGCTCCCCTCACTGTCATCATGATTTACTGTAGAGTCTGAACCTAGAAGTGGTAAACAATCCATGGAAGCTTCCTTTCTTGTTCCTTAACTGCTGCCCAGGGAGATCCTAACAATCTACAGGCACTTTGAGATATGAAAGAGTCTGGTCCAGTTGTAAAGTTCAGGATGATGCCTAATGTAATGCTCTTCCTCTGCCCCAACTCAGGCTTGATAAGGAACTCACCATGAGTGGATGAGAATCCTCTCCTCCTATAGCTTGATGTTTCCTCTTGCGGGTCTCCCTTCTGCCTCCACGGAGGTAGGAGGAAGGATGGGCAAAAGGAGGAAACACCTTCTCCTTGAATGGTGCAGCCATTGTTCTCTCATTGGTACTTTGGGGGGGAATCGCCAGAGGTGTGGCATGTGGCCCTCATTGTACATGTCTCTGGTGCCAGACACAGCACTGGACTGACCACTTTCAACCCCACTCAGCATCCAGCCGCAGCCTCCTCCAAGTCTGGCCAGCTTTCAAGTCGAGTTTCTATGGTGTCTCCTTGACATTGAGAAAAATCACCCATTCTCACCATGCCACAGGGTGGGTGTGCAGGATGCCCTCTCTGTTTACTCTGTCATCTCTCTCCAGTTCCTTTCTCACACCTCCAAATTCAGAGGGCAGATCAGCAAGTCCATCCTGAAGCAGATACCCAACTGAGGAAAAGCAGCCAGGCTGGCATTTTTCCCTCGAGCAGATGTCTCATGACCTAGACAACTCTCTTTAAATTTCTTCTGTTTTCTCCATAAGTAACCTGGGTTTGCATGGAGGACAGAGGTAAGGGTTAGGGAGACGGTCCCACCCTCCTCAAATCACCTCAAACTTTTGTCTAACCCGGAGTGTCTCAACCTTAGCACTGCTGGTATTTTGGACCAGACAATTCTTTGTTGTGAGGGCCGTCCTCTGCGTTAGAGGGCATTTGACAGCATTCCTGACCTTTATCCAGTAGATGCCTAGAGCATGCCCCACTTCTTGATAATTATGACCAAAACTTCACTGGCTTAACCCCAAGAGTCCCCTCTGTTCTCCTAAAACCTGGTTTTTGAGACACAAAAGCTAGGAAGAGATTCAAAGGATATCTGCTTTTCCTTGAGGCAGTGAAAGCCTCATCCCCTACCCTGAGGCAATGCATGTGAATGAGAGGGGCCAGGCAAAGGCAGAAGAGAAGTTAGATGCACAGGGAATATGGTTAATACAGCAAGAGCATCATGCCGTGTGTTCTATTTTCTCACCTGTTGCCTTACAATGTATACCACGTGTTTATTCTAGTAACTCCTCTGTGTGTATATTACATTTTGTATACGGACTGCAATGAATACACATATAAAAAGAAATCTGAGGGAGGCAGAAAGACTTCATCACTAAGTTCTGATCGAAATAGCTGATAAAAGAACTATTCTTCAAGCCCAACACACATGCCTGGAACTGTGTTTCTCAGTATTGAACTTCCCCTCCAACTTTGGAACTTACACTCCTAGTGAATTAAAAGGAGGCTTGGGTGTTTGAAGAAGGAGATGGATCAAAGGCCTTGCATTTGATGCCTTTTAACTCTGCAGGAGTCATTCCAAGGAAATCAATAAGAGCCAGCAATAACTCCACTGAAAGCAAATCTTTCATCACTCCTACACGACAGAGACCGCGCCCCTGCTCCAGGTGCTGTATCTCTTATGTATTCATTCACCATTCACTCATTTCAATCTGGCAATAAGAACCCCTGAATCCCCAGGACATGAAGTGCTATAGAGGTTTGCATAAACAATGCTGGAGATCAGAGTTTCATTTCCATACAGGTTTCCAGACCTTTATTCTACTGATCAACTAACGGATACCTTTCGCACAAATGGCGGGGAGACGGGTTGAAACTGAGGCTAAGAAAAAGGGAGCTGTTTTATCTTCTGAAACCTCACGTATGGGGAATCTAAGCTCATTTCCATTTATTTTATACGTCTTGCACAAAAATGCTTTTGATGCTGCCCTGGGCATTGATACTTATTTCAATTCCTATTTCATTCACAGATCCCCAGTTTATTTACCATGACTCATTTCTCTTTTGGTTACAGAGCTCTAATGTGGCACATTAGTTGGGATATGAATCTGCGACATACTTACAACTATTTGGGGAAAGTGCATCGCTCTGCTATGGTATTACTGACATTGTATGTTGAGACATTGGTAGACTACACCATGAAAGCATTAACCCTTTCCCTCCACCAAAATTCCGCCCGTAATAAACTTTTTCCCTTGTGCATCTCTGATCCGACCTGTAGCAGCAGCTGCATGTGCGCAGAACCACCTCACCTCTGGCGCAGGTCTGCCAAGAGCTCAGCAGTACCCAGCTGGGATGCAGGAGTGGCTTTTCTCCTCAGATGAATCAGACCGGTGCTTGAACTCCAGATGTTCACTTAGCCCACCAACTAACTTGCAGTTTCTTTCCTACAGCTGGGGCCACTTCGGATTTGTATATCTGTCGTTCGATATCCTGTGTACTCCGCTCTGCTCTTACTTCGAAACAGTCATTGAGTGCATTCATATTCAGATATGGCCTACAGGTTAGTGGCCAAAGTGAACCTTCTTTGAACATCCTATTTTTTTTCAACTGGGAATTGTCTAGTTAAGAAATACTCTGGCTTACACAGTTATTTTTTCTTTAGGGAATCTAATAGTCCCTTGGCATTATGTATTACCCCAAAGTATCATCATTATGAATATGAATTACTGTTAGAATAACTGGGGAAAAGACCTGTAGTTTTCCAAGAATATTCCACATAAGCTGCCTAGCCACTTTATTTTTTTTATGTACTGTGTAAGTGCTAACACTGATACAGCTGTACTCTGTGCCAGGCATTGTGTTAAACAGATTATCTCATGTAATCCTAACAGGCGCTCCATGCCTCACTCGGACTCCCTGAAAACAGAGCTTGAGACGAGGGCTTTGTGCAGGTAGGATGTTTGGGAGGTGATCCCTGAGGGTGTGAATGAGGGCTGTAGAAAGCGAATCGGAGAAGGAGAAAGCAGAGTCAATAGAAGGCTGCGCTATTGAAGCACCATGGTGGGCCACAGGGACTTAACTCTGTGTCAGTGACCTCTTGAGAACTGGACAGAGGCCTCCTACAATTGTCCAGCAGGACAGGAAGCAGAGGCATTTATCCAGTGGTTCCCATGCCCCACAGGCCAAGGATTATTCCCAGACACAGGGAGCTCTGCTTTCAGGGAAGTGAGTAGATGCCGCCAGCAACAGCCCACTGTGGACACAGCCAAAGTCATAGGTGAAATATGTGAGTAGGGGCAACAGAAGCTTCTGCCACAATTATTATCCTCCCATTTTACAGGGAGGGAACTGAGGTACATGGAGGTGACTTCATCCTCCCAAGGTCACAAGGCTAGTCAGTGTGGGGCCAGGATTTAAACACAGGCCATCTGACCTCAAAGCTCATGGCCCTAACTGTTGTGCTCCTGACGCCGCTCCCGTACAGGAGGGGTGACGATGGCTGCACTCCAGGCTTCCCTTGTGTAGCTCCGCCTAGAGATTTGGGTGTCCATCGCCAAAATCTGGAACCCATCTTGGTGATATTTTTTCAGATGTTGCATTTTCTCCTTAGGGAACTTATTTTCTTTTAGTTGCAACAACACAAGAAAATGCTACTGAAATGCCACATCTGCATTCATGAGGAAAAAAAAAAAAATGAGTATCTTTCATCTGAGACCCTGTAGGAAGAGACAGGTTCCAACAGTATATCACTTGAGGGAGATAAAAAGGGGAGAAAATATAGCTCATACAACTTTTCTTGATTTCAGAAACTGCTTTTCATTTTTTTATTAAAATGTTATTCTTCAAAGAGTATAGAAATACACCTGGCAATGACCTGTTAGAAGTCAGCCATCTGCTTCCAACATACATAAGAAACATACCCAACCAGATTCTGCCTCATCAAAATTTATTAAGTTGTACATATACAGTATATTATCAGAACAACACCAAAGTGGCTACACTTGACAGAGTCTCCTAAAGTGGACACAATTTTCCTAGAGATTATTATTCCCCTTGATAAAAGTTGTAATGATTGTGAAAGTTTTGAAAGATAAGCTTGAAGGGCCACAGCGCTCACTATCAGGGCAAGGAGCTATAGATGCCATGCACACAGGGCCCGGGAGGCAGTGGAGTCGTGGGAGGGTGTGGCAGCCCCGTTTCTGCTGTGAGCAAACAGTGTTATGAGGAGACCAACACAAAGAGGAAGGTGCTTCCTCTCCAGGGGCAGGGTCTTTGGGTTAACGTTCAGGAAACACAAGACACCACACCCAAGAGAAGTAAGGAAAACAAAACTCCCTACAGGGTCTAGGCTCCCTCCAAGAGACAGGGCCAGTGTGGTCAAAAGAGGGGACGAATGGAGATGCGGAAGTTTCCACTTCCCTTCAAGCTTGCTCAAGGCACCAGACTAGCTCCCCTAAGTACCAAGAGCAAGAACAAAACACCCTAGAGAAAAGGGCAGAGCTGGCACTTGGTTTGTCCTCACTAACAGGGAAGTGTTATCGGCGGTTCTAATTCAACCCGGTGAAATCCACCCCAGAGGGGTCCCAAATTGCTTGTGAGGCTGATGAGTTGAGGACACTGCCCTCCCTCTTCTACCCACTCTGGCTCCTACAAAGACAGGGAAGGAGGAAGTGAAGAGCTCATCTGGGCCAGATGTTGCCTTGGCACTCTACAATGACTATTTCTCCCTGTTCTGTTCCTCCTCTGTGTCCAAAATTAAGAGAGAACCACAGTTGTACAAACAGACTGAAAAGGAGACTGGCCATACCTGAGTTCTGGAGTCTTCCTCGGAAGGAAACCATCTTTGTCAGATTCTTGCCAACCTTTCGGGCAGAATCACCTTTCCAAATCAGGTCTTTTCAGTTTGATGTTTCCAAAGAACCCAGCTTACACTAACTCTCCATTTAAAAAATACCTTTTAATTCCGAAAGTTTGCAGAAGATGATTTTTTCAATACACTTGACTCATACTGGTTGTTACGTAGCACCCTTCATGCGAGATCATAGGGAAGAGAAAAAAACTACAGCGCTAGAGGCATCTCTCAGGCATCTCCCCCTGTAAGCTTCTCTCTCATTTGTTGAGAAAACACAATTTAAGGTGAAACACATAGTGAAGACTTTTCAGTGTTTTCCAACCACCACTGACCCTGACCGGAGGGGGCAGGTGGATCTCTCTGAGGCGTTGGTGGTGCCAAGGGAAAATCAGAATTATCAAGGATGAAATATCTCCCTTACTCCTGGCCACATCTATTGTCATGTCTACCATAGGTGTGGAATCGTCATCCCTCACCTACATCCCAATGAAAGGGATGAAGGGTATCAGGAGAAACAGTTGAGTCATATGACTCGGGCTTCCAGAGAAATGGTGTAAGATGCCAAATCCCTATCTTCTCAATAGAAAATGTTTTACATGTTTAAGTTAATCAAACAGGCATTTTCTCTGGGGCCACCCTGCTCCATCATGATCTTGGAATTCCCTTAGAGTGTTCCTGCTCCCTGGGAGCTCTGAAAGTCTTCTCTCCGTGTGTTCTCTGCGGAGCCCAGGGAAGCGAGGCATCCCCAGAAAGTGTACACGGAATACCCGCCTCAAGACCCATTTGAAACTGCCCAGCTCTTGTCCCCACAGAGAATAATGTGGACTTCACTAAGGACACGGACCACTGAGATGGATATGTATACTCCCTCAATAAAGAGGACACTGGATTTTATGTAGATTTCCCTATCATTCAAAAGCATCTGGCCCATATTGCAGGAATCAACTCATACTGAGTTGCAAGGAGATCATACAATCATATGGCCACAGTATTCCCACACTCTGGTGGGATATGGAAGCTCCCCATTGCTTCCAAGACCATCCTTGCTAGGAATCCACCTTTGGAAAAATGCTCACTTTATTGTTCCTGCTCATCTTCCGCTCCACCCTGCCAACTTTGGGCACCTTTGTCTGGATCAGCTCTTCTGGGGTGTTACCCAAGGGGGGAAGCAGCCGCTTCTTGCTGTTTCGGGTCTCTGAGAGCCACTGAGGAGGCAATTCAAAAGGCCCAAAGCCAAACTGCAGGGAATACTTATCAGGGAATGTTTCAGGTTCCACAGGGGCTGCTGGTGCCACCTGGGATATAGAGTCCACTGTGCCCAAGGGTGGGGCAGAGGGCACAAACTGTGGCCCCTGCTCTCCCTCCAGGCAGGTGCTAAATATCTCCTTGGCCTGGAAGTCAGCTGAGCCAATGTACTTGGCCTCACTCTCTTCCTCATCCTCTGTGGGCTTAAAGATCTGCTGCTGCCCAATGTGGAACATCTCCAGGAGCTGGCTGCCCGAGCGTATGCTGGGTTCCAGGCTGGCCTCAGCCACGCCGCTCCCTGTACTGACCACATTACGGCGACTGTACCGGTGGTGTAGTTGTACCAGGGTCCCTATCAAGCACTTGCGGACAGATTTGTTCACAGTAAGAAAGAGAACAGGGTTTGCCAGCAGGGAGACTTTGGGGAGCCAAATGGCAGTGAGCAGCAAGAAGACGGAAGTGTCGGGGACATTGAGCACGGTCTGGTAGACGACCAGGGTGGCATAGGGCACGCTACACAAGATGAAGACCATCACCATGGAGAGCAGGGTGGCATGCAGCTCGGCCTCCCGCTGGGAGGCATAGGGAATAGAGATGGTGTTCTGTGGGGTCCGGAGCGCTGCTATGATGACCTTCTTCTTCTGGCTGGCACTCAGGGCCCGTCGGATCAGTATCAAGAAGAGGAACACCACCGCCACAGGCACAATGACCGTGGTGATGTTATACACCAGAACGTACACGAGGTGGCCCAAGGAGTTGCTCCAGACTTCCGTGCAGGTGGACGTGGCATAGATGTCGGCCACATTGGTTACTGCAAACACAGGGACACTGGCCACCACTGCATGGGCCCAGATGTACATCACCAGTTCACGGGACTTGGCATCAGATATTTTCCTCTCCAGTGGATAGAGGACTGAGTAGTACCTGCAAGATACACAAACAAAATTAATTCCACAGAAGACACTTCTTAAATTAGCGGAATCTATATCACCAAAAGCAGGTGAGAGGGAAGAAAGGTCAAGTTCTTTTATTCAGCCTAAGATAAAGAAACACTGAGGGAATCCCAGAAGCCAGACCTTAAGTTTTGAGGACTTTGCTAGTACAATAAGAAGCGTCACTAGACGAAAAAACAGAAACCTTTCCAAAGCAGCAGAGGAAAGCCCTGTCCTCACCAGGCGTTACAGGAAAACAAGGAAACAATTTCAATTCATAGCTAGCTTTATCATTGTTGCTACCAGGATGAAATCTCAAAGAGTGCTCTCAATATAAAAGATTTCTCCATCTGCTATAAAGATATCTACTTTTCAATTTGAGGGTAAAGGGTAATTGGTAAAAAATTTTACGTGGGCTAAAGAAGCTTTAGGGCAATCTTCAAAGCTACCAACAGAAATCAGTTTGTCTACACACATATCTAAAGCAGACTAGCCACAGTCCAGATATCATTAGCAATTACAGCTGTTCAGGGCAGAAGAACCCAGGATGAAGAATGGATTCTGACAAGGTCCTTTCACAAAAATCAATTCAGCTGACAAGAGTTATGCCTGCTCAACAGTCATTGCTCCCACGACAATCACTCAGTAATCCTCAGGGCAATTAATAGGTCTAAAATGCCTGCACAATTAGATTTTTGTTAAAATCAGATGAGACATTGGTTTTCCTTCCAACCATTAATTTGATCGTCTGTAACCACCTAAACAGAATTCCAAAAGCACGCTGTTTCAGTATCACCAGAGATTTGAGGGAACCGAGTAACTCTTTGGACCCTAGAACCACATCTGTAGTAAAAGGGCTGCTACTAGCCCTCAGAGATATGGTCAGTTTCTTCACATTAGTTTGGCCATATCTGTGCAGTCAGTTAATGCTAGGGTTGACCTTACAACCTTAGTGACACCCATTCACTTATAGGGCAAGTAAGCAGGCAAGCCTTCCAATAACACGTACTTCTTTTTTTTTTTTTTTTTTTTTTTTTTTTTTTTTTTGAGATAGAGTCTCACTCTGTCGCCCAGGCTGGAGTGCAGTAGTGCAATCTAGGCTCATTGCAACCTTCGCCTCCTGGGTTCAAGCCATTCTCCTACTTCAGTCTCTCAAGCAGCTGGAATTACAGACATGCACTACCATGCCTGGCTAATTTTTATATTTTTAGTAGAGACGGAGTTTCGCCATGTTGGCCCAGTCTGGTCTCAAACTCCTGACCTCAGTTGATCCATCTGCCTCGGCCTCCCAAAGTGGTTGCATTACAGACGTGAGTCACTGTGCCCAGCCTCCTGTAACAGGTACTTCTGAGCACCACCTATGCACCAGGTCCTGTGCCTGGCACTGGGTTATAAGAATGAAAAGACACAGGAATGTCTCTAAACCCAATGGGGACAAAGATACACACACTAACAATTACGAACAAGGAGATGACAGCTCTACTAGCCGCAGGCACAAAGGAGGTACAGGTAGCGCCTAAAGCCACCTGGGAAAATAGCAAGAGAAGGAGACACTGCAGTGGAGTCTGGCAGGGGGACCAGCAGAAGAGGAACATTCCAGGCTGAGAGAGATAGGATGTAAACACAATAGTGACCACGGACAATCGGGGAAGGAGGGAGCATGGTAAGATGTGTTCTAGATTTCTTTCTGGGAGGAGGGAAAAAGAGAAAGAAGTACCTAAGTGATGCATGCTTTCACTTTTTTTTCTCTGAATATAGGTAGTTTTCTAAGGACGACTCAGTAAATATGTGATGGCCCCACCCCTACACATGAATACATGCTTAGGAGTTCACTGGCTCTGACTGCCAGTCCTACACATGAATACATGTCCTACACACCCCTACACGTGAATACATGTCCTACACACCCCTACACATGAATACATGTCCTACACACCCCTACACATGAATACATGCTTAGGAGTTCACTGGCTCTGACTGCCAGTCCTACACATGAATACATGTCCTACACACCCCTACACGTGAATACATGTCCTACACACCCCTACACATGAATACATGTCCTACACACCCCTACACATGAATACATGCTTAGGAGTTCACTGGCTCTGACTGCCAGTCCTACACATGAATACATGTCCTACACACCCCTACACGTGAATACATGCTTAGGAGTTCACTGGCTCTGACTGCCATTTGCTCACTGACATGTAACAAACCCAGGCTTCCATTAATTTCCAATCCTGTTATGTGTTGGGAAGCAGATTGCAACGTAAGCACACAGGCTCACTATAAATAATGTTCTTTTTTTTTTGAGATGGAGTCTGGCTCTGTTGCCCAGGCTGGAGTGTGTACACCTCTAAACGGTGAAGCAAGAAGTGTAGATGACCTCCCGATTAAACTGCTGACTTAGTGCCATGAAACAAATAGTTATGAAGGAAGTGAGAGAAAAGACTGTCTTCTCTTCTTCAGGTGTACATGCAGATGCTTGCGAGTAATTTGCATCTGTGAATAACAAAATAGGAATTTATCAGCCCTGTTTTCCTACTAAAAGGACTTGTTTTACTTTTTAAAATTATGGTAAAATTACAATAGCTTTTCTGCTGGAAAGAAAATGAGAATTTCTTACTGTTTTCGTATTTCTTTGTTTAAGACCAAGGCCCCAGAAATAACCCACAGGGATTATTGCACTACTTCCAGGTGTAACAGCAAACTGTTCAGAATAACGTATTCTCCTTCTTGTTGAGTCTTATTTAAAAAAAGAAAACCTTTCAGGATTCACAGCAGCATTACTCACAATATCCAAAAAGTAGAAACAACCTAAATATCCACCAACTCGTAAATGGAAAAACAGATTCGGTATACTCCTAAAATTGAATGAATATATTATTTGGCCATGAAAATGAATGAAGTACTGATACATTCTATAACACGAACTTTGAAAACATGCTGAGTGAAAGAAGCCAGACACAAAAGAACACACATTGTACGATTCCACTTACATGTAATGTCCAATAACGTAAACATACAGAAAAAGAAAGTAGACTCATGGCTGCTATGGTCTGGGCACAAGGAGTGACTGTAAGTAAATGGGCACAAGTTTCTTTGTGAGTTAATGGAAATATGTTAAAATTATATTGTGACGGTGGCTGTACAACTCTATAAATATACTAAAATTCATTGACTTGTATACTTTAAATAGGTGAATTTTATCATATGTAAATTATATCTCAGTCCAGAATATCAAACTGAAGACTTAAGACTTTACCAGAGCAGGTAGTACCGGGGGAATTCAGCAGGACACTGAACACAAAATGGTTCGACATAAAAGGCATTGGCGTACCCACCAGAAGCACTCTTGAGAAAGGACTCTGACTTCACTCTTATATTCGAGTCCTGTGCAATGGCACTTTCCAGATATTCAAAAAGCAATGGAAGAGACATGCAACGTCACCATAAAGCAGGTGTGGCAAATTGGCATCTCAGGGCATACGTTCACCTTGCTAAAGGGATTCGGATGACCCACATAATACTTTTTGAAAAAATATTAATTGCCAACATTTTAAATTATGGAATTCTAGATTTTTTTATTCCTCTTCTGAAAGAATAGAAAAGTCCTGCCCACTGAATCTAGATTCCTACAAAGCAATTATTAGCTGCAACTGCTGAGCGGCTGATCCCCATGAACGGAAATGTGGACACACTCTTCACAGGCCACAACTGCAACCTGGCCTGTTATGGCTTGACTTGTCACCTGCCTTGTTTGGCTCCATGGATGGTGAGATTCCAGTCCCTTCTAAAGAGCTGTAGCTGCTCCTGGCAAGATTTGATGGTAACATGATTGCAGAAATATATCTAAGGAAGAATGTGCCATCAGAAGGGAAGCCTGAGAAAGAGAGGCAAATATTGGTGCAGCCCATCCTAACACAGGCCATAAATAATTCGCTTAATTCTTTCTACTGCTCTGGAATCTGAGGCTCAGAAAGTTTAAGCAACTTTACCCAAAGCCACTCAGCTAGAAACCTATGTAGGCAGGACTCAAAGTCAGGCTTCTATTCCAACATCCATTCTCTTAACCACAACGGCAATGACTTCTCCCAGTATGCTGGGGGCTTCATGTAACTCTGTGTCCCTCCATGCAGACAGCATCAGGCAGCTGAAGAAATCAGGGTCCCTGGCCTGAGAGGCTGAAATGACTCTACAGGTGAGTTATACAATCAATACCCTCACAGGTCATTAAGGTATTATGTTTTGAATGGACAAAGAGTTCTAAATTTTCACATTAATCTAAAATGTAGTTAAATTTTAACATAGGGCATAAAATCAGAACAGCCAGAACATTCCCTTCAGCAATGTTTCCTCTCTGTTAATCTTGAAATCAAAAGTACTCATGGATATAAAATACTTTTCAATTTTTGCTTGCTTACTTAATTCAATTCTCTAGAATATATTATCTAAACTGTATTCATGAAGCACTAGCTAGAAAAGAAAAAGGCAGGAATTTGCTGATTATGAGATCTTTACACAATTTTCATAAAATTGATCAAATTATGTAGAATTGCAGTAACTGAGAGGTAAGGTTCACTTCCAAATGAACATCCTTTTAAAGAGGATGTGAAGAGAAAGCAATCACCACTGCAATATGAAGCCTTGGAAATCAATCCTCCAGAGGAATTCTGGTGTTACCTGGCCAGATCCAATCATTTGTTAAATGATTGGACCATCTAATCATTTGTTAAATAACCACTGAATCATTCCCTTTTTCTTTCAGAGATGTTCCATACTGCATCAAAAAGCCCTCGTTGCAGAGTTACCGATCAGATGAAAAATCTACTGCAAATTACAACACAAATACCACCAACTGCAACCACGCTGAAGTGACACCGTGATCTAGCAGCTCCGCCCCAGCATCCTCACCATGGAACTCCCACCCCCAGGTCTTCTCTCAATGGTTCTGTTTTCCCTGGCTGTTGCTAAATCAACCTGTCCTTTGTGAGGCATCTGTTTTGGACATTTATTCTCTTTCTGTTCATCACAAGCAGACTAAAAAGCAGTACACGGAACACTGACTACTCATTTGCCTCATGATGCTAATTTTTTAATACAACTCAAAAGAAAGTTAGCTCCTGGCTACCTGATCTTACCTGTCCAAAGCAATAGCAGGGAAGCTGAGGATGGTCACAGAACAGAAGACTTTGTGCAAAAATTTGACGACCTTGCAGAAGAGCATGGTGTAGATCCACCAGCAACAGTGAGGACTGGTGCTGAGGATGATGTCGAAGGGCACACAGACCAGGCTGGCACAAATCCCCGAGCAGGCCAGGTTTTTAATGAACCTGTTGGTGACAGATTTGAACACGGTTGTGCGGCAAGTTGACCATAACACCATGAAGTTTCCTGGCCAGATATGAAAGAAAATAAAATAATTTAAATAAAAATTTAAAAACCATAAAAAGGAAAAAAATACAGGTTAAAAAATGTAAAAAAAAAAAACCACATTTGAGAGTTGATTTCAAAAGATTTAATTTAAATCCTATTACAATTTAAATTTAACATATTATATGATATATTATGTCAATTAGGTGACATTATTAAATCACTTACATATCAATAAGTCTAGAAAAAATTTTAGTGGTGAGATTCTCTATTTACTTTTGGGCAAAATAGTATTATAACAATAGCTTAGTCTCATCAGCATATAAACAATTTGTTAGTTATTACTTAATCCCAGGCAGTCTGCTCTTATCACGTTTTCCAATGACCTCCACGTTGCCAAACTCTGCAATAGAAATACAGTGCAAGCCACACATGTCATCTTAAATTTCTGGTAGCCACGTTTTAAAATAGTAAAGAGAAGCAGGTGAAATTTTAATATTTTTTATTCAACCCAACAGATCCTAAATATTTCAACATATGATTACTTTAAAATTAATATTTTGCATTCTTGTTTTTATACTAAGTCTTCAAAATCCAGTGTGCATTTTATTTTACACTGACAGCACATCTCAGTTTGCACTAGTCACCTTTCAATAGCCACAGGCAGCTCGTGACCACCATACTGGACAGTACCATTCTAGACGTCAGCAGCGGTGATGCAACCAACCATCTCTCTTTGAGCATTGTCCTCTGCGGCTTCCACAGGCCTACAACCTCCTGGCTTTCCTTCCACCCTCCCACTTCCGCCTATCCTTGGCTGCTGCAAGTCTACTCTTACCAGGTTTTGCAGAAGAGCATGGTACAGCTCTGCCCCCTCTATCCTCTCTCAGTAGCCTCTCCCTACGTTAGACTACCCATTCTGGTAATTTTCCATCAAAATGCTAATGACTCCCAAATTCAGGTCCTAAAGTAGGCGTTTCCTCTCAGCTGTAGACTCCTTTTTCCAGATAAACTTCTGATACCCCTCTCAATCCCCACCATGTTCCTCAAGGGACTCTGATGCCTACTCTGATGCCTACTGCCTAATCTCATACCTTCCTTCCCCTGGCTTGCTGGGCTCCTGCCACTCCAGCTTTTGATCCATTCCTGAAACACATCAGGGCTAATCCTGCCTCAGTGCCTTTGTACATGTTTTTTTATACTGCTTGGGATGTTGTTCATATGGCTGATTACTTTAAATCCCAGTCTTAGTTTAAATGCTGCCTTGTCAGAAAAGCCTTCTCTAACCATCATTTTATTTTAAACACTAACTGCTCCTGCCTCCATTATGCTCCATTATCATATCCCATTGCATCTTTCATAGTTCTCATCACAATTATTCATTTGTTGACTTGTTATCTCTCCATTTCATGAAGAAAAACTGTATCAATCTTGTTCACTGTTATAACTCCATGCCTAGCTCAGTATCTGGCACAGAGTAGGCGTTCGATAAATATTTGCTGAAGAAATGAATTTGTAAAATAAGCAGACACACAGTAATCAAAATCCCTGTGGTAAGAGAACGTCTTTTGTAGTATGTATGTCATGTAAAGATACTCTAAGTCAGCAAGCAGTTCCCAAATCTCGCCATACATCGGAATGACTGTACCAGATACAAGTGCATAAATATGGCACTGGGAACCTGCAACTGTAACGAGCACATTGGTCCAGCTGGCCCCCAGACTACAGTTGCTTTTAAACCACTTTTAGACAGAGTCCACAGCCCCATGCCCAGACTCTCACAGGGAACCAGGCCTCAGGTGTGCAGGCCTGCCTGCCGAGGGGTTATATTAGCATTTACATGCTCATGAATGAGGAAAGTTGTTTTCATGCTGTTATTTCTTTAAAACCAGAGACTGCTATAATCACATTTTATTTCTATCTATTTATATGCCTCTAGGCAGCATCCAGAGCCTAATCTCTTCTGCTATTAACAACCTGAGGCTAAAGAATCCTGTGTTCTTTCCATTCTCTAAACCTCTCCTCTCGTTCTCTCTCCTCATTTAAAACTGACTCATTTGGTTCAAAGAACCTGAATTGGACCAATATGTCAGGAGAGAAGCACCCATACCCAATACCCAATTGGCTACGCATTTAAAAATAAATATGTGTGTGTGTGTGCTTGTGTGTGCACGTGCATGCCCACACAGCAACACAGCAAGATAACTATATGATTATTTAACCTCATTAGCACTTCAGATTCTCCTTCGTTTTACAAGGCATACCAAGTAAGGATAATTCAGTATATATTTAAGTAACAAAAGTTTCAACCTCCATATACTTTTTATTTTAGAGGTCACATTGTAAGTCACCTAATCTCCCCTAGAAATGATCTAAGTTCTGGAACCATTCCAATTGCTTATGTATTCCCATTATACTTTCTAATGTTGAATTCCATGACAATACCCAATGCCGTAGCTATGGACACAGCAACACAATTAGGATATACTCACAGCCCATACAACCAAAAAGGAAATAAGAGGTAGAGAGTGGTGACATTGGTACAAGTCTGCCCTCCCTGGGACTGCTGTAACTCTGTCATTCCTCAAGAAAAATAACTAATGGATACTAGGCTTAAGACTTCAGTGATGAAATAATCTGTACAACAAACCCCCATGACACATATGTACCTATGTAACAAACCTGCACATCCTGCACATGTAGCCCTGAACTTAAAATAAAAGTTAAAAAATGCAAATTAAGATTTCTCTTTCTGTAGTATACATAATAGTCAAAGAGAGTGGATTTGGAAGCCAAAACATGTGAATTAACCACAACTCTGACAAACCGTGCTTGATTGATAATGAAGAACCTTTTTCCAACTAAATTTTGCCTCTGCAAAATTTTAGCTTTGGTTGTCCTTTTCAACTGGTTTATTGGCTTTGCATCTTTGAGAGCAACAATTCTGGCCTTTTAAAGAGACTAGCAACTAAAATGAAAAAGATACTCCAAAAGAGCATTGGGAAATCGTGTGCATCTGAGAATCCTCCTGGCAAAAAAGACATATTACCCCTTTGAAAACTACCAGCTTCCCCAGACTTAAAGCAGTAAAAGATCCATGGCCATGCTTTTACAGAAAGATAACACACCACCCAGAATATTCTAAAAACTAGAACTTGAAAAAAGCTAATGCAAACTGGAGGTGATATTAAATTACAAGGAAAAGTCTATGACAGACTGTGCCAAGAGAGAGGCCAAAGTGGATCCACAAGGGTCAGAAAGCCTACAAAGGAACTTTTACACTCAGTATACACCTTGTGATGCAAGAGGGAAGTTTAAACAAGTAACAGTAACCCCATAATAGAAGAAACAACCAGGCGACAACTACTTTGTGTTACTGGATTTTTTAATGCCTTCTTTGCTTCAGTTTGCAGTCCAAAATGAAACCAAGAAGAGTCTCTTGGGTTAAAAGAACTGTGTGAAGGGCATATTAGGAAAGGCTTTTAATTAATATGCCAGGTAACAACAGGAATGACTTTTAACCTAACTATGCATTTATATATAAATTAGCTTTCTTATATAGAACATACAGTTGGCTCTTGCTTTTTATTATTATTATTTTTTATTATACTTTAAGTTCTAGGGTACATGTGCACAACCTGCAGGTTTGTTACATATGTATACATGTGCCATGTTGGTTTGCTGCACCCATTAACTAGTCATTTACATTAGGTATATCTCCTAATGCTGTCCCTCTCCTCCTCCCTCCACCCCATGACAGGCCCTGGTGTGTGATGTTCCCCACCCTGTGTCCAAGTGATCTCATTGTTCAGTTCCCACCTATGAGGACATGTGGTGTTTGGTTTTCTGTCCTTGCGATAGTTTGCTCAGAATGATGGTTTCCAGCTTCATCCATGTCCCTACAAAGGACATGAACTCATCCTTTTTTATGGCTGCATAGTATTCCATGATGTATATGTGCCACATTTTCTTATTCCAGTCTATCATTGATGGACATTTGGGTTGGTTCCAGGTCTTTGCTATTGTGAATAGGGCCGCAATAAACATACATGTGCATGTGTCTTTATAGCAGCATGATTTATAATCCTTTGGGTATATACCCAGTAATGGGTTGGCTGGGTCAAATGGTATTTCTAGTTCTAGATCCTTGAGGAATCGCCACACTGTCTTCCACAATGGTTGAACTAGTTTACAGTCCCACCAACAGTGTAAAAGTGTTCCTATTTCTCCACATCCTCTCCAGCACCTGCTGTTTCCCAACTTTTTAATGATTGCCATTCTAACTGGTGTGAGATGGTATCTCATTGTGGTTTTGATTTGCATTTCTCTGACAGTGAGTGATGATGAGCATTTTTTCATGTGTCTGTTGGCTGCATAAATGTCTTCTTTTGAAAAGTGTCTGTTCATATCCTTTGCCCACTTTTTGATGGGTTGGTTTGTTTTTATCTTGTAAATTTATTTGAGTTCTTTATAGATTCTGGATATTAGCCCTTTGTCAGATGAGTGGATTGCAAAAATTTTCTCCCATTCTGTAGGTTGCCTGCTCACTCTGATGGTAGTTTCTTTTGCTGTGCAGAAGCTCTTTAGTTTAATTAGATCCCATTTTTCTTTTTTTTTTTTTTTTTTTTTTTTTTTTTTTTTTTTTTTTTTTTTTTTTTGAGACGGAGTCTCGCTCTGTCACCCAGGCTGGAGTGCAGTGGCCGGATCTCAGCTCACTGCAAGCTCCGCCTCCCGGGTTTACGCCATTCTCCTGCCTCAGCCTCCCGAGTAGCTGGGACTACAAGCGCCCGCCACCTCGCCCGGCTAGTTTTTTGTATTTTTTAGTAGAGACGGGGTTTCACCGTGTTAGCCAGGATGGTCTCGATCTCCTGACCTCGTGATCCGCCCGTCTCGGCCTCCCAAAGTGCTGGGATTACAGGCTTGAGCCACCGCGCCCGGCAGATCCCATTTTTCAATTTTGGCTTTTGTTGCCATTGCTTTTGGTGCTTTAGTCACGAAGTCCTTGCCCATGCCTATGTCCTGAATGGTATTGCCTAGGATTTCTTCTAGGGTTTTTATAGTTTTAGGTCTAACATTTAAGTCTTTAATCCATCTTGAATTAATTTTTGTATAAGGTGTAAGGAAGGGATCTAGTTTCAGCTCTCTACATATGGCTAGCCAGTTTTCCCAGCACTATTTATTAAATAGGGAATCCTTTCCCTATTTCTTGTTTTTGTCAGGTTTGTCAAAGATCAGATGGTTATAGATGTGTGGTATTATTTCTGAGGGCTCTGTTCCGTTCCATTGGTCTATATCTCGGTTTTGGTACCAGCACCATGCTGTTTTGGTTACTGTAGCCTTGTATAGTTTGAAGTCAGGTAGCGTGATGCTTCCAGCTTTGTTCTTTTGGCTTAGGATTGTCTTGGCAATGTGGGCTCTTTTATGGTTCCATATGAACTTTAAAGTAGTTTTTCCAATTCTGTGAAGAAAGTCATTGGTAGCTTGATGGGGATGAATTTGAATCTATAAATTACCTTGGCCAGTATGGCCATTTTCACGATATTGATTCTTCCTATCCATGAGCATGAAATGTTCTTCCATTTGTTTGTGTCGTCTTTTATTTCATTGAGCAGTGGTCTGTAGTTCTCCTTGAAGAGGTCCTTCACATCCCTTGTAAGTTGGATTCCTAGGTATTTTATTCTCTTTGAAGCAATTGTGAATGGGAGTTCACTCATGATTTGGCTCTCTGTCTGTTCCTGGTGTATAGGAATGCTTGTGATTTTGCACATTGATTTTGTATCCTGAGACTTCGCTGAAGTTGCTTATTAGCTTAAGGAGATTTTGGGCTGAGATGATGGGGTTTTCCAAATATACAATCATGTCATCTGCAAACAGGGACAATTTGACTTACTCTTTTCCTAACTGAATACATTTATTTCTTTCTTCTGCCTGATTGCCCTGGCCAGAACTTCCAACACTATGTTGCATAGGAGTGGTGAGAGAGGGCATCCCTGTCTTGTGCCAGATTTCAAAGGGAATGCTTCCAGTTTTTGCCTATTCCGTGTGATATTGGCTGTGAGTTTGTCATAAATAGCTCCTATTATTTTGAGGTATGTCCCATCAATATGTAATTTATTGAGAGTTTTTAGCATGAAGGCTGTTGAATTTTGTCGAAGGCCTTTTTCTGCATCTATTGAGATAATCATGTGGTTTTTGTCTTCAGTTCTGTTTACATGCTGGATTACATTTATTGATTTGCGTATGTTGAACCAGCCTTGCATCCCAGGGATGAAGCCCACTTGATCATAGTGGATAAGCTTTTTGTATCACATCTGTTCTTTTTTCCTTTTTATCTTTCTGACTTAGGATTACAGGTTGAGTACCCCTTATCCAAAATGCATGGAATCAGAAGCGTTTCAAATTTCAAACTTTTTCAGATTTTGGAATATCTGCATTATATTTTCCAGTTGAGTATCTCAAATCCAAAAATCCAAAATCCAAAATCCAAAATGCTTCAATGAGCATTTCATTTGAGCATCAAGTTGGTGCTCAAAAAGTTTCGGATTTTGGGCTGGGTGTAGTGGCTCACGCCTGTAATCCCAGCATTTTGGGAGACCAAGGTAGGCGGATCACGAGGTCAAGAGATTGAGACCATCTTGTCCAACATGATGAAACCCCGTCTCTACTAAAAATATAAAAATTAGCTAGGCATGGTGGCGTGTGCCTGTAGTCCCAGCTACTCGTGAGGCTGAGGCAGGAGAATCACTTGAACCTGGGAAGCAGAGGTTGCAGTGAGCCAAGATTGCGCCACTGCACTCCAGCCTGGTGATAGAGTGAGACTCCATTTCACACACAAAAAAAAATTTCAGATTTTGGAGCATTTCAGTTTTGTATTTTCAGATTTAGGATGCTCACAGTGTGACTAAATATTTTTTATGATTCCATTTTATCTCCACTGTTCGCTTATTATTTATACTTCTTTTAAACTGTTTTAGTGGTTGCCCTATATTTACAACATACATCATGAATTATCGTCTACATTCAAATACTGTTATACTGCTTTACATGTAATATATGAATCTTATAACAGTATTGTAATGGTTAATACTGAATGTGAACTTGACTGGATTGAAGGATGCAAAGTGCTGGTTTTGGGTGTGTCTGTGAGGGTGCTGCCAACAGAGATTCACATTTGAGTCAGTGGACTGGGAAAGGTAGACCCACCCTCAATCTGGGTGGGCACAATCTAATCAGCTGCCAGCATGGTAAGAATAAAAGCAAGCAGAAAAACGTGGAACGACTAGACTGGCTAAGTCTTCTGGCCTCCATCTTTCTCCTGTGCTGGATGCTTCCTGCCCTCAAATATCAGAATCCACGTTCTTCAGCTTTTGGACTCTTGGACTTACACCAGTGATTTGCCAGGGGCTCTTGGACCTTTGGCTACAGACTGAAGGTTGCACTACTGGCTTCCCTACTTTTGAGGTTTTGGGACTTGAACTGGCTTCCTGGCTCCTCAGCTTAACAGACAGCCTATTGTGGGACTTCACTTTGTGATTGTGTGAGTCAATTCTTCTAATAAACTCACCTTCATATATGTATCTATCCTATTAGTTCTGTCCCACTAGAGAACCCTGACTAATACAAGTATATTCCTAATTCCTCTCTTCTAAGCTTTGTTTTTTTTTTGAGATGGGGTTTTGCTCTGTTGCCCAGTCTGGAATGCAGTGGCATGATCCCAGCTGACTGCAACCTCCGCTACCCACAGGCTCAAGTGATCCTCCTGCCTCAGCCTCCCAAGTGGCTGGGACTACAGGTGCATACCACCATGCCTGGCTAATTTCTGTAGAGACAGGGTCTTACTATGTTGCCCAGGCTTGTCTTGAACTCCTAGTCTTAAGTGATCAGCCTGCCTCCGCCTCCCAAAATGCTGGAATTACAGGCATGAGCCACCGTGCCTGGGCCTCTTCTCAGCTTCTTGAACTGATCTGACAATCTGTCTTTTAATTGGTATATTTAGAATACTTACATTTTTATTGTCATACATTTTATTTTTATATAAACTGTAATTCAACATACATTGCTACAATTTCTTCTGTCAGCAGTCATTTAACGTTTAGAGTAATTAAAAATAAGAAAAAGTCTTTTATAGTTACTTCCATTTCAATCATTTCTGGAGATCTTGATTTCTTTGTGTAGATAGAAGTTTCTGTCTGGTTTCATATTCCTCCAACTAAGGAATGTCCCTGAGCATTTCTTGTAGTACAGGTCTGCTGGTAATGAATTTCCTCTCTTTTTGGTTGTCTGAAAAATGTCTTTCTTTTTTCTTCATTTTTGAAAGAGTATTTTTGCTGAGGATAATTTTCTGAGTTGAGAGGGTTTCTTCCCCCAGCAGTTGAAAGATGTCACTCCATTGTCTTCTGGATTGCAGTTCCTGATAAGAAGTTTCCTGACTCTTACCTTTGCTTCTCTGTGTATAATGTGTCTTTTTTTTTTTTCTCTACCTTCCTTCAAGATTTTCTCTTTGGGCCGGTCGCGGTGGCTCAAGCCTGTAATCCCAGCACTTTGGGAGGCCGAGACGGGCGGATCACGAGGTCAGGAGTTCGAGACCATCCTGGCTAACACGGTGAAACCCCGTCTCTACTAAAAAATACAAAAAACTAGCCAGGCGAGGTGGCGGGCGCCTGTAGTCCCGGCTACTCGGGAGGCTGAGGCAGGAGAATGGCGTAAAAACCCGGGAGGCAGAGCTTGCAGTGAGCTGAGATCCGGCCACTGCACTCCAGCCTGGGCGACACAGCGAGACTCCGTCTCAAAAAAAAAAAAAAAAAAAAAAGATTTTCTCTTTGGTTTACAGCAGTTTAAATATCATGTGTCTAGGTAGTTAAATATGATGTGTCTAGGGGTGTGTGTGTGTATGCGTGCACGCACACATTGGTTAGGATTATGGTTTGATGTCTTTTATCATCATTTTAATAGCTACATAAAGGCAACAGTGCTTTCATGGTCATGCCCTAATTCATTTTATCTATTGTATATTGATGGTTTTTTAAAACTGTTTCCAATATTTCATTATTATACAACGCTGAGATCAACATCCTTATATGTATAATCTTTGGGAATTGAACTGAATACTTACTAGGGATAAATTACTAGAAGCAGAATTTCTGGGTTAAACAGCTTGCACATTGTTAATATATATTACCAAAGGACTCTCCACAAATGGCATGTGAGAAAGTTGGTTTCCCCAAATGCTCACTAAAAGTTCTGCAGCCTCACTAAAATGTTTGCAACTGTGCATGTTTCCTCTATCCTAGGATTTATGTCTTTCTAGTTCTAGAAAATTTTCATCCATTGCCTCTTTGAATTTTATCCTACCTCTTTCTCTTTATTCTCTTTTTCTGGATTTCTTGTTAGACTTATGTTAGACCTCATTCTATTGATTATATCTTAACCACTCATTCTTATTTTCCACCAATTCATCCTCTTCTGAAAACTGGGTGATATTTCTCAAGTTTACCTTCCATTTTTAATCCATTCTCTATTCATCTGGAAGTAATCATATCATCCCCTCTTTTATTTAAAATTTGTGTTTGCATCTACTTCAATTGGCCTGTTCTTTATTCCTAGTATTCAATTTTCTATGGCTTCCAGTCCTTCGTTAATCTGTAATCATTTTTAAATGCTTATGTTTTCTTTCAGATTATCCTGTTGTATCTAGTTCTAGAAGGATTAATTTTGCCATCTGTTGGGTCGGCTTGCTGTCCTTTCTGGTTTTTCTCAGATGGTTCCTAACATTCAATTATGAGCTCATAGTTTATGGGGGTTGTTTTTCTGTGGGAGGTTATACTACCTGGCTATAGAAGTGTTCTAAGTGGCTGGCCAAGCATACATTAGTACTTTGTTGCATTTTTGTGAGCAAATAAAAGACAAGATGGTTGACAGATCATTCTGAGAAAGGTTAAGTTTGTAGTGAAATTTTTATCCTAGGGAGATGCAGGATATTTTAATAACTAAGGACACAGATCCTGAAACCCAACTCCCAGACTCAGTACCAAGCTCTATCACTTACCAGCTATGTGATTATGGGTAAATTAACTTCTCTGTGCTTCAGTGTCATCATCTATAATGTGAATGTAATAACAAAGTCTATGTGCAAGAGGCATTGTGAGGGCTAAATTAGTCAATACAGTAATATATGTACAGTGCTTAGAACTGCTTCTTGTGAATAGTATGTGCTGTTTAAATGTTATACACTACTGTTACTATTATTTACATGAAGGTTTCAGAGGGAACCAAGAAAAGGTCTGAAAGAGAGAAAAAGAGAGAGGTTTGGCCAGAGGAAAAGGAACATGGAGCTGTGTGTAGAGGAGACAGAAGGGGAGAGCTCAGAAGGGAGACCGAGGGCCTTGGTTAGCAGCTAGGAATGTGACATGGTAGGACTGACTGGCCCCAGCTTCCAAATGGGACACTGAGGTCTCCCAAGGGAGAATCACCCAGGTTTGCCCTGTGAAGGCCCCTTGAGTGGTGCTCCTCGGGCAGAATCACATCAGATTGTCTCATGTGGTCAGAATGGGTGCCCCGGGACCATGGAGTTTGGGCGACTATGGCAAACTCAGTGCTCTTCTTCAGACCTGTAGACATAACTTGCCTCTCTCCTCCTTGCTGTCATCTGGATTCAGTGGCTTCACAAAAGCCTTTCTTTCTCTCTAGCAGAGAGGGCAGGAACCACTGTGAGGCCTGCTTTTCCAAGAATGTCCAACCTTGACTCAAAGCAAACATGAAACATCTCAGATTAAGGATATCCCTTCTCCAGATAGGTCCTGCTTCTAGTATCTATGAAGTCTACTATAAAACATTCAATATACCCCACAGATGATGTAAATTAATACAGCCATTATAATAAACACCAGGGAGGTTCCTCAAAAAAGTAACAAGAGAACTATCATATGATTCAGCAATCCCACTACTGGGTATATATCCAAAGGAAATGAAATCAGTATCTTAAAGAGATATCTGCACTCCCATGCCCATTGCAGCATCATTGCTGATCACCAAGATATGGAATCAACCTGTCTGTCTGTCAAAGGATGAATGGATAAATGGACGAATGGTATATATACACAACAGAATACTGCAGCCTTAAGAAAAGGAGGAAATCCTGTCATTTGCAATAACACAGATGAACCTGGAGGAGATTATATTATGTGAAATAAGCTAGGAACAGAAAGACAAAGACCACATGATCACATTTACATGTGAATTCTAAAACAGCCGGAATTATAGAAGCAGAGTGTAGAATGCGCTGCCAGTAGGACGAAGCATTGGGGAGATACTGGTCAAAGGACACAAACTTTCTGTTAGGAGAAATAAGTTCAAGAGGTCTACTGTACAACATGGTGACTACAGTAAGCAATATATTATACACTTAAAACTGCTTTAAAATGTAGATTTTAAGTGTTCTCAGCACAAATAAAAATGTGAGATAATGCACATGTCAATTACCTTGATTTAGCTACTCCACATTGTATACATATTTCAAAATACATGTTGTATAACACAGATATATACCATTTTTGTCAATGAAAAATATTTTTTAAAAGCAACAACAAAATAAAATGCCTCACAGAATTCTTGCAGCAGCACACAAACACGATACGCCTTAATAGAATGCCAATATGAATTTAAAACCACACAAGGTTACAAAAATCAAAAAAGATATCAATGACCTTGGCATTGTTTCATTAAGAAAAAGTAAAAATCTCAAAGTAATGATAACTGGCTGACAGTGTTTTAAACTCACTTAGCTAGACAGCTTGAAACAGCCATGAGATTATTTCATCATTATGAAAAGAGTTTTCTAAAATGTTATCTGACCAAGGATATATTACAAATAATAAAACAATGATTCTAACTATACTTGGTTACTTGTTTAATAAAAAACAACAACTAGCCAGGTGTGGTGGCTCACACCTGTAATCCCAGCACTTTGGGAAGCCAAGGCAGGAGGATTGCTTGAGGCCAGGAGTTCGAGACCCACGTGGTCAACATAGCAAGACCTCATCTCTACAAAAAATAAAAATAAAAAATAAGAGAGCTTAGCCTGGTGTGGTGGCATGCACCTGTAGTCCCAGCCTCTTAGGAGGCAGAGGCAGTAGGATCACCTGAGCCCAGGGGTTGGAGGCTACAGTGAGCTATGATCCCACCACTGGACTTCAGCCTTGATAAGAGAGCAGGATCCTGCCTAAAAAAAAAAAAAAAAAAAAAAAGCTTTGAAAAATATTAATCAATCCAAGACATGTTCCCAATAGGTAGCCAGCAAGCACCCTTGTGCATTTAGGCTCACAGGATGAGGAACTAAAATTTTTAACCAAGATGGAAAAAAACTATTCCATTTTTTGCCACCATAACTAGAAAGCAGTGAAAGCATTCCTGAATATCTGAGGGCATTGCTCTATTTTTTTAAGTATAATTCAAATGTAGTTTCACTATGACACTTATTTTTGAAAAGAGTTGGTTATGTATTCATTATTTGTAAATAAATAAATATTGCCAGAGAATATTCATTATTTGTGAGATTAACAAATTAAATCCATATTAAAGAATAGTAGAGGTACAAAAGTAACTTGATTGATTTCACTAAAGGCATTCAATGGTTCCCTACTGCCATTAAAGAAAAAAACAAGTTTAAACTTCTCAACATCATACAACACCCTTTAAGATATAACCCCTGGTTACCCGCACACCTACTAACTAACGTTGCAGCATTGTGATGGAATAGGATAACCCTGGAAATTTAAAGGTCAAATTCATGTTTTTCTCTGAGTCCTTAAAGCTGCTACCCAAGCAAAACCTCCAAAGAGAATGAGAAAGAGTAAGAGAGACAGCGAGGGAAAGACAAGATAGGAATACAGAACTCCTCAGTGTAGAGAAGTCAAATGATACCTGGAGAGTTCAAAACAAGGGACTGTGAAGCTCTATGGACCAGGAAGTATGATGGAGGGTGGGGAACCAACATTAAACAACTGAGTTTCAAAGTTCACACTTCCAAAGCAAATACTTATAAAAAGTTCTAAATAGCTCTAAAAAGGATTCTATCTTATTTTGATTTTTAACAATGTTGTTCTTGAAACTACGCAGATAACATTTTCTAAGTGACCAGAGAGTCAGTGCTGACTGGGTGATAAGAAATTTTTTTATTTCGGGATTTTTGCTACTGGTAGCAGAATTATGCTACTGGTACTGGTAGCAGAATTATGGCCAAAGAATGTAGGGGAAAATCAGCTTGCAGCCATAGGGCTATGCCTCGCGGTGTTCAGTACAATTTGCTCTACCTCCCAGTCTATAAAGGTTTGAGCCTCTTCCTCACTAAAGAAGTGTCAGTTTGCTGTAACTTATGATTAAACTAATACCTGCCCAACTCAGTTTAAGCTGATTGCTATTGGCATGAGAAAATCATGTTATTTTAGCTACAATTCATTTGATTCCAGAGGATTTTTTCTGAAATGATGCAGAAAGTTCAAACTAAGCAGGAGTTGAATTCACAGGAAGAAGCTATGTAGTAAGTTCATTAAAAGTCATGGTGAATATTAAACAATTACTTTGAATGAAAAGCATCTTAAGAAATATATATTCCCACTCTAACCATGGATGGTTTCTTCTCAGAATACTTGTTCTCAAAGAAGAATGCAGATAAAATATTAGCAAGATTCACTTTTGTAACTCTATATTACAAAATATATATAAAGATACTCCAACAATAGCCTCATCCAGTCAGCTCCTGTGAGGCCACACACAATGGATTTTAGGTGAGTCTATAATAAATGCACATATCTTTTAGCAAGAATGGTATCCCAAAGGGTAAGGCAAACTGTATAGCATGATCAAAACAAAACTATTTCAGCGACCACAGTCAAGTCTGCCCCATCCTTGGGGCTCTCTCATGGAATTCACAAAGCCCCTGAAATTAGTCATTCACGTCTTTCAACACACAGCAAGACAGATACAGAGACATAAAGTAAGAAGAAAAATACAGTCAGAATCTGAATTGTTAACTCTTCTCCTTATATTTTCAGTGACTTGAATATTTTCCATATAAATCAACTGGAAAACTTTCATGGCTTCACAAGATACCTTCTCTCTGGTCGCTCACATTAGGTCTATTAACCTCCTTGAGAAGTACATTATTCTCTGAAAAGCAAGAGTCTTGAAATCATGGACCCCACTTAGCTGTGGCAGTGTTGAAACCCTTTAATAGCAACAGGTTCCACTTCCCTACTTCCCTACTTCCCTTTCCATAGGTACATGGAGAAAACTTCCAGGGAAAAGAAGGAAAAGTTTTACCTACTTCTACCCATTGTTAAGCATGCTCCCTTTGGATGGCCATCCGAACAAGCCACGCTTGATGGAGTGGACGTGAAATATCTACCACACAGGCCATCTTACTAAGAGGTTCTTGCCCATATCAAATTACTCATGCAATCTTTAAAGCCTGGGAAAGCAGGGTCCGTATCTTCTGTACCGTTCATCTTGCACTTAGGCTTCCTGGGTTATTTCTCCCCTTGCTTATTGTAAGATTATGAAGCCTGAAAAGAACCTTATCTGAAAACTCTGTCAACCCTCATAAGCAACAGACATGGTTTTATATCTAGGGGTTGCTTCATAAAGACCTAAACAGATGAATACATTAAAACTTGAAGTTTAATATAACAATGGAATCATCATTTTTTTCCTGTGTACTCACTTTTATAAGTATACCTACTGACGATAACTACCTTCAACCAACAAGCTGAATGTTTACTATCTTCCCATTGCCAACA
The DNA here is from genome assembly GCF_024542745.1 of Macaca thibetana thibetana. Taxonomy (NCBI): domain Eukaryota; kingdom Metazoa; phylum Chordata; class Mammalia; order Primates; family Cercopithecidae; genus Macaca; species Macaca thibetana. The sequence continues at coordinate 124,210,235 of NC_065584.1, forward strand.
CACAGTGTCAGAGCTGCTTAGAGAGATGTATTCAACAATGATACATCACACTACACTGTAATTAGTCTAGTGAACGTTCAGGGAATACTCATGCACTCTATTCTACTTCCTCTGTTCCAGTAACTATAATTATGCAGTCCAAAAGGAAAAATTATGTTGGCAATATTTCCAAAGACCCCAAGGGTAAGATAATTAGAGGACTAAGAAAGGAAAGTGAGCCTGATCCTGCTTCAGTCTACTGGGACCCAGCATAGCTGATGTGAACTGGAGAAATAAGATTTTGGAAATGAGAGCTTCTTACTCCTTACGATCTGACACAATCTGACAATGACATTAATTAAAAGCTGAAAATGTCATTCATTTTTCTATAGCTGAATTTAGGAGGCAAGGCAGGAGAAAAAGGAGAGGCCTAAGGGGAAGGAACTAGAAATGGCATTCCAATTCTTCTAACAGATTTTGGGACACTCTCCCACTACTGAGGAGGTTCAGTTTCTCTAGAGCAGACCCCTTCTGTGTCCTTCACCACTCTCTCCTCTCCCTGCAAGGAAGGAGAAGGCCAGCAGGAGAGGAGTGTTTGTGCAGTGAGGAGCTGTGAGAGCCAGAATAGCAGATGGGGCAAGAGCTGGGGGTAGCCAGATCCAGGATGAGGCCGGAGATAGCTGGCCAAGACATGGAAGGCTCTGGAAGGAAATGATGGATCTGAAGGTCACAGCAAGGTCAAGAATAGAACACTTAACCTTCTTCTGACCTGAAAGAATGAGTTATAGCACACAGGCCATGAGAGCCAGCCAGCTCAATAAGAGAATGGAATAAATGCTCAAACAGAATGCTGGGAGCCACGAGCTCTGTAGGAAGGAGGGAGAGGGGCAAAGTAAACAAAATAACAGATTGGCACATTGGTAACATGGAAGGAGCTTGATAACTAAGACACTCTGGTCTAGACCCAGAATATCTATGATTCTAGACCCAGAATAATATCTATAATAATATATATAATTCTAGCAGAATTATCTATGATTGCTTTTGAGGTAAGAACTAAACTGGCAAAGCGTATGTAAGGGCCTTGCAGATGTAACATGATTTTGGAAGTACTTGTCTGTAATGAAGTGCATGTGGGTGGGCAGAAACAACACCTTTTGGAAAGCAAATCCTAATACTTGCTTTTCTCTCTTTTCTTCTTCAGCCCTCCCTCAAGTAAACATGGAGAGAGTGGAAGAGAAGAGGGCAGAAATAGAGAGCAAAACAATAGGGAGACTTATTTCAGTTCCATTTCTCTCCCCATGCTAAGAGCTATTTTGTATGTGTATTTCCCAGTGACTTTAAGCAACGGAGACTTTCTGTGCCTGAATCTTCATTAGTCACGTTGCTGAAAACTGGACAAAGGTTTCTTTGCTTTGTAACATTTTCTAAGCATCCAAGATTCATGATGGTGATGGCCACAGTGACACAGATACGCAGAGGAGAATTCACCTAATATTTTAGCATTCCATGAATAATCAGTTTCCAATTTCTGCATTTTCACTCTAATATTAGTTGATTTGAATAACATTGAGTTATTTACCATGTAATTTTCCTGCTGGTTCAAAAAAATGCAATTTCGAAAATGCTATTAGCCTGTGTAAAGCAGTAAGATCAGTGAGGAGATGTCACCTCTTATTTTCTCATTATGAAACAAAACACAGGGGAAAGAATTTTCTATCCTGGGAAAGATCGATTTTCTACTTTCTAAGTTTGTAAAATACTGGCTTTCATGGTGCAATCAATATCACTGACTCAATGTGGATGAAGCAAATAAGATAAAATACAAAATCTGGTCATTTTCATTAAGCCACAGTTTCCATTAGTCTTGCCCTTGGTGTTATTCTTGTAAAGGTTTAAGTATGCAAATACCACGGCTGAAGTCTGATCACTGGATAATAAATATTAGCCAATAAATTTTAATATTACCCTAACTAAGGAAACAAAAGTGAGCATATATGCAAAGATCAGTGACATGCTGCAACTCTTTATTTTTCCAGTATAAGAACTCTGAAATTTTTTAATAGGGGTAAGAACATAATCTACAACACCAAACAGATTTTATATACTCATATATGGATGGAAGGAGCCTCGAAAAGTTATCTACACTTTTCTTGTTTCCAGATAAGATTATGTAAGTCTTATGTAACAGAAAGAACAGCTATTTTTGCTAACTGTTAAGAGTTCTGGCAAAAGCAAATATCGTAAGCCCCTCTTCATCAGCCTCTGAGATGGTCAATGATCTTCACATCCCTGTGTGGGCCTCTCCCATAGTCAATGAAGTCGACTTGTATGAACAACAGGACATGACAGAAGTGTCTGTGAGATTTCCAAGGCTAGGTCATAAAAGACATTGCTACTTCTGTCCTCATCTCTTTTGAATCACTTGCTCTGGGGAAGGCCAACTGACATGTCTTGAGGAAACCCAAGCAGTCCTATGAAGAGGCTCATGTGGTAAGGAACTGGGGCCTCCTGCCAACAGCCATGTGAATGCACCAACTTGGAAGTAGATCCTCCAGCCCCACTCATGCCTTCAGGTGGCCACGGTTCTGGCCAACATCTTGATGCAATCTTATGAGAGACCTTGACCCAGAAATACCCAGCTAAGCTGTTCCTAAATTCCTTATCTACAGAAATTATGAGAGATAATAACTGTTGCTTTAAGCTGCTATGTGTGGAGGTCTACCACTTAGACACTTTGCATAGACTCTTACTTCTTTCATCTTCAGAATGAAAATGATAAAATTTACCTTTTAGAGCTGTTGTATTAAATGAGATATACAAAAAGTGCCAAACACTGCCTTACTCATTACGTGTTAAATATAATACCACATAAGCATTATTATGTGTGAACTTTATTTTGCTGATCATGTAACTATAAATTAGTGAGACTTATTTCTAAGTCACAAAAGGCATCACAGTAGTCACTGAGCAACCACAAAATAATGTTTTTTCAGAGTGTCAGATTTTACTTACCCTTCCTTTGAGACAAAAAATTTTTAAAAATCACATAAACTTTAAGCTCTTTGAACTCTTGAGAGTAAATCTCCTTTTAATTCTCTGACTTTCTAAGAAATGTAAAGAACACCAAAACCCAATTAACAGTCCTTAAAATAATTTTATCAGCTTAATTTCTTTTCATCAGTAAAATTAATGAAATCAGAAAATGTAGCTCCTTGACTGTCCAACAGTGATTTTCCCTGATAAGTAGCTGTTGGAAAGACCACAAAAGCCATAGTCAAGGCACATCAGTCACTAACACTGAGGGCTAGGCCTATGGAATGACAGTAAGGACTCAAGGATGGTAGCATTTACCTTTACCCTATGGGATGACCTTAACCAGATTATTCAAAGGCCTTGGTCTGTTCCCAGTTGGACATTAGAAACTTCCAACAACACTTATGTCCAGAGTATGCTCTTCTGGTTTCCCTGCTACTACTTTGGCCATTTCTCAGTACTTTTTGCTAGCTTCTCTTCCTTCATCAGGCCCCAGTCTTGACCCTTCTCATGCTATCCTCTTCTTTAAACTATTTTAGGTGAAATTTTAATAGCTTCCATGTATATTGTTTGACTTTACCTCTTATCTGAGCTACAGACCCAAATATATATAAGCCAACCAGATATCCATACACCCACCTGACTTCTTTATTTTGGACTCTCACAAGTATCTTGGACTTAACATGTCCAACCTAAGCACTTGACCTTTCCCAAAACTCCTCCTCCACCAATATTATCCATCTCAGAAAATGGCATCTCCATCCCCCTGGTTGCTCATGTTAGAAACATGGGAATCCTTGCTACCTTCTTATCACTCAGCCCCACATCCAATGCGATATTTAGTCCTGTCAACTCTACCTACAGAATGAATGCATAGTGCAGCTGCTTCTCTCTATCCCCACCAGCACCACTCTGGCCTGTCACCCTTCACCTCCACTGCTGCAGCTCCTCACTGGTCTCCCCACACTGCTCCTCCAGCCCATCTAACGCACTCTCCACACCACAACCAGACCAACCATTTTAACAGCAATTAGGAACAACACTCCCCTTCTTGAAAGTTCCATTGCCTTCCCATTGTTTGTAAAGGCAAAACCCAAAAGTCTAGCCTGCCCACCACTACACTGTGAGAATTAGGAAAGCTGTCCCTTCCTGTTCCTTGTAATAGATGACAAGTCTATGACTTTGAATGTGAATGGCGTGCCCTAGAGTACTGCTATCCTACAGACAAGGGAGAGTAGCAGCCCCATGGGCCTTCATTTGAATCCCTAAAACTTCAAAGCTCTCCTCTGCCTGGGGGGCTGATATGGTTTGGATGCATGTCCCCTCCAAATCTCATGTTGAAATGTGACCTTCATTGTTAGAAGTGGTTCCTAGTAGGAGATGTTTGAGTCATGGAGGTGGATCCCTTATGAATGGTCCAGTGCCATCCCCGTGGTAATGAGTGAGTTCTCACTCTGGTGGTTCACACAAGAATTGGTTGTTTGAAAGAGCCTGGCACTTGCTTCTCTCTCTCTGGCTCTGTGTCTTGCCATGTGACATGCTGGCTGGTTCCCCTTCACCTTCTGCCATGATGGCAAGCTTCCTGAGGCCCTTGCCAGAAGCAGATGCTGGCACAATGCTTCATGTACAGCCTGCAGAACTGTGAGCCAAATAAACCTCTTTTCTTTATAAATTACCTAGTCTGAGGTATTATTTTACAGTAATGCAAACTGAGTAACAAAGGAGGCTTCCCAGACTCCCAAACAACCGTTCCTCCTGTCCTCTACCTCATCCTCACTAAGTTGACCTCACTTCTCAGGTCTTCTTCCAAGAAACCATCCCTCACCACCAGAACCACCAATCCAAATCAGGCCTTCCTGGCATCAGTTCTCATCATACTGATTACTTCTTGTTTGTAGCACTTATTATACTGAGGATTAGTCAACTATCTGTGCCACTCTCCACTAAACTGTAAGCTTTATGAAGGTAGGGCTCTCATCAGGTATTTTACCACTATAGTTCCAATGTCTAGAACAGTATCTGGTAATCATGAATATTAAACATGCATTTGTTAACTGGAAAAAAATGAAAAAGCAAATGAACATTGGGAAGCATATTTCCACTAGCTCCATGCTTACTAGTTATGTAGAATCCTACTTGGATTCCAAGTTTGAGGGGAGCCCAGAAATAAGATGCTGAGCTACATATCCACAAGCTCAACATTTCATCCCTCTACCTCTCTGCTTTTTCACAATAAAAATAGTTTTAGTTTCTTCCTGAATTTTTTTAAACTAACACATGTTTACTGTTATAATGGTTCAGGCTGGATGTGGTGGCTCATGCATGTAATCTCAGCACTTTGGGAGGCCAAGGTGGGAGGATCACTTGGGTCCAGGAATTTGAGACCAGCCTAGGCAACATAGGCAGACCCTGTCTCTATAAAAAATAAAGAAAAATTATCCACGTGTGGTGGCACATGCCTGTAGTCCCAGTTACTTGAGAGGCTGAGATAGGAGGATCACTTGAGCCCAGGAGGTCAAGGCTACAGTGAACCGCAATCACTGCACTCCAGCCTGGGCAACAGAGTAAGAGTCTGTTTCAAGAAAAGAAAAAAGGTTTAGAAAAGTATAGGAAGAAAGAAAAATTACCTGAAATCCCACCATCTTAAGAAAAGCATGGTAAATATTCTGGACATCACATTTTCATACATGTCTTTGTGAATATATACACTTACATACTTAATTTTATGAAAGTGGCCTATCATTTACACAGCATTTACATGCTCTTCTTTGTGGACACCATCTTCTTATATATATAATGTTAAAATACCTTTCTCCATTCTCATTATTTCATCACACATAAGCATTTACATTATATTTACAGACATATGGTATTATTATTTATTTTGTAAAAGTATAATTTTATTTTATATATATGTATTACATAATGGGAAAAATCTCCCTATTCCATGGTATGAATATATCACAATTTATTCAGTCTTTGTCCTACAAATGGGCACTCGCTTTGTTCGTGGGTTTTTGCCATTATAAACAAAATCATTGTTTTATACATAAGCTTCTTGTCTGGTGTTTTTCTATCTATGATATTGATTTCTCATTTCCACCAGCAATATTTATAGAGGCTTTTCCCAAAAAATTCCTGCCTGCAGCAGGTGCTATCACATCTCACTGATGTTTGCCAATCAGTGGGTGAGAACCTTGACGGAGACCCAGAAGGAGTAGTCCTGTGGCCAGTACCCAGTGCTTCATGGATGAGGCATCATTTTTAGGGCATATGCTTTTCTAAATGCATTACTATAACATTTCTGAAAAGTAATCCAGCCGGTTCAGGTTTGGATGGTTCTCTGAGTCCACCATAAGTGCAGCAACAGGTCCAAGTAAGTCAAGCAGGTCCTCTTACCTCAGAGCCCTGTCTCTCAGATCATACTCACTGCTGTTATGGGGGAAGAACCCCTAACAGGGTGTGAGCATGCATTGCTCTGGGATGCCTATTTCATAGCATGCAGGATGAGAAGGACAGTGTGGCAGGAGAGGGAAACAAAACGAAGCTTATGCCTCAGAGGAAAGCTTCCATCCACAACAAACAAATCCCCAAGAGATATGCCATCTGGGCAAGCTGGAGCAGGGCAGCAGATGAGGGAATTGACAGTGAAGGCTAGAAGTAGAAATGGAAAATCACTTCTAGAAAAACCCATTCACAACTCAGCAAAGCACACTGAAAAGGGGTCCACCTCTGGAACAAGGTTGAGAGGTTTCCAACTGGAGTAAAGACAGGACTCCAGGGGTGCTTAAAAGTCACAAAAACCTCAGGAAAGGGGGACCACAGAGAAATATGGATAGCTGAGTAGAAGGTCCTCCCCACCTACAGGGGGCTCCTGCAGGTTCTGCAGTGTGCAGGGCACAGCAAGATGACCACTGCAGAGCTGGGCAAAGCCACAATGCCCCTAGGAACTGTGAACACACATTAGCTATTCTTTCCTCTACATTCCTGTAACCTTTTCAAATGCCAAATGCCATTTGCTTGAAACCCATCTTTTGATTATTTTAAATTCATACAGCACACATCAGCTCCTATGATTAAAATCCATACTGCTCATTGAAGCTGCTTCTTCAGCTCTTGCCTGGAGAAAACAGAAGCCAGAAGGGGCCTGAAAACAGTCCCAAAGACGCCGTCAGGGTCAGCCTCCAAGGAAGAACCCTGACCACTGACACAGTATATCCTAACGGAATGGGAAAAACGCAAACTAAAACCAAAAGGCGAACCTACTTTCCACCATTGCTTGGCAGAATAACAATAATAATAATATGATCAAGTATTAAAGGGTATGAAGATATAAGCATCCTTATATGTTTTGGGTGGTGTCAACTGAAGAATGATGAGGTTCATAAATCTGGAAAGGGGAGCTTTATTTCTCACAAAGGGTTGAAGCCTTCAGGGTGCCATTTTGACAGGCTGGAGGCTATGCTAAAAACAGATACTTCAAGGGAGGGGAAAAAAAGGAACAGGAATTTATACTAAATGATGTGCTCAAATATACATATTCAACAAGCTATAGGAGGAGCATGAAGATATACGAAAGGAGACATGTACACACATGCAGTTGAGCTTCACACTCCTTCATGGGTCTCATGTGACAAAAATAGCAGCATTAGCATGATCTGAGTGTGGAGTTTTCAGCCCTCTGCTGTCAAAAGGTGAAGCAGAGGACACGTAGGCCTTTACTGTGCCCTCTCCAGACTGGCCAGAGCCACTTCATGGTCAGTGGTCTCTTAGCAGGCAAAAAAGGAGGGGCAGCATGAGGTGGTTAGTTGATATCAGCGTGGAGTCTTTTGAAAGGGTTAGTTTCTGTTCAGCCCTTAGAGAAGAAAGTCTAATAGAAATTAACGAAGGAGGGGGCATAATGAAGCATGCCCCATCTTCTTCTATTCCACTGTGCAGCCAAGTAGTCAGTCAGTTTTCAAGGTTACTCTTGGGTCCCCTTGGCCGAAGAAGGTCCATTCAGTCAGCTGAGGGGCTTAGAATTTTATTTTTATTTTACAGTGGACAGGTAGATTGCTACAGATACCTGAAAAGTAGCTTGGCAGTATCTATTAAATTGGTGCAATTATGGTTTTTGCCATTACTTTTATTGGAAAAAAACACGATCACTTTTGCACCAATCTAATATTAAATGCATGTACTTTGCACAATCCTACTTTTGTAAAACTATCCCACAAATAAAAGAATCAATGTATAAAGCTGTGTGTTCAAATGTGTTTGTTGAAGGATTGTTGACAGTGACTCCCAAATGAAAACAATCTGAATGTCCCTCATTAGGATAAATTGTGGCATGTCCCTATGCGGACATAGAGAAATATGTGGAAGGCTCCATCCCAGGCTGTCAACATGGATTATCTCAACTGAAGTGGTATTGGGAGATGGTATAATAAATGTGTGACTTAATTTGTTTATGAAATAAACAACTTTCCACCCCTGGCTAGCCAGGTATGATGCTGAAAATGTCATCTTTAGGGATTAATTTTTCTATTTCTAAAAGTCAGTTGTTAAAACACAAATATTCCTGAAGTTGTTTTTCAGCCCTTAACACCCAGAGGTGAGAGAGAAAATGTTATGGTTGCTTTCCAGCCCCGAAAGCAAGTTGACAGAAGCATCCTTAACTAGGACAGGTAAGTGTCTGTGCAGGAAAGGCGGGAGGAAGGGCCTCCAGCTCATGGCCTGACTGACATGCATCTCGTTGACACTAACATCTTGTCGAGGAAGGAGAACCAAAGGACAGGAAAAGACACGTGTGGAGGGGCTGATGGGGCACATCCATTGCCTGCTGCCTGAGGCCAGTGCTACTTAGGATGCCGCTCAGGTTTCCTTCCTGGTTCTTTGGGGATTAGCACAAGCACTGAGCTGGCCCTCTGCCAGCTGGAGGGGCAGCCAACAGGGATTGCCAAGGGGTCAAAGAATCAGCATCACTGGCTGAGAGAGCAGCTTTACCAGCAGGGATCAAAGGTGCCAGACATGGTTTCATGCAATTCACTCAGGGAGCAGAACAAGTAATCAGAAAAGTGTGATTTTCCTCTGCTCCAATACAATAAAAAAAGCCTGCCCTTGTTATAAAGTACCAAGAGAATCAATAAGGGTTTCAGGAGACATCGACATGCTCACAGGCAAAGCCCTGGAAACAAACTACTGCTTTCACCACAATGTGAACTTCAGGGCAGATGCTCTTTGGCTTGGATGAGATTACAGTACAGCAAAACTGCCCTCCCCATCACAGTGCACGTGGACCTATCTGTCCAGGCTGAAGTAGCTGGAATGGAAGCAGATTTAGGGTGCTAATATTAGAAAGAATGATACTACTAGCCAGAATTTAGTGAATACTTATTGTCTAAGTATGTGTATCATAGGATATTTGCAAGAACTCAGTGATTCAATCCCATTTTACAAATAAGGAAATTGAGGCACTGAAAGGTTAAGTAATTGCCCAAGGTTCTAGAAATCAGAAGCAGTGGAGCTGGAATTCAGACCAAAGCAGCTGAACTCCAGAGCCTCGGATGTGATCACTACGTCACACATGCCTTCTCATGAAGAGACAACACCTGACAACGCAACCCCCAACACTGAGAACAAAGATCAAAGATGTGTCACTGGAAGCCATTTGGACCTGGGCATCAGAATGGATCAGGGAAAAAACTTGGTGAAAGTAAGGAAGCCATGAGGTCATAAAGAATGCCAAAGTTCCATGGGGGCAATGTGTGTGCAGGACGCAAGGAGCTTACAATGCTCTGGGGTCAAATCTAGGAAAGCACTGTAGAGTGAGGTTGCAGGATCTACAGGGAAAAGCAAGTCATCTCAGGAACAAAGGGTGGGCTTGCAGACACACCCGGAAAGGACTTGAGGCCATTAGCGCTTAACAGACTATGGTTTAAAATTCAAGTGGAAATAGCTAAACCACATCTATATGATCTAATTTGTTTTTGACTACTTTCTCTGTTATAAAACACTGATGTTTATTGCTTTCACTTTATTGGTACTGTTGCCACCCACCTGAAAGCCTGGTTATCTGGCTTTACAGCTCCAATGTGAAGATTTTAAATTGCACCCTCAAGGCCAACATTCACCCATTCCTCAGTCCGTCTCTCCTTTCTGAGCTGGGAAATGGGAGGAAGCCTCTCCCAAATAGGATAGCTGCTGCCTCTGAGTTGGCATGAGTACAACAGTTTCTTTCTCTTAGTTGTTCTACTACCTAAAGCTGCAAGGTACATACAAGGATGGGTAATAAGTGTTAATTGGAGAGTATATTTTATCTTCTCTGTCTAGAACAACTCAAATAACTTTGTATATTCTTAATACCAGTACTGTTATAATTATATAATCTGATTTATATAAATATATATATATACACACATTCCCAGTTAGATACATAAATCTGAATAATTCATAGAATTCAAATCACCATGTGTGTTCTGCATCATAAGACAACTAGTATGAAGAAAATCCTGGGGAGGGGGGAAGGATAGCATTAGGAGATATACCTAATGTAAATGACAAGTTAATGGGTGCAGCACACCAACATGGCACGTGTATACATATGTAACAAACCTGCATGTTGTGCACATCTACCCTAGAACTTAAAGTATAATAATAATAATAATAAATTCAATATATGTTATTAATTTGATTTAAAAAAAGAAAATCCTAAGGCAGTGCTGAGAACATATTATCAGTATTTGCTCATTTTTGGCCGAGACGGGCGGATCACGAGGTCAGGAGATCGAGACCATCTTGGCTAACACCGTGAAACCCTGTCTCTACTAAAAAAATACAAAAAACTAGCCGGGCGAGGTGGCGGGCACCTGTAGTCCCAGCTACTCGGGAGGCTGAGGCAGGACAATGGCGTAAACCCGGGAGGCGGAGCTTGCAGTGAGCTGAGATCCAGCCACTGCACTCCAGCCTGGGCGACAGAGTGAGACTCCGTCTCAAAAAAAAAAAAAAAAAAAGAGTTACAAACTACCATTCTTTGATATTGAATAATCAATGAACTGTTCAAAAGATAATAGCAAAAATAGTTTACTTATTCAACAAACATTTATTAATTTATTAGAATGCAAGGCTCTGAGCTAAGTACCAGGTTTACAAAAACAAATAAGACAAAATCTCAAGGAGTTGACAAATGAGTTTGAGAGACAGATAAGTAGTTACTGAACAAATGATGGAGGAATATATGGGAAGAGGAAGGAGGACCCAATGGGCTGGAGTGGGAAGTGGAGCACCACAATAGGATACACTTGATCTGAGTCTTGGATGGAGGCCCAGGCAGACAAGAGGGAGAGACAGGAACAGATGAGGGAGCACCCTGGGCATGCAGGCACGTTGCACAGCATGAATATGGCAATAGCAAGGAGTTTAGTGAGGCCAGAGGCTAGAATCACTTTGAAGAAAAAAGTGAGAGTCAGCCAATGAGTTGCCAATTAAAGTGACTCCACTCTGTGTGCTAAATGTTAATAGCTACAACTCTGCAAAATAGAAACAGCAAAAATGTCCACAAATGACATGAGATTTAAACTTTAACGCTCTATTTTCTTAATTCTAAAATACCTCATTGATTTAAATAACACTTGATTGTAAAACATAACCCAATTCAAGAAATGTCAGAATATGAAAGGATGAAGGAAATAAGTCAGTAACAACTGCGAGAAGGCCTCATCCAGGAGAATATAAACAGAGACTCTTACGTAAAAGTGGACTTCTGCTTTGCCCCAGAGTCAATGTCAGTATAAGCAAAAGCCTCCACTACATTCCATGTTTAGTTTTCAAGCACTTCAAGATCAAAGAGCATTATCTTTGAAAGTTTTAAATTGATTAAGCTAACTTAGAGTCATTAAAAATGGAAACAGTTCTTTTCAGCTTAAGGTTGGAATGGGGGAACCTTTCGGAGACCACTGAAGCATGTGTTAACTTGGTTCTTAGGTACTTGAGCATACAATGGAAAATTGGAGTTGCCTTGGTTTCTACAACTGCCAAAGTCAGCAGATGAAGAATCTTCTGCCAACCTCTCTGCATCTCCTACATTGATTCCTCCTTCATGTCTGTTTCCTCAAAAGATGTTCCTATCCCTAACCTTCTTTTCTTCTCACACCACACAGTCTTCCCAGGTAATCTCAGCCACACCACAGCTTCAGCTAAATTGACCTGGTACCGACGTCCACATGTGTCTGTCCAGCCGAGAAGTCTCTCCTTAATTTCAAACTTGTGTCAAACAACCCATTTCCCCATGGATGTCTCACAGACACCTCAAAGTCAAGAAGGTTAAAACTAAATTCATTGTTGCTTTCCTACCTGCCCCCAAATGATCCTGCTCCAGGGCTCTCTATATCCATAAAATGTCCCTCCTTCCACTCAATGGCCCAAAACAGATATCTAGGATTTTCTCAAGCGACTTTTGCTCTTAAACTCACACATCCAAAAAAATACTGTAGATTTGATTATCTCCCCTAAAACCTTTCAATCTGCAAACTCTTCTCTGCCCTACCACCACAGTCCTGCTTTCAATCCTGGTCATTTCTTGATTGCATCACTCCAGTGGCCCAATATCTCTCAGCCACTAGTCCTCTATCTCCTCCTTCCATCAGCCCTCAGTATCCATCCTCCACCGGATCCTCAGAATGTTTCCTAAAATACAGAATTGATCAGGATGCCACCTGGCTTTATATCCATCATTGACTTCCCTTATCACTCTCAGTATTTTATCCTAAATCCCTGGTGCATGGTACACAAGGCTCTTCACGAACTGTCCCAGAATTGGTCCTGCTCCCTCTAACATTACACACATGCACATGCACACACACACACACACACACACACATACACACACACACACCCCATGCTCCAGTGCAATGAAGAGGGCAAAGGATCTGAATAGACATTTCTCCAAAGAAGATATACAAATGGCCAATAAGCACATGAAAAGAGGCTCAGCATCATTAGCCATCAGAGAAATGCAAATCAAAACTACAATGTTAAACCACTTCACACCCACTAGGATAGCTACAATAAAAAAGACAGATAATAACAAGTGCTGGTGAGCATGTGGAGAAATTGGAACCCTCACAGACTGCAGGTGGGAAGGCAAAATGGGGCAGCCGCTTTAGGAAATGTTCTGACAGTTCCTCAAAAGATTAAACATAGAGTTCCCATATGATTCAATATATTTGTTTCCTATTGCTGCTGTAACAAATTACTGCAAACTTGCTGATGAAAACAACACAAAATTATTACATTACAGTTCTGGTGGTCAAAAGTCCAAAGTGATTCTCTAAAGGCTATAATCAAGGTCTCAGCAGGTCTATGTTCCTTCTGGGGGTTCTAGGGGAAAATTCATTTCCTTGCTTCTTCCAGCTTCTAGAGCAAGGGTGTCCAATATTTTCACTTCCCTGGGCCAGACTGGAAGAAAAATTGTCTTGGGCCACACATAAAACATGCTAACACTAATGATAGCTGATGAGCTAAACACACACAAACACACACACACACACACAAATCTTATAATGTCTCAAGAAAGTTTACGAATTTGTGTTGGGCCACATTCAAAGCCATCCTTGGCTACATGCGGCTCACGGGCCATGGGTTAGGCAAGTTTGTTTTAGAGGGTGTCCCCGTTCCTTGGCTTGTGGTTCCTTCCACCTTCAAAACCAACAATGGCTGGTCAAGTATTAATTACAGTGCATTAAGTGCATTACTCTGGCTCTTTCTGCCTCTATCTTCTGTCTTTTAAAGACCCTTTGGATTACACTGAGGGCCTACTCAGATGATCTAGAATAATCTATTTTAAGGTGAGTTGATTAGCAGCTTAATTTCATCTGCACACTTAATTTCATGTCCATTTACCATGAGACTTAACATATTCACGGGTTCCAAGGATTAGGGAATGAACATCTTTGGGAGACGGTGGGGTTGGGAGTATTATTCTGCTGCCTCCCACACACACAGCAATTCCACTCCCAAGTATATATATCCAAGAGAAAGGAAAACATGTCCACATAGAAACTTCTACAAAAATGTTTATAGCAGCTGTATTCATAATAGCTAAAGAGCGGAAACAACTCAAATGTTCATCAAGAGATGAATGGACAATGAAAATATGGTATAATCATACAATGAAATATTAAAAGGAATAAAAAAGAATGATGTGCTGATACATACTACAACATGGATGAACCTCAAAAATATCATGCTAAATAAAAAAGTCAGTAACAAAAGGTCACATATTGTACAATTCCATTTGTATATGTCCAGGATAGGCAAATCCTTAGAAACAGAGGGTAGATTCATGATTGCTTAGAGCTGAGGGCAAAGGGAATTAGGGGGACAGGCAGATGCTCATGAGAAGAGAGTATCTTTCTGGAGTTACGAAAACATTTGAAAATGATTTGGTAATGGTTGTACAACTTTGTAAATATGCTAAAAACCAGTGAATCATACAACAAAAAGGAGTGATTTGTATGGTAAGTGAATTACGTCTCAATAAAGCTGTTATTTCTAAAAAATGACTCAGTACATTTTTGAAGATATGAGCACAAAACTGAGGAAAGTCCTAATATTTATTTAATTACATTTCCCTTGAAGGTTTTTTTTAGTGACTGTTTTGCTGGGATTGTAGTCTCCCAAATAAGTCAAAGAATAAAGACAGCTGGCACAGAGATGAGTCTGGCACCTCCGACAGTGGCACCAATTTCATGCACCAGAGAAAGCCGACATTGCTCCCCTATTGAGATGTGCCTCCTGCTCCCCAGGAAGCATGAAACAGGGCAGCAATTAAACACAAGAAGTGTTTTGCTTTGGTGACATTCTATCTTTTTCTTTCTCACACACATGTACACACACACAGAGAAAGTCCATTTTCTATTAATTCTCCCCAGATATTATAAATGCATTCTCTCTGTTCCCTCCTTTCACAGCTCAGCAAATAGTTTACTCATTTTGCTAAGAGCAAACTTGTTGTAATCCCTAATAACAAATCACAGGCATAATTAGATCCCAAACCTAGCACAGAAAAATCTCTTATGAAGAAAAAGAATCCAGCTATGAATATTTTCAATTTAAGAAGTTTTAAATCCACTGATTGACAAAAGCTATAAAATTAATGCAAATTAAAAATATTACATTCCATGAAGATTTATTATGAGAAAGAAGCCAATCAATTATTCTCCATTTTCAGAGAGTTGGACAAGACAAAACAGAAACAGATTATACCAAAGATACTTTTTCAAAAATAAAAAGGAATATTTTAAGGATGAGCAAGCCCTATAATAAGCTTCCAAGAAGGGTTATGAAATCACCCTAAAGAGTCATTATAGATTAAGATTGGATTTGGGTAAACTTAAGATTAGATTTGGGTAAAGATTTGTCATTATATCACTTAAGATTAGATTTGGGTAAAGTGTCCATTAACAGATGAATGGATAAAGAAAATGTGCTACATATACAAAATGGAATACTATTTAGCCACTAATAAAGAACGAGATCCTATCATTTTCAACAACATGTATGGGACTGCAAGTCATTACGTTAAGTGAAATAAGTCAAGCACAGAAAAATAGACTTCACATGTTCTCACTTATTTGTGGGAGCTAAAAATTAAAACAATTGAACTCATGGAGATAGACAGTAGAATGATGGTTAGCAGAGGCTGGTTAGGGCAGTGTGGGGCTGAGGAAAAGTGGGGATAATTAATAGGTTCAAAAAATAGAATAACATCTAGTAATTGATAGACAATAGGGTGATTATAATCAACAATAATTTATTGTACATTTTAAAACAGCAAAAAAGAGTAATATTGGAATGTTTGTAACACAAAGAAAGGATACATGCTTCAGGTGATGTATACCTCTTACCCTAATGTGATTATTACACATTATATGCCTATATCAAAATATCTTTTTTTTTTTTTCAGACAGAGTTTCACTCTTGTTGCCCAGGCTAGAGTGCAATGGCCGTGATCTCGGCTCACCACAACCTCCGCCTCCTGGGTTCAAGCGATTATCCTGCCTCAGCCTCCCGAGTAGCTGGGATTACAGGCGTGTACCATCATGCCCAGCTAATTTTTGTATTTTTTTTAGTAGAGATGGGGTTTCTCCATGTTGGTCTGGCAGGTCTCAAACTCCTGACTTCAGGTGATCCACCTGCCTTGGCCTCCCAAAGTGCTGGGATTACAGGAGTGAGCCACTGTGCCCAGCCTTATCAAAATATCTTGTAGCCCAAAATATATATACCTACTATGTACTCACAACAAATAAAAGTTTAAAATTTTATTAAAAAAACAAAAACAAAGCAAAAGGATTCGATTTTGCTAAACATAAAATAACAGCTTAAGGAAGACAAAGAAGTTTTTCTGTCTCTTATAAAAATCCAAGAGACAGTCCAGGACTGGTTGTAGGAGCTCTATCCCACAAAATTCTCAGCATCTTTCTAGCTCATTATTCCACCAACCCAAATACTGGGACCCCATTCTCAGAGTCTAAGGTGGAAACTAGAACTCCAGTAAAATATCTGTATTTCAGGAATTAGGGTGGAAAGGGGATGAAGAAGCTGGAGAAAGGACAGTATCACCTGTCTTTAAGGAAAACTGCAGGAAACTCTTATGTGACACTCTGCATCAGTCATGTGATCATACTGGTTACCATGGAGCCTGTCTTCATTCTGGAAAATGATATATCCATCTAAAAACAGAGTTTCAGGCCTGGCACAGTGGCTCATGCCTGTAATCCCCAGCACTTTGGGAGGCCCAC
The DNA here is from genome assembly GCF_024542745.1 of Macaca thibetana thibetana. Taxonomy (NCBI): domain Eukaryota; kingdom Metazoa; phylum Chordata; class Mammalia; order Primates; family Cercopithecidae; genus Macaca; species Macaca thibetana. Next base: position 124,227,028 of record NC_065584.1, read on the forward strand.
AAGGGCAGATCACTTGAGGCCAGGAGTTCGAGAACAGCCTGGTCAGCATGGCAAAACCCAGTCTCTAATAAAAATACAAAAATTATCCAGGCATGGTGGCACATGCCTGTAATCCCAGCTACTCAGGAGGCTGAGGCACAAGAATTGCTTAAACCTGGGAGGCAGAGGTTGCAGTGAGCCAAGATCGTTCCACAGCACTCTAGCCTGGGTAACAGAGTGAGACCTGTCTCAAAACAAACAAACAAACAAATAAATACATAGAAAAAGAGGGTTTCTATTGTTCTGGAAAAAGTGGGAAGGGATACTAGAAAACATACCAGGGTCTTGGCCACTGCCATCAACACTGATATTGTTTGGAAGTCTGTCTCCTCCAAATCTCATGTTGCAATGTGATTCCTATTGTTAGAAGTAGGACCTGGTAGAAGGTGTTTGGGTCATGGGGGCAGATCTCTCATAAATCGCTTGGTACCTTCCCCTGTGGTAATGAGTTCATGTGATATCTGATTGCTTAAAAGAGCCTGGCACCTCTGCCTCCCTCTCTCTCCTGCTTCCTCTCTCGCCATGTGACATGCCTGCTCCTTTTTTTGCCTTCCTGCATGAGTGGAAGCTTCCTGCTGCCCTCACCAGAAGCAGATGATGGCACCATGCTTCTTGTACAGCCTGCAGAACCATGAGCCAAATAAATCTCTTTTCTTTATAAATTACCCAGTCTCAGGTATTCCTTTATAGCAACATAAAGAGAACAACAAAAACACCCACCTCCTTAATGTAGGCAAACTCTTCAGAAGGTACTTCTTCTTTATAAAATTTATAAAGAGACTGAGAGAGACTTCTAGGGGGACAGGGCTATAAAGTTAATATAAATTTGTTCTAAGAGAAGGAGAAAGGGAAAACCCTTTACTCAGGGTCCCCTTTAGTTTGTTAACCAACAAAATTCGTTCTGCAAATGTCCCCATTCTTTGAGTCAAGCACAGTACTTGGCACATGGAGATGCTTACTGAATGTTTGTCAACGAGCAACTGGATTCGTGGCAAATAACAATAAGAAAGTGTTACATTCAACTACATCAATGCATTCTAGACATTTTTCTGATCCTATAGCTGGGGATATCTGACTAAACCCAGAAGTCATCACACACAGAGGGTAATTAACTGAAGGTGCCAAAGAGGTAAAGTCAATTCTTTAAAAAATGTTGAAGTCTATTCAAACTGATAACAAGTTGAGTTATCAGTCTAGAGAAGGACTTTCACAATATCCACTGCCTATCGGGGGGCCTGTCTCTAATCTCTCCTAAGCTTTTCCATTTTCGCCAGTCATCTTTTAAAGACCAGAATCCTCCAATGCCTCTTCTCTACTCACAGGATAAACTCTCAATTCCTTTGCACAGTGCTGTAAGTGCCTGACCAGCCCCCCCAAGATTCTCTCTGTCCACTGCCTACCATGATTGCAGGTTGGAGTCTAGCTTCCTGGATCACCTCTCACTCCCCGAGTGTGCCATTTACTCCAACTCCTTTATGTCCTTACCTGATCGCTTTCTTTTGTGTAGGAATTCCCTTGCCTCTTGTATATACATGGAAAATCCTATTCAAGCTTTAAGGATCCATTTCCAATATCACCTTCTCCATGAAGACCTCTTTGATTCCACAGATTTCATGCAAATTTAATCTTCTGTTTCTCCATTATACTTTGTTTACATTAATTAACACAGCACTTAGCGCAGTAGTGGTGATACTAGCAGTGGTAACAGTAGTAGCAGTAACAGCTAACATTTACTGAGCAATAATTACAAGCCAAGCATCTTACAAACATTAACTCATTTAATCTCAGCTATAACCTTATGAGCTAAGGCCCTCATAAGGTCATAAGACTAACTCCTCCAAAAGCTCATGAACTCTTCAAGGATAAGAACAATATTTATCTTTTTCTTTTCATCACCAGAGTACAACACAGTGCTTGGCTCATGGTAGCTGATTAATACGTGCTTGTTCTGGCCAATCATGGTGGCTCAGGCCTGTAATCCCAGCACTTGGGTGGCTGAGGCAGGAGGATGGTTTGAGGCCAGTAGTTCGAGACCAGCCTGGTAATGTACCAAGATCCCAGCTCCATTAATTAAAAAAAAAAAGTCTAAAGGTACCAGCTGCTGTAATAATTTTAAAAATGTTCTCGCTCATTGAGTGAGTAATGACTCATAACAAAATTAGGCTGTCATATATTCATTAAGTTTCTGCATTCTGAATATTTTTATTTATGGACAAATATGCTGGGTTTTTCAATAAAGCAACAATTTAAATGTAGGATACTCTAAAGAATTAAATCTAACGCCAACAAATGAATCTCTAAGGAATTTGACCTTTTCCACTTCATCTTCTGATGCTCCCTCAAAATAAATGCCCCATTTGCTTAAATCAAACATAGGTAAAACTTAAAACATTCCATTGTATTTTGCTGCTCAGCCTTCATCTTATTATTTGTAGACTAAAGGAAGAAAAAAATAACATTTTCAAAGTTTTAAATTCTAAGATGACTTGCTAATTCTTAATTAGTCTAAAGAAAGAAAACACTTTTTCTTTAGCTAAAGAAGCGATTATTGTTAATAAAATGTGAAGTTTTACATTAATAGCCATGAGGGTTCAATATATGCAAATCAGTAAACGTAATCCACCATAGAAACAGAACCAAAGACAAAAACCACATGATTATCTCAATAGATGCAGAAAAGGCCTTCGACAAAATTCAACAGCCCTTCATGCTAAAAACTCTCAATAAACTAGGTATTGATGGGACGTATCTCAAAATAATAAGAGCTATTTATGACAAACCCACAGTCAGTATCATACCGAATGGGCAAAAACTGGAAGCATTCCCTTTGAAAACTGGCACAAGACAGGGATGCCCTCTCTCACCATTCCTATGCAACATAGTCTTGGAAGTTCTGGCCAGGGCAATCAGGTAGGAGAAAGAAATAAAGGGTATTCAATTAGGAAAAGAGGAAGTCAAATTGTCCCTGTTTGCAGATGACATGATTGTATATTTAGAAAACCCCATCGTCTCAGCCCAAAATCTCCCCTTAAGCTGATAAGCAACTTCAGCAAAGTCTCAGGATACAAAATCAATGTGCAAAAATCACAAGCATTCCTATACAACAAGAACAGACAAACAGAGAGCCAAATCATGAGTGAACTCCCATTCACAACTGCTTCAAAGAGAATAAAATACCTAGGATTCCAACTTACAAGGGATGTGAAGGACCTCTTCAAGGAGAACTACAAACCACTGCTCAATGAAATAAAAGAGGACACAAACAAATGGAAGAACATACCATGCTCATGCATAGGAAGAATCAATATCGTGAAAATGGCCATACTGGCCAAGGTAATTTATAGATTCAAATTCATCCGCATCAAGCTACCAATGACTTTCTTCACAGAATTGGAAAAAACTACTTTAAAGTTCATATGGAACCATAAAAGAGCCTGCATTGCCAAGACAATCCTAAGCCAAAAGAACAAAGCTGGAGGCATCACGCTACCTGACTTCAAACTATAGTACAAGGCTACAGTGATCAAAACAGCATGGTACTGGTAGCAAAACAGAGATATAGACCAATGGAACAGAACAGAGCCCTCAGAAATAATATAACACATCTATAACCATCTGATCTTTGACAAACCTGACAAAAACAAGAAATGGGGAAAGGATTCCCTATTTAATAAATGGTGCTGGGAAAACTGGCTAGCCATATGTAGAAAGCTGAAACTGGATCCCTTCCTTACACCTTATACAAAAATTAATTCAAGATGGATTAAAGACTTAAATGTTAGACCCCAAACCACAAAAACACTAGAAGAAAACTTAGGCAATACCACTCAGGACACAGGAATGGGCAAGGACAAGGACCTCATGACTAAAGCACCAAAAGCAATGGCAACAAAAGCCAAAATTGACAACTGGGATCTAATTAAACTAAAGAGCTTCTGCACAGCAAAAGAAACTACCATCAGAGTGAACAGGCAACCTACAGAATGGGAGAAAATTTTTACAATCTACCCATCTGACAAAGGGCTAATATCCAGAACCTACAAAGAACTTAAACAAATTTACAAGAAAAAATCATACAACCCCATCAAAAAGTGGGCAAAGGATATGAACAGACACTTCTAAAAAGAAGACATTTATGCAGACAACATGAAAAAATGCTCATCATCCCTGGCCATCAGAGAAATGCAAATCAAAACCACAATGAGATACCATCTCACACCAGTTAGAATGGCAATCATTAAAAAGTTGGGAAACAACAGGTGCTGGAGAGGATGTGGAGAAATAGGAATGCTTTTACACTACTAGTTCAACCATTGTGGAAGACAGTGTGGCGATTCCTTAAGGATATGGAATTAGAAATACTGTTTGACCCAGCCATCCCATTACTGGGTATGTGTATGTATGTGTGTGTGTGTGTGTGTGTGTGTGTGTGTGTGTGTATCTCCAAAGGATTATAAATCATGCTGCTATAAAGACACATGTACACGTATGTTTATTGCGGCACTATTCACAATAGCAAAGACTTGGAACCAACCCAAATGTCCATCAATGATAGACTGGATTAAGAAAATGTGGCACATATACACCATGGAATACTATGCAGCCATAAAAAAGGATGAATTCATGTCCTTTGCAGGGACATGGATGAAGCTGGAAACCATCATTCTCAGCAAACTATCGCAAGGACAGAAAACCAAACACCACACGTTCTCACTCATAGGTGGGAATTGAACAATGAGAACACTTGGACACAGGGTAGCGAACATCACACACCAGGGCCTGTCGTGGGGTGGGGGAAGGGGGGAGGGATAGCATTAGGAGATACACCTAATGTAAATGACGAGTTAATGGGTGCAGCACACCAACATGGCACATGTAAACATATGTAACAAACCTGTACGTTGTGCACATGTACCCTAGAACTTAAAGTATAATAATATAAAAAAGGGTAGTAAGACAGACATATTTGACATTTTTGATGTAAGAACCAAGCCAATTGTAACTTTAAATACAGATCTAACCATTTCAGATTTTAAATAAGGAATTTGACTTAAAATAATACAGAAATAAAACCACAGAAAAAATTTTAAAAACATAGCCCATGAGGAAGTTGGAAGGGCAATAGCATTTTAATATTTACCAAGTGTTTTACATGTGTCCTATCATTTAATGTGTGGTAATACATTTAATGTGTGGTAATACATTTTTGTTGATCTGAATTTGAGGCAGGTATTATTAGTTGCCCCCCGAGGAAACAGAAAAAGAAAGCCATATGATTTGCACATGATCACACAGTAATTAATGGAACCTGAACTTGACTCCAGATCCTCTGGCTTAACTACCTGTTGTTTCCCCAGCTCTCTGCTGCCCTGGGTCCTCATGCAGCTGTCCTTAAAACCTCATTTTTACCCAACTACCACTTAGCCCTGAAAGGAACTGCAGTTGATCATTTAACACTTATACCTAGACTGTGAATATGGCTGCAATTATTAAGGATGAATCTTGCTAGTTAGCTGTCCCTTGCCCATTAAGGCTTGACAATGGTCATAATAATGACCAATACATATTGATCATGTCTAGGCGTGAGGCTCTACGCTGAGCATTTCACATACACTTCTTTATAAGTTGAATTGTGTCCCCACCCCAACCCACCCCAAAAAATACATTGAAGTCCTATCTCCAAATGTGGCTTGGAAATAGGGTCTTTGCAGAGAGAATCAAGTAATAATGAGATGATTAGAGTGGGCCCTAATCCAATATGACTGGCGTCCTTATAAAAAGGGGAAATTTGTCCACAGAGACAGACACACACACAGGGAAGATGATAGGAAGACCCACAGGAAGAAGGCCTTGTGAAGACAGGATTAGAGTGATGCATCTATAAGCTGAGGAATGCCAGAGATTGCCAGCAAACCACCAGAAGTGAGGAATAGGCAAGGAAGGGTTCCCCCACAGGTTTCAGGGATGGCATGGTCCTACCAACATTGATTTTAGACTTCTCGCCTACAGAACTGTAAGATAATAAATTTATGTTGTGTTAAGACACCCAGTTTATGGTACTTTGATATAGCAGCCCAGGAAACTAACATAACTTCTGATCATTTTGACCAAATGATAGGTTTAGGAGGCTACCTGACCAAATGTGGCTTACTTATAAATGTTGGCAGACATATTACAATGGCTTTTTTGTCTCCAACATATAGTCAGTAGTTATAATCCTACATACATGGTAGTTTTGCAAGTTAATACATTAAGATTAAAGCTCTCAGTAGGGATCTCAGTTGGAGACTACACTGAACCCACTGAGGGGACCGGGCCCCTTTTGAGCTCATCTCACTAATGTCGAGTGCTACAGTCTGAATGTCTCTGTCCCCCTCTCCCAAAAATTCATATGTTGAAAGCTAATCCCGTTTATTAGTCTATTCTCACAGTACTATAAAGAACTACCTGACACTGGGTAATTTATAAAGAAAAGAGGTGTAATTGACACACAGTTCCTCAGGCTGTACAGGAGGCATGGCTGGGGAGGCCTCAGGAAACTTACAATCATGGTAGAAGGTAAAGGGGAAGCCAGCACATTTTATAGGATAGGAGCAAGAGGAAGAGAGAGTAAAGTAGGGAATGCTGCACACTCTTTCAGACAACCAGATCTTGGGAGAACTCTGTCACAAGACAGCATTAGGGGGATGGTGCTAAACCATTAGAAACCACCCCATGATCTAATCACCTCCCAGCAGGCCCCTCCTCCAACACTGGGATTATAATTCAACATAAGATTTGGATGGGGACACAGAGCCAAACCACAGAACTCAGTATGAAGGTATTTGGAGGTGGGGCCTTTGGAAGGTGACTAGGTCATTTAGGCAGAGCCCCATGAATGGGATTAGTACCCTTATAAGAAGAAGCCCAAAAGGGGTCCCTTACCCTTTCCACCATAAGAGACACAGTGAAAAGACATTCTGGCCATCTATGAAGCAGGACATGGGCTCTCATCAGATACTGATTCTGCCAATGCCTTGATCTTAGACTTTCTCGCCTCTAGAACTATGAGAAATAAATTTCTGTTGTTTACAAGCCATCTAGTTTATGGTATTTTGTTATAGCAGCCTGAATGGACTCATACAGTGAGGTAGGCCCACCAAAAGTCTGTACAAGGGACTGAGGGAGAACTTGCTCTAGAGGAAGGAAAGCCAGGCATGACAGGACTTGCCTAGGACAGGCTTCAGATTCTGAATACAGAAAGCCATCACCCTGTGGGTTTCATCCCCAGCTCAGCAACTTCTTGGAATCATACTCAAAGAGAAGGGCCTGTCACCAACAACACTAAAAGCAGCACTGGGTTCACAGTATTAAAAAAGCGGGGGTGGGGAGAGTTTTCTTTTGTACTTTGTACGTGAGTACTGGGCAGGAGGGAAGAGCCATGGTGGCCAGCAGACATGGAATGATAGCCTGCTGTTTGAAGCAGAAGAGGAAATAAGAGTGGCTGTCACATGGGCATCTAGACTTTTGAGAGCATGTGTGTAATGTACCATGCAAGTCCTAGAAATACTTGTAGTGTATTGTAGGAGAAGAATCTGAAGAGGCTGATGTCCTCCAAGTAGGGCACAAAAGATAGTACGAAATGGTCTCAATCATATGTATTTAAAAGGTAACTTATAATCAAGAAAAGATCATTATTTTTACTATCCTGCAGACCTAGTATCCAGCCACTCACACTCCATACACACGATAATGAAAACTGCTATCGACTGAAGCATACCCTTCAAAAGAGGCCCAGATCAGTCCCAGTTACAATAACTCAAAGAGCTACTCCCAGAATCGCGTTTTGCAAGTGAGCCCACATCTGGAGCTTGAACATGCCAGTTGATTGACAGATCAATAGTACTCTCTGCCAGTGTAAGAGATTATTACACAGGCATAGCCATGCCTGAGGTAGGAAAGAAAGCCAAATTCCCAGCTAAGATGTCATCTGGGTTTATAATACAATAAATCTCTCTCTAGAATAGATATTATTTTAGAATTCTAGACATTTGATGGTAGCAGGTGCACTTAACAGGGAAAAATGCTGACTTCAACAAAATATAGCTTAAAGATCTCGTGGGAATTTATCCCACTTTCAGAATGCAGGCAACAAGTGCTATCTTCTTTTCTATGTGGTTTTGACTCACTTCCCTCATTTAATTTCCTCTTCAGTCCTAGGGGAGGCCTATAAAGCTTAGAGAAAAATCTGTTAAACTGCTATGACAATATTATTTGTCACTTTCCACCCAAGTTCTCTCTCTACTACTACAGGTAGAAAGAACAGCCTTTGAAAAGCGTCAAGAGGATTGCTACTAGCGTTCTAAATCTCACCCAAACCTTAATGCCACACAATTAGCAGAATAATATAAAATAAAACTCTTCAAAGTCCCAAATATTTTTCTCCATGTCCCTTTCAACAAAAAGTAAAATCAGATACAAAATTCCCCTGATATCCTCTGGACATCACCACAAGAACAGTGGTCCTCAAATGTCAGGATTCATGAATATTACATGGGGTGCTTGTAAAAATGTAGTTTCCTGGTCCCCACCCCAAACATGCTGATTCATAATCTAAGGGGGTTTGGCCTAGGAATCTGTATTTAATATGCTCCCAGGTGATCTTGAAAAAGGTAGTTTCCAACCACACACCTGGAATACTGCTGTAAAACATGTATTTATCCTCAATTACATTATATAGCTGTCAGTTTAGCTATTCATCTACCCCAGAATCCAAACCACAGTTAGACAGTGTTCCATGGTTCTCACCACAGTCACAGGATCAGCCAAGGGGACCCCTGTTCTGAGGACCTAATGGGAGCCCCCAACCCCATCCGCCCCCACTGCCTAGTGAAAAAAAAAAAAAAAAGATCAGATGAGAATTTGGGACAAGAACCTATAGGCTACAAAGATCCAGGCCCTATAAGTGCCCATACTTTTCCTGGGTTTGCTGCCTTACAGAGGACACGTTCTAACAAGGCCTCAACAGTACAAGGCTTTGAAGAATCGAACCTGGGCAGCCCAACCCTGGTTGTGAACCACTTAAATGTCCTCTCAACCTCTTCCCTCCTGACATCCAACCAGAAAACGTACTGAGGTGACTCTCAGACTCTCCTAGGGTGACCAACCATCCTGGTTTGTCCAGGACTGGGAAAGTTAGTAGGATGTAGGACTTTCAAGGATGAAAATAAGAAAATCCAGGGCGAACCAAGATAAAATGGTCCCCTACTCCCAATTCTAACAGTATCTCAAGAGTCACCTCCTCAGAGCATAGGTGTTACCAGCACCACGGAGGCAACACCGTGGGGGAGTTCAGACAGAGGTGGCAGGGCTTGGCCAGGCAAAAGGCTCTCAGAGGAGGAAGAATTCTGGCCAGGACACCACTCACTGAGAGGCTAGTCCTACCTAGGCCAGGCCCAGCCAGGTTCAGGCCCATAAGGTTGGGTTTGAAAACAGAAAACTCAGAGTCCTTGAGGGGTACCTTTAAACCAAGAGCTCACAGAGATCAATTCACATGAAGTCCTTGCTCTCATATAAATCTCAGTCTCCAGAATCTAAAGCAGAATTGCAAATAAGCAATTGAGTTTTCCATTCAAGGAATTTAAACTCACTTTATCTACTAGATAAGGTCTAGAAAACAGAGGAAAACTAAAGAGTTAACAAATGAAGAAAAGAACTTCAGGTAGTGATAAGAAGAGATAAAGAAAAGGAGGGACAGTACTACTGGATAACCTTAAATGGCTCTTAAGTACCATGGCTGTCCACTGGAATCCCCTTTAAAGCTTTAAAAACACTGATGCCTGGGCCACACTCAGAGGCTTGGATTTAATTTAGTCTGGGGTGAAAATGGGCTTTGGGATCCATTAAGACTGCCCTGGTGATTCCGACATATAAGCCAAGGGTGAAAACCCCGCCGCAAGTGGGAAGCGCAGGTCTGTCTGAGGAGACGTTTGAGTTGAGACCTTAGTAAGCAGGAGAGAGCTGGGCAAAGAGTATATCAGAAAGTGCAAGCCCTGAAGCAGAAATGAGCTTGGTGTTCTAGAAACAGAAACAACGTACGCTCTAGAGAGCAGGGACTTTGTGCCTACAACCTGAGGCCTAGACCAGTACCTGAAACATAATAGAGTCTTAATGTATTTTTGTTGAGAGCGTTTATTTTAAAAAGTCCAGTGTACCTGAAGCAAAGTGAGAAAACAGGAGAAAAGCATAAGGCAAAGGATAGAAAACAAGTTATGACAAGGTTGTGCCCTGTGGGCCACAGATGAGCTTTTACTCTCAGTATAATCAAAGCCACTGGAGGGTTTCAAACAGGAGAGCAACATTTTGCTTTTTAAAAAGATCGTTCTAGACTTCTACATCTGTGAAAATGGAGTAGATATACTTTTCCCTATTTTTCCCACTAAGGTACCATTTAAAACTCTGGGCATTATATACAACAAACATGAGAAGATTCTGAAAGTAGAGATGAAACCACCTTTGCAAAGGTTATGACAGCAAGAGAAGTCTAGCATGACTGACTCCATCTTGCTTCCAGCCTCACAGGCTAGCTATCCTCACTCATTCCTGGGCAAAGGCCAAGCTAACCATGAGAGGAATTTCGTTTATAGTTTAACTTTGAAGAAAGGATGGTAATAGGCATCAGTAGAGGCCTAGCAGAGAGCTAGAACTGCCACCGCTACCCAGCTCCTCTTCCATATCAACAGAGGCCAGATGGGGAACCTGAACATCGATCCTCATTTGACACTAACAAAGCATCCCCTATCATGGTGGTATCACAAAACACCAACTAAAACTCAATACAATAAAAACTAATACAAAGAAAAAAACTTTTGAAAATAGTAAGCACAAGAGAAATGACATCTTACCAATAAGGGATAAGCAACTAGAATGAGAGCAGATTTCTCACCAGAAATCATACAGGTCAGGAAGAAGTGACACAACATTTTTCACGTGCTGAAAGAAAATTTTCAAACCAGAATTGCATATCCAGTGAAAATATTCTTCAGGAATGAAGGAGAAGCAGACCTACCCTAAAAGAAAGGATTTTTCAAAAAGTCTCTTAGAAAGAAAATTATAAAAGGAGGGATACTGGGATATCAGAAAAAAAAAAAAGAAAGACAATAGAAATAGTAAAATTATCAAAAAATATAATTTTTTCTCCTCAAGTTTTCTAAATTACATTTAATAATTGAAGCAAAAAATTATAACACTGTCTAATGTGGTTCTAAATGCAGATAGAGGAAATAATTACAACTAAAAAACTGGAAAGGGTAAAGGGACATAAAGAGAGAAAAAGTTTCTATACCAAGAACTGGTAAAGCAATGGCACCAGCAGACTGTGATAAGTTCCGTGTATTTAATAGATTGCCTAGAGCAACCACTAATAAATAAATATAGGGGGTGCATTAAAAAACAACAATGAATTCTTAAGAAAAAGTTCAACTAACCCACAGGAAATCAGGGAAAATAAATAAAAAACAGAGAGAATAAACAGAAAACAAAAAATAAAATAGCAGACTTAAGCCCTAACATATCAATAATCACATTAAATGCAAATGGTCCAAATACAGCAATTAAAAGAAAGAGACTGACAGAGCGGATCAAGAAATATGACCCAACTACACACTATCTCCAAGAGACTCACTTCAAATATAATGTTATACACAGGTTGAAAGTAAAAGGATGGAAATAGATGTATCACGCAAACATAAAGAAGTCATGAGGCTGGGCACAATGGCTCACACCTATAACCCCAGCACTTTGGGAGGCCAAGGAAGGCCTCACTTAAGGTCAGGAGTTCAAGACCAGCCTAACATGGTGGAACCCCATCTCTATAAAAATACAAAAATTAGCCAGGCATGGAAGCATGTGCCTGTAATCCCAGCTACTTGGGAGACTGAGGCATGAGAATTGCTTGAACCTGGGATATGGAGGTTGCAGTGAACCAAGATCACCCCATTGCACTCCAGCCTGGGTGACAAGGCAAGACTCTGTCTCAAAAAAAGAAGGCATGCTTATCTTAATATCAGATAAAATAGATGTATTAGTCCATTCTCACACTGCTATAAAGAACTACCCGAGACTGGATAATTTTTAAAGAAAGAGGTTCAATCAGTTCACAGCCCTGCAGGCTGTACAGGTTTCTGCTTCCGGGAAGGTCTCAGGAAACTTATAATCATGACGGAAGGTGAAGGGGAGGTGGGCACATCTTTACATAGCCAGCGGGAGAAAAAGTAAAGGGGAAGGTGCTACACACTTTCAAACAACCAGATCTCATGAGAACTCTATCACAAGACAGCACACAGGAGATGGTGCTAAACCATTAGAAACTACCTTCATGATTCAATTACCTCCCACCAGGCCCCTCTTCCAACACTGGGGATTACAATTCGACATGAGATTTGGATGAGGACACAGAGTCAAACCATATCAAAAAAACTTTGGAACAAAGAAAATTACCAGATACACAGAGAGGCATATATAGTGATAAAAGGGTCAATCAAATAAGAAGATATAGTAATCCTAAATGTATATGCATCAAACAACAAAATGTGTGATGCAAAAGCTTAGAATTAAAAGCAGAATTAGATAAACCCACAGTTATAGTGGGAGATGTCAACCCACCCCTCTTTCAGCAACTGATAAAACTAGACAGAAAATCTGCAGGGAAAGAGAAGAATTCCATAACACCATCAAGCAACAATATCTAATTGACATTTATAGAACATACCACCCAGCAACAGGAGAATACACATTATTTTCAAATGCTCACAGGATATATATCAAGATAAACTACATCTGTGGCCATAAAATAATCCTAATAAATTTTTAAAAATTGAAATCATACAAAGTGTGTTCTCCAACCACAATGGAATCAAACTAGAAATTAGTAAAAGAAAGACAACAGAAAAATCTTCAAGTATTTGAAAGCTAAACAACGTATTTCTATATTATTCATGGGCTGAAAAGGTGTTTCAACATAAATCAAAGAATATGTTGAACTTAACAAAAATGAAAATATGTATGACGTATCAAAATTTGTGGGACATAGCTAAAGCAGTGTTGAGAGAGAAATTTACACTACTAAAAGCTTATAATTAGGAAGGAGAAAATGTCTCAGATAAGCTCCCAACTCAAAAACCTAAAAAAAGCAAAGCAAAAAAAAAAGAAAACCTAAAAAAAGAAAAGAAAGCAGAAAAGAGGAAATATTAAGGAGTAGAAATCAATGAAATTTAAATCAGAAAAACAATAGATAAAAATCAAGGAAATAAAGAACTGGTCCTTTGAAAAGATCAATGAAATTGATAGACCCCCTAGCGAGATTGACAAAGACAAAGAGAGAGAAGACACAAGCTACTAGTGTCAGGAACAAAATGGGATAGCTATATGGATCCTGCGGACATCAATAGTATAATAAGGAAATAACCATACACACATAAATTTGACTATTCCTTGAAAAACATAAGCTACCACAGCTCACACAATACGAAACAGATCATTTGAACAATCCTGTCACTACTAAGAAAACTTAATATGTTAAAACACTTCCCCAAAAAGAAATCTCCAGGTCCAGACAGTGTCACTGGTGAATTCTACCAAACGTTTAAAGAAGAATTAACACCAATTCCACATACTCTCTTCTAAAAAACAGAAGAGAAAGGAACACATCATTTTATTAAGCTAGTATAACCCTGATACCAAAATCAAAGAAAGTACAAAAAAAGAGTACAGACCAATATCCCTCATGAATAGATACACAAAAAGTCTTAACAAAAGATTAGCAAATAGAATTCAACAATACTTTAAAATAATTATACACCATTCCCAAGCCTGCTTTCAACATTTGAAAATCAATCAATATAATCTACTCTATTAACACACTAAAGAAGAAAATCACAATTAGGTCAATGAAGAAAAAGCACATGACAAATTTTAACACCTATTCATACAAAAACTCAGAAAAATGGGAATAGAGGGAAACTTCCTAAACGTGATAAACATTTACAGAACACTGACAGCTAACATTATATGGTCAGGCATCACTGACAGAATGACAGAGATTCATTCTGAGAAAGGTGTCAGTAGGTAATTTCATCACTGTGTAACATTACAGAGTATACTTACGCAAACCTAGATGGCACAGTCTACTACACACCTAGGCTATATGATACAGCCTATTGCTTCTAGACTACAAACCTGTACAGGATGTCACTGTACTGAACACTGAAGGCAATTGTAAATATTTGCATATCTAAACATGGAAAAGATATGGTAAAAATATGGTATAAAAGATGTTTAAAATGGTACACTTGTATAGGGCACTTACCATGAATGGAGTTTGCAGGACTAGAAGTTCCTCTGGGTGAGTCACTGGGTAAGTGGTGAGTGAATGTGAAGGCCTAAGACATGATGCTTACTGTAGACTTTACAAACATCACATACTTAGGCTACACTAAATTTATTTTAAAAACAAAGTGAGTGATTCTGCTATGACATTACAATGGCTAGTGTCACTAGGGGTTAAGAATTTTTCAGCTATAATCTGAAGGGGCCACCATCATATATGCGGTCCATCGCTGACTGAAACTTTGCTAAGCACATGACTATACATGATGGTGAAAGACTGAATGCTTTCTCCCCAGGACTGGGAACAATTCAAGGAAATCCATTATCAACACCCTTTTTCAAAATAATGCTAGAAGTTCTACGTACATATGCTATGATTCTCTCCACATAACATTCTTGAAAAGACAAAAATCATAGAAATGGAGAACAGATTGGTGGTTGCTAGGGGTTAAGGAGAGGGTTAAAGAGAACGTAGTGTGGAAGGGAAGTAGGTGTGGTTATAAAAGGGCAACAGAGGGCTCCTTGTGGTGATGGAAACGTCTGTGTCTTGACCTATCAATGTCAATATCCTGGCTGTGATATTGTACTACAATAATGCAAGATGTTACCATTGGAGGACAATGGGTTAAGAGTACATGGGATCTGTATATTATTTCTTACATCTGCATGTCAATCTACAGTTAGCTCAAAATAGAATGTTTAATTTAAAAACAAAAAAATCACCCTGTCAGCCGTGGGGAGAATGAATGATTAAACAAACAAACAAACAAAAAACAATAGTGGCAAAAGAAAGACCTATTAGGAAAACACAAAGTTATCCAGGCAAGAGATGACCATGCTAGAACTAACATGCTAGAAGTTGAAACAAGGAGAAGTAGATAGATATGGGACATACAGAGAAGCAGAATCAACAATATTTGTTGATAAGTTAGCTGTGGAGAATGAAAGAAAAAGTCGAAAATGACTTCAAGGTTTCTTACTTGAACAACTAGACAGATAATGCCATCATTTAGTGAGATAAGGACAATTCTGTTCTACAGAAACATTTGAGATTAAAGATTTAAAACATTTGAGATTGTTACAATTGCCCCTACACATGAAGAGCTTTCAAGGTTTAACACAAGCTACAGTACTTTGAATAAAATCTATGAAGAAAACATAAGCCTAAAAAGTTCAAAAATAAGAAAGTACTGCTGAGTCACAAATTCTCAATTCCATCATTTTTTCAAGAATTTTAATACCACAGTAAGATGGGGTTCCTTACCCTGAATTGTAAACAAACTGTCTACTTAAAATATTTTTTTTCCACTCGAACTGATGTTCTCATGTAGGTGTTTTCTTCCTGAGGTCAGACAAGGATGCTTCACCTAGTTAGACATAATTGGATGACCTTAGAAAACTTATTTCCCCTGAAACACGTGATGAGGGTCTGCAGCTTAAATGAACACATCCAGGACTCAGTCTTTTCTTTTAAGGCAATGCTTGGTTCTCATCCATTACCATCAACTCTTGTTTTCCTCACAAATGCGAGTCAGTGGGCTGCAGCCCCTGGTTGTCATAGCAACTGCAATTTCACGCACCAAAATGGTTTTCTCAGAACACAGACTTCGAGTAGCACTTTTTTCCCAACATACATTTTAGCACATGAAGAATTTGGTGCCATTTCCAGTCATCTCTTTTGTCTGAGATATGTTTTGCTTATATAATGTCACAGTGACTAAAGACCAAGACCAAAAAAAGATTTCCAGCTTTGTACCTTAATTAGATCTTTGATTGTAAGTGCTTCCTTGGCTGCTATCGGCTCCTGAACAGTCTGCTTTGGGTATTGTATCCCAAGAATATCATAAAGACAGGTCATCAGGTTCAGCCTACAAGGCAACAATAATCTACTGAAATATCCTGAAGGAAAGGTCCTACATATCCCTTTCTTTCATGCTCTTATTCTTCTAGTCTAGTGCTTCCTGCTGGCCAAGAAAAGAAAAAAAGAGAATGATGAATTTTCTCAATTGTAATATTATGAGAAATAGGGAAAAAATCATGAAGGCAGTGGTTTGTCGTTTGAGGGGTTTCCAAATGGCCTTAGAGTGCACCTACACTACCACTCCCTCTATCTCATCCATGGCAAACACTGAAAATCTACAACAGCCCTCTTTCCCTCTGAGCCCAGTAAAAAACCTCAGAATCTTTCTCAAGACAGCATTCCAGGCACAAGCAATTTGCCATCTGGGGGCTAGAATCTTCGCTAGTGTTTCAAAATGTCAGGTTCAGCACTCTGTAGGAGTCAAAAACTAATCCTTACACAGAGCTAAGATTTTGCAAAACAATCTGAAAACTAGTCTGAATAACTCACTTGCAAAGTGAACTAGTCCACACTCATCAACTCAGGCAGTTAAAATATGATGTTAATGCAAAGTCACAGAGGAATCCCAGATGGGTCTCTTAGCCTTTCGCTCTTGCCGGAACACTGACTGTATTCTTAGCCTAACCAGCTATGCCACAAGTATATACTATATCAGACATTTTTAAGTGTCAGATTTTTAAAGTATGTATGAATATCAGCTCAAAACTATCATTACTAACAGAAAAGCAACTTAGAGTACATATTTAAATATAAGCCCATTAGGAACACAGTTTATGTGTCTTACTTACCATTATATCCACAATGTCTAGAGTAATATTTGGCACATAATAGGCACTCAAAAAGTACTTGTTACCTTCACACGCATTAGGATAACTATTATTAAAAAATATACAAACAGAAAATAACAAGGTAAGGATGTGAAGAAACTGGAACTCTTGTGCACTCTTGATGACAATGTAAAATAGTATTGCTGCTATGGAAAACAGTATGGAGGTTCCTCAAAAAAATTAAAAAATAGAACCATTATATGATCCAGCAATCTAATTTTTGGGTACATATACAAAAGAACTGAAATCTGAATCTTGAAGAGATATTTGCATACTCATGGTCATTGCAGCATTATTCATAATAGCCAAGAGGTGGAAGCAACCTAAATGTCCATCAATAGATGAATGGATAAAGAAAACATGATATAGACATACAGTGGAAAGTTATTCAGCCTTAAGAAAAAAAGAAATTCTGACATATACTAAAACATAGATGAACCTTGAGGACATTATACCAAGTGAAATCAGCCAGTCACAAAAAGACAAATGTGATTCCACTTATACGAGGTATCTAAAGTAGTCAAATTCATAGACACCGAAAGTAGATTGGTGGTTTCCAGGAGCTGGGGGAAGGAGGAAAAGGGGAGTTGTTGTTTAATGGATGTAGAGTTGCAGTTTTGCAAGATGAAAAGTTCTGGAGATTAGTTGTACAACAATGTACATACAGTTAACACTACTGAGCTATACACTTGAAATGGTTAAGATGGTAACTTTTATGTTATATTTTAACACAATTTTTAAAAATACCTATTAAATCAATGAATTGAAAGATTTCTTTCTCCTCTAGAATAGTGGCTCTCAATCAGAAGTGATTTTGTGCCCCAGGGAACATTTGGCAATGTAAGGAGACATTTTTGGTTGTCACAGCTGGGAGTAAGAGTGGCTACTGGCATCTAGAAGATGGAGGCCAGGGATGCTATTAAACATCCTACAAAGCACAAGACATTCCCAAACAACAAAAAATTATCTGGTCTCACAATGTTAATAGTGTCAGGTTGATAAATCCTGCTCAAGAGTTTTCTGTTCAATAAGAGTATCTATATAAAATGCATAGCTCAGAGCCTTAATGTTAGCCTTATAATAATCATCATCATAATTTTTATTATTTAACTCTAGGTTAAGACTGAGAAGTTTTTATTTCCTTAACTTGTATTTGACACAGTAAACTGAGGTCAAGTTGCCTACAAAATGAGTCTACTATACATCCTTCCACTTCCATCAGGAAACTATTGAGGGAAAGGGAGAGAGAGTCTGTAATACATTCAAAAGTCTCATGCTTCTGGCTAACCCAATCTCAGAGCACTGCCCAGATCAAGATTTTCCTGAGTTGCTCAGAAAAGCAGACAATAAGGATCCCCAGACAATAAGGTTCTCCCAAGGCAATCAGGACCTGTGATGCAAACTCTAGACCAAAAGAAAATCTCAGATGTCCTCTCATTCTAGCGTCTCTTTCCAAAGATTAGGCCATTTGTTTGAGGTTTGAACCAGTTCCTTTAGATGATTATACAACCAAAATGGTGTCCAGGGTCTCTCTAATACTATATCATAAGGAGTGGAAATTTCCTTGAACTCCTTACCTTTATGGTATAGAAAACTCCAAAGTATTACCTAAGACTTCTATGAATCATGTCCTATGAATTTAGAATCTCAGGGCCTGTAGCCATTTGTGCTCACTCTATCGTGTTCCCTGACATAGTCTTAGTTTCTCTTTATTGATCTCCATTAAAACAAAATAAAATAATAACAAAAATCTAGCCACACCAAGAGTTCTGAGATTTGGGGTTACTTCTCAGAAATCTTCGTAGGGAGCATAGAAATCAGTCACATAGAGGAAGACTCAACAGTGTCTCCTGTTGTGGTCATTCTCCCCTCTCCCTCCTTGGTTCCCCTCCCACTCAGAAGTAAATCAAGCCAGGCACACTGGCTCATACCTGTAATCCTAACACCTTGGGAGCCTGTGGTGGGAGGATCACTTGAGGCCAATAGTTCAAGACCAGCTTGAGAAACATGGTAAGACATCCCCCCACCACACCCCTAGTCTCTAAAAAAATAATAATTAGCCAGGTGTGGTGGTGCACACCTATGATCCCAGCTACTTGGGAGGTTGAGGTGAGAGAATCACCTGAGTCAAGGAGTTCAAGGCTGCAGTGAGCTATGATCATGCCGCTGCACTCCAGCCTCGGTAACAGTGTGACACCCTGTCTCAAAAATAAATAAATAAATAAATAAATAATTCATTCCCTTCCTTGGAAATCTTGAAACTTGTCCCAAAGGGTCTTATTATGCCAACTCATCAAAGAACTCTCTTAACAAAGATGGATCTTTCCCAGAAGGAATTTTCATAGTACCTGCTAAGAGAATACTATTTTCTCCATGTTTTACAATGACAAAGTATATCGCCAATGGTATTTTAAAATCCTTCCTCCAAAACTATGCATGAAGAACCTTCCAATAAAGAAGCCACATTCCCCATTTTACTCTTCCCCCAATTTCGTCTCCTGTGTCCCAACTACAGTGAAGGCATGAGGAATTCAAATAAGCCTGGTCCTATTTCTTGTCAATGCACAGCCCACCTGAAATGCTACACTACGTTTAGGAATAATTGCAGAGATTAGAGATCATGTATTTCCCAAGCATCTCCTGCCACTTGCGTACAGAGGCGTGATTTCAGTTCCAGCAAGAAGACACCTGTGTGACCTGTGTGAAGGGCTTGAGTGGCAAGAAAGGGCAGCACCTGTGGGAAGAGTGGAGCCTCTGATGAGCACAGCAGAAGGAGCTTTGGTTCTGGCAAGCAGCTGTGGCAGAATTTCTGGCATCCAAGCCCCAACATCATAAAGGCCACTAGAATAGTGTGGCTAGGGATTTTCTGGGCTGCACTGCCTTTGGTTGAATTGTTTCTGTTTGTAACTCAGTTGAGTTCTGTGGCCATCTCTAAGATTCTGTAAGTTGCCAAATAGCCTCTAACAAAATACCCATCAGCTGAGCAAAGTGGATTCTGCTGTTTGCAACCAAAAACTCTAATCAAAGACAGTTAGTTAAGTTTGGGGAGGGGATAGCTGGATTGTCCTGGAAATTAACAGCAATAACACAGTAACACTTACTAAACTTACTAAGTTCTAACCACCTTACATATGTAAATTCACCTTACGTATGTAAATACTCAGAACAACCATAAGAGTAGATATCATTATTCACTACATTTTAAGATGCCAAAACAAATCCAGAAATATCACTTGACCAATATCACCCAGCTAGTAAGTGAAGGAGACAAGATTCAAACCCAGGCAATTGATTCCAGAACCATGCTCATAACTACTACAGTATGCCATCTCTCTGGTCAACAACTGGGTCTGGAATTAAAGGGTCTGGAATTAAAGTTCTTCAAAACATACTGTGCAGGGCAAACAAAGCACATTCTCTGACAATCATATCTAAAATAGCCACCCACCTTTACCCTATGCTGCTTTGTTTTCTTCACAGCACTCACTACTTTCTTCAATTATGTCATTTTATTGCTTACTGTCTATCCCTCATACGAATATAATCTTTAGATGGTACATGAGTAATCTATTGTTGCATAACAAATTACATCAAAACTTGGCAGCTTCAAACAACAAATATGTAGGATGGGGGAGTCAGGAATACAAGAATAGCTGGGCTGGTGGTCTGGCTCAGGGTCTCTCAGGAGGCTATGGTCAAGCTACGGCGCAGGGCTGCAGTCATCTGAAGGTTAACAGGGGCTGGAGGATGCTCTGTTCACCCACAGGGCTGTTGGCAAGACGCCTCAGTTCCTGCCAGGTGAACCTTTTCACAGGGCTGTCTGAACACATGGCAGCTGACTTCTCCCAGAGAGACTGATCCAAGAGAAGACAAGAAAATAATGCCACAATGTCTTTTAAGACCTAGTCTCCAAGTCACATACTGCCATATTCTATTGATTAGAAGTGAGTCACTAAGTCTAATCACACTCAGTGAGATGAATACATTGGGGATGGGTGGATTGGAAGCAATTTTGGAGACTGGCTACCAAACATGGACTATGACTTGTTCATTGTTATATCTGCAATACCTAGTACACAGCAGGTGTTCCATATGTATTTATTGAGTTTGCAGAAGATTCCAGTACACATTATATATTTATTGGTTGAGTTTGGGGGAGATTCCGGTACACAGTAGGCATTCCATGTGTCTTTACTGGTTGAGTTTGGGGGGAAGCTGTGTCACTGTATACAGCTCACATAGATGTGAAATAAGCAGCACATGCAAGTAAGCAAAGCCATGGGTGTGTATGAGATCATCCAGAAAAAGGTAAGACAAAAAGGAGCAGTAGACAAAATCTTCATGAATGTCAAAGTCCATGAATGTTCAGAGAGGGAATTTAGGTTGGCTTCTTGTTCTGGCAGCAGGGCAAAGTCAGTAACCCAAACCTTACTTCCCCCTGCCCCAAATACAAACATACACAAATGACACATTAAAAATAATAATGCTGAATCACTGAGCCTGAAAGAAAAAAAAAACAGAAGCCTTAAAAAGGAAATTCAGTTGGGCACAGTGGCTCACGCCTGCAATCCCAGCACTTTGGGAGGCTGAGGACTGTTTGAGCCCAGAAGTTACAGACCAACCTGGGCAATACAGCAAAACCTATAAAAAATACAAAAATTAGTGGGGTGTGGTGGTGCATGTCTGTAGACCCAGCTACTCAGAAAGGTGAGGTGAGAGGATCACTTGAGCCAGGGAGGTCCAGGTTGCAGTGAGCCGTGATTGTACCACTGCATGCCAGTCTGGGTGACAAGGCAAGACCCTGTCTCAAAAAAGAAAAAAAAAGGAAACTCGAAGCCAGTACTGAAATCTCCAGCTCTACAGAGGCCATAAGACCTGGGGGCCGAGTTTTCATGCTCATGCAGAGGAAGGGCAAACCTGGGAGCTGGAAATGAGACACCTGGATGAAGCTATGACACAAACAAGGTTGACCTATCTGAAAAGGGAACTAGAAAAACGGTGCTTACTGACAGAAAAAAAGAAGCAAGCACGAAGACAGAAGGTCTGGGTAGGAAGATAGATTCTCCTGTTAGAAATAAAACCCAATATTGCACCAAGCATAATATGGGAATCCCAAATCAAGAAATTAAATATAAAATTTAGTCCTGAATGAGTGGAATCCCTGAGGCTTTGGCAGAAATGAATACAAAACTGCTCTAGGAAACATTGCAACTCAGAATGCACTAAATCCCTAGAGAAAAAAAAATACCATTGAAGGGCTGCACACAGCAGCTCATGCCTATAATTTCAGCACTGTGGGAGGCCAAGGAGGGAGAATCACTTGAGGCCAGGAATTTGAGACCAGCCTGGGCAACATGACGAGACTTTGTTTTCACAAATCAAAAAAATCAGCTGGGTGTGGTGGTGCACACATGTAGTCCCAGCTACTTAGGAAGCTGAAGAGGGAGGATCACTGGGGCCCAGGAGGTCAAGGCTGCAGTGAGCAGTGATCACACCACTGTACTCCAGCTCAGGTGACAGAGTGAGACCTTGTCTAAAAAAAAAAAAAAAAAAGGATAACTCATGATTAAAAACAAAATACAATTTTTTTCAGATGGAGTGTCACCCTGTTGCCCAGGCTGGAGTGCAGTGGTGTGATCTTGGCTGACTGTAGCCTCCACCTCTCAGGTTCAAGAGACTCTCCTGCCTCAGACTCCTGAGTAGCTGGGATTATAGGCGCACGCCACCATGTCCAGCTCATTTTTATATTTTTAGTAATGACAGGGTTTCACCATGTTGGCCAGGCTGATCTTGAATTCCTGACCTCAGGTGGTCTGCCCACCTGGGCCTCCTAAAACACTGGGATTACAGGTGTGAGCCACCACACCTGGCCACAAAATACAAATTTTGTGAGAAAACAAATCATCATGAGAATCAGCAGACACAAGGAATGTGAAAACTGGCACCCAAAACTAGGAGAGAAAAATCTTTTAAAAGATTATAAGATGAGTATATTTAAAATGATCAAAGATGTTTAAGAAGGAATAGAATCGTAACATAGGAATGAACACTGAAAAAGGTATATCTGAGGAAAAAGTAACATGTATGTATATATGTTATACATATATCCAGAATATATAAAGAATTCCTAACAACACAACAACAAAAATAAACTGATTAAAATATAGGAAAAGGACTTGCATAAAACTTTCTCCAAAGAGGATATACAAATGGCTAACAAGCATATAAAAAGATGTCCAACATCACTAATCATCAGAGAACTGCAAATCAAAACCACAATGAGCTATCACTTCATGTCCATTAGGATGGCCACTGTGGAAAAAAAAAAAAAAGTATTTGGCAGGATGCAGAGAAACTGGAACCTTTGTGCACTGCTGGTGGGAATGTAAAATTGTGAAAGCTGCTGTGGAAAACAGTATGAAGATTTCTCAAAAAATTAAAAGTAGAGCTACCATAGGATCTAGCAATCCCACAACATGGATCAACCTTGAAGATATTATACCAAGTAAAATCAGCCAGTCACACAAAGGCAAATACTGTATGATCCCACTTATATGAGGTATCTAAAGTAGTCAAATTCGTAGAGACAGAAAGCAGAAGGGTAGTTAACAGAGGCTGGGGCGAGGGAGAAAAGGGGAGTTGTTTAATGGGTGTAGAGTTTCAGTTTCGCCAGATGAAGAGTGCTGGAGACTGGCTGTACAACAATGTGCACGTAATTAACACTACTGAACTACACACTTAAAAATGGTTAAGATGGTAAATATGTGGCATGTGTTTTTTTGCCACGATAAAAAAGGCCTAAATCCCCCCAAAAAAGCCATTATTACTTCTTCAAATTACAGAAATTATTAAAACTCAACATATAGGCCACTTGTATTAATTCCTTGGCCCTCAGATTTCAAGGTGATAATCTACTGAAAACAATACTAGAGTAATAAAAAGTCTATGCATATGAATGAATTAACAACAGCGTGAATACATGCTTTTCATTAGTGGATGAGAGGATGGGCAATGCAAAGAATGTAGACAGAGGATTTTTTTTTTTTTTTTTCTGAGACAGAGTCTGGCTCTGTCGCCCAGGCTGGAGTGCAGCGGCACGATCTCCACTCACTGCAAGCTCCGCAGACTCCCAGGTTCACGCCGTTCTCCTGCCTCAGCCTCCCGAGAAGCTGAGACTACAGGCGCCCGCCACCACGCCCGGCTAATTTTTTTGTAGTTTTAGTAGAGACGAGGTTTCACCGTGTTCACCAGGATGGTCTCAATTTCCTGACCTCGTGATCCGCCCGCCTCGGCCTCCCAAAGTGCTGGGATTATAGGCGTGAGCCACTGCGCCCGGCGACAGAGGATTTTTAAATAAATGCTTCAAGTCCCGGTAAAAGCAGGGGTTCAGGCTGATGAGCTTTAGGCTATCCTTAGCCAAGAAACAGCTTCTCCACCAGCATCGATGCTGGGAAACAGCACATTCCTCCCCTGCCCAGGGTACTGGAAGGGTGTACCCTATGTGCATTCTCCATGTCCCCTTTAAAGGAGAACAGAAGCAAGGCTGACTGCTTCCAGTTTCTAGGGGAGTTCAATGGCCTTCTTGCATCACACACAGTGGCAATGGCAAATATTCCCAATCATGTATTTTGTCCTCCAGATTCTACTCCATCTGTTAGCTGTAATTTTAGAGTGTCTGTTGAGAAAATGCCTTAGTTTATAATTATTTTTGTCATTGACTATCCATCCCGTGATTGGCTAAATCAGGGAAATAAAAGAGACCTGAAGGCTCATAACACAGGCTTACCCTAGTATGTATAGGAGAAGCTAACTTAGATCTGCTCGCCGATGAGGATTTTAGGCTGACACTACTCCGAGTCATGAAGAGCCTGATTGACTTTGCTCTTCTGTGAGTACTTACATTCTGGTTTTTACAACTTTCCCAATATTGATACCGTACCTGAAAATGAAACGTAAGTTCCATTCTCAATTAATATGGTGCTGGGCACCATGGAATGCCCACTCACTGGCTCCATTTGGGAAGGTGGTATCAGCTGGAAAGGCTAAAAGAATTAGCATCAATTACTCTGAAGAAGAGAAACATTACTAATGGAGGTTCTGAGATAGTACTGACTGCAAGCGCTCTGTTCATACCACCAATAAATCCCTTAAATGTCCTAAGAGTCCAATATCTCACCAAGCTGACTGACTAAACAATCTAGAGTCAACAAACTCTAGATGGAAAGCCTCCAAACACCCTACTTATCTAAGGAAAAAAGCCACACAATATGACCACTAGCCAAGTCTATCAACCATGACATAATATAACCATGGCAGATCTTTTTAGGAACTACTTTACTTATAATATGCAGAGTGTCTGAAATAATTTAATTATAAAACCATATTTTAGCCCGGGCATGGTGGCTCACACCTGTAATCCCAGCACTTTGGGAGGCCAAGGCTGGCAGATCACAAAGTCAAGAGATCGAGACTACCCTGGCCAACATGGTGAAACCCCATCTCCACTAAAAATACAAAAATTAGCTGGGTGTGGTGGCACGCACTTGTGGTCCCAGCTACTTGGGAGGCTGAAGCAGGAGAATCACTTGAACCCGGGAGGCGGACGTTGCAGTGCGCCAAGATTGCACCACTGCACTCCAGCCTGGTGACAGAGCGAGACTTCATCTCAAAAAAAACCAAAAAAACAAAAAAAACCTATATTTTAGTGTCAATGTGTCTAAGAAATTGTATCTTTAACCCGGCTTTGCAAGATAAATCTTTCTTTTTTGTTCAGGATTTGTGACAATCTCCATTTAATATTCTGTACTCTTTAAGAGTGACATAAACAGTGTGCCCAGCAGGAAATCTGACATCAGTTCACATCAAAGAGACATCAGCTGGCTGCCAGCTGGAAAGTTTCTAGTATTTCGATTCAGAACTTTCTCATCAAAATGTTAAAGGTCTATTTTACAAAGGAAGCAGTAGCTGCATAGCAAATCTTAAGATGACTTTTCCAGGTCTTTAGAATCAATGTTGAATTATCAGCCCAATTGAATCCTGTGCCTTTTAACAAGATGACATACCCAAGTACCATGGCTGGGTCCCTCTCTGTTCCAGGTTATTGTGTAGGACCCTTTTCTCCTCCGGAGCCCTTTAGAAACTGCCATTCTAGTAGTTGCCTGACTAGAACTGCTGACTCTCTTGGCTTAGCCCCCATTTCTGGCCCTGCCTTTGCCCTTGGAGTCAGAATCCACTTCTCCTGGTTCCACTCTCAGTGTTTGGTTGTTTAAACTTAAATTTTTACTGGTACAATCTAAAAACAGAATTATCAAAAGTTTATGTTTTATTCTGAGCAGTAAGGTATAGGGAATAGAAAAAGAAAAGAAAAATGTGTATTACGAGTAATTTTGCTAAAAATGTAAAAAGCTCAACCTTACCTATAAGAATAAAAGGTAAGAACTTTTAAACATGATATCCTACCTGATGAAATAAGTGATGATATTCTCCCCATCAGGAAAAGCAGGCTCTTTGATGCATTTGTTGGCATGTGAGCTGGTTCATGTAAATAAAAACTACAGAGGTGAAAATCAGACAGATTCTAAGAATCCTTTCCAAAAGTCAGTAGACCACTACAGTTAGTTTCAGGTCACACATTTGCAACAATTCTGTAAATATAGTCATGTGCCAAATAAGCATGTTTTGGTCAATGACAGACTGAATATACAATAGTGGTCCCATAAGATTATAATAGAGCTAAAAAAAGACTGTCACCTAGTGGTCTAGTGACATCACAGCCATCTTAAAGTCACAGCACAGTGCATTATTCATGTGTTTGTGGTGATGCAGGTGTGAACGAACCTGCACTGACATTCATATAGAAGTACAGCACATACAATTATGCACAGTATATAATGCTTGATAATGAAAATAAACTACTACGGTACTTTTTGCTTATGTATTTACCATATTACACCTCTAATCTTTATTTTAGAGTGTATCACTTCTACTTATATTAAAAAAAAAAAAGTTTACTCTAAAATAACTGCAGGCAGGTTCTATAAGAAGTATTCCAGAAGAAGGCACTATTGTCTTGGAGATGACAGCTCCACGCCTGTTATTGCCCCTGAAGATCTTCCTATGGGACAAGATGTGGTGGTAGAAGAGAGTGATACTGATGATCTTGATTCTGTGTAGGCCTAGCTAATGTGTGTGTTTATGTCTTAGTTTTTAACAAAAAGTTTAAAAGTTTAAAAAAATAAAAATTTTTTAAACAGAAAAAAGCTAAAGAATAATGATATAAAGAAAAAAATTGTACAGCTATACAATGTGTTTTAAGCTAAGTGTTATTACAACAGAGTCCAAAAGCGTTAAAGCATTTAAAATTTATAAGGTTAAAAAGCCACAGTAAGCTAAGGTTAATTTATTAATTTATTATTAAAAGAACATTTCAAAAATAAATTTAGCGTAGCCTAAGTGTACAGTGTTTATAAAGTCTATAGTAATGTAATGTCCTAGACCTTCACACTCACCAAGTCACCCAGAGAAATGTCCAGTCCTGCAAGCTCCATTCATGTTAAGTATCCTACACAAGTGTACCATTTTTTATCTTTTATACTGTAGTTTCACTCTACCTTTTTTATGTTTAGATACATAAATACTTAACCACTGTGTAATAATCTAGCCTCGGTATGTAGCAGGCTATACCATCTAGGTTTTGTAAGTACACTCTATGGTGTTAACACAGTAATGAAATCGCCTAATGACACATTTATCAAAATGTATCCCCATCGTTAAGCAAAGCATGACTATGTAATGAATATAAGGCTTGTATATTACTGAGTGTAAGACGGCCACTGCAGTCTGGTGTTGAGAATATGGGCTCACATCATAGTTCAAATATTCTTTCCCTTGAATAATTTTTGAACTCTCAGAAAATAAGCACGTATACAAAACAACCCTTACTAAGCTGAAAAGTGTGGTAAATATGTGACCCTATGTCACATAGGGTGGTTTCCTACCAGATGCTGCCTGATTTGACCCCCTTTCTTACCGCTCGGTACTCAGATCCCCAACTCCTGACCAGCAACGATCAGAAGACCAGCAATGGAATAAGGCTCAGATGAACTAACAAATCTTTGTTTCACCTATTCTTTTTTTAAGGTTGAAAGTTGAACAGATCATTAAACTGTCACCACATCAAAAGGGCTGTATCAGAATAGAGAACCCAGAAATAAAGCCATACATTTACAGCCAACTGATCTTTGACAAAATTGACAAGACTATGCACTGGGGAAAGGATATCCTTTTCAACAAATGGTGCTGGGAAAATTGGATTGGCATATGCAGAAGAATGAAACTGGACTCCCATCACAAAAATCAACTCAAGATGAATTACAGACTTAAACTTAAGACCTAAAAACTATAAAAATACTAGAAGAAAACCTAGGAAATGGGAAGAGATTGTGAGGACAGACAACATAAAAGAGGAAACCTAGGAAAAACTCTTCCAGACATTGGTCTAGACAAAGAATTCATGACTAAGACCTCAAAAATACAGGCAACAGAAACAAAAATAGACAAATGGGACTGAATCCAACTAAAAAAGCTTCTGCACAGCAAAATAAATGATCAACAGAGTGAACAAACAACCTGCAGAATGGGAAAAAATATTTGCAAACTATGCATCTGACAGGGGACTAATATCCAGAATTTACAAGGAACTCAAACAGCGCAACAAAAAAATCCCAACAATCCCATTAAAAAGTGACCAAAAAGCATGATAGACATTTTTCAAAAGAAGACATATAAATGGCCAGCAGGCATGTGAAAAACAAAAATGCTCAACATCGCTAATCATCAGAGAAATGCAAATTAAAACAACAATAAGATATCACCTTACACCAGTCAGAATGGCTATTATTAAAAAGAAAAAAATAATAACAAATGTTGGCAAGGATGTAGAGAAAAGGAAACTCTTACACACTACTGATGGGAATTTAAATAAGTACAACCTCTATGGAAAATATATGAAAATTTCTCAAAGAATTAAAAATAGAACTATCATTTGATCCAGCAATCCCACTACTAGGTATCTACCCAAAGGAAAATAGATCCTTTTATCAAAAAGATACCTGTACCCATAAGTTTGTCACAGCACTATCCACAATAGCAAAGATATGGAATCAACCTAAGTATCCATTAACAGATAACTGAATAAAGAAAATGTTACATATATACACAACGGAATATTATTCAACCATAAAATACAATGAAATTATGTCTTTTGCAGCAACATGGATGGAACTGGAGATTATTATCTTAAGTGAAACAAGTCAGACACAAAATGACAAATACCATATGTTCTTCCTTATAAGTGGGAGTTTAATAATGTGTACACATGGAGGTAGAGCATGGAATGACAGACAATGGAGACCCAGAAGGGTGAGGAGGTGGAAGGAGGATGGATGATAAAAAATTATTTAATGGGTACAATGTACATTATTTGGATTACGGATACCCTAAAAGCCCTGACTTCACCACTATGTGATCTATGCATGTAACAAAATTACAATTGTACCCCATAAATTTATACCAAAAAAGGACTATATCAAAGTGCCATCTTCCACCAATTGCTTTAAACCCTATGGAAAAAATATCTAACAAATTTACATATGCATTGGCAACATCTAACAAAATTACATATGTATTTTCCCTTTGACCCAGCAATCCCACTTCTATGAACCCATCTAGAAGATACACTTTCACAAATATAAAACAATATATGAAATAGTTATTCATTGTAGCACTAGTTGTAATAGTGAAAGACTGGAAACAAAACAGATATCCACCGAGAGGGAACCAGTTAAATAAATTATGTACACACAGTGGAGTTCTGTTAATCATAAAAAGGGATGAGCAAGATCTCTGTGAGTACATATGAAAGGATTTCTTCCAAGATATATTATTAAGTGAAAAAGAAAAGTGTAGAAAAGAATATATGGTATGCTATTTTTTGTATAAGAAAAAGTGGAAAATAAGAATATATATACTACATGTTGTCTTATTTTTGCAAAAGAAATACCAGAAATATAAATTTTAAAATGTATGAAAAATGGATATCTATAAGGGGTGAGATGGATGCTGTGGAAAGAACAGGCTGGACTTTTCTAAGTATCCCTCTTAATATACTTCTCCATTTTGAACAAGGTAAATGTTTAACATATTTAATAAATTGCATTAAGCTAAAATGGGGAAAAACAAACCCTGTGATTGAACAAAACAGAAACAAGTAAATGTAATTGTGTCTCATATTAGTAACATAATCACACAAAGAAAGAATAATTTCAAGAAACTTTTGAACACTGTACATCCTTGTAAATATATATTCTAAGGACAAAACAGTAAGAAATAGCAAACTTCACTACTAGGATTACTGTCAGTAGCAATTTTGAAACTAATTTAAGTATATTATAGGATTTTTAAGTGAGTATGTTAATTTTTAAGAACCAAGATATTCTAAGAGAAAAATATATGTATAAAACTACCAACACAGAAATGTGGTAATTCTTACTTTGAAAAACATTTTTCAACAATGTAAGCATCATGCAAAACACCTGTGTAACAAACCTGTATGTGTATCCACGAATCTAAAATAAAAGTTGAATTTTTAAAATGTACTATTTTAAATAATACCATAAATGTGTGAAGAAATAAAATATTGAAACATATGAGGAAGGTGGACTGTCCAGAAGTCAGATTGGAAAGCATACAAAGGGGGAGCGACGTGGAGTGGGCAGTGGTGCCTGTGTTCTAAAACTGAGGGAAAAAGAGGGAGCAGCAGGATCAGGCAAGGGACAGACAGAAGGAAAGAATGGAAACCTGAGGTGTGGGCAGGCATCCAGAGAGGAGAAAGAGAATTCATACGAGGTATAATCAACATGTGGAACAGAGTCATGAGGAGTCCAGAATCCAAGTGAAAGATTAATTTCACTTGGAAATTGGTTCTTACTCTGAGAGTAGAGAGGAAAGTGGCAGGTGATGTCCTGAGATGAAGCTATAAAGTGCAGAACGAATCTGCAGGGGTTCATGCCAGCTGATGCCAATCAGACCCATAATACATGGGCTACACGTCTAGTGGGGCCAAGGCCAACTGATTCTACCACCATCATGCTGTGTCCGGTTTAAGGACTCTGCTAGAAGGTGCAATGGGCCCACAGAAAAGGGGCACTGGACTCAAACTAGGGGTTCAGATTCCAAATGTGAAGGATGAGAATGAGTTAGGCAGAGAAGGATGGGAGAGGAGACAGCAGACACACAGACGGGGACATCAGGAAATGCACAGCTGGCCAGGAAACGCCAAGGTCATGGCTGGCAGGAGGGGAGGGGAGGGGCAAGCCAGCTGGGAAACACCTCAGAGGCCCCAGGGTTTGAACCTCACCCTGGAGGCTACTCAGAGCCAAGGGAGGATTTTAGGTGGCTGAGTGAAATCAGCAGATGCGGGGTGGGGAGGATTTTAGAATTGGAGGAGCAAGAGACAGGAGGGACAGAAATCTACTTAGCACCTCTCCACAAGACGTGAGTAAACAGTGGAGAAAGAGCAGATCCTGGAGACATATTTATGAGGTCAAACCGACAGGAAAGAAAAGAGGAAAAGGGTGAAGTGAGGAGTGGACACAAGGCTAAGGCAGAGTGGGGCCTGGAGTATCCCGACCACCATCTAGATGGCTCAGGACCATCTATGATGAGTGATGTGAACTACAGCATCTCTGCTCAAGGTTTTGGAATAGAAGACAGTTTGAGTGGCTGGAGGGCAAGATTTTACATGAGCTTTGAAGTCTCTTCCAATGTTTACATTATTACCTGGATTCCAGCTATTTACTCAGGCTGATCCAACCAAAGCCTAAGCCATGATGCCACCCATTAAGACAATAAATGACATCTTACTAGAGAAGTGGGACGGGGCTGGAAGGACCTTCTACCATCATTATGAGATAGCTAAGTCCAAAGGGCACCAGGAATGAATGAACTGAGGTTTACACTGGTGCAAGGAGAAAGCAGGAGCAGGAAGCTAGCAGCAGAACAAAAGTCTGGGATCACAAACAGCCACCCACCAATGGGTTTCTCCAGGCTCTTGGAGTCCTTGTCACTTTTTTGACAAAAGTGACTGATGGTCAGGAGTAATGTGATTGGTGATGTGATCAGAATACAGGCTGCAGAGTGGTTTTTCTCAACAAAGACAGTCCATAAACCAGCCTAAGAACAAGCAGGCCCCCATGCTGACTCTGAGTATCAGGTAGCTTCTAAACGAAGGCAGGGCAGAAGGGGGATCTTCCGATTTTAGTAAGACATACAAATGAGATATGATGTAGTTATTAGCAACTTGGGCACGTCTTCCCTGGAACTGGCACATGGCTAACCATGGTATCTAGGTCAGTTAAAAAGGTCACTCAAAGACAAAGCAATGCTTTATGCATACAGTCATTTTTAAAACTACTTTTCCGGCCGGGCGCGGTGGCTCAAGCCTGTAATCCCAGCACTCTGGGAGGCCGAGACGGGTGGATCACGAGGTCAGGAGATGGAGACTATCCTGGCTAACACGGTGAAACCCCGTCTCTACTAAAAAAAATACAAAAAACTAGCCGGGCGATGTGGCGGACGCCTGTAGTCCCAGCTACTCGGGAGGCTGAGGCAGGAGAATGGCGTGAACCCGGGAGGCGGAGCTTGCAGTGAGCTGAGATCCGGCCACTGCACTCCAGCCTGGGCGGCACAGCGAGACTCCGTCTCAAAAAAAAAATAAAAAATTTAAAAAAAAAATAAAATAAAAATAAATAAATAAAACTACTTTTCCAAAACGCTTGCTGTGGGGTTGTTTATTGGACTTTTAAGAATGCTCAGGATAAGGACTTTAAGAGAGATATCTTTAGTGCTAATGTTAGCCCATTAACCCAGCAGTTACAATGAAATGTGGGCATAGACCTAAATCTCAGTAACCATCAGCTTGCCAGTCCTTGTGCAGGGGCTACCTGGACAGTCTTGTGCCCATACAAAAGGGCAGGAGCCAGGCCAGTGTCTGTCCTCTGCAGACACTTGATATTCACCTGAATGACCTGTCCGATGAGGTAACAGATCTGAAGAGTCTGAGGTCACTGGAAATGGGCTTGCTAGTGAAGTAAGAATTCCCCCAAATACAGCCTGGGCAACAAGAGCAAAACTCTTGTCTAAAAAAAAAAAAAAAAAAAAAAAAAAAAAAAAAAAAAATTCCCCCAAATAAGTGCTTAGTCCTACAGAACATTTTCTGAGACATCTAAGTTTCCAAAAGTACTGTGCACACACTCCCCTCTGCATTCTGTTCAAGCGGCAGCACTGTCCTTCATCCCCACAACTGCTTTTTTTTTTTTTTTTAAAGAACCCTGTGGTGAGCTTTTTATTTTGCTATTTTACGGTCCATCATTTTTCTTTAAAAAGGACTCTATCATGGGTGTTTTGGAAAATACTTAGGTTTGGTGAAATAAAAAATACTCTACATCTTTTCCTCCATCAAACTATTTTAAAAGAAGGCAGAGATTCTTGGATCTGGAGTCCCAGACACAGCAGCTGAAGCCACACAAGGCGGCAGCAAGCTGCTCATGACATCACTGCCGAGCTGTGGAGAAGAAACAGCTTTGTCACGATGCCGACCTCGGGCAGGTGTCTCAGCTCCCAGAGGTGCAGCCCTGAGCCATCAATCTTCCCAGACAAGAGCCACTTGTCACAAGCTGTTTACAGAGCACATCTATGAGGCCAAACTGTACTTCTCCATTCCTTAATTTTTTCTTCTCTCTTCTCCTCATCTTCATTTCCTCACCTTTTGTTCCCTTTTTAATCCCTTCGTTCTTTTGTTTCTCTCAATTATTTATTATTATTTTATTATTTATTTTGAACTCTTGTTCAAAGGCCTACTGCCTCTTTGCAATAGTCCAATATTAATCCTTTACCCCAATCACATGTGATCCTTAGAAATATTCCCCATCTTGTTTGACCTCTTCCAACTCTATCCCCAAATAGTCTCAGTGCGTATTTTTTTTTAAATGTAGACATCATAGATGTGAGGTGGTGGTGTCCCATTAGTATATCTAGAAGTAAACACAGTAATTAAAGGGTAGTTTCTTAGGACTGCTAAAAAACAAGTTAACCACAAATTTCATGGCTTAAAACAACACACATTTATTCTTTTACAGTTCTGGAGGCCAGAAGTCCAAAATCAGTTTCACTGAGCTAAAGTCAAGGCGTCAGCAGAGCCAGTTCCTTTGGCAGCTCTAGGGGAGAATCTGTTTCCTTGCTGTTCTGCTTCTAAAGGCTGCTCATGATCCCTTCCTTGTGTCATTCCAACCTCCTGCCCCCATTGTCACATCTCCTCCTTCTGTAGTCAAATCTCCCTCCCTGTGCCTCGCTCTCATAAGAACATTTGTGATGACATTAAAGGCCCACCCGGATAATCCAGGAAAATCTCCCATCTCAAGATCCTTTATTTGATCACATCTGCAAAACCCCTTTTGCCACATAAGGTAATAGCCACAGGTTCCAGCAATTAGGACACGGATATCTCGGGGGCCTACTACAGGGGAGCTATAGCAACTTCATCATTTCTATTCCCTTCAAGAGAGCAGCAAAAGGGAATGACATCATTTAAGGGATAACCACGAATCTCTTCCTATTAGAAGAAAATGATAAATTCCAGTACTTTATTGATAACATATTATTTGTGATATCTTACAATGTATCTCTACTTATCAGTGTGTCGTAACACCAAAACCAGAAAACTAACAAAATGGATCATTGGTGTGGGAGGCATAATTCTAAATTGAAACCCCCAGATTGCCAAACCCTGGTCTACATACCCTGTATAATCCTCTCCTGTTGAGTGTGGGTGGGACCTGCAAGTATGATGGGATGCCACTCCCTTGATTGCACTGCATAATATACGAGACTGTCAGAGCCCACTGACTGAGATTCTCCTGCTGACTTTGAAGTGAGGTGACATGCTGTGAGAGGGCCCTCTCACTACAAACTGAGGATGGGTTTCTAGGAGCTTAGAGTCCCAGGTAATAGCCAGCAATAAAATGGGGACCCCATCCTAGAATTGCAAGAAATTGAATGCTGCCAACAACTTGAATGGGCTTGGAAGAGGACCTCAGCTAAGATAGCCTCAGATAAGATCGCAGCCCCCACTGACACCTTCATTTCAGCCTGGTGAGACCCTGAGCAGAGGACTCAGTTTACCCATGACAGAATCCTGGCCCACAGAAACTGACATAATACATTGTGTTGTTTTAAGTCACTAACTGTTAAGCATAATAGAAAACTAATACAGTTGGCAAGCGCAGAATTTAAACAGGGAATTACAAGGACAGACTTTGGGAGGGTCGATAAACTATGTGAAATTATGTGAAAATTTTAGAATACGTGTGCATTTAACCAAGGAATGGGTTCATAACTTGCATCATATCCTCAACAGGCCAGTGGCCCAAAACAGATGAAGAATACTAAATTGGGGTCTAATGGAGCAGTCAAAAAATAATCTTTTGAGGTTCCAATCTGACATGATATCAAAGAGTAAGAGAGTTCCATAAAGAAAAAGTGGGGACTAATAAACCATTCTTTGTTAATATCCTTCCATCTCTTATCACCTAGGGCAAGGTAGAGAGTGGAGATGTGTGAGTACATTTCATTGCACAGTATTTCTGTAGAGAGAAATACAGTACTTCCTCCATCCCTCAGGGCAGGATTCACTGCCTTTAACAGAACTAGTACACAACAGACAGTGCTCACCACATGGTAAAGTTGCCTTCCTCGATTGTCACCTTGACCTCATCCTCATGGTCCCTTTCCTAACACTCTACTGTAGTTCCTCACTGTTCTATGGCTAAAGGCTTTAAAGCCCTTTCCCAAGCTTCCCTGAATAAACTAAGTCCTCACTCTTCATCTCAAGAGTGTCTGCACAAATTTTTCCACCCGTGCAGGTGACCGATGACTGACGGAGTGATACCTTTCTATTACTTGATTTCCTAGCAACCAACAAAGTCAACCTGCCTGGGAACCTAAGGAATCAGGATTTGAATTCAAAGCACATACATTCATCTAATGTCAACACCATGCTATGTACTGATCCCTACTAAGTGACCTAAAAGCTAAAATGGGAAGACTTTCATAAATAAACCCTGAATTAGCAAATTAGATTGCTTTTTAATGGGAAAGGGATAATGAGGCCAATTTTATCCAATTCAGAATTTGTTTTCTGAGCACTTACAAATATGCAACCCACTGAGTTAGGCTCTGTAGAGAATACAGAGATTCCTAAAACAAGTTCCTTACATTCCCAAGGTTAGAATACGCTGGTGGCAGTGGCATGAAAATAACTCAGTAAAACTCGTTTAAGGCAAGAAGAAATAAGTTATATAATAGAGATACAAACAACATTGTAGGAGAAAAGAGGAGGTATGAAGTCTGACATGGTGGGCCTTGAAGAATGAACGGGTGAGGGAGGGCATTTGGGATGTTCATTCCAAACTGAAGCAGGATGAAGTTAACGACGGAGAGAAAACTAAACATACATAATGTGTGCAGAGAAGATGGGGAGTATGAGGAGGAGTACAGGCTGACAACTGGGTACAACAGGACATGAGGCTGGACACAACAGGACATCCCTTGCAAGATGAGACCCAATTATAAGAGATCAAAATAGACCAACTTTATCCTCTACGTAATGAGATACCAGGAAAGGACTTCATTGTGTTGTTGTTGCTGCTGCTAGTGTATTAGAGCGTGTATTAGTGTGTTCTTGCAGTGCTGTAAAGAAATATCTGAGACTGGGTAATTTACAAGAAAAGAGGTTTAATTGACTCACAGTTCTGCAGGCTGTACAGGAAGCATAATGTCAGCATCTGCTTCTGGGAGTGCAGGCACATAGTATGATGAAAGCAAGAGAGAGAGTTGGGTGGGAGGTGCCACATGTACCTTTAAAAGACCAGATCTCACAAGAACTCACTCACTTATCACAAAGATAGCACCAACCCATGAGGGATCTGCTCCCATGACCCAAACACCGCCCACCAAGCCTCACCTCCAGCACTAGGGATTACAATTCAACATGAGATTTGGGTGGGGACAAATATCCAAAATATCTGTGTGTGTGTGTGTGTGTGTGTGTGTGTGTGATCATGAGAGTAATAGAGTCCAAACAGTGCTGTAAGAAAATAACTTTGGTAGCAATAGGAGAAATGGCTTGTAGAAGCTAAAGATCAGAGAAATGAAAAACAGTTAAGAGTCCCTTCGAAAAATACAGATGCTGATAGGTAACGTGTTTTAAACATTAAGCACTATACTTGTATTGTCTTATCCGATCTTCAAGACAACCCTCACAAATTAGGTACTATAACTAACCCCATTTTCTGCCTGAGAAAACAGAGGCTTAGAGAAAAGTTAAGCAGCTCTCCCAAAGTCATAAAGCTAGTGGGTGGAAGGAACAGATTCTTAAATCAAGTTTGACTCCAAAGCCCAAATTTTCACTACACTGTTTCTCAGATAACAAGGTCTGGACTAGAGCAGTGGCAGGTGATAATGGGAAACATTTCAGGGGCAGAATCAATTTGAGAATGAGAAAGAGGAAGAGAGAGAAATCAAATGTAACTGAAAGATTTCTGGTCCAGCTGTGTGCAGGCGGGGATACCACAGGCCAAGATGACAGCATAGAATCAAAAACTCCAACACCGGCTGCAGCAAATGAAGAGCTACTAAATCTGTGAATTTCATGGGTGACCTAAGCTCATACACTAGCACCTCATTCTATGAGAAGTTAACCAGCCATGGGCTGGTTTTTCTTATTAATATATATTCAATAGAAGGTGAAGTAACTTCCTAGTAGACCAACGAAGTGGAAGGCATTGACACCTATCTATGGGCACCCTGCACCCTCACCATCATCACAAGTCAGCCCCCACAATTGCCAACTGGTCATTTGCCTTTCATCTTACTCTATTCTTGTCCCCCTTTTGGTCACTCTATTCATTCACTACATCTTTATCACCAAGCAGAAAAGTACAAAGGCAGATGGTGAAATTCAAGCTGATAAAAATCTGCCCCTGTTAAATGTTTCTGATGAAAGATTTTCAAGGGCAGGTATTAAAATTACTGCACAAAAAAGGAAATCTATGAAATAAACTAGCCGTGCTTTCCCCAAAACCTAATGACATGAAGAACTCAACATGTATTATATAAAGGTTAGGTATCGAGAAGATGTCTGTAAGTCTCAAGTGACTTATGTAAGTCTGCAGTCTCTGTAATGAGTTTCCACCAAATAGGTAGGTGACACTTCAGAGTTGCAACCCAGTCATCTTCCTCTTCTTTTTATTGATCTTCCTTAGATTTGGGCATCTCTTTCCAAAACTGACCTGTAGCGTGGTAAGTAACAACTCGCCTCAATAGTCACTCCCCAAGAGTTGACAACCCCTCAGGGGGTATGTCAGATGCTTACCAATGACATCTCACATGGATGATTTGCTGATGGGAACCATCATAAAGCCTGCGATACCATCCATTTTCACCAGACCAAACCTCCTCCTCATCTTCTCCTAATATTAGCCTAATTGGCATCCTTTTTTTATATTGACAGACCTTTTTGCAGTAACAAACTCCAAAGTTCTTCCTTCTCTTCAATCACATTTCTTTCATCTTGCTATGTATTGTTAGCTGCACTGGGACAGTGGTTTACATGTGTTACATGGTCTGCAGTTTGTCGTTCAGAAACATTCTGGTGTCAAGTGATTCTTCTCTTGCATACTTAGGGAAGTCATCATTGTTGCTTCACCTTTTATCATCTTTATTTTCTTAAAAGTCGGTAAGACTTGGAGTATTAGAATGTTTCTTATTATCATAGCTTTCCATACACCTTACATGAGGTTAATAATGTCATAAAACCCTTAAACATTAACTGCAATTCCGGCTGGGCGCGGTGGCTCACGTGTGTAATCCCAGCACTTTGGGGGGCCGAGGCAGGTGGATCATCTGAGGTCGGGAGTTCGAGACCAGCCTGACCAACATGGAGAACCCCTGTCTCTACTAAAAATACAAAATTAGCTGGGCATGGTGGCACATACCTGTAATCCCAGCTACTTGGGAGGCTGAGGCATGAGAATCACTTGAACCTGGGAGGCGGGAGTTGAGGTGAACCAAGATGGCACCATTGCACTGCAGCCTGGGCAACAAGAGTGAAACTCCGTCTCAAAAACAAAAACAAACAAAAAATTAACTGCAATTCCAGCAAATATGAGTCTTCCATAGACCAACAACAGAAAATGGCGCCCAGTACACAACCAATACCGCCATCTGTTGGTGCCAGGCCAAGTTGACTCTCTTTTGTTTGGAATAGTGGCTTTGTTTCTACTTGTCAAAATTAATAGTTTCAAAATTCCTAAATATGGGAGCCACTATCTCGCTTTTTAAGCCTGATAAAAGCAAAAACCAACCATTTCTAAAAATGTCTTAGATTATCATGACAATACAAATTTGAATTTCTATTGTTCCTTTGACTACAAAGAAATAATTTGTTTGGTAAGGTGTTTTCAGAGAAATATTTGTCTTTGCAGAATCTACACTAGATGGACAAATATTTTCAATATCACTCTTGAAGCTGACACTTTTAAAGCATTCCTGGAGAATTGCATATGTTCTCACATACAAGCAAAGTTGACTCATTTGTAAATATTGGGCTTTTCAATGTTATCTATTTATAGACAACAGGCAGTATTAGGAAGCCCAACGGATCAAGAGTCAGCAAACAGATTTTTATCCAATCTACCACTCAGTTCCATGAGCTTGGTCAAATCCTGACTCGCAATTTCTTCATGTAGGAAATGAGGTTTTAATGCCGATCCTCCTTACCTAATGGGTATGTTGAGAAAAGTGAATAACATATGTGAAAATGTTTTTAAAACTATGAAGTATGATAAAAATTTAAAATACTCCCTTTATCATCTTGCTTAACTCAAAGTCACATACACAAACCGCCATCTGTCATCATTTGACTTATTTGGTATGTATTTTTTTGCAGATATTTTGGAATCTATTCTATATTCCTCCCAATGTTTAACATATATATATGAGTTTAAACATATGTATAGGTTTAATTTAAATTAATTAAATATACATATATTTATATATTTAACCTGAGTGTGGTGGTATGCACCTGTAGTCCCAGCTATACAGGAGGCTAAGGTGGGAGGATAACTAGAGTCCAGGAGTTTGAGACTGCAGTGAGCCACGATCCTGCCACTGCATTCCACTCTGGGTGATCCAGCCTGGGTGACAGAGCGAGACCCTGACTCAAGAAATACATATGTAAGAAGAAGAAAGAAGAAAGAAGAAGGAAGAAGAAGAGGAAGAGGAAGAAAAGAATTGAGCAGAAGAATAAAAATAAGTGCCTCAGCTTCATAAACATAACTTCTTTCATGGTCCTACTAACGTATATTTAAAATTGATAGTAAACGTGAAATAAATAACAGATGTTATACTTAAGAGCGAATTTCAGGAACCTCTTTTTCCTTTGAACTTAAATCCATTGCTACTACCCTCTTGTGCACAGTGAATTAAGGCCTAATAAAATGGGATTTAAACACACCTTCTCTCTCATCTTCTTGCATACAAGATCAGTATGAGCTGAATTCTCAAAGTGCTGTTCTACCAGTTGTTCCAGTGTAAGGGGTATAATGTTAATGATGTTGATGTTGATGTTAATGTTTATAATTTAATTTCTATTGCTGTTATTATGGAATGGCCTATCCAGTATCTCATGAAAACTATCATTTTTCTTAGCTTATTTTCTGGTAGTAAATTTTTGTAGTGGGAATGTGGCGAAACCCTCTCTCTATCGAAAAAATACAAAAATTAGCCGGGCGTGGTGGCATACACCTGTAGTCCCACTTGGGGGTAGGAGGATGACTTGAGCCCAGGAGGCTGAGGTTGCAGTAAGCTGAGATCCCACCTGTACTCCAGAGCCAGACCCTGTTACAAAAAGAGAGAGACAGAGAGAGAGAGAATGAATGAAAGAGAACAGGTGATCTACAGTATCTTCTGTTCCTTCAACGTGGTCTTAGAATCAGGGGGAAAAAATAAGGTTACCTCTTCAACTCATAAATAGAACCTTCTTTACTAGTTCCAGAGCTTGGCTGCCTAATCTGTTCAATTTTATTTTATCCTATTTTTCTTAATAAAGCAATTAAAAGTCTCATAAGAAAACCCAATTACTGAGTCTAGCAGCTCTGAAAACACCTAAAAAATCCATGTTGGTCCTCAGTGCTATTTATATCCTCCCTTCTTTCATTCTTTAGTTTGCTGTCTCATCAGGCTTTGGAAGATCTCTTTCATCAAAGTTACTGTTGCCAGAAAACATAAAAACAAGATGGAGGACAAAGCTAAGAGAAGAATAAGTTTCTCCTGTCCCCCAACCCCAGCCACACTGATACGTTCAAGCGAACATCCTCAAACACACTCATTTGCAGTCATATTCACCCCAAATTCCCCCAAATCCAAAGGTAGGCAAACAGAAAAGATGTTCCATCAAATGTGAGCAAATACTTTTCTAGGCATTTTATTGCTTGTATTAAATTAGCATCCACCTATGAACTAGGTTGCAGATGCATTAAGCCCAGGTCTCCTGGCTCCTAAC
This sequence comes from Macaca thibetana thibetana, assembly GCF_024542745.1. Lineage (NCBI taxonomy): Eukaryota > Metazoa > Chordata > Mammalia > Primates > Cercopithecidae > Macaca > Macaca thibetana. Next base: position 124,268,795 of record NC_065584.1, read on the forward strand.
TATGTGCTCTTCTTCTTTTTCTTTTTCTTTTTTTTTTTTTTTTTTTTTGAGACAGCGCCTTGCTCTGTTGCCTAGGCTGGAGTGCAATGAGGGATCTCGGTTCACTGCAACCTCCACCTCCCGGGTTCAGGCAATTCTCCTGCCTCAGAATCCCAAGTAGCTGGGACTACAGGCACACGCCACCACACTTGGCTAATTTTTGTATTTTTTTGGCGGAGATGAAGTTTCACAATATTAGCCAGGCTGGTCTCAAACTCCTAACCTCACCGCCTCAGCCTCCCACAATGCTGAGATTACAGGAATGAGCCACCGCACACGGCCCCAACTCCATGCTCTTTCCATTACTCATGCAGTATTTCCTGACAGAGATGTTCAAAACAATGACACAGCCACATTTTCCTTCACTATAAGCACTTCTTTCTTCCCAGCTTTACTGAGGTATAACTGAAAATAAAAACTATATATATTCAAGGTATACAACATGATGTTTTGATATACATGTACATTATGATTACCACATTCAAGCTAATTAATACATCCATCACCTCCCATAGTTATCTTTGTGTGTGTGCATGTGTGTGTGTGTGTGTTGAGAACATTTAAGATCTCCCTTGGCAAATTTCAAGTGTACAATACAGTATTACTAACAATAGTCACCACACTGTACCTCAGATATCCAGAACATATTAATCCTGTACAACCGAATCTTTTTACCCTTTGACCAACATCTCCCCATTTCTCCCACCCCCTGACAGCCATCATTCTACCCTCTGCTTCCATGAGTTCAATGTTTTTAGATTCCACATGTAAGTGAGATCATACAGTATTATCTTTTTGTGGCTGGCTTATTACACTTAGCACAATGTCCTCCAGGATCACCCATGCTGTTGCAAATAACAAGACTTCTTTCTTGTGACCAGATAATATTCGTGTGTGTTTGTGTGTGTGTGCGTATCACATTTTCTTTATCCATTCATCTGTCGACAGACACAGGTTGATTCTATATCTTGACTATTGTGAACAATGCTGCAATGAATATAGGAATGCAGTATCTCTTTGAGATACTGATTTTATTTCCTTCGGATACGTGCCCAGAAGTGGGACTGCTGGATCATATGGTAGTTCTGTTTTTAGTTTTCTTAAAAACCTCTATACACCCTTTTCCACATGGTTGTTCCAATTAATTTACATTCATACCAGTGTACAAGGGTTCCTGCCTTTAGTTGTAAAACCACTTTAAAGCTCTTTGGATACTAAAGCTCACTATTATTCTAAAGAAGAGAATAAAACAAAAAGTAAATGACCAGAGTGACAGTCAGGGAGGGTTGGCTGGCCAAAAGGCCAACACTGAAGAAACCCTATGTATTTAGGCACTGAGGACATGGTCCTTCCTGAACATCATAGATGGGGTAAGACGAGAGTAGGCATTGCTGGATGTATGTGTATGTGGCTGGGCCTGAAGGGTGGTACACCTCGGTGAAGATTACCGAGGGGTTACTGAGTGCTGTGATAATACCACAATAGTACCATAAGTGCCACATTTAATGGAACAAAACTAGAGAATAAATGGGATCAACTATCATTTTAGAGACTATTGGGCCTACCCCTCACTTAAAAATAAGGAAAGTGAGGCCTTAAAAGTTCAAGTGATTTGCCCAAGTCCATAAAGTAGGTTAGAGGCAAAGCTAGGACTAAAACCCTGTTTCATAACTCCCTGTCAAGTACTAAAACCTTGACCAATGACGGTGTTGCTGCTTGGAAGCTCACTTAACCTCCTTCTGTAATGTTGGAAGAATATGGTCCCAGGAGCCACACAGCCTTGACTGGAACAGGTCAGTGGTCATCAGCTGATATTTAGATGCCTGTGGGAAACCTAAAGCAACTTCATCCCAAAGGTCTATTGAAATGTTTAGGCCAGTTAATCCCATCACACTTCACATCCTTGTCATATGTCCAAAACTGTACTCTCACACCCTCCTGCCCATGATGTTCAGAGCTTCCCCTCCTTGACCTTACTCCCCTTTCCTCTCCAACCTCTTACTGGACCCTCTGCAACTTGTTGCATGATAGGACTAACACTTGGCAACATCCTGCCTACCTCACAGACCTTGGCCTTAACCAAAACGCAATGGACCACTTCCCCACTGGATGCTGTGCAGTCTCCTGGGCACCCTACCTCAAGGTTGGGAATAAGGTCATCCTATTCCTCACTCACTCCCCATTTGTACGTCTAACACACTGCCCTTCTATATTTAATCTAAAACTCTGACTCCTTTAACTCCTGTCATTTGGTTACAACTCTTTCTACTCCCTCTTTGTTTCTGTAACCTATCAGCCTCCGGGTAACTCCTTCTCATTTGCTAAAGATTTTAGTACCTGACTCATAGCCTCTGTCCCACCCAGGCCTTGCCATTATTTAGGATAAGTTCAAAGTCCTATGTGGGTGACAAGACTCACAATTCCTATGCTTATCAACTCCAATGAACTTAAACTTCTCTTTACTCATGCACATAGTAAACACCTTCAACCTTCTCAAGACGCAGAACTTCTCTGGCTAGGAAATCTTAAACTCTTGGTACAATGGCTTCAAAAGGAGAAATTCACTCTCTACTTTCTCACGTTCCACTCACTTCCAAAAATACAGCAATGGGCCCCCGCCACTCTTTTGAAACAGTTCTCTCTCAAAGTCATCATGGATTCCTCTGCATCCAGTGGACACTGTCTGGTCTCTCCCTGCTGGGTCGGATGCTATCGATCACTCCCTCCCGGAAACCCTCTGCTCCCTTTGCTTCTGAGGCACTTCACTACCACAGCTTTCCTGCCACCTCTTTGACCATTTATTTACTATCTGCTGTCTCCTATATGACACTCCTCTTCTCCAGCCTGCTTGTTAAAATGCCCACTCAACATCAGGCGAACTCATCTACTCTCATGGTTTGAGCTACCACCCATTTTGATGACTTCCATACTTATACCCTCCAGCAGCTTTAGATTCTTAGATCTAATTGAGTATTTCACAGGTACCTTAAATTCAATTTGTACCAAACTTAATACTTAATGCTTTATCTCCTATATACCCTATTTTTACCCCACCTGCTTCTCCTAAACTCAATCTCTCTGTCTCTCTGTCTCTCTCTCTCTGTCTTTCTCTGTCTCTTTCTCTCCCTCTCACTTGCTCTTTCCCCTCCACCCCCTCAGAAGTCCAATATAGAGAACTAAGCATCATCCTTCGCTCTGTCTTAACCCAACCTTCACCCCTGGTCAATCACCAAGTCCTGAAACTTTTATCTCCTTTACTTCTTGAATGTGTCACAAACTCTTTAACCCTGTTGCCATGCCCTTGCCTAAGCCCTCATTATATCTTACCTAGAAATCAGGACAGCCTCATAGTCTCCCTACTTCTGGGTTTACCTCCATCATCTCCAACCTTCACCCAGCCCACAGAATTCTCTTGCTAAAACATAAACCTGTCCTTATCACTGCCCTGTTTAAAACCACTCCATGGCTTCTTGAGGCCTAGAAGACAAACTCAAAGCTTCCTAACCAGCCAGTTCAGTCTTGTGGGATCTAGTTTCTGCCCACCCCTCCAGCCTCACTTTTCACCTTATAATGTATGCTCCCACAACCCTGTCTATGATCTCCAAGTACCATGCTGTGCTCTCACTGGCCTGTCTCCAGCACGCACTTAGCATAATGAATTATAACTTAGTTTATATTTGTGTCTTCCCCAACAGACTATAAACTGGGTCCCTGGAGAAGCAACTGAATCTTAGTCATCTTTATATCGCCAGCATTTAATAAAGTGGTTGGCATATATTTAGCATTCAATTATTGCTGATGAATGAATGGGTACATTTAGAAACTTCCTATTAAAAGGCATGACTGTCTACCTACTACCTACTATGTCACTAAAGGACCTAACAGTATAGAGTTCTCAGGCAATCAGTCAGTCAAGTGTCCAGTGGGGATTTGGCTGTTTGGGAGAAATTGTTTTATTCCCATATACCTTACACTTGAATGCAAAACTGATTAGGATTTTTCACAGCAATCCAGTTATGTTCTTAATCATCACACTCACCACAATCCTAAAAGCAGTACTGGGTGCAGCTGGCCCCTTTTAACATAGTTTAACATCTTTGTGTGTTACTGTCTGTTAATAAAAATTACATTTCTCACTATTACTAATGTGTTGTATTTTATCCTTAGCTCACACAAATGAATGGATGGTTCAAAAGTGCTCATTTACAGCATAAACATAGTAATGAATATAGGAACAAAAATCCCAGACCTCATAATCATGTTTTAAACACAAACAGTGAATCTCACTCTAGTACAAGTAGAGAATGTGAATATGCAACTGGGATGGTTTCTCACAAGTGAAGTTGGTCCCAGCAACTGCCAAGGAATATATTGGACAATTATTCCATTTGCCAATGTGTTTCTGTCACAAACCCTTATCAAAGAGCAGATTGAAGCATCAAAGATTTCATAATATTTTCAAACTACATTTCAAAATGTGCACAGCAACCTCCCTATTAAACTTTCTGAATTGTTCCAAAACAAGTAAAAAATAACGCTTTCTGGTATTAAATTCACTCATTTTGTCACTAAGGGCATTACTCAAAGTTACATTCCTGACACAAAACAAATAAAGATTATTCTATTTCTAAGAAACCAATAAAACTAGCCACAAGGTTAATGACAAATCACATGCTCAGAGGAAAATTTGACTATGCAAGTATTGGCAAAATTATTGATGGCTCTATCAAACATCACATATCAATGGCATGTAATGTGGAAGAATTACAACCACATATGTACACTAGCATGTATTTTGCCTTGTAGTTAAGTAAAACCAATGATATGCCTATGCATACCAACTAGCATATTAGTGGAACATATTTGAGGGAGAAGTACTTAAAAACTCTTGGCTCTATGTGTTACCAATAACCCAATCTACAGAAGAGACTTTTCATTAGTTAACATTTATTTTGTAAGCAATAACACAAATCAGAAAAGGTGCATTAGGATCAGTGCTGATAGAATAACCAGCTATGTCTGCAGCAAGGAAGGTGTGATACAAATAAAAGTGTGACCTTTATGCCAAAACACCCACTTCTTTATTCACCAAAACAGATGACACACAACAATATGGATCCTAATCTTAATGTGGTGTTGTAGAAAATAGTTTCAAGTGTGACTATAATCAGATCTGAGTATATGTTTTCTCAGCATGTTCTGCAAAGAAATGGGCAGAGGGCATGAGACTGATTGTTCCCCCAGAAGCACTGTGGTTGTCATCAAGGGTGCTCATGTAGACTTGAAATGATGAATGAGACTGGAACATTCCTGTTCCACACAGATAATGTCAGGAAGGAGCAGTTCCATAGCTTCAAGTGGCAAATGTCGGCAATGCAGTTAGTATCTGGAAATTCCTGATCCTCTCATCCAGAACCCAAACATGGTTTATGCTGAACACTGAGAGTAAGTATAGAGCTTCTTTGAGAAGACTGAACAGTGAGTTTGAAGATGTGCTTACAGACTTGTAGACTTCGTACCTGAAGAAGCCCTGACTCTGATTTTCAGGTGGAAATCTTGCCATCATTTCTAGACAGTTTCAATCTGAATTATCCAAACTTCCCAAACTGATGGAGCCATCACACATTTACTGCCATTCCTGACAGGCTCTAATTACAAAGAAGTATTTTCTGTTTTGGTAAAATAATGAAGAAGGAAAAAACACTAGATAAGGAACTCATCATATAGCTAAATATTAGATATTTTACTTCAGAATTATAGTATCTTTCACTGATATGAGAAACATTTACTATTAATTTTCAAACATGCTTTTTTTAAAAAAAAAACTTCATTGAGGTGTGAGTGACATGAAAAAAAGCTATACATATTTAATGTACACAATTCAAACAGTTTGGAGTATGCACTTACGAAACCATTACCACCATGAAGGAAAGATATAAATATATCCATCACCTCCCAAAGTTTCCTCCTATCTCATTTGTCAAACAAGCTTTTCATTATTAAAATTTTTTTACTTTTTAAAAATTTACCTCAAATTATGGCTACTTGTACATAAAGCACTGTCTAAGTGGTCTGCAGCTGCTCAAAGTCTGAGAAACATCATGATGGCACATAAACAAACACTACAATATTCTGTGTGGTCTTTGGACAATTTTCTTCTTCATAGGCCTAAAGGTCCTGGAATGTTCACCATGTAATTATTTTCCTTTCTCACCATAAGCAAACTGAATCAGCAATCTATTATTTTCTATTTTTCTTACATATAACAAGAACCAGAAGATATATGCATAGCAATAAAAAAGAACATTGTGTGATTACAAAATTCCTATGATAAATATTTATTCAGAAATATGGTTATTTGCTGATTAATGAACGTATTCAAGAAAGCCTGCTCAGTGGAACTGCCTCAAATAAGGCAACAGATTTATGGATGGATGTGATCCTGGACCAACGTCTCCACCCTAGAAGAGGAAAAATAAAAGAACTCCAAACATCTCTCAGAAGCAATGACCAGGTTGTGCTCACAGAGCTTACCTGTGGATTGTAGGCAAACCCCTCTGGGCCCACTCCCTTCAAACAAGGGGTCACACTAACTTGCTGGCTCCTGATCCCTCTGACTTTTGACATAATCCTCCTTCAGCAAAGGGCTGCAGACAGAGCAGGTAAGACCCAATTGCTGTTAGGCACTGCCTTACATGGACCAATATTTGGCAAGTTTCTGCATTATAATTTCCAACAAAATAAGCCTTGCAGACATGGGAATCTCTCTGTATCTAAAATTTCCACCTCTATATAATAAGTTACACTGTCCATTGGAATATAATATGATTAAACACACCTTGTATAAGGACCACCTAACTAGCAGTTTTCTAAGTTTATGTATCAGATTTATGTATCAGAAATCCAACTACAATGGCTTAATTGATAAAGGTTGTTTTTCTCACGTAACCCACATTCCAGAAGAGGGCTGGGGCAGCTGCTCAAAGAAGTCATTATGGCAAGAACCTCGACTTCACATTTCCTCCCTGCCATACTTCCCACATGGTTTGTGTCCTCATAGTTGCAAGATGGTTATTCTATCCCTAGGTGTTGTATCCAGGCAGAATGTATCCTTAGGTGTTGTATACCAGGCAGAAGGGGGAAAGGGTCAAGGTCAAGGGCAAAAGACATGCCCCAGCTTTTCATTTTTCCCAGGAAAAATAGCATTTCAGAGCTCCACCCAGAAAACTTCCACTCACAACCCTCTGGTCAGACCTGGTGACACAGCCACCCCCAGCTGCACAGCAGTCTGGAAGGTATTTTTATCTGGGCACATTGTTGCCCTAAACAAAAGCAGGGTCCTTTAAATAAGGAACAATAAAAGCATGGATACTGAGTAGGCAAGGAGCAGAGGTTGCCACACGATAAGGGACATTTTTAAGTTTTTGCTCAAGTTCTACAAGTCAAAAACCACTGCCTTAAACCTCAAACTGTCTACTAACTTCAGTTTTTTTCCCTTCAAGAAATAGCTCTAAGTTCCCAATCGTTTGTCATCAAACTTACTCTTCACAGTTGACTTATGTTACCCATGTTTCCCCAAAAGGATTGACCACACACTCTATTATAGAAAACTACTTTAGCAACAATCTCAAAGAGCATTTGAAAAGAAGACATAAAGATACACCAGCTCCTCAGCAACCTCTGAGGCGATCAAGCTAACCCTCTAGCATTGCTCTGTTCAACAGAATGTTTTTCCTGCTAATTACACAGTAAGAAATATATCTGTGCCCTTTATAAAGCCAGGATGGCCTTCAAAGCAAATCAGGGAGTAAGAAGGAAAAATGGAAATGCAAAATAAAAACAAATCTATCCCCCACCTCCTTGCTCTACCCCATTAACTAAATCACCTGGAGGTCTCCAAAGTAAATTAGAGACAAATCTTCCAATTAATTAAGTGTAGCACAATTATCACAGGACTTGATAATTACAACCCACCTGCTCTCACAGGCACTGAGGGTAGTCGCCTGGTCCAGATTGCTTCAGCCATGCACTGTACCTCTCCCAAAAAGTAATGTAGAACAAGACACTAGACAGTTTCTCCAAGTCTCACACTGAATAGAAAGCTCAATGCAATTTCCCTGCTTTCACAAGGGAACACTAAATAATGTGTCTTTAGAAATGGAAATATTAGGCCAGGCACCGTGGTCACGCCTGTAATCCCAACACTTTGGGGGGCCAAGGTGGGTGGATCACCTGAGGTCAGGAGACAAGCCTGACCAACATGGAGAAGCCTCGTCTCTCATAAAAACACAAAATTAGCCAGGCATGGTGGTGGGCGCCTGTAATCCCAGCTACTCGGGAGGCTGGGACAGGAGAATCACTTGAACCCGGAAGGATGAGGTTGCGGTGAGCTGAGATCGCCCCATTGCACTCCAGCCTGGGCGACAAGAGAGAAACTCTGTCTCAAGAAAAAAAAAAAAAAAAAAAGAAAGAAAAAAGAAACGGGAATATTAGACTTTGTCTGCCAAGAACTGTGAGACTCAGCACAGAATTTTACGGGTATACTTTGCCTGCTGCTGAGTGTCAGCACTAAGAAGGAAAGAACGCCCACCTAGAAGCAGCACGACCTGGGGACTTGTTGCAGCCCTGACATGCTTGCACAAGTCACTTCATCCCCCACCCCCACCTTGATTTTCACATCTATACAATTACAGCATTGGACCAAGTTAAGATATCTGTGTTGTTTTTCCCTCAACAGTGGGCCAAATGGTCTGACACATCTAAGTGTGGAGCCTGAATGATTTCAAAAATTTTAATGAGTTGAGAGAATCCACACTTGGCACACAAATACTAATTAGAGTGACAAAGCATGAGTCAAAGGCACAAAAAGTGCTTACTCATACTGATCTTCTTTGTCAATTATTAGGCAAATGTTCAGGTTCCATAATATAACATTAGGAGAATTAAACTTTAACAGCTGAAAATGAAATGACTGTAATTAATTATGTTCACCTTCAACTGGAATGACAGACCTGGACCTGCTAATAGCAAGGTGTCACAGAATGGTGATCCTTAAGAAGGGGCTTTGTCCTTTCTCACCTACCAGATTGTGTGGGCATCCTAATTCCTAATTTAAATAGAAAAATTATGCTACCAACCTTTCCCAGGCTTAACTCCAGCATCAAGCAGTCTGCGTTTGTTCCAACGGGCCACAGGTTGGGACTCCAAGGGAACACGAGTTTATTTCCTCTCTAATATTCTGAGTCTAAACCAGTGATTCTCAAACTTTAATGTACCTATGAATTACCTGAGAAGCTCATTAAAAATGCAAATTCCTAAGCCTCACTCCAGAGGCTGTGGTTCAGCAGACTGGGAGTGCATCCCAGGAATGGGTGTTTTTAACAAGCGCAGGAAGGTGGTTCTGATGCAGGTAATCCAAAACCCATACTTGGAAACACACTGACGACTCCAAAGCGGTTGGGTCCTAGAAGCAGAAAAAGGCTGGGGTTTTCTTTATTTGGTTAAAAACAGCAGAGTCAAGAGTTAAATTCCAAGCCAGCATAGTGCATATGTAAGTCCTTGCTAATGAGGAAGATTTAGGTGGCTTAGGCATAAATGGAACGATGCATATCTCCAGATAAACACAAAGAGGCGAATGGTCCACCACCCACATTTGCTGGAATGCCGCTGTGTAAAACAGCAGCATCATTCATCCAACTGGTGAGAAACAGCAGGGGCAAATGAATCATTCATCCAACAGGTGAAAAACAGCAAGGGCAGAGGCTCTGCAGAGTCACGCAAACCTGACCAGGATTTACGCAGCATCCAACAGTTAATTTAAATTTTAAAAAAGTTTGTCTCCTTCCTGCTTTTACTTATCTAAAGCTTCTGGAATTTCCTGAGGACCTATTTTCCTAGAAGAAAATCTCACCCCCTCAAATCATACCACCTATTAGTAAGCCTGGCACAATGATTTTCAAGCAGCAAGATTCAAAGTTCTTCACTGAGAATCCTAAATCCTCTTCCAGAGGAGTATGTTGAAGGGTAGGTGAATATGCCAACCCAAAATATGCCACTTTGGCATAAGGATTATTTTGAGTTGAAGGCAACGGGGAAGATGCAGATATAAAAGAAGCTCTCTGCCATCCCCCTAATCTGCAAAGGAGTCTAGGAAGAACAAAGGCTGATCACCAGCCTGGAGAGGGCACCAGAGGAATTAATCCACACGACAAACTTTCTAACTTAGCTTTATCTACCAGGAGTTTCCCATGTATTTTATTTGTTTCCCCAGAGTTTGCCACCCGGAGAGACTCAAGGTCCTTTCCCTTTCTGCAGTCATTTCTATAAATAATTATTGTTCTTTGTTGAAGATGCTGTAAAGCCAGAATACTAAGCCACCTCTTTGAGATGTACTCACTTCTCTGGTATCTCCCATATACATATAACACACATGTGTTAACTTCTTGCTTTTCTCTTGTTGGTTTTTTTGGGGGGTGAAGGGAATCTGTTTTTTATTTGTTTGTTTGTTTGTTTTGAGACCTCACCCTGTTGCTCAGGCTGGAGTGCAGCGACATGATCATAGCTCTCTGTATCCTTGAACTCCTGGGCTCAAGCAATCCTCTCACCTCAGCCCCCCAAGCAGCTAGGACTACAGGCACAGACCATCACACTTGGCTAAGGCTCTTGCTCTGTCACCCAAGCTGTAGTGCCATGCTGTGATCATAACTCACCATAACCTCGAACTCCTGGCCTCAACTGACCCTCCTGCCTTAGACTCCCAAAGTGCTGGGATTACACATTTGAGCCACCTTGCCCAGCTTACTTTTCCCTTCTTCATCTACCTTTTGTTACAAGGGTCCCAGCTGAGAATTCGGAAAGGTAAAGAGAACATTTTTTTCTTCCCCTCCAATGTGTAAATCATCTTTCTCTCCAGAGTTCTACCATCAGAGTAGCCTCATCAACCCCTTTCCTACCCATCTTGAGGATATGAACCTTCCTGATTCTTAGACACAATTTCAGTTTCCAGAAGCTTATCCACTCCATAAGCTTCTAGCTGTCATAACCTTTAATGAGACAGGTAATGGTTTGCAACAGTCACCTCCTCTGGGTTAGGTAGGGGACTGGAACTCCCAGCAAGACTCTTATCCCTGCTCTCCAACTTTCCCCCTTGAGGCACCTGCTATTTGCAAAGGAGTCCAGGAAGGACAAAAGCTGATCACCAGAGATGAAGTTAGAACCTTATCAGCCTGGAAAGCGCATCAGAGGAATCTACACAACAAACTTTCTAACGAAGCTTTATCTACCATGAGTTTCCCATGTAAGACAAGCCAATGCTCCTGACGTTGCAAGGTTTAGGTCTCTGTGACTCCAACATGGAGACAATTCAAAGAGCAATTCTACCTCCTCCTCCATAATCCCTGCTTTACATCTAGGAAAACTGAAATGGGCCCATGCTATTTTCTTCATTTAATAAATTAAAGTGTTGGCCAGCCACGATGGCTCAAGCCTGTAATCCCAACACTTTGGGAGGCTGAGGCGGGTGGATCACCTGAGGTTGGGAGTTCAAGACCAGCCTGACTAACATGGAGAAACCTCGTCTCTACTAAAAATATAAAATTAGCCGGGCGTGGTGGCACACACCTATACTCCCAGCTACTCAGGGCGCTGAGGAAGGAGAATCACTTGAATCCAGGAGGCAGAGGTTGCAGTGAGCTGAGATTGTGCCATTGCACTCCAGCCTGGGCAATAAGAGTGAAACTCCATCTCAGAAATAAAATAAAATAAAATAAAATAAAACATTAAAGTGTTATGGGACCTTGACTCTTAACTATCTAAAATATGAGAATGCTAGGGTCCCAAGGAGGTGAAATTGGAAGTCTGTGAATACCTTCACTGGGACGCAAGCTCCTTGGAAGCGAGGACTTTGTCTGGTTCCCTACCATATCCCTAGTACCTAGAGCAATGCTTGGCACATAGCAGGTGCTTAGTAAATATTTGTAGAATGAATGTATGGACAAATGAAAACACAGGGAAAAGCTAGTCTCAGCATCTTCATAGCCTCTCTAAGGGCCAGACCTAAGGCATATCCCCTCAATCCTCCATGTACCCAATGCCTATTGCAGAGGTGTTCTAGAGCGTATGTCCATTTCTCTGCCCAACTCCACTTCAGTGAGGTCACACTGGGAGTTTGAATGATGATATTTTCATCATGGCCAATTTCAAAATGACGAAAATTTCAGCCATCATTTTCAATATGATGATACAAAAATATCACTATGCCTGGCTTTTTTTAAAGCCTATGAAAATCACAAACCACTACAAATTTGGGTTTTCTTAAAGAGAGTCTGATGTTAAACATTTACCAACACACCACTGCCCTTAAGACTTACAATGTCTCTTTTCTGTGAACATAAAGGCAGGAAAAAATTAAGCTCAGCAAGCGTCAACTTATTTTGTAAAAATACCTATTCACGCTAAGTTTCTAATTCAGGTTTTTTGCAGGTCACTATAGAAAAGATTGCACTGAAAACTGAAGGAACTCCTCTGTGAGGACGTTTCCCATTTGCCAAAAGTTACAGTTCATGAAACTTAACAGACCAAGGACAAAGATCTCAAAACAGAGGTGAATGGAAGGCTGAGGAGATAAGCCTTAGGCTCAGACCACTGGGAGACTATGGAGATGCTGAGAGTGGCCCTTTGGAATTGAGTAGTATCGAATCATATACTTTGATTTTGACTGTAAATTATACTTTTTATTTTATTTTTAAACAGGTTTGCGGCATTTATTATGTGCCAGGCTCTAGTCTATTTGCTTAGCAAATATTCATTCATTCTAGCTACAAACACCACACACACACAAGTGTTCACTATCACCCAAATGAACCCTTGCTGACTCGTATCCTTTTCCCATGACAAAACAGAAAAATAAATCTTCTCACCACCAGAGCCCAGTTAATGGCTCTGGACCTGGTAACGGTAAGAACCTGAGCTGGAGCTGAGGTCCACCAGACTATGGATGAGTTGGGCTTGACTAGGCTTCCATAAGGCCATATACTAAATTTGGTACCCTGGTATATATCCCTTCAAATTTATAACTGTGGTGTTTAGTGGAATTAGACAGAACCCAAGGAGGAGGTAGCAGTGTTGCCTTGGACCTCCTTTTTGAAGAGGCAGAGAAGTCCAGATGAGCAAAACCTCTTAAATCTTTTTAGCTATGTAACAATGATGATAATAAAGATAAAACAAACTACATGCTGGTTTCATTTATGCTTTTAGATATTACATCACTGATAAGAAATTATCTTTCAGACACAGAACTCAGTATTGACAATATATAACAAAAACTTCAAGTCTATTTGCTAAGCAAATAGACTACAGCCTGGCACATAATAAATGCCACAAACCTGTTTAAAAATAAAATAAAAAGTATAATTTACAGTCAAAATCAAAGTATATGATTCTATACTACTCAATTCCAAAGGGCCGCTCTCAAGAGTTGCTCTTAACAGGAGCATCTGCTCATGACATTTTTGATTTTGTTTTTGTTAAAGATGAGTTCTTGCTCTGTCACCCAGGCTAGAGTGCAGTGGTGCAGTAGCTCACTGCAGCCTCTAATTCTAGGCTCAAGCGATCCTCTCATTTCAGCCTTCCAAGGAGCTGAGACTACAGGTGCACACCACCATGCCCGACTTTTTTGAGAGACATGGTCTCACTATGTTTCCCAGTCTGAGTCTCAAACTCCTGGCCTCAAGTGATCCTGCTTCAGCCTCCCAAAGCACTCAGATTGCAGGCATGTGCCACCATGCCTGGCATGTTCATGCTATTTTAGAGCCAAAACGGATGAACACCAGAATGAGACTAAAATACAGTACTGAGTGGTGGCACATACCTGTACCACCAGCTACTTGTGGGGGAGGCTGAGGTTGGAGGACCACTTAAGCCCAGGAGTTGGAGACCGTAGTGAGATATGATTGCACCACTGCACTCCAGCCTGGATGACAGAGAAAGACCTTGTCTCTAAAAAAACAAAATTAAAATTAAAAAATGACACTAGTACTCCAGGTAGAAATTCTAAAACAAAGAGAAAACAATATTCTACTTGATTGATTGAAGCTATCAAGACAGACCAACTTGAATTTTGTTCTGAAGCAACTTGAATTTGGGGATTCAAGCATATAAAGCCATTATTTACTTTTATTTCCAATCTATAATCTATATCCTTCTACTTTATCTGAAAATCAATTAAAATAATTATTGAGTACATATGTGTTAGCACTGTGCCAGGTGCTATAGGGAAAAAGAAAGTATAAAGCATCCCACCCTTAGAATAAGACTTACTTAGATGAAGAAAGGAGACCTTCCCTGCAGGGGTGACAGCACAAAGAGAGAAAAAAAATAAGATTCAAGCTTAGGGAGAGCAATTTCTTACTCTCAGAAATTATCTTGTCTATCAAAGGTAGAGCCAAGCAGAAAAACTTAAACCAAATACAGTAGGCATGGGAAGCCAGTGATTAGGTAAATATGACTCAATAAACTGAAGTTAGAGACGATAGCAGTGGATGTGGAGGAAGGAGGGATTATGAGTTTCTGTTTGAACTTAGTGTTTGCCACTGTAAAGAGTTGAACTGTGTCCTCACAAAAAGATATGTTCATGTAATAACCCCTCCTCTTCCTCACCCTCTCCCCCGGCCAGCTGCGAATATGACCTTTTTTAGAAACAGTCTTTGCAGATGTGGTCATCAAGATGAGGTCACATTGCATTAGGGTTCCTTATAAGAAGAAAGAACACCCAGAGGCAGAAGAAACATATGGAAGAGGCCCCTGTGACCACAGAGGCAGGGACTGGAGTGATGCAGCTACAAGCCAAGGAAGGCCAAGGATGCAGGCAGCCGCCAAAAGCTAGGACCGAGGCATGAACAGACTCTCCCTCAGAGCCTTCAGAAGGAACCAGCCCTGCCGACAGCTTGATTTCAGACTCCTGAACTGTGAGAAAATACATTTCTGTTGTTTTAAGCCATTTGGTTTGTAGGAGTTTGTTACAGCAGTCTTAGGAAACTAATGCAGCCAAGCTCTATGCTGTAGAATAGGTAGAAATGAGAAAAATAAGATACAAAGTTTCATTATTTCTCGATTTAGTTATTAAAATTACCATACTATTTTATGCCTTCTTTTAAGGTGGCTCACAGCCCTCAAGTCATTTTAATTAACACTGACAATTTGGGATACCGAGAATATTGATCTCTGACTCTCTTGCTTCTCCCATCAGCCAATAAACATGTGACTGAAACACACATTGAATTCAAGCAGTTGCGCAATATAAGATTTGATACTATATTAAAACCAGTATAAATACAATGGCCAGTTGGGCTAAGCTTTCAATGAACTGCAATAATTTCCTGGTTTTTTAAATTAATTCAAAAGAAATACTTTTAATAAATACCACAGTGTCTTTCCCCTCTACTTTTCACCTTAATAAATACATTTACTTTAAAAGGCAGTTTTCAAAAAAAGAACATTAGGCTAGATACTCACACATAATTCTACATCACAACAAATATAACTCTGTAAAAGTTTATTTTCCTTTTTTTTAATGGCTGATGAGGGCCGTAGAGCATCTAATGATATGGTATGGACACTTAATATATTAAAGCAGACACTAAAAACGTTAATAATATTTGCCAGTTGCTAGGCTAGGTACTTTACGTTAGGCCACATCCTCCCAATGTTATGATGCAAATAGATTTAAAAACTGAAGCTCAGTTAAATTACTTACCCTTTACTCTTCCACAATTATTGGTAAAACTATAAACGATCAAAGCCTTTCTGAAAAACTTTCCAGTATTAAAAGCTTCAATAGCAAATATTTAAAATATTCAAGCAAAACTCTCTTCCTAGAAAACTACCCCATTGAAAAAGATACTTAAATTTTTGTAATTCAAAGAGATTCTTCACAACAATACTTTTAGAATTTTTTATATTACTATTTTTTTTTAGAGACAAGGTCTCGTTTTGTTGTCCAGGCTGGAGTGCAGTGGCATGATCATGGCTCACTGCAGCCTCGAACCTCTGGGTTCAAGTAATCCTCTCACCTCAGCCTCCTGAGTAGCTAGGACTATAGACATACATATGCCATCATGCCCAGCTAGTGTTTTCATTTTTCTGTAGAGACAGGGTCTCACTAAGTTGCCGAGACTGGTCTTAAATTCCTGGCCTCAAGCCATCATCCCGCCTCAGCCTGTGCTGGGATTAAAGGAGTGAGCTAACCCAACTGGCCTTCATGACAACACTGTTTATAATGGTCCAACCAAGAAACATCTTCAATGTCAAAAAATATAAGAATGGTTACATGGTTACATAATTGAATCTCATATAAATGTATAAAACCATACTTTCAAAGAATGTTAATTCATGAGCATTTTATCTTATTGTTACATGAATATTCTTTTCTTCTTTGTAACTTTCAATGTTCTCTAAATTCTGTACTATTTTATAATTAGTAAAAAGTTATTTTTAAAATAATCAAAGCTGGCTCAAGACAAAACACAATCAAGGGGCAGAATCAGGACTTAAACTCAGAGCTGGCTGATTCCAAATCCCTTTGATCCACTACCCCACAAAGGTCTTAGGCAAAGTCCCAGGAACATCATCCTCAAAAGAGGATTAAGCCAGGCATGGTGGCACCTGCCTATAATCTCAGCTACTCCACATGCTGAAGCCAGCCCATCCAAGTTTGAATCTAGACTGGGCAACATGGCAAGATCCTGTCTCTATAAAGAGAGAGAAAGGAACAGATTTGACTGACCAAGTACTTTCTCACAAAATAAACTATTATGACTATGAGCTTTCACAATTTAAAACATTGCCTCTGTCTCTGGTTGTGGTTTCTTCGTTTTCTGGTACAACCTATATAAAAGACAGAGTTCAGTCTGGAAAAATGCATTATGCTGAAAGGCAACACAAACCAAGAGAGTCATGACCCAGAGACAGACTGCCCAGGAAATCAGCAATGTGAAAAGAGGCCAGAGCTCCCACTCCAAGCATGTCAGCTAGAAAATAACTCATCAACAGTTCCATGACCCTGAGGAAAACGAAATTATATCTGTGTTATATCCTTAATGAAGCCAGCAATTCTGATTCTCTTTTGCATGCCTTTCTCTATAATAGTGACAGGAATCTAGGACACCACATGATACAGCAGACACAAAACCACACTATAAAAAACTGTTCCTGAAAGCAAGGGCAATCCTTTCATTTAATTTAAATATTTCACACAACATATAGTCAGTCTATACACATTTACAAAACACTTATTGTATGCAAGGGATTAAGACTTATCTCTCAAACACACACATTAAGGCCACTTTGCAAATGAAGTTTTAAGTCTATGAGTGCCTCACCCCCCACATTTCACCATCCCTTCTGCTATCTGCAAGTGCCATTGCAACAATGCAGCTGATAGCAAATTGCACTCGTTGCCTGAGAGATCATGAGAAACATCCAAATTTTATGTTTAAAAAATTATTTGACCATAGCCTAGTTTCTTTTGGACTTAATTCAATTTATCTCAGGTCCTGAGCCTCTATAGCTTGAATAACCAGCTAATAATCCATCAAGGCCTCAGTGTCTGCATCTTTTCTGGCAGCTCTCCATCTCTATTCCCTATTATTGTTGAGAAAACCCAATTAGCGTAGTGATTTGCATAAGGCCACTCTCTTAGCCAGCAAGTGACCCTATCTGTCACTGCTCCCAAGGGTGACCAATGCAAGAAGTTGTCAAAATTCTGAGTTATCATCTGAAAACCTTACCATTCATCACTGTCTCTGGGAACCACATTAGTGAAAATATTCTCATCTGATAAAACTTATTATCTTTATTTTATTGCTTCATTTTCATGAAACCATGTCAGTGAATATCGTATAGATCAAGTAGAGTAACTCACACAATGATAAAGTAATTAAAAATATTCTTCTTCACATACAGAGTGATGATTAAGTCTTCCCCCTTTTTTTTCAAACAAGATTTACAGTGACTTTGCCAAGTGACTTGGTATCCTTAAAACCCTTCAGTAAGATTGACCACTACCATGTCAAGATAATACCTCCTTAAAATAATTCTACAGTTAGATGCACCCCAGAGAGGGAAAACACAGGTGTCCTTCCTTTCAATTGTTCTTGAATTATACAAATACTACATATAAGCAAAGAAAGGAACTTAGGTTCCTAAGCAAAGACAGAGAGTGAAAGGAACAGCTGAAGAATGAGAGGAGATAGCAGGTGAACAAAGCAGAGAAGAGTTTTTATGGACAGAGGAAGAGCAAAAGCTAAGGCAAGAAGACTGGAAAGAGAATAATGTACCCTAGGAGCCAAGCATAATTTGGAACTCCTGGAGTGTAAAGAGACGAGCTAGGGAGGGAAACAGGAGCCATGTAGGGGATGTCACTACAAGAAACTAGAGGGAATGAGGAGCCAGGGCAGGGTTTCAAAGAGGAAAGAGACATGATCAGAGTTGTTGATTGTGGAGTAACTGGGGAGGGCTAAAATGGAAGTATAAAATTTAAGGCTGCTCTTCCAAGAAAGATGACTGTGAAAGGAAGAAGAAAGCAAGCACTGTGTGGGTGGGAGAGAAGGGGTCAAGGAGCAGGAGACCTTGAAGATGAAAAAATAAAGGACATAACTGTTGGAAGATAAGGATACTGGTGAGTTTGTAAGTGTGGGAATAAGAAATTGAGAGCACTACCCACTAGAGACCTCCTTCCTGTTCTAGAGGGGCACTCAAAGCTGATCTCCTACCTAAAACACCAAGTCTTCTAGTCCCTAGCTACTCAAAGTATAGCCTGTGGACCAGCAGCATCAACATCAGCTAGACATCTGCAGGAAATACAGAATCCTAGACTCCATCGTAGACCTCCTGGGCATGCTCTACCTTACCTCCATTGTGTAGTAGTAGCTTACCCTTGGTAATCAGGACCAATCACACCAGCCAGTCCGGCAACCCCCTGCTTTGCCTGTTGACTGAGAGGCATGAGCCCAAAGGGACTGGATGACAGTCTCAGCTTCCAGTTCAAGGGAATCACTGTCCTTCCCTTTGGAACTAAGTCTCTAAGCATGGAAAACAACAATTTTCCTAGTGGATCACTAGGAGTGACAGTAAAGGGAGCCACTCTTGTTTCTACCCCTTGATTCCTGGACCTGTATTGTGTAACAAGATTCCTAGCAGATTCATTTACACATTGAAGTATGAGAAGTTCCAGATCAACTCTGAAGAACTTTAAGGAATTACAGATAATAAGAAAGGAACCAGAAGCCTGGAGACAAGGAAAGGGGGAACAAGAAAAATATAGCAAAATTCATATTGGTCAACCTAATGCTAGAATGAATGATTAACAGGAAGATAAGAAGTAGTCACTAGGAGCCAGCATGGATACACTAGAATAAATCATGTAGATGTAGATTCTCCTTATTTTCTTACATCAATAAGCCTAAACGATGCAGTAGACATAGCATATCTGGCTTTTGGTAATGTATCTGACAAAATGTGTTAAAGTCTTGACAAGGTGTTATCAGGATAAGGAAATATGGGCTGGGTGATAGTTCTATTGAATGTATTCACAACTGGCTTAATGATCATTCCAAAATGGTTTTGACTAGTAAATTAAAATCAACCTAGATTCTAGCAGGTCTCCAATGGCAAGATTTCCAATCTTCTCTTCCTGACCATGAAACTCTTTTTTAAAAATTATAATTTAGATGAAATACAAGATACAAAGGTAGTATCACTTACAGCAATAATGTTAAATAATATAATCATGTTCTCCCCCACCAAAAAAATTAACAAGTTGATACAAAAAATTAAAACATTTTGGTTAAATTTAGATAAATTAAAATAAAATCTAGATAAATTTAAAGGATAAAATCTAGGTAAATTTAAATGATGAAGATAAAGTGCTAATCTTGGCTCCTAAAGACTTGAGGATGGTAGTAGAGGTTAATTTCAATTAGTCAACATATGGAAGTTAACATGAAGGATAATATGTGAATTCAGTTAAACCTACATTCTTCAACCACAACAACGTAACACTCACATTAAAATTACAAGTTGGCCATGGAGATTTCATGTAGCCTTTGCATTCATGCCTTGAAACAGTACACAAATTAAAGATGTCTGATATTAACAATAAGAATGCCTAATAAAGAGACCAAATGGAAGTACAGTTACTTTTAAAGCTGCCCACGTACTCCCCTGTTGTCCATATTCTAACAAGAGATTTGCATGCTAAATCAGTCACAATTATCCCCAAAGCCAAACAGCCCTCAATCGGCCCTTCTGATCACCCACTTGCCTCCTCTGTTCTCTTTTGTGCCCAGCTGAAAGCAACCTTTGACCACCGTTGCAGAAGAAGGCAGAACACAGCATGACTGAAATGGCTGAAGGGGAGAGGAGCCCGCAACATGAGGAGTGGCAGATGACGAGTCCCCTGACACGGTGCACATGATCTCATGTTTTCACTTCTATCTCAGTGAAAGTTTTGTGAATTTTTAAAAAACTGCCAAGAACAGAATTAGAACAGAAGTAGAAAAAAAGAAAGCTTCAGACAGTTCTATCATGTTTCTGACAGCCAAGTATTCCAGCTGATCCTCCATAGTGAGATATCAGATTGTGAGGCAGAGAACAAGCGCCTGAAGAGAATGGGAAGTGGTCACCTAACCCCAACACTACCTTTATATTACGAAAGGCAAATAGAACTCCCCTCCTGCCTTTTTGAATAAATAATTTAGTTATTATTTATCAGATGTGGAATGATATGGAAATGGCTGGCAGAAGCAGAACCAGGAAATTCAATGATCTTTACCTTTATATTAATACCCAACACTACCTTTATATTAATAACAAGATGTACCCAAAAGGCAAATAGAACTCCCTTCCTGCCTTTTTAAATAAATAATTTAATTATTACATATAGGATATGGAATGATATGGAAATGGTTGGCAGAAGCAGAACTAGGAAATTCAATGATCTTAGGTATAAAATTTTGAGGAAAGTTTCTATAAGTCAGATTAGGGAAGGGGCCCTCCCTATTCATATCAAAGTCTCTATATTTTTCCATTTTACCTTCACCCCTTAAGTAACACTAGTTATTAAAAGATGGGTAGGACTGGTACCAATAACCCCCAAATTAAATTTCTACTTCTTCTCTGTCCCAACCATTCTCTTTGCAAGAATAAGCTGGCTTTGGGCAATGCTATTACTCCCCTACGAACAACAAAAAAGTCTTCTAATGACCTCAGCACTTACCCTAAACAGCTTTCTCCCTTCCCATCTCTCCTGGCACTATAACCTGGGAGTATCCCTGATACTCACCTGTCATCTCCACCGACACTAAGAAGTTGTTCAGGCATCCCTTAGATCAATGTTAAAGTGTGAAGCACCTGCATCAAGGTCACCTAGCATGTTCATTAAAAATATAGACTCCAGGCCTGGCACGGTGGCTCACACCTGTAATCCCAGCACTTTGAGAGGCCAAGGAAGGCGGATCATTTGAGGTCAGGAGTTTGAGACCAACCTGGCCAATATGGTGAAACCCTGTTTCTACTAAAAATAAAAATAAATAAAATAAATAGCCGGACGTGGTGGTGCACGTCTGTAATCCTAGCTACTTGGGAAGCTGAGGTGGGGGGATCACTTGAACCCAGGAGGCAGAGGTTGCAGTAAGCCGAGATTGTGCCACTGCACTCCAGCCTGGGCAACAGAGTGAGACAGAGTCTCCAAAAAAGACTCCAAGACCCCATGTCAAACCCACTAAAACAGAATTTCTGTTGGTAAAACTCAATAATTTGCATTTTAACAAGTGATTTTTATGCGCACGAGGTTGAAGAATCTCTGCCTTGCAAGTACAATCACAAAAAAGGCAAGGTGATTTACCAGCACTCAACCCACCATTTGACAGCAAGGCCAGGCTAGAATTTACCCTTCCCAAGCACCTAGTGTGATCCTTACCTGCTAGAGCCCATTGATTTGTTATTAACAAGGAAAATGATTTGGCACTCTTCAGGGAAGAGTTCCATCCAATCTTAAGAATAATAGCATCCTGCAGAGAAATAGGCAGTTAGCTCTCTAGTCCCTAATCCTGCCTTTCACGTGGCAGAGGCAGAAAGCTTCTTCTTAAGTCTTCTCTGGTCATTTGTAGATTCATTGCTGCTAAAGACTTGCAACCTTGGGAGCAGGCCACAGAAACAACAGGACAAATACAAAAGGTGCTATTCTCATCAATCAATGAAAGGGTCTGGAAGCTGAGATTTGATTATTTTGTCTCTGCTGGAGTCTCACTTGAATTCTGTGTTCCTGGAAATTGAATTAACACTCAGGTTGACTTCAGAGAGTTATTCTTTCCTTTCTAGTTAGCAGCCTCTGAAAGTGTTTCTTGCCCTAAGAAACTGCACAGGAAGCCCCAACAAAAAGTAGTTGTTAATAAAGGTGCAAATGAGCACGTAAGGGGATGCCCAGGGAACCAGGGAGTAAATATCACATATTCTACACAAGGCAGAGAAGTCCTCAAAAATTCTTGCTCAGAAAATACAAAGTCACTCCTAATACAAGGCACTCTCTCAATTAAAGATGATCCCAACCTATGATAGTTCCACTTTCAATTTTTCAACGTTACCATGGTGCAAAAGCAATATATTTTCAGCACCGTATTTAATAAACTACATGGGGTATTCAACACTTCATTATAAAATGGGCCTTGTGTGAGATGATTTTGTCCAACTATTGGCTAATGTAAGTGTTCTGAGCTCATTGAAAGTAGTCTAGGCTAAGCTATGATGTTTGGCAGTTTCGATGTATTAAATGCATTTTCAGCTTATGATACTTTCAACTTACAGTGGATTTATTGGGACACCTCATCATAAGTCAAGGAGCATCTGTACTTTATTTGAAACAAATAATAAATTACTTTATTTGGAACTTTGTTTGGAGAAGGCACGACGACCTGAAATTATCTCTGTCCATGCTACTTTGGGCTTCCTGTCGAGGTCATCTGATGCAGTAAGTTTTAAAAAGAAGCAAATTATTCATCATTCCTGGGTGTGTGAGTTCACAACTGCAAGTTTGATAAGTTCTCTTTAAAAACCATACATTATTATGTCATGGCATTTGTGAATGGAAACCAGACAAACAAGGAGAAGAAAGAAAAACAGTCCTAAAAAAATCAGACTCGTTACCTGTGGCTTAGCATCCTATTTTCACTGGCTATATCCTATGTGAGTTTTTTTAAGTATGGCATCTTACTCACAGAGGTTGAAGTAATGATGATGGGCCTCCAAAAAACTGTATGAGACGGCTCCGAACTGCTTCTAGCCAAAGCAGATGCTGATGTTGAAGAGGTATGTGGAGACTTTGAACGAAACTGCATCATGAATTTTAAGTAGGGGGAAAAAAAAACACTTCTAAATTAACATAGTGTCTGGTCATTGTGTTACAGGAAAGGGGTCCCAATCCAGACCCCAAGAGAGGGTTCTTGGATCTCATGCAAGGAAGAATTCAGGGCGAATCCATAGGGTAAAGTGAAAGCAAGTTTCTTAGGAAAGTAAAGGAATAAAAGAACGGCTACTCCACAGACAGAGGAGTCCCAAGGGCTGCTGGTTGCCCATTTTTATGGTTATTTCTTGATGATATGCTAAACAAGGGGTGTGTTATTCATGCCTTCCCTTTTTAGACCACATATGGTAACTTCCTAATGTTGCCATGGCATTTGTAAACTGTCATGGCACTGGTGGGAGTGTAGCAGTGAATACGACCAGCGGTCACTCTCATTGTCATCTTGGTTTTGGTGGGTTTTGGCTGGCTTCTTTACTGCAACCTGTTATATCGGCAAGGTCTTTATGACCTGTATCTTCTGCTGACCTCCCATCTCATCCTGTAAATTAGAATTCCTAAACTGTCTGGGAATGCAGCCCAGCAGGTTTCAGCCTTATTTCACCCAGCTTCTGTTCAAGATGGAGTTGCTCTGGTTCACACGCTTTTGATAATTGGAATCAGAAAATTCTACCAAGGCATCAAGATATAATAGATATAAAGCAAGGTATCAGATCAAGATGTAAATGTTTCAAAAGTGTAGTCAAGAGGTATAAGACTCAAACCTTCACCAACCTGGAGGATATAATGGAATAGACAGCTGTGGGTGCATGTGAGTCCTACTTGCCCAGGAAGGAAGGGTGGGGGTGCCCATCAAAGCCCTCAGGCCTGGTTAGGGGTTTTCAACAAGCCCATGCAGACACCTGATTTGTGTCCCCTGCAGTTGGGGTTCACTGTGAATTTGTGATTGTTTTCTGTCTGAGAAACCTAAAGAGCAAGATATGGGCTAATAAGCTGTGCAAAGAAGAGGCTACAGTGGGCAGCCTGCACTCCCCAAACTTATGGGGGCAAAGAATGCATGTGTCCCCAGGCTGCTTCTGGCCATACTTTTGACCTAAGACATCTCCAAAGCCTCCAAAAGCTGTAAGGACATCCCACACACATTATGCTGCCTGGTTTAAAATGCTGCCTGTCTTATCTCATAGGCTCATTCTTATTTAAATCAGGTGAAACCTTCTGCCCCTGTGGATTTCCTATCAAGAGACCTGTTGTCCTTCCAGATATCTGGCTTTTGTAAGCACCACTTTAGCTCACTGGGCATGGCCATGTGTGTTTGAATCCTGGCTATGGATGAGATTCATGTTTATTTTCACAAGGGCCCTAAGTCTCATGCAAATCAAAATACTGATTATTTAGTTAATCATCCTATTTAATTGTCCCCAAACATTTCATTCAATCAATCACTATGTATTGAGCACCGACTACACACCCGGCACTGTTCTAGATGTTGGGGACACAGCAGTGCACGAAACAAAGTCCCAGTTCTCAAGGTGCTGCATTCTAATGGAGCAGGGGAGAACACTACACAAACAAGATGATTTCTGGGGTTATAACTGCTACAGAGGGAATAAACAGAGTGGTGTGATAGAAGTGATGGGGGAAGACCCGTTAGAGGTGATATTTGAGCTGCAATTTAAAGGATGGGTACAAGCCAGCCATGAGTAGTATCTAGGAAAGAACATTCTAAGGCAGAGAGAACAACAAAGTCAATGGTCTTTGCAAGTATTGAGCTTGATGTGTTAAAGAAGTGTAAAAAGAGTTTAGAGGTTGTGCAGGATCTCTCTGCTTTGCTCCTCTCCACCTTTCACCTCTTGCTCGGTGCCTTCTGCCTTTCCATTGTCTATTTAACTTGACAATGCCCGTGTGATCGAGCCCAGACTCTTATCTGCATTTGGATGCCTGGGCTTAGTGCTAACAAAGGTCCCACTCACCCCTCCAAGCCCTGAGCTTGGATCAGCTGAGGACACTCAATTCACCCCCACAGGAGAGTTCTGTTTTCACAGTCCTGAGAGCTGGCCACTAGCCGTCTAAACCAGAAAACATGAAGCAGCTCGTTTTCCCAACCACACACCTGCCATATGTCCAGTATTTCATCCATACCCCATAACTGACTGTAGCAAGGGCTGTGTTTCCAGAACTGACCCTTAGCCCTCCCTGCCTGCTGACTTCCCCCAAAGCTCTTAAAACATTCAGGAAAACTGAAGCCGGTTTATGACCTAGAGGCTATTGAGTTCATCATCTTCTGGGTGGCTACATCAAACAGTGCCCATATTTCCCTTTTCTAACACAGCTAGATTTTTTTTTCTTGCCACTAGGTTTTTATGTTAATTAACTATCAGAAACTATTTATCTATAAAAAGCTGTTGATTAAAAATAGATGTTTAGGCCAGGAGTGGGGGTGTATGCCTGTAATCCCAGCTACTCAGGAGGCTGAGACAGGAGAATCGCTCAAACCCGGGAGGTGGAGGTTGCAGTGAGCCAAGATCACGTCACTGCACTCCGGTCTAGGTGAAAGAGTGAGACCCTGTCTCAAAAACAAAAAACAAAACAAAATTTTAAAATAGACGTTTAAATAAGAGAGAAAAAGAATCACAGGCTGTGTGCTGATTTGGGACAGTTGCCACAGTATTTCCTGGTTCAATAAAATCTCCCCTGGACCTCTGCCTCTGCACATCCATGAACCTTTGCCAATCCCGCAGCTTCCAACCTTCTTTATGTGCCTGGGCTCTTGGAGCCTAAGCGTGACTTTCTCCTTCCAACTTCTTCCACTGCCAGACTTTATGATCCTCCTCAGTGTAAGCATCTCTTCAGCGGCCAGGTCATCCCTAGCTCCTGCTCAATTCTCCAGGCTCTGGATTGCAGCTGCTCTTCTGGGCATCTGATTTCCATTGCATCAGGCCCTGCAGGGCTGTGAGAATGTGCTATTAAATGAGTCACTAACCCCCTGAACTTGTTCATGCAAATGTAGGATATGAATCGTACATCTGACTTATCTGCCAACAGCGCAAAAATACTATATGTTATCAGTCAGGATATTTGTGTGACAGAAACCCAACTCAAACAAGTTTAAGCAATAAAGGAGATTTTTTGTTGTTGTTGTTCATGTAATTGGAAAATGCAGGGGGCAGAATTAGACTCAGGCCCTCCAGGGATACAAACAATATCTCTCTGTCCTCATTCTCTCCTAAGCAGACAGATACTTCTGGCTTCCATTATCCCTGCTTAGCACTCCTGTGGAAAAAGATGGCGCCTTTAGCAATATCTCTATATCAAGGATGCTGATTGATTTGATTGATCAAGCTTTGATCCTATGACCATTCTTGGTCTAATCCTCATGGACAGGGAAATAGGATACTGGGATCAGTAAAGCCTGAATCATGTGCTCACCCTCGTATCCCAGCGTGGGAGTGGGGCTATACAGAGTACTGTGAGGGGAAGTTATATTTTAAAAAAACACACACACAAAGCAGAAAGTGGCAGATATCATATTCTAGTTCACTCAATATTCCCTCTGTAATCTTTCAACCACCTGCTACCTTCTGCTACAAAGGCTGGAAAGCTTAAAACACTACTTTGCAGACAGGCTTGCAGTGAGGGTGCAGGCTTATGATCCAGGTTCTGCCCAACAGATGTTCCCAAGGAAAGTGGACATGATTAAAGTGGGGTAGGGGCTGGATGCAGAGCCATCAGATTCTTTCTGTAAGGACGGGGAGATGATGGATGCCTCTGGTTCTTCTGGACCAGCTGTGTCCTAGGGTTATGTGCCTAATCCCTCACATAATAGGTGGTACATGGCAACAGCTTCATGGTTTCTGCCAGAACAGTGAAATGACTGTACATATTTCTTGACTGTGTCCCTGGCTCCGTGGCATCTAAGCTTGGTTCCCAGACCCTCTCATAAATTCTAAAAGCAACATAATCTTTGTAATAAATTTCTTTCTTCATAAACTGGCTAGTTTGATACAGAAGTAAAACTAATGCCTTGCCCTGCCGCATTATGCAAGTGTGTGCACATTACACCCCACAGCCAGAAGAAAAACAAAACAAAGCACTTACAGCCGGAACCCCTTCCCTCTCCCAAAACAAAGACTTACTTTAAAAAAAACTAAGGCCATTCTATCTAGTTCTGGTTCTCAAAATAAATGAAATCTTGAGCCTTTTCTGTAAGCTACTGTTTTCCGATAAAAACAACTTTGTTGTTTCACAAAGTTATTGCTCTTTTAATGCTGATATCTGAAGGGATGATACAATCTTTGAGGTTATAACACTCATGAAATAACTAGCTTTTTTTTACAACCAAAATAACTGTAAATTTGGTAATCTTGAGGTTTTCTTTTAATTACCTGTTGTATATTTCATTTGGCAAGCCAGTCTTTTTAAAGCCTGAACTCCCTTGCAATCCATCTTCACAAGGAAACATTTTTCTTTAAATGCTTTTATAGCTGTGTCTTCTTTTGACAGGAGGATCTGTTGTCTGCAACTAAGAACGCTGATGAATACAGGAAGGGAATGTCACCAGTGGAAGTGCATGTGTTGTGGGAGAGCAATATTGTTAGGAGGAAAGGATGTGCTGAGAAAATAAAAACAGAAAACGTCCCCTACATTGTTTCACAAGGTTATTATGATGACTGAATGAAATAATGTGGTATATGTTGTAAACTATAAATGTGTAAATCTAAGGCTAATGCAATACTCTTGGTTGGGAGTTACCACATTGAATATAAGTCAAAGGTACCTAATTACACAGAAAGCATTTGTATCAATTGGTAAAAACTTCTGCCGGACATGGTGGTTCATGCCTGTAATCCCAGCACCTTGGGAGGCCGAAGCTGGTGGATCATGTGAGGTCAGTAGTTTAAGACCAACCTGACCAACATGGTAAAACTCCCATCTCTACTTAAAATACAAAATTAGCTGGGCCTGGTGGGGCTGAGGCAGGAGAATCACTTGAACTTGGGAAGGGGAGGTTGCAGTGAGCCGAGATCACGCCACTGTACTCCAGCCTGGGCAACAAGAGCAAACTGCATCTCAAAAAGAAAAACACAAAACAAAACTTCATGATCACAGGCAAGCAACAGGCAGAAACAACAGGACAAAGACAGGAAGAAGTTTATACTGCACATCAAATTCAGCACAGTGACTAGCTCTGGAATAGACAAGATAGAAAAGGTTGAGGAGAGGCACAGGGAAGATTCAACTGTACCTGCAACATTTTATTTTTATAAAACAGCCGGACGCAGTGGCTCACACCTGTAATCCC
Source organism: Macaca thibetana thibetana (assembly GCF_024542745.1). Taxonomy (NCBI): domain Eukaryota; kingdom Metazoa; phylum Chordata; class Mammalia; order Primates; family Cercopithecidae; genus Macaca; species Macaca thibetana. The sequence continues at coordinate 124,297,483 of NC_065584.1, forward strand.
AGCACTTTGGGGGGGCCAAGGCAGATGGATAACCTGAGGTCAGTAGTTCGAGACCAGCCTGGCCAACATGGTGAAACCCCATCTCTACTAAAAATACAAAAATTAGCCAATGGTGGCATGTACCTGTAATCCCAGCTACTCAGGAGACTGAGGCAGGTGAATCATTTGAATCCAGGAGGTGGAGGTTGCAGTGAGTCAAGATCATACCACTGCACTCCAGTCTGAGCAAGAGTAAGACTCTGTATCAAAAAAATAAAATAAAATAAAATATGAAAGAAACATGACAAAATGTTAACACTGTTATTTCTGAGTGGTAGATTTTTAATAATATGTTAATTTTTTTCTGTATTTTTTTAAACTCTGCAAAAGAAAAAAAGTGGGTAAATCAGAGAGACTGGACAGGTTTCATGCTTTGCCCCTAACTCTGGTAATTTTGCCCCTAGCGAGGAACTTTAATCAGAAAAGAAAATAAAAAACAAAAAATAAACTATTCCAAAACTAAACTATTCCAAAATAAACCACTGTTACAAACTTATTTAGTGCCAACATACCTAAACACTTGTGGCTTAATCTGAAAGTTTTTTAGTATCTCATTTATGGTGAAGCAAGTTTTCAGTACAGACCAGAAAGAACTGTTTCCTACGATTCTTCCGAATGAAATGTGGCCACTGATCAAAATATCGCTCAGGTCAGTTTGAAGGCACTTCTCTGGAAATTGCTTGCAAATGCAAAAACAAATGAAAACAATAGTAACAACAACAAATTTCCACCTTGAGCAGGGGCATTCAAAAGTTTTCAGTAAGAGAAGCCATGAAGAAACGTCTCCATATATGCTGCAGGGGGAGGATGCTTTGTAAAAACACTGATACAGTGATAACTGAGAAGGTTCAGGGCTATATGCTTAGCTTATTGAGTTTTGGTCATGCCTTACAGTATGTTAAGGGAGGTTTTATTTATACTTAGTTTCCTTCTGTCAATAATCCCTAGCTTCATGATACAATTTTAGTAGAATCAAACTTAAAAGATCCATCCAACCCATTTCTCTCTCTTACCTGTCAAATATATGAAATGTTCAAGTCATCCTTTTTGCTTAAGATACCTTCTTAAAAAAAAAAAAAAACCTTCAAAGATCACGATTTTAAAATACTTTAATACACTAACATCTGTTAACATCTGCATTTAACATGATTTATTTAGCTACCATGAAGGAATAGAATACAGATACCGCTAACTTTGGAAGAGAGAGGACAAGTCAGCAACTCAGAAGAAGGTCATTGGGCATCCACAATGAACAAGAAAACAAGAGGTTTCTGAGAAGAGATGCAATAAAAACTGAAAATGAGTTGATTTTTTTTTAAGATAAAGTTTTCTTATTTTTTAGTTTTCCCTAGGGTAAATCCTTACTACAAAATTTTGCCTAGAGCCACTCCTACCTTCCAGGCTAGGCAAAAATGCCTCTATGTTTTTGTGCTATATGACTGATAACAATTTTCCACCCAGCTAATGTGGTAACTCTCTGACAATAAAACTTTTCATGGCTAGGTGAAGTGGCTCACACCTGTAATCCCAGAACTTTGGGAGGCTGAGGTGAGTGGATCACTTGAGCCCAGGAATTCTGGACCAGCCTGAGGACCATGGTGAAACCCCATCTCTACCAAAAAAAGAATTAGCCAGGTGTGGTGGAGTGCGCCTATACTCCCAGCTACTTGGAGGCTGAGGGAGAAGGATCACCTGAGCCTGAGAGGTTGAGGCTGCAATGAGCCGTGATGACACGACTTCACTCCAGCCTGGGTGACAGAGTGACACCCTGTCTCAAAAAAAAGAAAGAAAAAAACAAACTTTCACAACAGTTTCCAGTCACTATAGAATCTAAATGGTTTATTCAGATAAGTGACATATGCAGAAACTGGCAAACTCTAGGGACAAGAGACTTTGAGACTTGGACACCCCAGAGGAAAACACAGCTATGTTTCTATGTTCCCATTTTGAGACAAATTTCCTCCTAGTCTACAAAATGTCACCAAATAAAACAAAAGTATATTCATGGCAGAACCAGGGGTATTTGGAGCTGTCTGGCAGTTCCTAAAAAGAATAGAGTTACCATATGATATAGCAATTTCACTCCTAGGTATATACTCAAGAGAACTGAAACATATGTCCACATAAAAGCTCGTATGTAAATATTCAGAGCAGCGTTATTCATAACTGCCAAAAAGTAGGAACAACCCAAATGTCTACCAAACGAATGGATAAACAAAATGTAATATATCCATACAATGGAATATTATTCAGCAATAAAAAAGTGCTAATATATGCTAAAACATGGATGAATCCTGAAAACATTATACTAAGTGAAAAAAGCCAGTCACAAAAGTCCACATATTGTGTGACAGATCTACGGAACGGGTAAGTTATAGAAATGGAAAGTAGGGCCGGGCCTGGTGGCTAACACCTATAACCCCAGGACTTTGGGAAGCTGAGGTTGGCAGATTGCTTGAGTCCAGGAGTTTGAGACCAGCCTGGGCAACATGGCAAAACTCTATCTCAACAAAAAATACAAAAATTAGCTGGGCATGGTGGCATACGCTTGTAGTCCCATCTATTCAGAGGGCTGAGGGGAGAATCACTTGAGCCCTGGAAGTGGAGGTTGCAGTGAACTGAGATCGCACCACTGTACTCCAGCCTGGGAGACAGAATAAGACTCTGTCCGGAGAAAGAAAAGAAAGAAAAGAAAGGAAAGAAAGGAAGGAAGGAAGGAGGGAAGGAGGGAAGGAAGAAAGGAAAGAAAGGAAAGAAAGGAGGGAGGGAGGGAGGGAGGGAGGAAGGTAGGAAGGAAGGCAGGAAGGAAGGAAGGAAGGAAGGAAGGAAGGAAGGAGAGAGAGACTAAATGAGTGGTGGTTGCCTAGGACTCAAACTATTGAGGGGAAAAAGGCAGTGCTACTACCGAAGGATACATAGTTTCTTTATGGGATGATAAAAATCTTCTGGAATTCAATAGTAGTACTAGTTGTACTACTTTGTGAATATGCTAAAAACCATTGAGTTGGCCAGGCGCGGTGGCTCACGCCTGTAATCACAGCACTTTGGGAGGCCGAGACGGGCGGATCACGAGGTCAGGAGATCGAGACCATCCTGGCGAACACAGTGAAACCCCGTCTCTACTAAAAATGCAAAAAAATTAGCCAGGCGTGGTGGTGGGCACCTGTAGTCCCAGCTACTTGGGAGGCTGAGGCAGGAGAATGGCGCGAACCCAGGAGGCAGAGCTTGCAGTGAGCCCAGATCACACCACAGCACTCCAGCCCAGGAGACAGAGCCAGACTCCGTCTCAAAAAAAAAAAAAAAAAAAAAAAACACCATTGAGTTGTACTCTTTAATTGGATGGATTCTATATTGTATGAATTTTATCTCAATAAAGCTTTTTTTTTAAATTTTCACCACAGAATGTAATTTCCAAGAAGAATTCTATCATATAGACATATAGAAATAAAAGACAAAGTAAGGCAATTTGATTCAATACATTAAGCTAGTAACTATTGATCCCACCACCTCCTGCCTCCTCAGGCATCAATTCAGGATATCTTATTCTTTCTTTTTTTTTTTTTTTTTTTTTTTTTTGAAGGAGTCTCACTCTGTCACCCAGGCTGGAGTACAGTGGCATGATCTCTGCTCACTGCAACCTCTGCCTCCTGGGTTCAAGCCATTCTCCTGCTTCAGCCTCCTGAATAGCTGAGATTATAGGCACCTACCACCATGCCCAGCTAATTTTTGTATTTTTTACTAGAGACAGGATTTCACCATGTTGGCTAGGCTGGTCTCGAACACTTCAAGTGATCAACCCACCTTGGCCTCCCAAAGTGCTGGGATTACAGGCATGAGCCACCACACCTGGCCCAGGATACCTTATTCTTAATGTAGTCTGCTAGGTTTTTAGGCATACAAAAGACAGAAACTCCATGTAGAGGTAAGGCTGTTGATACTATATTATTATTGGCTGTAAGTACTGTTAACTAAAAATGATCCTGAGTAATTATAAATTATAAGCACAAACTAGTATTATAGTATTAACACATCTTCTATCAAACATTTAACTAAGGAACTCCAAGAATTATCTAGGTATTATCTGGTTAATTTCAAACACTATCAAAAGCACAAGTATACTTCTCTATCAAACAAGTACCATGAACCTTCCTAGTACCCCATATGATTTTGCTCAAAGACTATAAGCAAGCATGAGCAAAACTAGTGTCTATCCAACAGATCTGCTGAACAGATTTAACAAGTCGATTTCCCACCTTTCCCTTCAAATGAATACTTCAATAACCACCTCATGGAATCAAGCCACAGGCAAGGTGGATCTTTACTTAGGGTCATCAATTTCACATGCTCACTATAGACCATTCATAAGTGTATTAGTCTGCTTCAGCTGCTATAACAAAATGCCAAAAGCTGGGTGGCTTTAAAAATAGACATTTATTTCAGCTCTAGAGGTCAGGAAGTCTGAGATCAGAGTGCCAACATGGTCGGGTTCTGGAGAGGGCCCTCTTCCTGGTTTGCAAACAGCTGCCTTCTGCCATATCCTCACATGGTGCAAAGAAAGAGAGGGCAAGCTCTCTGGTTCCTTCTTATAATGTTACTAATCCCATCTTGGGAACTCTATCCTCATGACCTCATCTAAACCTAATTACTTCCCAAAAGTACTACATCCTAATAACATTGGGGGTTAGGGCTTCAACATATGAATCTGAGGGGGAATATAAACATTCAGTCTATAAAGGAAAGGGAATATAGCTTAAGAATAAGAACCATACATTTGGCAGTCTAGCCAGACAAAGGGAAGCTGATTTCTCTATTTTAAAAATGTTAAAAATCAGCCCGACACAGTGGCTCACTCCTGTAATCTCAGAACTTTGGGAGGGTGAAGCAGATGGATCACCTGAGGTCAGGAGTTCAAGACCAGCCTGGCCAACTTGGTGAAACCCCATCTCTACTAAAAACACAAAAAAAATTAGCTGAGCATTGTGGCAGGCACCTGTAATCCCAGCTACCTGTGAGGCTGAGGCAGGGAGAATTGCTTGAACCCAGGAGGTAGAGGTTGCAGTGAGTCAAGATTGTGCCACTGCACTCCAGCCTGGGCAACAGAGCGAGATGCCGTCTCAAAAAAAAAAAAAAAAAAAAAAAAATAAATTGCAATGTAGGATACATACTTGTGGGTTATTACCCACCATGTTAATTTTCTTTAAATAAAAGCAAATTCATTTATAAAAATCTCTTATACCTCCGATAATGATTGGCACAGATGACAGGCAACTTCCAGTTGGAAGTTCCTGTCTTCCAATTTCCAGTTAAATTGGAAACGGTGATTCCAGATCTTTTGGAGTCTTTGATTTCACACTTTTGACTACTAAAAGTGATTGGGGCCGGGCGAGGTGGCTCAAGCCTGTAATCCCAGCACTTTGGGAGGCCGAGACGGGCGGATCACGAGGTCAGGAGATCGAGACCATCCTGGCTAACACAGTGAAGCCCCGTCTCTACTAAAAATACAAAAACTTAGCCGGGCGAGGTGGCAGGCGCCTGTAGTCCCAGCTACTCGGGAGGCTGAGGCAGGAGAATGGCGTGAACCCGGGAGGCGGAGCTTGCAGTGAGCTGAGATCCGGCCACTGCACTCCAGCCTGGGTGACAGAGCGAGACTCCGTCTCAAAAAAAAAAAAAAAAAGTGATTGGTGCCACTGAAGAGGAATCTAAATTATTTTACTCTATTTCAGTATCTACAACATACCCTAAAGATATGCCAAGATGTTGTATAAAGAAGGCTGAGAAACACTAGTTTATGCAAACCCCCAAAATACATATTATTTGAATAATATTATGTACAAGTCTTGCGTTCATTTTCAACACAGCAAATAATGTATCTTCCGGTTGGAATATTACAATTATTCCAAGTTCTTAGGGATTTTTCCTAATACAAGACACTAAAATAGTTTTCAAAAAGAGGTACAAGACACCAGTAGTACAAGTGAATTATTTTCACATAATAATGGGCCTCTGGAAATCTCAATAAAAAGAAGTCTATTTAGAGAATATAAGTATATTTAAATTTGTTTAAAGAGGGAAAAAAAACTAATTTGTCTATGTTTGGAAGCAGAAGAAATAAGTAAACTAAAGTAAGTTACTTAAATCAGTTATTTATCCAGGTACTATTCCATCCTCCCACAATTTACTTTTCAATCATACAGATTCCTTTTCTTTTATTCCTAATCTATGATTTTTCTCTATTTGGAGGCTTTATGAAATGTGCTTCCCAAGTTTACTTGCCTTGCATCTGACTGCACATGGCTTTGAAACTTAAGCTCTGAGCCTCAACAGACATTATCAGAATTCTAATGTACACAGATGCGCTTGAATGGGACAAGTCCTTAGAGAACAATGAATCAAGAATACCACTAAGTAGGCAGGGCGCCGTGGCTCACGCCTGTAATCCCAGCACTTTGGGAGGCTGACGCGGGTGGATCAACTGAGCTCAGGAGCTGGAGACCAGCCTGACCAACATGGTGAAACCCCATCTCTACTAAAAATACAAAAACTTAGCCAGGCGTGGTGGCAGGCACCTGTAATCCCAGCTACTCGGGAGGCTGAGGCAGGAGAATCACTTGAAGCCAGGAGGCAGAGGATGCAGTGAGCCGAGCTGAGATTCTGCCATTGCACTCCAGCCAGGGCAACAAGAGCGAAACTCCGTCTCAAAAAATAAAATAAAATAAAATAAATAAGTAACAAGTATATAGTATATCATAATGTTGTGATTCAGCTGAACTTTTTTTTTCCTTTTGGAGATGGAGTCTCACTCTGTTGCCCAGGCTGGAGTACAGTGGCAAAATCTCGACTCACTGCAACCTCCATCTCCTGGGTTCTAGCGATTCTCCTGCCTCAGCTTCCTGAGCGGCTGGGATTACAGGTGCATGCCACCACACGCGGCTAATCTTTGTATTTTTAATAGAGTTGGGATTTCATCATGTTGGTCAGGCTGGTCTCAAACTCCTGATCTTAAGTGATCCACCAGCCTCGGCCTCCCAAAGTGTTTTGACTACAGGTATGAGCCACCACGCCCAGCCCAGCTAAACTTTTAAGGAAACCAGACATACTGTCCAGATTTATGGGGTTTTTTCTGCATATAAAAAGGAGCAAATTTAATTCTCTTTTAGGAGAGTCCATGTAATGTTGAAGGGGTAACAGAAGACTCCCAGCTGGGCGCGGTGGCTCAGCCTGTAATCCCAGCACTTTGGGAGGCCAAGGCAGGTGATCACAAGGTCAGGAGTTCAAGATCAGCCTGGCCAACATGGTGAAACCCCGTCTCTACCAAAAATACAAAAATTGGCCAGACGTGGTGGTGGGTGCCTGTAATCCCAGCTACTCGGGGGGGCTGAGGCAGGAGAATCGCTTGAACCCAGGAGGCAGAGGCTGCAGTGAGCCAAGATCGTGCCATTGCACTCCAGCCTGGGCAACAAGAGTGAAACTCTGTCTTAAAAAAAAAAAAAAAGACTCCTTAGCTTATCAGGCACCAAAGATCAAGAGGAAATCAGGTTGTCCTTTGGAGACATCTACTAAAGAAGGTTTTGCATGTCACTCACAAGTGCTATGTGGACAAAAGCTGAAATAAGGGCAGATTTATCTAGAAATTCCTGAATCGAATGCAACCTACAATAACGGAAAGGGCATGAGTAACAGAAGTAGCATTCATTAAATATTCACTATTTGCTATGTCTTTTACATACATGTCCTGTCTTCTATTTCAATAGTACTCAAATTTTTAGACTCAAACCATGAGAAAATTTCTCAGAATTTCTCCTCCCAACACCATCTTTCTTCAGAGTTAAAGTTATCCGTGGGGATAGAAAAAAACATATGTATGTATGTATGGATGTATGTATGTATATGTATATTGGGGGGAAACCTGCAGAAATAAAAATACAGTAACTTCTACTACCTCTCCAATAACCCACACTTTAAGTGTGACAATACTCAGAATTTAACTCCCAAAAACCTACAATGCATCATGAATACTGAAAGTATTTTGAACATAGGCTTTTGCTTTGCTAATGTGCATTTAACATCCCAGTCACAAAAGCACATCTTAAAACACACACACACACCTAGATTTAGCAATACTAATATCTACTCCTGAAAATATCCTCGTGACAAACAAATGGAAGAGAAATACTATGATAGAGTAGAATGGAATGATGACAATAATAGAAAGTATGAAGGGAAATTCCAAACATTTGAAATTCTTCTAAAAATAGTCTATTAAATGTCAGTTATCTTGGTTTCCATAGAAATTCACAAGTGTCTGCAAAAAGTAACCTATTCCTACTTTGAAACTTTACGACTGTTCTTGCCAATAACATCACATCCTTATAAACGCCACATTGGGGACACGGGAAAGGAAGCCACATATATCCAAGTGGTATGCAATATGTTCAGAAGACCTCAATAGAAATGAATATTGCTTGCATCATTTAATGTTTGAAGAGGAGCGATAAAGACTATTGTTATTTAAGAGTAGTGAGAAGTACAGGTAGTTCTCACGCTAGGAGGCTAATATGTTACTACTCACTCATTTCAATTCGTTGATCTTTTCTTCCCTGAACGACTATACCTAAATCTGGGATGTGTGTGTGTGTATTTTATCCTACCTTTATTCTGTACCTTAACACATAGATGGGGAAGTAGAGTGGGTTTTATTTTGTTGTTTTAAAATCATCTACAGGCGACATACAGCTTAACTTCACAGGGTTGTTTACCAGCAGGTCGGTGTTCTGAAGAAGCACGCCGTAAAACATGCACAGAATAAGGGTCTATCAAAATAATCGTATATATTATTATTTCGATATATATATGGAAAGATGGGATGGCAAAACATCTTTAACAGAATGGGTAACACTCCTTTCAATCATCAGTAACAAATTCCCACAGGATCTTTATTCCTCGCTATTTGTAAACAAGAGCTGAAGCCAGCCGGGCACCCAGGAGCGTTCCGCGAGGGCCATCTGAGGAAGGGGACCCCCGCCTGGATCCCGCTCCATCCTCGGGCCACGAGGAAGCCCTGTTGGAACTCTTCTGCTCCCGCGTGGAGGCTGGAGTCCACCGTCCCCGCTTAACTACACTGCAGCTACCCGGGATCCTTAAGCCTCCTGCAACTCTGCACTTTGCCAGGCACCCGAAACCCACGGTGGCTGGGCGGCCCTGCTCCCGGCTCTCCGAGCCTGTACCCTCGGGGAGGCCCGGGCCGGAGGCACCCCGCGGGAGGCTTACCGAGCAGCGAGCCTATGAAGATGACGACCTGCACGGTGGTGGTGAACTGGCGGTACAGCTGCGCCTCGCCGAACTCCCCCAGCGCGCTGCGGTTCACGCCAGCAGCCTCGGCGCCGGACGCGTTGTGCGGCTCGCTGGCGTTTGGAGAGATCCAGCTCCCGTTATGTCCCATGGCGAGGCTGGGACTCCGGCTCCGCGCGCCGCCCGCCTCGGAGCCCCGCGCGGAGCCTCTCCTCCTCCGGGTGAGGAGGGACGCGCGGGCGCCTGGTGGAGTCCTGGAGGAGCCGGGGCAGCCGACGGGTCCCCTCACGTCTCCACATCGCCAACCCCGGCGCCCAGGAGGCGGGGAGGGAGGGAGGAGCGGCTGCGCCCCATGCCCACTCCCTCCTGGATCCCCGTCAGCAGCCACATGAAGGCAGCACGGTCAGAGCCCGCCGAGCGTCGTCCGTCCCTCCTCCAGGGTGGTCAGCGTGGCCCAGCCCACTCGGCAGGAATGGAAACACAGAAGGAGGCATTCGATGCTCAAGGAGGGCGCTCTCCGCTCCCGCTGCCTCCTTCAACCGCGGGTCCTCCGCCCCCCGAGGGCTAGGGCATCCCTCTCCAGTCCCCTCGGGCTGACGCACTGGGCCCCTCTCCTCAGCGGGAGGAGAACGTTTGGCCGAAGCTATTTTTCAGTCCTGCTGGCTTCGAAGCTGGATGGCGATGTGAAGCCAACGAAATGCCCACGCCGAGTGGCCGGAGCCACGAGGGGACCCCCGAGTGCCCGACAGCGCCCATGGCTTGGGCGGAAAGCCCTGAGTGCCCACAGCAGCCTGGCCCTGCGCGCCCAGCCTCCCGACAAGACGCCCGTGCTGGGTCCTGCTTCCCAGCCCCTCACTGGGTCTCCGACCTCCTGCCTCAGCACCGGCAGCGGGGACCCCGTTCCGCAGCGCCTTTTTGCCTCTGCATGGCTGGGCGCCCCCTTTCCTATCCCCCTTCGGGCCCTCGGCCGCTAGAACAGAGCTTGACAGCCAGGCGGGGAAGAGGGAGGACGCCCCCAGCGGGGCAGTGGCACCGTCTGCGCGGCTGCTAGACTCTTGGTGCGCGCCTGGGGCAGCCGGGGACGCGCGGCTGGCGAGGATGGTCACGTGGCACTCGCGGCCCCGCCTCTGGCGCCCAGGCTGCTGCGGGGAGGGCGCCATCTTGGCCCCGCGGAGCGTGACTGTCTCGGCTGGAAGCGTGGGTGGCCGGAGGATCCGTGACTGGCTGTCGTGGACACGCTCGCTACACCTCCCGGAGCTTCGCTCCATTTACTATTAACTGTCGTTACTTCTCTGTATCTCGTCAGCAGGGGTTGCCTGCGGTCTTAGAATTACACGTCCCTGCCACCTGGGCAGGAAGCCCAGTCTCCCGGCCCCTCAGTTAGGCCTTGGGTGTAGCTGGAGCATTTAAGAAAAATGAAATATAGAAACTCAGTGCATGGTTTTCTGGGCCTTTTTATTGAATATCATTTGTAAAATGTACACAATATAACCCAGGCCTAGTGGATTCCAGGACAGAAAAGGTTGGGAGCTGGGATAGTCAAGTAAACAAGAAGAAATAGTAAAGTAAGAGATGCCAAGTGGGAGAGTAAACTGTATGGATGCAGAGAGAGGATCTGGGGTAAAGAGAAAAAAGATGCATGGTCGACTTTATGGAAACTCATTTCTTTTTAATAAGTGAAGTACATGGTAGAAGACTTTGACATGTTGATTATGGGACTGGGACAAAGGACAGTAACTCAAGAATTGATTAAAATTACAGTTATTCCTTGGTTGCCCCAAGGATGGTCTTGCTATAATATGGCTATTTCCTTTTCACTGGTAACCCTTATTTACTCTTGAAAGGGTAAAAAAATCCGTGTCTTGTACATATTTGGAGTCTCACAATATCTTCACATAGTAATCTATGTGAGAATTATTTTAAACATTTTGGAGACCGAAAAGGGGAGAGAGAAAAAGACAGAAAATTACTAATTACACTAATTGTATTTTTCCCCCAAGAATGCCATTACCAGTGGTTAACATTGGTTCCAAGAGTCCAAATATAGTTTTCAAGATGAAACCCTTTACACTATAATCATTAGAAACCAAAAATTATAATAATTCACCAACATCCAGCATACTCATTGAGGAAGGGTTGAAGAATGTGTGTAAATAGAGTTGCTTGATAACAGTTATAAAAATACTCCTTTACCTACCTTCACCCTCCATCCCGAATTCAAAACTAGTAAGAGTTGGGATAAAGGTATAGAAAAGAATCAGTTTTGCAGGTGTAAAGAATGGAGAAAGCAAGAAACCACTCTCATGTTTTCATTCTGAGAAGATATCGCTAAATGCTCAACAACCCCTCAATTGGTGTTAGGGTATATGGTTAGTAGAATCAAGAAATAACCCAATCAGCTGAGATCACCATGATTCTCAGACTTGAGAAAGGATTGCCTCTCAAAAATGAAGGGCTAAGGACAGGAACAGAGAGTAGCACAATTCTTAATACTTGTGTGCTGTGTGAGTTTTTTTTAAGGATGAGTCAGAAGATCTTAAAATTGGTGATGTCAAAGATTGGACACAATTTAAATATGTATTAAATGTCTATAGTAGTGTTTTTTATAACTGTCTGGTCATCTACCAGTGCACAACAAACCGTTACAAATTTAGTGGCTTAGAGCATGACTCCACAAGTGTAGCTCAGAGTTGCTGCCTGGGTCTGGGATCTGAAGGCTTGTTCACTCACATGTCTGGCAGTGGATGTTGGCTATTGACTGGGAACTCAGCTGGAACATCTGTGTGTGGCCTCTCCATGTGGCTGTTTGGTTTCCTCACAGCCTGGCAGTTGTGCTACAAAAGTGAGCATGCCAAGAGAGACAAGAGTCCCAAGAGGACAAGGCAGAAGCTGCACTGATACTTTTTTCTCTCTCTCTCTCTTTTTAGGTTAGCCAAGTGAAGCAGTGGTAGTGGAGAAGGAACAAAGAAATCTGTAAAGTAGTTGTGATCAATTAGTTGTAAACACCACTGCACTCAGACTCAGACGAGCTTGCACTGACTTTTATGACCTAACCTCAGAGGTTGTACAGTGTCACTGCCACTGTCCTCTACTTGTTGAAGCAGCTACAAACACACCATATTTAAGTAAAGGGGACACTAATTGGGAGGAGTGTTAGTCACATTATAAGAAGAGCATGTGGAATGAGAGATAATAGAGATACTGCAGTCATTTAAGGAAAATATAACCTCCCATAATGTTAAGATATATTTTCCTTTTGTAAAAAAAAGAAAAAAAAAATGTACCATTTCAGGCCGGGCGTGTTGGCTCACACCTGTAATCTTAGCATTTTGGGAGGCTGAGGCCGGTGGATCACCTGAGGTCAGGAATTGGAGACCAGCCTGGCCAACATGGCGAAACCTCGTCTCTGCTAAAAATACAAAAATTAGCCGGGTGTGGTGGCAGGCGCCTATAATCCCAGCTACTTGGAAGGCTGAGGCAGGAGAATCACTTGAACCCAGGGGCAGAGGTTGCAGTGAGCCAATATTGCCATTGCACTCCAGCCTGGGCAACAGAGTGAAACTCCATCTCAAAAAAACAAAACAAAAACTAAAACGTACCCTTTCAAATTTTTTTCTGAAATTAAACCTGAAAAGGTCAAAAAACACATAAATTACAGTCCATTTCAATTACTTACCATGTACAGGTATTGTCTAAGTCTATAGTAGTTCGGACTATAGTAGTTCAAAATACCTTACACAAGGCAGCTTATGAAAAACAGAAGTTTATTTCTCATAGTTCTGAAGGCTGGGAAGTCTGAGTTCAAGTTACTGGCAGATTCAGTGCCTGTTGAGGGACTGCTTTTGGTTCACAAATAGTGCCTTCTATCTGTCTCCTCATGTGGTAGAAGGGTGCCTTTTTTATTAGTACCTCTATTTATTTTATTTTATTTTCAAGAGACAGGGGTTTTACTGTGTTGCCCAGGCTAGCCTCAAACTCCGGGCTTGAGCAATCCTCCCACCTCAGCCTCCCAAGTAGTTGGGACTACAGGCACACATTAAAACACCTGGTTCCTATTAGTGCTTCTTTTTTTTATAAAGGCACTAATCTCTTCTATGGCACCACAGCCATCAAGACCTAATTACCTCCCAAAGATCCCATCCCCTAATACCATCACATTGGTGATGAGGTTTCAATATATGAATTTGGGGGGCTGGGGACACAAACATTCACACCATAGTAGGTGTTATATTGATATGAGCTGGTAAGTGTTAACACCTGGCAGCAATCAGCTATACAGCCATAGGTGAAGGCAGGTGATTAGAATTACCGGCCAACACATTTATGTGCTAGCTAATTTTTATTCAAAACTTTCTGAAGCTACAACCAAAGCAGTTAATTGGAAATGGAGTAGAGTAAAAACTAGGCAATCTCTCACTCTAGATAATGCTGTTAAAAGTAATTTTTCCTCCCAGTCCTCTCCTGTAATGAATAGTATAAGAAGGTATCCTCCAAACCTACTGGCACCTTGTGTTTCCAAAGTTTTAGTTGTCATGATAGTTAATTTTATGTCCCAACTTGACTGGGTTAAGGGATGCCCAAATAGGTAGGAAAACATTATTTCCCGGTGTATCTGTGAGGGTGTTTCTAAGATAAGATTAACATTTGAATGGGTAGACTGAGTAAAGCAGACTATCCTGCCCCATGTGGGTGGGCGTTATCTGAATGGTTGAAGGCCAAATTAGAACAAAAAAGCTGAGTAGAGAGGATTCCCTTTGCCTGACTGCCTTCGAACTGGGACAGTGGCTGTTTCCTGCCTTTGGACTTGAACTGAAACATCAGCTCTTCCTGAGTCTTGAGCCTCCTGGCTTTTGAACTGAAACAACAGTAATGGCTCTCCTGGTTGTCAGGCCTTTCGACTTGGGCTAGAACTACACCGTCAGTTCTCCTGGGTCTCCAGCTTGCCAACTGCAAATCTTGGGACTTGTCAGCCTCCAGCCTCCATAACTGCATGAACCAATTTTTTGTAATAAATCTCTTTCTATATGTCTATTTATTCTATTGGTTCTGTTTCTCTGGAGAACCCTAATGCCATAGGTAATTTAAAAAACAAAAAAACAAACAAAAAAAAACTCTTTCCTTCTCTGTTTTTCTCTTATACTTTTGTGGTGTAGTGATAGGCAAAATCACATAGGTGCTAATAAGTACTTTTCCAACAAGTACTTAACCTTGTTTAGGTGATAATCACTTGTCTTACCTTTGTATTCAGAAGAATTCCCAATTCCAACTTTCTTAGATATATATTGAAGAGCAGGAGGAGGGCTGGGTGGAGGGAAGAAGAGATGGAATAGGATTTAGGATCATTGCAAAGACCGAGATAGTTGGGGAACGTAAAGGTTTTATGTGCCTTTCTTCTTCCTCCTCCCTCTGGCTCCCCATCATACACCCTCACATGCCCCGATGTGGCCTCTTACTAAACAGGGAGAGAAGAGAAGAGGTGGAGAAAACGAAGTATTTTGTGTTGGTAAGCCCAAGCAGCAGCATGCTGAGAAAAGAGGAGTTTTTATGGCCCTTGGCTACCCATCTGGAGTAAGTAGCTCTGTTTCCAAATGGCTATGTCTATGCCAATGTAAAAAGACATGGATAATGCAGATTATTGTGTAGACATTACTAATATTCAACAATATCTCATTTTCCTCTTCTTCCAGGCATACAGAAGACTATATTTATCAGCTGCCTTTGCAGGTGGGCAGGGTCATGTGACTATTATGACTAATAAAATGTGAGCAAAAGGGACAAGTCACTTGTGGGCTGAGGCAGTGAAAAGTTGTTTGTGATTCTCAAATCTCTCTTCTGTTCTGCCATTGCAATTGTGGAAGGAGATTTATGTTGAAATGGAAGAGCCAAAAGATTGAAGTAGTCTATGTCTCAGTCACCATATGGGAGGGCAAATGCCATGGAGAACTACCCAGACACACAAGAAGTTTGTGTGAATAAGAAATAAAACTTTGTTGTATAAGCAATCATGATTTTTGGAGTTGCTTATTATCACAGCATAACCCAGCCTATCCTGGTAGACGTTGTTATGAAAATTGGGGCCTGCATATTTAAGAGAGCACAGATTGTATTTCTGGGGAATGGAATGTTTTAAGTCAGGACTTTAAAACTTTTCTGTGTATATTAGTAGTGGCAATAAGGATATCCTATCCTTATAAAATGAAAGTGGTAGCTGATAGTAGAGCCTCTGGGCATCTTTGAATTAGACTATTGGGCTTTTCACATCAAAAAAAGCATATTGGTCTTTGATAAACTTATGTTGTTGAAACAGTATTTTGGAGAGTACTTAAGCTTGGGGTAGGCAATAACCCATTTGTCTTTTCTTGGAGACCTAGATTGTCTCTTTACACAGGTTTCTACTAACGCTTTCAAGATAAAGAACCTAATATGGAGAGATAAGGGAGTATGAATATTGATGGCAGTTGTACCTCTTGAATATTTTGTTGTTGCTGTTATTGGTTTTAATGGTTAAAATATCTTTTCTCACAATGAGGAAGAAAATAGAGAAGACAAAATAATGTAGCACTATTGACGGTAAGAGGCCAAGGATAACCACCAGAAAGAGAAAAGAGAGAAAGAGGAAGAAAGGAAGAGAGATGGAGAGACAAGCTGATGTTGAAGTTAAACAAAATTCTGAAAGGGGCATTTTTTAAAAATGAGAGAGATGTGGGCTGAATGATAGAGAAGCCCTTTCCTGCTGAGGGGCCGGAGCTAAGGGCTCCTGGGTGTAGTGTGGGGGTGTCAGGCCCTGACATGGCCACTGGATAGAGGACAGCACCTGAAATGGGGGTGGGTGGTGGGGCTGGGACCCTGGGCCATGGCTGCATGCTCCAGAGCCCCAGGCTGCGGCCGACATCCTTTGAGTCTGGCACCAGGGCCTGGTTGAGGGTCCCCGGTAGTTCTTAGAGCTACAGAGGCAGGGGATCTTGATGTCTTCATTGGGGGAACTCGTAGTCACAGGTAATCTCGTTGGTGCTGTTGCACTGCTTGAAGTAGATGACTGTCTTCTCGAAGATAGAACCATTTAAGATAGAACCATTCCAACTGTGTTCAAGTCACACTGGGCAGGTACTTGACCTCTCTAAACTCAGTTTTCTCCTCTACTAGAGATAAAGATGCCTATTTTGCAAGGCTGTTTTGAGGACAACAAAATATTGAATCAATGAAAACCTCTGACAGTGTCTATATAAGATCAATTCCTGTTTGTTAATGTTTAAAGAAATCAAATATCACAAAGGGGAAAAGTCACCATCCAAAATTTTACAACATTCTCTCTATAGATTTAAATAAAATACAAGCTTTATATTTCAAAAATGAAAAAAAAATTCACTTATTTTGCAATTAACAAAGGACAGAGTGGCTTTGGGGGAATTTTGACTTGAAGATTTAGAAGTCCAGAATTTAGCCTTTGCATCATTGGGCTAAATATGTTTACTTTTTACGGTTCTTAGTTTTGGGCATGTTAAATTACCATCCAAAGCAATTATCTGTTTAAAAGACAATAAGACAGCCCTTCATGTATTCCAAATTATCCCAATATGTGGATTGGCAAACAGTTTTCTACTGATATGAGTCTATGAATATATCTCCTAATGCAGTTTCCCAGGAAAATGGCATTAGAAGGTATATCAGGAGTTTCTAGTAGTCCTTGTACCTACAGACTTCCTATTAAATTAATCAAGAATATCTGGGAAGGAGGAAGTTGAATATTCCTTCCCTCCCTCTCCAGGAAGCCTCAGTAGTCACATACACACAGACACACAGACACACACACATAGTGATCATAAAGCAAACAGACTAATTTTTAATTTTATTTCATTTTATTTGAGACAGAGTCTTGCTCTGTCACTCAGGCTGGAGTGCAGTGGTGCAATCACAGCTCATTGCAGCCTTGACCTCCTGGGCTTAAGCAATCCTCCCACTTCAACCTCCCAAGTAGCTGGTACTACAGGTGCATTCCACCATGCCTGGCTAATTTTTATATTTTTGTAGAGACAAGTTTCTGCCACGCTGCCCAGACTGGTCTGAAACTCCTGGGCTCAAGCAACCCACTTACCTTGGCCTCCCAGAGTGCTGGGACTATAGGTGTGAGAAACTGTGCCTGGCTCAGACTAATTTTTTTGAGACAGAGTCTTGCTCTGTTGCCCAGGCTGGAGTGCAGTGGTGCGATCTCGACTCACTGCAAGTTCCACCTCCCGGGTTCACACCATTCTGCCGCCGCCTCAGCCTCCCAAGTAGCTGGGACTACAGGCGCCCACCACCATGCCCGGTAATTTTTGCTTTTGTATTTTTAGTAGACACGGGGTTTCACTGTGTTACCCATGATGGTCTCGATCTCCTGACCTCATGATCCGCCTGCCTTGGCCTCCCAAAGTGCTGGGATTACAGGCATGAGCCACCATGCCCAGCTAGCCAAGCCTAATTTTTAATAGCAAATATGTCAAACTAAAATATCCATGAGTATTATCACCTTCAAAGGAGTCACCTTGGGAAGGTATTTAGCTGCTGAAGATTATCATGGTTTCTCAGCACCTTTTTAGGACTTCTCTTTTATAATTAATTTTGGAAGCTGACACATTTTTTTCCTGTATCACTTATCATAATAAATATGTCCTTTAAGAATAAATTGGATTTATTTTAAAGAGCCAAAAGTTATCTAAGACTAATTCTGGTGAATTAAGTGATTAAGGTAGTAATATTCTTTAGTAAAAGGTGGAATATGGATATAAAATACTATGACTCATAGTCTGACTTGGAAGTAATGACACGGCTGTAGAATAAAGGTATATACCGATTCCAAAATTTAAAAGGCAAGACTCATTCGGGTACAGAAATATGTAAATGCACACAAACACCCAAAAGTAATGCAAAAGTCACTAACAATTTTTATTTCAGACTTTGTTGAGCAGCAGGAACAGTGTTGCCTGTCTGGTCCTGGCCTCCAAGTCACAGCATGCTGCAAGAACAAGTGCCTTTACCTCCCAGAAGGGGAGACAGGAGTTGGCTGGAAAAGTATTCAAAGAAGTAATGGCTGGAAACTTCCTATATTTGGCAAAAATAATAAGCCTAGAGATTCAAGAAATTAAGCAAATTCTAAACAGAATAAGCCCAATGAAATTTACAAGATATGTCATAGTCAAACTTCTGAAAACTCAGACATGGAAAACTATCTCAAGGGCTGGGCATGGTGGCTCACGCCTGTAATCCCAACACTTTGGGAGGCCAAGGTGGGCGGATTGCCTGAGCCCAGGAGTTATACCAGCCTAGGCAACATGGTGAAACCCTGTCTCTACTAAAATACAAAAAAAAAAAAAATTAGCCAGACGGGGCGGCATGTGCCTGTTGTCTCAGCTACTTGGGAGGCTGAGGCAGGAGAATTGTTTGAACCCGGGGGGTGGAGGTTGCAGTGAGCCGAGATCGCACCACTGCAGTCCAGCCTGAACAGAGCGAGACTCAGTCTCAAAACAAAACAAAACAATAACAACAAAAAGCTATCTTGAAAGTAGCCAAAGAGGAGTGCCACATTACCTTCACTGGGAAAACAATGTAATTGATAACAGATTTCAGAAACCATGTGGGTCAGAGAGAAATGGCACAATATTTGTCAAGTACTGCAAGAAAATAACTGTTGGCCCAGAATTCTATATTCAATGAAAATATCTTTCAAGAATGAAGGGGAAAGGGATTGCAGTTTTAAAATTTGGGAAACTGTGATCGAAATCTGAGAGCTTCTCTTTGGAACGTCAAGGGCAAGCAGCAAGACCGGGAGATGTAGTTTGGGGGAGCAAGGAGGACATATAGGATTAGAGACTCTTCTTTGGAGTACTGATCTAAAGGTTTAGGAAGTACTTGGATAATAAGGAAATGTTGGGGTGTCCTGATGAGTTGGTTTGTGAACCCCAAGTATACAAAGACATTCTTATGAGGCAGAATGTCTCAAGGACTTAGAGGTTATCTCCCAGGAGCCAGTCAAGGGTCAATCTTTTCTTTTAAATATACAGAGTGTATACATCCCAAGCCTGCTTAGTTAACCCTGTATTGCACATACAGCAACCAAATGCAATGCGTGGACCTTGTCTGAATTTTGATTCAAACAAACCACTGTAAACAAAACAAAACAAAACAAAACAAAAGACCTTTTCTTTTTTCATGTAACAGTTTATTAAGGTATAATAGACATGTAACAAACACATTGCATACATTTAAATTGCACAGTTTGATAAGTTTTGATATATGCACAGACTTGTGAAATGATCACCACAATCAAAATAATGAATGTATACATACATCATTACCAAGAGTTTCTTCTTGTTCCTCTTTAATCCCTCCACCTGGCTCCTCTGTGTCCTCCCTATCCCCAGGCAACCACTTATCTTCTTTCTGTTACCAAATTTGTATTTTTCAGAATTTTATATAAATGGAATTATGTAGTATGTGCTCTACATCTGGCTTCTTTCACTCAGCATAATTATTTTGAGTTAGTCTATGTTGTTGCTACATCTATAATGTATTTCCTTTTATTGCTGAATAGTATTTCATTGTATTGATATACCTCAATTTGTTTATACCTCAGTATGTCCATCTTGTGTTGATGGGCATTTGGTTTGTTTCCAGTTTGGGATATTACAAATTAAGGTACTATGAATATTTACATACAAGTCATTGTATGGACATATGCTTTTGTTTCTCTTGCGTAAATGCCTGGGATAGAATTACTGTTTCATATAATAGGTATATGCTTAAGTTTTTAACTAAAATGGATGATAGGCCGAAAGGTAAAAATCTAACACTATTTAGATGAAGACATAGAAGAAAACCTTTGTGGCCTTGGGATAAGTGAATATTTCTTAGATATGACTATAAAACATAATTCATATAAGAAAAATGACAAATTAAATGTTCTCTAAAGTAAGAAACATGCTCTTTGAAATACAGTTAAGAGAATGAAAAAGCAAGCTACAGACTGGATGAATATTTTCGCCTATCACGTATCTGATAAAAGGCATGTCCGGCCTGGCGCAGTGGCTCACGCCTGTAATTCCAGCACTTTGGGAGGCCAAGGTAAGCGGATCATGAGGTCAGGAGTTCAAGACCAGCCTGGACAACATGGTGAAACCCTGTCTCTACTAAAAATACAAAAATTAGCTGGGTGTGGTGGCATGTGCCTGTAATCCCAGCTACTCAGGAGGCTGAGGCAGGAGAACTGCTTGAACCTGGGAGGCAGAGGTTGCAGTGAGCACAATCATGCCACTGCACTCCAGCCTGGGTGACAGAGCGAGATTCCATCTCAGGAAAAAAAAAAAAAAAAAGACATGTCCAGAATATAAAAATATTTCTCAAAAGTTAGTAAGAAAACAAAAACAAAATTTTTAAATGCACCAAAGATGTGAACAAAAACAGAAGACAGAAGATATATGAATGGAAAATAATCATGTGAAAAGATGCCCAACATCATTAATCATTAGGAAAATGCAAGTTAAGACACACTGAGAAACTACTAAGCACCAATAACTATGTTTAAGATTAAAAACAATACAATACCAATTACTGGCAAAGAGGTGGAACAACTGAAACTCCCATAAACTGATGGGAATATAAAATGGTACAACCACTTTGGAAAACACTTTGATGGTTTCTTTTCATTTTTGTTTTGAAGTTTGACTTTAAAATAATTTCCAACTTACATAGAAGTTTCAAGAGTCATTTGAAGAGCTCTCATATATCCTTCACCTAAATTCTCCAATGTTCAACATTCCACATTTGATTTAGCATCATCTCTCTTCTTTTTCCTGAATCATTTGGGAGCTAACTGCATATTTAATACATCACTGCCCCCTTAATGCTGCATTGGAAATTTCCTAAGAAGGAAGACACTATTCTACATGTCACCAGTACAACAAAGTCAGAAAATCAACAATGGTATAATACTGCCATCTAATCCACAGACTCCTTTCAAATTTTGCTGTTTGTTTTAATTATATCTTTTATAGCTCCAGCATCCAGTATAGACTCTAATTTTATACAATGGAAATATTTGAACATAGGTATTAAATGATGTTAAGAAATTGTTAATTTTTTTTAAGAGACAATGTCTTACTCTGTTGCCCAGGTTGGAGCGCAGTGCTGCAGTCATAGCTCACTGCAGCCTTGGACTCCTAGGCTCAAGCCATCCTCCCACACAGCCTCCTGTGTAACTGGGACTACATGTCACCTTGTCCAGCTAATTTTTTATTTTATTTTTTGTAGAGATGGGGCCTCACTATGTTGCCTAGGCTGGTCTCAAACTCCTGGCCTCAAGTGATCCTCCACTTTGTGCTGGGATTACAGGTGTGAGCCACTGTACCTGGCCAAATGGTTACATGTTTAGGGCATAAGGTTAGTAGTATGTTATGTTGGTTCCTTTTCTAGTTAGAGATATATACTTAGGTATTTATATTTTTTAATTATATGATTGAGATTTAAAAAAACACTCCTGAGGGATAGAGAGAAGAGATGAAATAAGATTGACAAAATATCTATAGTTGTTGAAGCTGGATGATGAGTACAGAAGAGTTTACTTCTATGTATGTTTGACATTTTCATAAATATAGGTTTAAAAAAATTTTTTTTAAAAGACCAATAGAGAAATGGAATAATTTTAAGGATTAGAGTACAATGGCCATATTTGCAATTTAGAAACATTACTCTGGCTGCAATAGGAAGAATAGCTTAATGTGGCACAAGAATGAAGACAGTGACTAATTAAGAGAGCTATTGAAGTAACCCAGGGAATTGGTGACAGTAGCCTGAACTAAGTTAGTGGCAATGGGTTAGAGCGTAGTGGATGGACAGAAGAAGTGGTGACTATTTGGACGTGAGTTGAGAGAAAGGGAATTCAGAATCCCACTCAGTTGGATGGTGCCATTTGCCTAGTCAGAGATCACTGGAGAAGGAACAGGTCTCCAGCAGAGGGAAGATGATGATTTAAATTGGCCTTGGGTCAAGCTAGTGCAGTTATCTGGCCAGAACTGAGTGGATAAATGGCAGCAAGGTATTTAAACAATCATTATTTAGTGAACAGTGGAGGAGTAAGCAAGGTAGACAGAAGAAACATGTCACTTAAACCTAACTTGGGTTAGTACAATAGGATTATTCTAAATGGATATGCAGCATTAGTAAGTTACTGAAGATGAAATGCAGTAACACTGTCTGGGTAGACAGGTTATTTTATAAACTTGAAAAACGACGACTTGAGGCAGGATATAACACAAAGACTGCCTAAATTCACATTGAGTGAACTGGGAAGGGAACATAATTCTCTTCATGGGAAGGTAGCTCACAAAGATGCCTGAGTGGAAAGACAGTTTTCAGTGGAATTTTCAAGGTGGTACTGGATATCCCCAAAGCTGTGGAATGTAGGGACAGAAAACATACGTGGGGGTGTTGAATCTGTGGTTAAGAGAGTAAGTTTGGGGGTACTAAAGTGGAGGAAGGAGAGTGGGGGGCGGTCACAATTTTTACTCCCAGTAGTCTTGTTCTGAGGAGGTTCAAGGTGAAACTAGAAGTGACTTCAGAACTCATCGACGTCTGCCCTTTAAGAGTTTCCTGGCTGGGCGCGGTGGCTCATGCCCCTAATCTCAGGACTTTGGGAGGCCAAGGAGAGCGGATCACAAGGTCAGGAGATCGAGAACATCTTGGCCAACATGGTGAAACACCGTCTCTACGAAAAATACAAAAATTAGCCGGGCGTGGTGGCGCGCGCCTGTAGTCCCAGCTACTCTGGAGGCTGAGGCGGGAGAATCGCTTGAACCCAGGAGGCGGAGGCTGCAGTGAGCCGAGATCGCGCCACTGCACTCCCGACTGGGGAACAGGAGTCGAAACTCTTGCCAAAAAAAAAAAAAAAAAGAGTGTCCCGCAGTAGTCATGCCAGGGTGGAGAAGTTCCAGCAAGCACTTCTGTTAAAGATACTTGTTTCGTGAAAACTATACAATGTGGCGTTTTCATTCCTATCTCTGTGATTCATTTCTTAGTTTCGTGGAGTTCCTTTGCTCCCCTTCCCCCAGCAGGATGTGGGCAAAGCTGTCCTGCGGCCCTCTTCCTTCGCCTGGGCTTCTCTGGAGCCTCCGGCCGACGCGCAGCTCCGCCCACGGCCCGTCCCCCGAGCCTGGCCCCGCCCGGCGGCGTCGAGCCCCGCCCACGAGTCCTTCTCCCGCGCCGAGTCTCACCCGCAGCCAGTCCCCGGCGCGGAACCCCGCCCACGATCCCGTCCTAGCGCAGAGCCCCGCCCACGAGCTCGTTTCCAGCGCGGAGCCCCGCCCACAGCCTGTCCCCAGCGCGGAGCCCCGCCCCGCAGGCTGCCGGGGGCCCACCGCCTCCCCAGCAAGGCCGCCCGGCCTTGGGCGCAGCGCTGCCATGGCTGGGGGCCGTGGGGCCCCCGGGCGCGGCCGGGACGAGCCTCCGGAGAGCTACCCGCAACGACAGGACCACGAACTACAGGCCCTGGAGGCCATCTACGGCGCGGACTTCCAAGACCTGCGGCCGGACGCTTGCGGACCGGTAGGAACGTGGCTTGTCAGGCCCGGGCTGGTGTGCCCTGGCCTCCCCCGGCCCTGGGCCAAAGCCCAGACACTTCCAGATAGGACCGCCGCTTTAAGATCCTGCAGTCTTTCGTCCCTCAGGTTCCACCCATGCTCACTTTTAGTTCTTGCACCTGCAACTGGTCTCCAGAACCCCACCTAGGCCGAATTCTTCCACAGCCCTTTCCCCATGATTTCCCCAGAGGAATTCCCCGGGATTCCTCTCTCTTACCTGACAGTGCTTCTTATTCCTGCCTACATCCCGTAACATATCCGCCTCCTTCCAACCTTGTGCTTTTTCCCCCCTGAAAGCCCTCGCGGATGATACAACAGCACATTCATACGCACCCGTTGCTACTTTGTTCTGAGAACGCTTTTTGGGCGCTCGCACAGGCCTTAACGTCCTCAATCAGAATTCTCGTTTCATCCATGCATTCAGATCTGCACGCCGCATAATTCCCGCTGTACTCCCCAGGTATCCTCACTGTGTTTTCCGATACGGAGGAACTTTGCATACGTCTGCACCTTCCTCTAAGACATTTAGCTCAGAATGTAGCACACATTCATCTTAGCTGTAGTGGAGAGAGGGTTCTAGACTGAGTCTAGAGCAGGAGTGTCCAATCTTTTGGCTTCCCCGGGCCACAAAAAATACACTAACGATAGCTGATCATCTGAAAAAAAAAAAATCGCAAAAAACCCTCAATGTTTTAAGACAGTTGACGAATGTGTGTTGGGCCACATTCAGCGCCATACAGGGCTGCATGCGGCCCATGGGCCTTGGGTTGAACCAGCTTGCTTCAGACTTTTTAAAATGGCATTTTGTTTAAAATATTATTTTGCCTTTAAAATATTATTTTGCCTTTTTGTCTGGAAATTAAGGCACATTATAAATTATTTATACTGACAGTTTTTTCCCCATCCTTGAAGAGTTGATCTACCAAACTGTTTCTGAATGTTATCATATTATCATTTAAAACATACTTCTAACTTCATCTGCTTTTTTTTTTTGAGACAGGGTCTTGCTCTGTCACCCAGGCCCGAGTGCAGGAGCATGATCACGGCTCACTGCGGCCTATTCTCAAGCAGTCCTTCTGCCTCAGCCTGTCAAGTAGCTGGGACTACAGGCACATGCCACTACACCTGGTTAATTTTTTTAATTTTTTATAGAAACAGAGTCTTGCTCTGTTGCCCGGGCTGGTATCAAGTTCCTGAGCTCATGCAGTCCTCTCACCTTGGCCTCTGAAAGTGCTGGGATTACAGGCGTGAGCCACCGCGCCTGGCGTCTTCATCTACTTTTAACTCTGGCATTTCACAACATCTGCTTTATCTACACATCCAGGATTTCCTCAAGAAATACCATCTGCTGGAGCTATCAGAGCAAAATATTCTCCCTCAAACTCAGGGTTCTTCTTCCTTCATGAAATTTGTTTTAGGCGTTAGGAATACAGCTGTGGGCAAAACAGACAAAAATCCTTGCCCTCAGGGAGCTTACTTTTCTAATGCTTAATATGAAGTTATTTGTAACCTGAAATAGTAAAAGTATAAATATTCCCCTTAACATGACAGAGAAGTTGGTGATTGGGCAACTTCAATGTTCCCAAACATTGAGAATCAGGAAGTAGGCCCAACAGGCAGCCAAAATAGGTGTCTCGAAGTGTACACCAGACTCAACACAAAGTCCCTAAGGCTTCGTTCTGAACCAGTTTGTTTACTTTATACAAGCTTAGTTGTCTGCTCCTAGGGCTGCAGAAAAATGGAAGAAAAAAAGCAACTTCTTTTAGGTCGGAATATTGGTAACCCCAAGAATTTATAGCTGGTGGCTTTCATAACAAGATGAAAGACTAGACAAACCAAAGCAAAAACTATAGAAGGCAGGCAGAAGAATTTAAATAGCTGTCTGTGGCCTGTTGTACACAGGGCAAATGGCCTCAACACATTCATAGGCCCGGCAGGCAAGTAATTGATGGTCTCAAGGATGAATCAGAGTTTAGTCATTCAACAGGCACTTACTATCACCTGCTATTTGCCAGGGAAAAGTGATGCAGGTCCGAAATCCTTTATCCACAACTCTTTTTTTTTTTTTTTTGAGACGGAGTCTCACGCTGTTGCCCAGGCTGGAGTGCAGTGGCGCGATCTCGGCTCACTGCAAGCTCCGCCTCCTGGGTTCACGCCATTCTCCTGCCTCAGCCTCCTGAGTAGCTAGGACTACAGGCGCCCGCCACCGCGCCCGGCTAATTTTTTGTATTTTTAGTAGAGACGGGGTTTCACTGTGGTCTCGATCTCCTGACCTTGTGATCCGCCCGCCTCGGCCTCCCAAAGTGCTGGGATTACAGGCTTGAGCCACCGCGCCCGGCCTTATCCACAACTCTTTATTGAGAGGGAGTTTCTCTCTGTCACCCAGGCTGGAGTGCAGTGGTGCAATCTCAGCTCATTGCAACCTCCACCTCCCAGGTTCAAGCGATTCTTGTGCCTCAGCCTCCTGAGCAGCTGGGATTACAGGTGTCTGCCTCCACACGTGACTAATTTTTGTATTTTTAGTAGAGACGGAGTTTCATTATGTTGGCCAGGCTGGTCTCGAACTCCTGACCTCAAGTGATCCTCCCATCTCGCCTCCCAAAATGCTGGGATTACAGGTGTGAGCCACCATGCGCAGCCTTTTATCCAAAACTCTTGAGACTTGATGGGTTTCAGAACTCAGAAGTGCTTCTGTTCACGTTTTTGTGTGCACATTACACACGTTACCTAATACCTTCCTCAGTGTCTGGGGCAGCATCGAAAATCAAACACAATGAAGCATAGAAATACTCAAATTTCACACTGAACAGATAAACAGATAAACTATTACTAACCTCATGTTGGTTCAGGCTAAATTTGCTGCCAGTAATTTCAGGTTAGATTTTTTTTCCAACTTCTTTTAGTGGGGATGTGTTGTAATATAAATTTCAGTTTAGTAGCGTATGTATATCATTTATAAATAACATTTTGAGGTGCATGCTAAAAACTTTTTCATTTGTAAAAAGTTTGGATACTGCCAGTTTAAAGTATCTATAATTTATAGATAGTTACAAATTGCTAACTTATTTTGGCTAGCTTTCCACAACAGCAAAAGGATAATTGGATAGCTTTTAGAAACATCCCTCCAAAAAACTTGCTTCAATCCCTGGATCCGCCAGTAGTGTATGGTGGTGTTTGTTTTCCTTTATCTTCAACAATACTATATGTGTTAGACTGTTTCATCCTTGCCAGGTAAAGGAAACATATCTCATTTTAATTTTTATTTATTTATAAATTATCTAGAACACCTTTGTTTACAAACCATTGATTTTTCTTTTCCTGTGAACTGCTCATGCTCTTTGGTTTACTCTTCCACCCTGTGGTCCATTTTCTTGTTTATTTGTAAGAGCTAAATATCGTAAGAAAATTAGCAATTTGGGTCTATCATGCATATATTTTCTCCTAATCATATGCATTTATTTACGTAATTTATGTGATTTTTAAAATGTGAATAGAGTCAAAATGACTTATTTTTTTGTGTTATGGTCCCTGTGGGGTTTTTTTTTCCCCCTCTGCTCCAATGTTACTAAAAACCAAATTCTTCAAAGTTTACTTTCAACTTGTTCATGACTTTGTTTTTAAATTTTCATCAAATAAAGATATAAGTAGTTTTTTTTTTTAAGTTCTTCTTTCCATCGAAGTATGGGCCTAGGCCACCTCCCCGTGTGCATCCTTCCTCTTCCTGCTAAGCAGCTAGACAAATACAGGCAGTTGAATTTTTCATTGTCTTCCACTCATTTGAAATGCCATTCCTACAAGCCCAATGCCTGGTATAACAAACAAAAAACTTTCTAAAATTGTTATTGAATGAAATAATTCTCAAATGTATTTTGAGTCTCTTTTTTTCCTTGTCTGGAATGCTTGGTCTCTGGCTTATCTTAGCTTCAATGCTACATCCTGCTACCTCCTCAGATAGTTCTTCTTTGATAACCACATTTAATTACATACCCTCACACCCGAAGTCATTCGCTAAGGAGAGCACCACGTCATCTCTTCAACAGCACTCTCTAAACTTGCACTTACATGTTTATGATGTTTGTTTTCCCCCACCAGACTGAAGTTCCTTGAGAGCAGGAACCATATCCGTGTTCTCACCTCTGTGGACTAAGCACAGTGCCTGACACAGAGTCAGTGCTTAACAAATGTGGGTGATGGATGTGTGATGGGTGAATGAGTGGATGCAAGGCCTGTGGACCAAAGAGTGCCTAACCCTGCTGGGACCACATTTGCAGAATTATGCTTTATGGAAGGACCCACACATTTATCAAGGATTATTATAAAGCCGTATAAGAAGTGATCTTATGAAATTTGTACACATGGTAGAAGAGAACAGTGTTTATTATATGGTACTCCTTGTAAGGTTCATGTTATAAATTTCTGTTAGCATTTAGTGTTGCTAAGTACTTTGCTTCCCTGAAATAATTTTTGGGTTTTCTCTTTTCTGATGATACCACGTTTCTCTTTTTGCCCCGCCTGCCAGGACATTCTGAGAAAAAAATCAAGGCTCGATGCCAGCAACTTAGGATGGCATAATAAAAGAGTGGCTTATGGGAGGAGACAGGGTTTGGAGTCAAGGCGAGTTTGAATCCCAGCTCTGTCCCTGTGTATCTGTGGGCAAGAATGTAAAACTCCCTGAACCTGAGCTTCTGTATCTGTAAAATGGAGATGGCACCTGCCTTGCAAAGTTGGTAAGGTGCCTGGGCCATGGGAGTGCTCAGCCATTATTTTTTCTCTCAAGACTCCCCTTTTTCATTATATACATAGAATATGAACTACTTCAAACCCACTTTGGAAAAAGGGTATATAAGTTGAAGAACAAGGGTATTTGGTGATTTGATGAAAAGCAGTTGATTGAAAACATGCAGTTCTGTCCTTGTCAAGGGTTTTCATTTGTTAATATCTCAGTATTCAGATCTCAATTAAAATCTCCCCTGCTCACAGAGGCCTTCCCTAACCCACCTGTCTGGATATCTTCTCCTTGCCCACCACTGTGTCCCTCTACTCTGCTTTGTTTTCTTTACAGCACTCATCACTATTTGAAATCACTTGTCTTCCAGTTTGTATCAGCTGGTTGGGACTGTGTCTGTCTAAATTTACCTCTGCACTCCCAGCTTCCCGGAGAGCAGCCAGACATCATAACTCAGTAACATCTGAATGAATGGAAGCTGAGTGGAACATTTTGGTTCGTTCCTTAGATAACTTAAAAAAGGAAAATGCATTTTCTCTGGCTCAGGTTTTGTTTTTAAATCATGCTTTTGGAAAGTATGCCAGATTATCTATGTAAAATATAATTGCAAATATTTTTAAAGTAGAACTTTTGATCTAAAATGATCATTATCTTAATCATTAATGATTGGCTCTACAGCTATGAAAAAAAGTTTTTGTTTTTCCTCTTTTAGGTCAAAGAGCCCCCTGAAATCAATTTAGTTTTGTACCCCCAAGGCCTAACTGGTGAAGAAGTATATGTAAAAGTGGATTTGAGGGTTAAATGCC
This sequence comes from Macaca thibetana thibetana, assembly GCF_024542745.1. NCBI lineage: Eukaryota > Metazoa > Chordata > Mammalia > Primates > Cercopithecidae > Macaca > Macaca thibetana. The sequence goes on from NC_065584.1 coordinate 124,326,948, forward strand.
CACCTACCTATCCAGATGTGTGAGTACATTTATAAATAACTTTGACATGGTTTCAGTTTTCTGTTTTGACAACATAGAAACAGATTGAAATTAGTAGTATTTTCTCCTTCCTGCTCCCATTCCACATAAAATTTCATTTCCTATATTTCAACAAAACTACATCAGCAATAGATGTTTTCATGAAACCTGTCTCATTTTAAGCCTGTTTGTAGCTATAGAATTGTCACTGCAGATACTAATATTTGCCCAGTGACTATTTTGCTTCCTTTGATGTGTTAACTTTTGTTTATTTATTTCTTCATAAGTTAGGAAGAGGAAAAATTTGGAAGAAAACGATAGAGGCATGGTGACTATTGAAAGCACTTACATAGTTAGAGTATGGTTGGTATTAGAAACTCAGCAAGTCTGTGCCTGAGATGACCTTTCGCTGCCTAGAGTAAGGGAGAGTATTTGGAGCTGTCCTTCCTCTCAGTGGGGTACTGCTGGCGAGTGTCCATCGTGCAGGGCTGTGCCATGCACTGCAGGATGCTTAGCATCCCTGGCCCCCACCTACCAATGCCACGAGTGTCCTCCAGGCATTGAAACCACCAAATAACCTGCATATTTCCAAATTCCCCCTGAAGGCTATGTCACCTCTGGTTGAGAACTTTTAGTTAGAGATGGGATTTCACTGTGTTAGCCAGGATGGTCTTGATCTCCTGCCCTCGTGATCCGCCTGCCTCGGCCTCCCAAAGTGCTGGGATTACAGGCGTGAGCCACTGCACCCAGCCAGCCATCAGCCCTTAAGTATGTATATTTGGTGTAATCTTTCCCCATACATCCCACATGCAAAGGCAGGTTGGCCTGGATGGCGTTAAGTAGTTTGAACTTACTGGATGGGGAACCAGTGAAGGTTTCTGAGAAGGAAAGGGACAAATAAAAGGAAACTCTGCTTTACACAGTGGGTGGTAAATTTATGGAATTTATTATCCTAAGAAGTGATAGGGAGGATATGAAAAGACAGATAGGTCAAAATTGAGCTCCTTGAAGTCAGTAACCGTTCTTAGCCCCCAAAACTGTACTGAGAGTATTATAGTAGGTATACTATACCTACTATAAAAATATTAATGAAGCATTAATGGAAACAGATCATTAAAAATTTATGAAAGGAAATTAAGACAGTGCCTCTCTAGGTTTTTTTTTTTTTCCTGACACCAAATACATTACGCCTTTTCTGATACCGTGTGGGTGTCCAATAGTTCAGTTCAATTCTGACATTATCTGTAGTTAGCATAGACCCCACAGATTAAGGACTCAGTTCCACAAGATTGCCTCCATTTCTGATGCTAGTTGCAAGTCCCAATACTTCTGACCATTTATAGCCAGTATTTATAACTGGCTATAAATTTGGGGGTTTCCACCGCCCCCTCCTAAGTTGCGATAATTGCTAGAATGCGTCACAGAACTCAGTTTCTGTGAGTTACATTTACTTTGTCATAAAGTTTGTCATAAAGGATACGGCTGCGGAAGAGCCACATGGAAGAATTATGAAGGGTAAGGTGTGTGGGAAGAGGCGCAGAGCTTCCATACCCTCTTCAGGCATGGCACCCTCCCAGCACCTCCCTGTGTTCTTCAACCAAGAATCTCCCTGAACCCTGTCGTTTAGGGGTTTTTACGGAGGTTTCATTATGTAGAGATGATTGATTAACTAAATCTTTGGCCACTGATGATTGAACTTGATCTTCAGCCCTCTACTCCTCCCCAAAGATCTGGGATGGGACTGAAATTTCTCACCCTGTAATCAAGGCTTAGTTTTTCTGGTGACCAGTCCTGATCCTGAAGCTACCCAGGTACTGACCAGAGTTACCTCATGAGCCCTAACTCCAGTATGGTTGGAAGGGATTTGTTATGAAAAACAGAAGATGCTCTTCTCACCCCTGTTGCTCAGGAAATTCCAAGGGTGACAGGATCTCTGTGCCAGGAACAGGGATCAAGACCAAATATATAATTTTTTATTATACCATAGCCTCAAGAATTCAAAGTGTTTATTCTTGAAAAATCAAAATAAAGAAAAAGTTATATGTGCTATAATGTTATACATATATAAGTGCTAAAATATTAATTATAGCATTATTTGTGAAAGTAAAGCAATTGGAAGCAGTCTAAATGTCAAACACTAGAGCGAGGTTTCTTCACCTTGGCAATACTGACATGTGGGCAGTTGTTGTGGGGGAGGTCCTGGGCTTCGTGGGATATTTAGTAGCATCCCTGACCTCTGTCTGCTAGATGTTGGGAGTACGTTTCTCCCCAGGTTGTGACAATCAAAAAAAGTCTCTAGATGTTGACAGATATCCCCTGGGGCCAAAATCACCCCTGGTTAAGAATCATGGCACTAGATAACTATTCAGGTAAATCTTAATGTGTCCACTTGATAAAAATATTATGGGATGATTGTTTTTAACATTGAAATGCTGATAAAAAGTTAAAAAGCAAGTATTATAATATCAGCTACATAAACTATGAATTATATGGCAAGGAAATAAAGGGAACATTAGAATTTTCTTTGAAGTTTAATTAGCATCATTGATGAATTTTTCACCATTCTGTTAATATTGCTGTATAATGATTAATTATTTTTTAAATTATGACAAAAAGCTTAATTTAGGGTAATATTCTTACCCTTTTGAATAGAGTACAGGAAAACATTGCTTTTCTGCAGAATAGTCCTTGATACCACTGTGAAAGAGAGACTCCTGGGTTAGATTCTGGAATTCTGGAAATTTCAGCCCCATCCCAGACCTTTGGGGAGGAATTCTGGAAATTCTAAATTCTGGAAATTTCAGCCCCATCCCAGCTCTTTGGGGAGGGAGGAATCTAACCCTGGATTCCATACGTAGACTGAGGACTGTATGGTTGGTTTTTCTATTCTTTCCCTCATATATACTACTTTCTGTCAAGTTTTATCTACAGAAATAGATAATGATCATAGCACCCTGTCATACTGAAGCGTTGAGAGAACGCATAGATAAGTGCATACTCAAGACTTCACGGGGTGAAATGCCATGAATTACTCAGAAATGCTTGGTAAAAAGTGATGAGTCATCATCTCTTCAGTTAAAATTAAATAACTCCTATTTAATCTCAGAGAGTTGTTATTGGATATTTATTGGTTGGGAATGAAATGAAATCCGAGGGCTGGTTGTGTAATTTCCTTGAGTTGAAAATGTTGACTTAGATGAGCTCTAGGCAGAGTTGCAGAGAGTGTACATGACTAGATGTATTTATACACAGGAAGTGAGCATTTCCACCTTGTTTCCATCAGAATGAGTGATTGGGATGCAGCAGTTTGTTGTGGGAATACTAGAGGGATCGCCAGGGCTCCATCTCACCTAGTTATTCTTGTTCTGCTTTATGCTAGAGCACACCTGAGTGCAGAGCACTTGGCCTTGCCAGTGAGCTGTCAGAGCTAGGTTAATTCACATCGGCTGCAAGCTAGGGTAGAGAATTACCATACAGAGGAGCACATGGTTAAGTTACTAGGCTAGAGTCAGCCACAGAACTGGAATGATTTTGTTTGTTTGTTTGTTTTTTAAGCGAAGAACTCAGAGTTAGGGATCCAGGGCAAATCACAGGAAATAAATAGTAATTGATGTTGGGAAATTTCAATCGGATTGTAAAGCTGAAATTAGATACAGGGGTCAAGGAAGTCTGACAGCTCAGACAGAAGGCTTTGGCCAGCCCACTTCTTCCCTGTAGGATGCAGGTGACTCCACTGTGTCAACTGGAGTTACAGGGATATGTTGAAGTCCCTTTGAGATTAAGGACCTCAGGCCCAGAGTGCTTTCAGTTTAGCAAATATTGATGCAAACAGGCTATACTTTCTGGAGTAACTCTTTTTTTTTTTTTTTTTTTTTTTTTTTTTTTTGCCTTTTCCAGAGTTCCTGCAATAGAGTTAAAAAATGCCAAAGGTCTATCAAATGAAAGTGTTAATTTGTTAAAATCTCGCCTAGAAGAACTGGCCAAGAAACACTGTGGGGAGGTAAGATTTGTTAAACTGGAATTAAGACAGTAAACTTCCCCATTGCACCTCAAATCCAATTTTGAGTAGCATGTTTTGTGTTTTATTGGTTCTACAAAAGGGAACATTGTGATTTTTATTTATTTAATAGGATTAATGAAATGTGTAGTCTATAGATGGTACTATTGATGCTGAAGAATGTTTCTGAAAACATTCAGAAACATGGGCCCCATCCCATGTCGGGGATGGTGGCTCACACTTGTAATTCCAGCACTTTGGGAGGCTGAGGTGGGAGGATCACTTGAGTCCAGAAGTTTGAGGCCAACCTGAGCAAAATGGCGAGCACTTGTCTCTAAAAAATTCACTGAGTGTGGTGGTGTATGCCGATAGTGCAAGCTACTCAGGAGGCTGAGGTGGGAGAATTGCATGAGCCCAGGAGTTTGAGGTTACAGTGAGCTATGATCACACCCCTTCACTCCAGCCTGGGCCATAGAGCAAGATCCTGTCTCTTAAAAATAAAAAAAGAAGAATTTTTCTGAAAACAGTTGATGTGAACCCAGCCACACTTTTTGTACACTTTGGATCTGGCATCATGACTTGATCTTGACTTGAACCTTTTTGTTGGAAAAATGCATCAGACAAGCAATTTCTGACTGCCTCTCCCCTTTGCATATCAGAGGAATTTGTTGTTTTCTTTCTCAATAATTAGCGACACACTCTACTCCTTCAATGTCTATCATATACCTGAGCATTTACACTGAGTTCAGTACTCATTCTTTTTTAATCTGCTGAACATTAGGATCTACATATGAGTTCTCTCTTGGGTGGCACAGCTCTCTCTGGAAGGCAAGACTAAGTGTCTTCTGGAGGCAGAGTATGGCTGTGCTTTCCTTAGGCCAGACCAGTTCCCTCGAAGTATAACACTTGTTTGCCTCACTTTTGTGTAAAATCACTCAGCGTTTTTACCTGGCAGCTCATGCTTAACGATCCCTTTATGTGAAAGCTGAGAAGAGGTGCCCTCGGCTTCCATGTCTGTTTCAGACTTTTATTAGAGATAACCACAGGTAACATTCACCTCACAGAAAGTAACTGGACAGATTTTTACTTGCTTTTCATAACACAATGAGTCATAGTACAATCCATGGACTGCGTTTTAGCTGTAAAAATTGTGTCCATTGAAGTTGCTGCTTCCAAGAACTTCAGTGATTGATGAGATATAGAAAGTGAGTGTAGAACAGCCTGGATTAAAAAACTAGGCCTTGGGAATGATTCCAAAGTTCTTTCTAGTATACGGGACTCCAGTGTCTAACTGAAATATGAAGTTATATGGAAAATTCAACTACAGAGAAACTTCTGGTTTCCTGGATTTTTGATTTGTGTTTAATTTATTTATTTATTTATTTTTTTTTGAGAGACAAAATCTCACCATCTTGCCCAGGCTGGTCCCAAACTCCTGGCTCAAGCAATCCTCCTACCTCAGCCTCCCAAAGTGCTAGGATTACAGGCCCAAGCCACCACACCCAGCCTGATTTAAATTTTTATTTTGAGATAATTATATATTTATATATACCTCTTACCCAATTTGCCCCAACAGTAACAGTTTGCTGCACTGTAGTACAATGTCATAACCAGGATATTGACATTGATACAATCAAGATACAGAATATTGTTCTCACCACAAGGATCTCTCATGTTGCCCTTCTGCAGCTACTCCCTAAACTCTACCCTCTCCACATCTGCGTTGCTCCTTGGGTCCTAAGGCCCTAGCCAGTGTGCGTTCTACTCTTTACCTTTCAGGGTCATCTTACACTTGTTTTATTTGTAATGTCCGGGGTTTTTTAGTTGTATTTGGTAGGAGGAATAGGAAAAAGTAGGTATACTCCATCTTCCCAGAAGTGGAAGTCCTGATTTGTGATTTTTAATATTTACTATGTTCCCAGTAACTAGTAAGAGTCCCATGCCTTTCCTGTCTGTTCCACTGCAGCTGCCTTTTGTGAAGGGAACATGTCCTGATTATTAAAAGAGGCAGAAACTGGTAAAGACATGGTAGTGTTGTACACCCGTGTTTATAGCAGCGTTATTCACAAGAACGAAAAGGTGGAAACAACCCTGGGTCCACTGACAGGTGAATGGATAAACAAAATGTGGTATATACATATAAGGGAATATCATTCAACCTTAATAAGGAAGGAGGTTCTGACACGTGCTACGGAATGAATGAACCTTGAGGACATTATGCTAAGTGAAAGAAGCTGGTAACAAAAAGGCAAACACTATATGCTTCCACTTACATGAGGTACCTTGAGTAGTCGAGTTCACAGAGGCAGAAAGTAGAACAGTGGTTGCTAGGAGCTATGGGGAGGAGAGAATGGAAAGTTATTTAATGAGTACAGTTTGAGAAGAAGAAACAGTTCTGGAAATGGATGATGGAGATGGTTGTACAACAATGTGAATGTACTTAATGCTACTGAGCATATATTTAATGGTTAAAATAGTAAATATGCTGTGTACATTTTGCCACAATTTAAAAAACACAGGCGTACCTCTAATTGTGCTTTACTTTATTACATTTCCCAGATTATTGTGTTTTTTACAAATGGAAGGTCTGTGGCAACCCTGCATTGAGCAAGTCTATCAGTGTCATTTTTCCAAACAGATGTGCTCACTTTATGTCTCGGTGTCACATTTTGGTAGTTTTCACAATGCTTCAACTTTTTCATTATTACTATATTTGTTTTGATGATCTGTTATCCATGACCTTTGATGTTACTATTGTAATTGTTTTGGGGCACCATAGACTCTGCCCATGTAGACAGCAAAGTTATTTGATCAATGTTGTGTGTGTTCTAACTACTGACCAGCCACTCCCCTCTCTCCCTCCCTCTCTTCTTGGGCCTCCCTATTCCCTGAGACACAGAAATATTGATATTAGCCCAATTAATAACCATACAATAGCCTTAAATGTTCAAATAAAAAGAAAAGTTGCATGTCTATCTTTAAATCAAAAGCTAGAAATGATGAGGTTTAATGAGGAACGCTGTTGAAAACCAAGATAGGCCAAAAGGCCTCTTACACTAAACAGTTAGCCAAGTTGTGAATGCGAAGGAAAAGTTCTTGAAGGAGAATAAAAGTGCTACTCAAGGCCGGGCGCGGTGGCTCAAGCCTGTAATCCCAGCACTTTGGGAGGCCGAGACGGGCGGATCACGAGGTCAGGAGATCAAGACCATCCTGGCTAACACAGTGAAACCCCGTCTCTACTAAAAATACAAAAACTTAGCCGGGCGAGGTGGCAGGCGCCTGTAGTCCCAGCTACTCGGGAGGCTGAGGCAGGAGAATGGCGTGAACCCGGGAGGCGGAGCTTGCAGTGAGCTGAGATCCGGCCACTGCACTCCAGCCTGGGTGACAGAGCGAGACTCCGTCTCAAAAAAAAAAAAAAAAAAAAAGTGCTACTCAAGTGAACACACGAATGATAAGAAAGCAAAACAGCCTTATTGCTAATATGGAGAAAGTTTTAGTGGCCTGGAAAGAAGATTAAATTAGCCGCCACATTCCCTTATGCCAACGCATAATCCGGATCAAGGCCCTAACTGTTTTCAATTCTGTGAATGCTGAGAAGAGATGAGGGAGCTGCAGAAGAAAAGTTAAAAGGTAGCAGAGCTTGGTTCCTGAGGTTTAAGGAAAGAAGCCATCTTCATAACATAAAAGTGCAAGGTGAAGCAGCATGTGGTCATGAAGAAGCTTCAGCAAGTTATCCAGAAGATCTAAGATAATTGATAAAGTTAGCTACAGATTTTCAGTGTAGATGAAACAGTCTTATATTGGAAGAAGATGCCATCTGGGATTTTCACAGCTAGAGAGGAGAAGTCAATGTGTGGCTCCAAAGCCTTATTAAAGGACAGACTGACTTTCTTGTTAGGAGCTAATACAGTTGCTGACTTTTCAAAAGTTGAGGCCAGTGCTCACTTACCATTCCAAAGTTCTAGGACCCTTAAGAATTTTGCTAAATCTCCTTTGTCTTTATAAATGGAAAGGCAAAGCCTGTATGATGGCACATCTGTTACAGCAGGGTTTACTGAGTATTTTAAGACCATTGTTGAGACCTACTGCCCTGAAGAAAAAAGATTCCCGTTAAAATATTATTGCTCATTGACAGCACACCTAGTCACCCAAGAACTCTGATGGAGATGTACAAGGAGATTATTGTTGTTTTCATGCCTGCTAACACAACATCCATTCTGCAGCCTGCGGATGAAGGAGTCATTTTGACTTTCAAGTGATATTATTTAAGAAATACATTTTACAAACTTATAGCTGCCATAGATAGTGATTCCTTTGATCTGATGTATCTTAGCAAAGTAAATGGAAAACCTTCTGGAAAGGATTCACCATTCCAGGTGCCATTAAATACATGATTTATGGAAAGGGGTCAAAATATCAACATGAACAGGAGTTTGGAATATGATTCTGACCCTCATGGATGACTTTGAGGGGTTCAATACTTCACTGGAAGAAGTAACTGCAGAAGTGGTGGAAATATCAAGAGGACTATTACTAGAATTAGAAGTGGAGCCTGAAGATGTGACTGATTTGTTGCAACCTCATGATAAAACTTTAACAGATGATTAGTTGCCTCTTATAGATGAGCAGGGAAAGTGGTTTCTTGAGTGGTTCCTGAAGATGCTGTGAACATTGTTGAAATGACAATCGAGCATGTAGAATATTTCATAAACTTTGTTTTGAAGCAGCAGCAGGGTTGGAGAGGATTGACCCCAACTTTGAAAGAAGTTCAACCGTGACTCAAAGCTATCAAACAGCATTGAATGCTACAGAGAAATCTTCCATGAAAGGAAGAGTCAATCGATGCAGCAATCTTCATTGTTGTCTTTTTAAGAAATTGCCGCAACCACCCCAGCCTTCACCAGCCACACCCTGATCAGTCAGCAGCCGTCATCAAGACAAAACCCTCTGTCTGCAAAAAGATTATGTCGTCCTGAAGGTTCAGATGATCATTTGTATTTCTTAGCAATAAAGTATTTTAAAATTGAGGTATATACATTGATTTCTACAGACATAATGCTATTTTACACCTAATAGACTACCATACAGTATCAACATAACTTTTTTTTTTTTTTTTTTTTGATACGGAGTCTCGCTCTGTCACCCAGGCTGGAGTGCAGTGGCCGGATCTCGGCTCACTGCAAGCTCCGCCTCCCGAGTTTACGCCATTCTCCTGCCTCAGCCTCCCGAGTAGCTGGGACTACAGGTGCCCACCACCTCGCCCGGCTAGTTTTTTGTATTTTTTAGTAGACACGGGGTTTCACCATGTTAGCCAGGATGGTCTTGATCTCCTGACCTCGTGATCCGCCCATCTCGGCCTCCCAAAGTGCTGGGATTACAGGCTTGAGCCACCGTGCCCGGCCAACATAATTTTTATATGCACTGGGAAACCAAAAACTGTGTGTGACTTGCTTTATTGTGACATTTGCTTTATTGAAGTGGTCTGAGACTGAACCTGTAATGTCTCCGAGGGCCGCCTGTGCTAGCGTTCATCTGAGTCATCGTCATATAATGAGATTTGAATGGACGTTAAACATGGGAAGGCACTGCGCAAATCACTCTTCTTGTTTATCTAAAATTCGTTTCCATTAAGTCTGAAGTACTGGAAAGTCTAAAATAGACATAATTCTAAAGAAATTTTTTTTATTTTCAAGTAAAATAGAGTATAATTAGGTACTAAAGCATGGCATAGGGATTCATTGCGGTATGGCATTCACTGAAACTTGCCTTTTAAAACTAGGAGTCATTTAATTATTTGAATGGAAATAAGTACTCAGAAACAGCTTGTTCTTAAGCACTTCCAATTGCTTATGAATGATTTTTAATCTATACACACCTCTTTGTCATGTGAAAGTAAACGTAAGTATACTCTATTTTTTCAAATTTTTAAAGCCAAGTTTATTTTTTTATTAATTTATTCAACAAATATTTATTGTTTGTGTACCATGTGTCAAGTGCTATTCCAGCACTGGGAAAACCACAGTGAGCAAACCACACCGTGGGCTGCAGTGGGAAGGGAACAGACAGAAGGCAGTCAAATAACTGCACAACCAACCAGGCAGTTATAAGTGCCATGAAGAAAATCGGGGAGAGGGGTCTAGAGAGTGTGACGGTGGAGTGGCTGTTCTTTACAAGGCGTTCAGGAGAGGCCTTCAAGACTTGAGCAGAGGTCTGAAGGAGGCCAGTGAGCCCTGTAGCACCAGGCAAGTAGGAGGCAAGAGCCAGTTTGGAAAGCAGTTCTTTTCATCCAGTCTTAGAAGGTTTATCAGATCGATTTGTACAGAAAACTCTAGCAAAGTAAATAGAACAGCAAAAGAAAAACCCTCCACATCTTGGCTTCTGCCTCCTTTTTGGTTTAGAAGTGGTTTCTCTTTGACATGATAGAAATTGCCTACTTTCCCCAGCTTTCCTTAGAAGAGCTTTTCTTAGAATAACCTGCCTCTTAGACTGTAGACTAGTGTTTCTGACTCTAAAGTGAAATATATCCAGTAAATGGCACAGCTTGTGGTGTAAGAAAAAATGCATTAACATCACCCAACAAGAGCTGTGCTTTCTTTGTATTTGCTCCCCAAAAGAAAGGCAGGATACCAAATGAACTAACTTTATATTTTTGTGTACAATGACTTCTATTATTATTTACCACCCTGTTAAGTCCCTTTAGAAACGGTTTCAAACATATAATGAAAATAAGAATTTTAAAATTGCTTCATTGTAACTGAGAAAAAAATCTCAATGTTATGTTCCTCATCTGCAGAAGGATTGGCACTCTTTACCTCTTTGGGGTTGGGTAATCACTCAGGGAGGGGTCTCAGAAACCTTTATTCCATTGATTTATCAACCCAAGTATGACTTGCGTCTCCTGGGGGTAAGGGAAAGGGGCTTCCTATGTTCACATAAAGAATGTGTGAAAGGGAGACTATTTTCTTCCTCATTCTAGATGTGAATGCTTCTGTAAGTGGAAATAAAGTACTTTCTAAGTGTTTATCAGCCTCTTATATAAAATACTTTCTAAGTATTTATCAGCTTCTTATTGAAACGTTACTAACAAGGAGATAATGAGGCCTTTAAATATTTGCCTCTGTACTCCCAACAGAATATTTTCAGTATGTTGCATAGACAGATAAAGCTCTGATGTTAGCAATGAGTATTCTCTGCCCAACTCTCATTATGTAGACAGGTTTTCTAGTTAGGAAGACAGCTTTTACTTTCATGCAGTCTTAAATGTTTTATCAGATTTATTTCTAAAGAAAAATATTTTTTTGGATTTAGTATAGAGAAAATGCCAATAAGTTGAATAGGTCTACAAAAGAAAAGTGAAGCTTTTTATTTACCTAGGTAATCATCTGTCTTGATAATAACACAATGCAATGGGCCCTTTAAAAGCTTTTTCCTGCTGTGATTGTCTCATATACCAAATTCAGAATATGTCATATCGAAAAGAATAATAGCATTCTAAGTGGGCCTCTGACTGCCGATTTGCTTTCCTTTTCTGTAGCCTCTCCTGTTTGGGCCTTCCCATTGTTTGATCATTTGTGGTTGATTTTTATGCATTTAGGTGATGATCTTTGAACTGGCTTACCACGTGCAGTCATTTCTCAGTGAGCATAACAAGCCCCCTCCCAAGTCTTTTCACGAAGAAATGCTGGAAAGGCGGGCTCAGGAGGAGCAGCAGAGGCTGTTGGAGGCCAAACGGAAAGAAGAGCAGGAGGTGAGATGCCCTTGTCCATGTCTGTGTGCATGCCAGCCTGGAGAATTGCAAACTACTGTAGGTTTCATCTGTCTCTGCCTACAAACTTATCTTTAAGTTTTGCCCAACCTTTCATTCAAGAAAGGTAGATACATGTGAGAGTATGAAAAAGTGAGCCAGATGTGGTGGCTCACATCTGTAATCCCAGCACTTTGGGAGGCCAAGGCGGGCGGATCACAAGGTCAGGAGATCAAGACCATCTTGGCTAACATGGTGAAACCCCGTCTCTACTAAAAATACAAAAAAGATTAGCCAGGCATGGTGACGGGCACCTGTAGTCCCAGCTACTTGGGAGGCTGAGGCAGGAGAATGGTGTGAACCTGGGAGGCGGAGCTTGCAGTGAGCCGAGATCACGCCACTGCGCTCCAGCCTGGGCCACAGAGCAAGACTCCATCTCAAAAAAAAAATAATATGAGTGATTCCCTCTTGACACTTATCAATACTGCCCCTTAGAGCCCTCAGTCCAGGTCTTAAAGAAATAAAAGAGAAGAGAAAAGAAGCTGTTTAACCAAGGTCTTTTGGAGCTTGCGAGGGTGTACAGGAATTCACTGTGTTTTAGAGGCTATTTTCTTCTTCCCTGTGCGAGACAAGTATCTCATGCCCAAATGAGTAGCAAAAGTCAGATAATAAATTTTTTGTTCAAACATTTAGATGTATATATTATCTTTGATTTAAAGGATTTTAAAAATAAGACAGTTTACATCCTTATGCAAACAGATTAAAGAAAAAATACAAATGGTTACTGTTTGTATTTAAATCAAAGATAATATATGCATCTAAATGGTTACCATTTGTATTTTATAAACTCCTGTTTATATCCTATGCTGACAGTCTAAAGCTTTGTTTAAATATAGGTTTGTTTAAATACAAATAGTTGCCATTTGTATTTAAATCAAAGATAATATATACATCAAATGGTTACCATTGGTATTTTTCTTTAATTTGTTTGCATAAGGATATAAACTCCTGTCTTATTTTTAAAATCTTTTAAATCAAAGATAATATATGCATCTAAATTTCCTTTTTGATTTTAATTTATTTTTCCAAATGTTTAAATTTGTATTTGTTTTTTCTATTTAGTACTTTGATCAACTTATCTAGAGCTTATTTTGATTCAGGTTATTAAAAAAAGCCTAAGTGTATTTTTCTTAGGCATTTTCCTAACACATTTATTAAATAATAATTCTTTAAGTGATTCGTAATACTTCCTTTATATGTTTAAAAATAGTTTAATGTATTTTAATATTAATAGCAAACTTGCAAGAACTGCATAGAAGACAGATAACGTTAAAAACATGTACTTCCATCTAGGACAACTCAGTTAGAAAAGTATAGTGAGGCCAATTGTGGTGTCTCACGCCTGTAATTTGGGAGGCTGAGGCAGGTGGATCACTTGAGGCCAGGAGTTCGAGACCAGCGTGGCCAATGTGGCAAAATCCTATCTCTACTAAAAATTAAAAAATGAGCTGGGCGTGGTGGCTCACACCTGTAATCCCAGCTACTCAGGAGGCTGGGGCACAAGAATTGCTTGAACTCGGGAGGTGGAGGTTGCAGTGAGCCAAGATCATTCCATTGCACTTCAGCCTGGGGGACAGCTAGACTCTGTCTTCAAAAAAAAAAAAAAAAGAAAAACATAGTGAATGGGTGTAATCTACTGTATGATAAGAATGCCACAAACCGTTTAGTTGCCATCAATAAAAAATGTACTTGTTTTGATCCTTCTGTAGTTGATAAGCTTGATGATTGGGTGTTCACACACAGGTGAGATACGCCACCCTTGAACCTTGTTAGGACATCAGCACATTACCCATCTGACATGAAAGCAAAAGAAAGAAAGAAAAGAATTTACTTGTTTTTAAAAAAAATCAAAATACTAGCATTATCCAGAAATATGTAACAGGTTTATCTATAATTATTATAAAGTTGAACTGCCGAAACTTGTTCACTGAAACGTTTTGATTTGCATTAATGCTTTACATCCCCCCATTTATATTAAAAATTCACACATGAATGAAAATAGAAAAACGGCCAATACGTGATTTCTGTCCCCTTTTTCCACTCACAATCATATATGTAGGTACCTTTTGACCCCATGGGAAAAAAATATGTAACATTTAGAACTATTAGGAATAAGAAGATAATTTTTTTTTTGTTTTTTGGGGTGAGGGGAGAATGAAATTTCCCATCATAGTGGATTCTTTTTTTTTTTTTTTTTTTTTTTTGACAGACTTTCACTCTTGTTGTCCCAGGCTGGAGTGCAGTGGTGTGACCTCAGCTCACTACAACCTCCACCTCCCAGATTCCATTGATTCTCCTGTCTCAACCTCCCAAGTAGCTGGGATTACAGGCTTGAGCCACCATGCCCAATCCATTTTGGATTCTTAACCTCGCTCTCCACGTGTGCGTCATGCTAGCTGGATATCTTTCAGCACAATTGTTACGTGTTTGGCATGGATAGATAGCACACGGATTGGTGTTTTCAAAAAGGCCAACCAGATAGGCCTCCCTTGCCTCCTGCAAAGCACCAATAGCTGCACTCTGGAAGCACAGATCTGTTTTAAAATCCTGAGCAATTTCTCTCACCAGATGCTGGAAGGGGAGTTTGTGAATCAATTCGGTGTACTTGTGGTAACGTCTAATTTCCCGGAATGCCACAGTATCAGGCCTGAAACGGTAGATTTCTTCACTCCTCCAGTAGAAGATGCAGTCTTGCAAGCGGCATTTTGTAGCCAGAGGCTTCAACCCAGGAGGCAGAGGTTGCAATGAGCCAGGTGCTTTACCACCTGTGGATTTGTGAGCAGTCTCCTTTGTATTATACAAGCCATAGTATAGAGACCTCCTTACTTACCCACTTCTCCTTCTGCTGGAGTTATAGATGGTGCAGCGGCAGCTGCAGACACAATTCTTAAGTGCATCTTAACTGCTTACCTATACTAGATTCTGTTTGTCAATGATCTGTTCAACTCATCTGTTTTTTCTTGAATCTCTACCACACTCTTTGAATTATTATATCTTTATAATGTTTTAATATCTGACAAATCAAGCCTACCCCCCCCATCCCTTCGTCTTCCATTGTTTTTGTTTCTCAGCCATTCTCACCCATTTATTCTTACAGAAGATCTACAGAATTGCTTTCCCAGAGTCAAAACAAAACAAACCTCCTGGGATTTCTATTGAGTTTTTAAAAACTTACATATTTATTTAGGAAGAATTGGTATCTTCACAGTATTTAGACTTCCCATCCAGGATTGTTTCTTTTTCCAACCAGTACTATTTGTTTTTGTTTTCTGCTTTTTGAATTTTTTTTTTTTTTTTTTTTTTTTTTTTTGTGAGACAGTGTCTTGCTCTGTCGCCCAGGCTGGAGTGCAGTGGCGCGATCTTGGCTCACTGCAGCTCAAGGGATCCTCCCGCCTAAGCTGCCTGCGTAGCTGGGACTACAGGTGTACTCCACTGCACCTACCTAATTTTAAAATTTTTTTGTAGAGACAAGATCTCCCTATGTTGCCAGGCTGGTCTTGAACTCCTGGGCTCAACCAATCCTCCGGCCTCGACCTCTCAAAGTGTTAGGATTACAGGCATGGGCCACCGTGCCCAGCACCATTTGTATATCTATTTTTATCTTTTGGTGAGGCGTTCTAATTTTCTAGATAGTAAGGTCTCTTAAAGTTACTTTTAGCGTTTTGTTCTTAGGTTCTTATGCCTCTTTTTTCATTTTATTTTGTTTCTGCTTCATTTTGTTTATCCTGTGCTTTACATTAACACTGTCTTTTTTAGGTGCCATTGATTTTGTTACTTATTTTCTATTTAAGTGTGTAGCCTAGTTATTGTTGGGAGTTTGTAGTTCTTTTTTTTAATTATTTTTATTTTATTTTATTTTTATTTCTTGAGACAGAGTCTTGCTCTGTTGCCCAAACTGGAGTGCAGTGGTACGATACTGGCTCACTACAACCTCCACCTCTCAGGTTCAAGCGATTCTCCTGCATTAGCCTCCCGAGTAGCTGGGATTATAGGCACCCACCACCATGCCTGGCTAATTTTTGTATTTTTAGTAGAGATGGGGTTTTGCTATGTTGGCCAGGCTGGTCTCAAACTCCTGACCTTGTGATCCATCCACCTTGGCCTCCCAAAGTGATGGGATTACACGTGTGAGCCACCGCGCCCTGCTGGGAGTTTGTAGTTTTTATTATTGTCCTTGTTGTTAGGAAGGCTAATTTTTATTAGAAGATAGTGATTATTTAGCTAACAATTTTGTTTTCATCTACTGCTATAGCTACCTATAAGTTTGAGGTATGTTTTTACATGTTGTATTATTGCTATTATGGTTTTTGGTGAATCTCTTAATAGTTTTGATATTTATAATCTGGAATTTTAGAGGAATAATACAAAATAGAGATCAAAACACCACTTTTAACATTGAGAAAGCTGGGCCAGGCGTGGTGGCTCAAGCCTGTAATCCCAGCACTTTGGGAGGCCGAGACGGGCGGATCACGAGGTCAGGAGATCGAGACCATCCTGGCTAACACGGTGAAACCCTGTCTCTACTAAAAAAATACAAAAAACTAGCCAGGTGAGGTGGTGGGCGCCTGTAGTCCCAGCTACTCGGGAGGCTGAGGCAGGAGAATGGCGTGAACCCGGGAGGCGAGGCTTGAAGTGAGCTGAGATCCGGCCACTGCACTCCAGCCTGGGCAACAGAGCCAGACTCCGTCTCAAAAAAAAAAAAAAAAAAAAAAAAAAAAATTGAGAAAGCTGATTGGAAAATGCAGGTGATTAAAGAATGGCAGGTAGGTGTGGTACTTGGGCCATGGCCACCCCAGGTCCAGGCATTGAGGCTTGCTCAGCCCACCTTCACCAAGCTGACCTAGATCCCCATGGCAGAGAGCAGGCACAAGTGCTTGTTCTCTGCAGATAGACAGATATCAAACAGGAGGGGCTAAGACAAATGTGAGAAGAAGTGAGAAGCCAACAGTGTTGCTGTAGTGGAAGTCTCCTGCATGTGGAAACATGAAGAATGGGGAGTAAATGCCCCTCCCCACACATTCTCAAACCTGTTTAAATGGGAATGCCTATTGCATAAGAACTCTGATAAAACTGATAGAACTGCAGTTTGTACTAAGATGCTGTATTTTAAGATCTCTTAGGAAAAGAGGGTTTGAATTATTGAAAGTTAAAAGATTTTTCTGTAGTTCCATAATTTATATGTTGTATAGATTTCAGAGATTGCCTTTTGATGATGGTTTGATTTATTTCAGCAACGTGAAATCCTACATGAGATCCAGAGAAGGAAAGAAGAGATAAAAGAAGAGAAAAAAAGGAAAGAAATGGCTAAGCAGGTACCCTATCAACTCCATCATAATAAAATAATTTACATTTTGCAAAACAAAGTGTTTTTATTTCCACTGATGACATCTGTGTTACTGTCAGTAATACAAAATAAAATGAAGCACTAAAAATAAATAAATATTCACCATGTATTTCAGACTCCCCAAATAGGTGGCAAAATCTAGAGTTTTATGTTGTCAGTAGATGATTTAGACTTACATAATTACTATAATTTATCAAATGAGGGAAGGAAGAGATTGCGGCTTTAATAATTAACTTGGACTAAAATTGTTTCTTTTTGAGACAGAGTCTCGTTCTGTTACCCAGGCTGGAGTGCAATGGCAAATATCTCAGCTCACCGTAACCTCCACCTCCCAGGTTCAAGCAATTCTTGTGCCTCAGCCTTCCGAGTATTTGAGATTATAGGTGTGTGCCACTACGCCTGGCTAATTTTTGTATTTTTTAGCAGAGATGGGGTTTCGCCATGTTGGCCAGGCTGGTCCTTAACTCCTGGCCTCAAGTGATCCACCCACCACCACGGCCTCCCAAAGTGTTGGGATTACAGGTGTGCGCCACCGCACCCGACCAAGAATTCTTAATACCTGGAAAATAAAATGATTTGTTGATACTGAAGAGGGAATAGAAACCATATGGAGCTGCCTGAAATTTCATTCAGTGATGAAAAAGAGTTATTCAACAGAGCAGATTTAAAAGGCAGTGGTGAAAAAGGATAGAGTACTTTTTCCTTTATTTTTCCTGAGTCTAGCTCAAGCAAAAAACCAGTCAGACATGTTTGGAGAAATTCAGATAAAATGTTACTCATTCTCTTTTACATAATTATAGCATTAAACTTAAGGGACACGATGTGGTAGCAGGAAGCAGGAAGCTGAAGCACAAGCAAGCTTCCCCTGGTTTAAAGCTTCAGCTTTTCTACTGCCTTGCTCTGTGACCTTGGCAAGGTGACATTCTCTGTGACTCCCTTTACTTGTCCCTTAAAATGGGACTGATAATGCCTTTCTTTCTGTCTTGTATAATCACTTCCACAGACAAGTGTACTGCCCTATGTGAAACTAAACCTGCGTAGAAACGTAAGATGAGATCCCCGTTTCCACCAGTGCTCCTGTCTTGCGCCTGACCTGCCTTCCTGTCAGCCACTCTCTACCTTCTCTTTGATTCCCCCTTCTTCTGTTCATCTCCTATTACTCTTCTCCCTAACTTTTTACACTATTGCAAGATTCTAAGCATTTTCATTTATAAAATTTACATTTTCTTGAAACCCAAACCTGGACTTCAGTTTTTGAGCCAGTACATTTTTAGGCATTAACGTTTTTTTAATTTTATTTTTTAATGACAAATAATAGTTGTATGTATTCATGGGGTATATAGTGACGTTTTGATACATGTAATGTATAGTGATCAGATCAGGGTAATTAGCACATCCATCATTGCAAACATTTATCATTTCTTTGTGTTGGAAACATTCAATGTCCTCCTTCTAGCTATTTTAAACTATTAAAAGTTGAGTTCAATTTTATTTCACTTGTAAACATTCAGCTTAAAATTTGCATTCTATGCTGAATTAATAATTATGTACCATGATTGTCTTCCATTTGTGACTTACATCTAAAGTAGGTTTTACTTTTCTTGTTCTAGGAACGTTTGGAAATTGCTAGTTTGTCAAACCAAGATCATACCTCTAAGAAGGACCCAGGAGGACACAGAACGGCTGCCGTTCTACATGGAGGCTCTCCTGACTTTGTAGGAAATGGTAAACATCGGGCAAATTCCTCAGGAAGGTCTAGGTAAGTCCCTGGGATTTCTGATCTGGGAGAATGAAAGATGTAGAAGGATTTCACTACATTAAAGATGTAGTGAAATTTGATGGAAATTTAAGGCGATAGTCTTAATAACTTTTTTTAAACCTTATATATCTTAATATATTAGCAATATATTGAGTATATTTTTAGCAATATGAAACAAAATTGCATTTAACACTTTCCAAGTATCTATCATGAATCTAGTTTTGTTGCTCATTCCCTTTTTTTTTTTTGAGACGGTGTCTCACTCTGTCACCCAGGCTGGAGTGCAATGGCGTGGTCTCAGCTCACTGCAACCTCTGCCTTCTGGGTTCAAGCGATTCTCCTGCCTCAGCCTCCCAAGTAGCTGGGACTACAGACATGTGCCACCACACCCGGCTAATTTTTGTATTTTTAGTAGAGTCAGGGTTTCACTATGTTGGCCAGGCTGGTCTTGAACTCCTGACCTCGTGATCCACCCGCCTCGGCCTCCCAAAGTGCTGGGATTACAGGAATGAGCCACTGCACCCAGCCTCATTCCCCTTTATAACAGCCTATAACCATCACAAACTTGCCTTAGTACGATTTGATTTAACATTTAATAACTTAAATTCAGTAAGTGATTTTAAAAATTTTCTTCCATTTGAGTCATCATCATCCAGTGTTTCAGTCTACAACGCATTAGGTCCCACCACAGATGTAAGGAGTGCCTGAAAATGAGCACAGGTGGGACATCTGTTACGTGAGAGCAGGAACCCCAGTTGGTTACCAGGGGTCCCCTCCCTAGTACTGAGGTGGGCTCCTGGGCTGTTCCCTGTCACCACTGGTCACTTAAAAGATACTACTTGTTCTATATCTTTTTCACTGAAGAATTGTGACTTTGCTCTCTATTTGCTGTGGCCCCTGTAGACCAGAAAGGAATTTTAGTGCAGAAACCGTTTATGAGTGGGGTGGGTTACTAAATAGTGTGGGGACTTCAGCCTTCATTGTATGTTTAAATTATCTCTTGTGAGACTCTGAGCAGAACTTAAAATCACCACTTTGCTTCTGTGAAAAGAAACATTTTAGGCACCAAACAAGATTTATATAAACTTCTGTATGGTTTGTTTATTAGAAGGAACCATTTTAGTTCTTTCCCTAATTATCTACTATTAAAAAAACAGTTCAGAAATCATTTTGACACTAATGTTTACCTACTATTAGGGTTAACTAAAGTTTTTAAAAATACTGTTTCTGGTAACCATTCCTTTTTAAGATTATAACTCCTTCCCAATTTAAATTATTTTTGAATCTGGGCATCCAATAAGCAACAGAGTTTGAAGTTGTCAGAGAATTTCACTAGGAAATATCTAACAAATTTTTATTGTATTAGAACCCTTGAATTAAATCAATGATATAAATAAGTCTTTTCAGATACATGGAAAACGATTGTTTTAAGTTTAAACATTTCTATTTTTGTGGCTGACTATAAACAGTGAATCCAAGGTTAGGCTTGTTTTTGAGATCAAAGATAGCCTGCTGGGCATGGTGGCTCATATGTATGATCCCAGCACTTTGGGAGGCTGGGGTTGGAGGATCACTTGAGCCCAGGAGTTCAAGACCAGCCTGGGCAACAAAGCTCCTTCCCATCTCAGAGCCTCTGCTGACCCCTCTGCCGGGGCTACTCTCCCTCTGGCATTTTGCTTGGTGAGCTCCTTCTCATTCAGTTCTCCCCTCAAATGCGACCTTCTCAGGGATGCCTTCCTGAGCCCCCCTCTACCCTATTTCCCTACTTTGTCCCTTGCTCTCCAATTCTCTGTTTTATTTTTTACATAACACTTAGCACTTGCTGAAATTGTTATTCACTTGTTTGTTTTGGAATGTGAGGTCTGTGAGAGCAAAGCCCTTGTCTGTGTTTTCCTCAAAGCCTGTAACAGTGCCTGGAAGACACGTGGTAGATGCCTGGTAAACATCTGATGCAGGGAGGGAGTAAGGAAGGGAAGACGACACAGGGAAAGTGGTACACTGTGTTTCTGGTGTTTGTAGAGTCTACAGCCTCTTTAACCAGGGCAATTTTGCTTCTCTTGACCTGTGGGGCATGTGAAAAACCAGTGAGGTTTTATTTAACAAAAGATTTTCACTGCTGAAAAGAAGAGAAAGAGAGAAAAGAAAACCACTCACTATTCTAGTGGAAAGAACGTAAAGGCCTGATACTCAAAGGCTTTTCACTGATGAGTCTTTGCCTTTGTTGAAGAACTTTATTTTCTATCCTTCAAGCTTTCTTTTCCCACCTTGAAGGATTCACTTTTTCAAATATTAAGGTAAAAATCAAAAAACATAAAATTAGCCATTTCAATGTGTACAGTTCAGTGTGAGGCTATATTTGTGAAGTGCAGACTTAGTCCCCCTAACCCCCTGCCTTGCTTCCAGGATGTTGCTCCTGAGAAGTGGGCAATTTGAATTTTGTAGGAGAAACAAAACTAAAAACCAAAAAACCTCTATAAAATAGCTCATGGTAGAAAATTGCCTTCACATATTCGGACTTGCTGTCTTTGCCAATTACCATAGTGTAGCCCAGAATCTAGAATATATCACCTATTTATATCCACCATCAACAGGATTAGGTTATCTAGTTTGTTTTCGCTATCCTAAAGCCAGGTGTGGCAACTGCTGGCTCCTCATCCTTACAGAGAAGAGATCATTAAGGGCATAAGACATGGGATTGTCTCCGCTCTCCGCAAAAAACTGGGGAACCATCGAAGTATAAAGATGTAGGGGAGAGGGGATCCTCGATATGTCTCTCCAGACATGGTCCTCTG
Organism: Macaca thibetana thibetana; assembly: GCF_024542745.1. Taxonomy (NCBI): domain Eukaryota; kingdom Metazoa; phylum Chordata; class Mammalia; order Primates; family Cercopithecidae; genus Macaca; species Macaca thibetana. The sequence continues at coordinate 124,348,662 of NC_065584.1, forward strand.
TTGTTCACTTTCTCTGGTTGGTTCCATGGAGGCATAGACTGGTTTACCTCAAATTAAACAATACCAGGAATTCTTACTAACGTTGTCTCTACAAAGTGGCTCTGAGTTTCAAATTAAGGGACCTAGAGCTAGCATTTTCTGTGGCATCTTGGTGAGTTAGGCAGGAAGGTGAGACTATCCCTGCCACTGTGTCTCAGATGAGATCCTCTTTCTCCATCCTGCCCCTTCATCTACACATTGATCATATTGGTAGAGCAATCTTTTGAATGGTAGCCCAATTCTCAAGTCCCCACTTGAAAAATTGCCATCTCTCTTCTTGCCACTTGGTTTAAAAAAAAAAAAAAAGATTATCCTTTTTTCTTTTTTCAGGTATCAAGTTCCTAGCTGCCTAATTTAGTCATCTAAAATTGTATTATGTTTAATTCTCTGTTCTTTTTAAAGACCTAGATTAATACTATTTGGTAATTTTATTTGAAACACCCTTCATCTATATAGGTTGGGAACTGCCACAGTTACTTGGCAAAACTGATAACATGGGTGATATCTCTAATATTATATTGCAAACCTCATGAACATCCATAGTCTAGAATAGATCGTTGCTGATGAGACCAGAGTCATAACTTCTGAACACCATTTGTTTGCATTGGAATGGCTGTTTCTGCTGGAGTACAGAAGCTGTTTTACTTAGGAATGGATTCAAATCCGAAAGGTTGTTCCAAACCCAGTTCTTGATGAGTCCCGAGTAGACAGTATAAGCATCCAATATATATGAATCTTTTTGGCGAAAACAATAGACATTGATGACATTGCACTTGTCTCTTTATTCCTTCTTTTCAAACTCTGTGATTTAGCTTTTTATCCTTCAGAATTGTTTCTGCTACAAACTATGCCATGCAGCATGTACCACATTTGTCCTTTTCTTACTTTCACTTTTAAGATTATGTCTACTTTTCCTTCAGTACTAATTATTCCTTAATCTTACAGCCATCAACACTCATTGTGTTTGTGCTTGAGTCATAATAGGATGATTCACATTCTAAAACACCTTAAAACCAAGCATTTACACATTGTAAACTAAAGAACAGAAAGATGGCCTAGACTAAAATGACCATTAGCACCATCTGCTGAGGAGGCCAGAGCTGATGCAGAGATGCTTCTGCATAATTTATGTTACTAAGTCTGGCATGTAATTTTGAACCTTTCCTTTTATCCTTTTCTTCATAAATCTCAGTGTGTTCCTAGTTGCACATGTAACTTTAGAAGTAGAAATTTGAACAGAACTACAACGTATTTGTTATTTTTTGATGTTTAGAATATGCAGACATGGGTCAGGCGCAGTGGCTCACACCTGTAATCCCAGCACTTTGGGAGGCTGAGGCAGGCGGATCACGAGGTCAGGAGATTGAGACCATCCTGGCTAACACGGTGAAACCCCGTCTCTAGTAAAAATACAAAAAAATTAGCCGGGCGTGGTGGCGGGCGCCTATAGTCCCAGCTACTCAGGAGGCTGAGGCAGAAGAATGGCGTGAACCCGGGAAGTGGAGCTTGCAGTGAGCCAAGATTGCACCACTGCACTCCAGCCTGGGTGACAGAGTGAGACTCCATCTCAAAAAAAAAAAAAAAAAAAAAGAATATGTGGACATATGTGTGGTGTAAGATATCTGTATCATAATACATAATCTTGTCACCAGTGTGGGAGGGTTTTGAGGAAAGAGAGGATGTGTAGGATTGGAAGCAGAAAGACCAGATAATAACAGAGTATTGCATGTGTCCAGGAGAAAGTTGGAGATGAACTAAACAGGGCAGGGGAAACAGAGAGGAGAGGGTCGTACTTGAAGACCAATTCGATGCAGATCTAGGAACCCACGGAGACTCACAGGTGACCTGTGAGACAGAATGGATGATTATGCCTCTAACCAAAATTAGAGAGCCAGGAAAATCAGGTTTAGAGCGAGTGGAGGGAGGTGGCAGTTTTACTGACATTGCAATGGTGTGAGGGGTAAATAGTGCAGAAGTGGAGACAGCAAGTGCAGGAGTGTGACTATGAGGGGTGACGGGGTGGGTGGTGCCGGGCTGACAGAGGGGAATGTGTGGATCAGAGAGATTTATAGGCTGGGGGGAGGGAGCCCAGAGAGAGGGGCTGATTGAACATACAGGAGAAATGGACTAACTAATAGACTAAGATCCCAGAGGAGACCTCTGTAGGGGATGGAACTGAGGACAGGAGTAGCCATCCTTCCTCAAAGTCACTCACAAAGAATGAATAGTGCCAATGCCAAGTAACTTTATAGGTGGAACAATAGAAATTGTGGACTGCATTCCTCATTGCGTCATGTAATCAGTGAAAGTAAAAGTCAAAATCATGCTGAGAATGAGAGGGTGATCTCTCTAGAGAGCCGTCCATGCACTTCCTCAAAGTGTTTCTGGTAAGTGTTCAATCCTGACCATCGAGAGGTCTCTCCCTTACCTCTCCCCTGCACCGTCTCCCCTAATTTATTATTTTTGCATTACGATCTAGTTTCTTAGCTATTGCTCCCCACCAGGAAAAAAGTACAAAAACAGAAAGAGAGGAGAGGTTGGGTTTTAAGTGTTTCGGAGAAGTCATGGAAGGGAATGATGGCAATATCTACCAAAGACAAGCAAGAGAAGGAATGTGCACTCAATGACTGGAGGCCCAGTTGGAAACCAGGAATTTGTGGCAGCTCCAACCCCCTCTGTTCTGCAGCTTTCTCCAGATGTGCATGTGCATGGGAATGAAGCAATGTGGGATACATGTGGAATTGATCTAAATCACTGCTGACCAGTAGAACTTTTTCTGATAATGGAAATGATCTGTATCTGTGCTGTCCAATATAGTAGCCACTAGCCATGTATGGCTATTGAGTACTTAAATGTGGCTACTGCACTTGAACTGAATTTTCAGTTTTATTTTAGTAGCCACAGCGTTGGGCAGCACAGACCTGGAGTTAAGGGTTTGTGGTTTTCATGTGGAGAAGATGACGATGGGAAGTGGGGAAACGAATGCCTTTTTCATTAGCACCTCCTACTCAATTCCCAGTAGAAACAGATGTTAGACTGTGAGTGGGCTGATAAACAGTAACAACAAACAGGAGAAAACGGGGGAGCATTCTTGCCTATGTTAATCTATAACATTCCTATGTTCATCTTAAAGAAAAAAATGATTGTTCAAACGTATTGTTTGAATTTGTTTTTAAAGGCGAGAACGACAGTATTCGGTATGTAATAGTGAAGATTCTCCTGGCTCTTGTGAAGTTCTGTATTTCAATATGGGGAGTCCTGATCAGCTCATGGTACACAAAGGGAAATGTATTGGTAAGTAAACTAACAAAATCTATTTATATTATTGTAATGGCAAAAGTTAATCACGAAGGAATGGGATAGATTAGACACTATGGCATTCAGACCAGTGCAGTCCGAGGAAGACCATCAAACTGGTAGTCATTCTGGCTCCCATCCTTAATGACTGGAATGAGAAGTCACTCAGGTTTCCCCTCATGTCAGATGGAAATAAAAACCTGTGTTTTTGGCTGGGTGCAGTGGCTCCCGCCCATAATCCCAATACTTTGAGGGGCCGAGGTGGGAGGATTGCTTGAGCCCAGGAGTTCAAAGCTGCAGTGAGCCATGATCAAGCCACTGCACTCCAGTGTGAGTGACAGAATGAGACCCTGTCTCAATAAAATAAAATGAAATTTAAAAACCTGTGCTCTTGGAAATATTATTAAAGTAAAGATAATTTTAAATCTGTCATTATAATTATCAAAGCTTATTGAAACAAAAACGTAATTAAAATATTAGTAAGAATTTTGCATCATATACATCTAATGCTAATAAAATATGTGTAACAAAATGCATTCTAATGCCTATTACCTTTTTTGTTGTTGAGACAGGGTCTTGCTCCATCACCTAGGCTGGAGTGGTACAGTGGCACAATCATAGCTCACTGTAACCTCAAACTCCTAGGTTCACTCAATACTCCTGCCTCAGCCTCCTTAGTAGCTAGGACTACAGTAACGCCTGTGGTCTTTATTGACCAGATCTCATTTTCTTAAGTGGATATCCATCCATTTGGCTGTTTCCTGCCTGGCATGTTATACCTGACCAGGAAGACCACCTTATTTTCTATATGCCTTATTTAGAAGTTTTGTCTACTCATGGCTATTTGGAATGAAGCTGGTTCAGCAAATCAGAATTTGAATTGCTCATACTAAAGTCAAGTTTTTGATGTCTCTTCCTTTGCCCTAAATGTGCGTCATCTTTACCTAGCCTTACAGATAAAACCAGGAATTGGTATAGAAATCTTTGTACATGGTGAATTTGTCAATTAACTTTAATTTTCAATCCCGTGAATATTTTTGCCCGAGGTAACAGGTAGCCAAATTATGTGAATTGAGTTTCTTTTGGCATCTTTTCCCCTTCCTCTTTAAGGAGATACAAATAAGCAAAAGAGTTGCCAGGGAGGAGGCAGCAGGTGGAGGGAGAAGAAACCAAACTTCTCAATAATCTATGAGCTGGATACTTAGCCTTGGCAGACAAACAGCAGCCTGGATAGTAGAGGATCCTGCACATACACAGAGCAGCCGTATTTAGACAAAGGAATCATTGGGCGGGTTCGAGACCTTGGTAGTGGTGGTTGGCTTTGGACCTGAGACTGTCCTTGACTCAGACATTTCAGATTCACGAAGTGACAACATAGAACTCACTACTTCCAATAACCTGGGGAAATCAAGAAGGCAAATTAATACAATTCTTCTTACCTTAACTTGGTCTCTTATTCTCACTGGTACTCATTAGACAGATTCACCATAGTTAATACCCTTATTAGGAGGCACATTTTCAGTTGGAGAATTTTTAATAAAATCACCAAGTAAATTATTTATTTTGTTTTCTCACAGTGGGTCTGATTTTTTAAATATGCCCTGTCTATGAATTGTTTCCATAAAAGATTACTAATTTTTTATTTTTGGTGAAGTATTTTTATAAAAAACAGTATTTGTTTTTCATTTTAAAGTTGTTAGAACTAGAGAGAAGAGAGCACTTACTTATAGATATGGCTACAGCACTATAGAGACTGTCTGCATGAACCATCATTGTGGGCATATCCCAGAGTTTGAGTTAGAGTTCTCTTGATAATATATTTTCCCTTATCCTCATCACAGTATATTCTTTTGTCCCTTTTATAATCCCTATCGTGAAAAACTGACAAGAAGAGGCTGGCAATACTAAAATTATAATTTTTTAAACCCCAGCAACTATGAAATGCCTGCCTTGTCCCAATTAGGGAAACAAATATTGCAAAACACTGTACTGCATAATATACAAATTTAATTAGGCTTTATGTAAATAACTTCATACTCCATCCCATAAACATTTAATGCCTTGTGTTTCTAGTAGACTGCTTAGATCCCACATTTCTTAGGTTGCTTCCTTTGGTTGACAAATTTTTAAACAGCAGGATTTTTCCCCTTAGGCAAAGACTGTCAGGAGTTATTTATGACTAACATAATAGATCATTTTAATTAAAATCTCCAAATTATCAGTATTCCCATGAAGTAAAAACTGCTTCTCAGGTAAGAAGTCAAAGTGAGCTAGTTCAGCCATATTTTTCCAAAGTATTTTTGCTGAGACATCTTTATCATATATACACAGGTTACTTCACTTTTGATTATTCAAATAGAAAAGATAAGTATCAAGGTCTCTTTAAAAATTTGTTTTCATTATGAAGATAGTATAGCATCATGGAAAACTATTACTTATATAAGAGAAAAAGGCAGAATACCATGTATCAGGGGTTATCAGCTGGGGGCAATTTTGTAGCCTGGGGGACATTTGGTGATGTCTGCACACGTTTTTGATGGCTAACACTGGGGCCAGGGTGCTATTGGCATCTAGTGGGTAGATACCAGGATTGCTACTAAAATCCTACAGTGCACAAAACAGCTGCCTACAACAAAGATTACCTGGTCCAAAATGTCATAGTGTCAAGGTGCTACATATGTGCTATGATATGGTAAATTATGGGGTAAAGGAGAATAGAGGGAACTAAAAGAAAAATAAAACAAATGGTAATTTTTTTTCTCCTTTTCCAGTTTTTTAGAATTTTCTATTATTGTTTTAATGAAAATAGAGATTTTTATAAGAAAATTTTTGGTGTTACAGAATTTAGCTCTCCCTGTGTGAGAACCATATGACTATCACTAAATAAATGTGTCTCATTTTCTAGCTTCAAATCTAAACTGACATCTCTTGTTCTTTCCTTCCAAAGCATTGACCAGTTTGTATTTACTGAGCATATTCAAATTTTGCATTTAGAAAGTCATAGATGTATTCAGATTTTCAAATTACTGTTTTACTGCGCACACTAATCTACGTTAATCTCAATGACTTGTTCTCTATTTTCATATTCTTTCTGTCATTTTAGTTGGTATTTAGCTGTATGAGGGTACACCAGTAGACACAGTCAGCAAAGGTAAACTCGTTATGAAAATAACATTGTGCATAATGGCTAGTAGTATAAAACACTGGTCTCTTTTGTTTTTGAGACAGAGTCTTGCTCTTGTCGCCCAGGCTGCAGTGCAATGGTGTGATCGAGGCTCACTACAACCTCCACCTCCCAGGTTCAAGTGATTCTCGTGCTTCAGCCTCCCAAGTAGCTGAGACTCCAGGTGCCTGCCACCAAACCTGGCTAACGTTTTTGTATTTTTAGTAGCGAGGGGGTTTCACCATGTTGTCCAGGCTGGTCTCGAACTCCTGACCTCAGGTGATCCATCTGCCTTGGCCTTCCAAAATGCTGGGATTACAGGTGTGAGCCACTGCACCTGGCCAAACATTGATTCTTTATTTGTCTGATACTAAGATCTCATTGTTGATTCTTGCCCCTTATAAAAAATTATTTTAGGACTCAGGGTATATTGCTAAAATATCAAAAACTGTTTACAAAAGAGCATTATTACATAAAGTCATATTTTCCATAGTTAGCACATGGTATCCATTGTTGAACTAAAGAATGTGTATTACCCCCTCCCTTCTTTCCCCCCACAGAAAACGTATCAATGGAATTTAATTATACTTTCTGTTTAATGTGCAGGCGGTGATGAACAACTTGGGAAATTAGTCTACAATGCTTTGGAAACAGCCACTGGCGGCTTTGTCTTGTTGTATGAGTGGGTCCTTCAGTGGCAGAAAAAAATGGGTCCATTCCTTACCAGTCAAGAAAAAGAGAAGATTGATAAGTGCAAAAAGCAGGTAAACATTCAAGGTGGCTGACTGAGCAAAAGGCCTATTCTCAGGCTTTAGGAGATGACAGAACAAAATAGCCCTGCGTTTGATTGTCCTGCAAAGATGATCCAGAGCAGTATGAGAACTGTTTGACCAGAGAACACCGTGAAGGACCAGTACCTCTTTGCCCCTTGCTTCTGGTTTCAGAACTTTCACAACATGGTCAAAGCACTTCTAGCTGCCTTCTTAACCTCCTTTCTCAGCCCTTAGTATGGCATTAACAGTCATCTTTCCAACTGGGACTAAATACTAGTTAAAAATTGGGGTTTTTTGCAATTCTTCTTTTCCCTACTCTTGAAATACTGCTTCAGGGCTGGGTGTGGTGACTCATACCTGTAATCCCAGCACTTTGGGAGGCCGAGGTAGGAGGACTACTTGAGCCCAGGAGTTTGAGACCAGCCTGGGCAACATGGTGAAACTCTGTCTCTACAAAAAATTTAAAAATTAGTGGGCATGGTGGCACATACTTGTGGTCCCAGCTACTTGGGAGGCTGAGGTGGGATAATTGCTTGAGCCCAGGAGGTTGAGACTGCAGTGAGCTATGTTCATGCTACTGCACCGCAACCTGGGTGACAGAGCAAGACCCTGTCTCCAAAAAAAAGAAAAGTACTGCTTCAAAACTGAATTTTGGGGGACTGGAGGATTTTTAAGTTAATTTATAAATTAATGATTTATAACCAAGCATAAGGAGAACATTCACTATTGCATATTATAGTATTACATAATAACAAGGTTTACAAAAATCGTAGATAAGCATGGTGTTCAGAAATGTGTGTGTATTTAAGTATAGAAAGAAAACCGAAAGTAAATGTGACAAAATCTTGAGTTATCTTTGTGTGGTGACCAGATAGATAACATGTGGGTATTTTCTATCAAACTAATTTTTTAAATGTTGACAGTGATCTTTATTAAATCAGAAAAGTTTTTTTTTTTTTTTCTATCTTCAACCTTAACTCCTCTTTGCCATGTGAGGTTCTGAGGATTAGGATGTGGACATCTTTGAGGAGCCATTATTCTGCTGCTCAAATTGTATACTGTATTTTTAAAAACCCAAATACAAAGCTAATCAGAAAAGGTTATTTTTAAATTAAAGTTTGTTTTCTTCTGGTGGCCATACCTCAAACGAATTTTATTTTAAAAACTGTTCACTAATTCCATAGTATATGCATAGTAGGTTTTGAGATTAGAGAATTTGAGAATTAACTAAATTTTTTCCATCTTTATGAACTATTAGGTTGACCATATGGTTTGGGGAGAATTCAGTTCAGGGCATATTTGTTCTCCTCTCATTTGAAAGTGTATTTTCTATCAAATACTTCATTTTTGTTTTTGGTTTTTTGTTTTTGGTTTTGGTTTTGGTTTTTTTTGCCTCCCTTGTGTGATCAAATACTTCACTTTTGAAATGAAACCCAAGTTAATGTTGATTGGCCCAATATATTTTTTTTTTTTTTTAACTTATCAGATTCAAGGAACAGAAACAGAATTCAACTCACTGGTGAAATTGAGCCATCCAAATGTAGTACGCTACCTTGCAATGAATCTCAAAGAGCAAGACGACTCCATCGTGGTGGACATTTTAGTGGAGCACATTAGTGGGGTCTCTCTTGCTGCACACCTGAGCCACTCAGGCGCCATCCCTGTGCATCAGCTTCGCAGGTACACAGCTCAGCTCCTGTCCGGCCTTGATTATCTGCACAGCAATTCTGTGGTGCATAAGGTCCTGAGTGCATCTAATGTCTTGGTGGATGCAGAAGGCACCGTCAAGATTACGGACTATAGCATTTCTAAGCGCCTTGCAGACATTTGCAAGGAGGATGTGTTTGAGCAAACCCGAGTTCGTTTTAGTGACAATGCTCTGCCTTATAAAACGGGGAAGAAAGGAGATGTTTGGCGTCTTGGCCTCCTGCTGCTGTCCCTCAGCCAAGGACAGGAATGTGGAGAGTACCCTGTGACCATCCCTAGTGACTTACCAGCTGACTTTCAAGATTTTCTAAAGAAGTGAGTATCACTGAGATTCTCTCTAATAGCACTTTAACTCCTGTACTTTTGATTGTGCTGGAGTGTGCCAGACATCTAAGTGATATGGAAGCTGAAAAGTGAGGAACAGGACTTCATTCTTTGCTCTTCCAGTCCTGTCCTAGTCTTATATGTTCTGCTTTCTCACGTAGGTTTGTGATTCTCTTAACTACCACATTCTCTGAAATTCACTTGGAATTCACACTTGATTTTCAAACTCCTTTTGGGGGACTGCTGGTATACTCTTGGAAGTCAATAGAGATTGTTACGGTGAGAAATGCCCTAGGTGTTCCAAATACTGACCTTTGCTCTGGTTCCTAAAGGGTCAAAGACGAGGCTTCTTGCTTCAGTAATAGCTTTGGGAGTGAGATTCTGCCCCTTGTGCTTCTTAACCATTCTTCATTGGCTGTCTCATTCAACTAAGTTGTAGAATCCAAATAAATTACTTACTCTAGCTAGAGAATTTTCAATACCTGTAAATCACAGGTGCATGTTTAATTACAAAGCCAAGTTTTATCCTGTTTGGGAGAACCTTTCTTGAGATGTTTCCTCAGGCCTAACATGTTTGTCCAGGTCCTTCACTTAAGTGTTTTCGAATTTAGTGCTGCCTCTGTTTTCAGTCCAAGCCACAGCTAAGTTCTCTCAGTTTCTGTTAATTGGGAGGTAAGATCCCTTCAGTCTGGATTTTTCCAGATGCTCCTCTTGTCCAGCTGTCCTGCAGGAGTTGACCTGGGCTGGTTTCTTCCATTTCTGATGCTCTTTGTTTTTTACCTTCTTTTTCCCAATCATTTGCTTTTATTCACTTCTTCCATTTGCAACATTTATTTTACCCTTCACATTTCTTTCCTATTCCATCTATCCCAGTAGCCAGTTGGCCTGGGTTACACTGTTATGCCCTGTCACTGATGATCTTACCATTATAGATGTGAAAGTAGCTGCATTTGTGTTTGAATGAGATTGTTTTTGTGTAAAGTGAATATGAGATATATATATACACACACACACATACACAGTTGTGGAAAGGGGCCAACTTTGATTCTTTGTGTTGGTTTTGCTCCTTAAAGTGTATGAAAATATTAAGATTTCTAAAGAAATCTTTTATGGTATCTTTTTAATGCAATGGAACTTTAAAAGTATTTATTTAAATGCACCCTAACAATGAGGTTGGCTAAAATGACAAATATGATGATAGAATCACAGATGGAAAGTTTCGTTTCCATCTTCACAATGTCACCTTTAGTGTTCTGCCTTCTTCATTGATGAAGAGTAATTTAGTCAAGGTTAGCAATAGCGTTGTGTATTGTTATAAACAGCACTGGGAGGTTTAAGTAGAAGTACCTTTCCTTTCCTGTTTAGTAGCAAAATGAATGGGCTCGGTAGCTAAAACTTTCCTAGTTTTCTTCTTAAATAACTCTACGCTCTGTCAATTTCAAACTCGAGATCACACAATTTCTTTTTTTTTTTTTTTTTTTTTTTTTTTTTTTGAGATAGAGTCTCGCTGTGTCACCCAGGCTGGAATGCAGTGGTACAATCTTAGCTCACTGCAAGCTCCGCCTCCCAGGTTCACGCCATTCTCCTGCCTCAGCCTCCCAAGTAGCTGGGACTACAGGTGCCCACCACCATGCCCGACTAATTTTTTGTATTTTTAGTAGAGACAGGGTTTCACCGTGTTAGCCAGGATGGTCTCGATCTCCTGACCTTGTGATCCACCCGCCTTGGCCTTGCAAAGTGCTGGGATTACAGGCGTGAGCCACAGCTCATGGTCTTCTTATTCTTTTAACAAGATTTTTCTTTAGAATATTTTGTATACTCCTCTCCCTGGAGTGGTTTGATAGACTGTGGTTGGTTAAGGAGCTGCCAAGAACTGTTTTAGGAACTTTGCTGTCCAGCCCTAGTTAACAAAAGAAAAACACCATTCACAAAGAATGAAAACAGCAACCTTCCATTTGTAGTTATATTTTTACATATTGTTGAACACCCTTTGGAGAAAGATTTTGTTTCAAATCAGCCTCTGTGATGGGTAAGACTCTGGAGTCAAAACATCTGGGTTCAGGTCCCACCTCTATGCCCTACTGGCTGAGTGACTTAACCCCCTGCCCTGCGTTTCCTCCTCTGTGAAACTGGGATAATAGCACTGCCCACCTCATGAGGTGGTTGTGAGGATTAAATTAGTTAACACCCATAAAGTTTCTGGCACTTGGCCCAGACTGAGTCAGTGCTGGTTTTCATCACCATCCTCAGGAGTGAGAACTATGAAGAAATGTGGATGCCGCCAGGCGTTTTACCCCTTTTTGTTCAAAGCTGAGCCTTTTCTATATACGGCTACCCTGTTGCCAAAATTATTGGTTCAGAGAAGTTCATTTTTAAAGTGAGATCTTGGTGGCTATAAATCTCTTAAAAATACTGTGCATTCTAGGTAGGCGTTAACATTTTTCTGATCCAGATTTTCTTTCAAGTTAATAGCATTTATGTCACAGTTGAGTTACAGTTGATAATGCACTTCAGAAACCCAACAGGGCATATATAGGGATGCTCATTGCAACATTTTGTGAAAATGTGAAAAATTGGAAATAATCTCAACAGTAGGAGAATGTGTAAATAAATTCTGGTAGGTCCACGCCTATACAGAAGTTTAAAAAAAATCTTTAAGTACTGGCTTAGAAAGAACTCCAAGACAAATGGTGGAATGAAAAAAGCAAGTTGAAGAATAATATATACAAGATGATATTGCTTTAAAAAATCAAAAAACAATACTATTTTGTTTGGATCATTGTATGTTTATGTATGTAAATGCATAGAAAAATCTCTACAATGATACACACTAAGTGGAAGAAAGAATTGGAAGGGGAGGCTGGTCAAAGGCTCTATCGTTATCAGTAATGCTTTAATATTTGCAAGGAGAAGGTATTTATGTTTGAATGATATAATTAAAAATTAATTTTAAATTTAAAGGAAATACAGTATCTTATACAAATGGTTTTATTAGAATTTTTTTTGCCTGTTCAAGCTATGAAATTAGGAGTACTTTGCTTTTTACTGCTGCAACATAAAAAAAAGTTACCATTTATGATAGTTGCTGTCACCACTTTATATGTACAGATTTTTAAGTCCAGAACTCACAATGACAGTTGATTCTTTTAAGTATATTGTTTATAATTATAGGTGAAGTGCTACCAAGTCAAGTACTACTTGTGCCATTGTAATGAAAGTAGCCTGGCATGGTGGTTCATACCTGTAATCCCAGCATTGCAGGAGGCCTAGGTGAGAGGATCTCTTGAGCCCAAGAGTTCAAGACCTGCCTGGGCAACATAGTAAGACCTCATCTCTACTAAAAATAAAAAAAAAATTGTTAAGTAGTCCAGCACAGCTGGGCACGATACCTCACGCCTGTAATTCCAGCATTTGGGGAGGCTGAGGCAGGCAGATCATTTGAGGTCAGGAGTTCAAGACCACCCTGGCCTGTAACATGGCAAAATCCCATATCTACTAAAAATATAAAAATTAGCCAGGCATGGTGGCACTCGCCTATAGTCCCAGCTACTTGAGAGGCTGAGGCAGGAGAATTGCTTGAACCCGGGAGGTGGAGGTTGCAGGTTGCAGTGAGCCAAGGTAGTGCCACTGCACTCCAGCCTGGGCAACACAGCAAGACTCCGTCTCAAAAAATAAATAAATAGATAAAATGAAAATAAATAAAGCATTCCAACATGGTGGTACATGTCTGTACTCCCAGCTACTCAGGAGGCTGAGGCAAGAGGATGCTTTGAGCATGGGAATTTGAGGCTTCCATGAGTGATGATCACAACACTGCTCTCCAGCCTGGGTGACAGAGCAAAACCTTATCTCAAAAAAAAAAAATTTTTTTTAAAAGGCCAGCTTAAATCAGTTAGAATTTAACTACTTAGACTTTAGCTTGCATCGAAATCATTTGGAGCTCTTGTTAAAGCACAGATCACTGTCCAAACCCCCAGAGATGCTGATTTACTAGGTCAGGGGTGCAGTAGAATTTGTATTTCTAACATTTTTTAGGGGATACTGATGCTACTGGCCAGGGACCCCCACTTTCAGAAGCCCTGGGTTAAAGGTATGGCTTGTTTTTCTTCATTAAAAAACAAAACAAGAATTGTCTATTATACCATTAAACAGTAAGTTAATGGGTTCAAGGAATGAAGATTAAAAGAAAGTATGTGAGGCGGGGCACAGTGGCTCACACCCAGCACTTTGGGAGGCCGAGGCAGACAGACTGCTTGAGCTCAGGATTTGGAGACCAGCCTGTGTCAGCGTGGGGAAACCCCCTCTCTACAAAAAATATAAAAATTAGCCAGGCCTGGTGGTGCCTGCCTGTAGTCCCAGCTACTGAGATGGGAGGATTGCTTGAGCCCGGGAGGCAGAAGTTGGAGTGAGCTGAGATCACACCACTGCACTGCAGCCTGGGTGATACAGCAAGTCCCTGTTTCAAGAAAAAAAAAAAAAAAAAAAAAAAAAAAGCATAAACCAATTTCTTAAAAAAGTATGTAATAGAATATGGGACTTTTAAAAAGCCTTCCCTAAATGTTTCCAACTTACTTCATCCTGTAATGAGCAGGCGTAATCTAAAGCTCGTCATACTGAGCCGCTCTCCTGCACCAACTCTCTGATTTGCTTTGTCTTTAGAAGGCTTTATTTATAACCAGTTCCCGAAAGGCTTAGTTTGGCATGACAAGGCATTAAACTGTTAATCGAGGTGAAAATTTATAGCCTACTTGCACTACCTTAGACTTTTAAAAAATTGTTCCATGAGGGTAAGTCTTCTGCATCTAGAGATGCCTTTTTTTGATTCGCCTCTTGTACCTGGCCTGTTTCATAGCATGTAAATCCTTCAGGAATGTTTATTTAAATTCACCTGTGAGAGTACATTCTGGTCTATGAGTAACATAAACTCTCTAATGTGTATCTTTAAAAAAAAAAACCCATAGTTAATACCTTGGATTAACTAGTTTAGCACTGATTGTATGTGATGCTGAGATTCTTCCTTCCCTCTCATTGAGATGTGTGTGCTTGGATGACAAGGAAAGATGGAGTCCCCAGCAGTTGTTGAAACACAGCTTTATAAATCCTCAGCCAAAAACGCCTCTAGTGGAACAAAGTCCTGAAGGTGAGTCTATTACCATTCTTTATTTCATATCCTGTTTGACATTAAATTATTTTGAAAGTGTACATAAACCTAAAATTGGAAGGCGCTGCATGTATTATTTTATGTCTTTTATTCTGAACTACACATAAATCTATTAGTTTGATGTGTGCCATGTGCATGGGACTGTTTTACCACCCTGATTTTTCTAGTCTCTACTGATGGACTGTCCATTGCTGTAGTCTCTTGTAGTGTTTAGTCACCCGTAGTGCCATGTAACTAGATTTTTCCTGCTGCACCTGAGATTAAGGAACATCATTAGAGATTGGGATGGATCATGAGACCTGGGTTTGGGTTCTAACTCTATAGTTAAGTCACTTACTCTGTATAACCTCCCACCTATAAACTTGGGCTAATTATATATTTCTGCCTACTTTAAGGAGGGTAAGGTGAGGAAAAGTTTGTTTGTTTGTTTTTTTGAGACGGAGTCTTGCTGTGTTGCCCAGGCCGGAGTGCAGTGGCGCGATCTCGGCTCACTGCAAGTTCTGCCTCCCGGGTTCATGCCATTCTCCTGCCTCAGCCTCCTGAGTAGCTGGGACTACAGGCGCCTGCCACTGCGCCCAGCTAATTTTTTGTATTTTTAGTAGAGACGGGGTTTCACCGTGGTCTTGATCTCCTGACCTTGTGCTCCGCCCGCCTCGGCCTCCCAAAGTGCTAGGATTACAGGTGTGAGCCACCATGCCCGGCCAAGGAAAAGTTTTAAAAGGCCACTCAGGTTAAGATAATTTTTCAAACTACTGGTTGGGGCTCTTCTTCCGGGGCTTCCATCATTGTTGGCTGTGTAGCTCTTCCTAAATTTCCAATGCCTCATGTGCCTCTTACTCTCTGTTTTATCTCAGATTCTGGAGGACAAGATTATGTTGAGACTGTCATTCCTAGCAACCGGCTACCCAGTGCTGCCTTCTTTAGTGAGACACAGAGACAGTTTTCCCGATACTTCATTGAGTTTGAAGAATTACAGCTTCTTGGTAAAGGAGCTTTCGGAGCTGTCATCAAGGTGTGGTACAGAGTCATCCCTCCCACCCCCTTTAGAGCTCCTTCTCTGTTCCATTTCCACAAAGACTCATGGACTTGACTTCTATTTTGGGAGTGGGGAGGGAAGTGAATATGGATGTTCGATACTATGCTCATCGTCACCTTCCTGGAGTTAAAGGTTTTATTTAAGTTACGCTGGACACAGTTGAGAATGTCCCACTCTTTCCTTGCTTCCTGTGGAGCATTAACATGAAACACACATGATTATAACAGCACTTCAAGTGGAATCAAGACCTCCACAGAAAGAACATTTTTGTGTGCTTTGGTTCAGAAAGAAAATTGTTCTTTTTTTCTCCTGTTTGGTGTTAGAGTTGCTGTAGATAAAAAGGTTCTAAGGTTAAAAGAGAGATGGACTTCAAACTGGGAGATGGCCCCAGCAGGTCTCGATGGCTTTTATTTTCCAGCTATTATTGGGACAGGAAAATAGTGATGTATTATTAAGGTGCGCTGGTGTTAGGTCTTCCTTTCTTCGTTCCAGTCTATTTGGGTGACTTTTAGTATTATCTGCCCCTTGTAGAAAGAGGTTTCAGCTGTTTTTATATAATTGAAGTATTTCTTTGAAATTAGGAAAGCCAGATTATTATATTAAGTCCATATACAGTACATGTCATCTTTCACATATGAGGGTAACCCACCATCAATGGACTATATTTTCTATTTAGGATTCTAAGAGTATCATTAGGAAGCATTACTGTTACTGTAGAAAAACTTTTACACTGAAAAAGGAATTAAATTGGTTTTCCTGTGGTAAAAGAAAGACAAGCAAGACAGATCATAATTATGTCTAAGAGGAGGGGATGATTGAAGCATATACTGTTCCTTTAACACAGTATCATTTTGATCAAATCCTTTAACTTCATTGTATTTTAGATTCTTGAACTTAGAACAGTAACAAATTTCATCTCCTTACAAGTACTTAATAATAATAGGTAAGCTCATATAACAAAAACATCTGAGTAACTTAAGCCCCCAACGTTTCCAGTAGTTTCTCCCTGTGAGAATCCACAGCCCTTACCTCCCATCTCTGTGCTTCTGGGTGAGAGTAGGGCAGTCTGCCCAGCGATCTGGCATTCATTAGCAGTTGGACCCATTACTGTTTCTGCACCTTTTCACTTCAGTAAATGAATTCCTGGGGGTTTCCAGTATAGCAAGCTTTACCCCCAACCCAATTCGTATGTGATGTGTACTGAGACAGGAGATTGAAAGACAATGCCAAGACCCCCACCTCCCGCCCTACACTGTCCTCTTCCCTATTAATGTGGCAGTAGAAGAACACAGGGCTATCATTTTTTGGAGCACCTGCCATATTTCAGATTTTGTGCCCTGTGGTTTACAAACCTTGTCTTTAAATCTCAGGACATTCTTACGAGATAGGTATGATCCTCATTCTCTAGATGAGGGAACTGAAGCTCAGATAAAGTTATGTCCTTTGCCTGAGATGACACACCTCTACTAAGAGATAAAACCAGCATTCAGACCCACCTCTGTTGTACTACAAAGTGTGTGTTCTTGTCACTATTTCCATACAAAAAAGGATAATCTGAAACTCAATTTTGTAGTACTCCCTCCTTATTCCCAGGACTTCACTTAGACTTTCATTAGTTTAATTGAAACTTGTTAGCCAAACAAGAGAATGATATTCTGTTTTGTGTTTTGTAATGAACTAATTTCTGCTGCCACCCATGGCCACATGGCATTTGCTTTTCTAGAGTATATCATCACCTCAGTTGACCTGCATGGATGGGACTACAATGTTCCAGTGAATAAGACTGTATAATTCAGTCACCCCAATTACATAGTGAAACTGCCTGGCATAAGGATGCCTCTATGTAGGATGGGGGGACTTGCCTTTGCAACGTTTTCTTGCTTTTTTATTATTTTACTGTGTTGTTGATTGTATTGTTCTGGTTTCAGTACACATCATCTTAATTATAGAACAAAATCAGTGGACAGTGATTGTGTTCATAGCAATTGCTGTTATTTACTAAGCTAAGCACTTTTCTCTGTAAGGCCTTGATACAGGTGCTTTACAGTCACCATTTGGGGTAGTGGAAATGGTATAAATGCCATTTTAAAGATAAGAAAATAGAGTATCAAGGAAATTAAGTAATTTTCCCAAGTTCACATGGCTTTAAAAATCAAGAAATTAACCTTTGTGTTCAGGTCCGTTAATATTTTTGGAGTTTAATTTGTTTTTAGTGACTTTAAGTGTAAAAAAAAATCAGAGAGAAACTAAAATCATCTGAAACCTTACACTGACTTTAGAAAATAATCTTTATCTTAAAATCAAGACAGAAATTTAGATAGCAGATACACTGGAAAAGCAGGAAAGTAACTGTCAGTAAAAGTAATTATTAAAATGGAGATGATGTTTTCCCCAGGGTCTCCCAGGAAGCTAAATACATCTAGAGTTGAGTGGGCTGTTTTCTGAATTTTGTGGCAGTCAAAGCTTTCTTCAGTTTAAGAATTTCAGGCGTGTGGTTCTTGACTGTAGCTGTGGGACTCATTTAGAACTTCACGCTTTCCTTGGGAGGGGATGGGGTGACGCGGTGCAAATACCGGTTTGTGCAAGGCGCCGAGCGGCTGACCTTCCCCCGGCTGACCGCAGGTGCAGAACAAGTTGGACGGCTGCTGCTACGCGGTGAAGCGCATCCCGATCAACCCGGCCAGCCGGCAATTCCGCAGGATCAAGGGCGAGGTGACACTGCTGTCACGGCTGCACCATGAGAATATTGTGCGCTACTACAACGCCTGGATCGAGCGGCACGAGCGGCCGGCGGGACCGGGGACGCCGCCCCCGGACTCCGGGCCCCTAGCCAAGGATGAGCGAGCTGCGCGCGGGCAGCTGGCGAGCGACACGGACGGCCCGGACAGCGTGGAGGCCGCCGCGCCGCCACCCATCCTCAGCAGCTCGGTGGAGTGGAGTACTTCGGGCGAGCGCTCGGCCAGTGCCCGCTTCCCCGCCACCGGCCCGGGCTCCAGCGACGACGAGGACGACGACGAGGACGAGCACGGTGGCGTCTTCTCCCAGTCCTTCCTGTAAGCGCACGGCGCGGACCAGCTGCCTCTGACGCGCCCCCTAGTTTCCTTTCTTTCTTTATTTTTTCTTTCCTTTTTCCTTTCATTTTCCTTCCTTCCTTCTTTCCTTCTTTTCTTTCTTTCGTTTTTTGAGATAGGGCCTTGCTCTGTCACCTAAACTGGAGGTCAGTGGCATGTCCTTGGCTCATTGCAACCTCTGCCTGCCGGGCCAGCGAATGCCCCCCAACATTAATCCCCACCAAGTCCAAGCCAGGGAAAAGGAGATTCATTTAGAAACCCAGACGTGTTGACCATGTTTTAAAAAAAAGAAAAAATTAAACCCACTTTTAGAGAGTAACCAAATGCAATCTAAAGCAGCGGTCCCCAACCTTTTTAGGCACCAGTGACTGGTTTCATAGAAGACAGCATTTCCACAGACGGGTGTTAGGGGAATAGTTTCGGGATGAAACTGTTCCACCTTACATCATCAGGCATTAGATTCTCATAATGCCTGATGAAAAAGTGCACAACCCGGATTCCTCGTGTGCACAGTTCACAATAGGGTTTGCGCTCCTCTGAGAATCTAATGCTGCTGCTGATTTGACAGGAAGTGGAGCTTAGACCTTAATGTTCGCTCACCTCCTGCCGTGTGGCCCTAACAGGCCGTGGACCTGTACCTGTCCATGGCCTGGGGGTTTGGGGCCCCTAACCTAAAGGATTTTTTTCCCGCTATTTTCAAAAGATCTCCAAAATCTAAGCCCTGGAAAAAGGAAAATCCAATACCTCATCTTATACATTTAATAGAATTTCTCATAGGACAAATTTCTCATAGGACCAATAATTACGATCCTAAAGTTTATGCTTCTCAGAATCCACCCTGGGTGTTTACTTTCATGATTTTGTTTTATTTTATCCAGGTAGATACAGTTCGTGATTACTCTTAGCTATTAAATTTTTTCAGGAAACTTAATCTGGCTCATTTTTATTAAATCCAGAGTTCTGTGTTTTGCATAATAGCAAGTACAAATCAGCACAGTGTAGAGTATACATTGATGGCTGTGGGCTCACGGTGTGATGTCTGTAGCCTCTTGTGCTTTCTAGTATTTAAAAGTGTCCATGTTTATAATTATAATAGCGATTTCTGTTCCTTTTGTATTTCTCTGTTTCTCTTTTTCAGGCCTGCTTCAGATTCTGAAAGTGATATTATCTTTGACAATGAAGATGAGAACAGTAAAAGTCAGAATCAGGTATACATATGAATAAAAATTATACCATTTTATTCATGATATAATTGATATCTGATGTCATAAACCTTAGGTAAATTATAAAACTTTAATCTGATGTTCAAATACAGAAACCATCCATTTTAAAATATGATTATTCATTTAAAATATATTATACCTGTGTTTATTTATAGACCTTTATTTATCCACATAGCAAAACATACCTCCTTTTAGAAGACAGAATAATATTGTTATTGTCAATAATAATAGTAATAAATTAATAATAATAATTTATTATTAATAAAATAATAAAACTTCAACCTTTTAGAAGTTCTTCAACCTTTTAGAAGTTGAGATACTGCATTTTTGTATGTGATGAAAACAGTTTTCTAAGAGTTTTGGAAACTTTCTGTGGTTGGGGATGAGAACTGAATGCAAATTGATGAACTAAACAGCCTCATCATGGAGTTAATTTGGTCTGTCCCACATCAATTAATCCTGATTCCTTATTTTCATAGCCCATCTCTGGAACAGTGATTTCACACTGTGTATCATGATCCTATAATGCAGGGGTGTCCAAGCTTTTGTCTTCCCTGGGCTACATTGGTAAAAGAAGAATTGTCTTGGGCCACACATAAAATACACTAATACTAATGATAGCTGATGAGCTAAACAAACAAGCAAAAAATCACAAAAATATCTCATAATTTTTTTTGAGATTGTGCTGTGTTTTTTTATTGTGTTTTCAATGGAGAAATACATCATCTGTTTACAAAATAGCCCTTGAAAAATATAAGGAGTACAGATACTATAAAACAAAGCAAACTCCAGTCATGAGACCCTACATACATCATGCGAAAGCAACAGTCTGATCTCCAGGTTATAAAAACTACAATTAAAAAAGTCACTACACAGAAAAGGTCCAAGTTTCCAGCTTGGCAGAACTTGGGTGTAGTTACATGAAATGTTTAATAAACTGGTTTGTTTTCCCCAGTGTGTAAACAAAATGACAAGACTAAATCTGTGCCTGGTAATTTCAATGTAACTCTGAAGCTACACAAAACACACAGACACCTTGTACACTTCACCTGTTAGTATGACCATCTTTTTTCTTAGGTGCTGGGAGGAAGGGCAAGGTGACTGTGTAAAGCAAAGATGTGGGAAGTAGAAATATTGTTTACTAGGCATTGTAAAGTCATGGTGAAAAGAAAACTTCGATTAATGCATAGCCTAAGGGGGAAAAGACTACACTCCAACTACAGAAAATTAATATAGAAGGATAGGGGAAGAGATTAAGTAGTTGCAGTTTAACATGAAAAATGCGCATGTGATAGAATGGAGCACAATGAAGGATTCATAAAACATGCTCATCAGAAAAATCTGTTAAGTTTACTTTGTCCAGATTAAGAAAGAGTAAGTTTATCAACATCTGGCATCCCTCATACTTTGTAAAGATTGATCTTCTGCTGCTTAATTATAAGAAATTATTTTATTCAAAGAAAGGAACTCTTAATATTTTGATAAAACTAAATAAAGAGTAGAGAGTTGACTAGATGTCAAGTGCTTGCTAGAAATGATTTTTAAAATGCTTCTACATGTAAAATGTACTGACAAATTTTGGTAAACCATTTAAAAATAAGAATTAGTTTTAAAATCTTGGTCTCAAACTCCTGACCTCAGGTGATCCATGTGGAGAAAGAAAATGCCTTTTTGCCCACATTTAAAACTGAAAATCAATTTTACTATAGATAGGAGTTCTGTGGAGTGTACAGAATTCCTCTTAGAGATCAAATGGCCATCACAGATAGATATCAAGTTTCATAGGCATTACTTTTAGTCACCCTCAAGTTTCAGTCATGGAACCAAAATTTAGTGTTCTGTGCCATGTAGTCACAGGGTCATTGGTTTCACATCATGGCTTAAGAAAGTACTGGCATTTTGTTTCTTACGAAGTAAGTCCTACCTTGTACATACAAGCAAAAAGAAAAAGAAAGAAAAGAGGGGAGGGGAAGGTGCAAGAAGCTTTTTTGTTTGTTTGTTTTGAAGACAACAGATTGAAGGCAAAACAATACAGAGCTTTCATAAGCTCAAAGAAAAATATTTGTTGGCTGATCGCTGATTTGTATGCACTATAAAACAATTCCATAAATAAAACCAATGTATAATTCCTTAATCATGACCCCATCAAAACCAAGTTGTTTCCTAACTATTCTTTCAATGTCAAATGTACCCTAGAGTTGACGTTTCATTTTTAAGGGTTACAGCTACCTCATAGGAACTGAACTAGATGTACTCTTACTCTTTCTCTGAAGTATAACAGTATACCACTGCACAACGGTATCCAATTTGAAGACTAATGGTAAACAAAATTCTTCAGGAAAAACTGAAAATCCATCAAGCTGAAAATCTAAAATTAGTTCTACTTTCTAATAAAAAATACATAAAAGTTCATCATCAGAATAAGTAATTCTTATGCCAGTTTGTGTTGCAAATTTCCCAAACAATGCATCAAACATAAACCCAATCCACATATCAATTATGAATACAAATACAGCTTGAGGTTGTTTATTCTAAAGGCAGTAATTTTTGAGGTAGTTAACGCAACTGTTGCTAACACAGTAATAATAGTACTCCTGGCTTCACATACTAACCTGGACTTCTGATCAAGTGCTGATTAGCCCAGTAAGGGAGGTCACCAGAAACTACCAGGGTCATCAGTTGTGGCTGTGGGGAATTATTCTACTACTGGGGACTGAACACAACCACTTTATTACTACTACTATTTTAAGAGGCAGAGTCTCCATCTGTCTCCCAGGCTGGAGTGCAGTGGTGCAGTCCTAGCTCACTGCAGCCTAGAACTCCTGGGCTCAAATGATCCTCCTGCCTCAGCCTCACAAAGTGCTGCCATTGCAGGTGTGAGGCACCATGCCCAGCCTGCAATGACTTTATTACCAGGAATAAAAATATAATTGCCAGCGGTTATAAGGGTTCATTCATAGTAGATAAAGAAAATTTTAAGTGTAGACTCTTAGATAAGCAGTTCAGTTGATTTGAAGGAGATCTGAGTGTTAGCCAGTGTGTTTTTTTATAAGTACTTTCCTTGTCAAACCACTAATAATAAAAATTAGTTATAAATTTAACCAGGAATAATAGCATAAATAAACTACGTTGGCTGCGGTGGCTCACAACTGTAATCCTAGCACTTTGGGAGGCCAAGGCACATGGATCACCTGAGGTCAGGAGTTTGAGACCAGCCTGGCCAATATGGTGAAACCCTGTCTCTACTAAAAATACAAAAATTAGCCAGGCATGGTGGCAGGTGACTGTAATCCCAGCTACTCAGGAGGCTGAGGCAGGAGAATTGCTTGAACCCAGGAGGCAGAGGTTACAGTGAGCCCAGATACGTCATTGCACTCCAGCCTGGGCGACAAGAGCAAAACTCTCTCTGAAAACAAAAAGTCTGAACTACTGCTGAAGCCAAGTTAATGTTTGGTTTTAGCATTTGTCATGCACATAATTGTTACAGGGGCACCAAATCCTGGTTTTGCTCAGTTAAGGGCAGCATCCATGGGCATCCTAATTTGATGGGTAGAAGTCTCCAAGAGATTAACAGTGTAATACAGATAATCCCCAGCATCCATAAATGATTCAGGAGTAGAATCTGATTGTTACCAGAGTGGAGCTTTTTTTTTCCTTGGATAAAGGAAAAAGTTTAAAAAAATTCTTCCTCAGAAAAAAATTATAAATCAGAAATGGTCAAATACTAACTAATGCTTTTTCTGCACTTGGGGTTATAAGTATTCAAATACATCTATTGGGGAAAAAAGACTTTTTAAGAAAAGTATCGTGTATGAGAAAGAAAATTAGCTGTTGGGGACAGAGTAATGGTATGGGAAGTGTTCCAGAGGGTCATTCACTGCAAGCGGCAGCTGAAGGCATGTTCTTCAAGCATGTACCTCTGAGGGCAGTGTGCCCTTTGACAGTCTGGCCACTTTTAAATTGTTTTAGCTAAAGGTGGATTTCTAGTCTTCTGTTTCTGAAATAAGCCTACCACCAAAAAGTACGGAATTCCAGTAAAACTGAACCCTTCAAATATTAGCTTGTATGCATTCTGACCTTCTTAGCCATAGATGGATATCAGTGGTAAGAAAGAATTGACTTGACAAGGAGTCTATCTGTAGATTACACATCTATTATCTGTTTACCCCATCATTGTTCTGCGTAACAACAGACCTGTAAACCACACGGAGGATTCTGGAAATAGCAAACTTGCAATGATGCTGTGAGCTTCTTTTTTTTTTTTCTTTTTTCTTTTTCTTTTCTTTCTTTCTTTTCTTTTTTTTTTTTTTTTAATTATACTTAAGTTCTGGGATACATGTGCAGAACGTGCAGGTTTGTTATATAGGTATACATGTGCCATGGTGGTTTGCTGCACCCATTAACTTGTCATCTACATTAGGTATTTCTCCTAATGCTATCCCTCCCTCAGCCCCCACCCCGCAACAGGCCCCAGTGTGTGATGTTCCCCTCCCTGTACCCATATGTTCTCATTGTTCAGTTCCCACTTATGAGTGAGAACGTGCAGTGTTTGGTTTTCTGTTCCTGTGTTAGTGAGAATGATGGTTTCCACCTTCATCCATGTACCTGCAAAGGACATGAACTCATTCTTTTTTTGTGGCTGCATAGTATTCCGTGGTGTATGTGGGCCACATTTTCTGTATCCAGTCTATCATTGATGGGCATTTGGGTTGATTCCAAGTCTTCGCTATTGTGAATAGTGCCACGATAAACATACGTGTGCATGTGTCTTTATAGAAGAATGATTTATAATCCTTTGGGTATATACCCAGTAATGGGATTGCTGGGTCAAATGGTATTTCTAGCTCTAGATCCTTGAGGAATCGCCACACTGTCTTCCACAATGGTTGAACTAATTTACATTCCCACCAGTAGTGTAAAGGCATTCCTATTTCTCCACATCCTCTCCAGCACCTGTTGTTTCCTGACTTTTTAATGATCACCATTCTAACTGGAGTGAGATGGTATCTCATTGTGGTTTTGATTTGCATTTCTCTAATGGCCAGTGATGATGAGCTTTTTTCCATATGTTTCTCGGCTGCATAAATGTCTTCTTTTGAAAAGCGTCTGTTCATATCCTTTGCCCACTTTTTGATGGGGTTGTTTTTTCTTGTAAATTTGTTTAGGTTCCTTGTAGATTCTGGATATTAGCTTTTTTTTTTTTTTTTTTTTTTTTTTTTTTTGAGATGGAGTTTTGCTCTTGTTGCCCAGGGTGAAGTGCAATGGCACGATCTCGGCTTACCACAACCCCGCCTCCTGGGTTCAAGCGATTCTCCTGCCTCAGCCTCCCAAGTAGCTGGGATTACAGGCATGCGCCACCACACCCAGCTAATTTTGTATTTTTGTTAGAGACGAGGTTTCTCCGTGTTGGTCAGGCTGGTCTCATACTCCTGACCTCAGGTGATCCCCATGCCTCGGCCTTCCAAAGTGCTGGAATTACAGGCATGAGCCACCGTGCCTGGCCTGGATATTAGCCCTTTGTCAGATGGATAGATTGCAAAAATTTTATCCTATTCTGTAGGTTGCGTGTTCACTCTAGTGATAGTTTCTTTTGCTGTGCAGAAGATCTTTAGTTTAATTAGATCCCATTTGTCAATTTTGGCTTTTGTTGCCATTGCTTTTGGTGTTTTAGTCATGAAGTCTTTGCCCATACCTGTGTCCTGAATGGTATTGCCTAGGTTTTCTTCTAGGGTTTTAGGTCTTACATTTAAGTCTTGTCTTTTCTTTTTCTTTTTCTTTTTTTTTTTTTTTTTTTTGAGACCGAGTCTCGCTGTGTCACCCATGCTGGCGTGCAGTGGCGCGATCTCAGCTCACTGCATTTAAGTCTTTAATTCATCTTGAGTTGAGTTTTGTATAAGGTGTAAGGAAGGGATCCAGTTTCAGCTTTCTGCATATGGCTAGCCAGTTTTCCCAGCACCATTTATTAAATGGGAATCCTTTCCCCATTGCTTGCTTTTGTCAGGTTTATCAAAGATCAGATGTTTGTAGATGTGTGGTGTTATTTCTGAGGCCTCTGTTCTGTTCCATTGGTCTATATATCTGTTTTGGTACCAGTACCAAGCTGTTTTGGTTACTGTAGCCTTGTAGTATAGTTTGAAGTCAGGTAGTGTGATGCCTCCTATTCTTTTTTCTTTTTTTTTTTTTTTTTGAGACGGGGTCTCGCTCTGCTGCCCAGGCTAGAGTGCAGTGGCCGGATCTCAGCTCACTGCAAGCTCCACCTCCCGGGTTTACGCCATTCTCCTGCCTCAGTCTCCCGAGTAGCTGGGACTACAGGCGCCCACCACCTTGCCCGGCTAATTTTTGTCTTTTTCAGTAGAGACGGGGTTTCCCCGTGTTAGCCAGGATGGTCTCGATCTCCTGACCTCGTGATCCACCCGTCTCGGCCTCCCAAAGTGCTGGGATTACAGGCTTGAGCCACCGCGCCTGACCGATGCCTCCTATTCTTTTTGCTTAGGATTGTCTTGGCTATATGGACTCTTTTTTGGTTCCTTATGAAATTTAAAGTAGCTTTTTCTAATTCTGTGAAGAAAATCAATGGTAGTTTGATGGGAGTAGCATTGAATCTGTAAATTACTTTGGGCCGTATGGCCATTTTCGCGATATTGAGTCTTCCTATCCATGAGCATGGAATGTTTTTCCATTTGTTTGTGTCCTCTTTTATTTCCTTGAGCAGTGGTTTGTAGTTCTTGAAGAGGTCCTTCACATCCCTTGTAAGTTGTATTCCTAGGTGTTTTATTCTCTTTATAGCAATTGTGAATGGGAGTTCACTCATGATTTGGCTCTCTGTTTGTCTGTTACTGGTGTATAGGAATGCTTGTGATTTTGCACATTGATTTTGTATCCTGAGACTTTGCTGAAGTTGCTTATCAGCTTAAGGAGATTTTGGGCTGAGACGATGGGGTTTTCTAAATATGCAATTAAGTCATGTGCAAACAGAGATAATTTGACTTCCTCTTTTCCTAATTGAATGCCCTTTATTTCTTTCTCTTGCCTGGTTGCCCTAGCCAGAACTTCCAACACTATGTTCAATAGGAGTGGTGAGAGAGTGCATCCCTGTCTTGTGCTGGTTTTCAAAGGGAATGCTTCCAGCTTTTGCCCATTTGGTATGATACTGGCTGTGGGTTTGTCATAAATGGCTCCTATTATTTTGAGATACTTTCCATCAATACCTAGTTTATTGAGTGTTTTTAGCATGAAGGGGTGTTGAATTTTATCGAAGGCCTTTTCTGCATCTATTGAGATAATCATGTGGTTTTTGTCTTTGCTTCTGTTTATATGCTGGATTACATTTATTGATTTGCTTATGTTGAACCAGCCTTGCATCCTGGGGATGAAGCCAACTTGATCATGATGGATAAGCTTTTTCATGTGCTGATTGATTCGGTTTGCCAGTATTTTATTGAGGATTTTTGATTGATGTTCATCAGGGATATTGGCCTGCAATTTTCTTTTGTTGTTGTGTCTCTGACAGGTTTTGGTATTCGGACGATACTGGCCTCATAAAAAGAGTTAGGGAGGATTCCCTCTTTTTCTATTACCTGGAATAGTTTTAGAAGGAATGGTACTGGCTTCTCTAACTACCATCAGAGAATACTATAAACACCTCTACACAAATAAACTAGAAAATCTAGAAGAAATGTATAAATTCCTGGATATGTATACCCTCCCAAGACTAGGAAGAAGTTGAATGCCCGAATAGGCCAATAACAAGTTCTGAAATTGAGGCAGTAATTAATAGCCTACCAACCCAAAACAGACCAGGATTCACAGCCAAATGCTTTGAGCTTCTAAGGACAGTGGTTATGTTCTGCTCACTGACTTCTCCGTAAGGCAACAGGGTGGCCCTGTGTTGGGGGTGGGCACAAATACTTGATGATGATGATGATGATTGTGCTTAATTTTGGCTTCCATTTTGAGTTATTGTGTGTTCCTTTTGGGTTAGGATGAAGACTGCAGTGAAAAGAATGGCTGCCATGAAAGTGAGCCATCAGTGGTGACCGAGGCTGTGCACTATCTCTACATCCAGGTGAGGTCGTGGTGTGTAGTTAGGTGACACAGCAACACCCAGTAGTGGCTGATGGGCCTGTTTCAGGGTATTGGAACAAGATAATGGACAGAGGAGGGCTTACTGCCACTACCAAAGATTAATTGGCCGAGAGGATTACCATGTGGAGGCCCTTTTCCCCAGCCTGGAATTCCTGCTTTCCTGCAGCCTGTCAGGAGGTGCCATAGGGTGGCTCTGGGCTCAGGCTGTGTACGTTCACATCCTGGATCCACCTGTTAGGACTACGTGAACTTGGGCAAGGTTCTTCAGCATCTTGTGCCTCAGTTTCCCCATCTATAAATTACATAATAGTAACTCTTATACACTAATAAAGAATAAATAACACGTGAAGTACTTAGAACCATATCTGAGTTCCATAAATGCTAGACTGCATGAGCACAGAAACTCCACTTTGCCTAACCAACTGAATCTGGACAAGTAAGATATGATGCACACATGCCTGTACATGCAAAAGTAACACCAATGTGACTTTAGGCGAAGTGGCTTGTCCTGGAACCTCTGGAGACCAGCGCACAGGCAAGCCAGTTCCAATGGGGCATGACTAAGAAGCCTGGGCTTTGGCCTGCCTACCTGCCAGAGCAGCAGTATCCTAAACAAGGGTGGGCTCTGCTAGTAGAGGAGTGGCCATAAAACAAAGAAGCCTTTCCTCCGCCCCAAGTGAACAAGACTGTGGGTCACTGTTAGTATTTCAGTCATAACTGCCAGCAGGCAGATCTTTAAATGTGAGCTACAGAACTGTGCGGAAAAAGGAACCCTCAGACAAGTTACAGCATTTTGAATGAGATGAGTTAAGTATTTGCTTTCCTGGAGTTGGAGCTGGTTTTAGGTATTCTATAACATAAATATATTTGAGGTACCACTTACACAGTTAATAAAGCATTGGTCCCCCAAACTACTATTTATTCTCTATTTTATTCCATTACCTTCTACACAATTAGAATGAAATAGAAGTACACAAAGGAGTTGCATCCGACATGCATCAGGATCACAGTGTGGGCATCAGAGAAGGCCTTGTGAGGCCCGGAGGGTGAGCCAGAGTTTACTGACAGTTATTCCGAAGATGATAGAGCAAAAGCTAATCTTCCTCTTTTTAAAAACAATAAAACCTTTCTTCATGAGAAATCTCAACTCTGGCACTAGTTGAAGCATATAGGCTAGTTTCATAAATCAGATGGTGCATGTCGATTGAAGATTTAAGTCATGTTGCACTGTTTTCTGATATATGAATACACTCAAAAAGGGGTGAGACAGAGCCGCTGTCTCACTGTTCCAAGAAGACTCGAATGTTTCAGTATTTACAATATTTTTGCTCTAAACTTGAAGGTCGTCTTTAATGTAAGAAAAGCTAATGACATCATTAGATTAACTAACTCTCCTTGTAAATTTGGGTTTGGAAGCCATCTTGTAAAATTTTACTACATTCTCAGTTTTTTTATATTAATCGTGATAAATATTTTAAACAAGTCATATTTTTAAATAAGCAATAATATAAAAAATTAAAAATGATTATGTTGGAGTGCTAAGATTATGCATATTTACCCCCAAGGTATTTTTTTAATACTGTTGGTTTCTTTTTCAGTGTAAAAAACCAAGTCTTTCCCATAACTGTTTAAAACCCATGGTACAAGTTTTAAAATGGAGGATTATGTAAATTGAAGTTATACTCCTTAACTTAAACCTGTCGCGTAATCAGATTCTCCTGTTTGTCCTTGTCTGTACATAGATGGAGTACTGTGAGAAGAGCACTTTACGGGACACCATTGACCAGGGACTGTATCAAGACACCATCAGACTCTGGAGACTTTTTCGAGAGATTCTGGATGGATTAGCTTATATCCATGAGAAAGTAAACTTTACAACATTTCATATCTGAAGACTTATGTTTACAAAAATTTATGACTGCATAAAAATATTAAATGTAAGATTGCAGAAAAACTGAAATAGAGGGAAAGCTAATAGAACAAAGTGTCAAAGACAATAAAATATTACAAAGTATCAGAGTATAACATTAAAAAATGTTAAGAAAACTTTAAAGATTAGGACAGGGATCAGCAAACTGTGGCCCACAGGCCAAATCTAACCCACTGCCTGTTCTTGTATGGCCTGTAAGCTAATAATGGCTCCTACATTTTTAAATGGTTGTAAAAAATTAAAAGGACATTTCATGACACATAAAAATTACATGAAATTCAAATTCCAATGCTCCCAAGGTTATTGGAACATAGCTATGCTCGTTTGTTTACATATTGCCTATGGTGGTTTTTTTTCCATAACAGCAGATTTGAGTAGTTGCAACAGGGGCTGTAAAGCCTGAAGTATTTACTCTCTGGCCCTTTACAGAAAAAATTTGTTGATCTCTGGGAGAGGAGAAAATATTTGAACATGTAGGGAATGTGAGGATGATTCCTTGAGTGCTTTAGAATTAGGGCCAGATGCGGTGGCTCACGCCTGTAATCCCAGCACTTTGGGAGGTCGAGGTGGGTGGATCACTTGAGGTCAGGAATTCAAGACCAGACTGGTCAACATGGTGAAACCCCATCTCTACTAAAAATACAAAAATTAGCTGAGTGTGGTGGTGCGCACTTGTAATCCCAGCTGCTTGGGAGGCTGAGGCAGGAGAATTGTTTGAACCTGGGAGGTGGAGGTTGCAGTGAGCTGAGATTGTACCACTGCACTCCAGCCTGGGTGACAGCAAGAGACTTCGTCTCAAAAAAGAGAAAAAAGGAATTAAGCAAGGATGTGATTAATATTTGCCAAGTTATCTGATTCTAACAGAATTAGTGCCGCCCTTCATAGGAACACGGAGAAACCAGAAAGTCATCTAGCAAGAAGAGAAATGAGACTTTCTGAGTAAAGTAGCTTGTCACATGTCTAAAATGTGATTTTAAAGCTAGAAATTGCCATTGTAATGTAAATGCTAATGGGCCTAGCTTCAGGATGAAACACTGCTTACATTTTTAAAATGGAATTGTCTAATGCATTAACCAATATAAATTCATCATTTTTTTCCTTTGCCTCAAATTTTTTTTAACCTTAAAATGTTTATGCTGTACCATATTTATACTGAGAAGCAAGGGCTGTAATTTGTAGTTTATAAATGATTTGGTAGAAGCAGAATTTGCAAGGTTAGAAATGAAAATGAGTTCTGATGAGGGCCATTTAAGCTGTATTACTGTGATTTTATCCTGGGATGCTAGAACAGTGCCCCCTGGGCTTGCTTCCACTCCATCCAGTTTGCTCAGTATTGGCTAACCATTTGCTGGCATCTAACGCTGTGCCATACCTAGAAATACAAGGAGGCACAAGTGTGTGACCCATGCTCGCGAGGGACTTCTTGCTTCTAGAGGGAGCCAGAATTTACCTTCATGTAATGGTAAAAGAGATCATTATTTTCTATATTATAATGCATGAAACAATACACATTACAAGCCATTAGGGAAATGAGAAAGCAGTCTTATGTAAACAAGTAATTATTGCACACCGACTGTGTGTGCTGGGGATGCCAAGTTGAACTGTTAGAATTACTGTAGAAGGCTTACGAATGAGTTGGCACTTGCAAATGTTGGTACAGTGCAAATGCATGGAAAAAAGCAAGAGTATCCTATGAAGGAGAGATGATACAAAGAAAGGAATAGAAGAAGGAATAAAAATGGTGTGTCTCTCTGACCAGAGCAGAGGTTTTGTGATGTAGCAGGGGTAAAGGTAACTTGGTGAACCCAGTGGAAGGGGCCTTAGATGCCACAGGGAACTATTTAGAATTCACCTGGTCAGGATACCACCAGGTAGAACTAGGAGATGGTAAAGAGGTCATAGGACAGTCAGGAGACATTGCAGAGGCCAGACAGCCTGGACCTGTGGGAGAACACCTCGTACGATTTTCATCACTAGGTTGGCCTTCTAAATTAGGAAGTAGGTATAACTTTATGCATGGGAAACCATTGTTTATTTCTACACTCTCTTTCAACAGGGAATGATTCACCGGGATTTGAAGCCTGTCAACATTTTTTTGGATTCTGATGACCATGTGAAAATAGGTGATTTTGGTTTGGCGACAGACCATCTAGCCTTTTCTGTAAGTATTTTACAAATTAGACTGTACCTAAAAACAGACTCAGATGCCTTGATAATCCTGAAAGTGTTAGCAGATAGAATAGTGCATTCACAGAACCATGCTATCTAATCCTCAGGAGATTACACAAACCTGAAGGGGCATGCTGCAAATGATCTTGTAGGCTTTGAAATTGTGAGTATATTTTTTTGAGTGCATTCCACTTGAGGGACACAAAATTATTGGCTTGGGAACAATATTGTGGTCAAAGGCATACAGTACTTTATGAAATCATTTGGTATTTTCGTCTACCATGCCTGGCCCTGGACTAGATGCTTTATACCTCAGAGGCTTTTGTTGGTTTGGGGAAATGAGGCTCAAAAACATAAAACACCAGGAGAGCATACGGTTGTGAGGATCAAGAAAGGCTGGATAACGTCAGTAGCATTTCAGATGTCCTTAAATGGTGGGTGGGAGTCCAAAAGGTGGAGGTTGAGGGCAGGGCCTGGTGACACCAGGATGGGGATTCCAGAGAGAAAGCACAGCCTAAGCAGAGGCCCCAGGGTAAGCGGACTTGGCTGTGGGAAGACTAGCATACTGTCTGACTGGCCAAAACTATGAGGTGCAGGGGAGAGTGAGAGGATGCAGGGCAGTTGAGGAGTCATTGGAAGATTGGGCAGTCTTATAGGTGGTAGGCCTTGAATGCCGGGGGAGGAATTTTACTTCACATTATAAACCCAACTTATTAGGCACCAAGATCTGTAGGAAATGCAGTTAATTCCAAGGGTGATCAGGAAAGGAAAGTAGGATTTGTGTTAATGGTCAGAACAACCATTGGGGCCAAGTTAGAAGGTGAGACTAGGAGTAGAAAGGGAGGAGAAGGAAGGCGGACAGTAAGGACACGGTCCTGATCATGCTCCCCATGGAGCATATGGGAGAGTGCTGAGACCAAGCACAGGCCAGATGGTGGGAATCTTGATCCCCAAACTAAAGAATTTAACTTGGTGTCTGGAAGGCTGTAGCATAGTGAGATAGGTAAGAGCTCAGGCTCTGGAGTCTCACCGACCTGGAATAGAATCCTATCTCTGCCACTGCTTTGTAGCATGATCTTGGACAACTAATTAACTTCTCAATACCTCATCTGTAAAGTGTGCCTAATACTAGTGCCTAGCTCAAAAAGTTATCAGCAAGATAAATAAGAATGCAGGTAAAGCACCTAGAACAGTGCCCAGCACTAAGAATGTTGAAGCCGGTGTTACTGATGGTGATGGCTTATAATGGGAAGCACCTATTACAAATGCAGACATAACAATAGTGACTTAGGGATTGACAACACTGTGGCACATAGTGGAGCGAGGTGAGGCTACCTGGGAGGTGTTAGCCATGAGCGAGGGTGGAACACATTTGCTGAGCAGCCTCTAGGAAAGAAGAGTAAAAATTGATGCAGAGAAAGTAACAGCAGTGAGGAAGTTGAAAGATGAATTTGTTGTTTTTAATACACCCTTACTCTTCTTAGAAAATAGATTCTGTTTTTGGCATTTGCAACATGAAAATAAATTGGTTTCTCTAAGTGTTTGCATATCTCTGTCCTAAAGAAAGAGTTGTATAATGATTGCCCCCCTCCCTCTTGATTTCATTGGGTTTTCTGAGAGCCTTGCATTGGTGGGTTGAGTAAACTAGAAAAAAAATTAAACCTCAAAGCATTATTATATTATTTTGATTTCCACGTAATATTTCCTCAGTCTTCATTTAGAAACGGACAAGCCATTCTCATGGAATAATATCATGTTTTGATTGGATATTTGGCTTATGTTTTTAGGCTGACAGCAAACAAGACGATCAGACAGGAGACTTGATTAAGTCAGACCCTTCAGGTAAACCCAGAAGACTATATATTTCATCCATGTGTTAAAGACCCCAGAATTTCTTAACCTGAAACCTGCTTTTTACTTGTAAAGGTTTTATTCTACAGCAGATTTTAATTGTTCCTTACGTTAACAAAATTATGGAAATGCTTTAATCTTTTTTCCTTTTCAATTTATTAATTGTTCTTTGAACTTTAAGAAATTAGAGCTTCAGTGAGTAGAATAATTGGCTCCCAGGCATAGACAGTTTTATTTTGTCTAACCTCCGTTGGTAATGTGAGGTTACCTCATAACCTGATCCATCTGGAGTCTTCTTACCTGGCACTGTCCCTCCTCTGCAATAGCAAAGACATCCTTGTGTAGAACAGAGTGTGTGGCCATACGTGACTTATGGTTATTCATTTGGTACAATGCATGCTGCTGCTTCCTGTGAGTGGCGTAGACAGTTAACAGATCATGCCTCAGTTTTAAGAAACCTTTTTTGTTTGTTTGTTTTAGTTGGTGTCATCTGTAAGTCCTATTATTGGGAAGTTTTCCCTCTGTTTTCCTCCACACAGGTCACTTAACTGGGATGGTTGGCACTGCTCTCTATGTAAGCCCAGAGGTCCAAGGAAGCACCAAATCTGCATACAACCAGGTAAGGGGTTTTGTGGGGAAAAGGAACCTCAAAATTAAGGTAATAGGACATCTAGATCACAGAATTTCGGGTTTAGTCTCAGCTAAAATAGTCAGGACATCCACTTGTTCACACTCCAGGAAGGACTCATGGTCCCAAGGATAGTGGCTGAAACTGGCACTGCTGCTGCCAGGAGCTTACAGTCCATCCACCCATCCATCCATCCGTCCACCCATCCATCCATCCGTCTACTCACCCATCCACCCGTCCATCCACCCATCCATCCACCCATCCATCTACCCATCCATCCATCCATCCATCCATCCATCCATCCATCCATCCACTCACCCATCCACCCGTCCATCCACCCATCCATCCACCCATCCATCTACCCATCCATCCATCCATCTATCCATCCATCCATCCATCCATCCATCCATCCAAAGAATGTGAGAACTAACCCCTATCTTGGGCAAGGTGCCAGGAACAGATGTGGCTCCAGCCCTCAGGGAGCTTGTCCACTGGTGGATGAAACAGACAGCAAATAAGTAAAAAATGAAAGATATAATCACAAATTGTGGTGAGGGCTAGGAAGAAAAGAAATGGAGCTGAGTGACAAAGAGAACAGATTAACCAAAGAAGATCTCTTGAGAGGATGGCGTTTAGGATAAAGGATGAGAAAGGACAAGCCACACAGAGTTGGGGGCTGACACATGCCAGGGAGATGGTGAGAAGCAGAGGAAAGTGCACACATAAAGAGGAAGCCCTGGGTGAGAGAGAGCTTGGTACATTTAAGACAGTCAAAAGGAAGGCTAGTGTGGCCACAGTCTGGCAAGCAACAGGGGAGAGAGGCATGAAGTGAAGCTGGAAAAGAAGGCAGGGAAATATCACACAGGGCCAGGTTGGCCTGGATAAGGAGTGTGCATTTAATTTGAAGTACACAGGGAGCCACTGAAGAATCTTGAGCAGGAGAGTTCACTCTGGCTGCTGCGAGGAGGCTCTGCAGAAAGTCCAGGGAGGGCAGTTGGCAGCTGGAACTGGACTCCTAGCAGTAGAAATGGAGAGAAGTGTGCTGATTTAGGAAGGGAATTGAGAGATTTCCCCAATGGAATGGATGTTGGGTGAGAACGAGGAAGGGAAAAAGTCCAGGGCTGAAGTTTCTTCCTGGAGCACCTGGGTGAGGAGTAGTTGACTGAAGTGAAGAAACCTAGGGAAAGACATAAGGGGAAGGAAGAGAAGATGACAGAAAAATTCAGTTTGAGGCATGTTCGTTTGAAATATCTGGTAAGAAATCCAATTAGAGGCCGGGCGCGGTGGCTCAAGCCTGTAATCCCAGCACTTTGGGAGGCCGAGACGGGCGGATCACGAGGTCAGGAGATCGAGACCATCCAGGCTAACACGGTGAAACCCCGTCTCTACTAAAAAAATACAAAAAACTAGCCGGGCGAGGTGGCGGGCGCCTGTAGTTCCAGCTACTCGGGAGGCTGAGGCAGGAGAATGGTGTAAACCCGGGAGGCGGAGCTTGCAGTGAGCCGAGATCCGGCCACTGTACTCCAGCCTGGGCGACAGAGCGAGACTCCGTCTCAAAAAAAAAAAAAAAAAAAAAAAAAAAAAAAAAAGAAATCCAATTAGGGATGTCAAGTAGACTGTTAGAGACCCAACACTTGAGTTCAGAGGAATGGTGAGAATCAGAAGTATAAATTTGAAATCAGCACACAGATAGGATTTAAAGCTATGAGACTGGATGAGATCACTTAGGGCAAGAGTGTAAAGCTAAACTTTAAAAACACTTTAGGTGCCAGGCATGGTGGTTCATGCCTATAATCCCAGGACTTTGGGAGGCTAAGGCGGGAGGATTGCCTGAGCTCAGGAGTTCAAAACCAGCCTGGGTAACATAGTAGAGACCTCATCTCTACTAAATATAAAAAAAATTAGCCTGGCCTGGTGGCACACGTCTGTAGTCCCAGCTCCTCAGGAGGCTGAGGTGGGAGGACTGCTTGAGGCCAGGAGATTGAGGCTGCAGTGAGCTATGATCATGCCAGTGCACTCCAGCCTGGGCAGTGGAGCAAGACCCTGTCTGAATCAATCATATATTTATAAAAGAAAATAAATTAGGAAAGCAATTTGCATCAAAGCAAATGCTCAGGCTTGCAGTGGAGATTCAAGCCTGGGTTTTGGTTCTGACAGGGAGCATTGGACAACAACATAAAGTTGAAACAGACCCCTAAGTACCTGGTGAGGGTAAGGGTTAGAGTATCGGGAGATGGGTTGCACACACTGTGAGTGTGGGCAGACACCTTTAGCGTCTTTTATTTCTTTTTTTTTTTTGAGATGGAGTCTCGCTTTTTTCACCCAGGCTGTAGTGCAATGGTAGAATATCAGCTCACTGCAAACTCCGCCTCCCAGGTTCAAGCAATTCTCCTGCCTCAGCCTCCCGAGTAGCTGGGATTACAGACCGCCGGTCACCACACCTGGCTAATTTTTGTATGTTTAGTAGAGACGGGGTTTCACCACGTTGGCCAGGCTGGTCTCGAACTCCTGACCTCAGGTGATCCACCTGCCTCGGCCTCCCAAAGTCCTGGGATTCCAGGCATGAGCCACCGCACCTGGCCATACATACATATTTTTTAAAAAACCGAAGCGGGTGCTTCTTAGACATCAGTAGTAAATATCCCTGAGTGGTGGGATCATCAAATTGCTGTTTTATTCTTGGTGCTTTTGTTCTATGCTTTCTGTAGCCAACGTGTATAGGCAATGCCACAGCGAATGTTTTTAAGACATCAGAGGTCGAGAGTATTTCTTGAAAATGGCCTCCATTGTCCTGAAAGCGGCTCTGCACCTCTGTGCCCCTGACCATGTGCAGTGTTTTCCTCGGCAGCCGTGCCATGCTTGGCTTCCTCAGACGCACTCCCTTCCCAACGCCATCTTCTCCTTCATAGCACCCTACTTAGATTTCCTCTGCACTGACTTGCCTTTTTGCTTCTTTTTTCTTTTTATTATAGATGCTTTTTTTGTTTTTGTCAATTATTTAATAGTTATCTTGATTATTTATATCCTTCTAGTTTTTTGACTTTACTGTTTTTTTCTCTAGCTTTTTGTTTTATTTTTACTTATTTGTTATTTTTTTCCTAGCTTATGGAGGTATGATTGACAAACCTTGTCTATATTTAGGGTGTACAATGTGATGTTTTGATGTATGTATACATTGTGAAATGATTACCACAACGAAGCTGACTAACATTCCCATCATTCCCATCACCTCACCTGGTTTCCATTTTTTATGTGTGGTAAGAACACTTGAGAGCTACTTTCTTAGCAAACCTCAAGAATACAATGCATTATTATTAATTATAGTCACCATGCTGTGCTTTAGATCTCCAGAATGTATTCATTTTTGATAACTGAAAATGTGTGCCCTTTGACCAGCATCTCCCCTTGACCCCCGTCCCCAGCCCCTGGTAGCCACCACAGTGTTCTCTGTTACTGTGGGTTTGACTTTTATTTAGATTCCACATACCAGTGAGATCATACGGTATTTGCCTTTCTGTGTCTAGCTTATTTCACCTAATATAATGTCCTCCAGGTTCATCCATGTTGTCACAAATGGCAAAGTTCTCTTCTTTTTGAAGGCCATATGACCTTGTAGTCAGGAACTGGCCTTTTCTATCAGCTGCGGATTTTGGTCTGTGTTTCACTTTTAAGATGATTAGCCAAGATGTGAAACAAAGCAAACTTTTTTCTTTCTTTTTTTTTTTTTTCTTTTAGGACAGAGTCTCACTCTGTCACCCAGGCTGGAGTGCAGTGGCGCGATCTCGGCTCACTGCTAGCTCTGCTTCCCCGGTTCACGCCATTCTCCTGCCTCAGCCTCTCAAGTAGCTGAGACTACAGGCGCCTGCCACCACACCTGGCTAATTTTTTGTCTTTTTTAGTAGAGACGGGGGTTTCACCGTGTTAGGATGGTCTCAATCTCGTGACCTCATGACCCACCCGCGTCAGCCTCCCAAAGTGCTGGGATTACAGGCGTGAGCCACCGCACCTGGCCCAAAACAAAGCAAATTCTTATAATCAATCTCAGTTGTCCTTGCTCTTCAGCCATTATTGCCAGTTTTCAATCAGTGGTTTTCTATTGTCTGTGGATACAACTAAACCAATTACCATTAATTTTCTAGGAAGGCCAGCCATGGTGGCTCGTGCCTGTAATCCCAGCACTTTAGGAGGCCAATGTGGGTGAATCACTTGAGTCCAGGAGTTGGAGACCAGCCTGGGCAACAGTGTCTACAAAAAATACACACAAAAAAATTAGCTGGGCATGGTGGTGCACACCTGTAGTCCCAGCTACTTGGGAGGCTGAGGTGGAAGGATTGCTTGAGCCCAGGAGGCAGAGGTTGCAGTAAGCCAAGATTGTACCACTGCACTTCAGCCTGGGTGACAGAGTGAGACCCTGCCTCAAAAAGGAAAAAAAACTTCCGTGAAAATGTTTAAAGACATCATGCCAAATATTTTGTCATCATCTAAATACAAAATATATCATTTAGCCTTTATAACCATAATTTTTTAGAACAAATCTTCACATTTTTCCAGTGGGACCTGTTTTGTACTCATACAAACTTTATTTCAGCTAACAATGCTTATCCTATAATTCCCTGGTAAATTATGCTTTCATGTCAAGGCTCTCTAAATGCAAGTATTTTTCCCTCTCAGAAAGTGGATCTCTTCAGCCTGGGAATTATCTTCTTTGAGATGTCCTATCACCCCATGGTCACGGCTTCAGAAAGGATCTTTGTTCTCAACCAACTCAGAGATGTACGTATCAGGTGTCTCAGTCCCTACATTTTCAGTAACCCGAATCTTAGCACAGAGATCAGAATTCAAAGCAGGATATTTCTCTGGTATTTATAATATAGAAAAGGCTGTCCTACTGTAATTTTAATGACTCATGTATTCAGATATGCGAGACTAACCAGTTTTCCCATTTTTAGTGAAACATTTTTCTGGGCAAAGGAAGTCACCTCAGTTAAGTTATTGAAATAGCAGTTTTGGGAGCCAAATATCAGCGTGTAGGAGGATCTTACTGGTCTCCCTACTGTGTTTCTACAGCGAGGTTAATGGAACCCCACCTCCAATGATGAAAAACTTGCCCCAGTTTTGTTTGTTTTTGGAAATCTTACCTGGAGAAATTGCTAGGTTATAGTTGCTTTTTAAAAAATTATTCTGGGATTTACTCTTGATTTTAAAACAAAGGAAGAAGCCACAAAATTGGATTTGATATTAATATGGTTATAACAAGGGAGTAGATTGTAAGAATAATGGGTATTTAGTTCTAGAAGTGAAAGATGCCTGTTGAGTGGACCAGGTGTAGTAATGTCTAAAGAAAACTACCGAGACCAGAAGTCAAAATGAGTCTGAAAAAAATATCTGCCCCTTGAAATGTTTTTCCCAATGAAATTTCCATTTGTGTTCTTGGGATTAATCCTTGCCCCTTTTTCTGCCTGAACTAAAAAAGGACCCACATTACACGTGCGAGATCAGAGGTGCCCATGAGCAAACGCATTAAGATGAAAGTGAGGAATGAGGTTTGGGTGAGGGTAATTTAAATTCACATATTTATGAGCAAGACATCTGGAGAGCCACCTTCTTTCTTACTGAGCAGAGTGAAGCAGGAGTATCTATTAAGTTAATTCATAAACATAGTAACTAGAATGCAGTAAGAATACTCCTGTATTCCACTGAAAGAATACTTCTCTGGATAGTCTTGAAAACAATTAAATTATTTTACTGTCAGTACAGCATGGACAGCTGTGCTCGTAAAGTATAGGACTAAGTGAAGTGATTACTATTGCCTTGCCTTGATTGGAATACTCCTAGATGATTGTGTCCTTAACGAAGTGCCTTTCTTTAGTCTAAAATTCATGTTTATTTACCAGAAAGGTGACAACTTTTAGGGAAGTAGAGATTTTTTTCTCTTACTCCATCTGTGTTGGTAGATGGGTGTTTTTTTGTTTGTTTGTTTGCCTTTTTTCATCTACATGTTTAATAAAACTACTTTGTTGTTCTCCGAAGCCATTAGATTTTTACTTTGTACTCAGATGTGCTTTCTGCCCCTTGAAATTTTTTTCTCAATGAAATTTCCATTTATGTTTTTGGGGTTAGCCCTTGCCTCTGTTATTGCCTGAACTAAAAGGGGCCAGTGTTATAGTATGTGAGGTCAAAGGTGCGAACAGCATTAGGACAAAAGTGAAGAGGGAGGTTTGGATGAGGATGTCATTTGCATAAAGTTTATATTAAAATAATATGTATGTAATTGGAAGAATAAGCGTTAGGTTTCAAGAAGGTATCACCTAGCTTTCCTTGCTAGCAAATTTTTATTTCTGTATTTGATTTTCTTATGGTAAATAAATGCTTTCTCTGTGGCAGTCTGCCAAAACCTTGCTGATTTGAATATTTTTTTTAGCCCACTTCGCCTAAGTTTCCAGAAGACTTTGATGATGGAGAGCATGCAAAGCAGGTAATTTTCTGATGCATCAATTACAATGTCTTCCGTCTTGCATTTTAATTATTATTTTTCTTCTTTTTCAATTAGTAATCTTCTGCCACTCATTCTCTTGTGTCCTGGGAACAACGTGGGGAAAAAATAGCAAAAGATGAAGCACTTAAAATGTTATTAGATTTGATCTACACCATAAAAATGCCAAGGGCTGGCACAGAAAATGAACAAACTACAGGGCTCTTTTGTGCAATTCATTGTGCTTTTGAAGTGCTATTTGGACCCTTGGCTTAGCTATTGAGAAAAAAAAAAAGAATCCTTTTACAGCTTATTGTTTTTGATAAAGCTTGGGGCTTTAAGAAAAAAATATAATTTAAAACTATAATTTTGTTCTGTTTTGTGGTTGCAGTAGCTCAGATTATAGGGCAAGGGTTGCACATTCTAGACAGTCTATTGTTACAGTATTTTAAAGCAAAATAATTTATCCTATATACCATAAATATCTGAGTGTATGTGTGTGTGACTCATGACATAGGCTAATACTGGCATCCAGCAAATATTTTTTTAAAACTATTTTAGTGAATTTGTGTATTGGGCTTCTGGTACACCTTTCTTCTGAATGCCAGTTGTTTGTCTTGGTACAGTGGTTAATACTCTTGTCATATGGAAGTTTATTTCTTAAACTGACTTACTGACAGTTAAAATTTAAATCATTAATGTTGAGTACAGAAGCATAGATAGAATATTGTATTAATTTGGTGCTTCTTGCTTGCTGGTTATGTATCTGAATGGACAAGCCACTTTTCTAGACTTTAATTTCCCTCACCTATAAAATAAAAAGATGAAATACTCCTTATTTATATTAGCACTAACTCTGTGTCATTTGGTAATGTTTAACATGACGGTTATTTATGGCTGTAGGGACCCATTCTGCCTCATCTGTTTAATTGGTGAAGGCCATTAGGAATACATTGAGTCATGTTTCTGCTTCTTTTGGTAGCTATTATTGTTTCTGGGTGTCATAAGTAAATGTTCATTTCATAGCCTTTTCTTATAACAAGGTCAGTCTTACTTGGTCTTTCCCCTTGTTGACAGCTATAGTGGCCCAAGAACTATACAAACCATTTTTCACCATGAGGACTGCCCTCCTGCCATCAGATATATACTCCTACCGTTGAGCGTTTGAGTCTGGGCTGTACAAATTGGCACCAAAACAAAAACAACAAAACCACAACCACTGCCCATGTCATAGTCATTGCTTTTTAGCTGAAAGGAGCAAACGTAGAAGATGCTTATAGAATGTACATAACATAACTTTTTGCCATGCACATTTACCAGTACAGCAGGGTCTGTTATGCTCAGTAGGGTATTCTTGTTTTTGTCAGTTGAATATACCTTTCATAAAAGTTGTATCATGTCATTTTCTTTCTATATAATACTCCTATATCCCATACAAAGTAATTGCCTGCGTTTTTATTTTACCCTACGACTAGAAGGAGAGTGGGGAGGGGGGACATATTTTAAAGATTTATAATTAGAAAATGCTTAATAAAAGTCCATCTAATAATTGAGGTTTTCTTATCTCAAATATTTCTCTAACTCTTTATAAATGTTTATTATAAACAAGAGGATTAAGTATCATTAAGGAACCTCTCAAAGGTTTAGATTGCCTTCATATTGTTCACTGCTTTAATGAGGTGGCTATGGAGATATAACAAATGAGTAACATAAATCAAGAGAATTCAAGGGAATGGTATCGATACAAATAACATAAATGGAGAAGAAACCATTAAAACAAGATGTTTTACATTGCTTTTAGGATTGCAGCAGCATTACAATTTCTACTAAAATTAGGCATGTGAAGCTATTTATTTTATCTTTTTACACCTTTTTATATGATATTTTGTGTGTTTATAAGGCCTAATTTCTGCTTCTATGTAGTTGTCGAGTTGATTTTTTTTTGCTTGTGACAATAAAGTATAAAAAGAAGGGGCCTCCTTTTAAGAAATGTTCATACTACATTGTTGCACAACTCTGTTGTCATAATAAAGCAGAAAAAATAATGACCTATTCAGAAATTTCAGAATGCCAGTTAAGTGTAAGAATAAAGAATAGTGGTACCTTTTCTTTGACCTGAACTGACTACTGACTTGTCCAGAGAATAGCTGAGCCTTATCCATTGCGTCTCATCAGCAGTGTGCCTGGGTTTTATTGTAGAAATCCGTCATCTCCTGGCTGTTAAACCACGATCCAGCAAAACGGCCTACAGCCACAGAACTGCTCAAGAGTGAGCTGCTGCCCCCGCCCCAGATGGAGGAGTCAGAGCTGCATGAAGTGCTGCACCACACGCTGACCAACGTGGATGGGAAGGCCTACCGCACCATGATGGCTCAGATCTTCTCCCAACGCATCTCTCCTGCCATCGATTACACCTATGACAGCGACATACTGAAGGTGGGCTTAAACCACGCTGCACAAAGGGAGCTTCACCTGGTCCACAAAAGGGTCAAGCCAGTTTCTCATAGATTCTTTTAATGCCTCCAACATAAGTTCTTATGTGAGGTATTGGAAGCCCCTAAAAGTACATGCAAAATGTGGGTATATGCATTCAGAGAAGAGGATCCATACTTTCAATCACCTACTTGAAGGAGTCCTTGATCTTTCCTCCTCCCTACCCCCGCAAGAGATTAAGAAGTAGTGCAAACAAAAATTAGCCGGGCATGGTGGCATGCACCTGTAATCCCAGCTACTCGGGAGGCTGAGGCAGGAGAGTCGCTTGAACCCAGGAGGCAGGGAGGTTGCAGTGAGTCAAGATCGCGCCACTGCACTCCAGCCTGGGAGACAGAGCAAGACCCCGTCACAAAAAAAAAAAAAAAAAAGAAAAAGAAAAAAAAAAGTAGCTAACAGGTATTTGTTATATTCTCTATATGTTTCTGCATGCTTAAAATATGATATAATTTTAAAGGATAGAGTAGTGGAGGAAGTCATAGTAAAATTTATGGAAGATCAGTATAGATTTTAGAGACCAAACACAGTTTTTACTGGCTGGCAATATTAT
Source organism: Macaca thibetana thibetana (assembly GCF_024542745.1). Taxonomy (NCBI): domain Eukaryota; kingdom Metazoa; phylum Chordata; class Mammalia; order Primates; family Cercopithecidae; genus Macaca; species Macaca thibetana. The sequence continues at coordinate 124,392,631 of NC_065584.1, forward strand.
TATAGAAAGATATTTGCAGGATTATAGGTGACTTTTTTATAGATGTCTTTTTGCTTATCTGTTGTTTCTAAATTTTCTACAGTGAAATGGTACTACTTTTATAATACAAAAGCAAATGAAAAAGAAAGCTATTGGCAAAATATGTAAATGCCATGTAGTTCTCAACAGGCCTGCCATGAATCACCTTGGTATGTAGGAGGGGCCTGATGCTGTTAGGTGGTCGTTGTGCCACAGTATTCCTGAGTCAGGGAGAATGTGTTTATTTGATTAGCTCCCTCTGAAAGGCAGTATCAATGTGGCCAAGAATTTGGACTTTGAACCCAGGCAACCTTCCCATTGCTTGAAAGGTTAGCTCTTGCTTTCCAAAGCAGGCCATGAAAGGTATGTGTCCTCTTCCCTGATGTGTTCAAAGAGGAAGGGACTTGTCGAGACTTCTTTTTTGAACCTGGAAATAAGCCATGTAGTGCCTACTGCAAGCCACAGGTTAATATCTTAAAGGATCCGTTTGATAAGCCTTCAATGATGACGTTTTAATCGGTCCTGTTTTAGGGCAACTTCTCAATCCGTACAGCCAAGATGCAGCAGTATGTATGTGAAACCATCATCCGCATCTTTAAAAGACATGGTATGTACGCCCTTTTTAAAAATGATATTTCTTCTCATAAGACTTTTTTCATCATTAGAAAGTGCTGTTAGAGTTTGGGCATACCATATTTTACTTTCAAATTCAGTTATAAATAATTGACATCATACGGAATTTAAGCTTATTTTTGAAACTGATTTGAATGCTACAGCCTCGCTGTTAATACTAAAATGCAATTGGTTTGTGGAGTCAGAAATATGACCAAACTGTCAAACTTAACTCTAGGTGAGCTCTCTATTTATAAATTTAGAGAACTAAAGAAAAACTGATATGATTTCAATGGTCCCAGCAGCAATTACTAAACTGTCAGGTTTGTGTTAATTTTAGGTTGCCTCCTAAGAAGAATGTGAACCTGATGATGAGCTATTTTTTCTCATTTGGTGTAGGAGCTGTTCAGTTGTGTACCCCACTACTGCTTCCCCGAAACAGACAAATATATGAGCACAACGAAGCTGCCCTATTCATGGACCACAGTGGGATGCTGGTGATGCTTCCTTTTGACCTGCGGGTGAGGCTGGGAACACACTGCTGACAATCAGGATGCTGTATCTAGTCACAGGATGGCATCTCTGTTAAAGGATTTTTTCCCTAGGCTTATAAATATCACCTGTAGGAAATGTATTCTTGAGGAAGTTGTCAGAGTGAGAGCGTTATTGGAGTGGAGGAAATGTTTGGTCCTGAATGCCTCCACCTTCCTAATAGCACAGGTGTTTATGACTCTAGAACTGGAGGAACCCTGCATTGCAGGTGCCACATGTGCACCTCAGTGTTGAGTGACCACAGCAGGTTAACCCCACCCACTCAGACAAATAAATGTAGTTTGTTTGGTTTTTTTTAACCTCCTGGCTAGATCTTCAGTAAACATCCTAACATGTTAATGCCTAGAACAGTTAAATTATTCTAACAGCAAGTGTCTCTCCTAATTGGGTATGCTGAGTTTTGCCTGTCCTGCTTTCTTCTGACCCCCAGGGATCCCGACAACAGCAGCAGTCTTACTAGTCTTTCACTCACACAGTGTTGGCTGCTAACAAGCTGTCTGTGGTGCTGTATGATAGAGCAAGGAAAACTTAAAATGCGTGTGACAGACAAGGGCTTAATACCTCTCATGTGCAGAAAGCACTGACAAGGGGAGACATGAGCAAAGGATATAACCAGGCAGCTCTCAGAAGAGAAAATGTGCATGGCTGATAAACTTCTGAAAAGCTGTTCCACCTCACCAATAATAAAGAAGTGCAAAGCTATCTCAACTTCACCCATCAGACAGGAAACATTTTTAAATTAATGTTATCCAGAGATGACAGGGGTGTAGGAAAATAGGTACTTCCATATGTTGCTGATGGGAATGTGGACTGCTAAACCTTTAGAAACGTAACCTAAAAGTTTATAATAAAACTTTTAAAATTTTGATGCACATTCTCTATCCTTAGAACCAGCAATCCCACTTTGAGCAATTTATTCAAAGAAAGAAAAACACATTAGTATATGAATGTTAAAAGGATGTTAATTGCCATATTATTGAGGTAGCCAAAAACTGTCTGCCTGTTTATCAATAGGAAAATGGTTGAATAATTTGTCAACAATATTATGGAATATTAAGGAGCTATTGAAAAGAACATTGAACTAGGCACAGTGGCTCATGCCTATAATTCCAGAACTTTAGGAGGCCTAGGTAGGAGGAGTGCTTGAGCTCAGTAGTTTAAGACCAGCCTGGGCAACATAGGAAGACCCCATCTTTACTAAAAATTAGCCCAGTGTGGTGGCTCGTGCCTGTGGTCTCAGCTACTTGGGAGGTTAAGGCGGGAGGATTGCTTGAGCCCAGGAAGTCGAGGCTGCAGTGAGCCATGATTGTGCCACTGCACTCCAGCCTGGGAAACAAGGCAAGACTCTGTCTCAAAAAGAAAATTTAAAACAAATTTTTTGTAGAAATGGGCTGTCACTGTGTTGCTCAGGGTGGTCTCAAACTCCTGGACTCAAGCAGATCCTTCCGCCTCAGCCTCCCAAAATACTGGAATTACAGGCGTGAGCCCCCATGCCCAGCCAATCTATATTTTTATATAGATCAAATATGTATTTTATATATATTTTTTATATATAAATATATATTTTTATATAAGATGAAAATACAGTCAGCCCTTCATACATATCTTTGGATTCCACATCCACATATCCAGCCAACTGTGGATGGAAAATACTCAGAAAAAAAAAAAAAAAAAAAAAATTCTAACAAGCAAAACTTGAATTTACCATGTGCTAAACACTGCATTGAATCCACACAAAAGAAGGGGTGTATAGGCATAGTAGTAGATATTATAAATAATCTAAAGATGATTTAAAGTATACAGGAGGATGTGCATAGGCTGTAGGCAAATGCTTTGTCATTTTATATCAGGAACTTAACCATCCACTGATTTTGGTATCCTTGGGGGAGTCCTGGAACCAATTTCTGAGGGACAGATATACATATTTAGATATAGCCATATTTATACTTGATTTGTAGGAATGTGCATGGCATATTGTTAGCTTTTTTTAAAAAGTAAATTTCAAGGGAACTCTATTATCCCATTTTTATTATAGAGAAGGAAAAGTTTTTTTTAAAAAAACAAAACTGTATGTGTACAGGAGGCTGAGGCTGGAGAATCACTTGAACCCAGGAGACGGAGGTTGCAGTGAGCTGAGATTGCACCACTACACTCCAGCCTGGATGACAGAGCAAGACCCTGTCTGAAAAACAACAACAACAAAACAAAAAATAAAAACCTGTGTATATAAGGTATACTGTGTGTGTTTGCATACACTTGACATATGTGTAGACACACACATTTGGCCCTCTACATCCTTGGGTGGGTTCTGCATCCATGGATCCAACCGAGGATGGAAGATACTCAGAAAAAAAAAAAATTTCACGAAGTTCCAAAAAGCAGAACTTGAGCTTGTCACATTCACGTGTGTGAATGACCATGCACATCAGGTTGTTTGTGTCACCAAAGAGTAAAGTGTCAAAGAATACACTCATTTCGACCATATTTTTTGGAGGGGGGAGTGGAATCTTTTTTTTAAATCTGTGTCATATGGCTTATGGTGAAACAGGTTTTGCGTTTATAATCTAAGAAGAAATTCCTTCCACATTCCTTGCTTCTGTTTTTCATTTATAGTGAATAAAGTGACGTGGGATTATTCTGAGGTAAAGATAAATAAACAGCAAATCAGATCAGACATTTGCGCTTTGTTAAAAAAAAAAGAATAGAAGTGCAAATACTTACATAGCTATACTTAAAGCCAGCTTCTTATTCTCTAAATATTAGGAGACTAAAGTACAGATTTTTAAATATCAGCTCCCGTTCTATAAGCTGATATTCAAATGCAAAACATTAAAAAGTGAATGTATGTTGATAATTTGGCCCATCAGTATTAATGATACTATGTTGGATCTCTTGGGGCAATCTGACAATGGTTTTACTAGTTGTGGTTACTATTTGAAGGTGGTTGTTAAGAATTTATTCTAAGAGATTGATAGGAAAATCAGGAAATTCACCGTAAGAGAGAATACCCATTTTGACCACATTACTATAAAAGTGACATTTTTAAAAAATTCATAAATAAATAACTTGCACTAATTTTAATTGGACATAATAAAAGCTCCACAGAGAATATTTAACTAAAAGTGAACTTTTTAAAAAAAACCTAAGAAATGCCACAGTGAATAAGGTTCCTGGCATATCTAGCAGTAGAGTCCATCACTAACCGAAATACTGAAGAACATTTCAGGGAGTGTGAGTGGTGAGCAGTGCATAACTTAGTGAATATACTAAAAGCCACTGAAGTACGTACTTTAAAAGGGGTGAACTTTATGGGACAGGAGTTAGGTTTCAATAAAGCCATTATTAATAAAAGGAGTGTGGTAGCTGGCACATTTTGACATTGACCTTTAATATTTTGTTTATTTTTCAGATCCCTTTTGCAAGATATGTGGCAAGAAATAATATATTGAATTTAAAACGGTAAGAAACAATAGGGGATTCCATTTGGTAGACATAGGAAAAAATAGTTGAATAATTTTGTCAACCAAGAAAGAATATTTTATTTCCTGTGATCCTTACACAGTTAAGAATTCTGGGTTCAGAATATTGAGCTTAGAATACGATCCAGAAGCCCAGCCACAGTACCCCTTCCTGTAAGGTAACTAGGACTATTAGAAGGAATGTAGCAGGTAGGTACCGTCATGTTCCCACAGTCTATTCTGTACCTTCTAAATGTCCCCAAGGAACATAGCTAATTATTTCCACAAACAGTTGCTTCGTAAAAACATCTGGCTGTTCATGATCACAGATGGCCCCTTTTAAAACTTAATTGGTGGGACAAGTGGCCAATGGTCTCTATGTGAAGACTGCCTACACAGGTAACCGAACAAAAGCTGCTTGTAGAGAAGTGGAGTAAACCCAGCAGGAACGCTGAGCACTGAGGACCTCCAGGCACTTAGCCCTGAAAAAAGGCTTTCTGTACATTCAAATACCACAGGGGTCCAACAGTGAGATCTTCATAATTTGGAGCAGTATTGTTGTCAATGAGGCACCCTACTTTAAAGCTCCTTTCTTCAACTGAAAACAAAGCTCTTTACATGTTTTTATTCTAGCTACAAGTGAACAATTAATAATCATAGCCCTATGGTGTTGGTATCCCTGTGTAGAAAGCAATCAGTAAGGTAAAATTTTTTGGTGTAATTTCATCTCTGTTTCAGACATTTAAAAAACCTTAAGCCCCATAGCTTACTAGTGGCAAAACTGAGAATTGGAACCTAGATCACAAAGCAGGGGTGTTCCAGGGCAAATCTGTCTTTCAGTCCTCTTGATCATACCACTGATTAATTTTTTTTCATATTTGTTTCTTATATCTTGTTCAACAATTTCTCATACATATTTCTTTCTAGTAAGCAATGACCTTAGAAATCTGGGTTTCTCTCTCCAGATACTGCATAGAACGTGTGTTCAGGCCGCGCAAGTTAGATCGATTTCATCCCAAAGAACTTCTGGAGTGTGCATTTGATATTGTCACTTCTACCACCAACAGCTTTCTGCCCACTGCTGAAATTATCTACACTATCTATGAAATCATCCAAGAGTTTCCAGCACTTCAGGTTCCTTTCCATATTTTAACATTCCAAGATTCCCCACTATAGTTCTTCACCAAGTGTGGTGAGGAAAACCACAGCTACAGACCTGCTTCTCAGTCTGTCCTGGAGATGAATCACATCTTTACTAAAGTAACTGAGAAGAGCTTGATGATGTGGCTTTTGAGTTTCATCTCAGGCTCTTACCTTCACAGGAACTGGTTTTGTTTTGGGGGATGGGTGTTCTCTACCCATTTTTCCAAAATGCAAGATATCAGGCTAAGATTCCTAAGATGCTCTTAGCCTGTTCATACCCTGTTTGGAACCCTCAGTGGCTCCATTCTATACCCAATCTCTTCACTCCCCAACTTCCCTTTTCACCAAGTCTGCATGCTGCCAGCCCTTCTCAGGCTTCCCTCCCCACCCCACACACACGCCCTGTCATTCCTGCCACCGTCAGTCAAATGTTCCCTTGTCTAGAAAGTCTTTGCCCAGCCATGGTTTGGGCCCTTTCTCCCCAGGAAGCCTGACTGCACCCTCATTGATTAGTTGGCCACCTTTTCTTCGCAACTCTCACAGGTCTTGATCTGAGACAGCCATGTACTACCTGGAGTTATGTTCATTGTTTTCTCCAAGCAGAGCATATGTTTTTAGGGCAGAGCCTATGAGTCCTCTTTGCCATATACCCTATTGCAGCCAGCTTGGCACATGGCTCACCACTCGGTAAATACTCATTAATCAATTTGCGTGGACAAAAGTTAAGATAACTATTCCACCAGCCTGTGCTTATGAGTCAGTTACTATTGGATCAGATCCTTTTGTCTTTGAAATCAACTATCTCGGGCTTTTTAACATAGCTGAAGACCAGAGTTGTTTTTGTTTTGTTGTGTTTTGTTTTTGAGACAGTGTCTCCCTCTGTCTCCCAGGATGGTGTGCAGTGACATTATCACGGCTCACTGCAGCCGCTACCTTCCAGGCACAAGCAGCCCTCCTGCCTTGCCGGTTGAATAGCTGGATCTACAGGCATGTGCCACTGACCCCAGCTAATTTTTTTTTTTTTTTGTAGAGATGGAGTTTCCTTATGTTCCCCAGGCTGGTCTTGAACTCTTGAGCTCAAGGGATCCTCCAACCTCGGCCTCCCAAAATGCTTGGATTACACAGGCATGAGCCACCACCCCAGCCAGTCTGAGTATTTTGGATGTATATAATATGGTATTAACTTAGAGTATATTTTGACTATAACAGTGCAAAAAGAATGTATGTAAAAAAATAAACTAGGGCCGGGCGCGGTGGCTCACGCCTGTACTCCCAGCACTTTGGGAGGCCGAGGCGGGCAGATCATGAGGTCAGGAGATCGAGACCACCCTGACTAACATGGTGAAACCCCATCTCAACTAAAAATACAAAAAATTAGCCAGGCCTGGTGGTGGGCGCCTGTAGTCCCAGCTAGTTGGGAGGCTGAGGCAGGAGAATGGTGTGAACCCGGGAGGCGGAGCTTGCAGTGAGCCAAGATCTCACCACTGCACTCCAGCCTGGGCAGCAGAGCGAGACTCCATTTCAAAAAAATAAATAAATAAACTAGGAAGCTATATGCTAAATTCAATCCTTCCATTGTATTAGGATGACAAATTCGTGGTAAGTTTCCAGATTTGGTCATGTACCAGTAATTGCTTTTATAATGAAAATAGTAATTTTTCTCCGTATCCCAGGAAAGAAATTACAGTATTTATTTGAACCATACCATGTTATTGAAAGCAATACTCTTACACTGTGGGATCCCAGAAGACAAACTCAGTCAAGTCTACATTATTCTGTATGATGCTGTGGTAAGCATTTAATTACTTACGATGTTGAAAGAGAATACCTTAATGTTGAAAGATAATGACAATAGTTCCTGATGATTTTCTTACCGATGCAGCCAAGAAACTGAATTGGGAATCTTATCTCTTTCCCTCATTGCTCTAAAGTGAAAGAACCAATTGGCTTTAATTGTATCAACAGTTAACAAGTATTGGTTGAGCTTTTGTTCCATCCTCAGCCCTGTGCTACTAATAACCGCTGGAGTGTTTTTCAAAAGGCTAACTTCTAATTTTAAAAGATCAAATTATTTAATTTGTGAGATAGTAAAGTTCTTCACTAACCTACTTATTAAGGCAAGAAATCACTAAGTAATTGGTCCTGATACTTGCCAATAATAATTTCGAAGATAGTTAACATTGACTGAGCCCCACTCTGTGAGCTAGGCGTTGTTCTGAGTTCCTCTGATGGATGCACTCACTTCACTCTCACACTAGTGCTGCTATTACCTTTCCTTTACAGCGACCAAGAAGAGTGACTGTTCGCCTTGCTCTTGATTCTTCCAGTCTTCCTGTGCTTATCAGTAAAGTCATGTGTAGATTTGCATTGATTAAATTAGGGGAGAATGGCTTCGACCTCTGGCGGGGCCTCATTTACCACCTCCTCCCTGTGGGACTGAGGCTATGGTACCTCCAGTTACTCTTCCCTAATTTAGTCACATCATAGTATTCATTACTTTATAGTATATGTGCAGGTACAGAGCTTGGAGGGGGATGCATTGAAAAAATGAATTAGTGTTATATTACGATGCTAGGATGGAAGTGAATGCTTATGTTTTCTAATATCTTTTCATGTTAAGTTTTGTTCTCATATTGAATAAGAGGCATCCAGGAGATTTAAGAACTAACAGTGCCAGAAAGTCTATGGTTAAGACAGAGTAGTGGAAGTCCTTACATAATGGCTTATTGTTTTTATACACCAAAAGGATTAACTAGCTTTTCTTTCATCTGGCAGGTACATATCAATGGCCCAGAATTTACTGCTTGTTTCTTAGTGGTTCTTTACTCCCCCTAAAGCTCTGCTGCTATTTGTCAGTGACAGATACAATATGATGTCAGTCGGACACTGGCAGAAACCCCAGGGATTGTGCGAGGGGCTTCAGCTCTTACTGATTCATGTCCCACGGCTACAGCACATCTGCCAGCATGGGATGAAATGCCCAGAGCCTGGCCTTTGTTAGGGGAGCCCAGAGCAAAATGACTCCCTCCCTGCCCAAACAAATGCCCTCATTAAGCCTGTCCAGATCTGGGTCACCTCACCATTCAGCAAGTACAACTTTCCCCTTTTAATTCTTTTATGTGACGGTTTTTCAGATTTTACAATAAGTTAATTATGGTTTCATGTGAATTGGGGGAAAAACGTTTTCTAATCACAGAATTAAATCTATTCTGTACCATTAGGAGCAGTTTGTTCAAAATGAAGGCTGTAATTCTCAGAATTAGCCTGGAAATTGTGTCTTGTTCAGGGCCACATTTGGCGACTCTCATTGTTACCTTTTTCTTCCACATTAGACAGAGAAGCTGACGAGGAGAGAAGTGGAAGCTAAATTTTGTAATCTGTCTTTGTCTTCTAATAGTGTAAGTACCTTCTAATGGTATTATTACAGCTTTCTCTGTAATTTTGTGTTACCAGAAAATGTCACCAAATTCTCGTTGCAGTAGGGTAGCAGCGCTTCCTACTGCCTCGCAGATGCGGTTTTCCCCTTGAGTGTTAGGTACCATGGCAACCTCTGGGCTTAGAAGGGAGAAACTAATGCTGTGATCAAAGAGTGTCTCTCCATGCTTCTTCTTGATATGCTGTAATCATCCTGCTCTTTCTTGATCAGCAAATACTTTTCTTTGACACCCCTTATAGAACTGTGCCTGGTAGAGCCTCCTGCTGAACAGACCTAATACCAGTTGTCCTCTTTTGAATTAGATTATACGGGACTAGAAGGAGGCACAGAATTCTGCAAATTCATCTGGGGAGCTACCCTTCCCCTACCTCCATGTCTTCTAACTCCTCAGAGTTGAAATAAAGCTCTTGCTTTTCTGGTACGTCTCTTAATCTTAAAATCTTACATTTGATCCCATCATCAGTAAGGGAGATCTTATGGAGTAAACAGTTTGGTCATATTCTCTCCATAGGCATCAGATTGATCCCAGATCTTTGGTACAGTAACCTACACTTAATTGAGTAGCTGAACAACAGAAGACAACAGGGATTTTGTACATTTTCCTGAATATTTAAATAAGAAAAGCTCTTTTTTAATTTCCCAGAACCCTTCTAGCCTCTTGTCTGACACTCAATTATATGATCTTGTGTTGATCAGCAAAATTCACATATGGGATAGATTAAAATATGATTGTACACAGGGAAGGCAGAGTCACTCAATCTTTCGGACACCTACAGTGTGACAGGCACAGTGGCAGGGATGCAAAGAGGAGTCCATACACTGCATTCAGTTCTTAGTTCATATTGGCCTTTAAAAAGCCACAAGGGGCTATGCGCAGCACGTATCTGCCCTCAACTCTGTAAAACAACTTTCAAAGGGCACACAGAAACCACAGTTCAAAGAAATCTCCCCTTTGCAGGTAGGGAAACTAAACCAGATGCATAGCACTAGGAGTTCTGAAAATTGAGCCAGGTTAAATCTTAAATATTTAATATTGGGGGAGATAGTAATGATATGCAAAGTAACCCAACAGCTAAATATCCAAATATGAAGAACAATATACAGTATTTACATATAATCTGAACATGTACACAGCACACACCTATGTGCAGAAATAGTCCCATGTGTAAATAGCACAGAGAATCTGCACAAGACTACCCAGTTCAATGATTCTATATCCAAAGTTTCCAACCCAAAAGGTTAATTGAACTAAAGTCACATTTCAGAACGTCTTTTTTTTTTAAAGAAAGTCTTATAAATATACGTTTGGACGTAATAACCACATTGGTTGTTCACATGTCAACTTTTCTTTCTGTTTAATCTCTAACCACTGGTTATTTGATGATGCTAAGCATTAATTAGACATGTGTTTGATTCATTTAAAAACAGAAAAATAGTATCTAATAAAGGCATTTGGTACTTTGATTATTTTGAAATGTACTGTAAGGGTATTAGGAAGGGGAGTAGAAATATTGCCAAAGAGTTTCACATATCTGACCCAGTCCTCTTATTTCACAAATGAGACACCTGAGGCCTGAAGAGATGTTGTGATTTGTCCTGAGTCACATGGAGTTAGTTGATGATAGGGTGAGGACCAAAATCTGGAGACACTGACTCCAGTGCTTCTGATAGTTTATTATTGAGGTAATTTAATGTTCAAATTTATAGGGAAGAAATCATTTTTATTTTCTGAAAAAATATTTTAAATACATGATTTTAAATTTAATTTTTTTTTTTTTTTTGAGATAGGGTCTTGCACTGTCACACAGGCTAAATTACAGTGGCACAATCATAGTTCAATGTAACCTCAAGCTCTTGGACTCAAGAGATCTTTCTGCCTCAGCCTCCCAGTTAATTTTCTTTTTCTTTTTTATAGAGGAATTGCAGGCGTGAGCCATTGCACCCAGCCAAAATTTTTATCTTTAATATAGTAAGCAGATTTGTATTAGTCTGTTCTCACACTGCTAATAAAGATATATCTGAGAGTGGGTAATTTATAAAGGGAAGAGGTTTAATGGACTCTCAGTTCCACATGGCTGGGGAGACCTCACAATCATGGTGGAAGGCAAGGAGGAGCAAGTCATGTCTTATATGAATAGCAGAAGGCAAAGAGAGAGAACTTGTGCAGGGGAACTCCTCTTTATAAAGCCATCAGATCTCTTGAGACTTATTTACTATCACAAGACCAGCATAGGAAAGACCCACCCCCATGATTCAATTACCTCCCACTGGGTCCCTCCCGTGACACAAGGGAATTGTGGGAGCTACAATTAAAGATGAAATTTGGGTGGGGACACAGCCAAACCATATCATTCCGCCCATGGCCCCTCCCAAATTTCATGTCCTCACATTTCAAAACCAATCATGCCTTCCTGACAGTCCCCAAAAGTCGTAACTCATTTCAGCATTAACTCAAAAGTCCACAGTCCAAAGTCCTATCTGAGACAAGGCAAGAACCTTCCACCTATGAGCCTGTAAACTCAAAAACAAGTTAGTTACTTCCTGAATACAATGAGGGTACAGTCATTGGATAAATACGCCCATTCCAAATGGGAGAAATTGGCCAGAACAAAGGGGCTAAAGGCCCCACGCAAGTACAGAATCCAGCGGGATAGTCAAATCTTAGAGCTCCAAAATGGTCTGCTTTGACTCCATGTGTCACATCCAGGTGACGCTGATGCCAGGGGTAGGCTCCCATGGCTTTGGGCAGCTCCCCCTCTGTGGCTTTGCAGGGTACAGCCTCCCTCCTGGATGCTTTCATGGGCTGGCATTTAGTAGGGACTCTGTATGGGGGCTGCAAACCCACATTTCCCTCCTGCACTGCCCTAGCAGAGGTTCTCCATAAGGGCCCCACCCCTGCAGCAAATTTCTGCCTGGGCATCCAAGCATTTCCATACATCCTCTGAAATCTAGGTGGAGGTTCCAAACCTCAATTCTTGTTTTCTGTGCACCTGCAGGCTCAACACCACATGGAAGCTGCCAAGGCTTGGGGCTTGCACCCTCTGAAGCAGCAGTCTGAGCTATACCTTGGCCCCTTTTAGCCATGGGTGGAGCAGCTTAGACACAGGGCACCAAGTCCCTAAGCTACAGAGAGCGGGCGGGGCGGGGAGGCCCTGGGCCCAGCCCATGAAACCATTTTTTTTTCCTCCTAGGCCTCTAGGCCTATGATGGGAGGGCCTGCCATGAAGACCTCTGACATGCCCTGAAGACATTTTCCCCATTGTTTTGGTGATTAACATTTGGCTCCTTGTTACTTATGCAAATTTCTGCAGCTGGCTTGAATTTCTCCTCAGAAAATGGGGTTTTCTTTTCTATCTCATCGTCAGGCTGCAAATTTTTTGAACTTATATGGTCTGTTTTCCTTTTAAAATTGAATGCTCTTAACAGCACCCAAGTCACCTCTTGATGCTTTGTTGCTTAGAAATTTCTTCTGCCAGATACCCAAAATCATCTCCCTCAAGTTTAAAGTTCCACAAATCTCTAGGGAAGAGGCAAAATGCTGCCAGTCTCTTTGCTAAAACATAGCAAGAATCACCTTTACTTCAGTTCCCAACAAGTTCCTCGTCTCCATCTGAGACCACCTCAGCCTGGATTTCATTGACCATATCATTATCAGCATTTTGGTCAAAGCCATTCAACAAGTCTCTAGGAAGTTCCAAACTTTCCCACATTTTCCTGTCTTCTTCTGAGCCCTCCAAACTGTTCCAACCTCTGCCTGTTAACCAGTTCCAAAGTCACTTCCATATTTTTGGGTATCTTTACAGCAGTGCCCCACTCTACCAGTACCAATTTACTGTATTAGTCTGCTCTTGTGCTGCTAATAAAGACATACACGAGACTGGGTAATTTATAAAGGAAAGAGGTTTAATGGACTCACAGTTCCATGTGGCTTAGGAGGGCTCACAATCATGGTGGAGAGCAAGGAGGAACAAGTCATGTCTTACATGGTTGGCAGCAGGCAAAGAGAGAGAACTTGTGCAGGGAAATTCCTCTTTATAAAGCCATCAGCTCTTGTGAGACTTATTCACTATCATGAGACTATCATGGGAGGGACCCGCCCACATGATTCAATTACCTCCCACTGGATCCCTCCCATGACACATGGGAATTGTGGGAGCTACAATCAAGATGAGATTTGGGTAGGGACACAGCAAAACCATATCAAGATTATAGGAGGCTTTAACATTTTTTGGATTTTTTAAAAATTTAAGTGATTTATGATTAACTCTAAGATTAAGCTATGTCAAGCTTAGCCTTCATTCAGCCCTTAGTTTTCATGTGCCAATTTATGGATGAACTAGGTTCTACTTGCCTACAGTCTTAAAATGGCTATAATTTTGTTTCTTAATAATTTCTACTTTAGCTGCTGTGAGTTTTCTTTCTGGCTTCATGACTATGGTTGTTTCCTGCACTGCCCTCTTCTTGGGCAGTCAATGAGTACAGCTGGTGAGAGCCAGGATCTGGCATCCAGGTGGGAGGAGAAGGAAGGGGGGAGGATCAGGAGGCTGCCCACAGGAGAAGACATCTCAAGGTTGCAAATAGGAAGGATTCAAGCCAAGGAAGGGAATTTCTAGCTAATTCTGAATTAAAACAAGTCAGAGTCTGCCTCCTTGTCCCCCCATGTGTATGCCTGTGGTAACAGGAATTCATGAGAATGAGAAGGGTAAAGAGGAAAAATACTGGCCTGAAAATAGATAATGGAAGCTCTGCTAGTGCCAGGGTCTACTTTGCTGAGTCAGCATTAAGTGTGAGTAAATGTATCTGAATAAAAGTGAACCATTAGTATGTGTCTAAGGTGCTTTCGAGTTGTTGGAAGAGGATAATCCTTAGTCAGGATTGTAGCAAAGGCTAAAATAATCTTTGACCACAAAGATAATCGTATGGTCCCATGTGCTCCCGCTCCTGCAGGTGCACACAGTCGGCGCAAAGGGAGTCTTCCCCTGCCATAGATGGCAGCTAACTGTGCCCCTTTGCTTTCCAGCTGTGTCGACTCTACAAGTTTATTGAACAGAAGGGAGATTTGCAAGATCTAATGCCAACAATCAATTCATTAATAAAACAGAAAACAGGTATTGCGCAGTTGGTGAAGTATGGCTTAAAAGACCTAGAGGAGGTTGTTGGACTGTTGAAGAAACTCGGCATCAAGTTACAGGTTTGGCAACAGTTTGATACTGGCAGTACAAATGTGTAGCATTACTAATAGCACAGGGAGGAAATGTGTTTCATTTCACTAATGCTAGTTAGTGTTTTATTTTTCCAGAAAAACTGCTTTCTGTGTTTTGGAGCATTTGATATTTAGTAATAATTTTGGCTTACATCAGGATTTCTTTGCAAGTGCCACTGTTCCTATCATGAAGCAGTTCTTACTGTGTTAGCCTCAGAGAGGTGGTTATTCTTAAAGAGAAGAGAATTTATTTTACATGTCAGGCTATTGTTAAACAGACTTTGTGCTAGATCTTACTAAATATTTTGTTTATGCTAAATAGATTGTTCTGATGCTATTGATGGGAAACACCGTTTTCAGCATTGTATTCCACATTCTAACTTTCAAACCCTTGACACATTTGTATGGCATCTCTCTTTATAGGTCTTGATTAATTTGGGCTTGGTTTACAAGGTGCAACAGCACAATGGAATCATCTTCCAGTTTGTGGCATTCATCAAACGAAGGCAAAGGGCTGTACCTGAAATCCTCGCAGCTGGAGGCAGATATGACCTGCTGGTGAGGGCTTGCCCTTTATTTATTTGTTCTGACTTAATTTTATTTCTTCTCAACTTGTTATTTTGAAATTTTCAAACTAACACCAAAAATTTGAACCAGTATTATCATTGGATACTTCTATTAATATATCTTTCATCTAGGAATAGAAATATAATGTGAACCACATTTGTAGTTGTTTAAACTTAAACAAAATTATATTATTTTGCAGGATAGTTGCAAAGATAGTATAGAGAGGTCTCATGTACCATTTACTCTGTGTGTGTGTGTGTGTGTGTGTGTATATATATTTATTTATTTATTTATTTATTTATTTTTATTTATTTTTTGGAGACAGGGCCTTGCTCTGTCACCCTGGCTGGAGTGCAGTGGCATAATCTTGGCTCACTGCAGCCTCAACCTCCCTGGGCTCAAACGATTCTCTCACCTTAGCCTCCCAAGTAGCTGAGACTACAGGCATGCACCACCACACCCAGCTAATTTTTTGTATTTTCAGTACAGACAGGGTTTTGTCGTGTTGCCCAGGCTGGTCTCAAACTCCTGAGCTCAAGCAATCCACCCGCCTCAGCCTCTCAGAGTGCTGGGATTACAGGCGTGAGCCACCGCACTGCACCTTGCATAAGCATAGTAAAATATCAAAACCAGAAAACTGACATTTGTACAATGTATGTGCATCATTCTTTTCCATTTTACCATGTGTACATTCCCATAACAACCACCATAATCAAGGTACAGAACTATTCTATCACCACAAAGATTTATGGGTATCAACATCTTATCAATTCAAATGAAATGTAGACACTTTACCTCCCTGTATGTCTCTTTACCTCATGCCCCATTTATAATATAATTGTCTTAAATATTTCTTCTAATACATTGAGATCCACATCAAACAGTGTTAAATTTTTTACTTTACTGTTAAATATAATTAGAAAACTCAAGGGGAGGAGAAAGTCTGTTGTATTTACCCCAAATTTCTGGTTTGTGATGAGAAATTTGCTGTTATTTGAATTACTTTTCCCCTATAGGGAAGGTATTTCTGACTTGATGCTTTAAAGATTCTTTTCTTTGTCTTTAGTTTCAAGTTAAATTATGATGTGTCTTGGCATGTGTTTCTTTGGATTTATCCTGTTAAGGGTTTGCTTAGCTTCTTAAATCTATAGGTGTATGTCTTTCGTGAATTTGGGGGATTTCTTCAGGCGTTATTTCTTTGAATTTTTTTTTCAGTCTCACCCTCTTTTTTCTCTCCTTCTATGACCCCAGTGACATGAATGTCCTTGAGGTTATGGGACATTTTTGTCCAGGATGATCTCACACTCCTGGCTGCAAGCAATCCTCCTGCCTTGGCCTTTCAAAGCACTGGGATTATGGGTGTGAGCCACCACACCTGACCTGGAATTTTAACTATTTAGTAACATTAAGCAAAAAGAGACAAGTGGTATCCATTTTATAATATATTTTATTTAACCTAGTATATCCAAAATATTATTTCAACATGTACTCAAACTTCTAAAAATTATTAACAAGGATTTTACATTTGTTTCAAAGTCTTTGCAGCCAGTACGTGTTTTACATGTACAGCATGTGTCAATTTGGATTAGCTGTATTTCAAATGCTCAGTGGTCACTTGTGACTAGTGGCTGCCATATTGAACAGTTCAGAGTTAGATGTAACATTTGTTAATATTTTTCTAAATTTGCATGTGTGCTTGCTTCTCTCTTTTACTACACACACACATTTCTTTTTGTTGAACTCTTTGATGATGAGCTGCTGACAGAGTGCTCACTCTTTAATCATTGTTTTCCCCGTAATCACATTTTCTTTGCTATTTCATAACCGCAACTGTTTATGTCTCTCCACAGATTCCCCTGTTTAGAGGGCCACAAGCTCTGGGGCCAGTTCCCACTGCCATTGGGGTCAGCATAGCTATAGACAAGATATCTGCTGCTGTCCTCAACATGGAGGAACCTGTAAGTCTGGCTTGGCTTCCCAGCATGCTTCGAGGTGTCTTTCTTTTCTAAAAGTACGATTTGCCTTTTGCAGTCATTTACATGGGGCTTCAGATGTGAAAGCTATAGACCCAGGGTTTTGAAACTTACCTTTAATATGGTAGACAAGCCTAAGACTTGATGTCAATCCCTGCATTTCAGTCCTTATCATCTGTTCTCTAGCTGGGTGACCTTAGACCAGGGGTCCCCAACTCCCGGGCGGCAGACTAGTACCCATCTGGGTTAGGAACCTGTTAGGAACTGGGCTGCACAGCAGGAGGTGAGCAGCGGGCTAGTAAACATTACCACCTGAGCTCCACCTCCTGTCAGATCAGTGGTGGCATTAGAGTCTACAGGAGCATGAACCTTGTTGTGAACTGTGCACGCAAGGGATCTAGACTGGACGCTCCTTATGAGAATCTAACTAATGCCTGATGATCCGAGGTGGAATAGTTTCATTCCAAAACCATCTCCTCCCCACCCCCGCACCATCCATGGAAAAATTTTCTTCCGTGAAACCAGTCCCTGGTGCCAAAAAGGTTAAAGACTTCTGCCTTAGACAGTTAATTCATCCTTCCCTAGCCTCACTTTCCTTATCTGTAATGTACCATATAAAAGTGAGATGTTATAGTTATTGACAGGCTCTTATCAAAATTTCTTATTCAGGCCAGGCATGGTGGCTCATGCCTATAATCCCAGCACTTTGGAAGGGCAAGGCAGGCAGATCGCTTGAGCCCTGGGGTTCAAGACTAGCCTGGGCAACATAGCAAAACCCCATCTCTACCAAAAAATACAAAAATTAGCCAGGCGTGGTTAATTAGCTATGCACCTGTAGTTCCAGCTACTCAGGAGGCTGAGATGGGACAATCGCTTGAACCCAGGATGGGGAGGTTGTAGTGAGCTGAAATCATGCCACTTGCACTCCAGCTTTGGCAACAGAGCCAGACCCTGTCAAAAAAAAAAAAAAAAAAAAATCCTGCTGTGGTCTGCAAAGCTAGAAATAGCTTTTTTCCCCCCTTATATTTCAGGCAAGATTAGTTTTCCCAGAGAAAAATAGTATTTTCCTAAATGGCTCAAGGTAGTTGAAATAATTTCTGTCTTGAAAGACTAATATAACATTTTTTTTTTACTATGGCTGAGCATGGTGGCTCATGCCTGTAATCCCAGTTGTATCCCAATAAGGCCAAGGCAGGTGGATCACTTGAGGCCAGAAGTTTGAGACCAGCCTGGCCAACAAGGCAGAACATCATGCCTACTAAAAATATTTAAAAAAAAAAATTTTAGCCAGGCATGGTGGTGCACGCCTGTAATCCCAGCCACTCTGGAGGCTGAGGCAGGAGACTTGCTTAAACCCAGGAGGCAGAGGTTACAGTGAGCTGAGATCGTGCCACTGTATACTAGCCTGGGCAACAGAGCGAGACTCTGTCTCAGAAAAAAAAAGAAAAAGTTTTTTGACTGTGTCTTTTTTTTTTTTTTTTTTACAATGTTGTTTTGAAGCCAGGCCTTCGGCACGCTGCATTTCTATACAGGATTTCAGGAATGCCCATCCTCCCAAGAATGCTGCCTCCTCTCCTGATGCTGGTTTCACTTCCATGCCTGCAGTCTTGCTCCTCTAACTGTAACCGTTCTGTTTCTGATCCAGGTTACAATAGGCTCTTGTGACCTCCTGGTTGTAAGTGTTGGCCAGATGTCCATGTCCAGGGCCATCAACCTAACCCAGAAACTCTGGACAGCAGGCATCACAGCAGAAATCATGTACGACTGGTCGCAGGTAATGGGACAGAAGTGCGAACAGCTATGGCTCTCATGGCATATATCCTCTGCACCTTTAGACTGTCAGACTCTGTTTATCTCTGTAATTCGAGTCGCCTCCTGTGTTAGTTTCTGATTGCTGCAGTAACCAATTACCACAAACTTACTGGCTTAAACACCTATTTATCTTACATTTCTGGAAGTCAGAAATCCAAAAGCACTTTCACTGGGTTAAATTCAACAGGGCTGGCTCCTCTGGAAGCTCTAGGGGAGAATCTGTGTCCTTGCCTTTTCCAGCTCCTAGAGGCCTCCTGCATTCCTTGGCTCATGGCTTCTTCCTCCATCATCACACTCAACAATGAAGCACCTCCTTCCTCGTTGACCTGTGCTTCTGTTCTTACTGTCCAGCTCTCTCATATGTGCACCCTGTGATTACACTGAGCCCACCCAGATAATCCTGGTTGATCACTCACAGGTTCTAGGAATGAGGATATGGACACCTTTGCAGGGCTGTACACCAGCCTACCACACTTGTGAAGGCACTCGGTGCTTAGTGTGTTTTGAGCTCTGTATCCTGAGACCTCCCACAGCATGCAGGCCTGACACTTGCCATGGGTGTGGAGGTGTGGAAAGTGGCACCCAGGACACATGCCTGCCCTTTGGAATGGGGGGTGTAAGCAGATCATAGAAGGGGTACACTTCCAGGAGATCATCCAGGTTGTACCCACATTCGCCCACACTAAAGGTGCCCCAGAGCATGGCGATGACCAGGGACACAGACCCACCACCCTCCCACCTGCTCTGTTTACATCACCTGCCGGGAGGCTTCTGAAGCTGCTGCTGTTTACTCGTGTGTTTGTGTGTGTGTGTGTGTGTGTGTGTGGTTTGTATCAAAATTCATATCAGAAGTGTACTGAGCAACAATTTTTTTTTTTGAGACGAAGTCTCGCTCTGTCGCCCAGGCTGGAGTGCAGTGGCCGGATCTCAGCTCACTGCAAGCTCCGCCTCCCGGGTTTACACCATTCTCCTGCCTCAGCCTCCCGAGTAGCTGGGACTACAGGCGCCCGCCACCTCGCCCGGCTAGTTTTTTGTATTTTTAGTAGAGACGGGGTTTCACTGTGTTAGCCAGGATGGTCTCGATCTCCTGACCTCGAGATCCGCCCTTCTTGGCCTCCCAAAGTGCTGGGATTACAGGCTTGAGCCACCGCGCCTGGCCTTGAGCAACAATTTTTAATCATTTGACAGAACAATGTCCTCTTCTACTTGTTCACTTGTTTCATAAATCATTAGAGAAGTGTTCTGTCCTGCAGTAAAATCAAAGCCTAGTGGTCAGTGACCTCAGTCCTGTACAGTGGCATCCCGCAGGCTTCTCTGCCCTGTCCTGGTTTGTTTCTTCAATTGTGCTTTTCACCTTCCCTTATTTCCTTCGTTTCCTTCATTTTCCTCAGAGGCTTTTTCAGTGTGTGTGTGTGTGTGTGTGTTGTGTTGTGTTGTATAATTTGGGGCATCTTTTATTAAGTCTTGAAGCTTTTGAAAACCTCTTACTATTGATTGATTATTCATGGCCCCTTAGAACAATCATGAAGGTAAGGAAGGCAAGAGAGGCCTTGTTCCTCCCTTGAATTCTGTATGCTTCTTCCTTAATATTTCTATCTCCCTGAAGTCAGCACATTTAGTAATTCACATTGAGAATATAATTGGAAACAGTATTTTCATTCTCCTTAATTACTTAAAGCTGTTCCAGGTGCTCTGTGTTTATTTTCTACACTATGTTTGTTTGTTTCAGTCCCAAGAGGAATTACAAGAGTACTGCAGACATCATGAAATCACCTATGTGGCCCTTGTCTCGGATAAAGAAGGAAGCCATGTCAAGGTAAAGACGCCAGAGATTTTTTTTTTTTTTAATACTTTAAGTTCTAGGGTGCATGTGCACAATGTGCAGGTTTGTTACATATGTATACATGTGCCATGTTGGTGTGCTGCACCCATTAACTCGTCATTTGCATTAGGTGTATCTCCTAATGCTATCCCTCCCTGCTCCCCCCACCCCACAATAGACCCCGGTGTGTGATGTTCCCCTTCCTGTATCCAAGTGATCTTGTTGTTCATTTCCCACCTATGAGTGAGAACATGTGGTGTTTGGTTTTCTGTCCTTGTGATAGTTTGCTGAGAATGATGGTTTCCAGCTGCATCCATGTCCCTACAAAGGACATGAACTCATCCTTTTTTATGGCTGCATAGTATTCCATGGTGTATATGTGCCACATTTTCTTAATCCAGTCTGTCATTGATGGACATTTGGGTTGATTCCAAGTCTTTGCTATTGTGAATAGTGCCACAATAAACATACATGTGCATGTGTCTTTATAGCAGCATGATTTTGAATCCTTTGGGTATATCCCCAGTAATGGGATGGCTGGGTCAAATGGTATTTCTAGTTCTAGATCCTTGAGGAATCGCCACACTGTCTTCCACAATGGTTGAACTAGTTTACAGTCCCACCAACAGTGTAAAAGCGTTCCTATTTCTCCACATCCTCTCCAGCACCTTTTGTTTCCTGACTTTTTAATGATTGCCATTCTAAGTGGTGTGAGATGGTATCTCGTGGTTTTGATTTGCATTTCTCTGATGGTGAGTGATGATGAGCATTTTTTCATGTGTGATCCCTTCCTTACTCCTTATACAAAAATTAATTCAAGATGGATTAGAGACTTAAATGTTAGACCTAAAACCATAAAAACCCTAGAAAAAAACCTAGGCAATACCATTCAGGACATAGCCATGGGCAAGGACTTCATGTCTAAAACACCAAAAGCAATGGCAACAAAAGCCAAAATTGACAAATGGGGTCTAATTAAACTAAAGAGCTTCTGCACAGCAAAAGAAACTACCATCAGAGTGAGCAGGCAACCTACAGAATGGGAGAAAATTTTTGCAATCTACTCATCTAACAAAGGGTAGGTTCTATCCAGAACCTAACAAAGGGTAGGTTCTAACAAACCTAACAAAAACCTAACAAAGGGTAGAATCTAACAAAGGGTAGGTTCTATCCAGAACCTACAAAGAACTCAAACAAATTTACAAGAAAAAAACAAACAACCCCATCAAAAAGTGGGCAAAGGATATGAACAGACACTTCTCAAAAGAAGACATTTATGCAGCCAACAGACGCCAGAGATTTTTTACAATTCAGTAGTCAGGTGTTACCTGTGGAACACTTGCCTTCACACTGAGGCCCCGGGCCATGTAGGTGGCTGGAAATCCATTCCCTCTGCTCTCCCTTTCCATTGTTGGGTTTCTTACTGAGGAAAATGTGTATAAAATAAGAAAGAGAGTCCACCTTCATTAAAGCTTTAAAAAGCAAAACAAACAAAAAAACTGGCTGTGGTTTTTTCCTACTTTTCTTCTCTTGT
The DNA here is from genome assembly GCF_024542745.1 of Macaca thibetana thibetana. Classification (NCBI taxonomy): domain Eukaryota; kingdom Metazoa; phylum Chordata; class Mammalia; order Primates; family Cercopithecidae; genus Macaca; species Macaca thibetana. The sequence continues at coordinate 124,414,761 of NC_065584.1, forward strand.
TCTCTTTTTCCATCTAAGAAAATAAGAATAAGTAAAGTTGATTTCTGCTGATAGGCATATCCTCTCACTGCTTTGTAACCAGTTTTACTTTTTTGTACTCAACTATAAGTGTTCCTAAATATACCACCTCTTAACGTTTATTTCTAATTATTTTTAAAGGGAAAAAAAACTTTCCTAAAAATATTTTTCTCTTCTAATGTTTTTGTTTGGTTTTGATATCAGGGTAATGCAGGCCTGATAAAATGAGATGGAGAGCGTTCTCTCCTCTTCTGTTTTCTCTAAGATATTGTATACAATTGATATTAGAAGTCCAACCTCAAATATTTCTACATAGAGAGCTATTCTGGTCACCTCTTTCTTCTAGAGGCAGCTTTGGTAGTTTATATCTTTCCCAGAACTTTTCCATTTCATCTGAGTTTTCAAATATTTCCCTGTTATTGTTTCACTGTCTCCAGGATCTGCAGTGTTGCTCTCTCCTTCAGACCTGATACGGGTAATTTGTGTCTTCCCTCTTTTTTGTCTAATCAGCCTGGCTAGAGATTGATCAATTTTGTCTTTCCAAGAACCAGCTTGTGGTGTCATTGGTTTTTCTGAGTTTTTATTTGCTCGTGTGTTTTCTCTTTTATTCATCTCCACTCTTACCCATTACTATTTTCTTCCTTTTGCTCATTTTGGATTTAGTTGATTCATTTTTTAGTTTTTTCAGATAGAACTTTAGAGGAGGAATTGACAGACTACAACTTGGACCAAATTCAGCCTGTAGCCTACTTTTATATGTCTGTGAACTCAAAGTTTTTACATTCTTTGTTAAAAAGCAACAACAAACAAAGGAAAGTGTGTGACTCAAACTATGTATGGCCTGCAAAGCTTAAAATATTTCCTATCTGGTCCTTTACAGAAAGAAATTCAAAGCTTTGTTATTATACATATTTAGGATTTTATATCTTCTTGATGAATTGTCTTCATCATTATAAAATATTCCTTATCCCTGCTAATATTTCTTGTTCTGAAATCTTTTGGTTAGTGTTTATATCTCTACCTTTCTCCATCCTTTTATTTTTAACCTGTCTTTTTTTTTTAAAGAGATGGGGTCTCATCGTGTTGCCCAGGCTGGCCTTGAACTCCTGGGTTCAAGTGATCTTCTCACCTCAGCCTCCAGCTGGGATACAGGTGTGTGCCACTGCACCGGGCTAACTTAGCTATCTTTATATTTAAAGTGAGTTTCTTATACACAGTCACTAGGTTGACTTTTCTTCTTTTCTTTTTTTTTTTTTTTTTTTTTGAGACGGAGTCTCGCTGTGTTTCCCAGGCTGGAGTGCAGTGGTGCAATCTCGGCTCACTGCAACCTCCACCTCCTGGGTTCAAGCGATTCTCCTACCTCAGCCTCCTGAGTAGCTGGGTTTACAGGCATGCACCACCACACCCGGCTAATTTTTGTATTTTTAGTAGAAACAGGGTTTCACCATGTTGGTCAAACTGGTCTCAAACTCCTGACCTCATGATCCACCCACCTCGGCCTCCCAAAGTGTTGGGATTACAGGTGTGAGCCACCGTGCCCGGCCTCCTTTTTTTTTGTTTTTTTGTTTTTTCTAACTCTGAGAATCCTGGCTTTTTTTTTTTTTTTTTTTTTTTTTTTTTTTTTTTTTTGAGACAGGGTCTCACTCTCACCCATGTTGTAGTGCAGTGGCATGATCTCAGCTCACTGCAACCTGTCTCCCAGGACCAAGTGATCCTCCCACCTCAGCCTCCTGAGTAGCTGGGACTACAGGCACGTGCCACCATGACTAGCTCATTTTTGTATTTTTAGTAGAGACGAGGTCTTCCCATGTTGCCTAGGCTGGTCTTGAATTCCCGGCCTCAAGGGACCCGCCCACCTTGGCCTCCCAAAGTGCTGGGATTACAGGTGTGAGCCACTGCGCCCAGCCAGTAGCAACATTTTCATATTTCAAAAGCAAGACATCACTTCATTTATCCATTCAGCCAACACATTTTAAGCATTCACAATGTAGAAGGGATTGAACTTGGGGCCATTGAAGATATAGAAACATTTAAGCCATAGCTCCTGCTGTCAAGGATTCTGTAATCTGGTAAGGAACTTGAGACATTTGTGCGTGATTATGAGCTCAAAAATACTAAATGCCATGAGAGTCCTACAGATAAATTTCTCCGAAGGTCCCTCAGGCTAGGAGACTACATAAGAGGAAGCAGTGAAGTCTGTAGGGGGGGTGCTGGGATTTATCCTACCCTCAAGAATTCATAGGATATAGATAGGTCCCGGAAGGGCCTTTTAAGAAGAGGGAACTGCAAAGGAGATGGTAGTTCTTTCAGTAGTTGTCCCAAAGATAGAGGCAGGCCGGCAGAGAACCATTCTGGTACAACCCTGAATAGTCTATTTTTGGTGAGACAGATGGATCAGAAGCAGAAAATGGTTATAGCTACATCATGGAGAGCCCAAATACCAACCAAAAAATCTGGTTTTTTATATTTAGCAGTTATTGGGGAGGCCCCAAATGTTTTGAACAGGAGACATCCAAGCTGTGTTTGAGAAAAATTAATCTGCAGGGATGCGTAGCATGGAATAGAGTGAGGGAGAGACTGAAGACAGTGGAAGGAGTATAAAGAATACTAGCCTAGGCCAAGGTTGGATGCTGGCCAGGGGAGTGAAGATGAAGGGATAGATGCATAAAAGTGGGATGACAGGACTTGGGTTTAGAAAGGAGAGGGAGGAGTGGTAGATAAAGCTGAGATCTCAGAAACCTTGGTGGCTGACCAGATTTAAAGGGGAAGATGTTAATGAATCACATGAAATGAGAGCCCATTCATCTTGGCCTTAAGAAAAAAAAATTCTATCATCTATGATAAACTAGTCCAGACCAGGGTTTCTCAACAGCAGCGCTGTTCACATTTTGGGCCAAATAATTCTCTGTTTTAGGGGGCTGTCCTGTGCGTTAGCAGCATCCCTGACCGCTACCCACTACATGCCAGTTGCACTGTCCAAAAATGTCACCAGACATTGCTAAATGTCCCCTGGGGAGCAAAATTGACCCTGGTTAAGAACCACTGACCCAAACTGTTGATTTAGTAGTCTTACTGTGGTGCTCTGAGCTACTCTTCTAGGTTCAGAAACCTCCAAATGATAGATCTGTTTCATTCTTTTGAAGGTTAAGTCTTTCGAGAAGGAAAGGCAGACAGAGAAGCGTGTGCTGGAGACTGAACTTGTGGACCATGTACTGCAGAAACTGAGGACTAAAGTCAGTGATGAAAGGAATGGCAGGTAACTTAGGAAACAACAGCCAAGAAAACTGACTTCAGTTACCTATATGGAAACTACATAAATTTATTTTAAAAGTCAATTTGAGCCAGGTGCTGTGGCTCCTATCTGTAATCCCAGCACTTTGGGAGGCCAAGTTTGGGGAATCACATGCAAGACCAGCCTGAGCAACATACCAGGACCCCGTTTCTAAAAAAAAAATTATTTTTTGCTTAGCTGGGCGTGGTGGTGCATGCCTATAGTCCCAGCTACTCAGGAGATAGGTGGGAGGATTGCTTGAGCCCAGGAGGTCAAGGCTGCAGTGAGCCATGTTCATACCACTGCACTCCAGCCTGGGTGACAGAGAAAGACCCTGTCTCAAAAAAACAAAAAGAAAGAAATCAATCTGATCCTTTTGAGAAACAAAGATAGGTCAGGATTACTTTTAATGAACCATTCTGTTGTTTCTTAATAACTCAATAGCAGTTTAATTGTATGACCATCTTATTGTATGATAAGACTAATCATAGCTTACATTCAACATTTGTTCTTCATAACATTTCCAAGAATATTTTATCATTTTGAAAAGCCTCAGGAGCCAAAATCTATCTGTCATTATCTTATTCAGTCTGCTTATCAGTGAATTTCAATAATATTTTGTCCATGTACTTTGAAAGGTGTAATGTTCTGGGAAAAGATCTCACTTCCTCATGATGGGAGTATCAACCATCTGGGTAGGAATTTGGCAAAGTAAATTAAAAGCCTTAAAACTAAACATTTTTTTAAAATCGACCCAGCAATTCCACTTTCAGGAATTTATAGTAAAAATTATTTTAAAGATGTCTATCAAGGCTCATTTATAACAGCAGTTCTCCAACTTTTTGGTCTTAGAACCCCTTTACACCCTTAAAAATTATTTGAGGATCCCCAAGAACTTTTGTTTATGTGAGTTATATCTATAAATATTAAAACATAAACATTTAAAAACTATTTATTCATTTAAAAGTAACAATAACCCCATTACATGCTAACCTATTTCTATTGAAAAACAACTGTGTTTTCCAAAACAAAATTAATTTAGTAAGGAAAATGGCATTGTTTAAAATATTTGCAAATCTTTTTAGTGCACTGTTTTACATTTTTGTTATCTATTTTAACGCTTTAGTAGAAAAAACAATTCTCATATCTGTTTATGTATTCAATCTGTTGTGATACCACAAATCATATAGTGTCTGGAAAACTCCATTGCACATTTGTGAGAGGATGAGAGTGAAAAGGCAATTAATATTTTAGGATTATTATGAAAATAGTTTTGACCTTGCAAGACCCCTTGAAAGGATATGAGGGACCTTCAAGAGTTTCTAGACCACACTTGGAGAACATAATTTCAAAATATTCATTGGTAGAAGATTGTTTGAATTATGATAATTTGGTGAAATATTGTGCAGTCTTTATGATGATTCTACCAAAGCTGAGTTCATTGACATGGAAGGATGTCCACAAATAGGATGTATAATATAATGCCATTTTGTTTTAAACAAAATATACAACCTGTACATAAAAAAAAGTCTAGAAGAATGTACCAAATTTTTAACTGTAGTTTTGGTTAGTGGGGTCACAAGAGATATGAAATTACTTTGTTAAGCTTTCTATATTTTGCAACTCTTTTTTTTCTTTTTTCTTTTTTCTTTTTTTTTTTTTTTTTTTTTTTTTTGAGACAGAGTCTCACTCTTGCCCAGGCTGAAGTGCAGTGGTGTGAACATGACTCACTATAGCCTCAACCTCCCAGGCTCAGGTGATCCTCCCTTCTTGGCCTCCTGAGTAGCTGGGACCATAGTCATGTGCCACCTTGCCCAGCTAATTTTTTAAAATTATTTGTAGAGACAGGATCTCCCTATGTTGCCCAGGCTGGTCTCCAACTCCTGGGCTCAAGCAATTCTCCCGCCTAAAGCAATTCTTATATATATGCTCATTATCAGAAAATACAACACTGTAATTTTTTTGGCTTATATCAGTGATTCTCAACCAACAGTGATTTTGCTTCCCAGGGGACATCTGGCAATATATGGAGACATTTTTGGTTGTCATAACTGGGGAGTTCTACTGTTATCTAGGAAAGGCCAGGGATACTGTGAAAACATCCTAAAGGATACAGGACTAATACCCCCCAACAAAGAATTTTCTGGCCTAAAATTTCAGTAGTACCAAGATTAAGAAATCCTGGCTTATAGAAAACAAACCTTGCTCTGTTCTTCTCATGCCCCCACCCCTTCTTATTTGCACCTAGCCTTAATAAATTCACCATTAGGTGTTTCTGAGGGAACATAATGTTCTTGAAATCACCAGTATTGGAATTATAGATCTAAATCAAAGACAGAGGTTTAGAAGAGAAACCAAGAAATAGCCAAGTAGTGAGTATGGGGGAACATTACTGGGACATTTAAAAGGCTACATGGGATTTAGTTTTAGCAGGGAGAGGTTCAGAGTTTTTCCTCCATGCAAATGATTATTTCCCTGCTTTCCCAAGATAGAGTGCTGTTGTCTCTCTCAAAGGCTATAAATTAATTCACAGCATTTGAAAGAACATCCATTCACAGCTTTTTAAAGAATACCCTTGTTTGCCAAATGTTCTCCTGTGGGTGGTTGCCAAGGCTGCTGCCATAATGAAGGTGGAGCTGCTGTTGCTCGTGTTTCCTTGTATTATGAGGGGGGCGGAAAGAACAGCCATTATATTTCATTGAAATCAGCTTCTTGTGTGGATCCAAGATTTCAAGCCCAGCTGAATAAATCAGAATGTTTTCTTTAGGCATTTGTTAACTTAAAAAGATATCCTTTATAATTTTTTACTTGCTCTTGACCAAAGCATAACTAAATGCAAATTTTTTGTTTTTGTGTTTCCACCCACTAATAACCAAGAAGAAGATGTTTTTATATTTAATGGAAAAGTGACTCACTATACATGTAGTTCACTGTAAGTTATGTGTTGCTTGTGCCTTATTGACTGTTCTTTAATTGTTTTCGTTTGCTTGTTTTTAGAGAAGCTTCCGATAATCTTGCAGTGCAAAATCTGAAGGGGTCATTTTCTAATGCTTCAGGTATAATTACTAATTATAATCTGAACATAATGATGCTTATATGTTTGCTCTAAGCACTTATTACTGTGGCTAACTGCTTGTGACATTGGAAATCTATTTTTAAAATAACATATACACAATAAATTGTACCACGTGGGATTCATCCCTATGCTTTGAAATCCACATCCTAGAAAATGATAAAACAACTGGAATTTAGCCGACTCTTCTACTCTTATTTTTACAAGTGATTTAATCTTCCTTTTACTCAATTTATTGTACAAGTGAAATGTGGATAATTTTCCTGGAGATTTTCCTCATACAGAGGATTGAAGGAAGTATTTTGAAATCCCTTGAAGAAAGACACTATACACATTTTGTTTTCATGAAAGCCAAGAGGGCACAGTGGTGATAGTTATGCCTTTACTTTCATCACCTCTAGCAACCTTACTGAAAAAGAAGGGTTCCAGTTAAGGCCATGAGAAGACATATTTGGCTTTTAACAGAATTGAGTCTTTCCCATTCATTTCTGTTAGCACTAACTTTGTGTTGCCATCAGATTTCCAATTCTTGCAGGAATTTAAAGAAGTATTAGGATTTGGTGATATTCAGCTTGATTTTCTTAGGCCCCTGAGGTTTTGATGACTCATGTTGCCTCCCTGCCCCTCCCACCACCCCTCAATCCCTGCCTGAGGAGAGATGCATCAAAACTGCTGGGTGTTGGGGTTCTGGGCGCCTCACCTATCCGGTGCAGATGGTTGCAGGGATGGAAAACACAGCCCAGCCATGATCTAGCCCTTAGAATCACCACAGGATGTCTACTAATAAACTCTGCCATCTCTCTGTAGTATGTTGTAGAAAGTGGGACCAGATAAGGCCGTAAATTCTGAAACTCTCTGTCTCAGGTTTGTTTGAAATCCATGGAGCAACAGTGGTTCCCATCGTGAGTGTGCTAGCCCCAGAGAAGCTGTCAGCCAGCACTAGGAGGCGGTATGAAACTCAGGTACACTGGGTCAGGGTGTCTTTGGCTTTCTAAAGTGAGTTACAGAAGAGAAAAACAATAACAGGAAAGGAAAATAAGAAACATGGAATTTCTTGGAAATATTTTTTCCAAAAAAAAAATTTTTTTTTTCCAACTTCCCTAACTGGGTGGCTTCTGAAAGCATTATCAATACAAAGCATCTCTCTGGCTCCAGAATTCCCATCTGTCCTCCAGAGAGGGGCCATTGTGCCCTGTGGGCACCTTGAAGCAGCTGTTGTCAGAGTTACTGCACCTAAATGAAAACTATCTAATCTGGCTCTAAAGGTAATTGAGGTTTGTTTGTGCTCTAAACAGCAAAGTAGAAGAGGCCGATGACAAGACTTAAGGCAGGTTTCTCATTCCATACATGGTTTCAGCATTTGCTATATGCCTAATGGTGTGCTAAAAGCTGTGTAAAATGTAGAAGACATTAACATGGCCCCAGTCCTCAAAAGAGTTTATAACTTAGAAGCATATGTATTATGTAGAGAATAATAAAAGAAAATAAACATAGGCCAAGTGCGGTGGCTTATGCCTGTAATCCCAGCACTTTGGGAGGCTGAGGAGGGCAGATCACTTGAGGTCAGGAGTTCGAGACCAGCCTGGCCAACATGGTGAAACCCTCTCTACTAAAAATACAAAACTTAGCCGAGCGTGGTGGCAAATGCCTGTAATCCCAGCCACTCAGGGGGCTAAGGCAGGAGAATCGCTTGAACTGGGGAAGCAGAGATTGCAGTGAGCCGAGATCACGCCACTACACTTCAGCCTGGGCAACAGAGCTAGGCTTTGTCTCAAAATAAAATAAAATAACTATAGTAGAACTCTGAGTTAAATGTATAGAATAAGAATGTTAGAGTATGCTGTGGACATATGTGAAAGAGTGAGTGTTAAAAGCGCAGTCAATTTTAGAAATGTAATCAGACTGAAATACAAAGATCAGGTACTTTATTTTTGTAAGCTCTTCTAGCTGTTTCTCAGGATTTGGGTGGAAACCTATTTTTCCCATCTTCCTACAGCCTTCATCACCTACCAAGTTTCAGTTCTCATGCCATGTCCTCATTGCTGCCACCTCTCCCTTTTTCCCAGTTTAGCTTCATACTATCATCTCTCTGTGTGCACTGTTTCACTGCACTGAGCCTTTACAAGGCATCATTTCAAAATTATGAAGAGATAATTGACAAGGATTATTAAACAGATGGTCAAGATAAGTCATAAAAACCTCATTTCCTCTGAGATCATATTGCTAGACACCCCTTTCTGAATGGATTAAGAGCAAATCTTTTCTTTTTTTGAGACAGTCTCGCTCTGTCACTCAGGCCGGAGTGCAGTAGCGCAGTATCAGCTCACCACAACCTTTGCCTCCCATGTTCAAATGATTCTTCTGCCTCAGCCTCCCGAGTAGCTAGTATATTATAAGCGCCCGCCACCATGCCCAGCTAATTTTTGTATTTGCAGTAGAGACAGGGTTTCGCCAAGTTGGCCAGGCTGGTCTCCAACTCCTGACCTCAGGTGATCCCCCAGCCTTGGCATCCCAAAGTGCTGGGATTACTGGCATTAGCCACCACACCCAGCCAAGGGCAAACCTTTTAGACACCATTTGGAATCCTTTCTAGGCTTTGGTGTGTTACCCTGTGATTGTGTCCTGGGATAGGAAATAAGATGGCAAGAAAGATGGCTTGGTTTAACATGTTCTGAATTCCATTTTCTTATTATTAGGTACAAACTCGACTTCAGACCTCCCTTGCCAACTTACATCAGAAAAGCAGTGAAATTGAAATTCTGGCTGTAAGTAGCTTTCTTTCATATTTTGAAGGTGGCTTCTTTCCATCCATACTGTCAAAGTAGTTGCCTCAGGGTTCAGAGCTTTTCTGCTCAGTGTCAGCAGAATTTGGGTGCAGGCCTTATTGTCACTGATGTGAACTACATGCAATTTAAAACTATTAAGAACTAGGGGGAGAATTTAAGGTTGTTTCTCCTCTTTGTTCCTCTGAAAGATAGAGGAAGGAAAATGAAAACAAAAATCATTTTCCTACATATTTCAGGCCTTTGCCTTACTAAGCTTACACCGAATACATGTAGCAGTGTCAAACCTTTTGGATGTGGTATAGAAGGAAAGGGAATACAGTTGCCACTGCTTATTAATTCTCCAGTGCTAAGATCTTATCACTGCACAGTTCATTAAGCCCTTTTATAGCACAATAGCATCTCAGACTCTGCAAACCCTATTCATACTGCTGCATCCCACGTGACACTATGGTCACAAGGCAGTATTGTGCTGCTGAGAGTTCCCTGAGAGATGATGTACATTTCTGTGTATTCACAGGTGGATCTACCCAAAGAAACAATATTACAGTTTTTATCATTAGAGGTAAGCAATACGAACTCTTCTGCACTGTGGCCTTTAAGATCCCAAATCTTTGCTGTTAGTTTGCCAAAAGAATACTGAAGATGGCATTCATTCGTGATAGTATTTTTCTGGCAGTCCCAGGAATTTAGTAACATTTTTCCTTTTATGTGACACATACATTCCTAAATCCTATGTTGATGAACTTATACTTTTCTAGTGACTTTTTATTTTTTCAGAGATACTTATTTTATTTAAACACACACACACACACACACACACACACACATACTGCTTTTACTACGTGTCAGGGTCTGGCAGGCCTTGTTGTAAGCATTTTACAAGTAGTAACTCATTTAATCATAACCACCCCAAAATGTAGATACTGTTATTATCCCCACTTTAAGAGTATGGAAGTAGAGAGCTTAAATATCTTACCCACGGTCACCCAGCTAGTAAGTAGTAGAACCAGGATTCGAACCTAAGCACACTAGCAGAACCTGTGTTCTTAACCACTATACTATATACTGTCTCTCAAACAAACCTCCATTCCAGCTAGAGAAGCTCATTTGCAGATGAGTACTATACAAAAAAAAAATCCTTTTGTAAAAATTAATTAGGTCCTTTATAAATATATATATATATTTACAGGTACATCCCTTTATCTTCAAATAGCCTAAATAAGAACTTTAAAAATTTGAATAGTTATCTTTGCTATTAAGAACACTTAACTATAGTCATAGCTATAGGTGACTTTTGCAACATGTCATATCAAAGAATACTTTTTTGTCTATCCAGAGTGTTTAGTCACAGATTAAACTACATTAATAGTGAACTTGGCCCTAGAACTAATATTTTGTATTTCATTTGTTGTTCTTACAAATAAGCATATGCCACTATACTGGCAGTGTACTGATTTATGATCCAGTCAAATGGATATACATACTTGAGAGCTGCTATCACCATTGTACAAAAAGTAAATGGAGGCCAGGTGCAGTGGCTCGGGCCTATAATCCCAGCACTTTGGGAGGCCGAGGTGGGTGGATACCCGAGGTCTGGAGTTCGAGACCAGCCTGGTCAACATGGTGAAACCCTGTCTCTACTAAAAATACAAAAAATTAGCTGGGCGTAATGGCACGTGCCTGTAATCCCAGCTACTTGGGAGGCTGAGGCAGGAGAATCACTTGAACCCAGGAGGCAGAGGTTGTGATGAGCCGAGATCGCGCCACTGCACTCCAGCCTGGGCAACAAGACCAAAACTCCATCTCAAAAAAAAAAAAAAAAAAAAGCAGTAGGCAGAAATAACTGGTCTACAGTCACATCAGCACACTAGGGCTGCAGCATCATGAATCAGGCCCTAATTAGGGAGTCTTGTTTTAAGAAAAATTGGTGCTTCAAAGGAACCCCGGCAGTCTCCTAACCAGTTCTGCTATCTCCCTATTACTGATTCCCCTGGTATAAAGAGGGGAATGACACTGGAATTTCATTAGTGACCCAGAAAAAGCCAGCTAGTAAACCCTAGTGCCCTGCTGTTAAGTCTTATCTATTTTTTTCCTAGTGGGATGCTGATGAACAGGCATTTAACACAACTGTGAAGCAGCTGCTGTCACGCCTGCCAAAGCAAAGATACCTCAAATTAGTCTGTGATGAAATTTATAACATCAAAGTAGAAAAAAAGTAAGTTATCACTTGGGTGGGCATAGCAGGTTTCACATGGTTACAATTCAGGGAGGGGTTTCAGAGTGACATTATTTCGTTGTCTTGCTGAGGTTTGGCGCCTGGTAAGCTGTTGTTAGAACTGCAGCTGACAGCCAATAAATCTTGCTTGGACTGTGAATCACAGTCATGATCTCATCAATAACAAAACACAGGGGTCCTAGGAGTAGCTGTCCCAATTACAGTTTTGTTCACCCAGGTAATTCAGTTTCTAAGAAGTATGTTTAAATGAAAGAAAATAACCATGACTGCTTTGCTGTATGTCCTTATGTCAAAATACCAAATGTCAAAATACCAATCAATCATTCACATTATGACACACTTAAAAGGCAACAAGGAAGCCTATGAGGTGAATGGTTATCTCCTTATTAGGACCTTATACTACAGACCCCCATCAGTCACACCTTGTATAAAACCTATATAATTTTTTAGTGACTAGCCTTCCCTCGTTTTTCCTTAAATAAAGCTCCTACAGGTTGTTATAAAAATTTATTAGCTCTGTTCTTCACTCATTAAACTGAGTCTGTCCTTATAACCTTTTCCTTTCTTTTGCAGGGTGTCTGTGCTATTTCTGTATAGCTATAGAGATGATTACTACAGAATCTTATTTTAACCCTAAAGAACTGTCATTAACCTCATTCAAACAGAGGCTTATACTGGAATAACGGAATATTGTACATTCATAATAATTTAAAACTAAATTCTAAGAGGCTAGGTGCAGTGGCTCACACCTGTAATCCCAGCACTTTGGGAAGCCAAGGCAGGAAGATTGCTTGAAACCAGGAGTTTGAGACCAGCCTGAGCAACAAAGCAAGACCCCATCTCTATAAAAACTGAAAAAATTAGTTGGGCACGGTGGCACATGCCTGTAGTCTCAGCTACTCCAGAGGCTGAGATGGATCATCTCAGCCTTAGGAGGTTGAGGCTGCAGTGAGCTGTGACTGCGCCACTGCACTCCAACCTGGGACAACAGAGCAAGACCCTGTCTTTAAAAAAAAAAAAAAAATTTTCTAAGAAGCTGTCCTACAAAGTTGAGCTTTGTTAGTTTTTCATGTGTAATATATTATAAATTTATCTTTTGGGATATAATAAATGCTTTCATATACCTGCTGCTTTTTAATTGTAAATCTATTAACACTAAAGGTTTTAGGGAGCTCTTAGAACGTTAAGATATAGCCTTTTCTTCCCTTGGCTGTAATGACTAAGCACATGAAAATATCCAAACTAAAGGGCATAAAGAAACCAAAAATCATTATTACTTTGGAACCTTTATTCTTGATGACTTTGTAATATGTTTATCCTAAGGTGGTTAAACAAACTCTCATTTGACTATGAGAACTCATTGGCACTTGAGGAACCATGATGATAAAATTATACAGCCAGGTAGGAAGCAGCTCATGAGATAACATGACTTTTTATAAAACTGTCAGGTTTCAATTCTAATAACCTAGAAGATATTACAGAGCTAAAGCCTATTCATTAATCACATCATTCTAGAATTAACAGTTATTGCCAGAACTGTTAAAATGAGATGGGAAAAGAATAAAGAGACAGTGCTGATAAACAGACATGTTTAATGATAGCTTGTTCTTCACAGAGATGTCTACAGAGACTTAATCTAGAATCCAGGAGAATATAACCATGCAACACAGACCAATTAGCCAAATGCAAAATAAACTAGATTCTTACCACAACTACCCTATAAACACTGCAACTGTTCTTTCCAACAGGACCCTAATCTTATGTGAAAACACCTACTGTGGGGGAACCAGAAACCTAGCTATGTGGCCAAAAGGAAAAAATAGCAATTCAGTGGTTAATTGGTGAAAGCAGGAAATTTGTGCCCTTTACTGTGCTGCTGTTGCTGCTGTTGCTGCTGGTGTTGCTGGTGTTGCTGTTGTTGCTGCTGCGGCAGGTGCTGCTGCTGCTGCTACTGCCGCTGCTGCTGCCGCTGCTGCTGCTTTGGTCTTCTTAGTTTTGTTCTTTTTGTCTCTCTTCTTCAGCCCATCCATGTTAGCTCTCAGTAGGTTTGAATAAGCCTGAAAGATACAACAGAGCATACCTTAGTGGGAAGATGTGCCAATTAGCAGAACAGCAGCCCTATTTGCATAATGGATTTAGGGTAGCCAAAAATCAGGAAGCCTACCTGATAAAGAATATAGCACCACTGGACACTTGTACCGGAAAATGGTATAAGCATAAAACACTCTTTCACATTATAATAGCTTCTGCAACACCCACAGACAGTTGCACACATTTTTTACGTTTTTTTCAATGGAAAACTGCAGGCAACTTCTTGTTCAACTATACTATAGGTAGCATATATCTACAGCCTAAGACAAAATCTAACTAAAAAAAAACTAGAAAGGAAGAGCGTATTAGCGTTGAAATTCACACCCTGGCAGCTTTTACTTGAAAAATACCAGTAAAACTTATCTCCAGAGAGCAGTGAACCCAAGTATCAATCTTACCCAGTGTTCACTATCATGCTGACTCTTGCCCTGAGAAGGAAGACATAAGGAACACCCAAAACTCACCATCTGAAATTTATTCACTTCCTTGGAGCTCACCTGAAAGAGAAGGAAAAAAGAGGTCACACCTCTTACCCATATAAGCATCCTCTTCTCCACCCCAGACAGTATCTCAAAAGCCTCTGGAAGACAACATCCTTATCTTTAAAATACTTCTTCCCAACTTCAGGGGTTCGTAATACATGAATGGTTACTTTTCTACTCTGCTTTCCTCTGCCTAGAGAACAAGAAAAGGAGCTCTACATCTTTTTCCACATGAGAATTGCACCAAGAGGTGAAAGGCAGTAGGCTCCTTCAAAAAAAAAAAAAAAAAAAGCTTTGTTTCTCACCGCTTGAAATCCCTTAGAAAGGTGGCACTGAGTGTTCTCCCTGGGTTCTGAGAAAAGTCAGAGGACTTCTCAGTATTAATTTTTTATACATTAATATAAGATATATTTAAACTACTCCCTTCCCATCTTATTTTTAAACCTGCCTTCCATTAATTCAAGCATATTTAAGCACAATGCAAGCTACCACAAAATAAATTCTACCTCTGAAGAAGACTCCTTAGGTTTTCGTTATTTCATGATATCTAACTTTATTTGTAAAAACCACATAAGCTTGTTTTACTGTAAAAGTCCTCTCAAGATAACTTGTCACGGGAAGTGACTTACCAACTAAGTCTAGTCTACATTTTCATGCAGTCAGTATCCTACACTAATGTGATTAGAGAGTAAGTCTGGTTCTGCCACAGCAGAATAAAGTAGTATTCACTCAACTCAAGAAGACTCTTCCTTTGCATTATTCAACCTCCACTGAAAGGAAAGACTAGGGCTCTTGACTAAAATGCATATTTTCTCAAGTGTGAAACCTAACATTTAGCTGCACATTCGCCATGTGAACCACAAAGATAAGGAAATAATAGCATCACCTGGTGCCAAGAAACTGCTTACTGAAGGCCCAACACAGTAAGGGGCTAAGGAATCAAATATTTATGCCAACGGCTCCTTACAGTACTACGAATAAGGACGAATACGCTACTTTCATTCATTTCCGCAAAAATTTTAGCAGAACTAACGACTGTTTGACCTCTACCTTCTTCATTTTATTTTATTCTTGAGTTTTCTACTACTGAAGTATAGGAAGGTCCTGGTCTCAGAAATAGCCACATAGGGCAAAAGGGAAAAGTAAATTAAAGCCTGGTTCAGAAACGCCCCATCCTCTCTTCAATTCGAGTGTTTACATTTCAAAAGATAGCCTTAGGAACTCAGCTCACCACAGTGCTGATCTTCTTTTTCCCATCCGTAGCTCTTAACAGACACTTGTTGTCTGCGGGCTCAAAGCCCTCCACAGTACCTTTCTTTGGAATGGGTTTGGTTCGACCGTCATCTGAAGGAAAAATGCATCCTGGTGAACACGGCCGCATACGTGGCTGAGCGGCAGACAAACAGTTAAAACAGAGGAGGGGGTAAGTGATGACCTAATCCAGCCCCGCTGCTCTAGTTCTGTTAAACACCTCGTCTGCTACCACGGTCTGGCGAAACCCTGGAGAAACTATTATTTCCACGACGGAAACATGGAATAGCGAAGCACGTTAACTCCCACTCAAAGTGGCGGCGTTTGGGATCCCTGACAAAGAGCCCTGGGCTGCTTGGGACCCACTGTTACCAGAAGCAACCTAGGCGGCTCAGCGCTGGGGACTGCGCCCGCTACAATCCCCATCATTTTCCAGGCCCGAAGCCCCGAATGTGCCCAGTACAGAGTGACGGACGGTAGAGGAAGGCGGCGGTCCGCGGCAGACAGACTCCGGTGGCTCCCAGACACCGGGCACCCGGGGAGCATCGCCCGGCTCCCCTCCCGCTGCTTACACTTCTTCAAGGTGATATAGACGCTGCCCGACGTCCGGCACTTCTGGAAAAGTCTGGTCAGCTCCGTCAGGAACTGAAAAACAACAGGCCCGGCCCCGTTAGCCAGCCCCAAATCCTCGCCCCGCCGCGTCAAGGCCCTGGTCCTCCCGCAGAAGGAGGCAGAGGTCTCGACCAAAGCCTGAGCCGCCCCCGTCTCTCTGCCGGCCAGGCCTAGCCATACCTGCTCGCTCTCCAACAACACCATCGCGGCGACGCTTCGCTCCACTCCCTCCGCTGAAGCCCCTAGCAGTGAGAGCCGGAAGTTCGGCCTAGGCTGGGCGGGACTTCCGCTACTACGCTTCCATTGTCTTCCACCAATCTCTTCTCTTCCACCAATCCTGGCCGGCGCCCTGGGACGTCCGGGGGCCAGTGACCTGGAGGCGTTGGGGCTGTCCTGGGCCGTCACTTGAGAGAGAACTTCTCACCCCAGCCAGGGTGAGGGAGTGAGAGCAAAAGAAAGTTTTGATAGCAGCGTATAGTTTATGTTCAGCTGTATGCTGGGCAGGTTACCTAACAATTCAGTGACTCAGTTTCCTTATCCATAAAGTGAGGGTAATGATAGTATCTACTTCGCATTGTGGTCGTGAAGCGTAAATGAAACTCAGAATACGTAGAACAGTGCCTGGCACATAGAGCGTGTTCCGTAGGTATCAGCTATTGTTCTTTTAATTATTGTCATCATTATAAGTTCCTGTAGATCCTTTAAATTCTCCCTAAACGCTGCCCTTTAGCTGTAGCCAGAGGGGCTGGGCCGGGCGCGGTGGCTCACGCCTGTAATCCCAGCACTTTGGGAGGCCGAGGCGGGCGGATCACGAGGTCAGGAGATTGAGACCATCCTGGCTAACACGGTGAAACCCCGTCTCTACTAAAAATACAAAAGAGCCGGGGGTGGTGGCGGGCGCCTATAATCCCAGCTACTCCGGAGGCTGAATGGCGTGAACCCGGGAGGCGGAGCTTGCAAGCCGAGATCGCGCCGCTGCACTCCAGCCTGGGCTACAGAGCGAGCCTCTGTCTCAAAAAAAAAAAAAAAAAAGAGGGGCTGGAGCCCAGTTTTTAGTTCTACCTCTGATTAGTCAGGAGAACTGGGTTGTAAGCCCTCTCTGCCAGTAGCCAACTTGAACCCTGGGCCCTCTATAAAGTCAAGCATTCTACCACACAAGAGGTTTTCGCTGAGTGCCTCTCAGTCTGTGCCAGGCACTGTTGTAGAGGTTGGGGATGCTGCAGGATAAGACAAGCTAAGTTTCTGGTTTCCTGGAACTTGGGTTAAAAGGGGCAGGGAGGAAATAAACAATGAAGCAAACAAGTAAGTAGTACAGCTTCAGATAATGAGCTCTGTGAAGACAGCTAAGCAGGGCTGTATAATGAGTGGAAAGGGGAACTGCTTTGGGCTGGGGTCAGAGGAGTTCTCGTCGAAGAGGAGAGCTTTGAATTGAAAGCTGAAAGGACCAGCCATCCAAAGATCTAGGGACACAGTGTTTCAGACACAGAGAATGGCTAGAGCAAAACCCCCAAAGGGGAAACAAGTTGCCCTGTGTCTAAGACTGACAGGTGCGGGTGGGGGTGAGGAGGGCTTGTGGAGCAAGGAGTGAAGGAGTATGGAGAGGTAGCTGGGAACCAGATTATGTAGGGCCTGTGACCATGGTAAATTTGGATTTTGTTCTAGATACAAAGAGAAGACTCTTGTTAAGGAAGTTTTCAAGAGAACACTGAAAATGGGATTTACCATTTTTTAAAGATGGCCCTGTCTGGGTTGTGAAGACACTGTAGAGAGACAAGGCAGGAAATGGGGAGCCCAGTTAGGAGATTCACAAACTTAATGGCTTAAATATGTTCACTCTCTGATTTCACATTTTCTTCCAAATGGCCAGCGCTCTTTGCCCACTTCCTGCCCTAGGCTGATGACCTTGTATAGCCAACCTGTATTGGCTTTTGGTTCTCCAGGATTTGAACCTGTTTGCAGTCCCCTGTTGTGTGGGTTTTGGTGAGAGGCAATAAATAAATAATTAAATAAAAGGGTCAGAGAGTCACTCACCTGCCCTCAGCAGCGGGGCTCAAGCATTGACCTACCGTGGGTCAATCTGGTGCTCGCAACCAGGACTTCAGCTTCTGAGCTAGTAATGCCAAGGCCCGGGGCTCTTGCATGGGTGTCCAGCCATTTGAATGTGAGGACTTTTTTGGCTCATCTGTATTGGCAGATACCACCAAAATTATGCATGGGCCCTTTTTGAAAAATTTTTTTATCTCATAGCTATCATTTGTGTTAGCGTATTTTACATATGGCCCAGGACAATTCTTACAATTCTTCTTTCAATGTGGCCCAGGGAAGCCAAACGGTTGGACGTGCACGCTAGAGGTTATTCACACGGCGCCAATCACAGAGTGCTCTTGTGTTGGTGGCCCTACAGGAGGGGTTTTCACCAGACTGTTCTAACCTTTGCTAGTCCTGAGGTGTACGATGATGACTCCCCAATTTTTAATTATAGCTTTTACCTCTGTATTGAGCTCCAAACTTACATATTCAGCTGTCTACTTGGTAGTTCCACTTGGATGTATAACCAGCATCTCGGATATTACATGACCAAATCAAAACTTTTTACTTCCCACATCTTTGCTATTTATTAAATGGCACCACCATCTGCCTAGTTACTCAAAAAAAAAACACCCATGAGTCATCTCAGATTCCTTTTTCTTTTTGAGGCAGGGTCTCACTCTGTCACCCAGGCTAGAGGGCAGTGGTACAATTTCAGCTCACTGCAGTCTCCACCTCTCAGGCTCAAGCTATCCTCCAGCCTCAGCCTCCTAAGTAGTTGGGACTACAGGCATGAGCCACTGCCCCCAGCTGTTCTTTTTCTTTTTAATTTTCACATCTACACCTGCATGAGTCCTGTTGGCTATCTTCAAAGTTTAATGTGATTGCAATCACACTAGCATCTGGACTTTTGCAAAAATGTCGGTGGCCAGCTGGATGATCCCCCAGAGATGTCTATGTCCTAGTACCTGGAATGTGTGCATAGCACAGTACAATTCAACTACTGACAGAATATTCTTTGGGCTTTGTTTTTCTGTGGGAAATGACCAAGAGCACCTATTCAGAAGTCAAAGTGATCGGGGTTCAGATCCTACCTCTACTACTTACTAATAATGTGGCCTCAGGCAACCTCTCAAGGCCTAAGTCTCTTCACTAGCAAAATAACAATAATAATGCTTACTTCATTGATGTTATGAAGATTTTATAAAATACTATATGTAAGACCTTTAGGCTTGCTCTAATATGGTAAATATAGATGTTTAAATTAATTTTAAAATTTTAATTTGTCAGTCACCCTAGCCACATTTCAGGGATTCAGTAGCAACATGTGGCTTGGATAGTGCGGATGTAGAGCATTTCCCTCATCACTAATTCTATTGAACAGTGCTATCATTGATTACATTGGGCCTAGCACATAGTAAATGCCCAATAAACAGTACAGTATCAAATAGTGTTATTATTTATAGGCCACACACCTTCCAT
This sequence comes from Macaca thibetana thibetana, assembly GCF_024542745.1. NCBI lineage: Eukaryota > Metazoa > Chordata > Mammalia > Primates > Cercopithecidae > Macaca > Macaca thibetana. Next base: position 124,434,091 of record NC_065584.1, read on the forward strand.
CATTTCAACATCACCATCCTGATTTCTGCCATTATCTTAACACCACCTGTACTGTTAGTTAATATTTTTCTTTAAATTGACTCATTTTATACTTAAGTGTATTTAATATCATGATCATAAGTGGAAAACCAGTATCATTTGCCATAAATAAAAGGGATCATAAAAGGAAGTACAATGAATTAAAATAATGTTGCTAAATTTAAATTTTTGAGCTTAAAAGAATTAAAACAATGAGTAAAAGCAAGATAAAGTTCATTGATTTAAAAGACTGTATCTGAAAATAAATTTCTCAGTGAGAAAAATGGTGTTGTATGTGATCAATCAGGAATAAAGGTAGCTCAGGATACAATGAAATTGAGAGTCTATGTCAATATAACATGGTTAAATTTTGATGTTTTCCAGCACCCCAAATCCTAACTTGCAATTATGTGTGATTAGGGTAACATATCATTAATCAAATTGTAATCTAAATGCATAATAGAGGTTAATGGCTTTTGGCCTTGGAGCAGAGTAGTGTGTATGTGAGGCATGGAGCTGGGTCACTGTCTCTAAGTCATGCAGGCCACACACCTTCCTGCTCCCTCTCCCTCAGTTTTTCCTCTCCCTTTCACAGTTCTAGGAGAAGCATGACATGAAAATGGTTCCCAAATCCCTTCCGATATCATGGGGGCTTCATCAAAGGCCCAGGCAGCACCAAGAGCAAAATGAAGGCCCTGGGCACAAAACACTGTACCAGCTTTGGCCACTTCTCCATGGGCGTGGATACTACAGGAAGATGGGCGCTGAAAAATACCTCCTGCTCCTCAGGGCCGGGCCCACCCAAGGGACCTGAGTAAGTAGGCTTGTTTGTGCAGCCTGAGATGGTCTCTCCCGAAATGCGGGGTAATGTGTTTTTTCCTCAGACAGAGCACACTTTATTAGGTTTTAATTAGAGTTGGTTTTGAATTAGGGTCAGGAATTCAGTTAGGGTTTGAATTAGGGTCAAGGATCTTGTTCAGGTTAGGGCTGATTAATTTACAGCTGCAGTTACTCTAATGCAATTACACTTTGCAGTGCCTGGAAAGTACAATGGTTAAAAACAAAGTCGCTAGTTCCTGGATGGGATTCCTAGCTGGGGTGGTCAAGGCTGCAATAAGCCATGATTGTGCCACTGCACTCCAGCCAGGGAAACAGCGAGATGCTGTCTCAAAAAAATTTTTATTGTATTTAACCTATAAATAAGGAAACGACATGTATGTTACAGTCCATTCAAAGGAGAATCCAGTAAGCATCAGGAATTCTGGAATGAATTTGTCAAGCAAAATTGGATTTTGCACAGGAGGGACCCAGGGTTGTCCCTTCACTGAACAGAAGCATTTGTATGTCCATAGACAAAAATCCTCTGCATTGCCATTGAGTCTCTACAACCTACAGAGTTGTAAAATAGTGCAAAGGAAATGAAAGGCTAGAAATCAGCTAATCCAGAAGGCTGTGTTCTAAACAATGTATAATTTTTCATTGGAAACATCCACTATTTTTTGTTTCGTTTTGTTTTTTGTTATTGTTGTTTTTGAGTTTATCTTTTTCTTTAATGTATTTGTTTCCAGTAATCTTTTTTGCATATTCCAAAATTGCTTAAGTCTCTCTGTGCCTCAGTGTCCTCATCTGTAAAATGGGGAAGTCATAAAAGTGCCTATCTCATGTCAAAGGGAGGAGTAAATGAGCTAAGGTATGCATTTTTACACCGCAGTCCCTTGGATGGGAGTGGGCTGTTCCCATGTCCTCCTTGTCAAGGTGGATTCACACTACAGAAGCAGATTGCAACAAGACACTGTGCACCTTACGGAGGACTGGCCTCTGAGCTAGTTTAACTTTTCAGTTTCAGTCTGAGGGGAACTGCACGTTGGGCTCTGAGCTGCCTCACCGTAGCTCCAGCGTGCTGATTTAAGGGTCAGTTCTGGATGAAGGAAGGAGGGTGTCATCTAAACACATCGAGGAATGGCACTGGGCAGGTCTGGCTTCAGCATGACAAGTTTTAGAACCTAAGGCTGGGAGACCTCCTACGCCAGCGGGAGGTGGGTAGCTCTGGTGGAGTCATCCTAGAGAGGGCCACAGGGGTGGCCAGAGGGAGGTGAGAGTGTGTCCTGGAAGCCTGGATGCCCAGAGAGAGTAACCACCCTGAAGCCACGTCGACACACTCCCTGGACTGAATCCACTCCAACACTGGCAGTTACCAATTCCTTTATTCTTTTCTGCAGTTGGTCAACAAGTGTGCATTGTATCTGCTCAGCCAACTCAGGGCCCCAGGAACTCTCTCCATCCCCACCCCAGGATGAAGTCCTGGATTGCAATCGCAAGCCCCAGTGCCCTAGAGAGATAGCACAGGTGTCCTGGACTGTGAGTCAGACGCCCCAGGCTCACCCTGCTCCCCCACTTGCTGTGAGGCCCTGCACGAGGTGCTTGCCTGTGCCTTATCCTCCACAGGGAACCTGCCTCAGAGGGTTGTTGTCAGCTTTCAAGGACATAATCCAAGTAAAGGGCTCATAGTAAACACCCAGTTGATGTATTTTTTAAAGTTTTTTCACTGTTACGTTCAGGACTTAGGCTAGATTGCTAATGTCACTTCTACTTCCAAAATTCTGAGAACTGCTGCTTTTCTCCCCCCGCAGCCCCTTCTGGGGGCCCTAGGGAAGTTTCCAGAACCCACAAGTGTCAGTGATTAGCACTGGCCTTCCCCTCGCTCACGGCAAGGAAGTAGGCAACGCCACCACGCCCTCCCTCCAGGCGCCATCGCAGAGGTGAGGAGTGGCGTCAACCTGCCTGCGGCGCGCCTCGGGCCAGCAGGGGACGCCCTGGCCTCACCAGACAAGCGCAGCCCTGGGCGCAGCCTCAGACGCTCCCAGATCTTGCCCTATCATTTACCTTAGATCAACCCTAAGAATATCCAAGATTGTGGTCGTTATTTTTCAAAACTACTTCTGTGGAGACTAGAACTTTCCGTGTTACAGAAAGATTATCATTCGTCCATTCACTGAACAAGGCTAAACAAGCGGTGTTAGACACTGTTCTAGGTGCGAGAAGCTGACTGAATTCTCCGCTAGAGAAGAGACTTTTTTTTTCTCATACAATAGCTTGCTTATATTTCTCGAGAAGTGACTAAGTGCCCGGTTCATTTCTAGGTGCTTACATATATCCTCTTTTGAGTCCCCAACAGTCCTGTGAGGTGAGCATTGTTTTACTGAGGAGCCAGCCACCTCTGTGCAGAGAAGAACTTGCAAATGAGTGTAGCCTGCGGGCAGCTCAGGAGTGCCGAGCTTTCAGCTGTCTCTCAGCTGTCCAAAGAGGTGACAAGAAGGGAGGGAAGGCAGAAAAGAGGCCAGCTCTAGGCACAGTGGAACAAAATGGGACTCTCTCTCCACTCCTCATCTTGCCCTCCTTCTGGGTGTGGGTTCCTATCCCAAGCCCCGTCCCCCTCTCACTCCCAGGCAGAATCCTGTCTCCTTAGTTCTGTCTTTGGATTCGAGGCCCAACTTCGCATTTCTTGGCTGTATCTCTGAAGGAAAGTCATCTCCATCTCTGTGAGCCTCCATTTCCTCAGTTGTAAAATGGGAGTATCTTCCTCACACTGCTGTGGTGAGTTCAGTGTGACAACGTGAATATAAATACCTTATAAGTGAGAAAGCGCGGCAGAAAAGCTAGGTTTCATTGTTCTTTTCCTCTCCTTCTCAAGCAGTACCCTGAGTAGAAATATTCAGTCCCACAAAACACCCTCCCGTCCATCCGCACCAGAATCCCAGGCTCTCACCAAGCTCAGCCAGCTGCGTGGAGGCAGCCCATCTGGTAGCCAAATCACACACATGTTCAGGACAAACAGTATGTCACCCGCCCTCCATTTGTGGAGGAAACTTAGGTGATGGTAAACAAAGAACAGACTCTGGCCGGGCGCGGTGGCTCAAGCCTGTAATCCCGGCACTTTGGGAGGCCGAGACAGGCGGATCACGAGGTCAGGAGATCGAGACCATCCTGGCTAATACGGTGAAACCCCGTCTCTACTAAAAATACAAAAAACTAGCCGGGCGCAGTGGTGGGCGCCTGTAGTCCCAGCTACTTGGGAGCCTGAGGCAGGAGAATGGCGGGAACCCCAGAGGCAGAGCTTGCAGTGAGCTGACATCCGGCCACTGCACTCCAGCCTGGGCGACAGAGCAAGACACTGTCTCAAAAAAAAAAAAAAAAAAAAAAAAAAAAAAAAAAAAAAAAAAGAACAGACTCTAATGGTGGGATTTCTGGTATGGGGCTTTGGGGAGATACAAAGGAATTGCCAATACCCTCTAGGCTACACCCCATGGGCAACCCCTGGCCCCACATGCCTGGAAGGCCATCCTGGTACAGAATCAGGTGGTGGCACTCAAGAAACATGCGTGAACTTTAACGCATGTTTTAACGCAAGAGAAGGTTCTTCTCTTCTCATCTAGGATTTCCTTCCTTGCTGAACCTCAAGAAGCGGGCTAGCATACCCCATATTGTACGAGGGGAAACTGAGACCACGAAAGGCAAGCATAGTTATTGCTCAAGCATTCGCAGCCAGGCTGGAAGTCTGGGGCGTGAACACCTATTCCTGCCTTCCTCCTCCCCACACTTTCATGGGTTTAGTGGGTGGGAGGGGCTCCCTTATTCATGATGGTTAGGGATCCCAAATTTAAAGTTTCCTGTCTGAAAGTCAAGGACAGGAAATTATATAGCCAGAGTTCTGTACAAATTACCCAACAGGTGTCTCAACTCCCCAAAGCAACAGATGGTGTTCATCTCTTGGCCTCTGTGTCGTCATTCATCCTTGATTGTTTGGGGAAGCCCACTCCACCTCTGTGACAGACCCACAGATGCAGATTTACACAGGGACTCCTAGGCAGACACAATGAACAAACTCCCGTCTGATCAGAGCCCAGTCCCGGTAATAACATCAATGAATCATCGACTTCAGTGAGTCACAATCTTGAGCTGGGAGAGGCCTCCAAGACCTTTTTAGTCCAACCCTTTACCTTCTAGTTATTCACAAGTGAATAGAAACTGAGTGAGGTCCAAAGAGGGAAAGTGACTGGACCAAGATCACAAAGCTTGGTAATGCCAAAGGCGAGACTGGAAGCCCTGGGCCCTGAGCCCCAGGCCCGTGCACTTTCTACACACCCCTCTGCCTGCCACCACCTGGCTGGCACAGGGAGCAGGAGGGAGGGCATAGGCCCCTCATGACTTAGCCAAGGGCAGCTCAGTGTCTCCGTGCAGGTGGACTCCCCGTGTCAGCTTCAGCCCTCCCTTGGGAAGGGAAGGGCCTGGGGCCGTCCTCACACCCCAGGCGCCAGGCCGCGGAGCTATAGGAGGCAGCTTCCTGCTTGGCCCTTATCCAAGGCCATTTCACAATGGGGGGAAGAGCGCTGAGCTGAGAGTCCCGGGTTGCTGCTCACTCCACCCCCACTCCAGCCCCTTTCAGACCCCCCAGGGAGAATGAGCCAGGCCCCGCCTGAGGCTTGGGGCGAAGAGAGCCGCAAGAATGGAGACAGGCTGAACAGCCCCTATTGGGAGTGTTTTATGAGCCGTGTCCCTGGAGCTGGACCAGGGCACCACCTTGCATGTTACCAGCCCTCTCCCCCTTCCCTTGCCATCCACCTGCAAGCATTCAGGCTGGGGAAGTCCCTTCTAGGACAGGAGTGGTGGCTTCCAGTCAGCCCCATAGCACTCTCATGATTAGTCAGAGGGGAACCTGGAGGCAAGGAGGCCCACAAGCTGGGAGACAGGCAAAGCCTGGGTCACTTCCTGCAGTGAGGCAATGTGACTACCAGGCAGAGGAGCCCAAATTTCTCCTCCCAACATGCTACAGGGTCTGGGGTGAACTGTGGCTCAGCTGACTGAAATTCAGGCAGGAACCAAGACAGAGACACTGAGACGGGACATTCAGCCAGGATTTCTTATGCCCTTACTACTCAGGGTCGGCTTTTGAGCTCAGCTCTGTAAGGGATCTTGTTTGAAGTAGGAGGCAGTGGTTAAGGACCCAAATCATCCTGTCTTCGAGTCTTGAAGAGGAGAAAAAGCAAACCTAGGTGAAATGTCAAACCACAAGACAAGGCAGTGTGAAGCGAGGGCCCATACTTTCATGCCGGACAGTCCAGTACGGCCAGTGGAGCGGGGGTGGGGAGAGTCACTGCAGACAAAGCTTCGGGGAAGAGATGGAACCGAGAATGGTGGGGAGAACTTGACTTTGCAGACGGGATGGGAAAGATCTTTCAGACAGGGAAGGGAAGACAAGGCAGAAATGAACCCGCATATGTGAGGACAGGACCCTGTTTGCACCGGGGGTGGTCAGCCACGAGGCTGGAAATGTGCCTGGCCACAGGGCACTTCCTCACTCAGAGCTCTTGCTACTTGAACAGAGCCTTCCTTGGTATCCGTGGGAAGTTGCTGGCCTACTGAGGCAGGATACCACACAGAGAACTAGGCAAGGGTGTGGAGGTGTCAGGGAGCTCAGCCCCTTGGTGGAGGAGCCCTCTGACAACAGGAAGCAGCTGCAACAGGCTCCAGGGCTGTGCTGGTATCTGCAACTCTCCCCCTACCCTGGCTGCACCCTGCAGAACAAACTGTTCTTCAAGAAGCTCTGGGGACAGAGGGCCCACACCTGCTCTCAGGTCGGGGTGGATAAACCCCCATCAGCCAGGCTGGGAGCCCAGCAAAGACATCACACAGCTCAGCAGCCCTCCTTACCCCCAGCCCCCTGCCTCCTCCTACCCCAGACCAGGTTGCAGTTGACTATGGCAATACAACACAAAACAAGAGCTTTATGTTGTTATTATTATTGTTATTATTTATAGAGATTGGGTCTCACCATGTTGCCCAGGCTGGTCTCAAACTCCTGGCCTCAAGTGGCCCTCCTGTCTCAGCCTCCCAAAGTGCTGAGATTACAGACATGGAGAGGGAAATGAGAACCGAATCTTCATAAATACCTCATCCTAGAACTTCCAACAATGTCTCCAAAAATAGTACCTAAACTCCAGGCCTCAAACCCTAAATTGAGTGGGCATGTGAAGTGGTTATGGCTTTTCAGAAACAGCACTAGAGTGGCAGCTGAAGTACTGAGTTCTAATCTGAATTCTGCCACTAATTGGCATGGGACCTTGGACAAGTAACTTTTCACTGGACTTGAGTTTCTTCCTCTGTAACTTGGGGAGTTGGGACTGAGCTGTAAAGTCCCTTCCAGTTTTAAATGTGAGACTCCGGTGCTCTCAGGTAACTTGGGGACTGCCGTAGTGACTGTTTGGGGGCTAGTATAGCTGGGAGAGAAATTGGGATGAGAATCCAATTGAGGGCAAGATAAAATGGAATTGTATGCTATTCAGAACTTGAAACAGGGTGAGATTTTGTTTCCCCCAGATCCTCACCATAAAGAGATTTGGGAGAAAATCTTGGGAGATTTGGACTGAGAATGTCTTAAGAAGAGGAAGTGTTATAGAAGAAGGTGCCCCAACACTTGGTGGGGAAGAGGAAGAATTCTTCCAGATTGCTTGATGAGCAGAACTTGGGGAGTGGGGCACAGCAATACCAGGAGAGACACATCCCCTCCTCCCAACCCTCTCCACTTAAGCTGCTCCTTAAAATTCCTATAACTGGGGACCAGGCCTTTCATTCCAGTTACAGCTAAAACTTAACATGGCCATTTAAATTTCCATGAGGTAAAAATGGCTAATATTCTCTCCTTCTAAGATCCAGCATATGCTGAGAGAGACCTTCAGAGGAGGTGGGAGCTGGAAGAAGGAGTGAAGGTGGAGGCCCAAAGATCACACAGGAGTCATGCTTTTTCTGAAGCCAGATCCAGGCTTAGCAGCTCAGAGCAGTTGCCCATGGGCAGTGATGTGGAGGAAGGCCCTGGGCTTCCTAAGTGCCTCTAGGTCATTCTGTGAAACCTCTCACATTGGCCTTCCTGGGAGGAGGAGCCCAGTGTAGCCCCCACCTGTCTACTGCCGGCTCATCTTCCAGGGTGTCGAGGGGACGGGTAACATGGCTCTCTGCCCCCACCAGTTACCCGCATGGCTTGGGTCAACTAGACTCTGTCAGAGCTGTTTAAGGAACCACAGACCTCGGCTTTTGGAGGCAGCTTCAGGAAAAGGTGGAGTGTGTGAGGTGGAAGGCGGGTGAGAAAGTGTGTAAGAGGGAATGCACTGTTCTCTACTGGCCCTTTGCCAAACAGCAAAGGGAGAGAAAGGGACAGAGGAGTAACAAGGCCAGACTACGGCCACGTTCAGTGATTTTCAACTGTGGCCCAAAATGAGGCAGATATAGGCTAGGCATGGTGTGTGTGTGTGTGTGTGTGTGTGTGGTGTGGGTAGGGTGTGTGTGTTTGTGGTGTGTGGGGTTGTGTATGTGAGGAGTGTGTGGTGTGCGGGGGTGTGTGGTGTGCAGGGGCGGTGGTGTGTGTGTGTGGCATGTTGGGGGGTGGTGTGTTTGTAGTGTGGGGGGTTGTGGTGTGTGCGTCTGTGTGTGGTTGTGTGTGGTGTGTGTGGGGGTGTGGTGTGTGTGTGAAGAGTGTGTAGTGTGTGGGGGGTTGGTGTGTGTGGTGTGTGTGCGTGTGGGGGGTGTGGTATGCAGGGGGTGTGGTATGTGCGGGGGCGGTGGTGTGTGTGTGATGTGGGGGAGTGATGTGTGTGTGGGTGTGGTGTGTGGGAGGTGGTGTGTGTGTGGTGTGGGGGGTGTGGTGTGTGCATCTATGTGTGTGGTGTGGGGAGGGTTTGATGTGTGTGTGAGGAGTGTGTAGTGTGGGGGGGTTTGGTGTGTTTGTGTGGTGTGGGGGGTGGTGTGTGTGTGTGTGTGGGGTGTGGGGGGTGATGTGTGTGTGGTGTGGGGGGCTGTGGTGTGTGTGGTTTGTGTGTGGGGTTGTGGTGTGTGCGTGGTATGTGGGGGGGTGTGGTGTATGGGGGTGCAGTGTGTGGGGTTGTGTGTGGTGCGGTGTGTGTGGTGTGGGGGGGTGTGGTGTAGTGTGTGGTGTGTGTCGGGGGTTGTGGTGTGTGTGTGGTGTGGGGGGTTGTGGTGCGTGTGTGGTGTGTGGTGTGTGTGTAGGGTTGTGTGTGTGTGGTGTGGGGGAGTGTGGTGTATGTGGGTGCGGTGTGTGGGGTTGTGTGTGGTGCGGTGTGTGTGTGGTGTGTGGGCGTGTGTGTGTAGGGGTGGTGTGTGGATGTGTGTGGGGGTAGGGGATGATGTGTGTGTGTGTGTGTGTGGTGTGGGGGAATGTGTGGTGTGTGGGGAGGGTAGGGATGTGTGTGTGGGGTGTGGGGGTGTGTGGTGTGTGTGTGGAGTGTGGTGTGTGTACGGGGCGGGTGTTGGCCTGGGTGAGCACTGCCAATCCCAGTAGAGAAGATGCCAAAATTTTGTATTTACTGTCAGGGCCAATGATGCTGGAAACTGCAGAGCCAGCACCCCCAAAACCGGGCCCATCCCAAGACACTGCTTCTCACAGCCAACAGGAGAAGGAGGGAGGGCGAGAGGCCTGAAGCGGAGGCTTCTTCTGGAGGAGTGCTGGCCAGGCCAGCAGCCTTCCTCACTTCAGTGCAGCCTTCCCCTTCTAGCCAGCGATGAGCATTTAGTGAGCAACTCCTTTGTCCTCAGCAAGCCTTCCCCAGGTCTGTCTTCAAAAGCGGATGCTACCTAGTGGGAGGTGCGGAGTTACACATACAAGAAAGGGCTACAGGACAGCATCACTAGTTCCACGCTGTGAAGGAGGTAGACTTTGAAGGGAAGAAAGAATTTAGAAAAACAGACTAGTGGACTAGTTAATGCGGGGAGCAGAAAGACATTTCAGGCGGGAGAAGGAGAGTGATGTGGGTTTGAGGGAAGAGAGGCCTCTTTGGTTGTACGTTCTGACAACTATTCCTTGACACCAGCGGGCCTCCTGCAGTTGGATTTTCAGTGTCATTTCTGACACTAACTACCTGCAGTTAGCGTCTGTGATATTGTGAAACAGGTATTAGGTCTTCATTCCTGACATACATCTCCTAAAATCCTTGGAATCTCCCAAGTGGTAAGTGTCTTTTTACACACTAAGCCCCTAGGTAGCTTCAGGATGGGAGCTGGCGCCAGAAAGACCAAGACAAGGTTAGAAGATTGGAACTTTCAGCCCCACCCTTCAGCCTCCAGGGAGGGAAAAGGGGCTGAAGTTTAAGTTGATCACCAGTGGCCAATGGTTTAGTCAATCAGGCTTACGTAATGAAGCGTCCATAAAAACCCAAAAGGGCAAGGTTCAGAGGATTTCTTGATAGCTGAACACGTGGGGATTCCTGGAGGGTGGAGCACCCACAGAGGTTGAAGAAGCTCCACCCCTCCTCCATAGCTCACCCTATGTATCTTTTCATGTATATCTTGTGGAATATCCTTATAATAAGCTAACACATGTAAGTAAGTTGTCCCTGAGTTCTGTGAGCTGCTTTAGTGAACCCCAATTAGCTGGTCAGACAGAGCAGTGGAGAAACAACCCAGGGCTTGCACTTGGCATCAGAAGTGAGGAGAGGGGACTGAGTTCTCAACCTGTGTGATCTGATACTGTTGGCAGGTAGAGTCAGAATCGAACTGGAGGATGCCCCACTGGTGTCTGCTGCAGAAATGATGGCTTGCTTGGTGGGTTGGGGAGACCCCTGCCCCCACATCTGGTGTCAGGAACGTGTTGAGAGAGTATAGGAGGAAAAACCGAGTTTGGTTTTTTCACAGTGTCGGACTCCACAAGTTAAATGTCAAAGTCCCCGTGACTACCCTTACTTCAGAACTCAGGCGCACGCAGGGTCCACAGGCTACTGGCACTTCTGTCTGACTTGACTACAAATTTGAGTCCTCACTACCCAAACTTAGGGTTCAGTAGTTGGCTACAATGGCTCACAGAACTCACTGAGCATGCTAAACTTACAATTAATTTTATTATCATATAGACTCAAAACAGCCAAAGGGAAGAGCTATGTAGGGCAAGGTGTTGGCGGGGTGGGGGGTGTATGTGTGCAGACCTGCCACACCCTCCTCTCGTGGAATGGGCATGTCCCCCTCCCAGCACATTGGTGTGTTCACCAACCGGGAAGCTCCTCTCAGTTTCAGTGTCGAGCTTTTATATGGGGCTTTACTCCATAGGCACCATTGATTGAATCATTAACCACATGAGGAACTCAATCTCTAGTCCCAGAAGTTGGCGGTGCGGTGGGGATGGGAGTAGGGACAAAATTTCCACTCTGATCACATGCTTGGTCTTTCTGTCATGGCCAGTCTCCCTTAAAATTAAGGACCCACCTTGAGTTGCCTTCTTATCATAACCTCAGGTATGATGAAAATGCTCATTACGAATGACAAAAGGCATTCCTGTCACTCAGGAGATCCCAAAGGTTTTTAAAGCTCTGTGCCAGGAAAGGGGGACAAAGACTGAATGGGCTTTTAAAAAAGTCATACCAGAGATTGTAATGGACAGTTCCTAGGGAAAGGAAGTGGGAGCTGAGGATGGAAAGGCAAGGTGGGCCAGATGGAGAAGGTCAGGTTGATGGGTACGGGGAGGAGAAATCACCGCTGCCTCCCGAGGAAGTGCAGGCAGAGGAGAAGCAGTAGACGCCACTCCCTCGCTTGAGTGTCTTGGCAGACTCTCACTCTTCCAGTAAGTTTAATTTTCCCCCAGGTAGTTCGTCCAGGAGGAGGCATCCTTCAGTCTCGGCTTTGGCACCAAGGTCCCCACAACTCAGGGCCAGGTTCCCTCGTGCAGCCTCCTGACATTCCCCACGGTTCAAATACCACCTCCTTCTAGAAGGCTTCCCTGATTACCCACGTGGGAAATGACCCTGCCCTGAATTCTGAAAGCCCTTTGAAATAGTCCCCTACTGCCCCACGGGGACGTCAAGACAACTTACTGTGGCTCATTCCCGTCTCCCCAGTTTGATCCTGAGCCCTTTGCCTTACCCCTTTCTGCTTCGTTCCAAACAGCCAGCACTATGTGCTTCATAGAACATTTGTGAGCTCTGCAGACAATCTCCATCATCATCGGCTCCTCCTCTGCCCCATGAACTTACTGCCTTCCCTTGCAGAGCCCTGCCTCTGAATAGCGTGTGAACGTCTGCCCTGCCAGCCTGTGGCTCCTCCAGGGAAAGAATGTGTGTCTACCTTCCAACCCTGACAAGCAGCTGGTGCCCGTGTGTGCAGAGTGAACTCAGTCACTTTCTCCTAGACAGCGTCACCTTTCTCACATTTAGGGAAAATGAAGAGTAAGGGAATGAGTTACTTATTCTCATGGAAGAGTGGGAGAGTGAGAAGAAAGTTAGGGGTTGAAGCAGGACTCACACAAAGGCAATTCTGGCCTCTTCCCACAGGGCCCGGGGCCCCCTGGGTCTCTTGCCAGGACACTGTTCTCGGTGGGTGCTCCACCAGGAGGCAGGTAACTGGCGGGATGAGAGGTCAGACCAACCTGGACCTGTGACAGGCGGGCACACGGGCAGCATGAGCATCCCGCTAGGCTTTGGGGACAGCCTGGCAGAAAGGAGTCATTCTCGGAACCTGTGAAGGCTTTCCCCTTGAATGGCTTCCAGCCCCTTTGACAACCAGAGAGCAGTGTCCCAGCCTCGGTGAGCTAGGGTTTACCCACTCACACTCACGGTCACCACCCAGAGGCCCAGGCTGAGGGGGAAGGAACCGCCTGCTCAGCCCCCACTGAGGCCGGCCCGGTGCTCCTCTTGGCAGCACTCTGCGCATCCTCAGGGGGCAGACCCCTGGTGGGGTGAGTGGCACAGTCCAAGAATGAAGCTCCCTTCTGCCTCCCCTGGGCAGGTCCTATGACTTGGAGGAAGTTTCTCCAGAGAGTGGCAACTAGACATGAAGTGGGACACGGTGCCCGGGGTTTCTCAGTGGCCTCTGAAGCCGCCCAGAGTCAGTGAGAGTATCTTGGTCTCTCTCTGTGGGCTTCAGGGCCTCTGAGGCAGGGGTTTGTCTCTGGGATCCCTGGATCACAAGGCCTGTGACTCTTCCAAAGCCAGCTTCCCACCCCACACCCCTGCGGGGCATGCTACGCCACATCCTGGGGGAGCCCCCATTTGGGAAGGGATGGGATGGAAAAGGCCTGCTCCCAAGAAACAGTTAATCCTCTCCCCTTCCCCCAGGCCCCTTGCACCTGCAGGCTGCGGTGTGTGGTTTCCCACAGCTGCAGCTGGCTCTGCAGAGCCCCTCCCTTTGAGGGAACCTGAGAGGCTCAGGGCCTGAGGCGCCAGGAGGGGCTTCTCGCCCTCCGTCCAGCTGCTGGGGATGGCATGGGAGGGCCTGGCTGCCCTCTGACCTGGACATACCACAAGAGTGCTCTGGTTGAGTGACCCATCTGTGATTCCTGGCTTGCAAACCAAAGGCAGAGATTCCAGTTTGGGAGGTCAGAGAGGTTTCTGAGAAGGGAAATCAGTCATGAGGCCCCTCAGCCCTGGGCTTGCTCCGGCTCTGCTGCCTTCTGGAAGAAGCTGACTGGCCTGGGTGTGGGCTGGGCATTCCCCTGGGGTAAGACGCAGTGCTCCAGAAAGAGAGGGTGAGTGGAGGGTAGAGGTGAGTGGGAAGGACCGGGAGGAACAGGAGGAAGTAAGGTGTGGCCGGACCAGGCCTCTGCTGGTCAAGACAGCCTTGAAGCCGTGGTGCTGGCACTCTGGCAGGCTCAGCCCTCTGGCTATCCCAGAAGACGGCAGGTTGCCACAGAGCCTGGGCAAATACCCAGCTGCCCTCTGAGCCAGGTGTTCCAGGGACACCTCTGAATACTGCTTATGCTGAGACAATGAGACAGAAAGTGCCAGGAGCTTCCTGGCTGGGACACATCTTCAGGAGCATTAGCCTGGAGCAGAGGCTGAACCATCCTAACAGCCTGCCCACGTCCCCAGCCCCGGGCTGCCGGGCAAGTGCTCACATCCCCCGGGGACAGGTGGATGGCACACAGGGTCATGGCAAAGGGCTGCTCACTGGGTCCAGAGCCAGGACCTGGAAAGAGGGAGGGAGATGCAGGAATCTGGCAGGCACGAGCCTCACAGGGCCCAGAGCTCTGGCTTCTCTCAGATCCAGCTCCAGGCAATGCTTCAGTTCAGCACTCTCCCTGCGGGGCCGCGGGGCCTTGGGCTCGGGACTTTGGTGGCCTCCTGTCTGCAGAAAAGCCCCACTCCCCACTCAGAGACAAGTCCCCACCCCAGAGCAGGAAGAGAGAGGACGATTGAGCAAAGGAGGCCTGAGGGGAAACAGAGACACCCCTCTACAGGAGCCCCTGAGTCAGGTGTGGGAGGAGGGAGAGGCAGGGCCCAGCAGAAGCCACCGTTTGCACCACACTCCTCTACCTCAGGCGGAGACCAGCTGCAGGGTGGCAGCCAGCGCTTGGAGGAGGTGAGGGAGCATGCCGGCGCGGCACCCAGCAGCCTTCATTCTTGGCTCCCACACAGCTTGATGCTCCTTTCAGGATATAACTGATGCCAACCACCCAGGGCCGTGGCCAGGAGTCCACTGTGTACTCAGACCGTGCTTGGCCCATTTGCAGCAGTGCCACAGGGCCACGGGCGCAGAGCTCTGGCTGGGAGTCACTGCCAATTCACAGTTTGCCCTCAGGTGCGTGGAGGCAAAGGCCTATGAAAGACGAGCTTGGCACTCCTGGGGAGAGGGCACGAGGCAGGTGATCTGCCCACAGTGGCTTATTTGTGGCTTCATCACTGTGATGACGCTATGTTTGGCATTTCCTCATTATTGTTATCCAGACCCCACGTATCAAGAAAAGTACAGGAAATCTGCTGTTGGGACAGCGGCAGCACTATGTGGGGTGCTACCTTCTGATCTGGGACTTAAACAGCATTGCTATTTCCTCCTTGCTCCAAGTCATCCATTTTGACAATTTTGTATCAGCGTGGACCCTTCACCGAGACTGAAATATCTCTGTTATTCAGTTAGGGATCTTTCTATTAATGCGTTTATTTAGTATTTCATTCCAGACATTCAGTGAGTGCCTGCTGTGTGTCATCCATTGTGACAGTGTTGGGAACACGGTGATGAATAAAACAAGGCCCCTGTCCTGGGTGAGCTGAGAGGCCACACCCCACCTGTCAGCTGACATCTTAGGGAGGACACTATCTGCATCCAACCCTGACTACTGAACACTTTCAGTTTCTTGGAAGAAAGATTTTAAAATCTTCAGAAAATGAGAACTCCTCCAAATAGGATTTTAATTTGTTTCATATATTTTAAAATTTTACATTTTAATATGTAACAGTCATACGGTTCAAATACAAAAATGACATCAATGGCTCAGTGAGAAGTTTTCCTCCTAATTTTTCCCTAACAGTTCCCAATTTCTGATATAAAAAATGTTATGTCCTTGCAGGATTTACTTATGTAAATACACATTCTTAGTTTTCCTCTTCATTATTCCAAAGGTTGTTTACTGCAAACATGGTTTTTCTTGCTCATACATCCTGGAGATTGTCCCATATCCACACAGAGAAGGTTCCCCATTTTTTCTTACCGCCGCAAAGTGTTCCTTGTTCTAAACCAGTCTTCTATTGATAGTACTGGGTGGCTGGTCCCCAATCTTTTGCTCTCAGACTGTGCCATGTATGTCCTTTCAGACGTGGGCAGGTACATCTGTAGGATGTGTTCAAGGGTTTGTAATTGAGAGAGATTGCAAATTGTCCTCCATAGAGGTTGCACTGCTTTCATCCCCACCAGCAACGTATGAAAAGACCTGTTTCCTGTTTTCCCTAACAGGCTGCTATTTATTTGTGTATTTATTTACTTATTTATTAGAGCCAAGGTCTCACGCTGTCACCCACGCTGGAGTGCAATGGCGTGATCATAGCTTACTGCAGCCTCAAACTCCTGGGCTCAAGCAATCCTGCTGCCTCAGCCTCCTGATTAGCTGAGACTACAGATACGTGCTACCACACCCTGTGCTACCACACCCTACTAATTTTTCACTTTTTGTAAAGACAGTGTCTCACTATGTTGCCCGGGGTAGGGGGGTCTCTGACTCCTGGCCTAAAGCAATCCTCCCGCCTCCACCTCCCAAAGTATTGGGATAAGCTAATATTTTTAAATAGAAAGGAAGGAGGCAATATGAGGCCTCTAAAGAAGAAAGGTAGGAAGAAGGTGAAGCCCAGATGGAAGCCTGGAGCACACAGAGCTGCAGCCACTGACTGCAGCTTTGCTTATGAGGCTGCACAGATGGCTGGGGACTGAGTGCCTTCGGGCCATGATGTTTTATTTGTGTTTGAGCAGTAAGCCTTACAGCTGATAAATGGGTTTTTTTCTCCTGGGGGAGCACGGGATTCTAGGAAGACAGTCTATGAGGAGAGCCTGAGGGAAGAGAGTGTAGTTGGTACCTGGGGGTGCGAGGCTGTGTCTTGGTCCCTTCAGGCTGCCATAGCAGAATACCATAGACTGTGTGGCTTAGAAACAACAGAAATTTATTTCTCAATGTTCTGGAGGGTGGGAAGTCCAAGATTGAGGTGCCATCAGATTCGGTGTCTGGTGAGAGCCTGTTTCCTGGCTCATAGACCGCACCTCTCACTGTCCTCACCTGGTGGAAGGGTGTCACTGGGGACTGAGTGTCTTCATTTTTATCAGTGCTTCTTTTGTAAGGGCACTAACGCCCTTGTGCGGGCCCCACCCCCGTGACCTAAGCACCTCCCAAACAGCATCACCTCATGGGTGAAGATTTCAACATGTGAACTGTGGGGGGCACAAGCATTCAGAACATAGCAGGTGGCATATAAAAGTGCAGACCACAATGTCCAGCAAATACATACGCATTTCCAGTAGTCAGGGGAAGAGACACAGGGAGAGGTGGAGGAGGGTGGAGAAGAGGAAAGTCTTCTCTGAGGAGGTAACGTTTGAGCAGAATCCAATTCATAGATCTGGGAAGAAAAGTTCCAGCAAAGGGACAAGCAAGGGTCAAGGTCCTGAGGGGAAGGAGAGGAGAGGGGCCTGCTCAAGACAGTGAGTGACATTGGAGGAATTGGGACAGGGACAGCAAAGCTGGGAGCCCGGGGGGTGCTGGACCATGGAGAGCCTGGAAGGCCATGGCAGGGAGTTTGAGGTTTATCTTAAGAATAATGAGAAAAAGAAACTGGTCAGAAAAACCACATATTGCATTTTTCCATTTCTACAAAATATCCAAAATAAACAAACCCAGAGAGACAGAAAGCAGATTCTTGGTTGGCTGGGGCTGGGGAGATTGGGAGGAAATGAGGAGTGACTAATAATGGGTGCTGGGTTTCGTTTGAAGGATGATTAAAATGTTCTAAAATTGATTGTGGTGATGCTTGCACAACCCTGCAAATAGACTAAAAAAAAAAAAAAAAAAAAAAACCATTGAATTGTATGCTTTCAGTGGGTGAATTATATGATATGGGAATTACATCTCAATAAAGCTGCTTTATTTATTGATTCATTTATTTATTTTGAGACAGGATCTTGCTCTGTCACCTAGGCTGGAGTGCAGTGACATGACACAGTCACAGCTCACTGCAGCCTTGACCTCCCAGGCTCAAGTGATCCTCCTACCTCAACCTCCTAAGTAACTGGAACTATAGGTGCAAGCACTACTGTACCCAGCTAATTTGTAAGGTTTTTTTGTTTGTTTGTTTGTTTGTTTGTTTTTGTAGAAGCAGGGGTCTTGCTATGTTGCCCAGGCTAGCCCCAAACTCCTAGGCTTGAGTGATGCTCCTGCCTTGGCTTCTCAAAGTGCTAGGATTATAGGCATGAGCCACTATGCCCAGCCTTGTTATTTTTTTAAAAAGGATTTTAAAAATTAAAAATATAAAAAGGATAATAGGAAGCTGTTAGAGGGTGATTTAATCAGCAGTAACATCCTCCCTCAGGCTGTTGTGGGAGAACAAACTGTAGGGAGGGGAGAGTGGGGGCAGGAGATGGTCGGGAAGCTAGTGCTGTGGACCAGGCAAGGAGCAATAGTGACTTGGCCTGGGTCAGTCGCTTTGCAATGGGGATTAATGAGAAGGCCAGACTGGGGTATTTTCTGAAGCTAGAGTTTGATAATTAATTGGATGTGGGGGGTGGGAGAGAGAGAGATGAATCTTGGCCATTTAACTGTAGTAAAAAGACTGGAGGAATAGTTGGACAACGGGAGGGATGGGGCATATGAGCTGTTTTGGACATGACAGGCCTCCGAGGTGTCTGCTAGGCAGAGGGGATGTCAGGGCAGGGTCACCACCATGTAGATGGTCACTGCCAAGAGCCGGACACTCCTCCAAACACATACATTAAATCATTTAGTCTTCTCAGTAACCTCTGAGGCGAGAGCTGTAGCTATTCCTGTCCATACGGGGCGAATCCTATGTGCCACTTCAAATGCCCGCAGCCTGACCTCTTGTTCCAGCCATTGCCCCAGTGACCAGTTTTGCACAGGTCTTGACCAGCGCCGTGTAAATGCGGCCTGACAGGGCCTTTCCACATGCCTCTCGCCTGACACCATGATGGGGGGATACCCGTGGAACCTGCTTGGCATTGACACATGAGCCGGCCAGAAGTGAAGGGGAGCTAACGTTCCGTGGGATGACTCGAGAGGAGCCAATGGATAACTGTGCTCCTTCTTCCAGTGGGTTCTGAAGTACATTTCACAAAGCTTCACTGAAAGACTGAGTGGTGTTCACGTAGAGAGATGTTAACACACTCCCACATTGACTCCCCGCTTTCTCTGTTTCTTTCCTCCTCCGCCTCACCCTGCTCCCTGGGATCATGCCCAAATAAACTACTCATGCTTAAGCCTTTGTCTCAGGCCCCATGTAAGACCCGATCCTACGTGAAGAATTTAACAGCAACAACATCACACCAGGGGCAGAGCAGGGGTTCACACCCCAGCAAGCTTCTCCACTCGCTTCCATGTTGCCTCTCAAAGATCCCAACCTCTAGAGGACATTTAAAGGCACAGGCCTAGATGGAATCTAACCATCTAACCAGCAGAGACTGTAAACAAGAAAAAAGTCCCCACACCACGCTCACATTTAGAGATCAAGAAGAGGAGGTGCCAGCGAAGGAGCCAGAGAAAGAGCTGCCATCGGGGTAGGAGGAAGCCAGACCAGTGTGGAGTCCTGGACTCCAAGAAAAGATATCGTTGCAAGGAGGAGCGAGTGCCCTACTGTGCAAACGCTACTGAGAAATTGAGGAGGTGAGACCAGGAGACAGACCTTTTGGATGCGCCAATAGGAGGTCACTGGTGACTTGGACAAGGGCAATTTCAGTGGAGTGACAGAAACAAAAGCTTGGCTGGTGCAGGCTAAGAGGGAGTGGAGGTGAGGATTCGGAGAGGTAGCCAGCAGGGACAACCAGTTCAAGGAGGAGTGCGTAAAAGGGAGGAGGAAGTGGAGCAGAAGCTGAAGAGGGTTTAGGGTCAAGGAAGAGTTTGTTTTGAAAATGAGAGTGATCATAGTGCGTTTATGTGCTGAAGGGAATGGTCTGGTAGAGAGAAGGAGCTGGATAGTGCAGGAGGGAGAAAGATGATTTCAGGCAAAGTCTTGAGCAAGTGAAGGGATGTGGTGCACAAAATGAAGGGATTGGCCAGGAATGCAAGAGGAGGCCATCCCTCTATCCATCCGTCCATATATCCATCCATCCATCTGTCTGTCCATCCATCCGTCTGTTTGTCCGTCCATCTGTCCACTCATCCACCCATCCATCCATCCATCCATCTGTCCATCCATCCATCCATCCATCCACCCATCCATCCATCTATCTATCCATGCATGCATCCATTGTGAGAAAGAAAGGCACCAGTGGGCGCAGATGCAGGCACCTTGGGAGATCTGACAGTGAGAGGCAGGTACATTCCAGCTGATGGCATTTAGTTTCTCAGCAAAATAAGAAGCAAGATCTTTAACAGCGAGAAGCTAAGGGAAGGTGTTGAGGGTTAGAGAAGATGTGAAACACTCATCTGGAGAGTGGCGCAGTGAATTTAATAGAGAAATATAGTAGGATGACTGGGCAAGCTGAGTGCTCACTTGAAGTTTGTGGTCAGAAGCGTCCAGTGCGGCTACTCAGGATGACTGTGAGTTTCCTCAGCAATGCTTGGCTACTCAGTGCAGGTGCGGGGTGTTGGGTTTAAGCAGGGTGGAGGCTGTGTCAGGAGATTCCAATTGAAGGCAAAGGAGCAAGAGAGGAGGGGGCTTCCGCAAATGGGTGATTCTTGTCAGGACCTACAGAATCCAGCTGGAGAAGGGGGTTGAAGGCAGTGAAAGAGGACGAGTTCAAAGGCGGAGAGTTTCCACAGGGGACACATCATTGAATGGAGGTAATAGAGTAGATGAGCTGAGAGCCCAGGAAGGGTGGTCAGGGAGCAGGGGGTTCAGAAGTGCTAAGGCAAAACCCTTGCCATGGGAGTGGAAGGCAGAGGCAGCAGAACGAGAGGTGGAGAGTGAGGAGGCCAAAGACCAAGAGTGGGAGGTGCTGGGTGGACATCTACATGGACGATCTTCCTTGTCCACCATCTCTTAAACAGCTCCCCCATCCTGCCACTACCCCTTCATCTGCCTTTTCCTTTCATGGCCCCTCTGCCTAACATTATTTTACATAGGACTGGTTCATTGGTTAATTATCCTTGCTGCCATCAGAATGTAAGCATCTGAGGGCAGGGACATTTTCTCTCTGGTCTACACCTATAAACTCTATTCTAAGAACAGTACCTGGCACATATTACGTGCTCAGAAACATGTGCTGGACAAAAGAATGAATGTTAAGGTCTAGGAAAAGCATGGAGGAGTGGTGGTGGAGAGGAAGACCATGGACCAGGTACTAAAATCTGTGAATGAGCAGGAGTGGCCTAGAGTATGGTAAATACTAGAAGGGATGGCGGCTGGTCTGGTCTGATGGCATAGCTGCAAAGGAGTCCCTCATGCAGACTTAGGGTGAGGAGGAAGGGGGAGAAACCTACAGGTGGCCATGAAAGCAAGGAGAACAACTCGCCGCCTCCAGGCATACTGGTGTGAGGGATGTGGAAGAAGAAAAAAGATCCAAGACAGGAGGTGGCTGCAAGGAAGCTGTGTCTGGGGGTCAGGCAGGTTTCCAGTAGAACAGGACGGTTAAAGGAATGTTCAAAGGGAAAGTCAAGTGTATGGGGAGATTTTGCTGATGACAAACCATAAGTTCCCTAGAGCAGAGTGAAAGAATCTGGGGGATTGGGTCAAATTAGGGGAACAGAGCTATATGGGGGTGAAAGTCTTGGGGATGAAGGATGACCAAGAGTGTCAGGCTTCTGGAGGTGTCTAGGGACACAAGGCCACAGGGCATGATGGGCTCTCCTGAAGGTCTCTCTCGGGCAGGTGGGTACTCCTGCTCATGCCGGCTCCTCCTCCAGCCAGGGCCCATGGGCCGTGGACCACAGTGAGGCAGTGATGTTGGCGTTGGAGGGGACTTGCCAGACACTGAGTGTTCGGGGTGGGAGGAGAGGGCAGCTTTGGGCACTGGAAGGAAAGTCAAGCACGCACTCCAGAGACTGGATTGTCATCCCAATCTTTCCTACAAACCATGATGTAACATTGGGCAAAATGAGCATGATTTTCCTTATCTACAAAATGGAGAGGAGAGGAGGTCTCTTTTAGCTCTGCAAATCCGAGCCTCTGTCTCCTCCTTTCCTTGACTTCTTCTAGCTCCTGTGTCCTCAGCCCTCCCAACTTGTAGCTAAGCCCTGGCTTTGTATTAACCACCCTCCTTCTGTCAGCATCACTGAGAGGCATAGCCAAGGCCTGCCCTCTTCCTCCTCAATGGCTCCAAAATGCTGCTTGCACTGTCCCATGCCACTCTGATCCTAAGCAGCCAAGTGGGCAGGCTGACACTCCTTTGGGCATGGAAGTGAACATCAGCCATGAGTAGGGAGAGGAAACTGCCCACAGAGAGGGCAGACTCCATCAGGGGCAAGTGACAAAGCCACAGACTGACATGAAGAGGCTTCCCAGGCCCTCTGGAAGGGAGCGAAGCCAGCAGCCTGGCTCCTGGGATGGGCTGTCCGCTATTCAGCAGCTCCATGGGCCTGGAAGTGAGCCCAGGGAGCCAGCCAGAAGGAGGCTGTGGCCAGAGGCTTGATTTGCAGCCTGGGACTAGGATGCAGGGAGCTGGGTTCTCATCCAGGCTTCACCCATAGCAAATGTGTGACTCTCCCTGGCCCTCTGGGCAGGGACTATAACTACCTTGCTTACCCCAGTTGCTGGAGGCCAATATTCACTGAGCATTCATCATGAGTCAGGCATTCAGTAATCCTCACAATGGCCCTAGAAATTAGCCTCTACTATTTTCACGCTTTAGGGAGGAGGTGACACATAGAACATCTAAGTAACTTGCCTAACACTCCATAGCTTATAAGTGGCAGGGCCAGGATCTTAGCCCTAAATCATACATTGGAAATGTATTATCATTGAGGTCCCTCAGCAATCTTGTGATGCAGGTATTACTATCCATTTTACAAACACGGCAATGGCTCAGAAGTCTTCAGTTATTTGCCTAGGGTCACTTGGCTGACTGTAGCAGAATCAGGATTTGAACCCAGGCCCGACTTCAAAGCCAGTCCTCTTCTCATTGGGTTGCACCCCCAGCATCAGCACAGGGACAGTTCCTCAGGCTGACTGGCCAAGGCCCCATCTGTGAAAACAGGATAGGAAACGGCAGCCTAACTCTAGGCAGGGCGCAGGCTCAGCGAGGGGGTCTACAGGGCTGAAGAGGCAGCTGGCCAGAGATCCACAGGAAGCATTTTGTTGACACATCTTCATCACTCTGGAATTTGAGCAACAACATTTACCCCTTCTGAAACTCACCCAGAGGAAGTGGATTTTCTGACGCAGATGAAGAGTGAGAACTGTCTACATTTAAGTCTTCTTTGAGAACAATACCAGCTGAGCGGCTCTTTACATTCCGGCTTCTTTTGAGAATCTCTGAAGATGATTAAGTCATTGTCAGCTGGTAAGAGTTGGTCTCACTACTTCTCATGTTGGATCATTGAGGCAAGAATCCTTCAAAGAATCCTTTTTGGGTATCTTTTAGTGAGGAAAAAAGTGGGGACAAAGATATGTAAGGCACTGCTTGCCAGAAGTCGTGGGGTGGGAAGGGGAAGTGTGCAGAGTTCTAGAGCCTTTCTTCACCTGGGGGATGTGCACTGGCGATGCGTGTACTTGGCTGTGAAGGCCCAAATTTAGGACAGGGAGTTAGAACCACCCACAGTGAAAGTCTAAGGGCCTTTTCATCTTGCAGCCTCATCAGACTCCCACCAATAACACAAATACTGTAGTACAAATACTATGCTCAGTAAATGTCAGTCTGCCTCACAAACGGTTCAGAGAAGGCTTTGAGGAGGAAAAAGGTGGAATTTCACCTGAGCCTTGAGGGGAATTTGGGAGGCGCAGAGATGGGAAAAGGAACGAGACTGGGAGAACAGCATGAGCAGCGCACGTGGTGCACTGTGGGAGTGTGTCGTGGGAGATGAGATCATACAGCTTCAGAGTCTGGAGTCCTTTACTCCAGGGACCTGGTGACCACGTGGTGATCTGCATCTCCTGTTCTCTACACCTTGACTTCTCTTAGGCCCGGAACCATATCCTGCTCCACAAGCTTCATCCTTGGCAAGGAGTTGCACCTGCCCAGAGAGAAAACCTTTTGAAACTGGCACAAAGGCACTGGAGAGACTGGCAAGGCCCCCACTTGACGATCTGGCTCATCCATCTGCACACTGACCATGCTAAGAGCTGTCTGCAGTGTTGGAAAACTTCTCTAGCTGTGCTGTCCTCTATAGTGGCACTAGCTGCCTGTGGCTTCTGAGCACTTAAACTGTGGCTGCAGAGACTATGTTAAATTGTATTTAATCATAATTAATTTAATTTTAGTTTCTGTACTGGGCAGGGCAGGTGCACATTTCCTACCTGGCCACGGACAGTAAGCTCCATAAGAGGCTGATTGTGCCTGGTTTGCTTCTAGGCTTATCCTCAGCACCTGCACCAGTCTAGAATATGATTGGCACTCTATTAATTAAAAGTTCCCAGGTAAATGAATTAGTGGATTCTCTGTTTCCTCCACTATGCCACAACCTCCTTAAGGGCAGAGATGGTGTCTTCAAAAAAAAAAAAAAAAACATTCTGGACAAAAACACATAAGATCTACCACCTTCACCACTGTTAAGAGTCCAGGTCAGTAGTATTAACTACACTCACATTGTGATACAACAAAAGATTGTGTCTTTTTACATTCTTAGGGCCCAGCACAGTGTCTGGCACATAATCTTAGTAAACACTGGAAGATCACATGCTTTTGCCAAGGCCAGAACAGAGGTCAGTGACATCCATTACCGCCCTTTCACACATCCACTGGGGCTTTAAAAATGACCTTGAATGAAAGCTCTTGAGTCTACAGAAATGGGCTACAAAAAAGGTTTACAAGATAATCTATTAAGAGTAGGGAATACAGGCTGGGCATGGTGGCTCACACCTGTAATCCCAGCACTTTGGGAGGCTGAGGTGCATGGATCACTTGAGGTCAGGAGTTCGAGACCAGACTGGCCAATGTGGTGAAACCCTGTCTCTACCAAAAGTTATTCAGGCATGGTGGTGCATGCCTGTAGTCCCAGCTACTTGGGAGGCTGAGGCATGAGCATCACTTGAACCCAGGAGGCAGAAGTGCAGGGAGCCGAGATGGCGCCACTGCACCCAGCCTGGGCAACAGAGCAAGACTCCGTCTCAAAAAAAGAAAAAAAAAAAAAATCTAAAGTAAATCTCAATACACATGACATATGGATTGACAGTCACACATAAATATGATTGACAAGGACACAAATATTTGGAGGTGCTGCCTGTCCATCTGTTGCTGATTATGTGGAGATCACTTGCCTAGAACCCTGAGATAGAATGATGTTTCTAACTCTGCCGAACCGGGTCTCTCCCAGCCTCCAGTCACTTTCTTCCTTCAGTTCAGGGAACCCTCAATACCCAGTAAGAATGAAGAAGTTGCAGGTCTGAGCTTGAGGAGGCCTGGACTAAAGGGAGGTTAGCACTGCCAGGGCATTCTGAGGACTGTGAAGAACTGGAATATTGGCCACAGGCATCTACGTATTTGAATCATATCCATTTTTTAGCTCACTCCTAGCACAGGAGTCAAAACTTATGTTCTGGCCCCCAGGTACATTTCCAGTCTCTTACTCATAAGATTGTGACATACCACCAGGGGTGCCCAAAGGGGTTTGTGAATCAAGATAGTTTGAGGAGAATCCATTTTCTGATCCTCAGTTTTTCTATGCTCTTTTTCCTAAAAGCAATCTTCCTAAAAAGGCATCTAAGACAAGGCATCCCCTTCCCCATTTGCTGGGGAAGACAGACTTACAAGAGAAAGCTGCCCCTCTCACCCGTGGGACCCCCCACTCTGGGGCACTGCCCTAGGGGTAGAAATCTCCAAGTCATCAAACAAAGTGACTCCTGGGGGTCAAGTGACAGAGGAGCAAAGTCTTTCTGCAAGTCAAGTGGCTTCCAGCTCTGCTTTCAGCAAAATTGAAAGAGGCACTAATCAAATTGTCAGCGGATCATAAAAAACATTTTGATAATAATGTTATTAGGCATATAACTTGGAAGAAGTTCAAAGAATTGAATGACATTCTCATAACAAACTCATTGGCTTCCATTTATTTATTTACGTGGACGGTGTTTCTCCATGTTTAAACCTACAAAAAACTAAACATGGGAATAAAATTCATGTTGAACCTTGTGTGGGTCTAGCAATAAGTCATCCACATATACATACACTAATTGAGAAGGAAACCTGTCTCAGCCCCCAACAATTTTATTAAGAGATGCATTTCCAGCTGGGCGCGGTGGCTCACGCCTATAATCCCAGCACTTTGGGAGGCCAAGGCAAGCAGATCAACTAAGGTTAAGAGTTCGAGACCAGCCTGACCAACATGGAGAAGCCCTGTCTCTACTAAAAATACAAAATTAGCTGGACGTGGTGGCACACGCCTATAATCCCAGCTACTGGGGAGGCTGAGGCAGGAGAATCGCTTGAACCTGGGAGGCGGAGGTTGCGGAGAGTGGAGATGGTGTATTGCACTCCAGCCTGGGTAACAACTCCATCTCAAAAAAAAAAAAAAAGAGATGCATTTCCAATAAAAATTTACCTTTTATGTTTAATAGTTGTTTATCAAATTTCATAATTATTTACATTGCTCTGATCAATTGGGTATAAACTATTCTAACACTAAAATCATAACAAAAATTAATGCTCAGCTTTGGGAACAGAGAAATTTTTTTTTTTTTGAGACAGAGTCTCGCTCTGTCACCCAGGCTGGAGTGCAGTGGCGCAATTTCGGCTCACTGAAATCTCTGCCTCCTGGGTTCAAGCGATTCTCCTGCCTCAGCTTCCTGAGTAGCTGGGACTACAGGCGTGTGCCACTACGCCTAGCTAATTTTTGAATTTTTAGTGGAGACCGGGTTTCACCATGTTGGCCAGGATGGTCTTGATCTCTTGACCCTGTGATCTGCCCACCTCGGCCTCCCAAAGTGCTGGGATTACAGGCGTGAGCCACCATGCCTAGCCAATAAAAGATCTTCAAGCATAAAAAATAAATACAGGCTGGGTGCTGTGGCTCACACCTGTAATCTCAACACTTCAGGAGGCCGAGGTGGGCGGATCATTTGAGCCTAGGAATTGGAGACCAGACCAGCCTGGGCAATATGGTGAAACTGTGTTTCTATAAACAATACAAAAATTAGCCCAGCATAGTGGTACAGGCCTATAGTTCCAGCTGCTCAGAAGGCTGAGGTGGGGGAATCACCTGAGCCCAGAAGGTCGAGGCTGCAGTGAATCATGATGACACCACTGCAGTGAATCAGGATGACACCACTGCACTCCAGCATGAGCGACACAGCAAAACCCTATCAAAAATAAAAATAAAAAACCTTACATTAGCATAAAATCTGTAACAGGAGTAGAATGGAAATACAAGTTCTTGGAGAGAACAGAATAATGTAAACTTCTAAGCTGTTTAATTAGAGTTTGTTCTCCTATTTTTTTAAATGGATAATGTTGGACACAGAATTGCTCTGACATTCAGATTCCACTGGACATTTACAAGAAAGATACAATTTTTGTTTGAAAATGTCAATATTCATTTTTCTTTGAATTTTCTTGACTATAAAATATAATAAAGGCATATAGAAAGTGAAAAAATATTCATAAAGTGCTTAAAAGGATATCCTTTGGAACTATACAAATTTGTGATGGAAAATTTCAAATGCCAACTTACATACAAGAGGGGAGGTCATGTAAAAATTATTTCAGGGGCTTTGAAGGCAGCTGTCTGGGGAGTTAAGGTCTTGTTTCTCCTGTGCCCTCTCTCACCCCTGAGGTATCGGGTGGGCCTCTGGAGGTGCATCTGCCTATACAGGGAATCTTTGATGTAGCAAAACACACACACACACACACACACACACACACACAGAGAACACAAAAAACCCTCACAGCGTGGGCTGCCCTTGGGCTCTGGAAACCACCATCCTGCCTGCCCCACTCCTGCTCTCAGCCCCCTCCTCAGGCCTAAGCCTCCCCAGCCCTCCCCACCCCCACGCCACTGCCCCAGCAGTCCACCCCGCTGTCACCTCCCAGCCCTGGCCCGGCCAGCCCTGGAGTAAATAAACCACTGGGCAGGGACCCAGACAATGGGCCTTGGCAAGGAGTTAATGGGCTGGGCCTCTTTCGTTAGCCGAGTGTGACCGGAGCTGGCAGGGGGCCTGGCCTGGCGCCAGCATCCATTACGACCAGACGGAGCCAGGGCAGACTTGGCACGAACGGGCCCCACAGCTGGCAGATTCAGTCACCCTGGCCACAAGGGCACGAGGCCTGCCCTGGGCGCCGGCTGCCGCCGCGGCTGCGCTCCCTGCCACCGCCTTTGCTGCCAGTGTGGCAGGGCCTCTTGTCAGGCACTCAGCCCCCGGGCCCTGACTTCTGGTCCTCCCCAGGGGACTGTCCCTGGTCAGGCCTCTTCCTGTCCCAGGCTGCCTCTGAGGCTGCGCTGTGGCCCCACAGACTGGGTGCGGAGCAGGGGTGGTGTAGTGGGGAGGCTGAGGGTTGGGCTGGGGGATGCGTCTGTGACCGCCGCCCCCTCCGGCCCCTCCAGGACAGAGGGAGGCTACTGAGTCGGCTGGTGCTGGTCAGCAGGAAGAGCAGGTGAAGCAAGCCTCATTTCTGGTGTCCAGATGGAGGACAGGGCCTTTCTTTCCCTGTGCCTCGGAAAGCTTCGTGGGCCTGGGCTCTGCTCTGGCTCAGCAGCTCCACCCTGCAGGGGGGTTGGCAGGTGGCAGGGACCACCTGAGGGCTCGCTGCGTCCCTGCTGAGAAGCTGTTCTAGTCAGGCTCTGCAAGGGGGGCTGGCCTGGGGGAAAGGACATTTCTTGCTTTGTGGGTTCACTGCTCCTCCCAGGCTCTCTGGGTCCCTGTCCCCTGGGCGACGGGCTGTGGCATAACGTCCTCAGGGCAGGCAACGGCTCCATCTGGAGCTGAGGAGCTCCACGGACCCACAGTGTGGCTGAGCAAAGGTTTCTTTGGCTTGACCGCTGGCAGACAGATCATTCCACTGGGCAGAGTCTCCACATTTTAGGGGATGGTCAGTATCTCTCTCCCCCGAGAGGTCCAGAAAACCCCACAGAGGAGAGAAAACACCAGGCCACATACCCAGAGTGACAGCCCCTGCTCTCTGAGGTCACAGGTGGAGAGCAGGGGAGGTCAGGCCCTGAAGGCTGTGGCTGCTGGAGCCAGCTCCACCAGGCCTGATAATCCCTGCAGATGAAGCCGGCGCCCATCCCAGTAGGCAGGGGTGATCCCCACCCAACCCGGCTTCCGTGGGCAGGAAGCTGACACAAGGGTGAGGAGGCACTGGAAATGCGGGAGAGCAGAGGAACGGCAGCTGGGGCTCTCACCATGGCACTAGCTTCTGCGCCTGCCCTCAGTTTCCCTTGTCCCCCTCCGGAAGCTCTCGGATCTTTACTTTTTTGTGAGCTCTGTTCTATACGTGTATAATACCAACTGACTGACTAGTGGGGTGGGGTGGGGATTGGGGGGCCGGGTAAATGTGTGGTCCACCAAAGGACACTAACCCAACAACCCTGTGGCGTTGTGGTCTCCAAACTGAAAGAGGACACAGTGTCAGGTGACAAACACAACTGGCCTGGAGCCAGGCGTGGTGGCTCACTCCTGTAATCCTAACATCTTAGGAGGCCAAGGCTGGAGGATCACTTGAGCCCCGGAGTTCAAGACCAGCCTGGACAATATAAGGAGACCCCGTATTTACAAGCATTTCAAAAAGTAGCTGGGCTAATGGCAGTGCACGCCTGTAGACCAGGCTACTCGAGAGGCTGAGGTGGGATGGTCGCTTGAGTCTGGGAGGTAGAGGTTGCAATGAGCCGAGACTGAGCTGCTGCACTCCAGCCTGGGCAACAGAGCAAGACCCTGTCTCAAAAATGAAAACAATTAAAATTAAAAACTGGCCTAGACTAGGGATGTGAAATGTCCAGACATTTTGAACAGATAAGAGGGATGGTGGGAGGGATGAATTTTTCAAAAAGAAATATTGACATTTGGTGGCGAAATATAAATACATACAAATCTTTTCCTCTACAATACTTACTTTTTTATTGTCCTTGAAGGACCTACACAAATCACTTAGGTCGTTTAGGCACATAAAATGTGCTATGCATAACTTGGCTCATAAAATTGTCACCTTTGTTATATGGTTCCAGAGATATGAGGGTCTGTTTAAAAGTTAGAAACACGCTGTTAATGGAGACTCTTTATTCTTCCCCAATATTTTTTAAAATCCAAAGACTCCTCAAGGAGTCTGAGTTTTGTCTGTCTGTTTTGTTTCCCCTGGCCTTCATCTGGACTCATCCTTCTGGTGGCCTTTCATGAAGTAGGCTGGAGACCCTTCATACCGGATAACCTCACACCTTGACCTGGGCAGTCAGCAGCACAGGGTCTGGTGCTTAGAAGGGCCTTGCATTTGGTTTAAAACTCTGTTGCCACCATAAATACATAGATGTCTTTTTTGAGACAGGGTGTTGCTCTATCACCCAGGCTGGAGTGCTGTGGCATGTTCTTGGCTCACTGCAGCCTCTACCTCCTGGGTTCAGGCTATCCTCCCACCTCAGCCTCCCTAGTAGCTGGAACTCACAGGCATGTACCACCACGCCCGCTAATTTTTTATTTATTTTATTAATTTTTTTGAGACAGGGTCTTGCTCTGTCACCCAGGCTGGAGTGCAGTGGTGCCATCTTGGCTCACTGCAACCTCTGCTTCCTGGGATCAAGTGATCCTCCCACTTCGGCCTCCTGAGTAGCTGGGACTACAGGCACGTGCTACTGTGCCTGACCTAATTTTTTATTTTTTGTAAAGACAGGCTCTCACTATGTTGCCCAGGCTGGTCTTGAACTCCTGGGCTCAAGTGTTCCTCCTACCTCGGCCTCCCAAAATGCTGGGATTACAGGCACGTGCCACCACACCCAGCAAATGCTTCATAAGTTTTTAACAAGGGGCCCGTACTTTCACTTTGCACTGAGCCCCACAGGATAAGTAGCCAGGTCTGCTCATAACCCCTGTCTGAAGCCAACGCTGACCTTCCCCAGCCCTCGGAGCTGTCCCCAGGCCTCACCAGTGTCATCTCTCCAATAGGAGGAGGCCTTCGCCCTTGTGTAACTCCTGCTTGTTCTTGTCAGGAGTGCCTGCCTGTGTGCCTCGCTTCGAGCCTCCTGTCCCTGGCCAGCTCAACAGCATCCCCTTACATTCCCATTCGGCCCTGGGGACCACTGGGAACACAACCAAACACAGCCTGCTCCTGTGTGGCTGTCAGTCGGTCGGTCGGGCGTCGAGGCCTGCTCCGCACTCCACACTCCAGCTGGCGGACCCCTCCAGGACCCACACCTCGCGCAGAGCAGGAAGCCTTCAAAGAGGCCGCGCCTTCCTGGCTGCTCCCTTCGCATCCTGATCCAGTCCAATGATGTTTTTGCAATTTTCCTGTCAGCTTGGTGGGAAAAGTTCAAAGAGACTCTGTCTTCCTTTCTGGCTTCCTTTCCAGACGGCGCAGCTTTCTCTCAGCTGCTCCCCTGCCCCACCTCTCTCGAGGAAATCGGTCTCTTTCCTCTCCCCCTCACCCGAAAGGTCCATTCCTGAGCGTTCTCCTGACATCAAGCCGGGGCGGGGCGGTGGGGGATCTGAGGCACAAGGTAGGTCGGAAGTCGGCCAACCACCTGGCTTGGGGCCTCCCTGCCAGTGCCACCTGTGGAGGCTGACTGTTTGGAGGATCGGGAGGGAGACAGGGAAAAAGAGAGCTCCTGGGGTTGGAAGAGCATTAGCACCTCTCGTTAGGGCTCCCACAGTACCCCATTGGAAAGAAGATGGATCATTCATAACCTGTTTCTCGTGGAGATACTTCCTAGTGGCCAGGGACAAACGGGAACGTGTCCCCTCTGTGGCCTTTCTGTTGAAGAAGCGTAGCTGTCAGTGCTATTCCCTGGGAAGAGCCTGGCATCCCAGGGGTCTCGGAAGGGGCATCAGAGTTCAGAATGTATGACAGTCACTCCCAGCCAATACCATCACTCTCCCAAATCAGGAGTTTCCAGTTCTCCCAAGGCATCAACTGTACCCTGAAACCCTAGTGAAGGGCTCGGGGAGTGCTCATGCCCCATTATCATCACTTCTCCGTCCGCCCCTCCACCCCTCTTTCCTCCTCTATTAAAAGGGATCCACAGGATTTGAGAGTAGAGGAGGCTTGCTGCTGCCTCCACCCACTGGAGGAGAGCCTGCCAGGCCCAGGGACAAGCCCAAGGCTCCACGCCTTCCCTTTTTCTTTGCAGCAACGGGGTCTCATTATGTTGCCTAGACTGGTCTCAAGTTCCTGGATTCGAACCATCCTCCCACCTTGGCCTCTCAGTGCTTTGGGATTAGAGGTGTGAGCCACCACGCCTGGTCCCGGGCCTTCCCTTTCGAGGTCAGCACTGAAGGCAGCCAGAAACCAACCATGCACCACCCCAGACCCGAGGAACAAGTCTAAATAGGTAGGACCGTAAGCAAGCCAGAAGCCCAGGTGAACAGCGGGCCCAGAGCCACCAGGAACTCACTCTCAAACTCCAGATCCCAAAAGAGTAGAGGGGCTGGTTTCCAGAAAGGCCGCAAAGTAGACCTTGTGGAGAAGGCTCCAGCGGCTCTGGAGAAAGGGGGAAGCAACGTGGGGCAGCAGAAGGGCAGAGGACAATGAGTCAGCAAAAATGACTTCCTGCCTCCCAAAGGGGAGGTGGGTGAGGATGGGAACTTCCAGTAAGAAAGACTGGTAAGATGTTGGGTAAAAGCTGAAGGGGAAAGAGGTACAGGGGGCAGGAAGATAACACCATTGGAATGAAAATGGTTCCCCTGGAGTCTAGTGATAAGAGAAGGAGGGAATTGAGTGAGTTGGGGGATCTTAGTCATCTCGGCCAATCGCGTGGCACAACAGCGCTGGGATTTTCTTGGCAGAATGAATACACAGGGGCTTAGAGACGTGCTGCGACTGAGGGGAGTGCCAAGTGAGAAATGGAAAAGACCAGGAGAGTGGCGAATGGCCTCACGCTCACTTGACTTCACTCATGCAGATGGGCTGCGGGAGCAAGATGGAAGTCCTGACTGACGATCCACACTCTGGGTCTGTGGTCAGTGCATGGAGCCAGCTACCTGTTGGGAAACAAAAACTTAAGGTAGCTCCTTACCTCACACGTGCCAGTTAGGCTAAATAATTACTATTTTTGAAAGGAAGCAATTTAAAAAGAAAAAAAAAACAAACAAGAAGAATGTATAGGTAAAGACTTGAATATATATATATATATAGTCGAGACAGGGTCTTGCTATGCTGCCCAGGCCAGAGTGCAGTGGCTATTCACAGGCACTATCATGGTGCACTATAGCCTTGAACTCCTGGGCTCAGGTGATCCTCCTGACTATGCCTTTCAAGTAGCTGGGACCACAAGTGCATTCCACTGCGCCCAGCCTTCTTGAACATTTTTATATGAAAAGTTATACAAGCATAAAAGCAACAGAAGTCACAAAGGAATGGCTTGATTGATTTGGCTGCATTGAAAAGAATTTGTGACTCAAATAAGTGAAATTGTAAGACAAATAGCAGTTTATAAAGAATTCTCATAGACAACAAAATGCTAACTCCAAAAGTTAAAAACAGCCAAATACTAAGGAAGGGACAACTCACAGAAGAAACAATGGCAATTAAGTATTTAAATATTTCTTACTAATTCAGAAAATAAGAAAGTGAAAGTTAAACAATGAAATGTCTCATTTTGGGTGGATAGTATAGCTCATGGCTGTAATCCCAGCGACTGGGGAGGCAGAGATGGGAGGACCGCTTGAGCCCAGGAGTTCTAGACCAGCTTGGGCAACATAGGGAGACCCCATCTCTACAAAACAAAAAATAAAAAATTAGCACCGGGCGCAGTGGCTCATGCCTGTAATCCCAGCACTTTGGGAGGCCAAGGTGGGCGGATCACGAGGTCAGGAGATCAAGACCATCCTGGCCAACACACGGTGAAAGCCTGTCTCTACTAAAAATACAAAAAAAAAAAAAAAAATTAGCCGGACATAGTGGCGGGCGCCTGTAGTCCCAGCAACTGTTCTCGGGAGGCTGAGGCAGGAGAATGGCGTGAACCCGGGAGGCAGAGCTTGCAGTGAGCCGAGATCGCACCACTGCCCTCCAGCCTGGGCGACAGAGCAAGACTCCATCTCAAAAAAAAAGAAAAAAAAAAAAATTAACGAGCGTGTTGGTACACGCCTGTAGTCCCAGATACTTGGCGGTGGGTGGGGGGAAGGAGGGGCTTTTGAGCCCAGGTGCTCAGGAGGCCAAGGCTGCAGTGAGCCACGATCGTGCCGCTATGCTCCAGCCTGGGCGACAGAGTGCGATCTTGTGTCAAAAAAAAAAAAAAAAAAGAAAGAGAAAAGAGGGAGGGAGGGAGGGAGGGAGGAAGGAAGGAAGGAAGGAAGGAAGGGAAGGAAGGAAGGAAGGAAGGAAGGAAGGAAGGAAAAAAAAGGGAGGGAGGGAGGGGAAAGAAGGAAAACGAAAGTCCATTTTCACTCATAAAATGAGCAAAATAAAAATGTTTCAGGCTGGCCATGGTGGCTCACAGCTATATTCCCAGCACTAGGTGGAAACGTGGTGATTTAGTATCCGGGGTCTGTTGAGTTGAACAAGCTAGACCTCGTACCCTGAGGAGGGAAGATAGCTTGAACCCAAGACGTCCAGGCTGCAGTGAGCTATGATTGCGCCATTGCAGCCTGAGCAACAGAGTGAGACCTGTCTCAAAAAAAAAAAAAAAAAAAAAAGTTTCAAATGATAATACAGTTGACCCTTGAACAAGGGCTTGAACTGCGTGAGTCCACTTATGTGCATGTTTTTTGTTTTGTTTGTTTGTTTTTTGAGACAGGGTCTCACTCTGTCACCCAGGCTGGAGTTCAGTGGCATGATCACGGCTCACTGCAGCCTCAACCTCCCTGGGCTCAGGTGATTTTCCCACCTCAACCTCCCGAGTAGATGGGACTACAGGTATGTGCCACCATGCCCAGCTAATTTGTATATAGTTTTTGTAGACACAAGGTTTCACCATGTCGCCCGGGCTAGTCTCAAACTCCCGGGCTCAAGCAATCTTCCTGTCTTGGCCTCCCAAAGTGCTGGGATTAATCAGTCATGGTGCTCAGCCCAGATTTTTTTCAATAAAAGTTACACCATGTATGCCTGCCTCCCCTGCCTCCCCTTCTACCTCCTTCATCTCTTCTGCCTCTGCTACTCCTAAGACAGCAAGACCCACCCCTCCTCTTCCTCCTCCTCCTCAGCCTATTCAATGTGAAGATGGTGAGAATGAAGATTTTGATGACGATCCACTTCCACATAATGAATAGTAAATATATGTTTTCTTCCTTATGATTGTCTTAATAACATCTTCTTTTCTCTAGTTTATTGTAAGAACACAGAACATAATGCATATAACACACAGAATATGTGTTAATCAACTATGTTATCAGTAAGGCTTTTGTCAACAGTAAGCTATTAGTAGTTCAGTTTTGGAGGAGTCAAAAGTTATATATGTGAATTTTCAACTACTGGGGGTGGGGGTGGTCAGTGCCCCTAACCCCAACATTGTTCAAGGGTGGACTGTGCTATATTCAATTTTGGTGACCTTGTGTTAGGTAGGACTCTCATATACTGTAAACAAAAGTATAAAATGATACAAACTTTCTGGAAGACAATTTAGGGACAGGAATCAAAGGCTTTTGAGAAATTCATACCCTCTGTATCCAGAGATGGTTAGCAGTCCACTAATCATGCTTCCTTCCATAGTGTGCAGGTGATGCAGGCAAGTGGCTGCCCAGACAGGGACTATATTCCCCAGTTCTCCCTGCGGGAGGTGTGGCACCATGCGATCAGCCCTTGCTAATGAAAAATGAATGGAGGTGGTGTGTGTCGCTTCCAAGCTGACATGGTAAAGATGTGCCTCCTCCACCCTTTCTTTCTGTGTGTACAGTGGCTTTTGAAGGTACATGCTGAAGACAGCAGAGTGACAAGCTAGATGGAACCTAGATCCTAAATCACCACATTGAAGGCCACCCACCAAATACTCAACATTGAACAGCTCTGTGAGTGAGAAATAAACTTTTATTGTGTGAAGTCTTTGAGATTTGGGGCCTTATCTATTACAGCAATTCGTGTTGCTTACTATGACCCAGAAATTACACTTCTAGGAATGTTTCCTAAAGAAATTATCAGAGAGGCAAAGACTGATAGAATCTAAGAACAATGGACAAAACCCAAAACAGCTATAATCACAATGAATGCTGCAAAGGCCTCTGAAACATGGGAATGGAAAGTGAACAGCAGAGGACAGAAAATAAATTACACAACTGCTCAGCAGTACAAATACAGTATTTGTTATGGGAATTAAGAAGAACAATAGTTGAGAAGAAAATGAAAAACTGATCAGCAAGCCTGGTGTTTAATAAGTGCATACACTGACCCCTTTGCACAAACATTTTGGTGAATGGATCCTGGCATGGAAATACTTTGTTAATTGTGATCAGAGGGTTATCAACTCTTTTTCTCTAAGAAATTCTTTGACATATGATTAAATTGTCAAGGTCTCTTCTTTTTTTTTTTTTTTTTTTTTTTTTGAGACGGAGTCTTACTCTGTCACCCAGGCTGGAGTGCAGTGGTGCAATCTTGGCTTACGACAAGCTCCATCTCCCAGGTTCATGCCATTCTCCTGCCTCAGCCTCCCAAGTAGCTGGGACTATAGGTGCCCACCACCATGCCCAGCTAATTTTTTTGTATATTTAATAGAGAGGGGGTTTCACCATGTTAGCCAGGATGGTCTCGATCTCCAGACCTCATGATCTGCCCGCCTTGGCCTCCCAAAGTGCTGGGATTACAGGCGTGAGTCACCATGCCTGGCCAGTTGCCAAGGTCTCTTCTACCTTTTATATGTAGATGTTTCCAGTCCAAGTCTCCTAACATTATTGTTTTCATAACTTTGAAGGCTTTTCTTCTTCTCTTCATAGCTGATCCTTCTCACCATTCTTCTTGGCCTCAGGCAGTGATGGTAATATGGGTAAGGTAAGTGCTACTACCAGAAATTATGTTAAAAATGTATTATGGGCTGGGCATGGTGACTCACACCTGTAATTCCAGCACTTTGGGAGGCCGAGGCGGGAAGATCACTTGAGGTTAGGAGTCGAGACCAGCATGGCCAACATAGTGAAACCCCATATTTTCTAAAAATATAGAAATTAGCTGGGCATGATAGCAAGCACCTGTAATCCCAGCTACTTGGGAGGCTGAGGCAGAAGAATCAATTGAACCCAGGAGGTGGAAGTTGCAGTGAGCCAAGAATACGCCACTGTACTCTAGCCTGGGTGACAGAGCAAGACCCCATCTCAAAAAAATATACATATGTGTCTGTGTGTGTGTGTGTGTGTGTGTGTGTGTATATATAATATATATATAAATTGAATATGTTTATACTTTCAAATTACTTTCACATATATTGCCACTGTTTTGGATAATTATAATCTCTATGTCAAATAGCATCTTTCAGACTGATGAGTCATAGTATATACCAGAGTTGATTTTCAAGGTTTTATCTTTCAGTTTTTGAAATAGTTAATATGGACACAAAATGTAAAGAGAAAAAAATTGTTCCTCTTTGACTACTATATTAGTCAGGATAGGTTAGGGTATGCTGCAGTAATAAAGCAACCCCCATATTTCAGTGGACACAAAAAAAGGTTGATTTCTCTCTGTGCTGCATGTTCATTCCAGGTTGGCCAGGGACATGGCTCCACATAGTCACTTAGGGACACAGGGTGAAAAAGGCTGTTTCATTTTGTAGTTGTGCTATTGGAACAAGCGGCCTCTTCAATCACTGGAACAAGGGAAGAGGAAAGTAAAGAAGGGCACGTGGCATTTTCTGTCTTAGCCCAGAGGTGATTTGCATCATTTCTGCTTATATTTCATTGCCTGGAACTTGTCAAATGACTCACCTAATATACAGGACTAAATACAATGTTTAGCAAGCACCACTGTCTCTAGTTACTTTTCTCATTCTGTCTACCATTTCTTTTCTGGGGCTGACTGTTTTCTACTTATCTTTGCATGTATATAACAATCTAACTTTCTGAAATTGTGCTAGATACAGGACATCAAATATGTGTGGTTGTTTCCTCCTCCCATGCCCAGTAGACATTGCTCTCTGATCATGGTACTCTTTTGGGCTAAGCCTGGATGTAGCATCAGAAACCTTCCCAATACAGCCGGCTGCCAGTTTCTCATTATCGCTAGAGATGAAACTTATTTGTCATCCCCTGCCTAAGAATTCCACTAGCCCCAAGGACATGGAACTGACTTGCTTGGTTCTAATCTACACTACTCCATTACTTTCTTCAGGGATGGACATGAAAACTAGCAGGCACCTGACCAATTCTGTTATCTGTACTGTTCACAAATACCTAATCTCGGGACTCCAGAGTTACCATCATTTTGGGGCTCTGGTATTTTCCCTTCCACTCTCTACCACTTTGATCAGGGTAAGAACAATCAAAGGAAACCTGACTTCCTTTACAGCTAACATGGGCTACTACCCATAAACTGGGAGAGAAAAAAAAAAGAAGAAGAAAAGAAAAAGGAAACTTTAGGTAAAAACAAAAACACAAGTCTTCCCCAACCAGAACTTTGAAACGGATTGGCCCAGCCCTCCGCTCCAGAAGCCTCCGCAGTTTCACAGGTCATTCCCAAACCCAGGAAAGGGAATATTTCTTTCCTATCCTCAGTGACATGGAACAAAGAGAATAGCCCTTGTAAAAATAAAATTTAAAAAAAAAAAAAAAAAAACTTAAAAAAGAAAATATCACTTTCCTTAAGGGTTAAACAAAGCAGGATCTCAGGAAAATCTAGAATGTTCTTCCCCTGAGCCATGAAAACTGCTCACCATTTTCTGTTTCTTGCAAGCTTTATCCCGAGCCCCGGGGGTCTCTGGTAAGAGATACTTTAGAAAATAGAGAAGTTGGGGCAGGCTGCTGGCTTCCTTGTGTTTTTTTCCTCTCAGCCATTTCCCAAAACTTCTTAAAGTCCTCACGTTATACAAAGTGAAGATTTGTTCTCTCTACACCAGTAGTTGAGAAGTCTTTCCCGACAAAAGTTTTCACTACTGTTGCTGTTTGGAATTGGCTCAGCAGACGTAAACAGGGTCATCTGGGGCCAAAGAGGGTGGGTGTTTAGTTTTAAAGCTCCGGGGTTAAGAGTGAAAGCATGTGACTCCAGCCCGGCCAGGAACAGAGGAGCCTTTGTGTGCAGTGGGTGAGCCAGAGGCAGTCCCGAGGCTAAACACAGGGGGAGCGGGAAGGAGAACGCTGACACAGGTTCCGAGGGGCCGACAGGATGCCACTGCAGGGAGATTAACTCTTTGTTCCACAAGGGGAGCTTCTGTTCATGGCTCACAGCAGAGCAGAATACTTTTAAAAATACAACAGCAAGCTTGCGAAGGGACACACATATTTCTGTAGCCAGAGTTGAGAGGAGAGGCAGACCGAAGCAAGCAGGAGCAACAGCAATGTCCCAGTGGGAGTTTTTGGTCGATTAGCCTGGGTACTTCCTTGGGGTCCTCCCATCTAAACACTGCAGGCTATTCCCGTGATGGTGCTCCCCTCACACACACCCCTTGTCCTGGACGGCTGCGACGAACCGCAGGAGACAGCAGGGCAGCCTGGACCACACCTCTCCTGGTTCCGCTTCCTCAGGAGCGGGGAGGCTGGTGGTTGGCAGGACCCTGCCACAGGGAAGCTGCCAGGCTGCTGATTCAGCCCACCCTGGCTGCACCCTCAGGCACCAGAGCCCACTGGTGTCATCCTTTACCCATGGACATTTGGTGAGCGTGGGCTCTGCTGGCACTGAGCAAGGAGGTGGCTCTCAGCCTGGCTCACCAGCCTACACTGCTCAGAGCCCACCTGCCCCAGTGCCAGTGTGCCCTTCCCCCAACTCCACTTCCACCCAGAAATTGCTGCATTGAACTCTACTGAAGTGAGCAAGTCAAATTTCCTGAAAGTCTACAGAATGTGACTTTCAGACTTTGGCAGGAGGAGGAAAGGAAACAAGGTTCATTTTGCCCTCGCCCCGTGGGACTGCTCAGGAGTTCAGAAGCGAGGGCGGCAGTGAGTGGCACGCCTTGCTGAACATCACACCACGAGCACTCACCCTTCCTCCCACTGGTATTCTTTACTTTTTGCTTACATGAAGATTGCTGAGCTCCTTGCAAGCGTCAGGTTCTGTGCTGGATAGCGGGGCTACGGCGGTAAAGGAGACAGATGAGTGCCTGCCCACCGGGGGCCTTTGGTCCATCCAGACACGTAGAAAAGCCACTCCCACGATAATGTCCATTGGTGGTCAAGAAAATGGTGACAGTTGTCCTGAGTAAATGGTGACTGTCTGTGGTAAGAGGTAAAAGGGAAATGTGCCGGTCCTTAATGGTATGAAATCCAGTCTTACAGGTGTATTTCGGTTTCCCCGGTCTGTGAAATGTCATCAGTTCTTCTCTACACGTCACAAAGGAGTCATGGAAATGATGGGTCTAGAATGGCCGTAAACTGCAGAATATTGAGGCAGTACCAAGCCCTGGTGCTCGGGCAAGAGGCTCATGACTCCAGCCTTTGATCTACCAGACTCGGGGGCTGATGAATTTATTCCGTGGTTGCTTTTTAGAATAGCCAGCCCTCTCAAGTGTGTGTGTGTGTTCGCACCTATGAAATTGGCACTCAAGGGCTCCGTACCTATGAAATTGGGCTCAAGGGCACGGGGCAAAAGTAATGGCGTGTTAGAAATGAGGTTGCCACCAGGCACCAAACCCTCTTCACTTCAAAGACAGAATCACGGGCAAATCCCTGGGCTCACTCAGGTGCAAAACAAGCAGCTTTTATCAGGGTTGCCCAGAACTCCCAGGCCTTTGCCCCTGTCCGCTACTGGGTCTTCCACAGCCCCCAGCCATGCTTTCCTACCCTCCAACGGCTGACCACTCCCCACCAGCTCATTTCGCTTGAACCTCTGAAGCCCCTTTCTGAGCTCATGGAAAAGCACCCCAGGTTCATTGCCCATCTTCCAGCTGGATATGATCAAAGGCTACAGATACTCTCTCTGGGCTGAAGTTGTGACCTCCAAAAGGACAGGCCCATTTTCATAGCCTCAGTCTCTGAATGTGCTGACAGGAAGTGTACATCTCCAAAATCAAGAATGCAGTACAATAAACACACGTGCCTCCAGAGATTGCACCATCCTCCGTCACCGTGTACACAGGGTGAAATGAACAGGTGACAGCAGTAACTGCCTGGAGTATGACGAAAGTCAGGAGCACAATGGAGAAAAAGCTTGCTTTGGTTTCTAAGTTTTTGCAGTACTTGTTCTTTTGCTTTTTACTTTACAAAGAAAACCATAATCCTTAAGCCTGGGGACCAAGTGACAGGGTCAGACTCAATAATTTTCCTGAAATCTTATGCAAAAATTCTTGAGTCTGAGCATATCACGTGCCTTTTCCCTAGGAGAGGATTCCTACCTTAATTCAGCAGAATCTCAAAAGAGTTCAAGACCTCACACACACACACAAAAAAAAGCCAAAAACCTGCTGAGGCCGGGGGCCCACCACTCATGCCTCTAATCCCAGCATTTTGGGAGGCCAAGGCGGGTGGATCACTTGAGTCCAGGAATTCGAGACCAGTCTGGCCAGCATGGCAAAACCCCATCTCTACCAAAAATACAAAAAATTAGCCAGGAGTAGTGGTGGGCACCTGTAGTCTCAGCTACTCGGGAGGCTGAGGCAGGAGAATTTCTTGAACCCAAGAGGCGGAGGCTGCAGTGAGCCAGGATTGTGCCACTGCACTCCAGCCTGGGCAACAGAGTGAGACTCCACCTCAAAAAAAAAAAACAAAAAAAAACCCTGCTGAATAAAATGCTGGGGCAGGTCCCAGAGATGCAGTCTGGTCCTGCCCCATTGGACAGATAAGGACCCCAAGGACCAGTGAGGTGAAGTCACATCCTTGCCCAAAGTCATTCAGTCAGCTAACGATAGAGTCAGCCAACGATAGAGTCAGCCAACGATAGAGTCAGCCAACGATAGAGTCAGCCAACAATACAGTCAGCTAACGATACAGTCAGCCAACGATAGTCACGTAACGATACAGTCAGCCAATGATAGAGTCAGCCAACAATACAGTCAGCTAACGATACAGTCAGCCAACGATACAGTCAGCCAACAATACAGTCAGCCAACGATACAGTCAGCCAACGATACAGTCAGCCAACGATACAGTCAGCCAGAAAACCCAGTCTCCTTAATCCCCACGGGGTGTCTTATCCACTTTTCCACACCACCTGGATTTCTTGTAGGGCATAATTTTGAGGGTGGGGACCATGTAGCTTATTTCTTTCCAATCTTTGCATTGGGCTTAGGGTGGCGCCTTGCTCCTGGCGAGGGGCTGTCAGTGCCAGTGACTCATTCAGTGTACCTCATCTTCTCGGGAGCAGGGTTGGCACTCAACTGAACATTCGATTGCTGGCGACAGATCCCCCCGCAGAGTAGCATGGAACCAGGGGACATGTGAATGGTAGCAAAAGCAGCGGCCAAACAGGACATCACTAGCATCACTTACTTTCACCCTCCCTTTAGGACAATTCCGATTCCACCTCCACACGGAGCCTTCCCCGTTAAGGAGGCAGGAGCGTCTCCTAGGAAGCAGGGCATTAAGGGCAGCGTGGTTGGGTTTAAGGGTCTAAAGGAGTCTCATTGTACACAGGGACTAGTTCCAAGACCTCCTTTAAAGCCAAATCACATAAAGTGAAAATTTCCCTTGAAAATCCTTTAAAATGCCTATCAAGTACAACAAGCAGACAGGATCCCTCCACAGGACATCCCAGTCAGTCAGCTCTGCCTTCAGGCTGGAAGACAGTCCTGTTACCTCAGCTGAGCAGCAGAGGAAAACATGGGTGGCATTTAGGGCTGTGCTGGGCCAGAGAAACTTATCTTCAGTGTGGTGAGATGCTGCCTTGAGATATGAGACAAGACCAGGGAAGGGCCGCACGTGCTCCCTCCAGGCCCTGCAGCCGTGCCTGCTGCTGCACTATATCACCACACATCAGCATATCACTGTATGTGTCCCTCCCGCTCTCCCCACCTCTCAGCGGAGCTCCTGCAGTTGACTTCATGAAAATTAAATGGGTGCTTCAGGAATCTCCACCTTAATACCAGCACCTCATCATGCAACCACCTTGGGCTGCCAGTCCCAAATTCCTGGCCCACAGAAACTGTGAGATAATAAATTTTTGTTTGGTTTTTGTGTTGTTTTTTTTTGAGATGGAGTCTCGCACTGTTGCCCGGGCTGGAGTGCAATGGCATGATCTTGGCTCACTACAACCTCCACCTCCCAGGTTCAAGCGATTCTCCTGCCTCAGCCTCCCGAGTAGCTGGGATTACAGATGCTAGGTACCATGCCCAGCTAATTTTTTGTATTTTTAGTAGAGATGGGGTTTCACTATGTTGGCCAGGCTGATCTTGAACTCCTGACCTCGTGATCCACCTGCCTCAGCCTCCCAAAGTGTTGGGATTACAGGCGTGAGCCACTGCGCCTCCGGCCATGTTTGTTGTTTTAAATTGCTAAATGTAGGAGTAATTTGTTTTGCAGAATACAAGTACAGAATACTAATGCAAAGGAGATATCTGGAGAGGCAGGCTAAGGAATGATCCAGTAGGACAAGTTTTCCAGTGGGCGTGATGGGATTGAGTCTGCCATTTAGGAAGTTTCCCTGGCAGCACAGAAGACCACGCTGTGGAAGGCGCAAGGCTGACGAGAGAACAGTTAAGATGCTCCGCAGTTGTTCAGGCAGAAGGACTTACATTAAGACAGTGCAGCAGAGACAGAAGGAAGACCGGCTGCAAGAGACACTTCCAAGTAAGAATGGCCAGAGCTTATTGACTAACTGCCCACAAATAATAGTATCATTAATATTAATAGCTAACATGAATTGAAAACTTAATATGTACCAAGCACTCTTCTAAACACCTTACACATATTTGCACATTTAATTCTCACAATACCTATGGGGAGGTACTACTATCTCATTTTATAGATGAGGAAACAGGCACAGAAAGATTATGTGGCCTCCCAATGCCACATAACTGGTGAGCAGCACAGTCTGGGTTCACATTTGGGCAGCTGTGCCTTTAATGTCTCTGTTTCCTCTGGAGGGATCAGAGAGAGAAAGGAGGGAACAAGGGGAACAAAAGCGCGCTCTGGAATTTCTAGCCTGGGCAACCGAGTGCAGCCTTACCCAAGGTAGGCCTCGATGACATGAAAGGCATCACTATCACCAGTCACCTACTAATCCTCCGTGAACCTCATAGGAACTGCTTAATGGACTCCACTACAACCCAGCAAGTGAAATGTAGAATAACATCCGGACATGGCACCAGGCCCCACTTATACCACGCTCCAGTAAAAATAAACCTCCTCGTCCAAATATAGAGTGGTGGGAAGTGTCATACTTTACAGAAGAAGAGGCAGTTATTTGGCATTAAAAATAGATACGTTTTGGCTTACTTGAAGATCTGGGCATGAGCAGTGCAG
Organism: Macaca thibetana thibetana; assembly: GCF_024542745.1. NCBI lineage: Eukaryota > Metazoa > Chordata > Mammalia > Primates > Cercopithecidae > Macaca > Macaca thibetana. The sequence continues at coordinate 124,478,259 of NC_065584.1, forward strand.
TTCCCAAATGGAAACAGATGGATGGGGTGAGCCCCCCCTCAAGACTGACTCAGCTATTTAAAGAATCCAAATAGAAAATTATATCCCCTTTCTGGGCCTCAGTTTACTCACCCGTAAGACAGATAGATTGGACAAAAGATCCAATGTCACACAAGCTCCAGCCCTCTATGAGGGTCGTAACTGGAGGCCAAGGCTAGATCTGAGAGCTGACAACTTCCTAAATCAAGGAGAAACAGATGCAGGGCGGGTTGGCCCCTCAGTTCACAACTTACTGCTGATAGGATCAGGCGTAGTTTTTCCCAAGGATTTTCAGAACTCACAGAGTTTTAAATCACGGCTTTGAATCAGACACATTGTTAATCCACAAAGAAATGCAAGCCAGGAAGTCCCCCGATGACTAGCTTGCCTCCTGAGGGGTTACCCTGATGGAACGGAGGGGTGAGGGAGTGCGTGCGGGAGGCACTGCTGCGGTCCTTTCCATCACTGAGTCCCAGCGGCAGGCAGGCCCTTCTGACACATTCCCTTTGATCGGGCAAGGCAGGCACAGTTGTATTTCACACGTGGAAGAACTGGAGGCTCAGAGAGGTGATGTAACTTGCCCAAGATCATTCAGCTGGAGGAGGAGGCAACTGGGTCCAAAGCCTGCATCTTTCCCCCTCGTAGGGCCTCTGCTGTGCTGCCTACCGTGTGGTGGGAATCCCTCTTCTCAACTCCAGGAGGGCAAAGGAAGTCATGACGAAGGCTGAGAGCCTCCGGGTCACTCAGGCTGGCAGCTGAGAAAGCTAGAAGCCTCTAATTTCCTAACTGATCTTCTTGCATTTTTATACCTTGAAAAATAAAAGACCAGATTTGCTTTAAATGATTTTATTAAAAATTGTACCAATTGATGGGGGGAAGATATACACACATACACACATATGCATGTGAAGAACATAAACACATAAAGCCAAAGGCTCTGTACAGTTTTTTTAAAAATGGGGCCCCTTTCTTCTTCCTCTCTCCCAGAGGCAGAGTGCCCAGACCCCAGGGCAGCTACCCTGGGGATGAACAAAATGCTACATTCTCACTGGGTCTCCCCGACAGCCCCCGTGGATCTAGGGATAGGGTAGAAGGCTAGCAATGCTCCCAGAGCAGGGAGGGGTACTGGCCACCTGCACAGAGAGAGGGGCAGTGCAGGCCTGGGAGCCAGCACAGGGCTCTGAGCACCTTCAGCTGGGAGGTTGGCTGGGCAGCTATGAGCTCAGCTTTCTCCATTATTCCCTCAAGACTCAAAGTCCCCACCTGCCCTCAGGCTGCCTAAGGGTGACAGGACTGCTAGGGTGTCTGGCCAGGATGGCCTGCTTCCAAGTCCTCACCTTCACACAGAGAGCTGTCTCCAGGCCAGGCCAGCACTGATTTGCAGAAGGCCTGTAGAGCCATGGTGACCAGTCTTCCTGCTTCTTCCACTTCCCTTCTCCCTACCCCACCTCCCCATCAAGTCCCTCACAAAGAAGCACTCACTGCAGTAGCGTGCTCCCTGCTGTCCAGGACAGTCACAGCAGATCCACAGCACTCTTCCCGGGAGGCCCTGGCAGAACTGTCCCGAACAACCCCCAGGCAGGAGCCACCTGCGATGGGGCTGGGCTGCCAGGGGCAGAGACGGGGCAGCTGGGCCCCTCTGGCCCTTGAAACAAGCCTGCCACATAGCTTTGAACACAGACCTGCTCCCCGGGGGCTGAGGGAGGTCACTGGGAGGTGATCCTTTTCCACCTCGGACTGAGCAAGAGGAGGCTGCCAGGGAGCAGCGCTCCAGTGGCCCAGACTTTGAAACAGGCCAGGCAGAGGCCAGGCTGAGTCCTCCACCCTCACTGCAGGAGTCCGACGTCTGGCCTGGGGAGTTCCCTCACCAGATCTGTCCACCAACTTCTAGAAACCCCTGCTTTGGCGCCGTGAATTGGTAGGACTGTTTTGACCCCGAATATCAGGCTTCCCTGCCTCCCAGGCATTTCTTCCACGAGGAGGGAGCTTTCCAGGCCCTCTCCCAACCCCCACCCTCAGCAAGCCACAAAGCCTCCACCGTGTTCAGCTGGTTACAGGTCAGGATCCAGGTCAGACTCTCCCTCCCTCTAAATCTGATTCTCCACCCCTCGCTAGAGACAGCCAGGCTCCTGGGGGTGGAGGATGGAGTCTGAGGGGGTGGAGGTGGGGGGGAGGGGCAGGTCTCCTGAGGCTAGACTTGAGGAATGTTTAGGCCAACTCAACAGGCAGAGGAGGAAGGGGCCAGTCTAGATCACTAAGCCAATTAAAAACAACCAGCCAGAAAGAACTTTTCTCCTTCCTGCCAGCTACTCCGCCAGCTACCTCCTGGGTTTTTTGTGCTTTTTTTGGTGGGGAAGAAGGGAGAGGGAAAAGTGAGGGGTGTAAATTTTGCCCTGGCTTTGCATAATATGGAGACAGTGCAGTCAGACCACCTTCCACCTGCCCCAGGCTCGATGTTGAGGTGGGTTTGTCAAAGTCGGGGCTCAGTTCTCAGGCCACGGGGCACCCAGCCTGGGCCCAGCAAGGTCTCTGAAGCTGATGGCCTTGCCTTAGCACCAAGATCGAAATCGTTTTCTCTCTCACTGAGCTCAGGTGGAGAGTCTGCCAAGAGGGGTGAACAGTGGCTGCTGTAAATAACCCCGGTTTTTTGGTGTGTGCCACTGAAGCATACGGCAGCAGCATCCTGCCTGTCACCACCTTGATCCAGGCAGGGGAGAACAACGTATGTCCCATACACATCATAAAATGGTACGGAGACCCACAGGGAAGGCCGAATTCCACAACGGCCAGTGTGTCCCCGAGCCAGTCCTCACGCTGGTCCCCGGCTCCTTCTCTGCAGAGCAGGAACCCGTCTTCTTAGCAGACAAATCATGGTACACACCCTGAGAATAGAATTCTGACCAAGAAGAGGTAATATCTCCAGAATATCTGAGCAGAACAAAACAAAGGCTTACACGCACAGTTTGAGGCCCTTCTCCTCCAGGGTGCTGTGAGCCCATATGGCACCTTTGTGCAAATCAGGAAAGGCACCCCTTCTTCTTGGGAGAAGTAGCCCCACACCAGGGCACACAGCTTAGTGAGCAGAACACAAGCTGAATTCCAGCCTCCATTAGCTCTCTCTGCAGGTGCCCTTGTGCAGTGAACAACCTGCACAACTGTACATCCAGAAGATCAACGTCTCCTTCAATAGTACTGAAGACCTCGTCTCTTCAGAACTGGAAGAGCTTGAGCTTGTTCAGATTTGAGAGTCTGCTCTGGACTCTTCCTATTTCCTTGGGTAGCCCTGAGGTCTTCTTTGTCCAGGGAAGCCGTCTTTTCTTTGGGCCTTACTTCACTGTTAGCACCAATGTTGTCTTTTCTCACAGATGCAAAAGTTATAATTTAGTTTCCAGCGTCTGGTTAACAGATTCCCCGCGCCTGCTATTGGAGCTGCCACACCGGCTGCTTTAGATCCTCTCCATAAGTGCCGCAGCAGGGAGAGAAGGGAAGACATGTAGAGGCAGCTGTGATCCTGCTGCTTCCAGAGAAGGCCCTTCCAGCCTAGCTGGAAGCTGGAGGAAGACAGGAAGTGTGTACCCAGCTTTGACGGTTCCCCACTCTAATCATTATCTGTGACTCTAAAAGTCACTTCTCAGCTGGCAAAGCCACTGTCCTGGCTTCTTCTGTATCCCACTAGGTGTGAAAAATGATTGGGGATGAGGGGGAAGAGGTATGTTGTTTCCAAGGAAACCAAAGGGTCTGGGGTCCGCTAGGGCTGATTCTTACGGTGGAGCAGCCACCACATTTTCCAGCCCCACTGCAAACCTGCCCCCTGATGTCCCTCGGTGCTGATGCTGGGGGTGGAATGCGGTCTGTCGGTGGGGTCTTTTGAAAGAAGAGCCAACGAAGGCACAGGCTGCCGGCAGCAGCACGCTGACTGGCTATTCAGCTCATCCGTGGCTGACACCCAGCTGGTCCCAGGCCGCCAGTGGTGGCAGTGGCTCTGTACCTCAGGACCAATCCTGGGGCCTCCAAGGGGGACCAAGTCAGTTTTGAGGCCTAGCCAGAAGTCTGGTTCATTTTGCGACATGTGTGAGGGGTCCTTAGAGAAACCCAGCCCTCCCTGAGGTCTGACAGGAGCTGGCCAGGAATCCTTGAGCCCTTGGAGCAGGTACTGGCTGGGGCAAGTGAGAACCAGACAGATGTGCAGCTGGCCGGCCAGCCTAGTGAAGCTGCTATCCTCAAGTGGAAAGCCCCTGGCCGAGGCCCTGCTGGGTTAAAGCAATGTGCCCATCAGGATCATGGTCCCCATCCACAGTGGAAGGCTCAAAAGTGTGGTGGAACTGGGAGTCTAATCCACTCGATTTCTTAACTGAGTTTCTCTGGAAAAACCACAGTCCACTTCCCAGAGAACATCACTAACGGATCATCTTCGACAACCGGTAGATTCCTCGGTCGAAGAATCTACTTGTCAGAGGCCTTGGGAATTCTCACCATCACAGACACATCAGCCTCCCCTTCAACAGGGTTTGACAACAGCCCCATTCCAGGTCAGGGGCCTGACAGAGAAAGAAGGTCCCACTTCAGTATGTTGTATGTACACACAGGGAGAAATGTAAAAAAATTAAAACGCAAAATAACAACAAAAAAACAACTTCACAAGACACAGTGTCAGTCCTGCCCGATGTCCTTCCTGACGGTGTTCCTGGTGCCCCATGTGAAGAGGGCAGCCCAGCCTCACCTAGGGCCCGCCCCGTTCCTGTTCTCTTCTCCATTCAAAGCAAGGTTGTGCAGGAAGAGGAGGATCTGCCACCACACGCGATTTCGGTTCTGCTGGTGCTGAAGGGAGAAAAAAAAAGACCAACATAACTCCCAGACACAACCTTAGACGACTCCCTCTCATTTCCAATAAAAGTTCAGATCTCCAAGTCTCACGGCTGGCACTTTAATCCTATCAGTACAGCTCACAGCAGGGAGGGGGGGAGGCGAAAGAGACACTGCCATGTGGAGGAGATAGTAGAGTTCTCCAAAAACAATTGCAGTTTTAACATTAAAAAGAAAAGACTAGGCTCTATATGCACTATGCACAAGAGGATTAAGCCTTTTCCCCTGCTTGCAGGATTTTCCAGAGTTTAGCCAAGTGCTGCTTTTAATCAGATTGGCTCCCGAGCCCCTCAAACCTCAGCTGCATGAACAACGAACTGGCTTCAGAAAGAGAAGAAGTGCCCCCCTCTCTCCCCCGACTCCAAAGTAACATAGAGAACAAGGGGGAAGGGGGGGCCTCCATCTGCAAGTGATTTGACACTGTGAAGGTCAAAGGGTTAATCTTCAATTTAAACCACACTGCTGAGGCAGCAAAAATCTGATTTCATCCAGTGCAAACACGCACACACACAGACTCACACACACACACACACACACACACACACACACTCTCTTGTGCGCCCGCCCGCTCTCCCTCTCCAGCATCTCCAGCTCGGTGCTGCCCTTTTTATAGATGCTCTTGACAGTAAGCCATAAATAATCCCTCTTGGAGCACTCTCCTACTGACTGGAGCCAATTAAACGTTAAGCAAGAACATACTTGAAAACAAAACAAAAACAAAGAATATATACTATGCTCTGGAGGTTATCCCAGGTCCTACTGTCAGGCTGGGAAGCTAGGGGCAAAGTTCGGGGGTCAGTGGCTCACCAGATTGGGGCTGGTGCCCTGCCCACGCAGGTACCATTTCCCAGGAGAGGCCCGGGCGGGGCGGGGGGGGGGGGGGGAGAAACTGAGGGGTGCTGGAAGAGGCGGTCTTTGTTCTCTCTTTGTCTGCCAGGGCAGGAGGACTGGGCGGGGGCCTCTCCACAGGGTTCTCAGTGGACAGGGGAATAAAAACCTAGTGTGCAGAAAGGAGCCAGCACGGGCTGGACTTGGATTACTTCAGTGGCCCCGTCAGCAAGCAAGTTTACATGAGGTGTCCGGGGGAGCTGGAGCCCTCTCTTAAACTGTCTTCAACCACAGCACCAGCCCCCACCAGGCAACTACTCCGGTCAGATGGGTTGAGGAGAGAAGAAGCCAGTGGCACAGCTGGAAAGGGGACCCAGGTTGCCTGGACTCCCAGAGCTTCCAGGTTCCGTCCAGCCCCGGCCTCCCTGACCTCTCCCAGGGCCACCATGCAGGTTGCCGGCTTCCCCTCCATGCTGCCCTAGGCCACAAAAAGAGAGGCATCCAGGCAGCTGGTCTCGGGCCTGACAACCCAGGTGAACACAGAGTGCCCCGGTCCATGGCAACGGCATTCCTCCTTCCCCCGTGGAAGAGCCTAGAAAACAAGCCAGCAAAATGGAGGCACAGCTCCTGCTTGGAGGGGAAGGGAAATCGGGCGTGCCACAGAAGAGGCCTGGCAGACAGCGGGTGGGGAGATGGATGGCTTCCTCGTGTTTTGTAAACAAAGATGAGTAAAAAGAGGAAACACACCCGGCTTAACAAAATCTGGTTAGAGTAAAACAGCGTGAAAATGGACTCAGCTGCAAACCCGAAGCCTCGGGCCTGCGGCAGCTGGGCCAAAGACCCCCTCTCCTCCCCTCCCCAGCTGCTGCCCGAGACAGGTGCAGAGGTCATGTGGCCGAACAAGAGGAGAATCCAGGGGCAGACGCAGCCCTGGAGAGGCCAGTCTGCTGGAATTCCAGAGCTCCTCAGGTGCTTGTCTGAGAAGACTGGTGGCAAGAACAATCATCACCATCATAGCAACGTGGGGTAGGGCGGCAGCGGGGGGTGGGGAGGAGCCAGGCTCTGTTCTGTGTGTTCTGCATCCTTGCTTCTCAAAGGGTGGTCCATGGACTAGCAGCCTCGGCATCATCAGAGAGCGGCCTGGAAACGCAGACCCCGCATCGGAAGATTCCCCAGGTGATTTTGAGGCACATTATCATGCCCATTACGTAGCTACCACACAGCTAGTTTAAGTGGCAGGGACTGGACTGAACCTAGGCCATCTGGCCCTAGAGCAATGTCCCTTCCCGTTATCACTGTGCTCAGAGTGCCACTACCTTTCTTTATACAAAGCAGACCCTCTAGCCTCCCCTTCACTAAATCATCTCAAAACAGCTCAATGGCCAAGGAAAGCAGGTGAGAATTCTATGATTTGGGGCTGGGGCGATTCCCATCTCTGTATGTTTCAGTTTCTCCCAAATTCCACTAATGGAGGCCATCTACTGCCCGGGCAACTTGAGATCTCTGAAGATGAGGCACAGACTCCATCATCTGGGAGTGCTGGGGGACTGAGAAGCAGCTGTGGGCCAGAGAGTGCTTTCAGACAGGAAGACTGAGGTCCTGCAGGGGACCCAGGCAGGCCTAGGCACAGGAAGCAGGGTACATGGCCGGCCCTTGGGAAGCATCTAGTTTCCATGCCTCTGTGTGTGACAGTCCTTAGGGCTCATGAATTGGCAAGGAAGGCTCTATGGTGTATGGATCCCCAGGGACAAAGAATCAGAGGACCTGGCTTTAGGGGTGGATCTCCCATCAACCTGCTCATGAGTTCCCTCTTGGCTTATAAGGAAAATGCAGGTATTGTACTAGATCAACGGTTTATAAACCCAACTGTGTCACTAAGCCAGCTGAGGTGCTGTTGTAAGTACAGTCTCCAGGCCTCTCCCAGACCCACCGGGTCAGAATTTCATGGAAGGGTCCCAGGAATCTGTGTACTGAACAAGCTCCCTGGGTGACATTTTAGAGATCAGAAATCATTTATTGTGTATTTTTTTTTTTTTTTTTTTTTTTGAGACGGAGTCTCACGCTGTTGCCCAGGCTGGAGTGCAGTGGCGCGATCTCGGCTCACTGCAAGCTCCGCCTCCTGGGTTCACGCCATTCTCCTGCCTCAGCCTCCTGAGTAGCTGGGACTACAGGCGCCCGCCACCGCGCCCAGCTAATTTTTTGTATTTTTAGTAGAGACGGGGTTTCACTGTGGTCTCGATCTCCTGACCTTGTGATCCGCCTGCCTCGGCCTCCCAAAGTGCTGGGATTACAGGCTTGAGCCACCGCGCCCGGCCTATTTATTGTGTATTTTAATCATACAAGCAATACATGTTAATTGTAGAAATATTGGAAAATACAAGACATTACAGAGGAGGAAATAAAGTCACTCATGATCCAACAGCCTAGAAGAAAACACTTCACGTGTTGGTGTTCTCTCCAGTGCCTTTCGATCTCTTCCCACCAAAGTAATGTCTTATCCATTGGCCAAGCCAAAGGTCAATCCTGCCCAGGTGGTTCTGTGGCAGCCAGGCCACAGCCTTTTGGAAACCACAGAGGTGCTCTCCAACCCTAAGGAGTTTGTCATCCACAACTACCTTCAGGATTATAACTCAGAGCTCCAACAACTGAATTCTGTCAGCCGGGTGTAGGGCCTGGGAACCACCCATGGGCCCAGGAGCCCTCTCTCGACTATAAGCAGATACCACACAGGCTCCCTTTGGCCTTCTCCTGCCTCAGGGCAGCCCTCACAAGACCCTTTTCCACGAGGAAACCAAGAGAATCAAAGAATGCCCTGATTACAAAATACAACAATAAATAAAATCTTTCCTAAAAGTTTAACAAAAGGGCCTGACTAGAAAGGAAAGCAAAAGGGCTTGAAGGGAGGCCAGTGGGAGAGACGGTGAGGAGGAAGGAAGTCGGCCTTCACCGAACAGGACTAAGAACACAAAGACACCAAAACACCAGAGAAGGTGGGTCCTTCCACAGGAGGATATGGAGGAGAAGGGGACAAGGAAGGGGAACCAGGAATGAGTGCACTTGGCCTCTGCCCCTCAGGCACCTGGCACAGCACCCGGTGCACAATCTGAGATCAACGAGGGCAGACCCGCAGAACCAGGCCTGCTCTCCTAGACTCAGCTAGGGCACCCCTCACAGAATGGGGGTTCCCAGAATACACAGTCGGGGTGACCCAAGGGTGGGGGCTGGGATACAGGGGAGCAGAAGCTCACCCTAGAGCCCTCAGACTCACATGATTTAGAAGCCAGGGCCAAGGCATGGAGGGAATGAACAGAGGTCAACGCCCCCAGGGCAGGCGTCCTAACATGGTAGATCACAGTGTTCTCTTCAGTGAAGAGAGCGCAGCCAGGCGTCAGAGCCCCGTGCGCCTTCTTTGGCCCAGTCTCATTTTCTTGCCGGGGTCAGGGGATGAAGGCAGTCAGCTGACAAATGTTTCCATCCCTACTGTGTGCAACACCCTATGCCTGAATGCACAGCTGCTCATCCTGTATAATGGGGAACATGGAAGGCATACAGTAGGCACTCAACAAGGGCACGCTGGACCGACTACAGAGGAGTCAGCCCTGAAAGATAACCCACTTGTCTGAGGCCAGCAACAACTGATGTCTGGCCAGGTCTAAAGATGTACTTTCTGTCATAGTATCAGCCTCTCACCTGGGGAGAGGCCCAACTAGTAAAAGGCCTCCTTTTTTTTTTTTTTTTTTTTTTTTTTTTCCCTCTAAAGAGCTGGCTGTGGTGTCTGACAAGGTTGGACTACATAAATCAAACTCTGTTTCATCCCACACAGCCTCTGCCCTAAGCACAAAGCATGTTCCCTACGCTCCCTGGATAAGAATCTCCCTCTGCCTCTCCCCCTTTCAGATCCAATTCACACCCTCTGGGGGCTTTGTGTGTCACCAGTGTTCCAGATGCTCCAGCTAGAGCTAAGTCACCCCAAAGCATCAGAGGAAGAAGCAAAGCAAAGCCGTGTGCAGCTCTAAAAGAACCTAACTCACAAAATGCAAATTTACCAAACAGAGAGCAACTTATAATATCTGAGATATAGAACAGAGCACTTTCCTTTCTTCTCATGTGATCCTCACAATAGGAAGAGCAGGTATTATCAACCCATTCTAGAGCCACGGAAACAATGGCTCAGAAAAGTCATCCCAAGTTAGTTGGGAGGGGTGTTATTTGAGGCTCTGACTTCTGACTCCAAAGCTATGTTCTTTCACTAAAATTTTGCAGTGTGTTTATTCGCATTATGAAAATTGTATTACCTTTTCAAAGCAAATCACCACTGATCTGCTCCCCTAGTATATTTAAAGACATTGTTTCCAGATCATTAACTATTTAGTAAGGATGCTGTAGACCAGAAAAAAATAAACCTTTCAGAGGCAGAGCTAACTGAAGATCAAACAGAAATAAAGCTAAAACTGGTCTGAAATTACAACTTCAGACCATGATCTGAAAGCACACTCCATCTCTTCAAAATGCAGAATTGTCTATACTCAAGGGGAAGGTACACAGTCTACGATGCGAAGTTTTCCTCCCTCTTCCCTTTTCCCTGTCATTCTCTAAACCTACTCAGGCCAGGGCTGAAGGAAAGATCCTTGCAGTTGAGAACAGGAACATTGAGATAAGAGAGACTTTTGGAAAAATTCCACTTGAAAGAAGCTAGGAAGATGTTTTCTGTTGAAATCAGCACATTTTAATCAAGCACCCAACTGAGCCACCAAGCACCTAATTGAGCTACCAAGCACCTAACTGAGCTACCAAGCACCCAACTGAGCTACCAAGCACCTAACTGAGCTACCAAGCACCCAACTGAGCTACCAAGCACCGAGCTGAGCTACCAAGCACCCAGCTGAGCTACCAAGCACCCAGCTGAGCCACCAAGCACCTAACTGAGCCACCAAGCACCTAACTGAGCTACCAAGCACCAACTGAGCTACCAAGCACCTAACTGAGCTACCAAGCACCAACTGAGCTACCAAGCACCCAACTGAGCTACCAAGCACCTAACTGAACTACCAAGCACCCAACTGAGCTACCAAGCACCCAACTGAGCTACCAAGCACCCAACTGAGCTACCAAGCACCCAACTGAGCTAAGAGTTATGTGGATACAAAGATGACTAAAATATAAACTTGGTTCTCAATTGTTTTACAATATAATGGGGAGAAGAACAAGAACACAGAGCTAAGTATCACATGAGGCAGAGCGGGTTGAGGCAGCAAATGCGTGCTCCCTTGTACCGTTGTTTTCTGGAATGTGATTGCTGGGTAGCAGGTATAGGGTGGTTGGACCATGGTTCCAGAATCCATCAAATCTGTATGGCGCCTAGCTCAGCAAACTATAGTGTGACTTAAGCATGTTACCTCACTTCTCCGAGCCTCAGTTTCCTACAACACAGGGACAATGGCGTCTAAAAGTACAAGGTTGCTGTGGTGATGACATGAGAAAAATATACACGAAGCACCGGGCCTGGGGGCAGCAATGAGCAGGCTCCTTCTTCCCTGGGGAGCACGAGGAAAACCTGGGACCCACTGGCTTTGCAGAGCACTTCTCTCAACATGCTGTGCAACAGGGCCTGCCTGGGGAGCACCGTCTTCCTGGTGGACTCATGAAGCCCCTTGGAGATCCCTGACGTCTGCTTTGAGACTGGCCACCGCAGCCACAGGCCATGGGGCTCAGGATTCTAGGCTGCCAGGCTAAGCCAAGGATTCTGAAACCCAGAGGGCAACCCTTGGGACCAGTGGGCCCACTGCCTCAGACTGCTTCTGACCCAGAGGCCCGAGGAGCAAGCAATGTGGCAAAATGGAAAAGGAAAAAAAGGCTCCTTGCCAAGAGCTTCTTCAGCCCAGCCAGCAGTGTTAACAGGACGGTGAAGCCACCATGGCCGCGCCCATAGATGCTCTAAGGACAAGAGCAGTCTGAAGCCAGCCAGCTCTCAGTGGAAGATGGCAAGGCTTCCTCTAACACAACTGGCAGACACTGGCTCCAGCCACTGGGGGTTGAGGGGTACGGGTGGGGGACAGAGCTGTGCTGTACCACCCATGTCCCCAGACCCTTGTTTTGCACCTCCACAGCCTGGAGGGAGGAACTACCGAGACCCTTAGTTTCCCTCCAGCTGAGAACAGCTCCATCAAACTACTGGGCAACTTCTGCAGAGCTCAGGAGGGCATGACGGTGTGTGCCCTGGTTAAAGAAGGGAGAGGGAGGGGGTTGGGGGGCACAAGCCTGTTGTGTGTATGATGCTATGCAAAATAACCCCAGGTTCTGACTCTCAACTTGGGGTCTTTTCAGCTGACTGTTCATGTCCTGTCCAGGACCAGGTCAAGGCAAACCAGGCAAGGAGGAAGGCTGGAACCCTCTCCTTCACACACGGACTGATTGTGCTCTGGTCATGGAACAGGACCTCTTGGCTGCCAGATATGGATCAAAAGGCAGACCAGATATTTTTCTTTAACCTTCTTTCTTTGTGTCTCCCTTAGTCCCCTCCTCCCATCACCCACTTTCCAAAAAAAAAAAAAAAAAGCCAGTTTCCATCCCATGGCCTGCCTTGGTGGGGAGGGGATGAACTCTCCGGAACTACGAGCCCTTCTCCTGGAAGAGAGAGCAGTCAGGTGCAGAGTGTGTGGGGAACTCAGCCTCCAGTCTGCCACGCTGATGACTCAGAAGCTAAATATAGCGAGCGATATAAACAGAGCCAGCCACAGAGCAAACACAGGGCCCCCAGCCCTGGCGCTGGCTCTCACGCACTCTGGCTCTCCGCAGGCCCTCCCCCAGCCTCATTCTTCCCCTGACACCGTCCTAGGTGGGCCTCCCACTCCTGGGACAGAGGCTGGCTTCCTAGGGACCCTTCTCACTCTATAGCAAACCTCTGGTGCCCCTGCCCGGGGCTGTCCCATCTAGACCCTGAGCAACCTAGTTAGCCAGCTTGAGTTCCAGAAAACCACTAATAATGAGAGAATCCCAGTGTCAGGAAGCAGTCAGGGGCTCCCTGAACAAAGAATCCAGTCTGCTAGGCAGAGAAGCTGCTAGTTAATAAACCATGCAAACACCAACTTGGGTACAACTTCCAAAAGAGCTCTCCAAATTACAAAGTCAGGTACAAACAAAATCCTAAAGTCATCTTTTAACATATTTCTAAAAGTACTCAACTGTCCCTGACTTAACAAGTTATTTGTATCACAACTCCTAAAGGCCTTTCACATCAACTCTGCAAGGTAAGTATTAGAAATCAAGGCTTGGAGAGATTAAATGATTTGCCCACGGACACACAACTTATAAGTGGCAGAGCTGGGATTTGAACACAGATCTGCCTACAAGTCTAGGATCATTTTTGTGACATTACAGCTAAAGATGGTTTCAACCGAGTGGCTGAAAGTTTTCTCAGATTTCATTTGCCAAAAAGTCTAATTACTATTCAGGGAATTTCCAAACCCGGCTTTTCTGAATGGAGTCACTCCTGATCCAAGTGAAAAAGCCATTTCCAACATGAAGAATTCCAACCCTCCTGTAGCTTTACTCATTCGACTGTCTACAGTAACTACTGTTTTTGAGGATTCTTGGCTTCTTAATATTGCCCAGAAATACCCCCACAAATGTCATGATGGGCCACTGGGACAGAAGAGACTCTCCCAAGGGGAGGGGATACCACTTCCTGTCCCTCCTTAGGCTCATGCTGAAGGAGGCCATGGCACAAGGACAGGAAAGCTGGGGTTCAGACCTTCTGACCAGGGCAGCCCAGGGGCTCAGGGAGGAAGCACATCTGTACCACGCTCTTTCGCACAGAAGCTGGACACAGAAGCAACACAGCACCACCCTCAAGATAAGTCATTATCAGCAGACCATCGGGGGTCCCTGCCACAGTGTGTCAGCTTACAGAGGAGCAAACAGGGGAACCTTCACTCCTGCCCCGGCCAAAGGAAGGTGGGATGTGCGGTGAGGTTGGGAAAGGCTTTCACCTCCACTCACTCTGCCTCCAACTCTCTTGCTGCTTTGGAGACACAGAGCTGAGGCGGAGCACCCTGCTGACTCTGACCTTCTGCCTCCAGTGTTTTGCGTGTGGGTCTGGAAGAGCCACCCTGAACTGATAACTTGGGTAACCAGGCTAGTCTTCCACCTAGCAAGGCTCTCGGGAAATGTGCGGAAAGCGCAGATGGCTTGCGTGAAATGACACCGAGGGAAACTTGGAACCTGTTGCATCTGCAGCCAGGCTGATACACTCAATTGGCCATAATTCCATTTTATCGCATCACCACGCCCCCTCCCTCTGCTCCGTACCTCCAAGGGAGAAGATTATTCTGATGCAAAAAAAACCAAATAACTCAGGTCTGTAACCAGGGACTAAAAGGGGGAGTTCACACTCTCCACAGAGCTATGGACCAGTGGCCACTGTCTGGCCCCAGGACACTATCCCAGATGTAGGGAAAGGTGGTGGTCAGGCCTCCTCAAGCCCCATCTGCCTATTGGGTTGCCTCCCTTGGCTCTCTCAATCCAGCCCGCAATGATGGGGAACGACTGTCATTCCCTGAAGGGAAATCGATAAGGCCAAGGTCCACAAATGATCAGTCTGGACACTAATTCCTCTGGACCAGGCAGGTGGAGGGAAGTTCAGGGGAAGCAGCTCTACTCAGGGAGTCCCCTACCAGGTGGAGTGGGAAATGAATTGTGAACCAACAAGAACAAACATGGGGGGTGATCAGGATCATAAACACAAAGAAGGAAACAGGCATTAAAGAACATCTATTAGGTGTCCTGAACTCTCATAGGTATTTTCTCAATTATCACAGTAAAATTCTGTGGTATTAGCACTAATTCATAGAAGAGGAAATAGGCTCAGTGAAGTCAAGTGACTTCCCGAAAACTAGTAGGTGGCAAAGCTGGTATTCAAACTTGGACTTTGTGACTCTGAACCCAAAGCCTAGAAACTAAATCCTAAACAACCTCCTTCCCACTGCCTCAGTTTCTCTGCCCGCAAAAGTGAGAGAAGGGAATAGGGAAAGAAGATAAAGGATGAGAATGGAGGAGTAACAACAGTACTTTCTAGATATGAAATCTTAGATTGTAGTTTATATAAGAATCAAGTTTAGAAAATGACTCACTTCTTAAAACCAGCCACTGAAACGTTCTAGGAGTACCAGTGTTCCACCTGTCTGAAGCCCCCTCCCCCAGCCCTAGCCCTTCCTGCAGGATGAGTTCCTGGTGAAGGTCTATAAGCAGGGTCAGTGGGGAGGAGGGGGTTAAAAGCAAGAAGACTCTGGGGAGAACAGCTCAAGGAGAAGACAAAAAGCCTGGCTCTTTGTACTGGAAAATTTGGGAAAATCAGCTCTTTGAGCTAGAAAGGGCTCACTGGCCAGCCTCCTACCCTTGCAATGAATTGTAGCTTTACTCAAGTAAGTAAAGAAGTAGGTAGCAAGTAAGAAGTAAGTAAGATGAAGAAGTAGGTAGCTGGCAAGAAGGGTAGGGGTATAAGTAAGTAAGTAAGAAGAGTAGGTAAGTAAGTAAGAAGTAAGAAGTAGGGAGCTGGCAGGAAGGTAGGGGTATGGAAGTAAGAAGTAAGTAGTAAGTAAGAAGAAGTAGGTAGCTGGCAGGAGGGTAGGGCTATAGGAACTTGGGAGCCAGTGTGGAGTAAGAAGAAGTAGGTAGCTGGCAGGAGGGTAGGGGTATAGGGAACTTGGGAGCCAGTGTGGAGTGAAGTGTGAGGCAGAGGAGGCTCTCATGAAGCTCTCCTCCAGTTCTCCTTCTCCCCAGCTTGGATGGCTGTGGCTAAAAGCATGGCACCTTGTCTAAAACTAACCTGTGCCCTCAAAGAGGCAGCTCTGAACTGGGAGAAGTGATGCCGACCAGCAAAAAGCAAGGCAAGGCTGGGCACAGTGGCTCATGCCTGTAGTCCCAGCACTTCGAGAGGCCAAGACAGGTGGATCATCTGAGGTCAGGAGTTCGAGACCAGCCTGGCTGACATGGCGAAATCCCATCTTCACTAAAAGTACAAAAATTAGCTGTGCGTGGTGGTGGGCGCCTATCATCCCAGCTACTCGGGAGGCTGAGGCAGGAGAATCGCTTGAACCAGGGGGGTGGAGGTTGCAGTGAGCCGAGATCATGCCACTTTACTCCAGCCTGGGCGAAAGAGTCAAACTCTGCCTAAAAAAAAAAAAAAAAAAAAAAAAAAAAAAAAAGCAAGGCCAGACCTTCGGAGAAGGGCCTCCTCCTCCTCCTGTTCAGGACCAAGTTAGGAGGGTCCCCAGGACTGTATCCTAGTCCTGTGCCAGGGAGGGCTCCCAGCCTGTTCCCAAGCCTATAGAGGCTCACCAGTGGATGGGGGAATATTCTGGGGAATAACTGGTGAGAGAGATCAGATTTTTGCAAATGAAGCAAGCTGCCTTCCATGGAGCCCTCTAGATGAGTCTAGGAGAGCCACAGCCACTGTGTCCTCCCATCCTCTCCAGTACCAGAACTGGAAGCTGTGAGCTGGGCTCAGCCACAGGCCTGTACAACCAGGGTGGAGTGAATGGGCAGGAAGGAGGCCAAGAGACTGAAAATAAGAATCGGAGCGAGTCCACATATGGACTGAAGGGGAAACTCTAAGCCAAGTTTCCACCAAATAATCAAAGGAGAGAATAAGAACTGGAGCGTAAGTCTATTATCTAAGCATAGGGCCACCCTCCCTTCCTGATAACTAAGGGACTGGGAGGACTTACCAGGCCCAGGCCTAGCCCCAAACTGTCCTCAGAACTCCTTGGCAGAGGGCACTAACCATAGCTAACCTGCAATGGCCTGTTCTTAGGAAACCCAAGGTCAATTCCTCTTCCCCTGGCACTGGCAATGGTTTGACACTTAAGTCAACCTACTATTACCAATAGCTCTCCTCCGGCCACCTGCAGCTACCCGTCTCACCTCAGAGTCTGCCCAGTCACGGTCAAGCTATGTATTCCCTTGATTTCCTGACAGTCAGACACACATACGCACATACAGAGCCAGCTGGGCTGGGGACACAGTCCCAGAAGTACAGAATGTGTTCGCTTCCAGGTGGCACGCCTGTGCTTCAGCTGTGGCTGTACCAGCACGGATGCAGCCTCAGGCTCCTCTCCCAGCCTTGGCAGCCATCCAGAAAGCCAGCCTGAAGAGGAAGGGTTAAGTGCCTGGGGCCCAGCCCAGACAGCGGCTGCTGGAGCAGGGAGGGCAGCCTCCAGTCCATGGCACAGAGGGCTCCTCCAGCACGAGCCTGCCAGCCGCCGCCTTTGTTGATGGACTCTGCCACATGCTCGGCTGACACGCGATGCTCCGCCCTGGCGGGGCTGGTGCCAGGCTGCCGGCTGAGCGCCCGGCTGGCCGCCGGTCTGGGGAGCCTCTCCGAGGTACACTCTGGAGTCCCAGACCCTGGTTCCCAGACAGAGACAGTGAGGAGCGGCCTCCCCAGCTGGAAAGTGTCAGGTTTCAACTGGTTCCACCACTTTCCCCCACTCAGGCCCCATCCCTTGGCCTGGTTACCCGTTTCCCACTGTACCTTAGCCAGGCACCCCCCAACTGCCCGGTTTCACTGCAGCACCCTGAAAATCTTCCTGTTAGGTCTGTGAGGGGCAACCCCCGGGCCACAGCCATAAGAAGAGACAGGCTGTCAAGCAGGGCTGCAGAAAGCCATCCCATTCCCAGGGAGGGACTGCAGCCTCTCCCCAGAGGGCTCTTATGGAACATGAGTTGAGAGCGGGCAGTTTACCAATGTGGAGCTCAGAGATGAGGGCAAGACGCTCATCCAGTTGGGCCCATCCTGCCCATGGCAACCGCAAGAACCAAAACTCTGGGACCATATCTTTGAGGTCTGGCAGAGACAGAGTTGCTGACAAGAGGAGACAGGCAGGCCCTGGCCCCCAAGCCCCAGCAGACTCAACCCTCCTCCCCTACACCCCCGTGCCTACTTGCTGCACATGGAGCCGGTGGAACTGGTCTGCAATGCACTGAAGCTTTCGGGCAATCTGTACCTCTGCTCGATGTTGCCACTGCCCTTCGGGGGGCTGCTCCCCGATGGGCAAGACTGCCGGGAAACTGGCAGGGAGAGGAAGCCGGTAGCCAGCATTGCCTGCAAAGATAGAGGACCCACATCTCAGCATTCTCCACAACTGCTCCGGCCTCCCCACGCCTGCCTGACCTGGCCAAGACCGGAGGCTGAGGGTAAATCCTCATATGAGAAAGGATAGGAACCGGCCTGCCTCTATCAGGGCACTCTGCCAGGCTGGGACAGCCTGCTGCCCAAGTGCACAGAAGTTGCAGAACAGAAGTGGGAACAGAGAGAGTGGCCCCAGCCTCCCCTTCGCTTCTCCATTCACCGACAGTGCCATGACAAAGGGCAAGTGGTAATGTGTGCAGGCGAACATGACCCCTTCCGTCCTTATTTATCAAGCCACCCTTAACCACAGTTGGTTATTCACGTAGTAGCAGGTTGAAGCTCTTCTCTGGAAAAGCACTGGAGGTAGCTCTCCAGTTTCTGGGTTGAGCAAAGTAAGGGGCAGAGAAAAAAAAATCAAAAAGTGTCTCCACTTTTTTAGTGAAGTAGAGAAATGCTAGTCTCCCGAAGCTCCTGGGCAGCAGCACAAAAACGAGGCAGGGAAAACTCCTGAGACGCACGGAGCTGCCAAGTTCCTCTCTGGAGACAGCCCCAGGCAAGACCTCCAGACCAGCGCTCCACACTCACCGAGTGCACGCGTTAGAGCCACCGCTAGGGGCGCCAGTCCGCCGGCCTCCTCGCTCCTTTCCCTCTTCCCCGCCTGCCCGCCTCATCCAGCTTCTCAGACGCCCGCCAGAACCGCTTTGCCAGAACTGCCCTAAGGGGCAGTTCCCTCTGGGAGTGACTGCAGTGTCTCCTCAATCTGCTCGTCAGACACAGTAAGCCAGCCTCCTAGCCTTTACCCTCCCTCCATAAGCTGCAGTGCTAATAGAAGAAAACAGACCGTCTAACCTGCCCTTTTGCCAGAGGAGGGCATATTTCTCACAAAACAAACTATTTAAGCCCACAAATGAAGGGGTCTTGTCTTAGCCTTGGAAGCATCCCCTCTGCTGGCATTGGGCCCAGGCCGGCCCAACCTCTTTCTCCAGTTTCCCCTTCACACACAGAAAGTCCCAAGTGACAACTGGGGGCCACCTTCTGCCTTTGGGAACCCTCCCTCCCAGAACCAGCTGGGTTTTCCCCCTTCATTGTCAACAGCCGGTCACAGATCCCCCAGCCTTCTCCAGGGCAAGAGGAGCCACTTCATAGTAGGCAAGTCACTGCTAGGACACTAAAGACCTGGCCACTCAAGGGGCACAGGATGTAAAAGGAGATACCATGGACACAAGGATCCCTCCAGGAGGGGACAATTTGCCCTCTGGGGGGCCTGAGGCACAGGTGAGGAGGAATAACAAGCCGAGAGGCAGCAGGTGGAAGTCAAGGAATCAACAGCGCCGCCGATCACTTTGGGGAAGGAAACAGCAAAGGGCAGGTTTGGGGAGGGAAAGCCCCTCTTTTCCCCCAGTATCTGTGGGAGGAGTCTTGAGGCTGAGAGCACTCACCGTAAAAGAGTCGCTGGGGTTCCTCAGTTACCCCACAAGGCAGCATGACACCTTGGCTGGGGGAGGCTGGGCCGAGGGTCTGGGTGGCCTTGTCTTCCTGGCTGGTGGGTCGAAGGCCAGGGCCACAGCAGTGGGTGAGAGGGAAGAGCTGAAGTCGGCTGAGGGGGCAGTCAAGTAGGCTCTGGGCAAACAGATCGGCAGAGAGCGAGCTCCCGGGTTGGGCCCCCGGCTCCCCGTCCTCCGGCTGGAACACATCATCCTCCAGCTCCTCCACACACCGAGATGGCTCCATCTCTCCTGTGAGGGGGCAATGCAGTCATGTGGGCTGCTGCCCCACCAGGGCCACACCTGGAAGGACTCCCCTCCCCTTCTTTCTTCCGTGCTCCCCCTTCTTATTTGAGGTGGCCGGACCACATACTGATGACATACAACCCTGGTAATAAAGCACTGCCAAGGGTGACACTCACTCCCAAAGTGTGGGCTGCCTACATGTTCAGGGGCTCTCCACACCTCTTCCCTGGGCCCGCCTGGAACCACCCTTTTTCCTGATTACGTTTTCTGACCTAGGCCGGGCACAAAGTTTGACTCTGAGGGTTGTGAGCGATAGCAGGAGTAGAATCAGCAGCTATATGCATGCAGGGTACCTGGGAAAATACAAAGAAGACTAGCCTCTGGTAAGTTGCTGTCAAGGGTGCTGTGATGGGCTATACATACAGTGCTCACCACACACACGCACGCGTACACACACACACACACACAGTCATTGTCCCAAGGAAACTCTTATCTCAGTCTGAGCTGAGCTCCAGGCTCAGCAGCAAAAACAAAAGCCAGCAATCCTAGAGCAGCCAGGTTCCCTCCAAACCTCTAAGCCCCGCCCTGCTGCCCATCTACTCTAATCTCCACCCCTTGCTTGCACAACACAACAAACAGGCTCTGCAGTGTGGTAAGAGTGTGTCCTGGGAGAGGGGATAAAGACCCAAGCTAGTCATTGCAGCTGCCATCTCAGCTCTCTTTGAGCAGAGGTGAGCTGTCTGCCCACCAAAATTGGCCCGGAGGGTAGGTTCAGCCTCTCCCAACTAAGTCTCCTCACTAGTCTCCACGATTTCAAATCCTTGTTTCCACAGCCTCCCGCTCCTGCCAGCTCTGAACCTGAGACTGGTACAACTGGTCTTACAGAAGGAAGTGAAATTCAGCCCTCTCCCTATGACCTCACTCACTGCCTATACTACTCAGGTTATTGATATGAGTTTCTTGGTGATAAAGAAGTTCCTCTTGCTCCACCTGATGGCTCTTGGAAGTCTGAGCTTGGAGCTACTCAGCATCTTAAGCTTCCAACCCAGCTCCCTACACATGCCAGGAGCCCCTTAGGGCCTCTGCAGCAGCAGCCAGAAGCAGCCACCACCTGAACAGCTACGGATAAAGGGATGAATTTCATTCTTGTCAGACTCAACTGGAGATTCCTGGGGGTTCTGTCCCCCAGTCCCTTGCCGTTGAAGTATATGCCAAATGGTCTATGGATTGGGGAAGTAGCTAAAACAATCTCAGTTCAATTCAGAATCCTGCCTTTGCCAAACGCAAGCTCTCTGTGAGGTGCTTGCTTGGGCCCTCCCTTGTCCCATCCCATCCCTGTCCCTGAGCTGTCTATGGTCCTGTCTCTGTCCTCTTCCCTGGAGAGTGAAGAGATGCCTGTTAGGATGGCAAGCAGGCACATGGTGTTCTTTGGACAGTGTTTCCCAAGTGTGTGTGTGTGTGTGTGTGTGTGTGTGTGTGTGTGTGTATGGGGAGGGGGGTAGGGGGTGCACTCCAGCTTATTAACAACAGGAAACAAAATTTCCTGATGAAAGGACCAAGTGCTGTCCTGCCAGTCACCTGGCAGGGGCTCCCCTCCAGCTCTCCAGCCTCCTCTTCTCAGGCTGGCAATTCCGACCTAAGAAGGGGCCCTCAAAGCCAATCACAAGCAGGGGTCATTGTCTTGGTTTTTCCTTTGAAGCCTATCACCTTCCCCTCCCCCTCCCAGCAAAGCCCCAAAGTTCAACCCTTGCCTGGACTGGACAGTGGGGGAGGTGCAGCCAGAAGGTGTGGCTCTGCAAGCCCCGGGGACCCCTCTCAGGCTCCACAAACTGTAGGTGGCTTGCTTGTAGGTGGGCGCCTCTGGGCAAGGTCAAGGGTAAACTAAGAGAGGGTGAAGAAACCCTTTCCTCCCTTTTCTACTGAGCTTAAGAGGTGATGTCCAGAGTGGCGGCAGGAGGGCACTGAGAACAGGGCCAGGGAATGCTTTATTCCTAGCAAAGGAACTCAAGCCCCGCTGCAGCCATCCCAGCCCCTAAGGGCTGGAAGAGGGATGCTGAACTTAAGACTCCTCCTCCTCTTAGGAGAAGGCAGCAGCCAGACACCCAGAGCCTCGACAGTGACTAGGCGCGCGCGCGCGCGCACACACACACACACACACACACACACACACACACACACCCAGACCTGGGTGACTCCAGGAGAGAGTCTCAGCCTCCGAGTCGTGATGCCAGGGCTCCGCGCCAGGGTCCAGCGTGACGAGCACTCGGGGGCTTGACGCCCAGACTCGATTGGGAAGGAGGGAAAAAGCCCAGCTGTTAAGGAGAGAAGCTTTCAGACTCCGCAGGGAGGCAGGATGCCCCACAATTCCTGTTCTACCCCAAAGTCAGACCCAGAGGCTGGGCCGTTCTCGGGCGCCCAGGTCTGCTCAGCAGTGCACCTCAGGTTCCCCTGCCTACCTGGACCCAACTCCTTCGAGTCCCAAATGCTACCCCCAAGTTCCCTCTTGGAGCAGCGCACCCAGCTGTGGGTTCTGCACCCCGTTCTCTCACCCCAGGGCCCCAGTTCTTCGTGGTCACCCCAGACGCCCGCAGCCCAAACCCTTCCCGGGCCCCCATGCGCAGCGCGACTCCGCTCCCCACTTCCCCAGGGAGCTGCGATCCAACTCCGCCCGGACCCCGGCCGCCACCCGGGCGCTCACCGGGCTGCGGCAGGAGGCGGGAGGCGCAGGCAGGGGCGGCGGCGATAGCGGGCGCGGGCCGGGGCGGGAGGAGGCCACTCCGCACGGTGCGGTATTGTTTCCAAAATACGCCCGCTCGGGGCATCCCGCAAACAGCTGATGAGGCCCCGCCCCCCTGCGCGTCACGCCGAGGACTGGCCAATGGCGAGTGAAGCGCCAAGTCCCGGGCTGGGCAGCTGCCAGGGACGGTCACGAATGTACGAACCTTCCCTTGGAAACATTGCAAGGGACCGAGCAAAATTCCGACCGTCGCCAGAAGCGCAGTTGGAGCGCCGTCGCCAGCGCGGATTCTGTCCCTAATACAGGCTCTGGAAGCGCCAGAGAGTCCCTGAATCCTCTATTAGGTGTCGGAGAGGGGGCGCCAAAGTAACTTTTGTCTTCTTTTTCACGGGAATGGGCAGAATAATTGCTGCGCGTCCAGAAAGGGAGGGGGGAAGGAGGCGGGGAGTTTTTTGATGAGGCTGATGCGTCCAGTGGGTGCAGGGTGCAGGGTGCGGGTCCCTGTGGGATCCCAGCTTCAGGGGAAAGCTCCCTCCCGCCTGCCGAGCAGGTCAGAAGAAAACTGCAGCCCCAAAGCTGAAGGTGTGTTTGAAACAAACACATCCAGAGGAACCCTTAGGTCCTCTTCTTGACTGGGCATAGTGGGCACTGGCAAAATAAGGACCTGGCTGAGAAGAGGAGCGCTCAAGAAGGCAGGGGCTGCTTGAGCGGTTGACACATATCTCGCATATGGCAGCATTTAGAGATTGTGCTGGTGCTGCCAGGAGAGCAACATGTCCTGCAGACCGTGCAAGGGAATCTGTAGGCTACTTCACAGACATTTACCGAGCACCTACTCTGTGCCAGATACTGGGCTGAGTGCCAGAAACCTGGCGTCTGCCCTCAAGGAGCTTACAGTCTACTAGGAGAGGTAGCCCTGAAAATAGTGAAAAGTCATAGGAATTGTATCCGTTCCAAGGATAATGACTATTGAGGAATGCAGAAAAATTCAGAATACAAAGGCTGGAGAAGGCCTCAGGGAGACAGCTTTTAAATTGAATGGGAAATATTTTTCAATAAGGAAAACCAGATGCACGTGGCTCACGCCTGTAGTCCCAACTGGGAGGCCTAGGCAAGGCGGGTGGTTCACTTGAGCTCAGCAGTTGGAGACCAGCCTGGCCAACAGGGCGAAACCCTGTCTCTACTAAAAATACAAAAATCAGCCAGGCATGGTGGCGCATGCCTGTAATCCCAGCTACTTGGGAGGCTGAGGCAGGAGAATTGCTTGAACCCAGGAGGCGAAGGATGCAGTGGGCCGAGATAGCGCCACCGCACTCCAGCCTGGGCGACAGTGAGACTCCATCTCAAAAAAAAAAAAAAAAAAAAAAATAGCCCAGGCCTAAGGGTAGCCAGCTGAAGTGCTGAGCTGGAGAGCTTGCCTGTGCAAGGAGCAGAGGGAGGCTTGGTGACTGGATCATTGGGTGCACACTGAGATTTAGGAACAGTGGGCATGGGCAGGTGGGTTCAGGTCAGATTACAGAGGTGTCCCTGGAATGCCAGACTGAAGAATCTGTATTTTATAAAGGGGAGGCGGCAAAGATTTTATTGGAGATGAGCGACTTGACCAAGCCTGCGTTTTAGGAAAGATAAAATGATGAGTCCAGAAAGCAGTGAGAGGGAGCCACTCCCGCAACAATCCTGACCCACCAGGGGCGGTAGGGCTCAGCTGTGCTCTGACCACTGAGCTGCTCTCTGAGTTGTAAACTCAGATTTAAGGTCAGTGGAGCTGGGACCTTCAGCCCAATAGAGCCTGAAGTCTCCTTGTACCTTTTCCCCATCCATTCTTTCCTTTGCTCCCTCACAAGGCACCTGAAAGAGAATGAACCAGCCATATTGAGGGCTGTGGTTGCTAGAATAGAAAAATGCTGTCTCCAAAGAACAGAGAAGAGGGAAAAGGGAAAGAGTGGGGAGTCAAGGTTGGCCAGTAGTGCAGTCCCCCAGAAATTGATAGATGTCCAGCAAGAGGCGCTAAGCCAAAAGGAGGTATATTATTTTACCCAGAGGCTTGGCCAAAAGTGCATATCTGAGCTGGTCAGAGGGACCTTACCCTTCTGCTACAAGTAAGGAGATGCGGAAACCAAACCCAGCCTCTGTGAAAGGTACTGGGAGCCCTCCGTGGTTTCCAATGCACCGACTTCCTTCCACTCCTTCCTTCCACCCTTCTCTTCTCATTTGCTTTCCTATCAGGTCAGTGTCTTAGGCTGGCCAGTGGTGCCCCAAGCATTCCTTAGGTTCAAGAGTGGAACTAAAGGACACAGCAGCTCTGAATCTGCCCTCTGGGACAGCACAGGCCCTGAGGGCTGGGGCCATCGTAGCTCTCCTGACCCACCTGAGATGCTAAAGCTCTGTCTGCTTCATCACAGCCCTGCATGGTAAAATTGGGTCCGCAAGGCAAAGAAGCGGAGAGAATGG
This sequence comes from Macaca thibetana thibetana, assembly GCF_024542745.1. Classification (NCBI taxonomy): domain Eukaryota; kingdom Metazoa; phylum Chordata; class Mammalia; order Primates; family Cercopithecidae; genus Macaca; species Macaca thibetana. Next base: position 124,503,013 of record NC_065584.1, read on the forward strand.
GTTATTTTTGTTTGTTTTGAGACAGGGTCTTGCTCCGTTTCCCAGGCTGCAGTGCGGTGGTGCAATCACAGCTTATTGCAGCCTCAATCTCCCAGGCTCAAGTGATCCTCCCACCTCAGCCTCCCAAGTAGCTGGGACTGCAGGTGTGCACCACCACAGCCAGCAACGTTTTAAAATTTTTATTTTTGTAGAGACAGGGTCTCACTATGTTGCCCGGGCTGGTCTTGAACTCCTGGCCTCCAGCACTCCTCCCACCTCGGCCTCCTAAAGTGCTGTGATTATAGGCATGAGCCACCACACCCAGCCAAGGATGGGATATTGACATGGGATCTATGTACTCACCAGGCTCATCAGGGTCCTGAGCTTTAGGGTTTATGAACCCCTGAAACTGGTTAAACTGTGTTTGTGGGTATGCACAAACATTTCTGTGAGTGGAGTGGATCCATAGCTTGTAACACTTTCATAAAGTGGTCTGTGACCCTATAAAGGTTTCAGAAAATCGTCATTGTGACAGAATGGGGCTGAGGAACAGAAAGGGGTATCTCAGCGAGTCTGGCAGTTTGCAAGATATGGGGAGGGTCACATCACCAGTGATATTTATTTTAGGACCTTTCTCCCAGGTCTTCACAGCCTGCTCCCTCCGGCTGGTTCTGAAAGACACCTGTGGCTTTGCCTCCTGCACTCTCAGTCTCTAAGGTCAAGCAGCAAGGGGCCCAGCCTTCAGAGCTCGAGGGACCAGAGAAGGACTGTCAGGGATAAAGGGGTCAGGGAGGTCAGGAGCCTCACCCCCACCTCTCATCACTGTCAAAGCAGACTCCTCCCTCTATGCCCTTTTCCCCGTTTCAGCACAGCATGGTCTCAGCAGTATCAGGACCTGCTGCGCTGCAGATCTGGGCTCTGAGCCCCCTGACCAATAGCAATGCCCTGGGAACAGATGAACCCTGAGCTTTTGACTGGGCTCGGAGCAAATACACAGTGCAGTCACAGCAACCTCTGTTTTGGAGAATTTCCTTTCTCTCATTCTCTTCTCGTCCCTTGCCTCAATTTGTTTTCTCCTCTGCTAACTGATGCTGGCTCTGGAAGAAGCATCCCCAGAGAAAGGCATCAGCACGGAGGCTGATAGGGAGGAGGGCCCTCCCTGACAATCGTGGAGGGATACAAAGAGTTAAGGGGAGGCTGCTCTCAACCAGAAAGAAAACCCAGCTCCCGTAGAAAGCGGGCAGGAGCCCTCTCCATTGTCTCACCTGGCTATAGGATTTCTCTCTGAGACAAGAAATGGCTCTAAAACTCCAGTAACTGGATCACTGGAGAGGGCGGTTTTTAAAAAACCAGCTGACAGCTGAATAATAGGAATTACCAGGCAGGCTGCCCTGGGGTTACTGAGGTTTGTAACTCAACCCCCAGGGAGGGGTTAGAATTGGAAACTGATTTATGGGTAAGGTTGGGGTCTTGCTGGGGGAGCACATGGTGCCTGACCCCCTTAACTACTTCCAGAAGAGCTCATATATGTAAGAAAGACCAGGGATCTGCAAGACGTGGGTGTCCTTCCCTTGCTGGACTTGCCCTATCAAAGGGAATTTATCTCTGTTATCCATCTGTTTGCAAAGGATAGTTCCTCTCTTCTGAGTTGCAGAGCGTGTGTGTGTGTGTGTGCGCGCCAGAACAGACAGATTGGCTTCTACTAACTGGGCAAGTTAAGAAATTTGATTGCCTAGTCAATGAGCTCACTACTTGCCAATCACTGATTCAGAGGGATTCAAATAGAAAAAGCAGGTACTCTGCTAAAGAGAAGGCATCTGGGAATTCAGAGACCGGGATGTAAAGGGAAATACTGAAACCAAGGACTAAAGCTGGCATGCTACAGTCTGGGAAAACTGGGAAGATAAGGTGTGAAGTCCAAGATCCCATGATGTATGACAACAGCATATGTTCAGTTTCATTTCGGGGGACTACTTAGTAAATATTTGTTGAATGAGGAAATGAACGTACATTCCCACGTTTAAGAAGTACAAGTAGTTCTGTATTCGGAAGTGGGAAGAAAGCTACAGAGGGGCATTCCCGATAAATGTCCTCTCTACATTGGGTTTGCCATTTGGGATGCCTGGTCTTATCTTAGTTTCTTTTTTTTTTCTTTTAAAAAAATCATTTAATAAATAGAGACGGGGGACCCCCTAAGTTGCCCAGGCTAATTTCAAACTCCTGATCTCAAGCAGTCCTCCCACCTCAGCCTCCTGAATAGCTGCAATTACAGGCGCAAGCCACTGCACCCTGCTTATCTGACTGAATTTCTTCTCACCAGCGAGACGATCCTCCTAGAAGACGAGGGTGATGCCATCTACTCCTTGATACCCTCCAACCGCTCTGCTCCAGGCTTGGCACATGAGTCACTCACTAAGTCTTTGGAGACAAATTTATGGAAAAACTATGAGCCAGGCCCTCAGGGCAGTATCCTCAGCTCCCCTCTCCTCAACCCACTGTGCAGCCGGTGGAAAAAAAGTTGGCTTTATCCTGCCAAGGAATGAAGAAATCCAACAGAAATACACTTTCTTTCACTCTACTTCTCCCAGGATGGCAGCCTTTTTCCTGGTCAAATGTACATCACTACAACAGTACATACTTCTTTTCAGGATTGGCAGAGAAATCTCAGAAATTTCTAGCTGAAGCCAGATGTATTGCTATCAAGGAAACCTGCCACCCGGAAGAGCTGAGGACCAGTCCCTTCCTGGCTTCAAGTGTCCCAGGTTTTGAACTTGGTGTTCAAGATGATCTGGGCTGAGAAGTGAGTTAGATCAGCTGTTTTTCAGCCAACTCCTTAGTCCCCACTGTGCTGGAGGGGAACAGGGTCTCTCTCTGGAAGGGGCTTCATGAGAGAGCAGTTCAATCACTCAGGTGTGAGTTTATCAGACATTTACTGAGCACTCGCCATACGTTAGGCTCCATGCCAGCGGCTGGAGGTACAGACACAGTCCCTGTGGGGATCATTTAACACATCAGAACCCTTTTTTCTCAAACATGAACTTTCATATACACACCTATACACACGCTCAAAGAGACACGGAGGATAGGAGGAGGGTATGGCAGGAAGAGCTGGAACTAAACAAGCTAAGGAAAAACAGCCTTCTCCCAAATGGTCTTGCCTTTCCTCACATAGAAGCATCTGGAAATGTCTGAAGCCCCACTTCCCCGCTCTCAAAGCCCACCTGTCATCAGGTGGAGTAGAAAGAGCTCTGGACTAGTGTGGCCAGGCACAGTAGCTCATGCCTATTTATCCCAGCACTTTGGGAGGCCAAGCTGGGAAGATTATCTGATGCCAGGAGGATCACTTAAGACCAGCCTGGGCAACATAGTGAGACCCTTTCTCTACAAAACATTTAAGAATTAGCTGGACATGTTGGTGCCCGCCTATGGTCCTAGCTACTCGGGAGGTTGAGACAGGAGAATCACTTGAGCCTAGGAGTTGGGGGATACGATTGCACCACTGCACTCCAGGATGGGTGACAGAGTGAGACCCGGTCTCTTTAAAAACAAAAACAAACAAACAAAACAGAAAGAAAGAAAGAGCTCTAGGCTAGATGTCAGGAGATCTGGATTCAGCTCCCAGCTCTGCTACCACAGGCGATCTTTTCCAACATGCATTTGTGTGCCCTTATGCTGAGGTGGCATAACTCGGGTAAATAGTCTGGCTCAGCAGGGGTTAGAGTTTGGGGCTGACACCCGCCTCTTATCGCAATCCTGCCCAGGTCCCTGGGCTGTGATGTAAACAACTCCCACCTGTTGAGCATTTACTATGTGCCAGACATGTTGTGTCAAACGGGGTCTCATTCAGGCTTTAACAACCTCAAGATAGAGCTATTACCATCAGCCACGTCTTACGCTTGAGAAAACTAAGGTTACTTCTCCAAGTACGGGCCCACAGCAACAGAAGCACGGTCTGAAGCCACCCCAGCATGAAAGCCAGCACTCACATCCCCTACCTCTACTGCCTTTAGGCACACTCAGTCCCTCCACACAGACAAGATTCACTCCCCTTCCCCCTTCAGTAACACACTGTCCCCGTCTGCCCCCTGAACAGGAAGGCCAAGCCTGAGGGAGCCTAGCAAGGTACATTCCAGCTCTCTCAGTTGCAAACACTCCCACCACCACCACCACCTGCGGCAGAAGCTATTGCATCACCCTCAGGAAGCGGTCCAGCGGCCCAGCATCAGCTCTAAGGCACATTTTCAGTTCCTACTTCTATCCTTGACTACATTCAACAGGCTGCCCTGTCTTCCAGCCCCTGCCCTGGCCCTGTAGTTTTAGGCTAAGGTGATGACTGGGCATGGGACTGCAGTCTGCTACTTAGATGAGATTTGTACAGGTCCATTTTCTGATCACTGCCAGGTGGGTGATGGGGGTCCGGCTAAAGGGGGCTTCTCAGCTAAGGACCATTCAGAGATCCTGTGGGCTCAGAGGAAGGTCCTGTCGGTTGCAGGAGACAAGGAAGGAAGGGAGTCCCAGGCAGGTACCATAACCTTATCTCTACCTTTCAAGGACATGGGCCAGCGAGAAGAAGGCCCTCAAGAGCCTGCCAACACAGCCAGGATGCCTCTGATGTGGGGTCTCAGCCCATCAGACTGGCAGACACGCTACACTGGGCTTTGCTTTCCTCCCTCTATTATTATTATTTTTTCTTGAAACAGGATCTCACTTTGTTACCCAGGCTAGAGTGCAGTGGTGGGATCTTGGCTCACTGCAACCTCGGCCTCCTGGGTTCAAGTGATCTTCCCGCCTCAGCCTCCCCAGTAGCTAGGATTACAGGTGTGAGCCACCACGCCCAGCTAATTTTTGCATTTTTAGTAGAGACGGAGTTTCACCATAGTACCCAGGCTGGTCTCGAACTCCTGACCTCAGGTGATCTGCCCCTTCTGCCTCCCAAAGTTCTGGGATTACAGGCGTGAGCCACCACGCCTGGCCACTTTCCTCCCTCTATTGCTATGGAATCTTCTGGAACTGAGGAGAGATCCTTGTCCCTGTAGTTTCTCTTCTGCCTGTCCTGGATGTTCTTTCCCTCTCCGCCAACTTCTGTCTCCCTCCTCCCCACGTAGCACTCTTTCTTTATCTGTTCGTCTCTCTTCCTACCCTGGTTTATTCCTGTATGCACCACCTCTCTCTGGCCTCACCCTGGGTCACAGCAACAGCAGTCAGCCTTTTATGGGCTTGTAAAATACTCGACATTTTAGTGGAAGTCATCTTGTGTGGAAAGGCTGCTTCTTTTAATGTTATCATCCCCATTTGAAAATGGTTCACTTGAGCCTGAGTGACATTTTAAATGCCTCTGCAGGTGGGGTTATCACTGTCTCTTCACACAGAGATCTACCCTAAGCCAGAGACCAATATGGGTTTCTCCCAGCTCTCAGATTGCTCTTCAAATGCTCAACCTGACTGACTCTTTGGTAGGGGGTTAAGGCACCTGGATCAGTGATTTGAATAAATATCAAGTTGTTCTTTTAGGACCAGCCCAGCCTTAAATTACCAACACTGGTTTACTCTGTTTAAAAAAATGTCAGACTGCAGTGTGAACCTGGATAATGATAGGACTATTTCAGAATCACTCCAAAGGTTATCAGGTCACAAAGTTGTACTAGATGTAATAAACCCTAAAGAAACAAACGGGGAACCCAAGGACTCTGAATGTAAAATATACAAAAGTGACCCCTGTACAAGCTTGTGGCATAGATTCTTACTGACCTGAGGGAGAAAATACTTCTCCAGTTTATATCACCATCAAGACAAGATCATAGACTATGACCTTTACTACGGTTTGGAGAAGTTCTCAGAGGTGAGGAGAAAAGAATCTTGATGTTGCTTTGGGTATGGAACATAGTTCCTCAGTAAAGCGTTTTTGGAGTTTACTAGTTTCCTTGTCTGCAGGAAGTTTTTGCTTAAATATTTATTGCTCAAATATTCCCTGTCGGTAGAGAGCTTCTGTATTCCATTTCTTTGGTACTTACAATAAAGTTTGTGTCATTTTCTTTGAAATGCGATTTTTAAAAAATAACTTAGTCTTATATTTTGGGGACCTTGTTTCATTTGATCACATTTTCCCCTTGGCAATGGGGTCCCTTCCTCTTTCTACATATTCCCTACAGGTTGAACTGAAATAATTATTACTTCCTCTCTGAAAAAAACTATTTCCTTTACCTTAAGTATTTATAGGGTACATACTACGTGCTATTCTCATCAAACCACATTAGGAATTTTAGGAAGGCCATGAGGTATAAAACACATCTCCTGCCTGCCTTCCCGCTGGCCCGCCCCACCCCTGCTCCACTTTCATCATGCCCAGGGGTCACTGAAGGAGCCAAGATTCCTTGGGGATTTAATTGGGTGGCCACAGATAACACAGTGAAATAATACTATGACCACAGTGAGATAACACTGTGACTCAGTTAAGAAGCCAGTGTTGGCCAGGCTCAGTGGCTCATGCCTGTAATCCCAGCACTTTGGGAGGCCGAGGCAGGCAGATCACTTGAGGTCAGGAGTTTGAGACCAGCCTGGTCAACATGGTGAAACCCTGTCTCTACTGAAAATATGAAAATTAGCTGGGCGTGGTGGTGCATGCCTGTAATCCCAGCTACTCGGGAGACTGAGGCAGGAGAATCGCTAGAACCTGGGAGGTGGAGGTTGCAGTGAGCCGGGATCGTGCCACTGTACTCTAGCCTGGGCAACAGAGCGAGAATGTGTCTCAAAAAAAAAAAAAGCATATAAATTACCTTAAAAATCATATTCCAGTCAGCCCTCTGTATCCATAGGCTCTGCATCTGTGGATTCAACCAACCTCAGTTCAAAAATATTCAGGAACAAAACAATTGCTTCTGTACTGAACATGAATAAACTTTTTTCTTGTCATTATTTTCTAAACAATCCAATATAACAACTATTTACATAGCATTTACATTGTATTAGGTATTATAAAAATGTAGAGATGACCTGAAGTATATGGGAGGATGTGCATAAGTTAAATGTAAATATTACATCATTTTATATAAGGGACTTGAGCACCTGTGGCTATTGGTACCCACAGGAGGCCCTAGAACCAATTCTACACAGATATTGAGAGATGACTATAATAGAATATAATGACTATAGAAATAAAATGAGACTATGCATGTGAAATGCTTGACACCAAAGTGCCTTACATATAGTAAATACTCAATAAATGGTAGTACAGTAGTTATTGTTATTAACAATAACATTCTCCTAGATTCTTTGTAGAATGGTAGTTTTCAAAGCATGATCCCTGGTTCAGCAGCATCAGCATCACCTGGAACTTGTTAGAAATGCATGTTATTGATCTCCCTCCCAGACCTACTGACTCAGAAACTCTGAGAGTGGGACCCAAAAATCTGTGTTTTTATCTATCTATCTATCTATCTATCTATCTGGAGACAAAGTCTTGCTCTGTTGCCCAGGCTGCTGTGCAGTGGTACCATCACAGCTCACTGCAGCCTCTACCTCTTGGGCTCAAATGATCCTTCTGCCTCGGCCTCTCTAGTAAGTGGGACCACAGGTGCACACCGCCACACCCAGCTAATTTTAAACTTTTGTTTAGAGACAGGGTCTGGCCATGTTGCTCAGGCTGGTCTCAAACTCCTGGCCTCAAGTGTTCCTCCTGCCTTGGCCTCCCAGAGTGCTGGGATTACAAGTGTGAGCCAGCATGCCCAGCTCAATCTGTGTTTTAATAAGCTCTCTGGATGATTCAGAAGCAATAGTTCTCCATATTGACTGCACATTAGAATTACTGGGGAGTTTCTTTAAATCTTGATGCTGGCTGGGCACGGTGGCTCATGCCTGTAATCCTAGCACTTTGGAAGGCCAATGTGGGCAGATCACTTGAGGCCAGCAGTTCAAGACCAACCTGGCCAACATGGTGAAACCCCATCTCTATTGAAAATACAAAAATTAGCCAGGTGTGATGGTGAACACCTGTAATCCCAGCTACTAGGGAGGCTGAGTCACAAGAATCACTTGAACCCGGGAGGCGATAGTTGCAGTGAGCCTAAATCACACCACTGCACTCCAGCCTGGGCAATAGAGAAAGACTCTGTCTCAGAGATATAGACCAATGGAACAGAACAGAGCCCTCAGAAATAATACCACACATCTACAGCCATCTGATCTTTGACAAACCTGACAAAAACAAGAAATGGGGAAAGAATTCCCTATTTAATAAATGGTGCTGGGAAAACTGGCTAGCCATAAGTAGAAAGCTGAAACTGGATCCTTTCCTTACTCCTTATATGAAAATTAATTCAAGATGGATTAGAGACTTGAATATTAGACCTAAAACCATAAACACCCTAGAAGAAAACCTAGGTAATACCATTCAGGACATAGGCATGGGCAAGGACTTCATGTCTAAAACACCAAAAGCAATGGCAACAAAAGCCAAAATTGACAAATGGGATCTAATTAAACTAAAGAGCTTCTGCACAGCAAAAGAAACTACCATCAGAGTGAGCAGGCAACCTACAGAATGGGAGAAAATTTTTGCAATCTACTCATCTGACAAAGGGCAATATCCAGAACCTACAAAGAACTCAAACAAATTTACAAGAAAAAAACAAACAAACAACCCCATCAAAAAGTGGGCAAAGGATATGAACAGACACTTCTCAAAAGAAGACATTCATACAGCCAACAGACACATGAAAAAATGCTCATCATCACTCTCCATCAGAGAAATGCAAATCAAAACCACAGTGAGATACCATCTCACACCAGTTAGAAAGGCAATCATTAAAAAGTCAGGAAAAAACAGGTGCTGGAGATGATGTGGAGAAAAAGGAATACTTTTACACTGTTGGTGGGACTGTAAACTAGTTCAACCATTGTGGAAAACAGTGTGGCGATTCCTCAAGGATCTAGAATTAGAAATACCATTTGACCCAGCCATCCCATTACTGGGTATATACCCAAAGGATTACAAATCATGCTGCTGTAAAGACACATGCACACGTATGTTTATTGCAGCACTATTCACAATAGCAAAGACTTGGGATCAACCCAAATGTCCATCAGCGACAGACTGGATTAAGAAAATGTGGCACATATACACCATGGAATACTATGCAGCCATAAAAAAGGATGAGTTTGTGTCCTTTGTAGGGACATGGATGCAGCTGGAAACCATCATTCTCAGCAAACTGTTGCAAGAACAGAAAACCAAACACCGCATGTTCTCACTCATAGGTGGGAATTGAACAATGAGATCACTTGGACACAGGAAGGGGATCATCACACATAGGGGCCTATTGTGGGGAGAGGGGAGGGGGAGGGATAGCATTAGGAGATATACCTAATGTAAATGATGAGTTAATGGGTGCAGCACACCAACATGGCACATGTATACATATGTAACAAACCTGCACGTTGTGCACATGTACCCTAGAACTTAAACTATAATAATAATAAAAATAATTTTTTAAAAACCTGATGACCATGCTTCACCTAGACCAATCAGGATTTCTAGGGGTGAGATCCAGGCATTAGGATTTGTTAAAGCTCCCCCATGTTATTCAAATGTACATCTGGGATTTGGGAATATATCTGTACATAGAGCTCTGAGTTTACAAGAAGAAAACTATTCAATCTTTCCAATGAGTAAGTTTTCTAACGTAAATTATGGAAAGGACCCTAAAATACCCTTTTCCATCATTTCACCCCTCCTCCCAAATCTGCCCTATAAAAAAAGACCCAGGAAGAAGACAGAGCCCCTTCTGTAACCTGAGGTTGAGCAGAGGGTCATGGAACAATTCATCCTGCTTCCTCCCTTTAGAAGAACTGCCATCCTAGGGAAAAGACATGGAGAGCTTGAGCCCGATACTAATTTTTAATCATTCCGTGCTATAAATTCTCTCTGGAGGACAAGCAGGCATCTGCCGTGACGTTAAGAGGCTCTTGTGTCACCCAAATCCTTTAATTATTCATGGAACAAGGAAGATCCTTTATCAGTCCCAACCATGCACCCCAAGAGCCTGATCCAGTTGTCCCTAGATGCAGCCTGTTTACCTGGCCACACCTGCCCAACCTGGCTTATCTTTGGTGTCTCCAAAGTCCAGGATGATATTTCAGAAAGAGAACTTGGTGTGGAGTTTAGCAGAAGATGGAGTGAAATGGAAGGCAGGATAACCTAGACCTCATGTGCCATCCTGTGTAAGTGATTGTACAAGATGAGGTGTCTGGAAACAGTGGGTTTTCACCCCAGCCATGCCTGCGATTAGAGGGAATAGCCCCTCAGTTGTGCTTGCTGGGAAAGTTCCTTTGCTACAGGCTGTTTTAGGAAAGTAGCTAGGAGTGAAAGAAAGGTGAGATTTGGACTCCTCAGGCAGATAGAAATCCTTCTGTGTGTACCTTATAAGTTACTTAAACTTACAAGTCCCAATTTCTTCATCTATTTATAAAAATTGGGGCTTCAACGAGACGACAAATGTATGAGTCCTAAGCATAGTGCCAACTACACAGAGTCTTATGAAATGTTAGTTTCCCTTCCCTTTCCCAGAAAAGGGAAGGAGTGGCAGGAGTGTGATCAGTCAGCTGCCTGAACCTACTCTCTGACCCCCCGGAACCTCTAGTGAACCTGCCACTCAGTGTCACTGTCTTTCAGAGCTATTGCTAGTTAAAAACAGGGTAAGATTTACATGTTAAATACTTCTCTGATACATCCCCCACCAGGGCTGCAGCAAATTTGTGGTTGAATCCACTTATAGTTACTACCTACTTTTCCAGTGCATAACTTAGAAACTCAAGTAGCAGAAAATAAAGTTTATTTTAATTCTAAAATTATTATTGTAAAAATGAATATGACAATCCTGTGACCTCTGTTCCTTCACAGGGAAGACAGCATCTCACGGGCTGGACCCATTCCTCTGAAGGCTCGGGGCTTTCTTCTAGGCTTCCTTTGTGGGTTTGGGCTCACATTTCTCCATCCCCTCACAGGATCTATGGCTGAATTTCTAAAGAAGAAGGGGAAGTAGAAGGAAAATGGGCTGTTGTCCTTACAAAGGAAAGGGTCCCATCTTTTCAATGACCCAGGCCCTCTGGAAAGCCCAAAGAGACCCCACATTCCCAGCCTGGGAATCTGAATAAAAATAACCTAAGGCCTCTTGGAATAGCCACATATGTTGCGCTTATTTTCATACATTTAGAAGCAAACATAAACAATGAATTAATTCTGGCACCCACTAGTGACTGCAATCAACCCCAGTGTTACAAGCTGTCCGGTGGGAAGCAGATGGCAGGAACGTAGCACAGGGCAGGGCAGAGCCCCAGGACAGGACAGTAGCTGCAGACCACAGGGCAGGGCAGGGCAGGGCCCCAGGACAGGTCAGCACAGCAGACCACAGGGCAGGGCAGGGCAGGGCCCCAGGACAGGTCAGCACTGCAGACCGCAGGGCAGGGCAGGGCAGGGCCCCAGGACAGGTCAGCACTGCAGACCACAGGGCAGGGCAGGGCCCCAGGACAGGTCAGCACTGCAGACCACAGGGCAGGGCAGGGCAGGGCCCAGGACAGGTCAGCACTGCAGACCACAGGGTAGAGCAGGGCAGGTCCCCAGGACAAGACAGTAGCTGCGGCCCAGATGAAGTTACTGTTCTGGGACCCTTCTCGAAGTAAGGGGCAGAGGCCCAGTGCCTCAGAGACCTAATGCCTCTGAACTCTCTCCCCTCTCAACTCCCGCTCCTTCCTCCCTCATATCCAGGGGACGCCATGGCTCATTGACTCCCTACCTGAGCCCCAGAGGATCTTCAGAGAGCTGCCCAGCCTAGGAATAAGAGGCTGGACACATACATCTTCGGTAATACCCCTCCTTCCCCACCACACACACACACCAAGAGAATCCCCACAGCAGTGGGGCAGACGTGCAGGAGCATGCCAACAGCATGGAGCCTTATAAGGAAATCTCCAAGAGGACAGGAAGAGGGACAGATCTGGGAGTCTGGGGAAACTTGGCCCCAATTCATTACACCTGCCTTTAAAGTGCACCATCAAAGTTGCATGCTGTTTTCCTCCCATGTCTGCAGAGCCCTTTGTTCTCTGGCCATTGCTGACCAGCCTGGCTCCCAGTCAAAGCCAGACAGATTGTTCTAAAGGGTGGATTTCCACTGGCTCTCTGCATCTAATGAGCTGTCGCTCAGAACTCTGCCTCAGAAGCCAGGCAATGCCTGGAAGAAGTGGGAGGGGACAGTAGGTGCGGCAGGATCCACAGCTGGGCCTGAGCCTTGCTGGGCAAGCAGGGAGTCTGGGCTGCCCTATACTCTGGCCCCAAATTCCACTCTCAAGGACCAATTTAGCCTTTGAGTCACCTGGTCTCCCTAGGGCAGAGTCCAGCTGTGGGCAAGGTCTCTGAATCCTGCATGACCCTCAGGCCAAAGACGCCACTTGGCCTTGCTCACCTTCTCTCTTCACAGGACTGTCCACTGGAATGGCTTGAGATGGAGCCCCAAACCCCTGGGCTCCCACAGCCTGTGCTGGGTCCTGTAGATCTGGAATCCTTTCTTTGGAGTATCCAGAAGGCCTTCTTAAGATGTGACTGTAGGCTGGGCATTGTGGGACACGCCTGTAATCCTAGCACTTTGATCCTAGCAAATGATCCTAGGCTGAGGCAGGAGGATCATTTGAGCCCAGGAGTTTGAGACCAACCTGGGCAACACAGTGAGACCCCGTCTCTATCAAAAAAGGTAAAAAAAAAAAAAAAAGAAAAAAAAATTAAGCTGTTGCTAGAAAACCGCTTTGGAGAAAGGCTGTGACCTTCCCTAGGAGGAGCTCCAGCTTCTCCGGTGTAACGTGTTGCCACAAGGGTTTTTTTTCCTGTGACCAAAGACATGGACCAAAACCTGCCCTCTGTGTTACTTCCCTCTGTGTCCCTCTGTCATGGGAGGCGCTTCACACAGTACATGTTTGGTGGCCATCATGGGACAAACTGCAGTGTATCTCATCAGTGATTAAGTAAAATCATTCATGGGGCATGCACAGGGGAAAGGCCACGTGAGGACACAGTGAGAAGGCGGCCGTCTGCAAGCCACGGAACGAGGCCTCAGGAGAAACCAAACCAGTTGACCCCGTGACCTTGTTCCAGCCTCCGGAACTGGGAGAAAATTAATTTCCGTTGTTTAATCCACCTAGTCTGTGGTATTGTGTAATGGCAGCCCTAGCAAACTAGTAACACCTTTGTTTTGTGGATGATAGTAATAGAATGTAATTCTTGGATTTGTTGTGAGGTTTGAATGGGTTGACATATGTAGGAACAGAATGCAGTTCCTGGCACAGAGTAAGCACTCAGTGAAAGTTAGCTATTACGATGTAAAACCAGACTAATGGGATTTATCATATCCATTCACTTTCTCATACAAGAAAAACTAATGAATAAGCCTAGCTGAGTTCTCTTCCCTGAACTACAGACTCATACATACAACATACTCAACATCTCTGCTTGGATGAATAAAGAGTACTTCCCACAAACCCACTTGCTATGGTTTGAATGTTTGCTCCAAAGCTCATGAAATTCAAGTGCCATTGTAACAGTCTTATGAGGTAGGACCTTTAAGAGGTGATTAGGCCATGGGGGTTCCAACCTCATGGGTAGACTTGGTGCCATTATAAAGGGCAAATTTGACCCACTCTTGTTTTCTCTTGCCCCTCCGCCTTCCTCCATAAAATGATGCAGCAAGAAGGCGCTTGCCAAGGGCCAGCGTCTTGATCTTAGACTTCCCAGCCTCCAGAACTGTCAGAAAGTTAACTTTTGTTCTTCATTAATGACCCAGTCTGTGGTATTTTATTATAGCAGCACAAATGGACTAAGATATTGATTCTCCTCAATCTTTCCATCTCAGTAGAAAACTCCATCCTTCTGCTTGTTCAGACCACAACTTTAGAGTCATCCTCTTCTTTCCCTATACTTCACATATCACCTGTCAACAAACCCTGCTGTCTCTGCCTTCAAAATGTACTCAGACTCACCACTCCACCATGGCCACACCAGTCTAAGCTACCACCATCCCTCCCCTGGATTGTTGAAACAACTGATCCCTCTATTGTTTCCCTTGCCTCTTACAGACTATTTTCATCCCAGCAGCCATGGTGATCCTGTTAAAACCCATACAAGACCCTGTCATTCTTCTGCTCAAAAGCCATCACTTCCCATCTCACACAAAGTAAAAGCCGATCTTTCCAGTGGCCTGTGAGACTGAGCATGAACTGACTCCTGGTTACCTCTCCAACTTCATCTCTTCTTCCTGTTTTCACTCACTCTGCTCCAGACACATTGACCTCCTTCCTGCTCCTCTAACATCTGGGAGAGCTCTGCTTCTGGTTAGGATGTAGAAACATATGAAAAGCCTTTGCTACAATACTATCAACAAGAAAAACCCAGACAAAAATAAAAATTGTACTTTTCTACTGAGCAGTGCATGCATGGCCTTGATGAGTTGAATTCCAGGAAGAAATAAGCCCTTTATAGATGAGCAGAAGGTCAGCACAGCTTCCATACCTGAGTATGTGCCTAGTCTGGCTACAGGTGAATGGAGAAACGTGCCATAGGCAGGGGCTTTGTAAGGATAAGAAGAAATCAGCTGAACCGCGGTATGGGCTGGCAAGACAGATGACAGTCTGGAAGAGGCCCAATATAAAAGCAGGTCATTTGGGCCGATAATTCTCTGTTCTCCACTCACCCCCATTCCTGAACTTTGCCACAAAAGTGGCACTGGAGAAGGGGCTGGAAAGCAGAGCAATGGCACAATCCTGCTTAGATTCTGGGACACTGCTGGAGTCGAGTTCAAAGTCGAATCAAAATGATCTGAATCTGTACACCACCTCCACCCAGCTCAATTACTGACAACTTGAAAAGGAGGCAGAAGCTTGGGACTGGGCTACTTACAAGTGAACACAATCTGATTAAAGCTGCAATCCAGCCTTAACTCAATTCCACTGTCCGAGGAGTCCCAATGATCAGCTTCAACCTAACCACCAGACAGGGGAAAGGAATTGCAATTTCTGGGAAGTAAACAAAAAAATATATTTTCGTTTCTACTGTTCTTTTATACAAAATTTCTGGAATACAGTTTTGAGAAGCAGGAGATTAAAGAAAAAGAAACATATGATCCATAATCAAGAGAAAATAGAGAAGCAGATCCACACATGATCCAGTTATTGGAGTTAGCAGACAAAAGCTTTAAAACGATTAATATAAACATGTTAAAGTTCACAGGAAAACATAGCTATGATG
Source organism: Macaca thibetana thibetana (assembly GCF_024542745.1). Lineage (NCBI taxonomy): Eukaryota > Metazoa > Chordata > Mammalia > Primates > Cercopithecidae > Macaca > Macaca thibetana. Next base: position 124,518,272 of record NC_065584.1, read on the forward strand.
GTTGAAGAGAGGGTTATTTTAGTAAAGAAATGTAAACTCTGAAAAAGAACCAAATGGAAATTCTAGAACTAAATATATATGTATATTAAAAATTCATTGGACTAGCTTAATAGCAAATTGGACACCACAGAAAAAGGATCAATGAACTTAAAGACAAGCCAATCAAAAGCATACAAACTGATACGAAGAGAGAAAAAAAATTAATGACCAGAGTACAGTGACCTGTGGGATAACAGCAGGTGTCCTAAGATTTGTGTAATTGCAGTCTCAGAAAGAGAACAAATAGCACCAATTGTTTTTCTACAGGAAGAAATAATAGCAAAAAAATTAAAATGCAATGAAAAGGATCAACCTACAGATTTAAACTAATTTTTTTTTTTTTTTTTTTTTTTGAGACGGAGTCTCATTCTGTCGGCCAGGCTGGAGTGCAGTGGTGCAATCTCAGTTCACTACAACCTCTGCCTCCCACGTTCTAGCGATTCTCCTGTCTCAGCCTCCCAAGTAGCTGGGACTACTGGTGTGCGCCACCATGTCCAGCTAATTTTTGCATCTCTAGTAGAGACAGGGTTTCACCATGTTGGCAAGGCTGGTCTCGAACTCCTGACCTCAAGTGATCTGCCCACCTTGGCCTCCCAAAGTGCTGGGATTACAAGCATGAGCCACCGCACGCGGCCGACCTACAGATTTTAAAAAGTCATCAAACCCCAAGTGGGGTAAATACAAAGAAAAACACATCTAGACACATCGTAGTCAAGTTGTTGAACCAAAGATAAAATGAAAATCTTGAAAGCAGCCAGAGAAAAAAGGAACATTACAATGATAAAAATGATGCCTAACTTCTCTTTAAAAACAATGCAAACCAGAAGACAATAAAATGACATATATGAAAAGAAAATCCAGAAAATACAGAATTCTCTGTCCAAGAAAAATAGTTTTCACAAATGAAACAGAAATAAAGATTTTTTAGATAAACAACAGCTAAGGGAAATAATTTTCAACAGACATGTACTTCAAGAAATACTAAAAAAGCTGGGTGCAACTGTAGTCCCAGCTACTGGGAAGACTGTGGCAGGAGGATCACTTGAGCCCAGAAGTTCAAGATCAACTTGGGCAACATAGGGAGACTCCATCACAACAAACAAGCAAGCAAAACATAAATAAAATAAAATAAAATAAAATAAAATAAAATAAAATAAAATAAAGAAAGAAAGAAAAGAAAGAAATACTAAAGGGAGTTCTTCAGGCTAATGAGAAATGATAGCATGATAGCAGTTGGAAGCTCAGATCTACCAGAAGGAATGAAGAACATTGCAAATGGTAAGTATGTGGGTAAATATAAAAGACTATTTTAATTTATTTTGAATGACAATTGGCTTTCAAAAACACAAATAATAACGATATATTATGGGACTTATTACATTGTAGAAGTAGAATAGATAATAGTAATAGTCAAAAGATGGAAGGGGCAAATGGAAGTAAAATGTAAGTTTCTTAAATTATTTGTGAAATGGTATAATGTAGATCCGAAATAAACTGTAACAAGTTAAAGATGCATACTATAATCCCTAGAGAAATTACTAAAAATAAAACAAAGAGGTATAGCTAAAAAGCTAATAGAGGCTGCATGTGATGACTCACACTTGTAATCCCAGCACTTCAGGAGGCTGAGATGGGAGGGCTGCTTGAGGCCAGGAGTTTGAGACCAGCCTGGATAACACAGCAAGACCCAGTCTACAAAAAATAAAAAATAAACTAGTTAGGCATGGTGGTGCGTTCCTGTAGTCCCAGCTACTCGGGAGGCTGAGGCAGGAGGATTGCTTGAGCCTAGGAGGTTGAGGCTGCCATGACCCATGATTGCACTACGGCACTCCAGCCTAGGTAAGAGATCAAGACCCTGTCTCTCTCTCTCTCTCTCTCTCTGTCTCTCTCTCTCTCTCTCTCTCTCTCACACACACACACACACACACACACACAAAGCCAATAGAGGCAACAAAATTGGATATTGAAAAACAATTGATACAGCTGAGCATAGAGGCTCACGCCTATAATCCCAGCACTTTGGGAGACCAAGGTAGGAGGATCACTTGAGCTCAGGAGTTCAAGACCAGCCTGGGCGACATAGTGAGACCCTGTCTCTACAAAAAATAAAAAATAAATTAGCTGGGCATGGCGGCATGTGCCCCAGCTACTTAGGAGGCCAAGACAGGAGGATCTCTTGATCCCAGGAAGTCGAGGCTGCAGTGAGCCGTGAGTGCACCACTGCACTCCAACCTGGGCAACAGAGCAAGGCTCTGTCTCAAAAGAGAAAACAGTGCATTGCCACTGACCATCTGCATTGCCTTTAACCATACCCACTTCCCTGGCTCGGCCAAACCTTGAAGAGCACTATGCTGAGGGCCTAGTACAGTGCTGCTCAAACCCTAATGAATTGCCTGGAGATCTTGTTACAATGCAAACTACATTTTGATTATCAAGCCTATTTGACTATCAAGGTAGGGGATTCAGAGATGATCAAGACAAGGTCCCTTTCTTCATTTGGCTTAAAATCCATACAAAACAGCATGGGGGAGAAAGTGAGCAGTGCCCAAAGGCTGGTGGAAAGACAGCAGAGGAAGAATTTCACTGGTTTCAATAAAAAAGTGCACGATTTTGGTAGACACTTGCCAGAGTTAATGAGTAAGGCCATTTGGTAAGAGAGAGAGTTGGGCTACACCAAAAGTCAGAGAAGTGTAGATGAAGCCAGTGTCTGTGCAACCCAGAAGAATATGCTACTGGGATCCTCACTTTTCTTCTCTTTATTCTGATGGAAATTGCTGAAGGGGAAGAGACATGGCCCAGTCTTGGCATGGGTAACATGGGTGTTTTACTGTAGGCAAAGGCGGCCCAGGATTGGCTGTGAGGCACCTCGGAAAAATAGGCCCTGAGGACCAGTTCAGGTGTGGACTCTTCTTACAAAGGGCAATGCAAGCAGAGAGGGCCAAGCAGCAAGCAAGAGTGTGGGGAAAAGAAAGAGAGATCAGAATGTTACTGTGTCTATATAGAAAGAAGTAGACATAAGAGACTCCATTTTGTTCATCTTGCGAGTCAATTGTGCTCGACTGCAGTGTTTCCGTCTCCGTGGGTTCATTGTAGAACTTCAAATGTCTAGTGGGTAAACAGGAAGCTGATTTTCTCCTGGTGAAACACAAGCAAAACCTCTTCCCCAGGTTATCACCTTCCCTATTTCCCACGTCTTATGTTTGTTGTCTTTCCACCAAATCAGTTTTCCTTCATGTGGGCTGTTCTTTTTACCGGTAAGATGTTGTTCTGCAGAAATAGCAGTCTGATTTCTATAAATGTTTTAAAAATGTGAAGTATAGAGTGCTAAAGTAAGTTGCATCTGAGGAGTGGTACACTCCTTACTGTCTCCCTCTTCTTTTTGTTTAACTAACTGAGTTTTGAGTGTTCTATTAGTTCTTTCAACTACGATTACTATGTCTACTTCTTTCTATATAGACACAGTAACAGTCTGATCTCTCTTTCTTTTCCCCACACAAGAGCATGACTCATTATGAGTTGTCTTGAATTATGGTCCTTTCTAAGCAGAGGGCTCTGCCTGCTGCTTTTGAATCAGGTCTGCTTTGATGGTTACAGATTTTGGTACAATCTTAAATCTAACACCCTCCCTGAGGCAGGGCTAAGTCAGGTCCCTCACTCAGTGTCTGCGCAGAGTAGTATATTCATCAGGGTTCTTTTAGAGGACAGTACTAATAAGGAGAGAGATACATATGTGTGTGTTATATATGTATACACATATAGAGAGAAGGGAGTTTATTAAGTATTAACTTCCATAATCACAAGGTCCCACAATAGGCTGTCTACAAGCTGAGGAGCAAGGAGAGCCAATCCGAGTCCCAAAACTGAAGAACTTGGAGTCTGATGTTCGAGGGCTGGAAGCATCCAGCACGGGCGAAAGATGCAGGCTGGGAGGCTGGGCCCATCTCACTGCTTCACTTTTTTCTGCCTGCTTTATATTTGCCAGCAGCTGATTAGATGGTGCCCACCCGATTAAGGGTGGATCTGCCTTCCCCAGCCCACTGACTCAAATGTTAATCTCCTTTGGCAATACCATACCCTCACAGAAACATCCAGGATCAATATTGCATCCTTCAATACAACCAAGTTGACACTCAGTGTTAACCGTCACAGGCCAGATCAGAGAATCATGGGATTTTAGAGCTTGTAGGCCCTTCTTGTGGCCCAACACCTTCTCTTTATGGTAAGGAAATGCCCCAAACTCAAACTCTGGTATCGTGCTCCCCTTACTCTGGAGTTTAGACCCCTAGTGAAGACTGCTCCCCAGTCCCTGTAGAAACCCACCACTAAGCCCTCAGCGAGGCAGCAGGGATAAAGAGAAAGGGGGTACAGCTTCTGCCTGGGGTGGAGGGTCAGGGGTGAGGAAGGCTGGCTGCTCAGCTTTCAGGCCATTCTCAGAGGCCAGTAGGCAGGGCTGTGTGCCTGAATATCCCCAAGGAGCAGAACCAGAAGGAAGGCCGGGGCACTTGGCTGCTGAGAATGGTGGAAATTAACCTGGAGTGTAACACCACCCCTAGAGTGATAGAAGGCCAGCAAGAGTGGAGTCCAATGGATATCACCCCCAAAACTTAGAAAGGCCATGTGTCCGGATTTGCTTAGGACGGACCCATTATATAAAATATAACTTTTATGTGAGCATAACTATTAGAGGTTCCCCCTTTCACTACCCAAACTATTCTGTTTTAGACAGTATTTCTATGGTCACTCCAGTGTGACTCCAAGACTTTGACCACCAAGGCTAAGAGGGGGGGTTGCTGAGCCCTGTTCTGGCCCTGTGGGGCCTTCCTCCTTTGCTGCTCCTCTGCTCTGAATCATTCTAGATATACCTCCAGGATCAAGTACAAGTAGGAATAGGATTCCTATAGGGAGATCAGTCTTCTCAGAAGCCCTAGAAGCTCAGCCTGGCCTCAGGGCAGCTCCAGAAGGGTAGAGAAGGGGCCTGGAGGCACTCTGGGGCTGACTCAACATCTGAGATGGCTGGAGATACTCCTTGACTGCACCCAGGCTCCAGCCAGGCCTGTTCTAAAGCTGACTCAAAGCCCCTTGCTGGGAAGAAGCAGGGCTTGGGACAGGGCACACACTTCCAGGATATTTGCACCATGAAGTTACACTTTCCCCTCATGGGATGGGGCTGAGGAGACAGCAAGGCCTGTATAGTGCTGAATATGAACCCGGGAAGGCCAGGACACTACCCCAAGGCAAGGTAAATTAACGAATTATAATTAAAACTACAATAACACTGTTCATTGACTACTTATATTGTTGCATGCTGCCTTTCTTTACCTATGGGCTAGCTCTAGTATAATTCAGCAACAGGTATCTGAGGAGGTTATATCCCAGGGAATTACATACCAGACTTGCCTTCCCATGGGATCTCAGTCTGGGTCTTTGCCTCATTGCCATGGTTTGAATGTCTGCTCCAAAACTCATGTTGAGATTTAATTGCCCTTGTGATGGTTTTAAAATCTAGGACCTTTAAGAGGTGATTAGATCATGAAGGCTTTGGTCTCATTAATAGATTAATACCTTCAGAAGTGGGTTAGTCATCATGAGAAGGGTTTCCTGATGAAAGGATAAGTTCAGCCCCATCTCCTCTGTCTCATGTGCTCATTTCCACTTCTACCATGGGATGATACAGCATGAAAGACCTAACCAGATGCCAGCACTATGCTCTTGGACTTCCTAGTCTCTAGAACCATACCCAGTTTGTGGTATTCTGTTATAGTAGCAGCAAACAGACTAAGACACCTCTAAATGAGCCACATTTTCCTCCTTTCATGTAGGCTAATTGGGGTCCCAACTTCCCTGCCTCTCTTCATCATCACACACTGCTCTCCAAGGTGGGAGGATGACTTTATTCCACATCTGAAATGTTCCTATGTTGCAAGTTTCCAGAAGGTCCCTAGGCCTCAAGGAGGGCTCTTACTGCAGCAGGTGTGACAATGCCCAAGTTAAGATGGTGGGTGAGGACTGGGGCTAGTGTCTCTGCTTAGCTGAAGAGTCCTCCACTTAGCTTTTGGCTGGTCGTGGCAGATAATTGAGAAGAAGGCCAAATTGCAACTGGCAGTTGAGCACCCTTGAGAACTGCACTCCTAAAGACTTTGCAGAGCAGAGCCACCATGCCAGGCAAGGCCTGCCTACCTGCAGACATTCACTTAAGATAGAGTTGGCCTTTGTTTTATTGAAACCATAGTTATTTTATCTGTCTGTCTACCACAGCCAAACCTAATCCTAACTGATATCAGTATGTTAAGGTTTACTGTTTACACTCCAATTATTTCCAAAAATAATGAGACAATTTATAGTAAATGAAAAAGATACGATAGAATCATTCAAACAAGCATAAATGAATAAGAGGCACAAAATAAAAATAGGGTGACAGTTATTCCAGAAAATGTGAATTAGGGGTCATTATTATAACTGTGTGCAATATTTCACATCTCACTTCCTAGCAGCAAAGTGAAATAAGGAACACCTGATGACTTACATATTCCTTATTATCCGTGTGGGTGGTGAAGGAACAAGATTCTAGTTCTGGGGCCAGCACTGGCATCTTACAAAGCAAATCTGTTGTTATCAATAGCATCACCCCACAGCAAGGATGTGAGTTAGAAACCTGCACTGGATGGCATGCTGTGTGTTCCCCACTTGCCCGACCTGACCACTCTCCACTCTTCTCTCAACAGTGTCCTGGAAGCACTGTGCCCATCATTTCTTTTCCCCTCTGACTTCCAGTTGGTTTGGTCAATGGGGAGCCCTGGCAGGACATCAGAAGGCGGGAGGGAAGACTGGTCATTAATGCTCCTGTGATGCCATGCTCGCCAGTGGCTGCACTCCTGACACAGCTTTTTTCAGGCTCTCCCATTGCTGTAGTCTCCCAATGGGCTCCAAGAGCAACTCTTAACTCTCTCCCCATCAGAACTAAGGGTAGCAGCTTCCCCTTGTTGCCAGTTTCTAAGTTCTTCACTACTCATGTTTGTTCCCTTTAATCCCATCCCTTCCATAGTAAATTATCCCTTCATTTATTTCACGGACAGTGAGTCATTGGTTTCCTGCTAGGACCCTGAAGATACAGAAGGTGTCTCCATTAGAAATGAATCTGGCTTCCATAACAGCAAGCCTTACAAACAGTGGCTTAAGCAAATAGGTATTTTTATCCACATTATGAGAAGTCTAGGGGTGGCAGTTCCAGGATGGTGCAAAAGCTCCATGATGCTGTCATAAAGCCAGGCTCTCCCTTTCCACTCTCCTTTCCTTAACCTGTAGGCGTCTGTCTTTCTGCCTTCATCTCATGGCCACAAGATGCTGCCCAGCTCTAGACATTTCACCTATCTCCAAAATAGGAAGAAGGGCAAAAGGGCCATGCCAACCATATCTCCTCTGCCCAGTCTTCTCCAGACTTCCATTTGGGTCATGGCTGGATCACAGGGCTACTCCTAGATGCAAGGGAGGCCGAGAAATCGGGGAACAGATTTGTCATGACTGAGTTGGGCAAATCATGACTCATTACTTGGGGCACTCATGGCACATTGCCATCCCAATCAATCACCCTGTTAACAAAGGAGAGCAGGGAGAATTGGTTTTGGGCAGGCCATGAATACTAACAGTTGCAGTGAAGCTTCCTAAGGCCGGGGAGGCAGCCTGTGTACAATGTGACAGTGAACAGAAACTGAGACAAGCTGGTGGAGAGCAGTGTCTGTATCCAGAGATAGGTTTTAGGGATACACTGTCCCTGAAACTACCTCATGCCCAGTTCCCCACCTCAGTGAGAATTATCGAGACCACATGGTGTAGAGACAAACCCTAGACACAGTCAGAAGACTCCTCTGCAAATCTTCCACAGCCGCCTCAGCATTTCTCTCTCCCTCCTCCATGTGCCCCGGCTTCATATGATGCTCCTGCTAAATCTCTGACCCACTGTATTGCAATTATCTTTCCACACAAGGCTGTCCTCACCCACTAGACCGCGGACTACTTGGGGACAGAGATTCTGTCTTGTTTGTATTTGTGATCCCTTGCCCAGTTAGTGCCTGACATAAAATAACAATAACAATAACAAATGCTCAATAAGGACAAGGGGCGGTGGCTTATGCCTGTAATCCCAGCACTTTGGGAGGCTGATGCAGGAGAATTGCTTGAGGCCAGGCAGTCAAGACCACCCTGCGCAACATAGCAAGACCCTGTCTCTACAGAAAAAAAAAAAAAAAAAAGCCTGGCATAGTAGTGTGCATCTGTGGCCCGAGCTACTCAGGACGCTGAGGTAGGAGGATCACCTGAGTTTGGGAGGTAGAGGTTGCAGTGAGCCATGATTATGCCACTGTACTCTAGCCTGGGCAACAGAGCAAGACCCTGTCTCCAACAACACAAAACAAAAACAAAAAGACCCACAAATGCTCAATAAGGATTTGTTGACTGAGCAACTGATTGACTAAATAAAGGAATGGTAGTTGGGTTGTGCTGCCTATCCTAATACACTGGGTGACCTCAGGCAAATAAGTTTTCTGAATCTGGGTACTTCATCTGTCAATTGGGAGAGGTGCACTAGAACATCTCCAGGACCCCTTCTCACTCTGACATTTGGTGATTTTTAACTCCCATAGAACCATAGAACTCCCACCTCTGGAGTTATTTATTTGGTTTGAGGTGTTAGCTATCCAGATATTCTCTGTTAAAATGTACATAAACCATATGAGGAAGTTATCCAAATAAGAACTCCATCAGCATCACTGTGGAAAAATCTCTGGCGTTATGATTAGCAGGTCTTAGAGTGAAGTGTCTCGAGAGAGTGAAGCGCAGAGAGATAAGCTTTGATGTGGACAGGAAAGTCTGAAGTGAGATATACTGTCCAGTCACTTTGGGACTCGTTGAGATTCTGCAAGAGGAGACAGGGAGCCTGGGTAACTGGCATGTAGGTGACATAAGGACAGTGGGGAGTTACGGAGGCACAGAAAGGTGCCAAAGAAAGTGCCATTCGTTTGTTCATGCCTGTCTAGCAGAATAGCTGAACATGAATGAGCCAGGCTGTGTGTTGCAGAGGGGCACTGGGACAGGGATGGAGCAAAAAATGATGCTTTGATCCAATCAGGGTGGCCAGAGGACCTGATGGGAGACTCCTCTGGGCAGGTTGTCAGGGTGTGGTCTGCGGCCATCTGTCTTCCACTGCGATACCCCATGGGACAGACCTTTCCCTGCATGGCTGAAACAGAATGAAAGAGGGAAGAGCCTATCACTTTGTCATGCAGTGTGTACCTTCGTTCAGCCTGCACCACGGCATGCACAGGGAGAAAGTCACACACAAGGCGAGTGGCATTCTTCCCAAGGTGCGTACTTTTGCCTTTTTGTATAACCTGTCATGCGCTCTCCCCCTCATACATATTTTTGCCATGAATATAATGGTATTAATTTATTATTAATCATCTTCATGAGTAATTTACTTTTTTTAAAACCTCAGGTACATTGGATTAACCATAGTCTTTGGTCTATAACACTCTCTTTTTACTGATCCAGGCCTGGCCCATCTTTGTGCTTCTTTTTGTTTAATTATGTATTTATTTCAAAATAATATAAGAAACACTCACAAACTACCACCCGGGGCTAGAACTAAAATATGAAGCAGACCCACATGTACCTATATGCTCCTCATCCATTCTATCCCTCTGTCTGTTGTCCTGCTACCCCACATAGATTATTATTATTTTATTTATTCATTTATTTTGAGACAGGGCCTTACTCTGTTGCCCAGGCTGGAGTGCAGTGGCCTGATCTCAGCTCACTGCAGCCTCGACCTCCCAGGTTCCAGTGGTCCTCCCACCTGAGTCTCCTGAGCAGCTGGGAGTACAGGTGCACGCCATTATCTCCAGCTACTTTTTTAGTTTTTGTAGAGATGGGGTTTCGCCATATTGCCCAGGCTGGTCTTGAACTCCTGGGCTCAAGCAATTCACCTGCCTCAACTTCCCAAAGTGCTGGTATGAGCCAACGCACCCAGCCAAGATTTTTTTTTTTTTTTTTGAGGCAGAGTCTTGCTCTGTTGCCCAGGTAGGAGTGCACTGGCCTGATTTCGGCACACTGCAACCTCTGTTGCAACCTCCTCCTCTTGGCTGGGTTCAAGTGATTCTCCTGCCTCAGCCTCCCAAGTAACTGGGACTATAGGCGCGTGCCATCACACCCAGCTAATTGTTGTCGTTGTGTATGTGTGTGTGTGTGTGTGTTTTGTTTTTTTTTTAGAGGGAGTCTTGCCCTTGTTGCCCAGGCTGTAGTGCAATGGTGTGATCTGGGTTCACTGCAACCTCCACCTCCCGGATTCAAGTGATTCTCCTGCCTCAGCCTTCCTAGTAGCTGGGATTACAGGCATGCCCCACCATGCCCGACTAATTTTGTATTTTTTGTAGAGATGGGTTTTCTCCATGTTGGTCAGGCTGGTCTCGAACTCCGGACCTCAGGTGATCCACCCGCCTCAGCCTCCCAAAGTGCTGGGATTACAGGCGTGAGCCACTGCGCCCGGCCAACTTTTTAAAATAGAGACAGGGTTTCGCCATGTTGCCCAGGCTGGTCTTGAACTCCTGAGCTCAAGTGATCCACCTGCCTCGGCATCCCAAAGTGCCGGGATTACAGGTGTGAGCCACTGAGCCTGGCCATCAGCCTAGATTATTAAAAAATTTTGATCTCTTAAACTGTGTGAGCTATGAAACCGTGAGCCGGTGTGAGGCTTATAAAGAATCACACCTACTACCGCAGTTTAGTCATCAGGACCTGAGCCAGTGCTTCTAAGTCCTAACTGGCTGAATTTGCTTATGCCTAGAGGGACCAAAACGTCAGTCAATGACACATGTTCACAGCCTTGTGGCTGGAGTCCCCAGCTTGCAGTGAAGTAAGATTGTCCACAAATATATTTCACATTGTTTTGAAATTTCACCTAAGCTAGGGTGTCTCAGCTTCGGCATTACTGACACATTGGGCTGGGTAATTCTTTGTTGTGAGGGGCTGCCCTGACCCTTGTAGAATGCTTAACAGAATACCTAGCCTCTACCCAGTAGATGCCGGTAGCACTCCCAGTTCAACAAATTCTGCAGATAAAGTTTCCCCAAAATACAATGCCCCTCCGTAAAAGAAAATACAAGGCTGGGCACGGTGGCTCAAGCCTGTAATCCCAGCACTTTGGGAGGCCGAGACGGGCGGATCATGAGGTCAGCAGATCGAGACCATCCTGGCTAACACGGTGAAACCCCGTCTCTACTAAAAGTACAAAAAACTAGCCAGGCGAGGTGGCGGGCGCCTGTAGTCCCAGCTACTCGGGAGGCTGAGGCCGGAGAATGGCGTGAACCCGGGAGGCGGAGCTTGCAGTGAACTGAGATCCGGCCACTGCACTCCAGCCTGGGCGACAAAGTGAGACTCCGTCTCAAAAAAAAAAAAAAAAAAAAAAAAAAAAAAAAAATACAAGTACAGTCTGTATTGTAGGGCCTAGCTACATAACCCGTGGTCCTCAAACTAGCAGCCTGAAGGATGCCTGGAAGCTCGTTAGAGATACAGAATCTCAGGCCCCACTCAGATCTAGGAATCAGGATCGCATTTCAACAAGATCCCGGGTGATTCGTCTACACAATGAAGTTTGAGAATCACATTCGTAGAGATTATACAAACTGCACATCTGTGTGTGAATAAAGTGGGCCCAGCTGTGTTTCTCAAGGGTGGGAGAGGGATTACTGCCATTTTGGGTGGGACAATGTGTTGTTGTGTGGGATTGTCCCATGCTTTGCAGGACAGAGTATCCCATCCCCATTAAATGCTCACAATGCTCCCCAGTGCCCAAGACAACTAGACATTCCCTCTAACACTCTTGGTGGAGTACAGCTGCCTTGGGGTGTGAACCCCAGAAGAGGAGAGTCCCTCCACTCTTAAGACCTTGGATGAATGCAATTTGCCTGACAATAGGACTGCCTGTCCACAGATGGGTCTGGGAGGAAAGGAAAGATGCAGAAGTTAAAACATCACAGTGCTCTTCATCACGGCTTCAAGGGGTTAGGGGCTTGCTAGGAAGTGCCAGGTGATAAGCACTGACCAAAGGGGAGCCAGGGCCATAAGCCTGGCATATCCCAGGCAATGTCCGAGCTAGGAGCATTGAGGAGTGGAACAGAGGAGATACAGGAGCCCTCTGGGAGAAGCAGGAATTACAAAGTGCTGCCCAACCAGTCAGACCAGCTGGGCCGGTTTCCCCTGAGTCCTGGCAGCCCCAAGGGCTAGTTAGAATAAAGCAAATGATTGAAAACAGTTTGGCATCCCAGAGCTGTGTCTGGGGTGAGGAAGGAAATGCATACAGGTGGGTGAGGTGCCCATTCTGTGCCTCACTCCCTTCTCACCTGCAGGCCCTTCCCAGAAGTGGGAGGAATAGGTGGCTCCACAGCTGGGAAACTTGAGAGCTTAGGGGGAAAAGCCCCTGCTTTGAGAATGCAGCTGGACTCAAAACTGAAGGGGCTGGGTTTGCTCCCCGCTTGCCGCTTGTCAGGCACAGTGAGCCAGGGTCTCCTTTCAGGTCCTCACAACTCTCCTAGGCTCCTACCATTGCAACCACCTGCACTTCCCCAGATGCCGAATGCACTCTCACTCTCCTGCCTCCCAGTTCCTCCTGTGCTGTTCTCTCCACCTGGAAAGCCCCTTCTCTCCTTTTAGTAACTCCCACTCATTTTTAAGACCCCTCTTGGCAGCACTCCCAACCTCCCTTTCTCTCGTTCTCTCAGCCCCCATGCTTGGGTGTGGGTGGGGCTCCATCCTCTTTCAAGTTCCGCTAACTCCAGGCTCCTGCTGGGGCTACAGCTCATAAGCTGTTATATCATAGATTGTTTTGTTTTTCTTGAGTATAGGACTGGTGCTTTTTTCATATATATATATATATCCCTGGTGCCTGGCACAGCACCCAACACAAAATATTCAAGAAATGTTTGTCAAATGAATGGGGGACATCCTAGAGTGCTTGGTCTAACGAGGTCATGCGCTAGCTATTCTCTTTAGTTCATTACTGTCAATCAGTCAGTTAACCAGTATTGATTGAGCGCCTGCCTCGGGCCAGGACTTAGGGATGAAGAGTTAGAACCCACATTCTCATAGCTTTTATACACCAGTGAAGAAAACAAGGCCAACTGGAGCCTTTGCTAGAAACAGGTCAACGGGTCCAATATCTTTGTTTCCCACTGAGGAGGAAGGTGCAGCCTGTGGCTAGAGGGATGGGCCTTTCTCATGCTTGTCTGTGTAGTGGGGTCTTCCTCATGTCAGCTGCCATAGGTCACTCATATTCATTGTTGGGAGTCTGTTCCAGGCACACATCCCACAGCTGGCAGCAGTCAGCCTCTGAAATGCCACATCTTCCTCACTGACAAGGGAACCAGAGCTAGCAAAAAAAAAAAAAAGCCTTTTCTCTTGGAATGCCCACTGCCTTCTATAGCTGCATTAGGCCGTTTCTGCATTGCTCTCAAGAAATACCTGAGGCTGGGTAATATATAAAGAAAAGAGGCTTAATTGGCTAGAGATTCTGCAGGCTGCACAGGAAGCATGGCACCAGCATCTGCTTGACTTCTGGTGAGGCTGCAAGGAGTTCAAGGAGCTTTTACTCCTGGTGGAAGATGAAGAAGGAGCAAGAGAGAGAAGGGGGAGTGCCACATACTTTTAACGACCAGATCTCAGGTGAACTCAGAATGAGAACTCACCTATCACCAAGGGGATGGTGCTAAGACATTCATAAGAGATCTGTCCCACGATCCAAACACCTTCCACCAGGCGCCATCTCCAACAATGGAGAGAGAAGCCCCTTCTTTCTGTATGAGATTTGGAGAGGACAAACATCCAAACCATATCAATAGCTCCTTACAAAGGGGTTGGATGGAAAACTAGAAATAGGCTCAGATAGATCCAGAGAGGTTTGCAGCCCTCCACGCCATCTTTGGCTGTTAGGAGATGACGTTTCTAACTCTGCTTGTCCGGATTCTGTTCTCCCTGCTTTAGCTTGGGAGCCCATGTTGGAAGAAAGGCACTGAAATGCCTTAGAGCAACAAGTGTCGAAGACCTACATGGACAGGGGAAGCTTGCCTTTCTGTCTGGGCTCAAGAGGCTGGGGTTGGCTGGGCACGATGGCTCACACCTGTAACCCCTGCACTTTGGGAGGCCGAGGCAGGCGGATCACCTGAGGTCAGGAGTTCAAGACCAGCCCGGCCAACATGGTAAAACCCACTCTCTACTAAAAATACAAAAATTAGCCAGGTGCCTGTAGTCCCAGCTACATGGGAGGCCGAGGCAGGAAGATCTCTTGAACCTGGGAGGTGGAGGTTGTAGTGAGCAGAAATTGCACCACTGCACTTCAGCCTGGGTGGGACAGTGAGACTCCATCTCACAAAAGAGTCTGGGATCCTCATCTTTGGTATGTTCAGTCATCCCAGAGGTGAGCCTGAAATTCTGAAACGTAAAGAGTTCCTCCAAAGTTACTCTGGGGGGTCCCAAATTCAAGTTTCCCACTGGCCCTCAGTCTCCTAAGGCTGTTTTAAGAAAGGGAGAATATTGGCCAATTCTGGTTGGGACCCACACCTCCAGGTAAAACTTTAAAAGGACAGCCTTTAGAGAAGAAGGCAAAGATGGGAAAGAGGCAAAACAGCTGTCACCTCTCTTTAACAATCTTCTCTTCTCCACCTAGCTGTAGCCAGCTTCGTTCCCACATTCAGCCAGACTAAGTTGTTTCCAATCATTTGGCCCCTCCCAGCCTGGGGGCCTCTGACCTCTGGCCTTTCTTTGGAAAAGCAATGCAGAGCCCAGATCTGCAGGAGTAGCTCCCAGCTGGGCCCCCTAGCAGGGAAGAAGCAAACTTTCCACAGTTTGCACCAAGCCCCAGGAGGCAATGTCAGAGAGGAAGTGAGGAAGCCTGCCTGGCAGAAAAGCAATGGAGGCTCGGACATATCCACCCACAGACACTCCATTCTCCTGCCAGTGTCCCCACAGTGGATTGGCTCTGCCAGGAGCCATCCCTACCCCCATTCAGCTATCTTAGAACTGTCACCTCCTCAAATAAGGACAGAGCATTATGTACACCATTTCCTCAGGCCTCAGAGCTATGGCGTCACATGCACTAGTCAGGAGAATCCCACTGGCTCTTCCATAGGCCCCCAGGGCCGCTGCACACAGGGCTTTGTGTGCAAAGTGGCCCCTCTGGGCACTTTTGAAGGTGTCTTCTCTGAGTAGACAAAGCAGAAAAATGTCCCCATTTGCCTGACAGGCACTCTTGGATGCAGCAATATTGATGCAACTGTATGTGTGACCCTGAATGAGTCCCTCCTTTTGAAGCCTTCCCCAGGGGGTCTGGATGTTTTCAGAGCGTCTGCCACGTTCTTCCTGTCCTGCTCAAGCTCTCTCTGGTTGATGGCCTCTGTCTCCAAGGCTACTGGAGGACGACTTGCTTCTGCTGGTGTCTTCTGTGGGGTGCTGACGTCCTGGCTCCAGGGAGGGCCTCCCTATGCTCTCAGAATGGCCAAGTGAGACTGTGCCCTCGGCACCTGGGCACGAAGGCAGTGCTGTTGGAGGCTGGCATCACACAGAACTAGCTTTTGTTTTTCTTTTTTTGAGACAGTCTCACTCTGTTGCCCAGGCTGGAGTGCAGTGGCATGATCTCAGCTCACTGCAACCTCCGCCTCCCAGGTTCAAGCGATTCTCCTGCCTCAGCCTCTGGAGTAGCTGGGACTACAGGCACCACCACACCCAGCTAATTTTTGTATTTTTAGTAGAGACAGGGTTTCGCCATGTTGGCCAGGCTAGTCTTGAACTCTTGACCTTAAGTGATCCGCCCGCCTCAGCCTCCCAAAGTACATAGAACCAGCTCTTATGGCCACTGCCTCAGGCCCTCACTCCACAACACCGTAAGTCCTTGGGGCCAGGCCAAGAAAGGGTCACGATCCAAGGTGGATATCCTGTGCCCCCCGTCACTCCAGTTCCCCCCAAGCCCACAGACAAACCCTGCTGCTTTCAGCATTCCTCTTCCTCAAAGGCAAACCTTGCTTGCTGGGAGCTCCGCCCATCAGTCCATGGGACATCCCTTATATACGGGAGTGAGTGGAAGCCCCCGCTACCTATGGTGCTGAGAGACCCTGAATTTGCTTCTCCCTCAGAATGTGGTGCCTAGATGGTGAAGTTTATTAAACGTCAGAACTGGTCAAATCTCTTAAATTAGAGCTGAGGTTTCTGGCACCCAGAGTTTGAAGTAAGAAGCTGGCAGCATTTAGATCCTACTCTGCTCTTCCTCCATAGGCAACTCAACTCCTCTTTGCTTCTTAGAGTTTGGATCGCCTCATGTGTAAAATGAGCACAATCATGAGTAGTTGGAAACTCTAAGATTCTCCAAGACCTTCCTGAAACAGAAAATTCCTGTCAGAATAACGCCAGGGCAAAACAGTCTCATTTTGCACTTCCTATTAGCTACATAGCTCATTTACTCCACATCTTTTCTTGTTTCTTTTCTTTCTCTCTCTCTTTTTTTTTTTTTTTTTTTGCTTTGTTTTGTTTCGTTTTTTAGATGGCGTTTCACTCTTGTCACCCAGCTGGAGTGCAATGGTGCGATCTCGGCTCACTGCAACCTCCACCTCCCAGGTTCAAGTGATTTTCCTGCCTCAGCCTCCTGAGTAGCTGGAATTACAGGCACCCACCACCATGCCCAGCTAACTTTTATTTTTTTTATTTTTTATTTTTATTTTTTTTGAGAAGGAGTCTCACTTTGTCGCCCAGGCTGGAGTGCAGTGGTGCGATCTCGGCTCACTGCAAGCTCCGCCTCCCGGGTTCACGACATTCTCCTGCCTCAGCCTCCCAGTAGCTGGGACTACAGGCGCCGCCACCTCGCCCGGCTAATTTTTTGTATTTTTAGTAGAGATGGGGTTTCACCGTGTTAGCCAGGATGGTCTCGGTCTCCTGACCTTGTGATCCGCCCGCGTCAGCCTCCCAAAGTGCTGAGATTACAGGCGTGAGCCACCGCGCCCGGCCAACTTTTATATTTTTAGTAGAGACGGGGTCTCACCATGTTGGTCAGGCTGCTCTCAAACTGCTGACCTCAGGTGATCCACCTACCTCAGCCTCCCAAAGTACTGGGATTACGGGTGCAAGTCACCGTGCCTAGCCCTTGTTTCTTAACAGCCCTGCCATATGACTGCTTCTATTCTGAGTTTGTGGTCACTTCTGACCTTTTGGTTCTTTTTTGCCAAATGCAGAACAGTTGATACCTGGTATCTCTCCATTTATTGCATGTATCAGTGTGGAAATTCTCGGTTAGGCAATTTCCAATGTTTTGAGAAGACCATGAAAAGTCGGGTACTTCTACCTAAAAGCAGAAGCATAGTCCAGAAAGGAGTTTTCATGGAACTGAAGAGAGAAACTCAGCTCCTTGGAGAGTTCCCTAGAACCCTGTTAGCAACAGCTACTGTGAGATGCAACTGGCAGCAGCCAGCAGCCCCCAGCCTTGGGCCAAGGCATCTTTTCACCTTTCATCTCCCTTCCTCCTTGCAACACAAATTGGTTTGGCTTATTGTGCCCCCTTCTCATTGGTTCTTCCACCTCAAGACACCTAATCATGGGTAAATTGAAGATGCAGCTGCTGTTCTGATGGGCAGATCTGTTAACCGCTAAGGTAAAAGAACAGCATGCTTTCCCAGATGTGGCATATTTCTAGCCCTGAACACCACCCCTCTCCTTCAATTCTGTCCCCCTTGACCCTCCTCCCACCCCAGATAGTCCCTCCTTCCTTCTGTGGTTATGCAGTAAACAAGCAGTCAGCCCAAGAGTTCCCTGGAGACCCAGAGATCTTCATCTTTGGAGTGTTTGGCCTGCTAAAGCTGAATTTTGTATTATCTATGAAGGCAAGGCAAAGTTGGGGAAATCAGGCTTCACACAATTAAGAACACAGACATATCCACAAGCCCAGGCAACAGATCATAGACTTTTGGACAACTAAATCCATCTAAAAACCACTGATGAAGGTAGGGTTGGCTTTGATGTAAAGTAAATACATAAAATTGAGGAGCTTCCTAGAACAGTCCCATAATGCTACTAGTTGCCACTGTGCCTGAAATTCCACCATTACGATTTATTCCTGGCCAGGCGTGATAACTTACTCCTATAGTCCCAGCACTTTGGGAGGCCGAGGCAGGCAGATCATTTGAGCCCGGAAGTTCAAGACGAGCCTGTGCAACATAGTGAAACCCCATCTCTACAAAAAATACAAAAATTAGCTGGGCATGGTGGCACACACCTGGAGTCCCAGCCACTCAGGAGGCTGAGGTGGGAGGATCTCTTGAGCCTGGAAGGTAGAGGCTGCAGAGCCAAGATTGCAGCACTGCACTCTAGCCCAAGTGGCAGAGTGAGACCTTGTCTTGAAAAAAAAAGAAAAAAAGAAAAGAGAAAAATAAAAAGATGTATTTCTTCATAAATTTTCTTCTCCTGGAGCCTCCTGTTAAAATACAAGGAGCCCTGGAGGGGCAATATATTGAGTAGCACGTCCCAAAATCTGTTCTGAAAGGAGTGTGGAAAGGTTTCTTTATGGTCAAGTAAGTTTAGAGATGCAAACATATTTTAATACCCCCTGTGGCAGGCGGAATAACAGCCCTCAAATATGTCTGTGTCCTAATGCACAGAACCTGTGAAGATGTTACTTTACGTGGCAAAAGGGATCCGGCAGATGTGATTAAGATTCAAGACCTTAAGATGGAAAGTTTAGCTTGGATCATCCAGGTGAGCCCAATTTCATCACACGCGCAGAGAAACGTTCCTGACTGTGCTCAGAGAAAGAGATGTGGCAATGGAAACCAGGTGAGAGAGATACTCTATTTCTAGCCTTGAAGATGGAAGAAGGCAACCATGAGTTAAGGAGTGCCAGTATATGCCTCTAGAAACTGGAAAAAACGAAACAAATTCTCCCAAAGAGCCTTCTGATAGATACCCGGCCCGGCCAATATTTTATTTAGCACAATGAGACCCACGTCAAATTTCTGACCTATCAAACTGTAAGATAATAATAAATGTGTATTGTTTTAAGCTGTTAAGTTTGTAGTGATGCGTTACAGTATCATTAGGAAACAAACACACCCCCATCCTTGGAGATTCAGGTGCACTTTGGCATATTAAGGGCTCCACGAAGCTTCTCATTTAACCCAGCACTTTAGAGACTTAATTGAACACCAAACTCTTAATCCACCGTAACATGTATTAGCATCTTAGAACATGATGTGAAAAATACTGCATCTCAGCATTAACTATTTTTAACACCTGAGTGTGATTTAGTTCCAATGTTTTCAATGTGATAAGTGAAAGAATGGGACACAGGACGATAAGTTTTGATGGCCCAGCATGGAGGTCTAAAGAGGCGAGGCCGGGGTTGGAAAACTCATGGGAGAGCGGTGAATGGATAGGTGGGCACATCCTATGAACTTTGGCTGCTACACAACTTGTGTTGTTGTGCTCAATAGTTTGTGCCAAGGCCTCCTTGCCCTTCAGGCTGACCATCTTCTCCAGGACATTTCCCCTGACCTCTCCCCAGGACTAGGTTGGAAGCCTCTCTCATATGCTTCCATGGCCTCCTGAGTTTATTTCTCTCCAGCTGAAATTGCCTGTTTTTGTCTTTCCTACTGGCCTGAAGTTTCTTTTCTTTTTTTTTGAGACGGAGTCTCACTCTGTCGCCCAGGCTGGAGTGCAGTGGCCGGATCTCAGCTCACTGGAAGCTCTGCCTCCCGGGTTCACACCATTCTCCTGCCTCAGCCTCCCGAGTAGCTGGGACTACAGGCACCCGCCACCTCGCCCAGCTAGTTTTTTGTATTGTTTTAGTAGAGACGGGGTTTCACCGTGTTAGCCAGGATGGTCTCGATCTCCTGACCTCGTGATCCGCCCGTCTCAGCCTTCCAAAGTGCTGGGATTACAGGCTTGAGCCACGGCACCCGGCCTTGGCCTGAAGTTTCTAGAGGGCAAGTTCACTGTTCTCATCTTCTGTGTCCCATCCTGGTTCAGCACATTGGGGTGAGCCTTTGTCTCACCCTCATTAGACCATACATGTGTACAAGCTTAATCCTGACTTTCTTAGAATTGGCAGGTGCAGTTAAAGCCTATCCCCACCCAGGCCCTATGTTGGCTGCCAAGCTACAGTCCAGCCTAAGAACTCATTTTCCAAATTAAACCACAGAGCACCTCCTGTCATACATTTTGGAGTTTTGTTTTGTTTTGTTTTGTTTTACCTACCTCCTTCTTTCTCCGTAGTGAAACAAGCAAGGGGTTTAGCCTGAATGAATTCTACATTGTACCACAGTTTATGGGAAATCCGACTAGATTATAGGAAAGACTGAGATCAAAAGACCAAATGCTACATTTCCAAGATCGTTTGTAGGAAATAGTCAAAACTGAGAAGCCGTAGATATGAACAGGACACCCTGTTGAAAGGAAATGAAGTGCTAGGCCAGTACTGGCATAAGGTAAGAGATAAAATGAGCCAGTGAGAGAATCCCATGCACCACATCTCACATGATCCAGGAAAGCTTCCTGGATGTGGAGGACTAGGATGTAAAGAGTAACCAAAATTTCCTATGAGGAATCACCCCTTCCCCTCTCTCAGTCCCAAGGTGAAACACATGACTTGGTTCTGAACAATCAAAGCCCTGAAATCTACTATCCCCAGTGACTGTTTGGGAGGAAGGGGTTAAGCAGGGTGACTCCTAAGTCTGAATTTGAACCTGTAAGGATAAAGTCCTGAATCTGTTGCCCAATGGAGAATGACAATAAACCAACAACAAGAGTACAGGCGAGGTGGAGAGAGGCCCAGTCCACATGACTCCTGGGTTAAGCTTTATCTGAAGTCTTTTATATATAAAAGACAGTAAACTCCCTTTTCTGAGTAGGCCGGTTTAAGTTGGATTTCTATTTCTTTGGAATCAAGAGTCCTGATGATTCAGAGGAAAGAATGACTTACATAACGTGAACAAAGACAGAAAGCTGGGAACTAAGAAACAGGGAGTAGTGGACAGTATCCTCAGCACCTGCCTCTGGGAACTGCTGCTTCTCCGACCATCCCCACAGTCATAAAGGAGAAATCCCCTGTACCTGTGCTTTCTTAAACGACCCTGTTCTCGCCTCAAGGTGGCTAGTGCCTGTAATCGCAGCTACTGGGGAGGCTCAGGTGGGAGGATCACTTGACCCCGGGAATTGGAGGCTGGAGTGAGCCATGATCAGGCTACTGCACTCCAGCCTGGGCGACAGAGCAAGAAGACCCTGTCTCTAAAACAAAACCAACCAAACAAAAAGACCCTACTCCCCGGTCACATCTGATCTATCACAGTTTCTTCCTCAGAAAATTGAAATTGCGACGAACAGTTTAATGTCAGTCAAGGCTCGTCTCCTGAAGGGGAAAAGAGGTGAAACCTTGGGAACCATAGCATGGCTGTGTTTACTGCTTGTGGACTGAGCAGAAGAGAAAGCAAGACAATATCATCACTTTATAGATGAGGAAAGCTGACGGTCAGAGAGATTATATAGCTTGCCTAAAGTTGCACATTTGGTATGATTTTACAGAACTAGAATCCAGCTTTTTTGAATTCAAGGGTGGGGCAGGAAACAGCTAGGTCCGTGGCCTAAGAACCCCGCACGGGTGAGATTTGGGGCAGACAGCAGGGGTAGTCACTCTAGAAGAGTCAGGCCAAGTGCAAGCACTCAGAGACATCTCCCAGCACTCAAAACAGCAAAGAAATTCTGGTGCTTTAAGTGTTCCTCGCTCGGCTCATAGACTCGCCTTCCAGCCACGACTCAAGACAGCACCTGCGGAGAATATGTTTCGCCTAAGCCTATTGTACTTCCGCGGCCATTGACTCCGGGAAACTACAATTCCCATTATGCACCGCGACTTCGCAGACTACACCGGCATAAACTACAAGCCCCAGAATGCCTTGGGCGAGAGGCTAGAGCACGGAGGAGCGAAGGGGCGTGGCCACGTCGACCGCGCGGGACCGTTAAATTTGAAACTTGGCGGCTA
The DNA here is from genome assembly GCF_024542745.1 of Macaca thibetana thibetana. Taxonomy (NCBI): domain Eukaryota; kingdom Metazoa; phylum Chordata; class Mammalia; order Primates; family Cercopithecidae; genus Macaca; species Macaca thibetana. The sequence goes on from NC_065584.1 coordinate 124,540,362, forward strand.
GGGGTGCGGGCTTGAGGTGGCTGATTTGTAAGGGAGTCGAGTGCGTGCCGTGGTCGTTTCTGTAGCTCCGAGGGCAGGTTGCGGAAGAAAGCCCAGGCGGCCTGCGGCCCGGAGGAAAGACCTGCAGCAGGACGAGGACCTGAGCCAGGAATGCAGGATGGCGGCGGTGAAGAAGGAAGGGGGTGCTCTGAGGTAGATACGGGAGAAGAGCTGCTGGGGGCTGGGCCTGAGAGGACCCGAAGGTGCCTGGTAGGTGATAGAAGGTTCCGCTCGGAGTAGTCGAGGGGGAGATCGGCACTGTCAGAACAGGCCCCGCCGGAGCCTCCTTCCTTTTGGAGTCAAATGCCAGAGGTGGAGGGGAAAAGGCAGTGGACTGAGGGCACGTGCGAATCCTGCCTCATCCAGCTTCAAAGCGAAGAAGGCTGCGGGACCCCAGCGGAACAAAGACTTTGGAAGTTGTAATGTGGTCTTGTTTGTAACTCAGCTCAGCCACCTGCTAGTTGTTTGACCTTGGGCAAATCGTATGTATGGAAAACGCTGATGTTAATGCTGCCTTACGTGGTTCTGGGGGAATTCAAAGTATTTGTTAAGTAACTGCTTCCAAATAAACCATCAACAAAAGGCAGGTGCTATGCCAATAGCACAGAGATCTAAAAAGCCTTTAGCCAATATCATAGACATCTAAATAATGCCAATAGCGTAGAGATCTAAAAAGCCTTTCTCTGCATGTTTGCGGCTTTTCCTTGTATTAAAAAAAAAACTATATTGCAGTTCTAGGTTGGAAATGTGTATGTGTGTTCACCATGGTGCCCACAATACCTAGATAAGTGCTATGTCATGGGCTCTTTCATTCATGTAACGAGTATTTTTTTGGCTAAGCTCTGAATGCAGCAAATATACAGACACCCAAATCTCAACCCTTATGAAGCTTAAATTCTGGGTTGGATGAAGGTGGGGGAGTCAGACAATAAGGAAACTGTTAGGTGGAGATGGTGGTCAGTATTTAAAAAAATAAAGCAAGTGTGGGTAGGGAATATTGGGAGTGGAGACTGGTGCAATTTTAGCTTGAACACTGGAGCCTCACTGAGATGTCATTTTGGTCAAGATGTGAAGGAATCTCAAAAGCTAGCGGTTCTATATCTGAGGGAAGTACAAAGGCTGAGGGTGAGAGCTGGGGAAGGAAGTTGCATCTGGCATGTCCAAGGCCATTGTCACTGGAGCAGAGTTAACTAGAAGAGTAAAAGGATATTACATAAAAATGGTGAAGATGCAGACATTGTAAGGACTTAGCTTTTACTCTAGTTGTAATCAAAAGTCACTGGAAGGTTTTGAGCAAAGGAAGGACATAATCTGACTTGGGTTTAAGTGGGGTCACTTTGGCTGTAGTGTTGAATACACTAAAGGCAGCAAAGGATGGAAGCAAGGGACACTAGTTAAGAGGTTGTTGAAATAATTCAGCCTGAAATAATTCAGCTCAAAAGTGAGTTGAGCCAGGTGGAAAACAGTGGAGATGATGAGAAGTGGCTGATTTCTGTATATATTTTGAGGGTAGAACCAGTAGGATTTGCTGACTGACTGAGGGGTATGAGAAGGGCATCAAAGTTGGCACTAAGATTTTTGGCTTGGGCAACTGAAGAATGGGATTGCCATTTATTTGAGAAAAAGGAAGACTGGGAGGAGCAGGTCTGGGAGGAAGTGGGGGCAGTCTTAGCTCAATTTGGGATATTTAACTGAGATAATGTAATCACTATTTTTAAGAGCAAGAGAAGAAAGTTCAGATGAATTCAACAAACATTCAGGGCATAATAGTGTTATATTTTGTATTAGATCGTGGGCATACAAAAATAAATGGCATAGCCTTTACCTTTACAGGGTTCACACAATATAGAGCAGGTCCTGGTATAATGTCGTTTTGTTATTATGTTGATGAGAAAAAAAAAAATTCATTGCGGGGCTGCTGTGTATGTGAAGTTTGCATGTTTTCCACATGTCTGCATCGGTTTCCTTAGGTACTCCAGTTTCCTTCTACATCCCAAAGATGTACCTGTTAATAGGCGTGTCTAAATGATCCCAGTCTGAATGAGTGTGAATGTGAGTGCTCCCTGTGATGGAATGGTATCCTGTCTAGGGTTGGTTCCTCACTGAGTTGCTGAGATGGGCTCTGGCCACCCTCGACCCTGAACTAGAATAAGTGAGTTGGAAAATGAATGAAGGAATGAATACAAATTATTGTAAAATAAAAATCTGTAAAGGCTGGGCGCAGTGGCTCACACCTATAATCCCAGCACTTCAGGAGGCTGAGGCAACAGGATTGCTTGAGCTCAGCAGTTCAAGACCAGCCTGGGCAACATAGTAAGACGTGTCTCTATTTAAAAAGTTTATAGAAAGTGTGTATGATAATCATACAAATGCATGACAATAAACAATGCCTTATGAAAGTGCCCAGCATGCCCGCTATAATGTTACTGTTTGTTTTTGAACTTTGTGGTGGTAGGAGGTACTTCTTGAAATTTTCACTCTCAAATGTTTATTCCTTGAGTTAACCCACCAACACTATGACTGCAGTCACTCACGGATTCACGAAAAATTGGGTAAATGATTATTTTTTGTTTTCATTAATTGTTCTTAAGTGTATGGATAGCTCACATTTATTTCAATGTTTAATATTAAAAGTGTTTCGAGTCTTTATTTAGAAGTTTGGTGATGTTTTTGTGACCAGAAATATGCCATAGGAACATAACTCTTGTTTATGTCGATCAGCCTGTGGTAAAATTGGTTTTGTTACATATCATTTTGATTAAAGTCATAGTTTCCAAGAAGCTGTCTCCAATGTTAAGTGAGAACTTATTGTAGTTAAAAAGATGTAACTGATTACAACTCGAATTATTCATCACAGTTAACTTTAAGTTTTCAGCGCTCATCTAGACTGAAGTCCCATATAACTTTCACTCTATTTCAAAGATTAGTTCCAATGTGTCTCTCTTTTTAAGTCCAGAGATGATGTCTCTTGGAAGTAGTCTTCTATCTAACAATTGCAAACCTCTGAAGTGCAGAATGCATAATGGCAATTACCTCCAAAACGTTTTGGGGATTCTCTCAGTAGGCTTGATAGAATTGGGTGTGGGGATACAGGGTATTGTGACTAGTAAACTGTGTGTGTTTGCTTCTGCTTTTGGCTACCTATATGTACAGACTTCAGTTTTGAGTCATCATTGAAACATGGGACATTAGTCACACCCACACGTTGCTAATTTTAATTTTTTCTTTTTGAGACAGGGTCTTGCTCTGTTGCCCAGGCTGCAGTGCAGTGGTGTGATCATGGCTCACTGCAGCTTCGGCCTCCTGAACCCAAGCAATGCTCCCACCTCAGTCTTCTAAGTAGCCATGACCACAGGCATGTACCATCACGCCTGGCTAATTTTTCACTTTTTGTAGAGATGGGGGTCTTCCTGTGTTGCCCAGGGAGGTCTTGAACTCCTGGGCTCAAGCACTCCTCCTGCCTCAGCCTCCCAAAGCGATAGGATTATAAGCATGAGCTACCATGTCCGGCACTAATTTTAAATTAAACTAGATGATGCATTCAGTGGTAGGCATAGAATTACTTATTGCCTTTTTGTCTACTTTGCCAAATTTATAACACTTTTGTTCTCTTCTTTTCTTTCTGCATTAAGCCCTATTCATTTTTCTTTTCTTTAAAGAAAGAGGTGGGGTCTCGCTATGTTGCCCAGGCTGGTATCAAACTCCTGGCTCAAGAAATCCTCCCACTTTGGCCTCACAAAGTGGTGGGATTACAGGTGTGAGCCACCACACATGGCAATGCCCTATTCTTATAGTGCTGTCTACAGTATCCTTGCCAAGTTGTCTTCCATTGGGCAATACTGTAGCCATAAACTTGAAAAACAGCTAACAAAGAAGCTTAGGCGTATAATAATAATAATAATAATACTGTGTCAGTCCACTATATTCAACCCAAGACCGTGAATAATCACCTATCGGAAGACATTTACAATAATCTAGTGCTATAATAGTCAATGTTGGTATGAGATTTACATTTGTTTCCTTCTTCACAGTGAAGCCATGTCCCTGGAGGGAGATGAATGGGAACTGAGTAAAGAAAATGTACAACCTTTAAGGCAAGGGCGGATCATGTCCACACTTCAGGGAGCATTGGCACAAGAATCTGCCTGTAACAATACTCTTCAGCAGCAGAAACGGTGTGTAGAATGGCTGAGTCTCAACCTGTCATCATTCATCCCAAATGTTGTAGATAACGTGGGTGTGGATCCGTGAGGGATGGCATAATGAGTACTCTTCAAAAATTGGTAGTATGAAAATCTGTTCTCTATCTGCCTTCATATCACATGACAGCCATCTGAAGATATCCTCAAGTATAATTAAGAACAAAGGCTATAGGATTTCATTTCATTGTGGTGCAGCCAAACTCTTTTTATCAATAGAAATGCAATTTATACAGGGGACAGTGATAAACATAGTAAAGCAAGTATTACATTGCAATGCTTCCCAAAAGTATTATGTTAGGAAGTTATTTTTGAGAGTATGACAAAAAAAATAGTGGTCTCCAAAGACATGTAAACCTCAGAACAATTGAATTTATACTAGAAAGTTCTCAATAATGATTTAACAAACTCTGGATAAATAAAAGCTGAAAAATACTCTTACGTTATTCAAATGGACCTGTGGATCTTGTTCTCCTTTAATACATGTTTTGATAAATATGCTTTTTTAAAAAAAAAGGGAAATCAAAATATCAGTTTCTACCTTCAATCTCTGACAAAAAGAAATACTGCCATTACAGGCAAATTATCATAATTTGGGATTATAATGTAATGACTATTCTTATTAATCTCTTTGGATTTTCTTTTTTTTTTTTAAATATGACAGGGTCTCCCTCTATCACCCAGGTTGGAGTACAGTGGCCTGATCTCAGCTCACTGCAACCTCTGCCTCCCAGGTTCAAGTGATTCTCCCACCTCAGCCTCCCAAATAGCTGGGATTACAGGCATGCACCACCACGCCCGGGTAATTTTTGTATTTTTAGTAGAGATGGAGCCTTGCCATGTTGGCTGTGCTGGTCTTGAACTCCTGAGCTCAAGCAATCCACCCACCTTGGCATCCCAAAGTGCTAGGATTACAGGCGTGAGCCACCACACCCAGCCTCATTCATCATATTTTTTCATGTTACATGCATCAGTAGATTACTGTTTTTATTGCTGAATAGGATTTCATTTATTTATTCACCAGTTGATGAATATTTAGATTCTTCCAGTTTTGTGCTTTATGAATAATGTTGCTATGGACATTCTTGTACAAGGCTTTTTGTAGACATAATTTTCTGTTTGTTTTTTTTTGTTTTTTTTTCAGAGATGGCGTCTCAAACTGTTGCCCAGGCTGGAGTGCAGTGGCATAATCTTGGCTCACTGGAAGCTCCACCTCCTGGGTTCATGCCAGTCTCCTGCCTCAGCCTCCCTGGTAGCTAGGACTACAGGTGCCTGCTACCATGCCCGGCTAATTTATTCTATTTTTTAGTAGAAACGGGATTTCACCGTGTTAGCCAGGGTGGTCTCCATCTCCTGACCTTGTGATCCGCCTGCCTCAGCCTCCCAAAAGTGCTGGGATTACAAGCGTGAGCCACCGCGCCTGGCAGTAGACATAATTTTCATTTCCCTTGGAATGGAATTGTTGAACCATAGAATAGATGTAAGTTTAACTGTTGAAGAAACTGGTTTACCAAAGTGGTTGTAAGATTTTACATTCCTACCAGCAACTCATGAGAGTTCATTTGTGCCAAATCCACTCCAGTATTTGGCGTTGTCAATCTTTTTCATTTTAGCCATTCTAGTTTTGTGGAGTTGTGTCTCATTACTTTGCATTTCCCTGGTGACTAATAATGGTGAACGTTTTTTCACATGCTTTTTGGCCTTTTGTATATCTTCTTTTGTGGTGTATCTGTTTAGATATTTTGCCCAGTTTTCAAATTGTGTTGCAGGGGTTCTTTATTTACTTTTCTCAGGAGCATAGATTCAAGTTTTCCCTGATACAAGTTTCAGGAACATAGTTCAAGATTCCCTGAATCTATGCTCCCCAGTAGGGGTTCTTTAGTCTCTGTAGTCTCCGTATTAGTCTTTTATCAAATATGTGTTGCAAATATTTTTTTCCCTCACCCATGGCTGTTTATTTTCTGGGTTTTTTTTTTAACTGCTAAGTTTTAAATTTTGATGAAGTTCAATTAATTAGTGTTTTTCTTTTATGGTTAGTACTTTTTGTGTCCTCTTCAGGAGACTTTTGCCTACCCCAAAGTCACAAAAATACTCTCTTATGTTCTCTTTTACTAGTTTCATTATTTCAGCTTTTTTTTGAGATGATGTTTTGCTCTTGTTGCCCAGGCTGGAGCATAATGGCATGCTCTCAGCTCACTGCAACCTCCGCCTCCCGGGTTCAAGCGATTCTCCTGCCTCAGCCTCCCAAGTAGCTGGGATTACAGGCGCACACCACCATGCCTGGCTAATTTTTTGTATTTTTAGTAGAGACAGGGTTTCACCATGGCCAGGCTGGTCTGGAACTTCTGACCTCAGGTGATCCACTGGCCTCGGCCTCCCAGAGTGCTAGGATTACAGGCGTGAGTCACTGCGCCCGGCCAAGCATTGTTTTAGCTTTTACGTTTAGGTGTATGATTTATCTTAATCTTAAATTTATCCTTATATATGGTGTGGGGTTGGAGTAAAAAAGTTTTTTTCCCCCCATATGGGTTATCTTTCTAGTTGTTCTGCCGCCATTTGTTAGATTTTTTTTCCTTTCCTCATTGAATTGCATTGGGGCCCTTTTCAAAAATCATTTGACCACATATGTGTGAGTTATTTCTGGACTCTATATGCTGTTCTATTGATCAAATTGTTTATCCTTTCACCAATAATACACTGTCTTGATTAGTTTTACATAGCAAGTCCAGCAGAGTGAGTTCTACAGCTTTTGTTGTTTTTCAGAATTGCTTTAGTTATTCTTGGTCCTTTGCCTTTGCAAACAACTTTTGAAATCATCTTGGCAATTTCTAGAAAAGAGCATACTGAAAAGGAGAAAAAAAAGGCTGGGCGTGGTGGCTCACGCCTGTAATCCCAGCACTTTAGGAGGCCGAGGCGGGCGGATCACCTGAGGTGAGGAGTTTGAGACCAGCCTGACCAACATGGAGAAACCCTATCTCTACTAGAAATACAAAATTAGCCGGGCATGGTGGCACATGCCTGTAATCCCAGCTACTTGGGAGGCTGAGACAGGAGAATCGCTTGAACCCAGGAGGCAGAGGTTGTGGTGAGCTGAGATCGCGCCGTTGCACTCCAGCCTGGGCAACAAGAGTGAAATTCTGTCTCAAAAAAAAAAAAAAAGAGAAAAAAGAAAAGAACCTACTGGGATTTTGATTACGTTGGTTTGAATCTACAGATCAATTGATAAGATTGCTGATTTTTATCAGTAACATCTTAGATTTTATTTTTTCACCATTTCTGCAGATAATCTCATTATTTCACACTTTAATTGCCATATTAGCCTCATAATTGTGGTCCCTTCTTCTTATGCCTGGCTATCCTTATAAAGTTCTTGATTAATCTTTTTGAAATCTTATATTTAAGATGCCCTCCAATAGTGGCTGGAGTAGATGGAATCCAAAGTCTTTAAATTTACATTTAAAGCATATGCTTCTTACTTCTCCAGGGGTCTCCGTTTGTTCTCGGTACTGACTTTATGTTATAGCTTAGGGTCCACTCACCTTCCTTTGGATGAACTCTTCCACCTTCGTAATTTTATTCAATATTAGTTTCCCTCTGTCTTGAAAAAACTGTTTTTCTTTCAAATTCCGTGGTTCCTTCAGAGTCTCACCTTCTGAGGCTACTTCTGTGATACCTCCTTTTGACTTCTTAAAGCCTTTACTATCCATTCTTGGCAACTATAATTTCGTATACCGCTTTGTATTACTAGTTCATTTTTCATTTGTGTACTTTGTTTTTCTTATTAGAGTATAGATTCCCATGTGACAGGAACTAATTTATTATTTTTAGATCAAACATAACTTCTTATCCAATTTTTATTAATCATTTATCCAAATTATGGCTTATTACCTAATTCTTCCCCTCTATTCTAACTGGTCAGTCTTAACTTGGTCTTAGCCCTCCCTGCCTTTGCCAGCATTTTATAGTCATATGTTACCCTTTCTTTGAGGTATTCTCCAAATTATCTATGGTATTATTCTTCTCTGACTAATGTTACCCATGGAATTTTTTTTTTGAACTTTAAAATTCTTATTTATATATTTGTTCATGTGTGTAAACCCTTTACATTTAAGACTGGTCAACCTAATAAAAAAGTACTATTATTATCCCCTTTTACAAATAAAGAAACTGAAAACAGAGTTTTAAGTAGCTTGTCCATGTTACTCAGCTTGTGATTGGTGGAGCTGAATTTGAATCTAGGTTGTCTTGTTCCAGAGTTTTTAACTGCTGTGTGATATTAATACTACTTTTCTGTATGTTGTCTTGAAATTTATTTCTCTAATTTCTATATATTTTCTCTCTCTTCTTATGTTAAGTAGAATCTTATTTCTATTCTTTTTTTTTTTTTTTTTTGAGACATAATCTCGCTCTGTTGCTCAGGCTGAAGTGCCGTGCTGCGATCTCTGCTCACTGTAACCTCTACTTCTGGGTTGAAGCGCTCCTCCCACCTCAGCTTCCCGAATATCTGGGATTACAGGTGCTTGGCACCACGCCCAGCTAATTTTTGTATTTTTAGTAGAGACGGGGTTTCACCATGTTGCCCAGGCTGGTCTCAAACTCCTGACCTCAGGTGATCCACCCCCCCTTGGCCTCCCAAAGTGTTGGGATTACGGGCATTCGCCACCATGGCTGGCCTTTTTCTATTATTTAACAAACCCATAAACTCTAGTGCAATAATTTAGATCAATATGACCTACTTATTACATGAATAAAAATGGAAGTGATACTTGTTCATTGGCTGTTGTCACTATTGCATATGCTAACTTTTTCTGTTTAAATTTCAGGGCATTTGAATCTGAAATTCGATTTTACACTGGACATGACCCTCTGGATGTTTGGGATAGGTGGGTCTTTTTATTTCACAAGGACAATAGAAACATTAACAGATAAGTCCTTATGGCCATGTTTCTCAAATTGGGGTATATGGAGTGTGTGTCAGAGTAGAGAGTGGTGTCCTGGCAGCACAGAGATCCAGAATAATCATAATATATTTTCCTGAGGTGTTTAAGATTCAGAAAATTTCGAGTTTATGATGTATGCCTTTGAACTACACCCTTGTATCCCTATCCTCAGTTTTTCCCAGAAGCATGTATTAGAGATACTTTGGAGAAGTTTGAGGGATACAGGCTTAGGGTATGTCATTGAGGACCTCAAAAGAAACATGCTTTACTTCTGCTTAAATCCAGAATGGGTCTTGGAGCAGGAACAAAAGTATCTGTTCAGTTTAAAATGTGTTCTTATCTTTTTCTTCCCATTTAGGTATATTAGCTGGACAGAGCAGAACTATCCTCAAGGTGGGAAGGAGAGTAATATGTCAACGTTATTAGAAAGAGCTGTAGAAGCACTACAAGGAGAAAAACGATATTATAGTGATCCTCGATTTCTCAATCTCTGGCTTAAATTAGTAAGTCTTTCTCAAGTGTCATCTGAGTTTTAAACTAAGAGAAAGTAAAACCTGAGCCATTTTGAACCATTTAGTAGATTGGAAACATTTAATAAATATGCAATACTTCTTAAATTGGTTCTACTTAAAGGTGGACTTAAATATAGTATAATAAGGTATTTTCGCCCTTTTAAGATTGATTGCAAAGTCTGTAGATCTCTCAATGAGTATGGATTATTAATTTATTTTAATTTTTGAAACAGGGTCTCACTCTGTCACCCAGGCTGGAGTGCAGTGGCTCCATCATGGCTCACTGCAGACTAAACCTCCTGGGCTCAAGCAATCCTCTCACCTCAGCCTCCTGAGTAGCTGGGACTACAGGTGCTATGCCATTACATCCAGCTAATTTTTCAATTTTTAGTAGAGATGACGTCTCTCTCTGTTGCCCAGGCTGGTCTCGAACTCATGAGCTCAAGCCATCCTCCCACCTTGGCCTCCTCCCAAAGTGCTGGAATTATTTGACCTCCCAAAGTGCTGGGCCTCCCAAAGTGCTGGGTGTAGCCATAAGCCAACACCCCTAACCCAGATTACTTACTTATTTATTCTAAACATAACTGGGTGTAGTGGTTCATGTCTCTGGTCCCAACATTTTGGGAGGCTGAGGTGGGCTGATTGCTTGAGTCCAGGAGTTCAAGACTAGTCAGGGCAACATGGTGAAACCCCATCTCTACAGTAAGTACAAAAATTAGCCAGGTGTGGTGGCACAGCACCTGTAGTCCCAGCTCCTCAGGAGGCTGAGGTGGGAGGGTCACTTGAGCCCGGGAAGTCCAGACTACAATGAGCTGAGATTGCACCACTGTACACCAGCCCAGGTGACAGAGCAAGATCCTGTCTCAAAAAAACAAAAACCAAAGCAGAAAAACATAATTGGGCCATTCAACTGTACTGGATGGGAAGGTGCAGGAACTAACATTTGGCAGCAGTGTGGTTGTTTGGGGAAAAACTTCCCTCTGTGATTCTGGTATCCCTTTTACTCCCTTATGAAAGTCATCAACATAAAGAAGTGATATTTTAGTTTTTTATTGGTCTTTGGACTTTTTTCACCTAGTGTATTGCTACAGCCAAAAATGTCTGCCTCAGCTGGGCATGGTGGCTCATGCCTGTAATCCCAGCACTACTTTGTACTGTCTCACTTGACATGTAGGAAAAGCATATTTTTCATTTAAAAAATGACCACGGTTTCTTAGACATTAATATTACTGCTTTTATTCTAAAATAGAAAAAAAAATAAATATTTGGAATTATTTACAACCACTGCAATATGATGAAATATTGACATTAAAACTGATAAGATTTCTTTCTAAAACAAATCTCTCGACATTAAAAGTGATAAGATTTCTTACTAAAATAAAGTAAGAAATAAATTTCTTACTAAAATAAGTCTTGAGGAGGACTATTTTAAACTTCCAATACAGTTGACCCTGTCCATAATGGAACACACACATACACACAATAAAACTGGCCCCTTTGCCACAGATTATTATCCTACCTCTAAAAAAAAAAAAAGACAAGGAACAACTTAGAAGAAACAGTTGCTAAATTTAAACAGCTAAACTGTTTATTTATTAGTTTTTTGTTTTTTTGTTTTTTTGTTTTTCTTAACATATGGGGTGTCAATCTATCATCCAGGCTATAGTGCAGAGGCAGGATCATAGCTCACTGCAGCCTCCCACTCCTGGCCTCAAACGATCCTCCCACTTCAGCCTCCCAAAGTGCTAAGACTACAGGTATAAGCCACCATACCTACCTCCACATAAACTACTAATAACTCAGGACACATTTATCAAGAATTCTTACAAATCAATAGGGAAAACAAGCCAGTATCATAAAAAGCATAATCTAGATCAGTGCTACTGAAAGAAGGGTTTGCATACTGTGTGAGATAAGTACAAAAATTGAAAGTGAGCTTTAGAAACTTTGGTAACAATTTGATGTTGCCAGGACATCCAAACACATCATCATTCTTCGAGTAACTTCTGTTTTTATTGTATTTTATATCAGTCCATAATGGAACACACACATACACACAATAAAACTGGCCCCTTTGCCACAGATTATTTGAGAAGCACTGGTATAGACAACTATCAAATTCAAATGATCAGCACTAGAATGATCAGCAATAATCTGAACTTTGTATATGGCTGACTTGGTACATATTAAACTATTGCTTTTTCTTTGTGGTTCTGGTCAAGAGGAGTAACAGATTAATTCTTCACACTACTTTCTTTTGCTTTGCAGAAGGATTTCTCCAGTGAGTTATTTTATGTGACTCCTACAGTCTAGCTAAGGAAAAAATTGTTTCTGGAAAACATCTGGTATTTTTATTTAAAGGTATAAAATTATTTTAGTTTGGCAATTTAAGGGTTACCAAAAAAAAGGTTTATTTAACTTTTAGATCTATTAATCTAACCATATAGTCCTTTTATTTATGTTATTTCTTAAGTGATCTCATTCAGCACTCTGAATAACCTGATCTTTACTGGCTGTCCCATGCACAAGAACACCAGAACCATTCAGAAAGCTCTCAAAGTAGTGAAATCACTGTTAAACTATATTTATGTAGTGACAGATATCAAAGATTGGATCTTATGCTGGTAGCACATTCAGAATTATAACTTTTCTTGAAACACCACCACATATGAGAAAACATCGCTAATTTAAATAAGCAAGAAAAATCCGTTTACTGAATTACTGCAAAATTAAACTATAAAATACTAATCATTTTTGTTAAAGATATAAATAAAACATTTCATTTATTTAAGCATTTGTTGTACTAGACCATGATTAAGGGCTAGCATATAATAGATAGCAATGTCTTCTGACTTTGTAGAGCTTAGTTTATCTGAAAGACAAATGTGAAGCCATTAATTGTAACTGTAACAAAAACAAAATTACGAGTTCTATAGGAACACATACAAGAAGGACTTAATCTAGGCTAGACAATTAGGAACAGATAAATAGGAGACATTTAGTAAAGTAACAAATGGTAGCTTCTCTAGTAGTAAAAGAACTCCTAACTAGAACATTGAAATGCTATTTTTGGCCGGGAGCGGTGGCTCATGCCTGTAATCCCAGCACTTTGGGAGGCTGAGGTGGATAGATCACGAGGTCAAGAGATAGAGACCATCCTGGCAACATGGTGAAAACCCGTCTCTACTAAAAATACAAAAATTAGCCCGGCGTGGTGGTGCGTGCCTGTAGTCCCAGCTACTTGGGAGGCTGAGGCAGGAGAACCACTTGAACCCAGGAGGCGGAAGTAGCAGTGAGCCAAGATTGCGCTGCTGCACTCCAGCCTGGCGACAGAGTGAGACTCCGTCTCAAAAAGAAAAAAAAATGCTATTTTTATGTAAAATTAGGAATTGTTTTTAATAGCTTCTAATGCTGATGAGAGTCTGGTGGAATGAGTATTTTTGCGAATTATTAAATTTTAGCATTAACAATTTTTACAACCATCTCAGAAAGCAATTTGTTACCTTTTAACATAGTTCTAGGAATTTCTCTTAATGGAATAATGTAAAATGTGAAAGGTTGTATGCATGAAGTTATTTATTTTAGAATTATTTATAATTGGGCAAAAATTAGAAGTTGTTTAAATATCCAGAAGTAGATGAACAGTTAAATTATGGAAGCTCTATTAGATGAAACATGATGCGTTCGTTTAAAAATAATAGTGAAAAGAATTCGAGGCTGCAGTGAACTATGATTGTGCCACTGCAGTCCAGCCTGGGCAGCAGAGCAAGACCTTGTCTCTAGAAATAAAAATAAAAATAAAAAATAATGGTTAAGTGTAAGCAGGCAGCATGGAAAAGTGAATGATGCAGTATTATAGTGGAATAAAAGCAAATTTTATTATGATCAAAACTTTATAAGATAATATATAACCTTTTATCCTTAAGGAAAAAAAGACTGAAAACATTTATCAAAATGTTTATGATGTGAGGTTTTTAGTGATATTTTCCTCCCTCTTGCTAATAATCTACATTGTATATGGTCTCATAATGTCCCTTCTAAAACACAGATTTGACTATGTCATTCCTTTGCTTATCGCTCACCCACCCTTAACACATATAACAATTACTATTAGGCAGATTCAAAATTGATTAGCTTGACATTCAAGGCCTATCACAGCCTTTTTCTCCAGACTGCTACCTTACCTGGACCCCTGCATAACTTTTAATTTTCTGTATCTTTGCTTATGCTATTTTCTGTATCTTTGCTTATGCTATTTTCTGTGGCTGAAATACCCTTCCCTTCCCAGTTTCCACCTGATGAAAGTCCATTTCTCCTTCAGGGCTAAGCTCAAATGTTAACCCCTTCCTCCCCGCTTTTTTTTCTTTTCTTTAGAGACAGGGTCTCACTCTGTCACCTAGGCTAGAGTGCAGTGGCACTGTCATAGTTCACTGCAGCCTCAAACTCTGGGACTCAAGTGATTCTCCTGCCTCAGCCTCCTGGGTAGCTGGGACTATAGGCACCTTCCACCATGCCCAGCTAAATTTTTAAATTTTGTTGTAGGGTCTTGTTATGTTGCCCAGGCTTGTCTCAAACTCCGAACCTCAAGTGATCCTCCTACTCCTACCTCGGCTTCCCAAAGTGCTGTAATTACAGGCGTAAGCCACTGCACCTGGCTTATTACTCCTTCTTGAAGCCTTTACTCTCCAACTCTTCTTCTTACAAATCTCTCAATTTTGTCTCTTTTTTAGGTCCTCCCAGTGTATGGTCCTTATCACATTGTAATAATGGATTTTTTTTCAATACAGGAATTGCATGTAGTATCTCCAGTGATTGTTTGGCATCTAATAGGCATTCAATATGTGAATAGAAATTAGTTAACTGTTAACACTTTTGTTACAGGGGCGTTTATGCAATGAGCCTTTGGATATGTACAGTTACTTGCACAACCAAGGGATTGGTGTTTCACTTGCTCAGTTCTATATCTCATGGGCAGAAGAATATGAAGCTAGAGAAAACTTTAGGAAAGCAGATGCGATATTTCAGGAAGGGATTCAACAGAAGGCTGAACCACTAGAAAGACTACAGTCCCAGCACCGGTAAACTTTCTTTGGAGCTTGTCTTAACTCTTTAAAAATAATAGAAATAAATTATCTCTTTTTTGCGTCTGAATAAAGTGCTTTCTGGTGGATTGGCATGTTAAGTTTACTTAGTTACTATTCAATTTTTTTAAAGATATATTTAAAAAATTTTATTTATCATAGAGTAAAATCCACTCTTTGGTATACAGTACTATGAGTAAAAAGACTTGTAATCATCAACACTACCAAGATACAGAATAATTTCACACTCCCTAAAAGAATTCCCTTTGTAGGGAACATCACACAACGGGGCCTGTCGTGGGGTGGGGGGAGGAGGGGAGGGATAGCATTAGGAGATATACCTAATGTAAATGACAATTTAATGGGTGCAGCACACCAACATGGCATATGTATACATATGTAACAAACCTGCATGTTGTGCACATATACCCTAGAACTTAAAGTATAATTAAAAAAAAAAGAAGAAGAAGAATTCCCTTTGTAGTTAGTGCCTTTGCTTAACCCAAACCCCTGGCAAACACTGATTTATTCTCCAGCCCTGTGGTTTTGCCTTTTCTAGAGTGCCATATAAATGGAGTCATATAATATACAGCCTTTTGAGTCTGGCTTCTTTGATTTAGCATAATGCATTTGAGTTGTAAAAGTTCTTTATAGATTGTAAATATAAGCCTTTGTCAGATATGTGATTTGAAAATATTTTCTCTTGGCTTAAGCCTGGTCTGTTCATTTTCTTAGCTGTCTTTTTTAGAACAGAAGTTTTTAATTTTAAAGAAGTCTAATTTACAAGATTTTCTTGTATGAATTGTGCTTTTGATGTGTCTAAGAATTTTTTATCTAGCCAAAGGTTGTCGTAGAGATTTTCATCTTCAAGTTTTATAATTTCACTTTTTACATTTAGATCGCTGATCCATTTTGAGTTAATTTTTGTAGAAGTTAGAGGTTTTTTTTTTTTTTTTTTTAGCATTTTAATGTTCATTTGCTCCAGTGCCATTTGTTGAGAAGACTAATCTTTCTCCATTGAATTGCCTTTATACCTTGATTTAAAAAAAATTAGTTGGCCGGGCACGGTGGCTCACGCCTGTAATCCCAGCACTTTGGGAGGCCGAGGCGGGCGGATCACAAGGTCAGGAGATCGAGACCACGGTGAAACCCCGTCTCTACTAAAAATACAAAAAATTAGCCGGGCGCGGTTGTGGGCGCCTGTAGTCCCAGCTACTCGGGAGGCTGAGGCAGGAGAATGGCGTGAACCCGGGAGGCGGAGCTTGCAGTGAGCCGAGATCGCGCCACTGCACTCCAGCCTGGGCGACAGAGCGAGACTCCGTCTCAAAAAAAAAAAAAAAAAAAAAAAAAAAAAAAAAAATTAGTTGATCATATTTATGTAGGTTTATTTCTATTATTCTGTTTTTTTCTACCGATGTCTGTGTCTATCCATTAGTGTTTACCATGCTATCTATACCCTTATAGTAAGTCTAGAAAGCAGATAAAATGAGTCCTCTAACTTTGTTCTTACATTTAACTCTGGTAGTTCATTTGACTTTCTATATAAGTTTTAGAATCAGCTTTCTGGGATTTTGATTAGGATTATACAGGAATATGGTATAATTCTCCATTTATTTAGGCTTTTTTTTTTTTTAAGTAAACTTCGGTAGATTTTTGTCTTTCAAGGAATTGATCCATTCATCCAAGTTAATGAGTTTGTGGGCATAGACTTGTTCATAATATTCCCTTACTATGCTTTTAATGTCTGCAGGTTATGTAGTGATTCTCCCTCTTTCTCCTGATATTGGTAATTTGTGTCTTCTCAGTGTAGCTAAGATATCAATTTTATTGATTGTTTTAGAAAACCAGCTTTTGGGTTCATTGATTTTTTTTTTTTTTCTCTTAATGATTTTCTGTTCTTAATTTTATTTCTGCACTTTATTTCTTTCCGTTTACTTTGGGTATAACTTGCTCTTCTTTTTGTAGTTTAAGGTGAAAGCCTAGATCACTGATTCTAGACCTTTCTCTTTTTCTAATATAAACATTTAATGCTCTAAATTCCCTTCTAAGCACTGCTTTAGTTGTATCCCACAAGTTGTGATATACTGTATTTTCATTTCAATTTAGTTCAAAATATTTTCTAACTTGTCTTGTGTCTTCCTTTTGACCCATAAGTTACTTAGAATGTATTACTTAAGTTAGTAAGTGTTTTTGGATTTTTCAGATATCTGTTATTGATATCTAGTTTAATTCCATAGTGGTCAGAGAACATAATGTATATGGTTTCAAGTCTTAAATTTGTTAAGATTTGTTTTATCACCCAGATTATGGTTTATCTTGTTGAATGTTTCATGTACACGTGAAAAATACGTGTATTCTGTTTTTTAGAGTATAATATTCTGTAAATATAGGGCAAGTTGACTGGTAGTCTGTTCTGGTCTTCTGTATCGTTGATGACTTTCTGTCTACTTGTTATATCAATTACTAAGAAGGGTTTTGAAGCCTTTTTGTGATTTTGTCTATTTCTTTTAGTCCCATCAATTTTGCTTAATATATTTTGAAGTTCTGTTGTTAGATGCATAAACATTTAGAATTGACCCCTGTATCATTATATAATGTCTCCCTTTATCCCTGATAATACTCCTTGTTCAGAAGTCTACCTGGTCTGATATTAGTACAGCTACCCCAGCTTCCTTTTTGTTTGTGTGATACATCTTTTCCCTTTCTTTACTTTAAAAAACAAAACAAAAAAGAAACAAAAAAAAAACAAAACACTTTTAGAGTTGTGTAATCATCATTACAATCTAATTTTAGAACATTTTTCACACCCTAAAATGAACCCCATGCCCAGTAGCAGTCACTCCCCATTCCTACTTACCTCGCTCCTAGGCAACCACTGCTCTGCTCTTCGTGCCTATGGATTTGCTTATTCTGGACTTTTCAGTTAAACGGAATCCTACAATACATGGTCTTTTGTGATTGGCTTCTTTCACTTAGCATACTATTTCCTTTTTTTTTTTTTTTTCCAGGGAAGGGAGGGTGGAACGGGGATTTTCAGCATACTATTTTCAAGGTTCATCATAAATGAACATAGTTGCGACATGTATCAGTACTTTATTCCTGTTTATTGCCGAATGATATTCTATCATATGAATATTATTTATCCATTTTATTTATCCATTCATCAGTTAGTGAACCTTTAGGTTGTTTGCAACTTTTGACTATTACAAAATAGTACTGTGTGAACATTTGTGTAACAGGTTTTTGTGTCATTTTCTTTTTACCTTTTTGTTAAGCCAGTCGAATTTAGCAGTGGAGGGTTATATACCAACTTTAGTGACACTTATGTTAATTAACTTCTTTAACTTATAACCTGTCTATGTCTTTATATTTTTTTTTTTTTTTTTTTTTTTTTTTGAGACGGAGTCTTGCTCTGTCACCCAGGCTGGAGTGCAGTGGCCGGATCTCAGCTCACTGCAAGCTCCGCCTCCCGGGTTTACGCCGTTCTCCCGCCTCAGCCTCCCGAGTAGCTGGGACTACAGGCGCCCGCCACCTCGCCCGGCTAGTTTTTTTGTATTTTTTAGTAGAGACGGGGTTTCACCGTGTTAGCCGGGATCGTCTCTCGATCTCCTGGCCTCGTGGTCCGCCCGTCTCGGCCTCCCAAAGTGCTGGGATTACAGGCTTGAGCCACCGCGCCCGGCCGTCTTTATATTTTTTAAGTGGGTTTCTTATACACAGCAAATAGTTGGATCGTGTTTTTTCCATGAACTCTAACAATATCTTTTTTGTTATGTTGAGACCATTCAATAGAATTTTTAATGTTGTTGGGTTTAGGTCTACTATTTTATTATTTGTTCCATGTCTTTTGTTCCTCCTTGTCCTCTTTCCTACCTTCTTTTGGATTATCTGAATATTTTTTAGTATTTCATTTTAAATTGTATTATCGGCTTTTTGTCTATTACAACTTTTTATGTGGTTGCTATAAGGTATATAATATACCTAAACTTTCACATTCTACTTAGAGTTAATATTTTACCATTTAAAGTAAAATACAGAAGCTTTATAACCATAAAGGTTCCTTTATATTCCCTACTCTTTTGGTATACTTGCCATATGTATTGCATCTATATGCATTAAAAACCCCACCAGACAATATTTTGTTTTGCTTTCAAAAGCCATATATATATCTTAAGTAACTTAGGAAAATAGTCTTTTGTGTTTACCCTTTTTTCTTGTTGTTGTTCTTTCTTCATTCCTGAAGCTCCAAGTTCCCTTCTAGTATCATTTCCCTTTAGTCTGAAGAACAACTTTTTTTTTTTTTTTTTTTTGAGACGGAGTCTCCCTCTGTCTCCCAGGCTGGAGTGCAGTGGCCGGATCTCAGCTCACTGCAAGCTCCGCCTCCCGGGTCCACGCCATTCTCCTGCCTCAGTCTCCCGAGTAGCTGGGACTACAGGCACCCGCCACCTCGCCCGGCTAGTTTTTTTTTTGTATTTTTTAGTAGAGACAGGGTTTCACCGTGTTAGCCAGGATGGTCTCGATCTCCTGACCTCGTGATCCACCCGTCTCGGCCTCCAAAGTGCTGGGATTACAGGCTTGAGCCACCGCGCCCGGCCTGAAGAACTTCTTATAGCCATTTTCTTTCAGAGCAGGTCTGTTGTCAGTTCTCCTAGTTTTTCTTCATCTGAGAATGTCTTCATTTCATCTTCTTTCCTGAAAGATATTTTTACTGGATATAGTATTCTGGGTCCACTTTTCTTTTCTTTTCTTTTCTTTTTGAGATGGAGTCTCGCTCTGTCGCCCAGGCTGGAGTGCAATGGATGGCACGATTTCGGTTCTCTGCAACCTCCACCTCCCAAGCTCAAGTGATTCTCTTGCCTCAGCCTCCCGAGTAGCTAAGTAGCTGGGACTATAGGCATGCACCACCACACCCGGCTGATTTTTGTATTTTTAGAAGATATGGGATTTCATCACATTGGCTGGGCTGGTCTCAAACTCCTGACCTCAAATGATCTGCCCACCTTGGCCTCCCAAAGTGCTGGGATTACAGGCATGAGCCACCATGCCCAGCCAACATTTATTTTCTTTCACCACTTTAATGATGTTATTCCACTGTCTTCTGGCCTCTGTGCTTTCTTTCCTTTTTTTTTTTTGAGACGGAGTCTTGCTCTGTCACCCAGGCTGGAGTGCAGTGGCGCAATCCTGGCGCTCTGCAAGCTCTGCCTCCCGGGTTCGCGCCATTCTCCTGCCTCAGCCTCCCGAGTAGCTGGGATTACAGACACCTGCTACCACAACTGGCTACTTTTTGTATTTTTAGTAGAGACAGGGTTTCACTGAGGTAGGATGGTTCGATCTCCTGACCTCATGATCCGCATGCCTCGGCCTCCCAAAGTGCTGGGATTACAGGCATGGGCCACTGCGCCCGGCCCTCCGTGGTTTCTAATAAGAAATCTGTAGTCATTTAGTAGTTCCTGACCTATACATAATGTGTTGATTTTTCTCTGGCCTTGTCCCAGATTTTTTCTTGTTTAGCTTGGGCTTTCAGAAGTTTGATTGTGATGTGTCTAGATGTGATTTTTTTTTTTTTTTTTTGAGGCAGAGTCGAGCTCTGTCACCCAGGCTGGAGTGCAGTGGCACAATCTCAGCTCACAGCAACCTCCACCTCCTGGGTTCAAGCGATTCTCCTGCCTCAGCCTCTCGAGTAGCTAGGATTACAGGCATCCGCCACCACACCCAGCTAATTTTCTATTTTTAGTAGAAATAGGGTTTCTCCATGTTGGTCAGCATGGTCTGGAACTCCTGATCTCAGGTAATCCACCCGCCTTGGCCTTGGAAAGTGCTGGGATTACAAGCATGAGCCACCACACCCTGCCTAGATGTGATTTTCTTTACATTTAATCTGTTTGGGGTTCACTGGGCCTTTTGAATTTGCAAATGTATGCCTTTCACAAAATTTGACAAGTTTTCAGCCATTATTTTTTAAATGCTTTTTTATACCTACATCTCTTTCTTCTTTCTCTCTCTGGGACTTCAGTTGCACAAATTTTAGATCATTTCTCCCCACTCTGCTACCAAGAATCTGCCAAATTAAACTTTGGTATCATTCCATAGGTCCCGGAAGCTCTGTTAAGCCATTTTTCTTTTTGTTTTTTAGATTGGCCCATTTTTATTGCTCTGTCTTCAGGTTCACTTATTCTTTTCTCTTCCATCTCCATCCTGCTATTGAAACCATTCAACATAAATTTTTTATTTCAGATACTGTATTTTTCAATTCTAAAATTTCTATTTCATTCTTTTTTATAATTTCTGTTTCTCTGTTGAGAATTTCTGTCCTTCCATTCATTTCAAATGTTTTTGCCTTTATCTTATGGAACATAGTTATATTAGGTACTTTAAAATCTCCAAGCTGGGCACGGTGGCTCACGCCTGTAATCCCAACACTTTGGGAGGCCAAGGCGGGCAAATCACTTGAGGTCGGGAGTTTGAGAGACCAGCCTGGCCAATATGGTGAAACCCCATCTCTACTAAAAATACAAAAACTACCTGGGCGTGGTTGTGGGTACCTGTAATCTCAGCCACTCGGGAGGCTGAGGCAAGAGAATCGCTTAAACCCAGGAGGCAGAGGTTGTAGTGAGCCGAGATTGCGCCACTGTATTCCAGCCTGGGTGACAGAATGAGACTCTGTCTCAAAAAACAAAATAAAATAAAATCTCCATCTGAAAACGATACCATCTGGGTCATTTTATGTTTGCATTCGCTTATTGTTTTTTCCTTTGAAAGTTGGTCACATTTTCCTAGTTCTTTGTGTGTCAAGTAATTCTTGTACCCTGGACATTTATCCTGACCCTATGTTATAAGACTCTGATCCTGTTGGCTGATATTCTCTGGAGAATATCTATGTTTTTGTCTTAGTAGACAACCACACTTCAGATATTACAAGTTCTTTGTCATCTTGTGTGGCTATTCGTTCCATTGTCAGTTCAGTTTTCAAGTCATTTGCTATATTGCTTTGGGTCTGTCCCATGCACGTCCTGCTTAAGGGTTAATCTGGGGCTTGGGCAGTGGTTTAATCATAGTTCAGTTCTCAAAGCCTTTTCTGTGCTGCTTTGAATCTACCCTGTGCATGCACAGCTCAAGAGGGAACCTAAGATGTGTGCCAATTCACATACAGAATTAGGAGATCCTCTTGTTCAGCTCATTCTTTTGCAGTTCTCCTCCCATATTCTTTGGCCTTCAGAGTCCTCTTTTCCCAGTCCTTATGCCAGTAAGGATTGGGGTTTCTTTAGGAGTTTCAGATTCACATACCACCATTGCAACAGTTCAAAACCACAAGAGAAAATAGAAGAATAAAAAACAGGAAACAATCCTGCGTGGGTTGTTTCTTCAAGTTTTGACCCCTCTCCACAGTCCATTTGCTTTTGTTGACTTTTCAGAGCCCTCAGTTAGTTGCTTTTTTTGTATATTGTCTACAGTTTTTGATCCTATCAGTGAGAGAGAGAGAGAAAAAAGGTATAGTGGGCATACTCCATCTTGGCCAGCACCTGCAATTTATTCTGGGTTTTTTGGGGGTTTTTTACTCTTATGATAATACTTTTCAAGGCTGGTTGAATGAAGCAGTGGTAGGAATGGAGAATCTTTTCTGATAATACTTAAAACTGTGGCGGCAGCATAGGAAGTTTACTTTTCAAACTTATGCCAGCTTTGCTAAAGTAAAATGTCATGTCACATGCAACTTCATTTCATATAGGTCAGGAGAAACTGTATATGTGCGTGTGTGCACATGCATGTGTATAGAAAAAGACACTCAGTGATAAAATAGATGTGGCATAATATTAACAATTGGTGGGTCCAGTTTTCTAATAAAAAGTTGGTGGGGAAACTCTAATCTTAATAAATTCTGTGATCTTAGTCTTAATAACCCTAACCTGATCCTCAGATCAACTTAATGGTGATTTTCAGAATAATTTAAATTGGTCAAACTTGGGCATTTAAAGGGAAAGTTAAATCATTCTAGCCAAAACTTTTCATGATCTTAAGGTGACTCTCTTTACTTCCGAGAGAATAAACATGTTCTTTGGGATATTTCTGCATTCTTCCCCCAGCCTATTCTTCTAATTTGTTTACTTTAACAAATTGGAAATTTAGAGTCTGGTAAAGTCGTGGTCACCTCACTAAAAGTTAGTTGTCCATTCTGCTGCTTTAGACAATTCCAAGCTCGAGTGTCTCGACAAACTCTGTTGGCACTTGAGAAAGAAGAAGAGGAGGAAGTTTTTGAGTCTTCTGTACCACAACGAAGCACACTAGCTGAACTAAAGAGCAAAGGGAAAAAGACAGCAAGAGCTCCAATCATCCGTGTAGGAGGTGCTCTCAAGGGTAAGTTTGTTAAATGTTATTTCGGAAAACTGTTAGTTTTTAGTGGTAAAATCACATAAGTGGTAAACTCATGTAAGCAGATAATACATAAGTATACCTGTGGGCACTGTTCTAGTTTGCTGAATACTGAGTAGCACAAAGAAGGAAGTCAAAGGAGAGCTAATATTACAGTGTACAGTAAAATCAAAATGCATCAGTAACTTTGTGTCTTAATTAAGAAAGACCTAATATTTAGGAAGCATCAAGATTTTCTGAGTTTGAATTGTAAGTTGAAAGAAGATATGTAGTAACATAGCAGGTGTTGTTAAAGTGAAACTTATGTATACCAAAGCCTCAGAGAATGATACTAATATGGTTAAGAACCCTGCCTTCAGAGCCCTTTGGGACCAGACATTAGACTCTCTGTATACCCAAAGATCAGCAATAATTTTGTTTTAATTAACATTGACTTTTTTTTTTTAAGAGATAGGTTCTCGCTCTGTTGCCTGAAACGTGGTGGTGCAATCATAGCTCACCACAGCTTCAAACTCCTAGGCTCAAGCAGTCCTCTTGCCTCAGCCTCCCAAGTAGATAGGATTATAGGTGTGAGCCACTGCATCTGGACAACACTGACTATTTTTTAGAGCAGTTTTAGGTTCATAGCAAAATCGACCAGAAGGTACAGAGAATAATAAGCTTTTATTTATTATATTTATAGCAGTTAGACATGTAAACCAGACTTTTTTTTAATCTCTTATTTCTTTCCTGGTATCAATTTATCAATAATCAGAATGTTGCTTGGTGATTCTAGAATTAGGATATAGAAAATGTATGGTCCCAAAGGCTATTTCATCCAGATTGTGATGAAGCTTGGTTAATAACCAGCCCCACAACAGAGAAAACCCCTAATAAATGGGTTAATTTTGTATTCTCTAGTTCCAGTATATCTCTGGATATACTCCATTGAGAGAAAGTTTAAAACTGAAGAATAAAACTTAGGTTAGTTTCTGATAAAACTAGATAATGTTATAATGCTGACTGAAGGAAGATGTAGAATGTCTTTTTTGGAAATCTGTGAATAAAAGATGGGGGGTGACTGGAGGAGGGAAAAGGCAGAATATAAGTAACAAAGAATGGATAAAACGATTCTATTTTTGATTTATTAAGTTTTTTATTTAAAAAAATATTTTTTTTCTATTGTAGTGGAAATATTCTCCTTGAGTTGGGGAAGAATAGGTATACTTTATCTGGCATCTAAGTTAATAATGAAACATTTTACATGAAGTTTTAATATTTTTGCTCCTAGCTCCAAGCCAGAACAGAGGACTCCAAAATCCATTTCCTCAACAGATGCAAAGTAATAGTAGAATTACTGTTTTTGATGAAAATGCTGATGAGGCTTCTATAGCAGAGTTGTCTAAGCCTACAGTCCAGCCATGGATAGCACCCCCGGTGCCCAGGGCCAAAGAGAATGAGCTGCAAGCAGGCCCTTGGAACACAGGCAGGTCCTTGGAATACAGGGTAAGGACTCTTAGATCCAGTGCTTTGCTGACACAACAAAGACTTCACATTTAGAGTAGAGAAGTATTTTTACCACCTCTTTTAATTCCTCTTGAATATTTAGGTATGGTCTATATATGCTGTCTCAGAACATAAAACTATGGTAATTTTAGTTTTCTTCTTCATCTCCAGCCTCGTGGCAATACAGCGTCACTGATGGCTGTACCCGCTGTGCTTCCCAGTTTTACACCATATGTGGAAGAGACTGCACAACAGCCAGTTATGTGAGTGTGATTTTTGGATATTTTGAAGTGAGAATTATTAAGAGTGGGCAGAGGCACCTATTCTACTTCCCAGAGGCATTTTCTTCTTTGTGAAGATGAAAGTAACCAGGCCAGGTGTAGTAGCTCACACCTGTAATCCCAGCACAGGTGGAGGCAGGAGGATCCCTAGAGCCTAGGTGTTCAAGACCAGCCTGGGCAGCCTAGTGAGACCCTGTCTCTATTTATTAGAAAATAGTAACCAAAGTTTTGTATATCCTTTATGTTTGTATTCCTTTGAGTATGTTAGAGTTAAAAGACCATTTGTTAATATTTTATTAAGGAATAAACTTATTAATTAGGTTTATATTTTCATTACTGAACATTGCTTTAGGAAAATTAATGGCGGCTATTCTGGAAGATGGATTGAACACAGATAAATAAGCTATTGGAATGGTTCAGGCAAGGATGTTAAGGAGTGGTATTTGGGCAGGGTAGTGGTAATGAAAGCAGAAGGGAGCATGGATGGGAGAGGCTTCAGCAGTTAAGTTCGAAGATTTGTCTGATGGGATAATGGGGATGTAGGGAAAAGATTTAAGTGAGACGTTCTCACTTAAATGTGATTTAAGTGAGACGTTCTCATTTTGTCATTGATAGTAATGAGAAATGATGATAGTTTTCCCTTTTATCCTGCTTTTTCCTTCTGGACGTATTTTTCTCCTTTCTTCCTAATCCTTAGCGTTTCTGTTTTTAAGAAAAAGTATAGTAGCTGGTGGTTAAATAAACAAGTCAGCAAGCCAGCCTGAGATTTAGTCTAATGCTTAACATTGCCTAGTTCTTTTTTTTTTTTTGAGACGGAGTCTCACTGTGTCGCCCAGGCTGGAGTGCAGTGACGTGATCTCGGCTCACTGCAAGCTCCACCTCCCGGGTTCATGCCATTCTCCTCCCTCAGCCTCCCAAGTAGCTGGGACTACAGGCGTCCACCACCACGCCTGGCTAATTTTTTGTATTTTTAGTAGAGACGGGGTTTTACCGTGTTAACCAGGATGGTCTCTATCTCTTGACCTCATGATCCGCCCGCCTTGGCCTCCCAAAGTGCTGGGATTACAGGTGTGAGCCACCCCCGGCCCTGGTTCTAATACTAGGTTGAATTCTGTCCCATTGCAAGAGTTACCTCATAACTAATTTATAACTCCCACTACATGCTAGGAATGCAAAAATAATAATTAAGATTTTGAGCAAAAATTCTGTTCTGCCTAAGTGCTCAGGACAAGGGGAAGGCTATTTTTTTTGTTGTTTTTAAACAGTCTTGCTCTGTTGCCCAGCAGGCTGGAGTGCAGTGGCACCATCTTGGCTCACTGCAACCTCGACCTCCTGGTTCAACAGGCATGGCAGCCCATGTTTGCCATCTGAGCACTTTGGGAGGCCAAGGCAGGAGAATCACTCGAGGCCAGGAGTTCGAAACCAGCCTGAGCAACACAGCAAAAACCTGACCCTACAAAACAATTTTTTTTTTTTTTTTTTTTTTTTTTGAGACTGAGTCTCGCTCTGTTGCCCAGGCTGGAGTGCAGTGGCACAATCTCAGCTCACTGCAAGCTCCACCTTTCAGGTTCACACCATTCTCCTAACTCAGCCTCTGGAGTAGCTGGGACCACAGGGCCCGCCACCATGCCTGGCTAATTTTGTCTATTTTTTAGTAGAGACGGGGTTTCACCGTGCTAGCCAGGATGGTCTCGATCTCCTGACCTCATGATCCACCCGCCTCAGCCTCCCAAAGTGCTGGGAGCCACTGCACCCGGCCAACAATTTTTTTTTAATTATCTGGGTATGGCAGTGGGTGCCGGTAGTCCTAACTACTCGAGTGACTGAAGGAGGATCACTTGAGCCCAAGAGTTTGAAGCTACAGTGAGCTATGATCATGCCACAGCACTCCAGCATGGGCAACAGGGCAAGAACCTATCTCTAAAAAATAAATCAATTGTAATAATAAAGAAAAACCAGCCTGGCATGGTGGCTCATGCCTGTAATTTCAGCACTTTGGGAGGCCGAGGTGCAAGGATTGCTTGAGCCCAGGAGTTCAAGACCAGCCTGGGCAACACAGGGAGACCCCATCTCCACAAAAAATTTAAAAATTAGCCAAGTGTGGTGGCTTGCACCTATGGTCCCAGCTACTTGGGAGGCTAGGCGTCACTTGAGCCCAGGAGTTTTAGGCTACAGTGAGCTGTGACTGCACCACTGCACTCCAGCTTGGGTACAGAGTGAGACCTTGTCTCAAAAATAAATAAATAACAAAAATAAAAAAGAAAATCCTATGAGCCTTTATAGAAATTGATAACATACATTTATCGATGTCTGGTTTTTCTAATGTTTCAAGTCATTTTGTAGAAATACGACTTATGTTAAAATTAATATGGTATAGGAAATATTAAACTTACTATTTTTGAGACAGAGTCTCACTCTGTTGCCCAGGCTGGAGTGCAGTGGTGCAATCTTGGGTCACTGCAACCTCTGCTTCCTGGGTTCAAGCGATTCTCCTGTCTCAGCCTCCCAAGTAGCTGGCATTACAGATGCCTGCCACCACGCCCAGCTAATTTTTGTATTTTTAGTAGAGCCGGGGTTTCACCATGTTGGCCAGTCTGGTCTTGAACTCCTGACCTCGTGATTCACCCACCTTAGCCTCTCAAAGTGCTGGGATTACAGGCGTTAGCCACCACACCCAGCCTTTTAGAGCTTTTTTTTTTTTTTTTTTTAAACTTCATTGAAGTATAATCCCGTGGCTTTTAGTATGTTCACAGAGTTGTGCAGCCCTTACCACAATCAATTTTAGAGCATTTTCATCACTCCAGAAAGAACCTTGTACCCAATCCTGTAAGACTGAATTCCCCACCATTATCCTAGTCCCCACCTTAGCAATCAACTGTTTTTTTGTTTGTTTTTGTTTTTGTTTTTGTTTTTTGAGACGGAGTCTCGCTCTGTCGCCCAGGCTGGAGTGCAGTGGCGTGATCTCTGCTCACCACAAGCTCTGCCTCCTGGGTTCATGCCATTCTCCTGCCTCAGCCTCCCGAGTAGCTGGGACTACAGGCGCCCACCAACACGCCCTGCTAATTTTTTGTGTTTTTAGTAGAGATGGGGTTTCATCGTATTAGCCAGGATGGTCTCGATTTCCTGACCTCATGATCCACCCACCTTGGCCTCCCAAAGTGCTGGGATTACAGGCGTGAGCCTGCGCGCCTGGCCAACTGTTTTTGTCTCTAGATAATTTACCAATTCTAGACATCTCATGTAAATAATATAATATGTGGTTTTTGTTTTTGTTTTTGTTTTTAGACAGAGTCTTGCTCCGTCACCCAGGCTGGAGTGCACTGGCGCAATCTCTGCTCACTGCAACCTTTTCCTCCCGGGTTCAAGCAATTCTCCTGTCTCAGCCTCCTGAGTAGCTGGGACTACAGGCATGTGCCACCACTCCTGGCTAACTTTTGTATTTTCAGTAAAGACAGGCTTTAACCACACTGGCCAGGCTGGTCTCAAACTCCTGACCTCAAGTGATCTGCCCACCTCGGCTTCCCACACTGCTGGGATTATAGGCGTGAGCCACTGCGTCCGGGCAGTGTATGGTCTTTTCTAACTGGTTTCCTTCACTTAGGGTAATGTTTTCAAGGTTCATCCACGCTGTGACATGTATCAGTACTTCATTGTTTTTTATTGCCAAGTAATATTCCATTGTGTGGATCCACAACATTTTATTTAACCATTCATCAGTAGATAGAAATTTTAATTGTTTTCATTTTTTGGCTATTATGGATAATGTTGCTGTGAATACTGTATATACATTTTTGTGTGGACATGTGTTTTCATTTTTCTTGGCTGTATACCTAGGAGAGGAATTGTTGGATCATGTGATAACTCCATGTTCAATATTTTGAGGAACTGTCAAATTGTTTTCCAAAGAAGCTGCACCATTTTACACTCCCACATTCCCCTAATGTACGAGTACTCCAATTCCTTCCCTACACTTGTTATTATGCCTTTTTTGGTTATTGTCATTCTAGCGGATGTAAAGTGGTATTTCGCTGGTTTCGATTTGCATTTTCCCAATGACTAATGATGTTGAGCCTATTTTCATAGGTTTATTGGCCTTTTGTATATCTTCTTTGTAGAAATGTCTGTTTAAATCCTTTGCCTATTTTTCCTTTGGATTACAGTAGTCCCTCCTTATCTGTAGGGGATATGTTCCAAGACTCCAGTGGATGCCCGAAACTTCATAGTACCAAACCGTTTATATACTATGTTATCTTATACATGTACTGTGGCCATAACTTTTGCAGTTTGAGGTATAACAGCAAAACTAAGTTTTTTTTTCCTTCTTCACAATTTCACCGATAGAAGATTCATTCTTACTGTAAATCTTATCAACTTCAGCGTATGATTTTTTGTCTTTGGGAGACTGGGGCAGGAGGATTGCTTGAGACCGGGAGTTCAAGACCAGCCTGAGCAACATAGTGAGACCTCATTTCTACTAAAAATAAACTGGCTGGGCACAGTGGCACTTGCCTTTGGTTTCCCTTACTATGGAGGATGAAGTGGGAGGATTTTTTATACCCAGGAGTCCATGGCTGCAGTGAGCCAGGGTCACGCCACTGTACTCCAGCCTAGGCAACAGATCCAGATCCTGTCTCTAAAAATGAAATAAAATAATAAAATAAAAGTTAAGAACTTTCACCTTTGGCGTATCCAAATCACCAGCAGCACTACTCTCGTGCTTTGGGACCATTATTAAGTATAATAAGGGTTACTTGAGCACAAGAACTGCAATGCTGGGACAGCTGATCTGATAAGAGTCAGCTACTAAGTGACTAATATGTGGATGCTAAACAAAAGGATGATTCACATCCTAGGTGGAACAAAATGGGAGTATATGGGATTTCATCAGGATAGTCAGAACGCCTTGTAATTTTTATTTTTATTTTTTGAGACCGAGTCTCACTCTGTTGCCCAGGCTGGAGTGCATTGGTGCCATCGTGGCTCACTGCAACCTCAGCCTCCTGGGTTCAACCAATTCTTGTGC
The DNA here is from genome assembly GCF_024542745.1 of Macaca thibetana thibetana. Classification (NCBI taxonomy): domain Eukaryota; kingdom Metazoa; phylum Chordata; class Mammalia; order Primates; family Cercopithecidae; genus Macaca; species Macaca thibetana. Next base: position 124,570,286 of record NC_065584.1, read on the forward strand.
CTCAGCCTCCCAAGTAGCTGAGATTACAGGCTTGTGTCATCACATCCAGCTAATTTCTGTGTTTATAGTAGAGACGGAGTTTTGCCATATTGCCCAGGCTGGTCTCGAACTCTTGGGCTCAGTGATCCACCCGACCGACTCAGCATCCCAAAGTGCTGAGATTACAGGCATGGGCCACTGCGCCTGGCCAGAATGACTTGTAATTTAAAACTGATGAATTATTTCTGGAATTTTTCACTTAATATTTTTGGACCACCATTGACCGTAGATAACTGAAACTGCTGAAAGTGAAACCATGAGTAAGGAGAAACTACTCTATTTAGTTTTTTGTTGTTGAGTTTAAGAGTCCTTTAGGTATTCTAGATACAAGTTCTGATCAGATATATGATTTGCAAATATTTTCTCCCATTCTGGGTTGTCATTTTATTTTCTCAGTGATCTCTTTTGAAGACCAAAAGTTATTTAAAATTTTGATGAAATGCAATTTATCTGTTTTTTAAAATTTTGTCCCTAAGCTTTCGGTGTCATATCTTAGAAGGCTCTGACTAATCCAAAGTCATGAAGATGTACTTCTATACATTTTCTTCTAGGAGCTTTATAGTTTTAGCTCTTACATTTAGGTCTGTGATCCATTCTTAGCTAATTTTTGTGTATGGTATAAGGAAGGAGTCCAAATTCATTTTTCTCCATGTAGATATCTAGTGGTCCCAGCACCACTTGTTGAAGACTACTCTTTTGCCATTAAATGGTCTTGGCACTCTTGTTGAAATATCAGTTGACTGAAATGTATGAATTTATTTCTAGACTCTTAATTCTATTCCATTTATCTATTCGTCTGTCCTTATGTCAATACCACACAATCTTTTTTTTTCCCCCTACACAATCTCGATTACTGCAGATTTGTAGTAACTTGAAATTGAGAAGGATGAATCCAACTTTGTTCCTCTTTTTGAAGATTGTTTTGACTGTTCTGATTCCCTTGTAATTCCTTATCAATTTTAAGATTAACCTGTCAATTTCTGCAGAAAAACCAGCTGGAATTTTGATAGGGATTCTGTTGAATCTGTAGGTTAAGTTAATGAATATTGACATCTTAAAAATATTAAGTCTTCTGGTTCATGAACATGGGATGTCTTTCCAGTTATGTATATCTTTAAATTCTTTCAATGTTTTGTAGGTTTCAGAATACAAGTTTTGCACTTCTTTTTCTTTAATTAATAGACTTTATTTTTTAGGGCAGTGTTAGGTTTGCAGAAAAATGCAGTCGAAAGCACAGAGAGTTCCCATATACTCCCTCCCCATCCCTCAACCCTGTGCACAGTTTTTCCTATTACTAACATCATGCATGAGTGTGGTATATTTGTTATAATTGATGAACCAATATTGATACATTATTATTGGTTAAAGTTCTTTGTTTACATTAGGATTCACTCTAATGTGTTTTACAGTTCTGTGGGTTTTAACAAATGCATAATGTTATATATCCATCATTACGGTGTCATTCAGAATAGTTTCATTGTCCCAGAAATCCCTGTGCTCCATTTGTTCATCCCTTTCTCTCTCTCCCAAAATCCCTGGGAACTATTGATCTTTTGATTGTCTTTACAGTTCTGCCCTTTCCAGAAAGTCATGTAGTTGGAATCATAGTATATATAGCCTTTTCAATCTGGCTCCTTCCACTTAACAATAAGGTTCCTCTGCATCTTCTTCTGGCACAATACCTCATTTATAGTGCTGAATGATATTCCATTGTATAGATGTGCCACGATTTGTTTATCCATTCACCCACAGGAGGTCATTCTGGTGACTTACAAGTTTTAGCAATTATGAATAAGGTTGCTGTAGACATTCATGTGCAGGTTTGTTTGCTTGTTTGTTTGTTTTAAATAGTCTTGTTATTTCACCTACAGTAGCATGATCCTGGCTCACTGCAGTCCTGACTCCTGGACTCAAGTGATCCTCCCACCTCGTGCTCCCTAGTGGCTGGGACTACAGGTGCGTGCCACCATGGCTGGCTTATTTTTTTTTTTTTAAAGACAGAGTCTCACTGTGTTGCCCAGCCTGGTCTTGAACTCCTGGGATCAAGTGATCCTCCTGCCTCAGCCTCCCAAAGCACTGGGATTACAGGCATGAGCCACCACACCCAGCCAGGTTTTTGTGTAGACGTAAGTTTTCAACTCATTTGGCTGGATTGCATAATAAGACTAATTTTAGCTTTGTAGAAATGTACCAAGTTATTTTTCAAAGTAGCTATACTGTTTTGCATTCCTACCACCAATGAATGAGAGCTTCTATTGTTCCACATCCTTGGCAGCATTCAGTGTCATCAGTATTTTAGATTTTAACCATTCTAATGTGTGTGCAGCAGTATCTTATTGTTTTAATTTGCAATTCCTTAATGACATGGGAAGCATCTTTTCATATGCTTATTATCATCTATATATGTATCTATATATATACCACCTATATATATACTATTTTTAGAGACAGTGTCTCTAAAAATATATATAAATATATAAAATATATATAAATATATAATATATAATATATAAATATATATATATAATATATATTTTTTTTTTTTTTTTTTTTGCCCTTAGAGACAGTGTCTCACTCTGTTGCCCAGGCTGGGCTCAAGTAATCCTCCTGCCTTATCCACCCTGGTAGCTGGGACTACAGGTGCATGCCACCACGCCTGACTAAATTTTTTTTATTTTTTTTTTTTTGAGACGGACCGTTGCCCAGGCTGGAGTGCAGTGGCCAGATCTCAGCTCACTGCAAGCTCCACCTCCCGGGTTTACGCCATTCTCCCGCCTCAGCCTCCTGAGTAGCTGGGACTACAGGCGCCCGCCACCACGCTCGGCTAGTTTTTTGTATTTTTTTAGTAGAGACAGGGTTTCACCGTGTTAGCCAGGATGGTCTCGATCTCCTGACCTCGTGATCTGCCCATCTCGGCCTCCCAAAGTGCTGGGATTATAGGCTTGAGCCACAGCGCCCGGCCCTAATTTTTTTTTTTAAAGACAGGGTCTCAGCCATGTTGGCGTCAGAAGTTCGCCAACATGGCAAAAGCCCATCTCTACTAAAAATACAAAAATTAGCCAGGCCTGGTGGCAGGCGCCTATAATCCCAGCTACTCGGGAGGCTGAGGCAGGAGAATTGCTTGAACCTGGGAGGCGGAGGTTGCAGTGAGCTGCGATCGTGCCATTGCACTCCAGCCTGGGTGACAAGAGCAAGATTCTGTCTCAAAAGAAAAAAAAAAAAAAGACAGGATCTTACTGTATTGCCCAGGCTGGTCTTGAACTCCTGGCTTCAAGTGATCCTCCTGCTTCAGCCTCGCGAAGTGCTGGAATTACAGGCCACTGTGCCCAACCTCCATCTATATGTCTTCTCTCACTTCCTTATTTTAAATTTATTGTGAAGTATTTTACTGTTTTTGAAGCTATAGTAAATAGAATTGTTTTCTTAATTTCATTTTCTTTTTTCCCTTTCTTTACATGCTGCCTTGAGATGAGATTAATTTTATTTTCAGATTGTTCACTGCAAATGGATAAAATACATTGATTTTTGTATACTGATCTTGTATGCTTTGACTTTGATGAACTCGTTTGTTATCTAAGATCATATCTTCTGCAAAAAGAGATCGTTTTGCTTCTTCCTTTCCCATCTGGACTCCTTTTATTTGTTTCTCTTGCCTAATAGCCTTGACTAGAACTTCTAGTACAATGTTGTGTAAAAGTGACAAGAATGGACATCCTTGTCTTGTTCCTGATCTTAGGGGGAAAGCATCTAGCCTTTCACCATGAGTATGATGTTAGTATGGGTTTTTCATAGATGTCCTCTAGCAGGCTGAGCAAGTTGGGGAAACTTTTTAAGCATATAAATGCTTGGACCCTACCATTACAGTTTTTGATTCACTGAGTCTGGGAAGGACCGGTATCTTTTGTTGTACAAAGGTATATAAGAAAAGGTGGCCAGGCGCGGTGGCTCAAGCCTGTAATCCCAGCACTTTGGGAGGCCGAGATGGGCGGATCACTAGGTCGGGAGATCGAGACCATCCTGGCTAACACAGTGAAACCCCGTCTCTACTAAAAAATACAAAAAACTAGCCGGACGTGGTGGCGGGCGCCTGTAGTCCCAGCTACTCAGGAGGCTGAGGCAGGAGAATGGCGTGAACCCAGGAGGCGGAGCTTGCAGTGAGCTGAGATCCGGCGACTGCACTCCAGCCTGGGCGACAGAGCCAGACTCCATCTAAAAAAGAAAAGAAAAGAAAAGATATATAAGTTATTCTGATCCACAGGGTTGAAAATATCTGCTGTATCATGGTTGAAGTATCTTATACTTCATTCTTTTAAAATCTCTGCTACCACTCTGATTCTCCCCCCTCAACTGAGCACCTTGGACTTAATATTATTGGGTTCCTACTGCTATATTCTTAACTCTAATTCTTTTGGATACTAAACCATGAAAAATGGTTTGTATTGCATAGGTTAACTTATTTTTTTATATACTGGGTATCATTAGGATATGGTATTAAGATTTATTTTCACCTATAAATAATGTAAGCTACTTGATGATCCCACTTGTGGCTGATTTCCTTCCTTATCATAGCAGAGGTGGTACTCAGAACATAATTTTATTTTCCTTTTTTTAAAATTTCAATAGGTTTTGGAGAACAGGTGGTATTTGGTTACACAGATAAGTTACTTAGTGGTAATTTCTGAAATTTTGGTGCACCCGTCACCCGAGCAGTGTACACTGTACCCGATGTGTAATCTTTTAACCCTTATTCTCCCGAATCCCCAGAGTCCACTGTATCGTTTTTATGCCTTTGCATCCTTGTAGCTTAGCTCCCACTTAATGAGTGAGAACATACGATGTTTGGTTTTCCATTCCTCAGTTACCTCACTTAGAATAATGGTCTCCAATTCCATCCAGGTTGCTTCAAATGCCATTATTTTGTTCCTTTTTATGGCTGAGTAGTATTTCATGGTAGATATATACCACATTTTCTTTATCTACGCATTGACTGATGGGCATTTGGGCTGGTTCCATATTTTTGCAGTTGTGAATTGTGCTGCTAAAACATACATGTGCAAGTATCTTTTTCATATAATGACTTCTTTTCTTCTGGGTAGATACCCAGGAATGGGATTGCTGGATCGAATGGTGGATCTACTTTTAGTTCCTTAAGGAATCTCCACACTGTTTTCCATAGTGGTTGTACAAATTTACATTCTCCCCAACAGTGTAAATGTGTTCCCGTTTCACCACATCCATGCCAGTATCTATTATTTTTTGATTTTTTTATTATGGCCATTCTCACAGGAGTAAGGGGGTATCACATTGTGGTTTTGATTTGCATTTCCCTGATAATTAGTGATGTTGAACTTTTTTCATATGCTTGTTTGCCATTTGTATATCTTTGAAAATTGTCTATTCATGCCCTTAGCCCAATTTTTGATGGGATTGTTTGTTTTTTTCTTGCTGATTTGCTTGAGTTCCTTGTAGATTCTGAATATTAGTCGTTTGTCAGATGCATAGATTGCGAAGATTTTCTCCCACTCTGTGGGTTGTCTGTTTCCTTTTGCTGTGCAGAAGCTTTTTAGTTTAGTTTAGTCCCATCTAATTATCTTTGTTTTTCTTGCATTTGCTTTTGGGTTCTTGGTCATGAAGTCTTTACCTAAGCCAATGTCTAGAAGGGTTTTTCCAATGTTATCTTCTAGAATTTTTGTGGTTTCAAATCTTAGATTTAATTAAGTCTTTGATCCACCTTGAGTTGACTTTTTGTATAACGTGAGAGAGGAGAATCCAGTTTCATTCTCCTACATGTGGCTTGCCAATTATCCCAGCACCATTTGTTGAATAGGGTATCTTTCCCCACTTTATGTTTTTGTTTGCTTTGTCAAAGATCAGTTGACTGTGAGTATTTGGCTTGATTTCTGGGCTCTCTATTCTGTTCCATTGGTCTATATGCCTGTTTTTATACCAGTATTATGATGTTTTGGTGACTATGGCCTTACAGTATAGTTTGAAGTCAGGTAATATAATGCCTCCAGATTTGCAGAACATAATTATTGATGGCCCTTGTAAATTATTTTTTGTTTATTTTATCAATCTTATTTTTTTAATTTTTACCCATATGAATAATAGTAATTTTGCTTCTTTAGGACACCATGTAAAATTGAACCTAGTATAAACCACATCCTCAGCACCAGAAAGCCTGGAAAGGAAGAAGGAGATCCTCTACAAAGGGTTCAGAGCCATCAGCAAGCATCTGAGGAGAAGAAAGAGAAAATGATGTATTGTAAGGAGAAGATTTATGCAGGAGTGGGGGAATTCTCCTTTGAAGAAATCCGGGCTGAAGTTTTCCGGAAGAAATTAAAAGAGCAAAGGGAAGGTGTGTGTAATTCAAGTTTGTGAAAAGGACTTAACTTAGTTGTGTGAAGGTTGAGCTGATCTACTACGTCTGAAGAAAACTAACCTTATACTTTGCACCTTTATGTGATATTTCTATGGTTGTACTGTTTCTTTCTGTGTATCAGCCAAACTCCCATTGCTGCCTTCCACGAAAACTCCTTGAGGTGTGGGGGTACTGAGTATGTTTAGAAGTAAAGGAAGAAGTTCTGAACTGTGTGAACAATTTATGTTCCCCAATACAATAAGCAGGTGGCTGTGATCCCTGACATGCATATATGTGCATTCCATGCATCCCTATTAAGTACTTTCCTAATGCTATTGCTTGAAATATTCCACTTTACCTTTGATATTTTGTCTGAAATTTCTCCAGGAGCTTATTTAGATTAACCTAAGGTCACACTGCAATGATTTAGATTATGGATATTCATATTTTTTAAAGACATTATAAATTAAAAAGGTTTAAAAATTGAGATATGGGAATTTTTGGGAAACAGGAAACAGTTCTGATTCTGGAGCCTTGAGTACTTGAAAGCAAGAGGTGGGGCAGAATGGGCTGGAAAGTAGGGAAGTAAGGCATATGAGGCTTAAGGCTTGAGAAGGTGAAGGAGAGTAAAGAAGGGTACAGAAAATGAGGTAGGGGAGGGTCCACTTCCATTTAGACATTTTTTATTAGGATCTATAAGGAGAAAGTAATGTTTCTTTTATACATGGATATCCAGAATAACCTACTAATATAGCTCAGCTCTCTTAAGAGGATGTAGTGTTTGTGGGGTTAGCTGGGAAACTTAACCATCACTTATACTTTGAGGGGCAATCTTTTCTGAGTTCCAGGTGACAACTTTGGTAAAGCAGACTGTTAGTAAGTTTGGAATTGTTTTCATTTGTTACACTAATTAGTGTCATCCAAGATTGTCAAAAGTGCTCTGGGTTCAAATTGAACCTGTGTGTCTAGGTAGGAGAGAGGGATAGTTGCAAAGCAAGGTGTTAGTTGAGTAAGGGTTTTAGAAAAGGAGAACCACTCCAGCAAAGAAATAGGCTAGAAGGGTGGCCAAATATGAACCAGAAAAGGAACTAGGTATCTAGATAAAAACTGTTTCCTAAGGGAAAAGCTTAGTCTGTACCAGGTATATAGAAGGAAAATGAAAGTCCATTTTAGGGCTGAGCATAGTGACTCACACCTGTAATCCCAGCACTTTGGGGGAAAAAAGACCAGCCTGGGCAACATGGTGAATTTTCATTTCTGTGGGAAAAAGAAAAAGTACATTTTGTTTTCAACTAGCCAGAGAAGGACCTACTCTAGATTAGATGGGATTTAATTAGGAATAAGAAGGCACTGACCTCTGAGAATTTTTTAATATTCATTTCTATTGTGTTGTGTTGTGTTGTTTTGTTTTGTTTTAAATAGATGGGGTCTCCCTGTGTTGCCCAGGCTGGTCTCAAACTCCTGGGCTCAAGTTATCCTCCCACCTTGGCCTTTCAAAGTGCTGGGATTATAGGCATGAGCTACCATGCAGACCTTAATACTCATTTCTCAGCTGGTCTCTGAATCTATTTCATGAGCTTGTATAAATTCCCATCTGTGTATAAGTTTGTACCCTTATATAAATCCTCATTTCAATAAATGTGGTTTCTAGTTATTGTCAAAAACTGGCTTCGAAGACTTGCTAACTACTTACTCTCAGGGAAGAATACAAGAAAAGAAGAAGCCACAATCAGGGCCTAAACAAAGGTGGTTTTTCTTTGCATTGCACTTCCAAATCATTTTTCCCTCTTCTTTCAAAAACTCTGGCTTCTTTCAGATTTCTATCCTCTAATTCTTTTCTATTTCCTGAGCCTCCTTAGTGTACTCACCTCAGACTTTTCAGTCACACCCCATCATTCATTAATTGACTAATAAGCACATGGCTCACTATCTATGCCTCTTTACCCTAACCTGCAAAACCCTGCATGGCCAAGCATGGTAGCATGTGCCTGTAGTCCCAGCTACTCAGGAGGGTGAGGCAGAAGGATTGAACCCAGAAGTTTGAGACCAGCCTGAGCAATATAGCAAGACCTCATATCCAAAAACAAACAAAACCCCATGTGACTTAGCCTTTGCCTATCTCTCCAAACCCATCTTTTTCTATTCACCCTCTTACTATGCTGCAACCACACTGAACTTCCTTTGGATTCTTAGACACAGTGGTCTTTTCCTGCATTAGGGCCTTTGTGCCACCTAGTTGGTTAGCCTAGAATCTTACCCCAGAACTTTGGCCCCTTATCATTTAAGTTACAGCTTAATAATGTCACTTTATCAGAATGATCTTCCCTGATCACTGGTCTTAAGTAGCCCTCCCTTGGTTCACCTCCATCTGTCTACCCAGTCACACATTCTCACGTCATCTATTTTATTCTTTTTCTAAACTGATTTTCTTGTGTGTGTGTTTCCCCCAAATTTGATTGTTAGCATCACATAACCAAGGACTTTGTATTATGTACCACTGAAACCTAAGTACTCAGAGTTGTGTTTGGCACATAGTAGGTATTCAATATTTTTTTCCTTTTAGTAGAAACCTGTGTTGTTCAAAGGTATTCTGTTTTTTTATTGAATGGATAAATAAAAGAATAGAGACCACAAGTTGAGGACCTTGTTCCACTTAAATCATTTTCATCTGTATTAGTAACATATGTGTTGAGGAGATGAGCTCCAAAGGCAGTTTTGGACAGAATGAGTTACTATGAGGAATAATACCTCAAGCAACTTTACTGTTTCTAGCCGAGCTATTGACCAGTGCAGAGAAGAGAGCAGAAATGCAGAAACAGATTGAAGAGATGGAAAAGAAGCTAAAAGAAATCCAAACTACTCAGCAAGAAAGAACAGGTGATCAGGTAATTTTTCTTTTTTCAATACACAAAACTAAAATTTATTGAAACAAACTTAAACATTGTAAAAATATAGAAGGTTAAAATCCTCCCAACCCCCATTTAGAGTTTCTGGTAGCTTCCTAGCTGTTAGTAGCAGGAAAGTTCAGCGGGAAAGTAATTTAACAGGTGACTTCAAATAGAATTTGTGTCATGTGAAATAAGTGGTGCAGTTTATTGACTTCTTAGTTATACTCCAAATCATTATGTTGTTAATTCTGGCTTAAGCTATTTATTCTAGCTATGTTCCATTAAAATGGGATTGCCTAAAGAAATTTAGTATATGCCTCGCACTGCTCAGTTGAGTACAACAGTACCGGTTTAGAGTAGGAATATAAATTATTGGAAATGACTTTTGTGGTATACTCATCTTGTTAGTGGATGTCTAGGGAAAGAGTACAGTAAAGCTAATGTTAGAGCTTGAAAATAGTATTTTCTGGGTGCAAGCGACATTGATTTTGTTTATTTAATGCAAACAGCAAGAAGAGACGATGCCTACCAAGGAGACAACTAAACTGCGAATTGCTTCCGAGTCTCAGGAAATGCCAGGAATGACTCTATCCAGTTCTGCTTGTCAAGTAAACTCTTGTGCCAAGTAAGATTACATTGGTGGAAGGGACAGTGCCTATAGGAGGGCATTTAGACACAACCCTTGATTCTCTAGTGCCTTGAAGTCTCTTTTACAGTATTGAGACATGGTTTTTATAAGTCTCTGTCACAACATAAGCTTTGATTCTGATTAGGGAGGACAGAGCATTGACTATTTTCCACTGAAGAAACATGTTTCTTATAGAAACAAATACATTAAATGTTTTTAAAAAACAAAATCACCCATTTCTACCACCAAGAGATGACTACCATTAACACTGTTCTGTCTTTTCTTTTGTGTTGCATTTTTGTTTTATTTTATAAAAATGTCAGCTTACCATTTTGTAATCTGCTTATACTATTAATGCAACTTGACATCTATTATCAAATATATTTCTGCATCATTTTTGATAACCAAAGGTTCCATCTTCTTTAAGAGAATTTGGATTGACAGTAATAATTTATCTTAGAGTAAATATTATATTTAATGGAAAAACCTCCTGGACTTTTAAAAACTAAACAGTTCTTTCTGTGGGTATCGAGCACATGATTTAAAACGAGTTTCTTCACAGAGAAACTTCACTTGCGGAGAACATTTGGCAGGAACAACCTCATTCTAAAGGTGAGTTGTATTTGACAACCTTGAGAAGAACTTGCTGATAACAAATGTATTATGTAATAAATGGTAAATATTTTTATTATGATAAAGGGATTGAAAGAAAGAGGGGGACTAGGATGCTAGGAATTTAGTGTAGGCATATGCTTTATGATAGGAAAGACACTTGAAAGAGTTTTTTTTAAAGATTCCTCAGTGTTTCAAAATATTTGGTTTAATTGTAATTTTAAATTTACACTAACCACCAAATCTTATATTTTAGTTACTGTACACTAAACAGCCAAGACACTAAGGAAGGTGTTTCTTTTCAGGGAAAAAAAAATTTGAAGCTACTTTATATTCAAATTGGTTTTCTTCAGAACATGTTAAAAGTGGCGAAACATGAATATCTACTTGGAAATGGCTTTGCAAAAATAAAAATAAAAAACATTAAAATCTAATTAAACCTCTGTTTCTAACCAACAATTTATTGGAAATGTAAAGCATGGAGGAACATTGTTAATAACACAGGGGGATGAAATTGGCAAAATCCAGCATCATGGGGCTAGCAACCCAGTTTGTTGAACAAAAACTCCCCCCAAAACTCTATAGAATAAAAGAGATTTAAGAGGCATTTGAACAATCACAGTATACGGATCTTAACTCTGCATTCCCAATTCAAACAAACTTTAAAAAAAAATTATTTATATTTTTTTGAGACTGAGTCTCACTCTGTCACCCAGGCTGGAGTGCAGTGGCGTGATTTCAGCTCATTGCAAGCTCTGCGTCCCGGGTTCATGCCATTCTCCTGCCTCAGCCTCCTGACAGGCTGGGACTACAGGCGCCCGCCACCTCGCCCGGCTGATTTTTTTTTTTTTTTTTGTATTTTTAGTAGAGACAGGGTTTCATCATATTAGCCAGGATGGTCTCGATCTCCTGACCTCGTGATCCGCCCACCTTGGCCTCCCAAAGTGCTGGGATTATAGGCATGAGCCACTGTGCCCGGCCAAAACATTTTTTTAATTGGTAAAATATGAAATTTCTGACTGGACATTTGATATTCATAAATTGCTCATTTTATAGGTAGGTATCATGTTTTGGGATTGGGATTTTTAAAAAGCCTCTTTTAGAAATATGTACGGAAATATTTGCAGATAAAATGACATGTCTGGAATTTGGTTTAAAATAATCCTGTTGGATTGGGTTTGGGGAGTAGTGACAGTGGTAGGGAATCTAAACAGAACATGATCATCTATGTTTAGGTAATTATTAAATTGTTTAATGACCTTTTATATGTTTGAAGTTTTTTGTTATTAAAAAAACATTGCCTTGCTGCTTTCAAACAATACAAAATATTGATTAATTTATCTGGTTGTCTTGAAGAGTAAAGCATTTACTCCTAGAGTATGTATCTAGTCTCTCTTTCTCTAGGTCCCAGTATACCTTTCTCCATTTTTGATGAGTTTCTTCTTTCAGAAAAGAAGAATAAAAGGTTTGTTTGTTTGTTTGTTTTTAACTTAAGAATTTTCTGTTATTATAAGTGAGGATAAATTAGGGGCTACTGTTATGAAAAAAATTGCTAAGTGAGGTATGTCTTTTTCCAGTCCTCCTGCAGATCCCCCACGAGTTTTAACTCAACGAAGACCCCTTGCAGTTCTCAAAACCTCAGAAAGCATCACCTCAAATGAAGATGTGTCTCCAGATGTTTGTGTAAGGAGCAGTATCCTTAAGTTAATGTAAATGGGCTAGTGGATTGTTTATTCAAATCCACAAAAGCTTAAGGTTAAAATTGAAACCACTGACTTGAATTAAGCACATGAAAAGATGCTCAGCATTATTACTCAACAGGGAAATGCAAATCAAAACCACAGTGAGATACTACTTTATATCCACTAGGATAGCTATAATAAAAAATTATGCACAATAACAAGTGTTGGCAAAGTTGTGGAGAAATTAGAACATACATTACTGGTGGGAATGTAAAATGGTGTAGCAACTTTGGAAAACAGTTTGGCAGCTCTTTAAAATGTTAAACACAGTTACCATATGATCCCACAGTTCTGTGCCTAGGTATATACTCAAAATAATTGAAAACACATGTTCACACAAAAAATTTATACACAAATGTTCATAGCTGTATTACTCATGATAGTGGAAACAACCCCAAATGTCCATCAACTGATGAATGGATAAACAAAATGTTGTATATCCATACCATGAAATATTATTTGGCTATAAAAAGGAATGAAGTACTAATACATGTCACAACATAGGTGAACCTTGAAAACGTTATGTCAGGTGAATGAAATCAGATACAAAGACCACATATTATATGATCTCATTTTCATGAATATCCAGAATAGGCAAAGCTATGGATTGAAGTTTTCCAGGGGATTAGGGAGAGGGTGGTGGAGAGTGACTGCTAATGGGTATGGGGTTTCTTTTTGGAGTGATGAAAGTATTCTGGAATTAGATAGTGATGATGGTTGTACAACCTTGTGAATATACCAAAAACCACTGAAATACACTTCAAAAGGGTCAATTTTATGGTGTATGAATTATATATCAATTTTTATAAGTGAGGATAAATCACTAATTTTAAAGCCTTTTGCACTTTTAATTTTTTAACCAACATAGCAAAAGACATTTGTTCTTTTTTATATAAAATACCTTTTGTGGCAATGCAAAAGTTATGTGGGCCAATCATTTTTCTTCAGTAATGTTCTATATTAACCGCTGTAGACTAATGACATAATGCTTAGGGTGAAAAGACCCTGTGTAGACATTTAAGTCAAAATAACCTTTATCATTGGCATTTTATTAAAGTTTTAAGGAGGAAAAATCATTCTCTTCAAACCAGCCTCTGGAAGCTTGTCATGAGACTGAAAAGAATTGAGTATGTTTAATCTGAAGGCTTTTAAGGGGTGATGTGAGCAGTAGCTTTAGTGACTTAAAGCAGCGTTTTCCACATCCTAGGGAATCATTTGGAGGAAGTTTTTTTGAAAACACTTTTTCATTTTAGTTTCTTCTCTATTGAGGTATATTTTATATCCGGTAAACTGCACATATATTGTACAGCAGGGTGAATTTTTCCATGCAATTTTTTCTCCTATCAAGATATAGAATTATTTCCATCAACTCAGAAGAGACTAGGGAGTCTTTTGTGACTAACAGTGCTTAAGCCCCATTCCATCAATGTGCCATTGGAATTTCCAGGGAAGAAGTCCAACCATGTATTTTTGTCATTTAAAAAATACTTTCTCAGATAATTCTGATACAGTTAGTCTACTGACTGCTATGAAAAGACAGTGATGTAAGAGTAATTGATTACATACTGTGTTCTGGAGTATACCAACAGAAAACATGATTAACAGGCTGGATTTGGATGCAGTGGTTCTAGATTCAGCTGTTCAAGGATACGCTTATTTGTTAAAGGAGTCCAACTTCATCTACCTTTTTTTTTTTAACCAATCTTTTACTTGAATTTTGTTACTAGGTACCTAAAATATCTAAGCTACTAGGGCTATAAGTAGTATTTGCATAAAATGTATAGATTATAAACATCTATTTTACTTTAATCACATATATAAATACATATATATATATTTTTTTCTTTCTTTCTTTCTTTTTCTTTTTTAGATAGGCTGTCTGTCACCCAGGCTGGAGTATAGTGGCGTGATCTCAGCTCACTGCAGCCTCTACCTCCTGGACTCAAGCATTCCTCCCACCTCAGCCTCCCAATTAGGTGGGACTACAGGTGTGAGCCACCATGCCTGGCCAATTTTTTATTTTTTGGAGAGACACGGTTTTGCCATGTTGCCTAAGCTGGTCTCAAACTCCTGGGCTCAAGTGATCCTCCTGCCTCAGCCTGCCTCCCAGAGTGTTGGGGTTACAGGTGTGGGCCAATACACCTGGCCAAATCTTTTTTTTTTTTTTTTTTTTGAGATTGAGTTTCACTCTTTCCCTCAGGCTGGAGTGAAGTGGCATGATCTCAGCTCACTGCAGCCTCTGCCCCCTGGGTTCGAGCAATTCTCCTGCCTCAGCCTCCTGAGTAGCTGGGATTACAGGCGCCTGCCACCACGCCCAGCTAATTTTTGTATTTTTAGTAGGGACGGAGTTTTGCCATGTTGGCCAGGCTGGTCTCGAGTGCCTGACCTCAGGTGATCCACCCACCTCAGCCTCCCAAAGTGCTGGGATTACAGCCACTGGACCTGGCCTATTATTTTTTTTAACTATACTTTGTTTCTTCCAGATGTACCGCCCACCTTTAGTTACTCAGTCAGAAATTCAAAGTACATGTCAAATTGGTAATGATCTAGAAGATTAATCTCTAGTATCCATATGGGTTAAATCAAATAGGCACTATTTGTATACTACAGGTAAATATGTAAAGTGGTGTAATTTCTCTGAGGACAGCTAAGTAATACATATAAACTTTAGTGTTTATAACCTTTTGACCTGATAACTCTACTTTTAGGAATTAATCCTAAGAAAATTAAAGTGTTTCTAAAGATTTATGTATATTTAAAGTAGTTTTAAACTAGTAAAAAACAGAATAGCCTGAAAGTTGGTTAATTTCTTATAGACCCACAGTGTGGCCATTATGTTTTTAAAGAATTTTATATAGCATAGGAAGGAAAAAATACAAAAAGTATGAGAAACAGCAATACACAGTATCATGAATGTTACATTTTCCCTGGTTTTAAAACTCCTTTTTAAATGCATAGAATATACTGTGCATGTATCCTACCAGACATACATGAATTATCTTTAAGAAATAAATAAAAATTAGGTATGTAGCATAGAGGAAGAAGACCTAAAAACTAGGAGGATAGCAGATTATTAGAATATTTACTAAGTGAAAGCCAGAAGAAAGATAGTATTTGTGCTTTAGTTCATAGGTGAAATTTGTTGAGGAACAAAACATTGCCCAATATTTTTCTTTATATGGAGAATCTTCCTGGTACATTTTTTGGATGAAGTATAGTTTACTGTGTTCATGATATAAAAACCTTTTTATCTTTGCCTAGATATTCTGATATGCTATTTCTGTATCCTATGTCACTGAGCTAATGTGTCTCTCTCAGTAAAAAAGTTCTTCATGTATTGAAATAGTTTAGCTAAACTTTATATGGTTTTCACTTCAGGATGAATTTACGGAAATTGAACCCTTGAGTGAGGATGCCATTATCACAGGCTTCAGAAATGTAACAATTTGTCCTAACCCAGAAGACACTTGTGACTTTGCCAGAGCAGCTCGTTTTGTATCCACTCCTTTTCATGAGATAATGTCCTTGAAGAATCTCCCTTCTGATCCTGAGAGACTGTTACAGGAAGAGGATCTAGATGTAAAGACCTCTGAGGACCAGCAGGCAGCTTGTGGCACTATCTACAGTCAGACTCTCAGCATCAAGAAGCTGAGGTGATTGGGAATTTACAGGTTTTACAAACCAGATTGTTTACTCTCTTATTCTGTGTGTGTGTGTCAGTTATAGTAATCAGTTATCAAGTTCTTACTAACTGCCAGGTACTGTGCTAAGTGCTTTATATGAGAGTAGGGCTGCCCCAGATAAAGTGTCAATGGTTGATTTGGATGTGAGGGTTAAAAGTAAACTTTGATGGTGAAGAAACTAAGTGGTCCGAGAGGGGTATTGTACCACTGAGGAAACTTTGCAAAGTGTACATGATTGTCAAAAAGGAGGCATTTAGTTTTTCTTTAATATTGAGTTTAAAATAGTGGTAGGATAGCTTTTGTTAATTTTATTTATTTATTTATTTATTTATTTATTTATTTATTTATTTACTGAAACGGAGTCTCTGTCACCCAGGCTGGAGTGCAGTGGCGCTATCTTAGCTCACTGCAACCTCCTCCTCCTAGGTTCAAGCGATTCTCCTGCCTCAGCCTCCCAAGTAGCCGGGACTGCAGGCGCGCACCACCATGCCTGGCTTATTTTTATATTTTTAGTAGAGACAGGGTTTCACCATGTTGGCCAGGCTAGTCTCAAACTCCTGATGTCAGATGATCCACCCGCCTCGGCCTCTCAAAGTGCTCGGATTACAGGAGTGAGCCTCTGCGCCCGACCAGCTTATGTGAATTTTAAATAGGCAACTAGAGATGTGCTTTTTAAAAAAGTATCTTTTGATAGAGAGGTGGAAATGAACTATGGAATAGATATGAGGGAATGGCTTACAGCCAGGGTCTGAGCCTTGTTTTAGGTCAGCTAATTTAAACTAATTCCAGTTTTAAGAATACTTTTTAATTTGCTAATTTTTGCTTTTAAAGCTGCATTTTGAGAGACCGGATGCAGTGGCTCACCTCTGTAATCCCAGCACTTTGGGATTTGGGAGGGGGCAGATCACTTGAGGCCAGGAGTTGAAGACCAGCTTGGTCAACAAAAAAAAAAAAAAAAAAAAAAATTTTTTGAGCTTTACTCAAAAAAACATTTTTTTTGAAACTTTTTCCCTACAAGCTTTTAAGCACATTTGCTAGGATGTATTCACACTGCATGATTTGGGTTTCTCTTTTCTTTGCCTAATCTTTTCTTATTGAAGAAAAAAAAGTCCAGAGAAAGGATAAAGAGGAAGAAAGTGTCAATGTTAGTCAGTGTTTCTCAATATTATGGAATATAGAGTAGATATTTACTATAGGTAATATCTTTATTTACTATAGGTAAATAAAGCATAAATCCAGAAATGTATGCTGGACATGGCTTGTTCACCAGATTTAGAGGAGGTTACCTAGATTCTGATTTGGGGAAATAATGGACTTGAAAAATGAGATTATTGCTGAGTGCATTGGCTCTTGCCTGTAATCCCAGCACTTTGGGAGGCTAAGGTGGGAGGATCCCTTGAGGCCAGGAGTTTAAGACCAGCGTGGGGAACAAAGTGACGCCTTGTGTCTAATAAAAATCAAAAAAATCAGCTAGGCATGGTAGTACTCACCCAGCTATCATTTCCTGGGCTCAAGTGATTCTCCCACCTCAGCCTCCCAAGTAGTCGCAGAAATTAGCTTTTTTGTTTTATAACCTTTTAGCTACTTGGGAGGCTGAGGTAGGAGGATCACTTGAGCCCAGGAAATTAAGGCTGCAGTGAGCCATGATCGCACCACTGCACTCTAGCTTGGGTGACAGAGTGAGATCCTGTCTCAAAAATAAAATGAAAAGTAAAAAAAAAAAAAAAATGAGTATCAAATAAATTGATAACAAATTATAAATTATTTAAACCTAAATTTTATTAAATTGTATTAAAAATAAAAGTATAACATAAAATTATAAAATTTATAGATTAAGGCTGGGTGCAGTGGCTCACACCTATAATCCCAGCACTTTAGGAGGATGAGACAGGTGGATCACATGAAGGCAAGAGTTCAAGACCAGCCTGACTAACATGGTGAAACCCTGTCTCTACTAAAAATACAAAAATTAGCCCAGCGTGGTGGCAGGTGCCTGTAATCCCAGCTACTCAGGAGGCTGAGACAGAATCACTTGAACCTGGGAGGCAGAGGTTGCAGTGAGCCAAAATCGTGCAGTTGCACTCCAGCCTAGGTGACGAGCAAAACTCTGTCTCAAAAAAAAAAAAAAAAAAAAAAAAAATTATACATTAAGAATTTATGAAATTATAACAAAGTTTATATATATTACTCCTTTTTTTTTTTTTTTTTTTTTTTTTTTTTTTTTTTTTTTTTTTTGAGACGGAGTCTTGCTCTGTCGCCCAGGCTGGAGTGCAGTGGCGCCACCTCGGCTCACTGCAAGCTCCGCCTCCCGGGTTCACGCCTTTCTCCTGCCTCAGCCTCCCGAGTAACTGGGACTACAGGCACCTGCCACGACTCCCGGCTAATTTTTTGTATTTTTAGTAGAGATGGGGTTTCACCGTGTTAGCCAAGATGGTCTTGATCTCCTGACCTCATGATCCACCCACCTCGGCCTCCCATAGTGCTGGGATTACAGGCGTGAGCCACCACGCCCGGCCGCCAATATATATTGTTCCTATAAGAATTAACTTATTTGTGATTCTTTTAGCCCAATTATTGAAGACAGTCGTGAAGCCACACACTCGTCTGGCTTCTCTGGTTCTTCTGCCTCGGTTGCAAGCACCTCCTCCATCAAATGTCTTCAGATTCCTGAGAAACTAGAACTTACTAATGAGACTTCAGGTAGGATCATACATACCACTATATCCATGCCTAGCGAACACTTGTTTATCTCAGCAAACTGAGCTCTATGTTTTTCTTTCCTTCTTTTTTTGAGACAGGGTCTCACTCTGTCACCCAGGATGGAGTGCAGTGGCACAATCATAGCTCACTGCAGCCTCAAACTTACTGGGCTCAGGTGATCCTCCTACCTCAGCCTCCCGAGTAGCTGGGACCACAACTGCACCACCACCATGCGCAGCAAATTTTTGTATTTTTTTGTAGAGGCGGGGTTTCGCCATTTTGCCCAGGCTGGCCTCAAAGGATCCTGCCGCCTCGGCCTCCCACTCTCTGGGATTATAGGTGTGAGCCACCATGCCTAGCCTAGGTGTTTTTCTTAAAGAAGTTGCCCGCCGGGTGCGGTGGCTCACGCCTGTAATCCCAGCACTTTGGGAGGCCGAGGTGGGTGGATCATGAGGTCAGGAGCTCAAGACCATCCTGGCTAACACAGTGAAACCCCGTTTCTACGAAAAATACAAAAAATTAGTTGGGCATGGTGGCGGGCGCCTGTAGTCCCAGCTGCTTGGGAGGTTGAGGCAGGAGAATGGCGTGAACCCGGGAGGCGGAGCTTGCAGTGAGCCAAGATGGCGCCACTGCACTCCAGCCTGGGCGACAGAGCGAGACTCCGTCTCAAAAAAAAAAAGACAGAAGTTGCCTTTGTGAAATTTCTAGAATAGATTAGTACGAAGTGAACACAGTTTCATAAACACCTGAGACAGGTGAGTGTAGTTAAATTAACAGTGCTGACTGTGTAACCTTGTTTTTTTTTTCTTCTACTCTGTTATAATATCCAGTTGAAGCATTAGGTTCTTTTTTTGGTGATATCTTTTCACCTTTCCCTCCCACTAGCAGAAAACCCTACTCAGTCACCATGGTGTTCACAGTATCGCAGACAACTACTGAAGTCCCTACCAGAGTTAAGTGCCTCTGCAGAGTTGTGTATAGAAGACAGACCAATGCCTAAGTTGGAAATTGAGAAGGAAATTGAATTAGGTAAGTACCATTGAACGCATGTCCTCTGGTGTATGACAGCATACAAATAAGTGATTATTTGTACTTAAGCTTGATGCTTGAGCAGTGTAAATATTCCTAGATTGTATTTTTTAAAAAAGCAATACAGAGGATGACACATCAGTAACTTCATGTCTTTTTTTTTTTTGAGACGGAGTCTCGCTCTGTCCCCCGGGCTGGAGTGCAGTGGCCAGATCTCAAGCTCACTGCAAGCTCCGCCTCCCGGGTTCCCGCCATTCTCCTGCCTCAGCCTCCCGAGTAGCTGGGACTACAGGCGCCCGCCACCTCACCTGGCTAGTTTTTTGTATTTTTTAGTAGAGACGGGGTTTCACCGTGTTAGCCAGGAGGGTCTCGATCTCCTGACCTCGTGATCCGCCCGTCTCGGCCTCCCAAAGTGCTGGGATTACAGGCTTGAGCCACCGCGCCCGCCACTTCATGTCTTAATAATAGGAATTATGTCTTCTCCTCTTACAATTTTTAACAAATTATTTTTAAAAGTATTCTAGATACTACTAACTGGCAAATATACCAGTGCCTCTGTTCCTTAAACCAGGAGGTAAAAGCTAGAGGGCTGTATATGTTCACAGTGATTTTTAAATGGAATCGAACTTTATCAACAGGTAATGAGGATTACTGCATTAAACGAGAATACCTAATATGTGAAGATTACAAGTTATTCTGGGTGGCACCAAGAAACTCTGCAGAATTAACCATAATAAAGGTGGGACTGATTCTTTGTAATTTCAGTTACTTTGTAAATAATATGGATTGAAGCAATAACTGTCCTTATGGTACCATCACATCTTTCTAATAATCTCTCTCAATATGTCCAAATATATTAAGTATCCTTTCAGTTTCATTTTTTTGAGGAAATCTCTGCTAATAGTTTCTGGCCTGCTCCAATCTGGACAAGTTATACATTAACTTTCACACAATCACCATCCACAGTCACCTTGGAATTTCCATTTATTATCATCCTAGGTATTCACATTACCTTTTTCTTATATTGGATACCTAGTTTCTTTTTATCCTTTTCTTTCTTTCTTTTTTTTTTTTTAAGGACAGGGTCTCTGTCTGTCACCCAGGCTGGAGTGCAGTGGCGTGATCACAGCTCACTGCAGCCTCAACCTCTTGAGCTCAAGCAATCCTCCCACCTCAGCCTCTGGAATAGCTGGGACTGTAGATGCACGCCACCACTCCCAGCTAATTATTTTTTGTAGAGACGAGGGCCTCCCTGTGTTGCCTAGGCTGGTCTTGAATTCATGACTCAATCAATTGAATCAATCTTCCCACCTTGACCTCCCAAAGAACTGGATTACAGGCATCTAACTTTGCTTTTGAATTTTTTTGCCATTCTGAGTCTCAAAGCTTTGTGTGAAGTTATTTTTCCCGCTTTCTGGATCCTTATAGGATCTTATTCTTGTCCCCACTATTCTGAAATGTCACAATTACATGCCTTTTCATAAGTTTGTTGTCACTTATGTGTTAGATACTCAATGGCCATTTCAATCTGTCAGTTCCCTCAGTTCTGAGAAATTTTCTTCAATGGAGAAATTATTTTTTCCTCTCAGTTTCCTCTGTTCTCTTATTCTCTAATTCCTTTTATTAGAGGTACATATGGCATCTTTTGGACAGAACCTCTAAAAATTTAACTTTTTTTCTCCTATGTTTTCTCTTTTTACTTTCTGAGTATTTTATCAGCTTAATATTTTTGATCTTTTTACTAGGTTTTTATTTCTATATTTAATTTTCAAGAGCTTTTTTTATTCTCAGAATTTTCTTTGTAGCATTCTATTCTTTATTTCAAAGACAATATTCCTTGTCTTTCTGAAAATACTAATGATACTTTAACATTTTTTTCTCCCTTTGTCATCTGTTTCTTCCTTTTTTTTTTTTTTTTTTTTTTTTTTTTTTTTCTTTTTTTGAGACGGAGTCTCGCTCTGTCACCCAGGCTGGAGTGCAGTGGCCGGATCTCAGCTCACTGCAAGCTCCGCCTCCCAGGTTCACGCCATTCTCCTGCCTCAGCCTCCCGAGTAGCTGGGACTACAGGCGCCCGCCACCTCGCCCGGCTAGTTTTTTGTATTTCTTAATAGAGACGAGGTTTCACCGTGTTAGCCAGGATGGTCTCGATCTCCTGACCTTGTGATCCGCCCGTCTCGGCCTCCCAAAGTGCTGGGATTACAGGCTTGAGCCACCGCGCCCGGCATCTGTTTCTTCTTGTTTTTTTTGTTTTTGTTTTTTTGTTTTTTTGTTTTTTTGGCGGTTTTTTTTTGTTGTTGGTTTTGATCTGTTTCACACTACAGGCTTTCTTCAAGTCTCTGACTCTCTATTCATATTTAAGTATGGGACACTGAAAGCTAATTGAAAGCTCTGTGTATATGGAAAGACCTTGACAGCTGTGGACCTCAACGTAGAATGATCTAGCTTGGCCATTTTATTGGAAAACCCTCCAATCTTTTTTTTTTTTTTTTTTTTTTTTTTTTTTTGAGACGGAGTCTCGCTCTGCCGCCCAGGCTGGAGTGCAGTGGCCGGATCTCAGCTCACTGCAAGCTCCGCCTCCCGGGTTCACGCCATTCTCCTGCCTCAGCCTCCCGAGTAGCTGGGACTACAGGCGCCCGCCACCGCGCCCGGCTAGTTTTTTTTGTATTTTTTAGTAGAGACGGGGTTTCACCGTGGTAGCCAGGATGGTCTCGATCTCCTGACCTCGTGATCCGCCCGTCTCGGCCTCCCAAAGTGCTGGGATTACAGGCTTGAGCCACCACGCCCGGCATTGGAAAACCCTCCAATCTTTAGATCTTTTCTCTTGAGCTGATCAGAGAAGTCTTCTCCCTCAGAGGAGACTTCTGATTTTCTGCCTGGAGCGTATAAGCCTGGCTTCTAGCTTTCTGAAAGCTGAGTAAGGAAATTGGTCTGAAGAATGGAAGGGCAGGGAGGTACATCTTAACATCTTAACCACTGCATATATAACATCCGATATATACACTTTTCCCTGTTTTCCATGTTATTTCTATGCCCCTCAGTGGTGCCTAGTGCTCTGTAGTCCAGAGCCCTTCTGTTTTTTTTGTTTTTTGTTTTTTGGTTTTTGGTTTTTTTTGAGACGGAGTCTCGCTCTGTCGCCCAGGCTGGAGTGCAGTGGCCGGATCTCAGCTCACTGCAAGCTCCGCCTCCCGGGTTTACGCCGTTCTCCTTTCTCAGCCTCCCGAATAACTGGGACTACAGGCGCCCGCCACCTTGCCCGGCTAGTTTTTTGTATTTTTTAGTAGAGACGGGGTTTCACCGTGTTAGCCAGGATGGTCTCAATCTCCTGACCTCGTGATCCGCCCTTCTCGGCCTCCCAAAGTGCTGGGATTACAGGCTTGAGCCACCGCGCCCGGCCGCCCTTCTGTTTTATACTCACTAGGTAATAAACTTCTGGTCTTCGAGAATAGCGGAGAGGTAGTTGCTGGGCTGGGCTATTGGAGCAGAGGAGGGAAGCTGGGGTCTACCTTCCTCTTTTTTTTTTGAGACGCACTTTTGCTCTTGTCACCCAGACTGGAGTGCGATGGCACGATCTTGGCTCACTGCAGCCTCTGCCTCCCAGGGTGAAGCAATTCTCCTGCCTCAGCCTCCCGCATAGCTGGGATTAGAGGCACCCGCCACCAAAAACCCAGCTAATTTTTTGTATTTTTAGTAGAGACAGGGTTTCATCATGTTGGTCAGGCTGGTCTTGAACTCCTGATGTCAGGTGATCCACATACCTCGGCCACCCAGAGTGCTGGAATTACAGGCATGAGCCACTACACTAGGCCTACCTTCCTCTTAAATGGGATTCAGTCACTCCTGTCTTAGCTCCACCCTCAGCGTCACTTCCATGGGTAATTGGTGCTGGCGGTTATATACTATAGGGAAATAGCCTTGTAGTGTAAATGTAGCTCAGCTTTCTCCTCTGCCAAAATCAGTTTTTATTCTAACTGGATTGTTACCTCCTCTTCTCTTTCCAGCTTATTCTCTTTCCAGAATTTGTTGCTATTGTGTCTTTTATAGTAGATTTATGCCTTTAAAAATATCTCTTTATTATTTCTCTATCAGAAGGGCTGGAAGGAATGTGTTTCAACCTGCCAGCCATAACCATATACTTAATTGAATTTAATTTTTAAAATACAATATCTTACAGGTATCTTCTCAACCTGTCCCATGGGACTTTTATATCAACCTCAAGTTAAAGGAACGTTTAAATGAGGCCTTTGATCATTTGTGCAGCTGTTATCAATATCAAGATGGCTGTATTGTTTGGCACCAATATATAAACTGCTTCACCCTTCAGGTTTGTAATACTAAAAATATAATTTAAAGTCCTCAAGTAGAGAGATTTGTGCTCCATTTCTCATAGGAATTTAGTACAAAACCTATCGATCTTCTAGAAATAGACCAATTCAATTATAAGTTAAAAGCATTGATCATTTTCTCAAGTTATTTTGACCAAAGATCTCTTTGGTATTCTTTTAACTTTTTTTGGTCAGTTGTCAAGCATAAATAAAAGTAGAATTGTACAATGAACTCCCATGAACTAGTCATCTATGATAATCTTAGCTCATGGCCACTCTTGTTTTAGCTATGCTACCCCTACTGGATAATTTTTAAAACCCAGACACAATATGTCATTTTACTCTTTGGTTTCTTCTTAAGAAGGTTTGCTACAGATTTTGATGATAATATAAATTCGCAAAAACAGTTGGAATGAGGGTATTTTAAAACATTTATTAAGTACCTATTTTGGGCCAGCTCACTCTTGATGCCATTCATCATTATGTCATTAAATCCTTACAAACAATCTTATGGGAGATTGCAGTATTATTAAAACTGGGACATAGACTCAGTCTACAGAGGTGCCTGTGTTCCAGTAGAGAACAAGGAAGACTACAAACCATCAGTGACCAAGGTATTGAGTGTAACTACAATCTGCCAAACTTGAGAAATAGTGAGTTTTCTGTCCTTCAATTTCCAGGATCTTCTCCAACACAGTGAATATATTACCCATGAAATAGCAGTGTTGATTATTTATAACCTTTTGACAATAGTGGAGAAGCTTCACAAAGCAGAAATAGTCCATGGTGACTTGAGTCCAAGGAGTCTGATTCTCAGAAACAGGTTGGTCCTTTTCATTGTTATAATTCTATCAGCTTTCTCTTAAAACATGGATAGTTGCCACTTTTTTTTTTTTTCTTTTTGGAGGCGAGGGTCTCACTCTGTCACCTAGGTTGGAGTACAGTGGCATGATCTCGGCTCACTGCAGCCTCTGCCTCCCAGGTTCAAACGATTCTCCCATCTTAACCTTGCTAGTAGCTGGGACCACAGGCGCGCACCACCACGCGCGGCTAAGTTTTTGTATTTTTCGGTAGAGATGAGGTTTTGCCATGTTGCCCAGGCTGGTCTCAAACTCCTGACCTCAAGTGATCTGCCCACCTCAGCCTCCCGAAGTACTGGGATTATAGGCGTGA
Organism: Macaca thibetana thibetana; assembly: GCF_024542745.1. Lineage (NCBI taxonomy): Eukaryota > Metazoa > Chordata > Mammalia > Primates > Cercopithecidae > Macaca > Macaca thibetana. Next base: position 124,595,463 of record NC_065584.1, read on the forward strand.
GCCACTGCACCCGGCCAAGTTGCCAGTTTTTAAAGCATTTTGATAAATGCCATATGGAGGAACACATTATGTTAAGAGAATATTTACCTAAAAGTAAAAAATCATTGAGAATAATTTAAAATAATTCAAAGAAATAAACACATTGAGGAAATAGACTAAATCAGATAAAATAATTAATCACTGAGTATTGTGATGATATACATCAAGACAAGATATAAAATATGAATATTTTGAGGAATATAAGTGGATTGTTTAGTCATTCTTTGAGTGGGACCCGTGCCAATCTAGCAAGGATGCCAGCAAAATCAAGGCACTGCTCAGTTTCATAGACCAAAGCTTAAATCAGGCCTGACTGACGTGTTAGCCAAGAGAAGTGGGTAAAACCAGAGTTCAAATACAAACTATGCCAAGGAATGGGGCTTAGTGTTCAAATTAAACCCAGTGTGTCCATCAGGTTCAAGGAGTGAGCACAGAGCAGGATAAATGAATACTAAGAACTGAGAAAATATAGATCACATTCAGGCATTAATTAGGCAAAAACAGTCCAACATTTTTGCTTTGTGAAAAGGACTAGAGGACTACTACGTTCTTTTAGTGATCATTGGTGTTATAGTGTTTGAGTAAAAGCAACCTGGTTTAAAGATGCTTTGTCTGCCCAAGCGGATGTCTTGGATGAGGTGTTAACTTTGTTTCTGAGGCCACTGGTATATACTAATAGCTGGACTTATTCTTTACATTTCTTCTGACTACTTAATCTATAAGAAGAGATTGAATTAGACTCTAAATTACAGTTAACATGGAAATTAAAAGAACCCTCAATGTGTTCCCGTGATTGTAACCAAAAGAACTAGAGAATCCCACCTTCTCCCCTGAGATAGCAGAGTCAAAGTCTTTCCCAGACATAATGTAGCAGCATTTCTCATCCAGGGCACCATAGATATTTTGGATGAGACAATTCTTTGTACAGGTGTGTTCTAAGCAATGCAGGATGTTTCATATTCCTATTCCCCCCACCCACCCAATTAAGTGCAAGTAACAATCCCCTAAGCCGTTGTGACCACCAAAAATCCCCCAACATTTCCAAATATGAGAACCCCTGGTATATTTTCACTCTACTTAACAACATTAAAATGACAGTGCTGAAATTCCCAGGGCTATGGAAATTGGAAGCAGAGGTATTTTCTAAGCCTTTTAGAATTAGGCATTTGTGGTCTATGGAGTACGATAACCCTTCTCTCAGCCACCAGAGGCTCTAGGAAAGCACATAGTATTAAAGAGGCATTGCTTTTTACTTTGTCACTGCTTATCAAATTTAATCAGAAATTTCACATAGATTGATAAGGAATTTAAAGCTAGAAAGGGGCCGAGCACAGTGGCTCATGCCTGTAATCCCAGCACTTTTGGAGGCCGAGGTGGGCAGATCACCTGAGATCAGACCAGCCTGAACAACATGGAGAAACTCCATCTCTACTAAAAATACAAAATTAGCCAGGTGTGGTGGTGCATACCTGTAATCCCAGCTACTTGGGAGGCTGAGGCAGGAGAATTGCTTGAACCTGGGAGGCAGAGGTTGCAGTGAGCCGAGATCGTACCATTGCACTCCAGCCTGGGCAACAAGAGCAAAACTCCATCTCAAAAAAAAAAAAGCCAGAGGCCGGGCGCGGTGGCTCATGCCTATAATCCCAGCACTTTGGGAGGCTGAGGCGGGCAGATCATGAGGTCAGGAGATCGAGACCATCCTGGCTGACACGGTGAAACCCCGTCTCTACTAAAAATACAAAACGTTAGCCAGGCGTGGTGGCAGGTGCCTGTAGTCCCAGCTACTCAGGAGGCTGAGGCAGGAGAATGGCGTGAACCCAGGAGGCGGAGCTTGCAGTGAGCCGAGATGGCACCACTGCCCTCCAGCCTGGGTGACAGAGCAAGACTCCGTCTCAAAACAACAAAAGCCAGAAAGGGCTGGATGCAGTGGTTCACATCTGCAGTCCCAGCACTTTGGGAGGCAAAGGCAGGAGGATCTCTTGAGGCCAGGAGTTCAAGACCAGCCTGGTCAACATAGCAAGACCCCATCTCTACAAAAATAAATAAAAGCCAGAAAGAACCTTTTGAAATTGCTTAGTTTAGTTGCTTACTTTAGTTTCTACATATTTTTTGTGAGGAAAATGAGATCCAAAAAAATGGAATGTCCTACCCAAAGTAACAGTGAGGTAGTAGCTGATTAAAGGACTAGGACACCTTCATGCATGCTTCTTTTTATTAATCTATGAAACATTTTTTCCTGTGCCTCCAAATTTATATAAATATTTTACAATTACACTGGGCATGGTGTCTCACATCTGTAATGCCAGCACCTTGGGAGACCAAGGCAGACGATCACTTGAGCCTAGGCATTCAAGACCAGCCTGGGCAATATAATGAGACCTCATCTCTACAAAAAAATTAAGAAATTAGCCAGGCGTGGTGGCACACACCTGTAGTCCCAGCTACTTAGGAGGCTGAGATGGGAGGATCGCTTGAACCCAGGAGGCAGAGACTGCAGTGAGCTGAGATCACACCACTGTACTCCAGCCTCAGTGACAGTGAGAGCTTGTCTAAGAGACCAAACAAAACACACACATGCACACACATATTTTATATATATATAAAATACACACATATTTTTTATATATCAGAATCCACAATCCCTATGATTGTAACAATAGATATATATACTATATATATATATATATATATTTTTTTTTAATTATAGTATAGTTTAATGGTGGCCAAAAAAGGTTGGATCTTGTGCGAAGGAAAAATGGGAGCAATTGTCAATTTTAAAGTAAAATACATAGATCATTCTGTGCTGTGGAGGTATGTAATTGGAGTAGTTAAAGCCTGTATTTAGGAATATTGCACCAATATCAGGAGTTTGAGGGAACTAATTGAGAAAAACAGAGACAAAAGGAGCACATGAAAACCCACTCTTTTCATTTATAAACAGTTCCTATGTCTCCATGGAGAATAGCGTTATTAGGATAGATAAACCCAAGGAAAACAAAATTAATTGATAATTAATTAGTATTATAAAGGTTTTTTTTAGTAAATAAGAACTGGAATTACGAATAAGAGTAAGATAAAATATGGTGTTTTACAATATAGGTAGGACTTTATGAAACAGACTTGCATTGTTTTCCATTAAACTCTGGAAGGAAGAATCTGAACAATACCTGGAAAGCCTATCTGGAATAGTAAACAAGAAAGGCTATGACACCTATAAAATTTTAATTTCCTCCATCGTAATTCCTGTCAGTGTATAAATCATTGCAATTGTATGTGTTAATGTGTACAGTACAGGGAAGAAGCCTGTGCTCTGCCTCCATACTTACTTTATATAATATGGAAGCTTGATAAATGTTTAATGGTGGCCATGCATGGTGACTGAAATATACTTTGTGTCACCAAACTGGTGACATTCCTTCCGCATTGGGTGGACACTGCCACTACTCTTGAGTCTTACAGGTGCATTTTCAAAATTAACCACTGGAGGGAGTTGTCGGCATAGCTAAGATGTACTCAAGGTACCTTTTTTTTTTTTTTAAAGACCAGCTATGCAGCTTCTTTCATGGCCTATTTTTATTATCTCCTTCTCTTAAATCTGGGCTCAGAATCCACGATCCCTATGATTGTAACGAGAACAATCAAGCTTTGAAGATAGTGGACTTTTCCTACAGTGTTGACCTTAGGGTACAGCTAGATGTTTTTACCCTCAGCGGCTTTCGGACTGTACAGATCCTGGAAGGACAAAAGATCCTGGCTAACTGTTCTTCTCCCTACCAGGTAAGTGTAAAACAAGCCTGAGCAAATATGGAGAGGGTTTCTTAATCTCTTTATTATCTGGATAAGCTATAAAAGCTGGTGTTTACTGATATTGACTCTCCCAGAATAGATGACCTAGTTTTCAAATATCACCAAGTGAAGTAAAATGTAACATTTTTGTGTTACAGCATTGACGAATATACACATACACGTGCAAACACATGACTAACTGTAACCAAGTGCCAGGGCCATTCCTACTGCCTACCACCCATGTAATCTTTTATAAGTCATTTTCTGTGATCTTCTCTGTAAAAAAGGGATAACAGTCTCTGCTGTGTGTTTATCAGAATTGTTGTGAGGAGTAAATGAAGTAATGTATATAAAAAGAACATTAGCACAAACGTAAAGTCTTTTGTATGGTGGCGTTATATGCAGAAATTCACTCTAACTCAGCTCTAGACATAAGACATTTGCTGATTGAATATGTAGCACAAACCTGAACTAATCATGTGGACCCCATTTAGATCACAGTTGGAGTTCATGCAAACTCAGTAGGTCTACAGATTTGAATGTGATAATCCAAATATTTCATCTTTTGTTCTTAAGGAGATCTCCTAGAGTTGGCTCTATTGATCATTTCTTTGGAGAGCTTCTCCCTTTACTGTAAGGGTGAGGAACAGTCTACTAAAATGTATGTCATAAAATAAACTTAGTTAAGCACTGTAATACCTTTCAACTTCCTACCGAAATAAGCTGCCATGGTAGAGGCAGAGAATTATTTTAGCTGATGGTGCTTTTTGTGATTTCAGGTAGACCTGTTTGGTATAGCAGATTTAGCACATTTACTTTTGTTCAAGGAACACCTACAGGTCTTCTGGGATGGGTCCTTCTGGAAACTTAGCCAAAATATTTCTGAGTAAGTATTGATGAATTTCAGGGTCTCTGCCCGTCCCTGTAATTTTCTGTTTCTCTTGGGTGCTATCTCTGCTTTGGCAGCCTTAGTTTTTTTAACCCAAATGCCATGATTCCAGTAGTTTCAGCGAGTTTTCATTAGAGTATCAGCAGAGCATCTAGTGCAGGATAAAAGAACTGCTCATTAAAAATAAGATTCAAAACTATTCAGACTTCAGGACCTCTTTCTGAATGTAGCTGTATCTTCCAGACTACAGCTATAGTATGGAAGCTTCCCAGTTTAGATATGTGAAAATAAACATTTCATGAGAATAATTTCCTAATCAATTGGTGTTAGCCTTAAATTCCTATTTATTTATTTATTTATTTATTGAGGTAGAGTCTCGCTGTGTCACCCAGGCTGGAGTACAGTGGCACAATCTCAGCTCACTGCAACCTCTGCCTCCCAGGTTCAAGCGATTCTCCTGCCTCAGCCTCCTGTGTAGCTGGGATTACAGGCGTGCGCCACCACGCCTGGCTAATTTTTGTATTTTTAGTAGAGATAAGGTTTCACCATGTTGGCCAGGATGGTCTCGAACTCCTGACCTCGTGAGCCGCCCACCTCAGCCTCCCAAAGTGCTAGGATTACAGATGTGAGCCACTGCGCCTGGCCTAAATTGCTTTTTAATAACGATTATTACCAAAAGTTAATAAGCATCTCTTGAAAAGACTTACATTTCTAAACTGTATGCTAATTTTAGGCTATTATGTATTTAATAAGTGGATAGAACCGAACCAGATAATTGAATCTCCTGGTGAAGAAGTAAATGGTCTCTTAATAAGCACTGCTTGGTCTCAGAACCTTAGTACTCCCTCAAGCCTGCTCATAATTATTAAGTTGGCCGAGCATGGTGGCTCACACCTGTCATCCCAGCACTTTGGGAGGCTGAGGCAGATCACCTGAGGTCAGGAGTTTGAGAGCAGCCTGGGCAACATGGTGAAACCCCGTCTCTACTCAAAATACAAGAAAATTAGCCGGGTGTGGTGGCCCATCCCTGTAATCTTAGCTACTTGGGAAGCTCAGGCACGAGAATCACTTGAACCTGAGAACCCGGGAGGCAGAGGTTGCAGTGAGCTGAGATCGTGCCACTGCACTCCAGCCTGGGCAACAAAGTGAGATCTCCATCTAAAAAAAAAACAACAACAACAACAAAAACAAACAACTTAAGTATCTATGTTCCATTTTAGCTTAGCTTAGCAAATAAGTTCCCAGCATAAGTTTGCCAGTCTGTCACCTATTGTTATATTCTTTGGTTAAAAAAAAAAATCCGTGTTGAAGATTTAATGCCCCTTCTCTATTTTCCTCTTTGAATAATTGAATTATAGTTTTCTCTTTATTTAATTGAGAACTTGGCCAGTGTTATCTCTTACATGTACTTTTTAAAATAGGCTTGAAATACAATGTAAGACATATAGGATAGATATAGGTATGTCCACTTGGCTATGGGCCAGACAGGTCTGGCTAACACAAGCAGAAACAAGTGGGGTCAGGTGGGGTTTCCTAACAGCCCTGCCTTATCTAATAAGGGAAGTTTCTCTGATCAAAAGAAAATAATAATAAGCAAAGGTACAAACATATTAAGCAGTAGTTACTTTAGTCAAGCTTACAATTCTCAGAGAATTGTAAAGATGATCCACTACTTGGGTGGGAGAAAGGAGCTATAGCCTTTTTGATGACCTAGACTCTAGGAAAGTTGGAAGAAATAAAATTCCTTTTTCTTCTATTTGTAGAAGAAAAGTGCTATGCCTTAGTACACAGAGGAAATTTATAGATTTAGATGAGAGAACTTCTTTCCCTTTATGTGCATTGTATCTTGGCTTTTCCCACTATGGTAGCCCTTTTTTGTAGTTCTTCCCTGGGCTTTCAAAGGACTATTTGAATGATCTCTAACCCTAGAGTTCTAGGTATTACCTTACACCATTTTGGTGCATAAATGTACCACTGAGTTAAACTAAAAGAAATTATAATTTTCATATGCCTAATCTTGATGGAAATGGTTTTATATATTTTTAGGCTAAAAGATGGTGAATTGTGGAATAAATTCTTTGTGCGGATTCTGAATGCCAATGATGAGGCCACAGTGTCTGTTCTGAGGGAGCTTGCAGCAGAAATGAATGGGGTTTTTGACACTACATTCCAAAGTCACCTGAACAAAGCCTTATGGAAGGTAGGGAAGTTAACTAGTCCTGGGGCTTTGCTCTTTCAGTGAGCTAGGCAGTGAAGTCTCACAGATTCCTGCCTCAGAGCAATGGTTGTATTGTGGAACACTGGAACTGTATATGCTGTAATTTAATTTAGGACACATTTAGATGCACTACCATTGCTTTTCTGCTTTTTGGTAGACGTATATTTCGAATATACGAAAAACTGACATTTTTTACACAGTGATATGCTTACTCATGGCCTTGTCTAACTTTTAAGAAGAACTATTTTATTCTAAACAGGCTCATTACAAATGGTTACCTTGTTATTTAACCCATTTGTCTCTACTTTTCCCTGTACTTTTCCCATTTGTAATTTGTAAAATGTTCTCTTACGATCACCATGTATTTTGTAAATAATAAAATAGTATCTGTTAAATTTGTGCTTCTAACATGTCATGTAGTTTTTGCAAACTAAAATAACAAATGGCTTAATTTTGCAGAGAGGGGCTATTTTGCCATGGAAATTTATATATCCTAGACTTAGAATTGTTGCAATAGGGTTGTGATGAGACAGAATAGCCAACTACTTCTTTAGGTGGGTCTGACCTTCAAATAAGTGGTCTAGACTGAAAAGTAGGTAAGATGATATGCATAAGACCAAATTTCCTTCAATTTCAAGTGGCATGATTGTATATGTGGCTTATGTTTTAATGTTTTCACTTTTTTGGAGACAGGGTGTCCTCTGTTGCCCAGGCTATCACCTGGCCTTTCCAGACTCTGGCAATTTTCCCACCTCAGCCTTCCAAGTAGTTGGGAGCACAGGCTCACACCACCACATCTGGCTAATTTTTTGTACTTTTGTAGAGATGGGGTTTCGCCACATTGCCCAGGCTGGTCTCGAACTCCTGGGCTCAAGTGATCTGCCCACCTCGGCCTCCCAAAGTGCTGAGATTAGAGGCGTGAGCCACCATGCCCGCCCCTAATGCTTTCACTTTTATCCACCAAGCCCCTTGGTCTATTTATATGATCTAGTGGCGCTGCTACTGGGTCTCTTGATTAGGAATCTGACTGTTAGAAAACAAAAGCAAATGTGTTAAAGAGGGTTTAGCAACCTTTCAGAAATTGAAAAATCACCATTCTATTACATGCAGAATGACTTGGAGGGGGCAAGGGTCAGTGAAAGAATAAAAGGAAATTTTGTTTGAAAGATTTGAGGAAGCAGGAGGTCAGAATAAAATGATAACTTTGAAGTATGAAATAGTTTGGAAGAGAATAGGCCTAGATAAAGTACTGGACTCCCAAAAGGAGGTATGAATTACACCTGGCCTCAGGGATAGGGAAGAAAATTGGTAGAAAAAGGCAATGAAAATTATCCAGCTATCAGCTGGGCACCGTGACTCATGCCTGTAATCCGAGCACTTTGGGAGGCCAAGGAGGGAGATTCACATGAGGCCAGGAGTTTGAGAGCTGCCTGGGTGACAAAGTGAGCCCCATCTCTACAAAAAATAAAAATAAATATAAATTAGTTGGGTGCGGTCTCACATGCCTATAGTCCTAGCTACTTGGGAAGCTGAGGCGAAAGGATTGCTTGAGCCTGGGAGTTCAAGGTTTAGTGAGCATGATTGCGCCATTGCACTCTTGCTGTGGGCGACAGAACAAGACCCTGCCTCTAACAAAAAAAGGAAAGAAAATTATCTAATAATTTCATATCTAAATATCAAAATTACCTAATGTTCCTCCATGCTAGTGCCTTATTTTTTTTTTACTTTAATTGTCACTGTTACTGCTCTAAGATTGCTGGAAAGCAAAAAATCCTACGTATGTCTAAACTAAAAATATTTAAGCATATATAGTTGAAGCACTGCAACATGACTTGGATCTGAAAGATAATCAACTTAGAAATATTTGCTCTTAACCAAAATACAGCTCTCCAAACATTCTCACATTTGCTTCCCGTACTGATGATGTAAAATGATATATCTGTATCTTTTACATAATCAAGCCCCTCTCCTCTCTGCTCTCCTCATTTCTCAGTTCACTCTGTTGACACATGAAGTTATTACTCTGAGACTGGACAGTAAATTTAGATTTATTCTTAATATAGGCTTAGCTACTATGTAGTGAATTCTTTAGCAACCTTGACAGCAGGGTGCTGTGTTAAGTAAAGCTTTGTTTCTGAAAGTAGGCTGTGAGGAAAGGGAGGAGAATCTGAGGAAGCTACTTTGTTAGACAACTTGCTGTTTTGCCACCCCTCCTTGCATTCCAATCTCCTCCAACCCCAGCCCTTCTTTGTAGAGAGAAGAAAAGGCACCTGACCAATTAGGACTTACAATGTCTTAGGTTTTCTGTTTGCCTAAGCATAAAACCACAAAGTGAGATCCTTTCCATTTACCTTATATTTTATGCTTATTTGTCTTGGGAGAAGGAAGCATTTCCTTTTTGGCAGAAGTTTCAAATGGTTCTTATTTCTTGTCTCACTAAGGCAGTAATAGTGTAGTGATGGACCTGGTTAGGTAGTGAGGGACAGCTGAAAAGGCAGGAGTTTTACTTTTGTTTGAAAAGAGACCACATAACATATAGCATCTCACCATTCACAAAGTGTTTGTACACCCACTGATAGTGCTCTAACTGATGCCAAACCTGAACCTGGAAATAAAAAGATTTTCCTGGAGCAGTAGGATTTCAGACTGTTGGTTGAGCTTATCTCAAGGTGGATAAGAAAGCCTTTGAGAAGGTTAGCACAAGGTTCTTTGAAATAACTCATTGGTGTCTTTAAGCTGAAGCCTTTAAGCAAAGACAGCAAAGAAGTGCTTTTCTGTTGCATCTGAAAATAAGGAATTCTTCCAACTGCACCAGTTCTTCTAATGTGCCAAAATTAGCTTCTAATTTGGCTCCTAAAATTAAGGTTTCCCTAGTGAGGAAAATGCATTTAAAAAAATTTTTTTTGTGGCCGGGTGTGGTGGCTCAAGCCTGTAATCCCAGCACTTTGGGAGGCCAAGGCGGGCGCATCACGAGGTCAGGAGATCGAGACCATCCTGGCTAACACGGTGAAACCCCATCTCTACTACAAATGCAAAAAATTACCCGGGCGTGGTGGCGGGCGCCTGTAGTGCCAGCTACTTGGGAGGCTGTGGCAGGAGAATGGCGTGAACCCAGGAGGCGGAGCTTGCAGTGAGCCGAGATCGCGCCACTGCACTCCAGCCTGGGCGACTGAGCGAGACTCCATCTCAAAAAAAAAAAAAAAAAAAAAAAAATTTGTTTTGTAATACGGCAAACTTCTACCTTAATGGGGTCCTTGGTTCTACCAGAGACATAAGAAGCTATGAATATTTAATAGGACAAAGATGGCATTTTAAGTCAGTATATGAAAAGATTATTTAATAACTGGTATTAAAACTGTGAATTAGGCTGGGTGCAGTGGCTCACACCTGTAATCCCAACACTTTGGGAGGCTGAGGCGGGTGGATCACCTGAGGTCAGGAGTTCATGACCAGCCTGGCCAACATGGTGAAACCCCATCACCACTAAAAATACAAAATTAGCCATGTATGGTGTCGCATGCCTATAATCCCAGCTAGTTGAGAGGCTGAGGCAGGAGAATTGCTTGAACCCAGGAGGTGGAGGTTGCAGTTAGCCAATATCATGCCATTGTACTGCAGTCTGGGCAACAAGAGTGAAACTCTGTCTCAAAAAAAAGAAAGAAAGGAAACCCACAATGGATTAAAGCTTGAACTCTATCCCCAGTGCCACTACTAGTTCATATAGCACCTTTGTGCAAATTAGAAAAGGCCCCTTCCTCTAGTGGATTCAGTACCTCCCAATGCACCATAGCTTGACTGAACTTCAGTCCCCACTTACGCCCTCAGCCTGGTACCTTTGTGCAGCAAATACACTGTGCAGTCTTATGCATTGATCTTGCCTGTTTCACTGCTTATCCCCAAAATAATTTTGGAGAAATCAGAAATTTTAATCAGAATTCAGTGTAATAGATGGTTTTGCAATCTTTTGCCTGTGTGACATAAAAGCAAGATATAAACAAGAAGATTACTATTACTATAGTAGATTAAAAAAAAATTAAATATAGCATGGCCACCTATCCTCCCCTCCAAAAAAATTAAAACACCATAAATTCAAACTAGGAACATTTACTGGCAACAAATATTTACATCTTTTTTTTGCCTTGACCCAGGGATCTTGCTCTGTTGCCCAGGCTGCAATGCAGTGGTGAAATCAATCTCCTGGTTTCGGGCCTCCCAAGTAGCTGGGAGTGTCGGTGCACACCACCACACCTTGCTAATTTTTTTAATCTTTAGTAGAGACAAAGTCTCACTGTGTTGTCCAGGCTTGCATCGACTTTCATCTGGTCTCATGACTCATCTCTATTGTTCGTACCCACCTCCAGCCAAATCAGAACCCTCCAAAGACTTTACCATGGCCTGTAAGACCCTACCCTATCTGACCCCACTCTTCCTGTGACCTCCTCCCTGACTCCCCTCTTCCTCACCCACACTGCTGTAGTCAGCTTCCTTGCTGCTTCTCAAATGTGCCAACTAATTTCCCTCTCCCTCTCTTTAAAGACTTTTGGCTTTAAAGGCCAGATGTTTTTTGGCAGAAAAAACATTTCTGCCTGAAAGTTTTTTCCTTGATCTTCAGGTAAATTACTCCCTTTCTTCCTTTCAGGTAGGTGTCTTCTCAAATCTCCACTCTATCAGAGAGGCTGTCCCTGACCATTTTGTACACTGTACAGAATAGCATCCCATCCCACACACACTGCTGTCACTTTCTATCCCTTTTTACCCTCCTTTATTTTTTTTCTATAGCACCTGTCACCACCTCGTGCGTGTGTCTGTGTTGTGTGTGTGCGTGTATACATACACTTTTTTTCTTTATCTTTCTACTAGAATTTGAACTCCTTAAGGGCAGGGATTTTCGTTGTTTCCTGTTTGACTGCACTGTCTAGAACAGTACCTGAACGAATAAAAATGTTTTACCTAAAGTCCAAAAAACTCTTAAAAATAAAAAATTGAAAACCAAAAGAAACAGGCAAAGGACATGAACAATCCACTAAAACATTTTAATGGCTCATATACATGAGATGTTCATTCTTAACTAAATAAAATGCAAAATAAATGAGAAATTGTCATTCACTCTAAATGGCTGAAAATTGTATTTGTAAGGATGATAAGAAACAGGCACTCATATATTATTAATTGGGACGCAAATTGGTACATTATTAGAAGTTGATTTGGCAAAATTCACTTAAATATTCCCTTTAGCTGAGAAATTTTTCTACGAATTTATCTCACAAAAGCATTGACACAGGAGCTCAGAGAAAGCACTGTTTCTAACACTTGTCCTCTCCGCTTCCAACACTCGACAGTCCCCAGAGGGATAATCCACGTGACAGACCCCAGGAAGGTAGTCCTGGCACTAGTGCAGAGGCACTGGCAGACCATCTCTGCAGGCTTCAGGGTGCCTCGCCATTGGCAGGGAACGCCCTTCCAATTTGCCATGAGCCCTTGTAGATGGCAGAACCTGAGCTAGGCAGACATTTTCAGCCGATGTAGGGAAAAAAGCTGTGGGGAAAAGGTGATTGCCTTTCGTGGGGAGAGTGTATGGGAGTGGAGAGAGGAAAGAATGAAGGCTCTTACTTTTCAATTTGTACATTTATAAGCATTTTGAATTTTCTGACCACGTACATGAATTGCTTTTTTAAAAAACATGCTGGGTTAATCTAGGCTAAGAAATTATAGGCCGTGTTTTTGTCATCTTTTCCCTCCTCTATGTTATAAAAAATAAGCCTTGTTAAATGTTCGTTTTTTAAAAAACTGGGACATTGGAAAGCTTTATTATCTAAACATGAAAGCAAGGTTGATATGGAATTCAAATGAGAATAAAAATAATTTTAAATCATTGAAGATAATATATCTGAGCTTTTATTTTTAGTATACGAAAAGTCATGTTTAAATGTTTTATAATGTTCTATTAGAGATGTGCTTTGTAAAATTACCATCTTCCTACTATTACAACTTCCTGTGTCTGTGAACAAAGTATAAAATTATATAAAATCCAACTATTTTCAACACAAAATACATTTTTTATGGCTTTCATATAAAAACTTGAGTTTTCACAAAGTGACGTATGTTTAAGAAAAGAACAAACAGTGATGAACTTAGGCTAAACTTCTGTAGACATGTGCTTTTTCCCTCAAAGCATATTACTTCTGATAATCTTGCTCCTTAGAGGCTCGTGTGGCCAACCTTCGGCTTATGAGCAGTGTTGTCCTGTAAATTCATGTTAGCCTTTCCACGGGAAACTGTGGCTGTCCCGCCAAACTGCTAGTTTTTAAGCCCCTTGTGAGCAGGGGACTATGTGTCTATTAATTTTATATACTCCCAGAAATGAGCACATGGTTCTTAAAAATAAGTCGTGAATTAAAATATTGGAAAGGAGGAGCCACAAGTTCAGAAAGTAGTTACATTGGAGCCTTGGTGAGAGGGAAAAATATCTGAATAAGGCTCTAGGTGTAGCTGAAAGTGTAATCTCACTTTCATGTTTAGTATGCCAGTTTATATATGTTTCTTTAACATGTAATAATTGACTGCTGACCTTACATTGCAATATACTTCACCGTCCTGTTTACACCTTTTTAAATTAAATGTTATTTTCACAAGTATATTCCACCAAAATGTGTACTGTATTTCCTATTAAATTGCATCAGTCTTGAAATTAAAGTGAGGATGGCATTTCATGAAAACAAATACCAATTAAAATCTGTGGACAAAAAGATAGATATGCATCTTATTTGTTTTCTTTTTTAAAACTTTTTTTTTTTTTTTTTTTGGCATTTTAAAGCCTAGCTGGAGGGCCGGGCGCGGTGGCTCAAGCCTGTAATCCCAGCACTTTGGGAGGCCGAGACGGGTGGATCACGAGGTCAGGAGATCGAGACCATCCTGGATAACACGGTGAAACCCCGTCTCTACTAAGAAATACAAAAAACTAGCCGGGCGAGGTGGCGGGCGCCTGTAGTCCCAGCTACTCGGGAGGCTGAGGCCGGAGAATGGCGTGAACCCGGGAGGCGGAGCTTGCAGTGAGCTGAGATCCGGCCACTGCACTCCAGCCTGGGCTACAGAGCGAGACTCCGTCTCAAAAAAAAAAAAAGCCTAGCTGGCTTCCCACACCCCCGCACGCTCCCACCAAGAAATGGGGTTTCACCATGTTGCCCAGGCTGGTCTTGAACTCCTGAGCTCAAGCAGTTCACCCCCCTTGGCCTCCCAAAATGCTGGGACTACAGGCATGAGCCACCATCCTGGCCCTTATTTGTTTCCTTTTGCATTCTAAACAAAATTGAAAAATCTGATAACCCTAGAACAAAATGATCACACAGTTTAAAAAGATGACATGCATGAATCTTCAATGATGTTTTCTCATTCAAGGAAATGATAGCTAAGGGTGAATGAGTGTGCAGTGAGTCCAGAGTCCCAGCGAGTCAAGGGGGTCAGGCTGGCAGAAATATGAGTGAGACAGAGTAGACAAAAGCTAACTAGCATGGCCAGGAGGGACCTTTTCAGATCAAGTGTACCCCATCACTGAACAGGCATAAAGGCCATTGCTCAGGACTCACTCAGACAGGCATGTTCAATATCCTAGCATATGGACCAGTGGTCAAGGTTCCATGGTATAGGCCTTTGGGGGCAGCTGCACAGCTCCTCCCTGTACCATTCCTCTGTGACATTTTATTATGAATTGCCTTGGACTTGTCTATATGTATGGACTTACCTCTCCAACTCATATGAGTTTGTTGGAGGCAAGTTCTCTTTTATTTTTTCGAGATGGAGTTTCACTCTTGTTGCCCAGGCTGGAGTGCAGTGGCACAATCTCAGCTCACTGCAGCCTCTGCCTTCCGGGTTCAAGCGATTCTCCTGCCTCAGCCTCCTGAGTAGCTGGGGTTATAGGAGCCCACTACCACCCCCATCTAATTTTGTATTTTTAGTAGAGATGGGGTTTCTCCATGTTGGTCAGGCTGGTCTTGAACTCCCGACCTCAGGCGATCTGCCCCCGTCAGCCTCCCAAAGTGCTGGGATGACAGGCATGAGCCACTGCGCCCGGCGGGCAAGTTCTCTTTTTATGCCCTGGTTAGGATTTCAATATAGTGCTCACATTATAAGGGGTCGACTTTACAGGCCCAAGGTCTGCTTAGAACTTTCTCAGCATTGAGATGGCGCTCTGCCTATGGTACCAAACCAAACACTAGCATGGTGGCTAGAAATTCTGCCTTTAGCCAAAATATCTGGACTTGAATCCTAGCTGTTTAGCACTGGACAAGTTACTTCACCTCTCTGAACCAGTGTCATCTATAAAATGAGGATAACTGAAGTGCCTACTTTACGGAGTATTGAGAACTGAAGCTTTTAAGTACACATACTTGTAGATGTTTGTATTGATTTAGTTCTAATGGTCTAAGGTTCTCTGGAAACCTCTCAAGTAATTTGAGATCTCCGCTGGTTGGAGCCTTACTATCTTTTGACTTAATGTACACAGTATAGCTAAACCTGTAATATAATAAAGGTAAGTGAAAGAAATGCAGTATTCTGTAATTTAAAGATAAGGGAAAATTAGTTGTTTCTATCAGGATAAGTTTCAGGGAACCAAATATTTGTACTTAAAGAGATAGTCCTTAAGATCAGCTACATACCAAGGTATCAGGAAAGTCCATCCAGTCCCCATTCTCATTCCACAAGGCCGTTTCAGCCCAAAGGACCTCTGGCTTACAGCTGGGCCGTTTCTGTGCCATGTTCAGAGCGCAGAGATCTTTAAAAGGCTGTCTTGGGTCCTGTTTGCTCCGAGGTACCAGGCAGGGTCTTGCTGCCTGCCACTTACAGGTGCATCTCAGTCTTCCTCTCCCCAACCAGGAGAAATGGCTTTCTAGCATGGGGGCATGACCTACTGATCCCATTTAAGGCATCTAGTCCCTTCCTGAGACTCTCTTGTTGCTAGCGCATCTAGCCACACAACAGTGTTGCGGTCAACAGTGAACCTCATATCTGACTGTGGTCCCATAAGATATACCATAATTTTACTGTACCTTTTCTATGTTTAAATATGTTTACTTTTTATTTTTATTATTTTTTGAGGCAGGGTCTCACTCTGTTGCAGGCTGGAGTGTGGTGACATGATCAGAGCTCACTTCAGCTCCATTTTCTAGGCTTCAGCGATTCTCCCACCTAAGCCTCCCAAGTAGCTGGGACTACAGGTGTGTGCTACCATACCTGGCTAATTTTCTTTTTTTTAAATTAGAGACAGTATCTCACAGTGTTGCCCAGGCTGGTGTCAAACTCCTGAACTCAAGGGATCCTCCCACCTCGGCCTCCCAAAGTGCTGGTATTACAGGTGTGGGCAACTGCCTGCAGCCTAAATATGTTTAGATACACAAATGCGCACCTTTGTGTCACAGCTGCCTACAGTATTCAGTACAGTAACATGCTTTGCAGGTTTGTAGCCTAGGGGCAATAGCCTGCACCATATAGCCTAGGTGTACAATAGGTTTATACCATCTAAGTTTGTGTAACTACACTCTGATGTTTTCACGATGAAACTACCTAACAATGCATTTCTCAGAATGTGTCTCTTATCATTAAGCTAGTATCTGTCATTAAGTAATGCCTGACTGTATTTCTATTTTATGCTGTGCTACATCCCTCACCTGAGCCAATGAATAAAAGGTGATCACTTGCTTAATAGGAAAAAGGAAAGGGGAAATAATAGGAAGCCCTGTGAACTCAATTCAGGAACTGGAAAACCTGGGCTCAACAGCTGCTTGATCTGATTAGGTCACTGCCTTTGCTTGCCCATCTAAACTAGTACTGACGGCTCCTACCTCAAAGGGTTCTTATGAGAATGAACACAAGACAGTAGGTGAGCATGGAAGTTCCCTGACTTAGAGCAAGCAGTGATTCGTGTCTGTTTCCCCAGCATCCAGCCCAGGGCAAGGCACATGGGAGGCAGTAGGAGCTGGTGCAAACCACTGGTGAATCTAAGCCACTGTTGAGAGAGATGCCTGACATTCTCATTTACTCCGGCCTGCAGCTGCAACCTGTTGACTCCCGTTTTACTCTTTGTTGAACACAGAAATGTGTTCATTTTTGCCCTCCAGGGCAGCAAATAATATCTTGGAATGTGGCAAAAAAGATAAGCCCCTAGGGTCAGGTGCAGTGGCTCACACCTGTAATCCCAGCACTTTGGGAGGCTGAGGCAGGCAGATCACCTGAGGTCAGGAGTTCAAGACCAGCCTGACCAACATGGAGAAACCCCGTCTCTACTAAAAATACAAAATTAGCCGGGCATGGTGACACATGCCTATAGTCCCAGTTACTCAGGAGGCTGAAGCAAGAGAATCACTTGAACCCAGGAGGTGGAGGTTGCAGTGACCTGAGATCATGCCATTGTACTCTAGCCTGAGCAACAAGAGCAAAACTCTACCTCCAAAAAAAAAAAAAGCCCCTATATATTAAGTTTTACTGTGGCCTCCACAGTGATGATGGGTACCACGAAGAATATAACAAAATGTAAGGCATGCTCACTCCCTTCAGATAGCTTATAATTTGGAGAAACAGGCCACAGCACTTAAAAGCCAAGATAATATATGAGAGAAATAAGTCAGTTAAAAACGGACATCTCAAGGGAAGCCATGAGCAGGAGCCGATGGAGTGGAGCAGTGTATGTGTTAGACTGAAGTAAGGGCTAGTGTGGCATGACAGGGGCTGGAGCTGGCTTATATTAGGTAGTTTTCAGCTGAAAAAAAAAAAAAAAAAACCAGAAGAACAACCAAAATATCTTAAGGGGTAAGAATATCTGTTATTTCACATAGCAGCAAACCTGGAGCTCAGAAGTTCATGTAGGGCCCAAGTTGTTTCCACCTTCCTATTCCTCCATCCTCAGCATGTTGGCTTTTGTCCTCGAGCTGGTTCCCTTGTGGGTCTCAGTTGGCTACCACAGTTCCAAGTTCCACAACAACTTGGAGCAGCGTAAGAAAACTTTCTCCCAAAACCCTCCCAGCTGGCTTCCTCACATGTCTCTTGGCCAGATTGTCACATATCTGGGCCTACACCAATCCCTGGCAAAGGGAAGGGCGTTACCAAGATTAGTTTAAACTTAAGATTCACCCCTAAGGGCTGGGGCTGGGGAGGGGCGTTTCGCTGAGTACACAGTTAGGAGAGGAGTGTACATTCTAATAAACAGGGTTTCTTCCAGCAAGGGAGGTGAGATGGATTTAGAAAGGCAACCAAGCCGGGCATGGCGGCTCACACCTGTAATCCCAGCTACTCAGGAGGCTGAGGCGGGAGGATCAGTTGATCCAAGGAGTTTGAGGTTACTGTGAGCTATGATGGCACCAATACACTCCAGCCTGTGTGACAGAGCAAGACTCCATTCTTTTTTTTTTTTTTTTTTTAAAAAAAAGGTAACCAACAGTGTCTGCTATATAGGTAGTATGTTGTTGGGAAGAAAAAAGGAAGGATTTGGTAACACAATAGCATCCTAGACTCTGAAATAGATCACCTGGGTTCAAACCCATGTCCTGTCATTTAATGACCTGAGTAAGTTAACATCACAATGCCTTAGTTGCCTCATCTCTGAAATGGGATTATGATGGTTCCCAGCCAAACTATAAATTTCATGGGGACAGGGTCTCAACTTGCTCACTGAGTTCTCCCCAGCACCTAGCAGAAAGCATTGTACCTAGCAGGTACTTAGTAGATATTTGTTGAATGGGTTAGTTAATTGTATTGTGAGGATTAAGTGAGTTAGTGTATGGCAAGGGTTCAACACAGCACATAATCTAAAGTATATGCTCAAAAAAATAGTGTTTCACTGCAGGCTTTGTAGAGACCTTTGGAACCCTCTGTCAGCGGTCCCCAACCTTTTTGGCACCAGGGACCAGTCTCATGGAAGACAGTTTTTCCACAGATGAGGGGTGGTGGGGGATGGTTTTGGGTGAAACTAAATTCTCAACCTAGATCCCTTGCGTGCACAGTTCACAATAGGGTTCGCATGCCTATGAGAATCTAATGCCACTTGCAGGAGGCAGAGCTCAGGCAGTAATGCTTGCTTGCCTGCTGCTCACCTCCTACTGTACAGCCCAGTTCCTATCAGGCCACAGACCGGTACCAGTCCGCATCCCAGGGGTTGGGGACCCCTGCTCTGTGTGTGTCTTTTGGCTCCTTTGCACCACCTATGCTGCCAGGCTTAGCAGCAGCCCTAGAAACAGGTGTGTCAAGAAGGCTCTGCTCCTGGTGGGCTGGGGCTGAGATGGCAGAGGCCCATCCCATCATATGCCAGAAAGAGGACACACCTGTGAGTCCAGGACTTGGGACTCTACAGTTTGCAGCTCTGCTCAGACTGGCTTCTGGGCAGCTCCTCACTTTGCCATTAACTCCTCAGAGTCAAGACCCAGACGCCGCTTGGACCAGCCCCACTCCTAAGGTCATCTGGTCAGAGTCTGCAGGGGTGACCCTTTCACTGACAAAAGGCTTTTGGTCCTATCCCTAGTGAAGTCCCAGCCAGTCTTTGGTAGTCTCCCCGTTTTCCTGCTCTGACAGAGATGGGCCAGCCCCTCCCATAGGCGCTGCTCTGGGGAAAGGCTCATCCACAGGCTAGGCCTCTGCCGGGCCTGCTGCCAGCCCCTGAGCCTTTGGAGATTGAAAGCTGACTCCCCACTGAGGTGTGGGCCTCTGTCCAGCCAGCACAGAGGGAGGCACAACCCTTGCAGCAGTACCCACAGCCCCGGTCACAGCAGGCTGTGGCCAGACCCTGATTGAGTGGCTCCCTCTCAGCCATCTGTTCAGTCACCCAGAAACAAGTCAAGTCAAAGCTCCCAGTGAGTTCCTGCCTCAGCCATGTGGTGTCACAAGGAAAGCCAGGGCGTTGCGACTTCCTGATTTGGGAGAAGATGTGTACACACATTGAGCCTCAGACTCCTTATCTGTAGAACCTGGCGTAATGATACCTACTTCATGGTGTTTTACGGAATCCATGGAATCACAGATGGAAAGGCCTAGATGTACCACGCCTGACATGTCGGAGACTTCACATAAAAGGGTTTTCAGCTGCTGCCACCCCATCTTGTGAAATCAAGGATTTTCACAATTTCATACACCTAGTCCTGGAAAAAAGCATTGCATTCCCTGTTCACTTACTTGAAAATCCCTCTTCATTTTTTCCGAGAGAGAGGGTCTCACTCTGTTGCCCAGGCTGGAGTGCAGTGGCCAAATCTCAGCTCACTGCAACCTCAACCTCCCAAGTAGATGGGACTACAGATGTGCACCACCATGCCTGGCTAATTTTGTTTATTTTTTGTGAGACAAGGTCTCGCTGTTGCCCAGGCTGGTCTCGAATTCCTGGACTCAAGAGATCCTCCGGCCTCGGCCTCCCAAAGTGCCAGGATTAAGGCGCGAGCCACCACGCCCAGCCTGAAAACCCTTTCTCCTGAGGGAAAACTGTTCGAGAAGTCAACAGCAGAGTCCTTTGCCAGGGCCTCTTCCAATACTGACGAGATCCTGGTCTGTGCTCCCCTCCCTCATATCTTGTATAGCTTTGTGACTAGAGATTGGGTAAAAAGGGAAGACCTTGCCAAATGGTGCCCTCCTGCTACCCTCTCTGGCTGTCTGCTGACATTGGCTACTTGAATCTCTTGTCAGTTACTGTGCCCACCCTTGGCCCCTGCCAGCATCCTCCACACACCTTGCCCACAAGAGGACAGCAGGAGCAGGGCCACAGGGGAGGGCTTGCAAGGGACCTATCTGACAAGGCCCTGAAACTTCCCTCCCACTGAGGACCCCAGGACTTCACTTAGTCATCCCCTACTTTGCTGCCAATACTTTGGGGCAGATGTCCAGGAAGCATCTCTTCCTCTGTACCCTCCCGGCCAAGGAAGGCACTTGAGAAAAATCTCTTGAAGGTAGAGCCCCTGCTTCTGGCCTAGCTTTCCTGGAGGCGCAGGGCTGACGAGTGCCGCCAAGGTAAGGCCAGCTCTGGAGTGTGGGATATACAGGCCTCCAGTGGCAACACCTCATTAATCAAGCCCTTCCTTTCCGGAACCTGCCCTGACTTGGGATGGTGGGAAGGAAGGCGGGCAGAATCTGTTCCTCCCTTCCTGGCCCTGCGGTGAGAGGCGCTGACTAGTGTCGGTGGGTGGAGACAGGCCCATCAGAACGCCTGAGTGAGGCACCTTCTGAACATGCAGCACAAGCGGGTGTGCAGTGTGGGGAGGAATCTAAAGATCTAGAAAAATCTGGCAGCAAATGAATTTTACCCACACACTGGAGCCCTAGGCTTTGTTTCTAGAAGTTTTTATTATTCTTTAGGAAAACTTGGGAAGCACTGGTGTATGAAAATTTTTGGAACTTCATTGCCACATGGCCTTTCCAAAGACATCCCCAGATGGTTTTTTTAAAACCATACAGTGGGACAAGGTTGATATAAACAGTTGTTCCAGCTGAATCCAACTCACCAAAATGATGCAGGTGAGGCAAATTACTTTTGAGACTGCAAGTACTGTATATGTCCATTAACAAAAACACAGTAAAAGACTAAGAAATTGTAAGGACACTGGCTTGGCTGATTCACGCTGCTGCAAATCCCTAGGAGCCAAGATTCAAAGGTACAAATGTCTGTGGTGACAGCACCACCACTGCCTTTGACCAAATTACAGATCTGTCACACTCAGAGCTTGCTGCTAGCATGGGGCTGCCATCGGCAGCAAAGGGAACTCCATGGGTCTGTGAGGAGGAGCAGCTGAGTTCCTGACTGCCTTTAATTTTCTCTGAGGCTTTGCTGAATCACCTAATCTCTTGGGGCTGTGGTCTTCTCACCTGTAGAAGGAGGGCCAGGGCTGATGACCCTAGAGTGCCTTTCAGCTCTGGGATGCACGCATTCTAAGGAGGGTGGCTAGAGCACAGAACCTCTAAAGATGTTCATTCGTTCCTTCAACAAAGTTTACTTGAGCACCTGCCATGTGCTAAGCACCAGGGCCCACCACTGGCCCAGAGACACAAGCATCTGCTGGCCTGCCCGCTGCAGCAGCAGCCACCTTTGCAGGCTGGTGGAGCCCCCTTTCTACAGCCTTTGGAAAAAAAAAATGGTTCTAAATTTGCAGATCCTCTCATCAAATCAGGAAGTCATGAAACATGATATAATAGAGGAACTGGTCTCAGTTTGCACAGGCCATCAGGTTCACAAGACAGGAATCAAATATCAACAATGGCTGATTATCACACTCAGGAATTGAAAATAATTAGAAAAAGTGGCAGAGATGCTGTGGCAACCATTGGCTGGTCCCCTTTGGTCTCCAGCACCCATTCCCCCTTTGGTTTAGTAACAGCACCCTAACTTTCCTCCCTATATCGTGTGATAACGGAAGCACTGTCTCCAGGATACCCTCCCTGAGAAACAGGCATACGACCTGAGCCAGCCAATCAGACTCCTTCCCTGCAAGGATGCACTAGGTGGACAGCATGGTGGGAGCACCTCTCATCCAGGCAGGGGTGATCTGTGGGACTGCAGTCAGTCCCGATGCTTAAGAGACCCCAGGACTGCCATCGCTTCTGTCCTGGACTTGATTCTGCAGGCTGACAGAGAACCTGACTGATGCAGATTCAGGGGAGGTGGTTTGTTTTGTTCTCAGTTCCTTTCATGAAATGGCTATTATCTCTGCTAGCTACTATAGCAGAAATCTGGAAAACATGATTTTTCTTGATTTATGAAATTACTGATGTTTCTTCAGGAATTTCTGCCTGCTTCTCATAAACAGGCAGAAACTTAGAAATGTTACATTTCTTAAAGAGAGTCATGGTAATTCTTATCTGAAAAAGATGATAGTGGTTTGAATTGAATGTAATGTACTCTATCTCCTGCCTTAGTGCCCTCACATCGTCATGCTGCCCTCCCTCTTAACATTTCTGAAAATTGAAAGACACGAGGGAAGAAAAAGTGTCTTCCACATCCCCACATTTTTGCCTTAAAGTGGAATTTGTAGAGGAAAATGTGCAAATATACAAGTTTTAAGTACTCTCCATAGCTCTTGGGTTTCTATCATTAGGTTTTGTTTGTTTGTTTGTTTTGAGACGGACCCTCGTTCTGTTGCTGCCCAGGTTGGAGTGCAATGGCGCAATCTGCTCACAGCAAACTCCACCTCCCGGGTTCGAGCAATTCACCTGCCTCAGCCTCCTGAGTAGCTGAGATTACAGGCGCCCACCACCACACCCTGCTAATTATTGTATTTTTAGTAGAGACGAGGTTTTGCCACGTTGGCCAGGCTGGTCTCGAACTCCTGACCTCAAGTGATCCACCTGCCTCGGCCTCCGAAAGTGCTGGGATTACAGGTGTGTGCCACTGCACCTGACCTATTATTAGTTTTAAAAACATACATTCCTTTATTTTTAATTTTGTATTGTTTAAATACAACAATACATGTTCACTGAAACAATGCAAGAGTGTAAAAAGTCCAAGGTGAAAGACCCCTGTCACCACCACTCCTATTTCCAAGGATAACCATATTGACAGTTTGTGGTTTAAACATACAGATATAGAAATATCTTTAAATAAAAAACTTATATGAGATTATGCCATCTCATATTTTCAAGTTAACATTGATCAACCTGGTCTTTTCTCTCAACTATGGTGGTCATCCTTCCTCATACATACAGACTGACCAAACTCATTCATTTTAAGGCTACAGATACTTCATTGCATGGGGATGTATCGTCCTGTATTAATCTGTCACCCAATTAATCTGCCCAATTGATGCGCATTTTGGTGGCTTCCAGTTCTTTGCAGTTACAAACAGTGCTACCGTGAATATTCTTATACCAATATCTTCAGGCCGATGTGCAACTATTTCTTAACTTGGATTCCTAGAAGTGCATTTGCTGGATCAAGTACATACACATTTTGAAATTTTGGTCAAAACTGTGAAACTGCCCCCCAAGAAGAATGTACCGATTCACTCTCCCACCTGCCTTTTTTTTTTTTTTTCCACTGTATTATGGCAGGGAGTGGTATATCCCTTTTGTTTTGGTTTGCATTTCCTGGATCATTCGTTAGTGAGACAGAGCAGAAGTGGATTATATATAAGTTTACACACAAAATTACATGGAGATACAAAAAGAAGAAAAATACAGCGTTCCTCTTCAAAGCGAACTGATAACTTAGTTAGAGGGAAATGTTTCATGATGACCACAAATGGAATTTTTTTTTTTTTTTTTTGAGACAGAGTCTCGCTCTGTCACCAGGCTGGAGTGCAGCAGCGCGATCTCGGCTCACTGCAACCTCCGCCTCCCGGGTTCAAGCGATTCTCCTGCCTCAGCCTCCCGAGTAGCTGGGATTACAGGCACACGCCACCACGCCCAGCTAATTTTTGTATTTTTAGTAGAACGGGGTTTCACCATGTTGGCCAGGCTGGTCTCGATCTCTTGACCTCATGATCCATCCGCCTCGGCCTCCCAAAGTGCTGGGATTACAGGCGTGAGCCATCATGCCCGGCCACAGATTGAAATTCTTATGTTTAATGCCATGATATCTAACACTGCGTTCAATCAAAATGTCTACGCATGCGGCCTGAGACCTTTGCGCAGAAGGTGCCTAGGGTCATGGTTTGGGAAGATTAATCTGCCACCAGTGGAGGGGTGGATAAAAACTAATGTTTATTAGGATCAAGATGAGCAGTCTCTGTGCCAGAAACTTTATTCATTTAATTCCCACAGCCCTGTGAGGCAGGTGAAATCATCCCCATTTTATGGATGAGGAAATTGAAGTTCAGTTGGTTCAATAACATGCCAAAGGTCACTCAGCTGACGAACAGTGGAGCTCAGATGCGGAAGACTGAAAACTCAGAGCCTGGGCTTTTAACCAAACACCGCATGGCTTCGCTACAGAAGAAAGTTAGAAAGAGTTTTCAAAAATAAAATGTGGGGCCAGGTGCCACCTTGGATATAAGGGACTGGGGGACGGAAAGAGTCAAGAACTCCCAGGCTTCCCTCTGGCTGTCAATAGCCAGTGGGTCCTGGCAGTGGGAGCTGGGCCATCAGAGGTGGCGCCCGAAGTGGGGCAGGCACAAAATGGGTTTTGGGGCCAGCGTTTGCCCGGGTGATGGTCAAAGCCACAGAAAAGAGGTGTTTTGACGGAGTGGTGGCTGAATGTGGGGAAAGATGAGCAGGGGACCAAGCCTGGAGCTTGGGCAGCCCACGATTGGACACTGGGAGAAGAAAAGGAGCCAGCGGAGGAGACACTGAGGCTAGGAATGGGAAGGGCACTGTGGAAATCTGGGCTCCACCTGGCGCTCCGGGGAGCTGGTAGGGGGGCGCATCAAGGAGCTCAAGCTGCCTCACCAGCAAATGCCTCTGTTTTTGACCAGGGGCAGTGAAATAAAGGGACCCAGTTAAGTAACTGGTTTCTGGTTCCTGCCAACCCAGGAAGCCGGCACCGGCCCTGCTTTACATCCCATGTGCCACTCTCAGCCTTCGAAGCAAAACCAGCTGAGGCCAGCACCTGCCAGGTCTGAATGCGCAGCTCCAAGTTCTGGGGGGTGGGGGTGGGGTGAGCCAAGGAGGTCTGGCTTCTCTAGGGCAAGGGTCAGGAGGACAGCAGGGAGGCTCACCCTGAGCCCGCAGGCAGCCCTTCCTCCTCCTCCCCTTCAGCAAAGAAAGGCAGAGAAAAACGTGTTTTTATAAATAGCTCCAGCCCCAGCTGATTTGTAAATTCCGTGGGTTTTTTTTGTGTCAATGACATCACCTTCCTCCCCATGGCAACCCCCGACGATATCAAAATTGCCAAGCAACGTTGGAGCAGCTCGGCGCCCCAAACGAGCAGGTCGCTGCCTGAGGATTTAATGGAGAAATCCCAAAGTGAGCCGGGGCGCACGGTGGAGGAGGGGCGCGCCGCAGCCGGGGCCGCCGGGCCCTGATGGGCGGGAGCAGGGTGGAGCGGCCTCGCCTGACAGGCAGCCCTGGGCGCTGGGCTCCGCGGCCACACTCTGGAGACAGCCACTGTCCAGGCAGGTGGGGGAGGGCGCTGCTCCCGTCCTGATGTACCAGGAGCCGCCAGCAGCCATCCAGGTGACTAAGCCGGCCCACTAGCACTGAGTCACCGCCCGCCTGGAGCTGTTCTTGCTTCTCCTTTGCATCTGATTATTTTGGGAGCTGGAAACTTGGAGCTGCACCTGAGTCCCGCCCCTTCTAGCTCTCCCCTCCCTACCTTGGGCTCCAGGAAGATGGGACTTGCTGTGAGTCTGCTGCCACCCGCTAAAGATATGGAAGACGCTGTGGGGGCCAGAGGTGCCCGGGGGGCCGTGGCAGCAGGCAGAGTGCAATAGCAGATATGGTGGTCAGGCTGCCCGTGTGTGTCCTCTGGAGGTGTAAGGACAGAAGGGCAGTCTTGTCCCAGCTGACTGGAGTCCTCCCGGGCTGGCTCTGAACTCATCTCCCACGGGGATGTTTCTGTAAAGGAGTGGCTTCTGGGGTCGGAGTGGCATTTGGAGACCGAGGCTGGATTGGCTTAGGCTGGCCTGGGCAGGTAGGTGGCTCTATGCTGGGCGTGGACCCACGTGTGTGTGAGTGCGAGAGTGTGTAAGCCAGTGTGTGTGCTGGGGACAGCAGCTGGGTCCAGCAGAGCTGGCTGGGGGCCTGACAGCAGTTTATCCTAACTGATGCTGGGTGGGCGTAGGCCCTGAGATGGGCATCAGGGAGAGGGGACGCCAGACACACGGCCTAAGCAGGGTGAGGAGCAGCTGCCAGCCCCGGCAGGCCCAGGCCCTGTCTGGGTGCACAGGACCGAGACACAGCAACATGCCCAGGTAGGAAGCCTTCTGGAGGGGCTGGCCAGGGTGAGAGCCCATCACTGGGGGGCTGGGCTGCCCCTTCATTCTGGCAGGTCTGGGTACCAAGGAAACAGCTTCCTACCAAGAACCTTGTCACTCTCTCAGGCAGGGCCAGTCAGCACCCATGTGCGTCTCTGCTGAGCTCACAGGGACACCATTCAGTGAGAAGGGTGCTGGCCAGGGCACGGCTTCCCCACGATCAGGACCCAGCGGGTGCCACCCTCAAGCCCCTGGTCCCCACAGGGCATGCCCCAGTGTGTGTCAGGAGGGGGGAGGTCTCACCTCCCCCACACAGCTGGCAGCTTTGCGGGCACCAGTGAGTAAGCTGCCAGAGGGAGGGAGGCTCTGTGCCCACAGAGGCAGGACGACACCAACCAGGAGCCTTCAGGAGAAGAGGCTGGGTGAAAAAAGCACTGAGGTTTTCTTTTCCTTTTTTTTTTTTTTTCTATTTTGCCTGAAGGGAGTGCCGCTTCCTGGGCTAGAAACAAGCACCAGCCTGCAGTGGAGAACGCGGGGCCCCGCTGCCCAGAAGGAGCGGCCACGGTAAGGTTCCCCCTGCCGCTGCGTGCTCCAGATTCCTGGGCTAGGGACGGGGATGCTAAGGTGTCCAGGCTGCCTCCCACCTGGGACAGGGAGGCTAACTCCACAGCTGTGGGTTCCTGGGTCAAGGAGCTCCACTCCCAACCCGACCTGCCGCCCTCTTTCCAGATTGACTGTGAAACAGTCCAATCCCAGCTAGATGCTGGCTGCCTAGCTAGAGGGAGAGGTGCTTGTTTCTGCTGTTCCTGCATGTACTTCCTGCCCCTTCTGGGCCAACCCAGTGTCACCAGGACACCCCTATACCAGGCCCCTCTCACTTTACCGCCTCTGGGACATTTCCCTTGTGTATTCATTCCACAAATATTTAGGGAGCACTGCTGGGTTCCAGGCTCCAAGTCACACCCTTTTGCTGGGTTTCACCTGGCACAGATTCTGACTCTGAAACTCAGTGTCAGGGCAGGTTCGGGGAGCTGCCTGGCCGAGCATGGTCACTCCTCACAGGCCTTGGGCTCCCCACCCCTGCTGCAGGGTGGATGACCTGGTCAGCTTCGGGGACATCAGGCCCAGTGAGCTCGGGTTTATAAAGCACTGGGCCCCACCAGGAAGCAAGGCTAATGTCCTGTGGTCTCCGGTTGTCCTTTGCCTGGCATCATACACCAAGAGGTTTGCGCGGTTCTGCTTGTGGTCTTCCTGAGGCTGGTTCTGGTGGGAACTGGGCTGCAGGAGGAGAGGATGAGCTTAGGAGCCATGTGGCCCCCAGGCCTGGTGGGCCTGGGACTCAGCCCCACGGGAGCCCATCGAGCTGGGGTTGAGGCCTTTGGGGCAAGCAAGGAGTCCCCTCTGCAGGCAGACTTCCCTGGCGGTTGTCCTGGCCAGGCTTGGAGGTGGTACCTGGGAGCCCTAGTGAGCAGAGCGCCTGGTCAGGGAAGGGTCAGCGCCAGAGGCAAGCCCTTCTGGGAGCAGCTGATTTGGACGGAAACTCTGTGCACCTGAGATGGGGAGTGTGGGGACTGCACGGCCTGTCCAGCGCCCCGAGGACAAACCGAAGCCCTCCCAGACTTGCCAGACACAGGGAGGATGCAGTGGGTGGGGTCTCCAGCCAAGGAAAGCCCACTCTGCACAACTCCTAAGGATGACCAAAAAGTTCCCTGTCCTGGAGGAGCACATGCACTCGGAGTCGGGAGGAACCCGTAAGTGTCTCTCACGCCAGTGAATTCCCACACCTGGCTCCTGGATGAGGAGAATGACCCAGCTGTGGGGGTATCTCCTGCTGCCTCACAAAAGGTGACTCTGTGCCTAGGAGTCTTCCACGAATGCAGAGCTGAGCAGGGGCTGCTGCCCAGTTGGGGGCAGAGGGGCCGAGGCTGTTGAGCACCAGGCAGACAGCAGGCCAGCAGCGGGCAGCAGGCTGGGCCGGGGGGAGCAGAGAGTACGGGCCAGGGCAGGCTGGGCAGGAGAGGAAAAGGTGCCTGGGGTCCTGAGGGCTCAGGGCGGACTCCAGACAGCTGGCCTTGTTATGCCAGCCCACTTCTGTGGGAGAGGCCCCCTGCATAGGGGACTGGGCAGGGAAGAGGCTGAGACACTGAAAGACTGAATTCCTCACCCAAATGGCCCAGAGATGCCCACTGCACAGTGTCCTGGGTGCGGAAGGCAGGAAGGACTCATGGGAGGCTGTCCTGTGGACTGAAGCAGAAGGTCCTTCCCATAAGATGCCCTCGTCACCCTGAGCAGGAAGGCCCGGGCTGCGGAAGCAGTGCCTGAGACCTGAGCAGCAGGAAGGATGCCAGTAAAACTCATCAGGAGGCATCTGGCTGCCTGCACCTAGCGGGCCTCAAGGAGAGAGCTTGGTGGACTAGCCAGCAGGTTGGGGTGGAGCAGCAAATGGAAGCTTCTGAGGGCAGAATGAGTTCCCAACTTGCTGAAGCCAAGGCTGGCCCTCCTGCCCAGGGCGAGCAGTCTGCCTGGGCCTGGGAAGCTGCCCCCTTCTGAGAGCTCAGCCCTAGGGCCCAGGAAGGGCTAAGGCGAGAAGAGTGAGGTGTGAGATAAAGGGGACCGTGTCTTTTCCTGGCAGGGTGTGGGGTCCAGGCCGCACCTTGTTCTGACGCACAGGCTGCCAAGCAGATGACAGCCATGGCCTGCCTACTAGGTGCAAGCACTGGTGGCAGGAAGAGAGGGTGGACCAGGCAGGACAGAGCTCTTGCCCTGGGGATGCTTATAGCCCTGGAGCAGAGCAGTGG
This sequence comes from Macaca thibetana thibetana, assembly GCF_024542745.1. Taxonomy (NCBI): domain Eukaryota; kingdom Metazoa; phylum Chordata; class Mammalia; order Primates; family Cercopithecidae; genus Macaca; species Macaca thibetana. Next base: position 124,624,998 of record NC_065584.1, read on the forward strand.
AGAGGAAAGCTGAGCTGAGCGTGGGGCCAACTGCACCAGAAACAAGCGGAGCCACAAAACCACGATCAGCCCCCGGGTGGCTTTGTCCTTTTGCCCACTCTGTGTCCCAGACTCATCGCTGAACTTGGCAGCCATGACCCATCCAGCCCAGATAATTTATACATTTACACCAACACTGGGCGATGGTTCTTAACATAGAACTTTATAAAGATGGACAAAACAGATAACTTGAGAATGACAAACAAAGGAAGCAGCAGCTTCTATCTGCAGTTGCAGGAGGAGGTGAAGGCTGGGGGAGACAGACCAGGGCGGGAAGAGGCAGGACGGTGGTTGGTTAACATGAAGTCAGCAGCGTGAGCCTCAGGCCCGGTGCTGCCTCTTCCTGGTGACTCGGGCAAGTTATTTCATGTCTCTGGGTCTCAATTTCCTCTCCTGTTCAACAGAGATAATTACAGTACCTATGAGTTAGGGTTGTTGAGAGGATTAAATAAGATAATAAGTGAATGCTCTGAACGGCATGACCGGCACGTACGTACATGTTCAGCAAGAGATAACTATTATCACTGTGATGATAACTGGTGTCAGAGGAACAAAGTGCCAGGAGAGACCATACCTTGTTCAGGGGAATCAGGAAAGGCTTCACGGAGGAGGTGACTTTGAAAGAACCCTCCTCTGAGGAGAAACGAAAGCTCTCAGAATGCCCAGGAAAGCTGGGAAGAAACAATCATGCCAGGTCTATTTTTTCCCGAAACAGCACATTGTTTGTCCACTGAGACTTCCTAAGGAATAACTTGAGACTCCTCCTTCTGGGGTCTAGACTGGGAGATCTTGAGGACTTGAAGTGGGCTGCCCCTGGTGAAGGGATCCAGAGCACAGCTGTGGCCCTGGCCCTACGCCTTTTGGGGCCTGGAAGCTTTTTTCACATACTGGCCCTAACTCCATGAGGAACCGCGTTCTGCTGCGTCCCATCTAAAGCCTACACTTGGCGATGCGGCAGGCAGAGGGGCCAGACCGGGCCACGGCAGGCTCCGGACCACCCTGGCAAGTGGTTTGGAAATGCCTAGTAATCGTGGGCCAGGCGCTGTGGTTCACGCCTGTAATCCCAGCACTTTGGGAGGCTGAGGTGGGCGGATCACGAGGTCAAGAGATCAAGACCATCCTGGCCAACATGGTGAAACCCCATCTCTACCAAAAAATACAAAAAATTAGCTGGGTGTGGTGGCGCATGCCTGTAGTCCCAGCTACCCAGGAGGCTGAGGCAGGGGAATCGCTTGAACCCAGGAGGCGGAGCTTGCAGTGAGCTGAGATCTCGCCACTGTACTCCAGCCTGGCCACAGAGCGAGACTCTGTCTCAAAAAAAAGAAATGCCGGGGCCGGGCGCGGTGGCTCAAGCCTGTAATCCCAGCACTTTGGGAGGCTGAGACGGGCGGATCATGAGGTCAGGAGATCGAGACCATCCTGGCTGACACGGTGAAACCCCGTCTCTACTAAAAAATACAAAAAACTAGCCGGGCGAGGTGGCGGGCGCCTGTAGTCCCAGCTACTCGGGAGGCTGAGGCAGGAGAATGGCGTGAACCCGGGAGGTGGAGCTTGCAGTGAGCCGAGATCTGGCCACTGCACTCCAGCCTGGGCGGCAGAGCGAGACTCCGTCTCAAAAAAAAAAAAAAAAAAAAAAAAAAAAAGAAATGCCTAGTAATTGTGAGGCTCCATCTTAGAAACTTTTCGTTTTTCCTTTTTTTCTTTTTTTTTTTGAGACGGAGTTTCGCTCTTGTTGCCCAGCCTGGAGTGCAGTGGCGCGATCTTGGCTCTCTGCAACCTCCACCTCCCAGGTTCAAGCGATTCTCCTGCCTCAGCCTCCCGAGTAGGTGGGATTACAAGCACCCACCACCACACCCGGTTAATTTTTGTATTTTTAGTAGAGATGGGGTTTCACCATGTTGGCCAGGCTGATCTCAAACTCCTGACCTCAGGTGATCTGCCCACCTCGGCCACCCAAAACGCTGGGATTACAGATATGAGCCACCACACCCAACCTGTTTTTTCTACAAAGGGTTATCTGTTCTGTGAATTTAGGAAAGGTAATCCTAAGGCCTATTCCCCTAAGAACAACGAGGCAACCCCAGAGCATGACAGGCTTTCTTGGGCTGGGGGAACTCACATGCAAAAAAAACAGGTTCCCTCATAACCACACGAGAGGCTGCAACCGCCTCGGCCCCAGCAAAGGGACACCTCTGCTGGCCAGCATTTCCTACCAAACCTCATCACGACACATCAGGCAGGGCAGAGACCCAAGTATTCACAGAGGGACAGCGACGACTTTTTTTGCACACCTGTGGATTCTCCGTGGCAACCTGTTCCCCAAAAGTGCTGCCTCGGTCAGCAAATCCCAGTGTCTCTCTGCCCAGGCAACAGTCTCTCGTGCTCTGGTGTGCCCACAGCCTCCATGCATTCAGCCCCTTGGGCCTCTTGCTATGGGGCCAGAAGCAGAGCTGTGTCCTTCAGGCTGTCAAGGACCTGGCTAGGGAATCCTCTGGGTGTCCAGGGAAGCAGGTTCAGAAAGCTCAGTTCAGCTGGGGCTGTGTTTTGATCTCTGATCCCAGTGCAGCAGGGACCAGCCCGCTCAACTCAGGGCAGACAGCAACAAACCAGTCACCTCGCCCGAGGCCTCCTGCTGCCTGCCTGCTACCTGCCTGCCTGGTGACCAGGACTCCTGAAGGCTGCAGCAGCGGCAGAGTTAAAACTGTAAAACCGGGAAGACTGGTTATGTGGCTCAGCTTCCTGGCCTGAAGAGGCTCCAGCCTCCATTTTCTTTCTTTCAGCTTATGGAATTGTGCAAGAAAGCACAGAGGGTGGAGGGAGCAAGGGGACCAGTGATGCCACAGCCTCCTGCACCACCAGAGCACAGTCCCAGGCCAGCAAGGAGGAGCTCTGAGGCGGGAAAGGCTGCCCCAGGAATGAGCTGGCCATCTCAGATTGCTGTAGCACATTCAAGCCAGCGGGAGTCCCCAGAGGATGTTTCATCCAGCCCCCATAATTTTAAAGTAGGAAACAGGTCCAGAGAAGGAAAGTGGGAACTGAGGGAACTGAGGCCACACAGCTAACTAATGGCAGGGTGAGTTTCCAGCCCGGAGATCCTCAGCTGCCTGCCCAGCACTCTTGCTACCCAGACTGCCCCCCATCCCACCCCCGTGCTACCAAGGGCCCGTGCGGGAGGAGGCAGCAGCCACTGGGTAACCTGATGGATTGGGAGACGCAGCCTGGCCTGACACATTGGGAGTCTGGGCAGGCCCCTACTTCGCTCCTGGGTGCCTCCTGCCATCCCCCCAGCATCCTGCTAGACCTGAAACCATAGCCCAGCCCATGCTTGTCAGTCAAGTGCTTCCCAAGGATGAACTTTGCACACGGCACCCAGGCCACTCTTGGGTACCAGGCCGCTCTCTGGTGAAGAGATCTAACTAATTTATGAATGGATTGATTCAAGTTCTTTTTATCCCAGGTAACTTCATGTCTTAAGCCAAAGAAGGGAGTCATGATGAGTGTCAGAGATGAAACAGAGGTTCTGGGGCGGAGGGTAGGGGAGGCACCTGGGAGGCTCTGTTCTTCAGGTGATCTTCTGATTGGTGTAGACTTTTGACCCCAGGCAGGCATTTACATGTCCAATAGCCACCATCAGAGGTCAGTTCCCAGAGGCAGGAGGCCTGTCACTTGTCGCCGGTCACCAGGCCCAAGCTAGACAAGAAAAGTTTTTCTATTCCACTAGAGTGGATCTTGCTTCAAGACCATGTGTCTGGGATCCAGAAAGGTGGGGAGAGGTAGAGGTCTCAGATCCTGGGGACGGATGGAGCTGGCCCCGGGGGTAAGAATGCAAGGCCAGGAGTGAGCAGGCATTCAGGACTCCTGTCGAGGAGAGGGTGGTCAGGACAGGAGGAGGGGCTGCCTCATGGACGATGAGGTCCGTCATCCTAGCAGAGGCTGTTGTACCAGCCGCTGGTGAGGGTATGGTAGCGGTGTTACCAGGACCCTGCTATGTCAGCGTTCAACTAAATGTCCCAGCAGGCCAACCACCCCTGCAGTAGTCCAGGGGCTCTGTCCAGTGTGTGCCAGAATACTGGGGGAGGGAGGACCCTGAGAAGCGTGGCAGCACAGCACAGATCCACCATGTGGCCATTAGGCCATGCCTTCTGACCCAGGGCACGTGCAGAGGTCCACAGACTCTAGGACCAGCTAGTTAGAGTTCCTAGGGGGCCACACAGCCCAGAGTCTGTGTGTTTTGTGCATCTGGAACTAAGGTGTTCTGCCCAAAGTGTTGGAGGTGGGCCTCAGGCAACAAATACCCTGCTTTCTCACACCCTTTTCTTCCTTGGAGCTTGGACCTGGGCCCTCACCTAGTCAGGCACAGGCCTCCGCTCCCCCACACTCACCTGTCCTTCCTGAAAGTCAGCCACTGGGCTCCACGCAGGACTGTCACATTCACACCCAATCTCAGACCTGGGGCAGTCGCTGGAAGCTCAGAAGGGAGAAGACAAGACAATGAAAGTTTCCCATTCAAGGAGGCATCCAGCTGTTAGTTCTGCCAGCAAACATGCCAGCCAGAGAGCTAAACTGCCAGCAACAGATATTTGGATGAAACTTTGGAGGCCATTAAGAGCAGGCGCTGCAAAGCAATTGTAGCGAGAAGATATTAAATGAATCCATCATGTCTCTAAAATGAGTGTCCTTACCACAGACCTGGCTCTTGCTGTTCCTCAGCCCTTCCCAGGGTAGCCCAGGATGCACCTGGGATGGGCGCCGCAGCCTGCAATGGTCCCTGCATCTGAGGGGCTCCTCCCGGGTCACCAGGCCCCTTTGGGACTGTCAAGCAAGTTTAGCCCCCAGTGTCAGCTTGAGTTTGGGGAGGATGGTTTTATATATTCCCGTTGGCACAGGAAGCCTAGTACACTTGCAGAACCCGAGGGAAAGCCAGGCAGAGAGAGGCTCGAGGTTCTGCTGAGGCCCAGGGTATCAGCAGGACACGTCTGTCCAGCAGCCAGGCAGGGACCCATGGGCTTTTCCAAAACACCTAACCAGGCCCCAGACAGTGCTACTCCCTGGCGCTGGGCTCTCTTTCCGGAATCTGGGGCGAACAGACCTGTTGGGTTGATTTAGTAGCAAGTGGTAGCCTTGTTTTCTGGACGAATCCTGGGATTCTACTCCGTGGCCCATCAAACCAAGCTCCAGTGTGCACGCCGGGGGCGGGGAGGGGAGCTTTCTCCTTGGTCCCTTCCGCAACTGTGCGGGCTGAGGGTTAAGAACTTCTCAACCCATTTGGGGGTGCTGCTCCTCCATACTCCTGTATCCCAATGCTCTAGACCTCATTATTCCACCACCCTCCCAAGGGAGGGAGGTACTCTTTCCATTACACGCATCAGGAGACTAAGGCCAGAGACATGCCACAAGTCTCGAGAGGCAAGAGGGCTCCCACCCGCAGGACTCCATGGCTCTGCAGCTAGACTCCATCAACTTCCCTCCTGCCTGGGGGCCCCGAGGGCCTGGCAGTGTCAGCTTCCTAGGCTCACACTTCCAGATGCGCAGAGGTTCGGAGGTTTGCACCTCCCTCTTGGTCCCATCAGCAGAGAGAGATGGGTGGTCCCATCGGGGTGAGGAGCAGGAAGAAGCAGGTGCTGGGCAGCCTGGAGGAGAGTGGGAGGAAGGGATTTTCCCCCAAGAGTGCCTCTCTCCCAGGCCTCGGGCTCCAGGGTGAGTGGGCGGGGACCCTCTGGGAGCCCCGGCTCCTCAGGGCTCCTCCTGCCAAGCATCCAGCACACGTGCCCCCCCCTCCCCAGCAGGTCCTGCCTGAGGGCCTGAGGCAGCTGGGGCGCTGGGTCTGTGAAGGGCAGATGTGGGATGCAGGAACTTCAGGCAGGGTGCTGGCTTGTGGCCAGGAAAGCCTAGCACCTGATTCCTAGCAGGGAACTCAGTGACAGAGTGGGGGAACCTGAGGACCCCTCTGCCCCTCACACCCAGTGCCATGTGGGGGTCCTCATATGTTACTCAGAAATAGGGAGGGAGAGTCCCCCTACCCCTACCCCCAGCCCTCTTGTGTCTCATGTGACAGCCTTCCTGGGCAGTGATTTTTTTTAAATACAAATGCCTTATATTAAGGTCTGAGTTGGTCTCTCTCCACTGCCTGTTCAAACATTCCACGGCGCCAGCAGCCTCTAAGCAGCAGAATTGAGAGAACCAGCTTTGGGGTCAGATACACTTCCATTCAAATTGCAGCTCCTCCACTCAGTAACTGGCTTACTTAGTCTTTCTGGGCTGGATAACAAAATACTGTGGGCTGGTGGTTTATAAACAACAGAAATCTATTTCTCACAGTTCTGGAAGCTGAGAAGCCCAAGAGCAAGGTGCTGGCAGATCTGGTGTCTGGTGAGGGCCTGCTTCCAGGTTCAGAGGTGGCTGTCTTTTTGCTATAATCTCACATGATGGAAAGGGCCAGGGATCTCTCTGGGGGCCTCTTTCATAAAGGCATGAATCCCGTTCATGAGGGCTCTGCTTTTGTGACTTAATCACCTGCCAACAACCCCACCTCCTAATACCCTCGTATTGGTGATTAGGTTTCAACAAATGAATCTTGGGGGGGACATAGGTTTCAACAGATGAATCTTGGGGGGACACAAACATTCAGTCTATAGCAGTAATTAGGAGATCTTCAGCTGTTCTTTAACCACTCCGAGCCTCAGTTTCCTCATTCGTCAAATGTGAATAATAATTGTACAGGACTTCCATCCCGGGGTTGTTGTGAAGACTAAGGGAGATAGCACAGGTACTAGCTTTGTACCGGGCCTGGTCCATGGGAAGCATGCCATCATTGGCAGCCATTATTATTTCTATTATTAGGGGAGGGCGGAGTCGCCCAGAGGAAGGAGGCTGGAAGGAGTAAAAGAGCTTGTTAGTCGCCTTCCTCATCCCCAGGAAGCTTTTCAAGTCATGGAGCAGAAAGATGCAGGGAAGGGATAATGTGTTTGTCTTTCTAAACCACAAGCTGATCCCTATCTTTCCTCTTTGGCCCTAGCCCGAGTGCTCAGCCCTGGCTGTTGGCGCTCAGATGTTACAACAGGCCCCGACAGCCACAGGCTGAGGGAGAACCAGGAAGTACCTGCCCCACCCGACGTGCCCGCCTTGCTGCCCTCCCAGACCATACTGGCCTGCCAATACCTCTGAGATGGCACCACTCCAAGAGCCATGTCCCGTGGTGAAATGCCTGTTTTGGGTGTCTCTTCCAGAGCTCCTACCCAATTTGTAGAATGGGAGTGCCTGGACAATTCCTTCAACCAGAAGGTCTGTGCCAGCAGCCAAGGCTCCTCAAAGGAGGATGTGCCTGGAGTCCCCCGTGCTCAGCATGGCAACCTGGGAACAAGGCAGAGGGTGGCACGTGGACGCTGCAGGAGACACTGTCCCCAGACTGCTCCTGATGCTTCCCGTGCTGTTGTTCTGCCCTTTCCTCCTGGGCAGGGCTGAGCTGGGCATGGATCAGAGGAGAATAGAGAAGGGGAAGAGTCACACACAGGAATTAATCACTCAGGACCTACCCTGAATGGACAATTCAGTGTGGATCCCCAGCTGTCTCAATGTGTGGGGAGGGGGGTGGCAATGGGGGGGGGCGTGCAACCCAATGCAGCTGAACTTCACGTAGATGAGACTGGAAGTGCAAAAAACTGGTGTTGTGATGGACCTGAGGGATTCCCTAGTGTAGTCGTGTATCCAGTTCTCTGGCCTACCTGACTGACAGTTATTCTTGAATACCTCCAGTGATGGGGGACTCATTACCTCCTTGGTCAGTCTAACTTGACCCTCTGCCTCTCTCAAGGCCCCAAACCCACTGTAGCTCCCAAGGGGTAGGAGGAACCCAGGGTTTCCTAGAGTTACTCTCTATAGGGTGAGGATGGGACTTGGCTAGTAGCCATTCTAGGGCACCTAAGCCTGAATTCAAACCAAATTAAATACCAGCTCATTTCTGGTAATATTCTAACATTCATACTTCATTGTAGTTCTGTTCAAAAGTACTGCTTGGAGCTGTGATTTGGGTATATAAGGCATTTGCAGTAAAAGAAAATAATTTGGCCGGGCGCGGTGGCTCAAGCCTGTAATCCCAGCACTTTGGGAGGCCGAGACCGGCGGATCACGAGGTCAGGAGGTCAGGAGATTGAGACCATCCTGGCTAACACAGTGAAACCTCGTCTCTACTAAAAAAACGCAAAAATCTAGCTGGGTGAGGTGGCGGCCGCCTGTAGTCCCAGCTACTCGGGAAGCTAAGGCAGGAGAATGGTGTAAACCCGGGAGGCGGAGCTTGCAGTGAGCTGAGATCGGCCACTGCACTCCAGCCTGGGTGACAGAGCAAGGCTCCATCTCAAAAAAAAAAAAAAAAAAAAAAATAATTTGCATGTGCATTCATGAATCGGTAAAAATAATTTAGGGTGTCAATTCTAGGTTAGACAATATAATGCATTTCATTCTAGCTTTGGTTCATGGTTCCTTTCAAATCCTCAGCAACCAATCTCTCCCACCTCCACGCAGCACATTCTGCTTCTGCAGCCAGCATTCGGCCAGTGCACCCATGTCCTTGGTATCTCATCTGTGGGGGGAGCCATTCTTGTATCACCTGGTCCCCCTCCCACTGCCCCCTCATCCGAGGCCTAGCAGTCAGCTTCCTGGGTGACCACAGGAGGTCAGAGTTTGTCTAAGCGGGTCAGGCCTACAGTATTGTCCAGTCAGAGGAAAGAGAAAGAATCCGCGTGGGAAAGACACAAAGAGGAGGAGGAGAAGACGACGGAGTAAGGGGAGGAGAACAGAAACTAAATATAAATATTGTGTTGGGGATGTTGGGGATGGCAGCGAGGACCTATGGTTAGCTGGCTGGCTCCCACACCACTGTCGGCTCCCACACCACTGTCTGCTCCCACACCACTGTCCCACGGCATACAGGGCCAGCATCTGCACCTGGCACCATGCTTTTCCAAGGAAAGCAGAGGGCATTGGGCTTGTGGTGCAGCCACACAGAGTACAGACCTGTTTGGGGCTGGCAGGTTCCCACGGGTTGCCTGAGCTCTATTTGGTGGGTGCCTTAGAGTAAACTGTGTGTAACCAATACAGCCTGTAATGCAAAAGATTGAGCCATGAGTAGCATTGATACGTCTAAAGAATCAGTGAACAAAAATAAGTGACCATAGTGACCTCAGTTAATCATTGAAGTCTGAGGTGCCCAACAATGATTTTTTAAATCCCTGCACTGTCCTTGGTCCCCGCTCTGTGACACTGGCAGTCACCCAGCCACCACTTGAGGGCAGCCATTTAGAGGCCACATGTACTGAGTTTCCAAGCCAGAACCTCCTCAGCACTCAGCACTCAGCACTCACAGAGAAGAGCACACATCTTCTCTCTGGGGGCCCAAGACAAGGAGAGCAAAGGTCTTCTCACTTCTTTATTTGGGGAAGAGACAGGTGATCCCTGTCCCTTCCCCCAATATAGAAAACACCCGCTACCCCAAAAGAAACATGGCACGGGGGCAGCCAGGAGTGAGCCCCTTGGAATGGCCATTCTGATCTTAGGCAGAGACTGCTGAGGACAAGCAGGGGATGCCGACTCTGGAACAAAATCACAGGCGGAGAGCTCCGGAACAGGCCCCAGCCGTCTGGAGTGCGGGTCTCCTGCCCTAGGACTCTCAGGCTAGAAAGTCCTCAGGACTCAGGACTGCGCAAGGTCTGACAAGGGAACTCGAATCCCTTAAATCCCACTTTCCTGCCTGCGCAAGGGGCTACCTCAGCACAGTCTTGGGGCCCTGTCCACATGGGACAGATCATCCAAGGTGACAGGTTTTCGGACTTCCGCGTGGGCTCTCCAGGATGTGTGGGTGGGCACACGCGGCCCCGCGACAAAGGAGAGTCGGCCCGCGGCTCTGGAGCGTGCATCTGCGATGCCAGTGAGCCAGGTGATTACACACAGCCGGCACCCAGCTGGTTCTCCGGGTCGGGTCTCCGCGAGGCGGCCACCAGGCCGTGGAGCCGCAGGCAGGTCCCCGCGGCAGTGGCCCCCCAGGGCCCGGAGGCGAAGGGCGGGCGGGAGCTGGGGGCAAGCAGGTGGAGAGAGAGTTAGGCAGCGGGGCGCCCCTCGGGCAGAGGGGCTCCTGGCCAAGGCCCCAGCGACCCTCGGTAACTTCTCCCGCGCTCTGGGTTCGCCGCCGCGTCCTACCTGAGGCCACACCCTGAAATCAAAACCGCGGCCAGGTGAAGCCGGCGCTGCACCAACGTGTAAGCGCGGCCCCTCCTCGGCGTTCCCGCGCCGAGGTCCCTCCCGCGGAGGGCGGGCCCGGCTCCCACGGCCTCTTCGAGCGTTCCTGGGCTTCCCGCTCCGCAGGTGGGTGCCCCGGCTGCCCTGGAGGGTCGCGGCGAGAGGACAGGCCTCCCAACACGTGCGGCCCCCTTCCTGGGTGCCCATGCCCCGAAGTTCGGGACCAGCCGGCGCCAGGCGAGGGGCCTTGGGCGTAAGCATCTGGAGCTCCGCGCCCCTGGAGCGGGACCTCCCTCCGCGGGCGCCCGCCTGGCGCGGGGCATTCGCGTCCCCGAGAGGGCGCAGCAGTGGGGCCTGCGACCCGGGTGGCCGCGCCGGGTCAGAGTGCGGCGGGAGAGGGGCCGCCCCGGAAGCGGTGCTGCGCCCAACGTCCCCTTCTCCCCGTGAGCCCCGCAAGGAGGCTGCCGCCTCTTGCACCTGAGCCAGGAGTTCAGTCGGGAGGCGGGCGCGGGGCGGTTCCCAACGCCTGGACGCCAGCCAGTCGCAACACCCGCGGGAACACTTGCTACACTGGCCATAATGCATTTCTGATCTGTTTCCGCGCAGGCCTGCGGAGGACTGGCCCAGGAAGGTCCCAGGTCTTCCCTCGCCTCAGCGCCTAAGAGAGCGGTCCAGAGCGGGTGAGGAGTCTCGAGGAACAGGCGGAAGGCGCCGGAAGGTGAGTGAGCGAGCGGCCCCCGGCCCTAGAGCCTTCTGCACCCATTTTGAAGAGCAGGCAGGGAGGGACGGTGGGAAGCCAGGTGGCCCTCCTGGGCTGGCTCCTTCCTGGTACTGCTAGGCAGCGGAGGTGGTCCCTTCCAAGTGCCGTCTCTCGATCCTTAGTGGGTGCATGTTAAGTCACTTCCACCACTTTGCCCCATGGCCCAACGGTAGACTGGCAGACGTCAAGGCCTCAAATGGCCCGCCCTGCCCCCGGGCCCATCTTCAGGTCTGATTGCCATCAGGTCTGATGCCAGTCCTGGGTGAGGGTGTCACTGCGGCAGAGTGCAGGGAATTCATGCTGGGGAAGAGGTTCCCAAACAGGAAGGGTGGTGGCAGGCCCAGTGGCTGTGCAGGGCAGGGTGGGAGGCAGCCGCGGGAGACTCCTGCAGGAGTCACAGGTGAAGCTGCCGCTCCACACATCCCAGCCCACTGCTCATTCCCCGGGTCTCCAGACCTGCTCAGGCGGCATCCGATCTCGAGTGCAGGTGCTGCTAGGAGCACTGGAGGCTAAGCCATGAAGAGCTCCCAGGGTTGCATTTTCTGTATCTTGCCCCATTCTGGTGTTTTTGTTTTTGTTTGGGGGGAGCGGGGGCTTTTCTGACTCGTTTTTCTGGGTGAAGGGGGCAGAGGGGCTCAGGTCTGTATCCATGCTCAATTTTCGTAGCTGGTGTGGCATAGGTTGCCACACTGGGTAAAAAAACGCCTGATTCCATGCAAGGTTAAGAGTCAGCCTGCAATGCCATGAATTCTACATGGTATATAGGACAGTGGCCAAAGACACATTTGGAACCACAGAGAGTGGGGTTTGAATCCATCCAGACTTTGCCTTTGACTCGATAGACAAGTTGCTTCACTTCTCTACGAACTTATAAATGGCCTCATCTGTAAAAATGGGAATTCGAATGCCTTCCTCATAAGGCGGTTGTGGGGAGTAACTGCCTCATCAGCCTCCGGCTGCTATGTTGGGAAGGGCTAAATCACTCCGAATTCTCCCATCCTGGAGAGCTTTGAGGGCAGTCTGGCTGTTCAGCAAGCTATTGTCAGAGGGTATTAGAGCAAAGCAATAGGAATAAAGTAAAGGTAGGGGTCCTTGGAGGGCGAGCAGTGAGAGACCCTAATTCAGGGTCTCTGGACCTTGTGGTGACCAAGGAAAGGGGCCATTTCTGGAAGAGGATCTGGCTTGGGCATCAGAAACAGCAGCATCCCCTGCATGTCACACATGTTCATGTGTTCATGGGTGACCCTGGAACCTCAACTGTTGCCTGGGACAGAGGGAGCCTCTGGCTTGAGCTTCCAGTCCCATGTCTGCTCTGCATACCTGTGTGATCCAGGGCAGGTCATTTGACTTCTCTGGGCACTGGGCATTGTGGATGAGCCTGGAGTTTGGAGTCGGAGAGATCTGACTTTGAATCCCAGCTCCACACTTAATGTCTTGGACAGTTACTTCTCTCTGAGGCTCAATTTCTTCATCTGTAAAACAGAGCTTGCAATAGCTACAATTGGCCATTAAATACACTAATAAAAAGCACCTAGCACATTCTCTCCTGGTGGGCACTTTATAAGCATACCTTTCTTTTCTTACCTCCTCCTCCTCTCTCCAGCTCCCTGCTTTCTTTAAAATGGGCCCAGCAGGTTCAGCCCAACTCACAGTGGTGTTGTGCGTATAAGGAGGTGAAGTAGAGGTCTGGAAAGTTAAGGGCTAGAGGAAAAAAAGGCAATCTTGTGATTAGGGATGCCAGAGGTTCCTTCTACCTAGGCATTGAGGACCCTATGCTGAGGACTCAGACCTTTGTGTGCAGAGGCTGTTGAGAATCTGGGGTAGTGAGAAGGTTCCTGGCTTGCAGCCCTCCCAGGAAGCCATTCTTCAGGTCTTGCCTTAGAAATAACTGCACACCCAGGAAAGCCCAGTGCTGTGCAGCAGGAGGGGATAGGCAAGGGTTGGGATTCCAGGTACAGTAAACGGAGGTCAGAGGGCTGGTGTGGCCTGAGCTGCTGCTGGACCGCAGCACTGTCTGTGCAGGCTGAAGCTGGGCCCAGGAGGAGGGCCTGAGTCAATATTGACCTTCCTTGGCTGGCCGGCCTGCTCTTCAGCAGCTCATTCAGCTGGAGTGTTGACACAAGTGACTGAACGAGCTGTATTACTGTATTCTTTTAAACAGCAGCCCATTATCTCTCCTCTGGGGATTCACTGGGGCCAGTGGTATGGGAATGGTGACAAAGGCAGGCAGCCCAAACATTTGGGCAGGTTACGTGCCATGCTGTCTGCCCTGGCCCATGCTGCATCTCTCTGGGTCCCTCAAGTGGGACAGCAGAGCTTCAGGGTCCCGCTCATCCTCCCAGGGCCTCTCCGCTCTTCAGCACAGTGACCCTGGGCAGGTTGCCTGAAGCTTGTGGGCATCCACATGAGGGCCACGACCTGCGTCTAGCACCCTCCTCCCCTGCAGGTGACAGCTGAGCAGAAAAGCAGATGAAATGTCCTTCCTCCGTGTATTTTGGGGGCCAGGATAGGGTGCTGGGGTGCCGCCTCTCCTGACTCTCGAGTCACGTGAAGAGTAGCAGATGGCAGACTCGGACCCCAGTGGAGGCTGAGGTGAGACAGAGTTCAGCTCCACATAAGGATCAGCGAGGGGACGGAGGGGACAGAAGGCAGGGGCTGCAGGGGGAACTTTTCATCGCTGAATGAGTTCTAGCCGAGGGCGGGCAGCCTCCTGTTGGGAATACCAGAGGGGCTGAAATTTGGGCCGAGGGGAAGGTCAGACCCCGTCAGGAGCCCCACAGATCTTGCATTACCATCTCTTCTGGCTGCGGAAGGTTGGCCTAGAGCACCATCTGTCTGGAAGAAGCAAACAACCGCACAGGAGTGAGGATTTTCTCTCGTTTACCATGGTCCCCAGAGCCTGGAGTACAGTAGGTCCATAACAGATGCTGTTTGAATAAAGGAATAGTATGATTTCCCAGCTGGGCACGGTGGTGTGCTCCTCTAGTCCTAACTACTCAAGCAACTGAGGTGGGAGGGTGGGTTGAGGCCAGAAGTTCGAGGCTGCAGTAAGCTCTGATCGCGCTACTGCATTTCAGCCTGGGCGACTGAGCGAGACTCTGTCTCTAAAAAAAAAAATTTTTTTTTTTAAACAAACTTCTGAAAGTAAAGTTTGAGAAAAATCCTTCTGGCCAATGAGAATAGTCCAGTGAAAGACTGTCTTCTGTTCACAGTAATTCTCAGCCAAGGGGTCGGGTGAGGCCTGTCACCTGTCAGAATGTGTGTGGGATGACAGTTCCCAAAGGGGGTTACGAAGAGGTCAAAAAACCCTGCTGCAGGTCTCAGGGCGTCAGGGCCCAGCCCTGGAGGTGACAGGGTCCTCTGGAGGCCACTCAGACAAGATGGTGATGGTAGTCGGGTACTTGCCTAAGTTTTGTAGCACTCAGGGGGCTCACCTCTGTCTTGGGGCTGTGATTCTAGGATAGGCCCTTCCCCAAAGTGTCTCGGGTGGGCCTGAGAATAAAAGAGGGTGGTGGTAGGAGCAGATGGCCACTGCAGCCAAGTTCACATCCGGTTCTGGGTCAGACTCGTGGCTGCCCCTTCTTTGCCTCTCGGCTTGAACAAGTCACTTCGTCTCTCCTTCTCTGCATCATGGAGACAGTACTAGTGCTACCTCACAGGCTTGTGGCGAGGAGATCACTTGTGTGAAATGCTCAGCCCGGAGCCTGCTGCTTACAACTTACACTAGGCGTTTCCTGAGTGACGACCATGAGAAACACCCAAAGCTCCTCTGTGAGCAGGAACAGATGCTCCCCCTCACTGTGCCTGGAGAAGCTGGCAAAGGTGAATTAATCCATCCCTTGTCACCTACAAAAATGCTGAGGGCTACAGAAGGCAAGTAGGCCAAGGTCACAGGCTGGAACTTAGGAACAGCAAGCCCAAGGTCCACGCTGAACCGGCGCTCAGCCTTGTGGCTCAGGACTTGAGCCCTGATAAGCCTTGAGCCCTCGCTGTGAGAAAGCCGGGGCATGACACCCCCGTCTCACTCCCTGGCACCTTCAGCAACCCAGGAGCTGGCCCACTAGGCAGCAGCCTCCTCTCTTCCCAGTCACCCGGAAATGGCAGGGAATTCCACCAGCTTCATTTCTAACAGCTTCCCGGCAATCCCAGCACTTACACAGCCAACCCAATGCTGACCCCTCCAGGTGGCTGCAAACCCCTTTAGACTCACTTTTTGGAAGCCAGCTTCCCAGCCTCAGCACGTTCTTGGGAATCCCTTCGGTGGGCTGTGTCCCTTCCTTGAAAGGGACTCAATATGTGCAAACAGCCCAAACTTACCGTAGGCCAGGTCTGGAGGGCCAGGTGGGTGACCACGTGGGAGACCACCACTTCTGGTGAAAAGTGGGGTGACGGGTTAGGAGGACAGCTGAGGTGGGCTCACAACGGCCCCAAAGGCAGTTCCCAAAGAGGAGTTCTGGAAACACCAGAGCATGTTTGAAACAGGCAGGTACATTCCCAAGGGGTCTGCCTCGCACAGCGACGCTCATTTGAATGCCCACGCTCTGGCTTGAGGTTTAAAGGCAGACTCATCCTCTGTAGTGCCACCCTGCATTTGTGGGGCCCTGATGGCTCTGGTGGCCCTGGCATCCCAGGGCCCGGCACAGGGATGTCTCCTCTCCAGGGAGGAGACGTTGTTGGGGAGGGTAGCCCACCCACAGCGCAGCTGCTTTTCTCAGCTGTGGACACTAGACCAGCCAGGCCTCAGTGCCGTGCTCTGGGAATCCCCTTGTCTCTGGGGAACAGCAGTGTCTGCCACAAAACTTAGCCCGCTTCAAGCCAAGGCTACAGGTTGCCTTCGGCTTGGTGTTCCTAAGTTCCGGCGTCAGGCTGAGCCCCTGCAGAGGGGTTGTGGTCGCACCCTGTGCTGGAGAGAACACACGCCTGCCGTCTCTGTAGCTTTTCCCAGATGCCAGCCCCTGACCATCACAGCCCCCACCATGACCTCCTGGAAACATTTTACTCACCCCTTGCTGAGTGGAAAAACACCTGGTTCCTTGCAAGGTAAGGGTCAGCCTGCAAGTTCGGACGGCCCCAGGCCCCGTGGCCTCTGACTCACAGGTCAGCCCAGGAAAGAACTTAGCAGGCTCCTTCCCTGGAGGGGCCAACCCTGTCCTACATCTCCCACCATATCTCACCCGCTTCTGTTCATAAAGACCTCCAGGGAGGGAGAAGAACCACAGCCAACTCAGTCTGGGGTGAGCATGGTGGACGGAGCAGGGGCTCTGGAATCAGGTCTGGGTTCAAACCTCAACTCGGTCATTTCCTGGTTCTGCACCCTCAGGCAAGCTGTTGAACCTCTTTGAGCCACATCTGGATTTGTGGATAACAATTCCTCCTCTCAGGGTCGCTGTGAGGATTAAATGAGTTAACTCTCGGAAGGGGCTTGGCACATAATAGGTACTCAAGAAAAGTTCCAGGCCGGGCGCGGTGGCTCAAGCCTGTAATCCCAGCACTTTGGGAGGCCGAGGCGAGTGGATCACGAGGTCAGGAGATCGAGACCATCCTGGCTAACATGGTGAAACCCCGTCTCTACTAAAAATACAAAAAACTAGCCGGGCGTGGTGGCGGGCGCCTGTAGTCCCAGCTACTCGGAGGCTGAGGCAGGAGAATGGCGTGAACCTGGGAGGCGGAGCTTGCAGTGAGCCGAGATCGCGCCACTGCACTCCAGCCTGGGTGACACAGCGCGAGACTCCGTCTCAAAAAAAAAAAAAAAAAAAAAAAAAAAAAAAGTTCCTTCCCTTTCTGTGTCTGAGACTGCCGCTCCTCCAACACCACTGTCCCGCTCCTCAGCGACCCCAGGTGCACGTCTCCCTGAACTGTCCACCAGCTCTCCCCTCGGCTCCCTGAACTGTCCACCAGCTCTGCCCTCAGGTTTACTGGAAGTAGCAGCATTTCCTTCAGAAAGCCTGTGCCAGGAACTGTTGGCCCCCACTGGCCAGGCTCCGGCTGGAGGAAGCCCCACAGCAGGGGAGCTTCCTTCTTGAACTGGTTTGGGCTGGACCCTTCCCTCCCAGCCCTGGGCATCCCCCCGATGGAGTTACGAGTCAGCCAGCAGGAAGATGTCCGCAGACATGCAGAAGAGGGAAGTTCAAAGCAGTCCTCACACACGGCAGTGCATTTCCAGCCTGAGGTGGAGTCTTCAGTGTGGCCTGCCTCCCCTGTGTTAGGGCGAGGTGTCGGCCAGGAGCGGCTGGGGCTGGGGCTGGGCCCGAGCTGGCCGCCCCGCTCTGCTTGTTGCCACTTCAGGGTCTTAGGCTCACATCACTTCTTTCAAGCTAGGCAGGAGAAATGGCAGGGTCTGGCTGTCTGAGGGAAAGTCCTCCTCCTTCCTCCTCCGGGTGTCTTCTTGAAGGAAAGCTGCTCCTCTAGATGAATTGCGTGCCGATGGAGATGCTGGAGGGGTGACAGGTAACAGCTGGCATGGCCTGTTTGACTTAACCTTGGGGCCTCATGGCTGGTGCAGCACCTGCCTCCGTCAGCCTGGCGGCCTTGGAGATATGGATGGGAAAAGGAGCCCTGGAAATGGCAAGTGGAGGCCCTGGCTGACCGGGTGGGTGTGCTCTGAGGACGTGGCCTGATGCTGAGGAGAGTCACGGCATGTTTTGTCCTGGATGATTCACTCACGATGACCTGGGCAACACTGGTCCCATTCAGATGGGCGAGCGTCTCTTAGGCACTCAGTCTCCATGGATCACTCTTCTCTATATTTAAAATACTTTGTTTTCAGCCGGACGCGGTGGCTCACGCCTGTAATCCCAACAGTTTGGGAGGCTGAGGCGGGTGGATCACCTAAGGTCAGGAGTTGAAGACCAGTCTGGTCAACATGGTGAAACCTCATCTCTACTAAAAATACAAAAATTAGCCAGACGTGGTGGTGGGTGCCTATAGTCCCAGCTACTCAGGATGCTGAGGCAAGATAATCACTTAAACCTGGAAGGCAGAGGTTGCAGTGAGCCAAGATTGCACCACTGTACTCCAGCCTGGGCAACAGAATAAAATTCTGTCTCAAAAAAAAAAAAAGTGTTTTTTTTAAGAGAAGCGATCCGTCATCTTTAAGGAAAACTTAGAAAAAGAGTAGAAAGATATGATAGAAGGAAAATCACCTGTAGCCCCAGCAGGAAAATGGGACAACTAATATTTTGATGTATTTCCTTCAAATAGCCACTGTATTCACACTGCATTGACAAATTACCATAGGCAAAATCTTTAGAAATCCCCTACCCCTAATCTATATCATCAAGAATTCCACTTTGGGCAAAGAAAACCTTGATCGTTTAATTTGTGTCTGGGACGTATCAGTGTGGACAGGTTTAGGCCCCAGCAGGTTGTGGGCTCCAGGAGAGCCCACCAAACCGGGCCCCTCGGAATGACCACACTGGACCGGAGGGAAGGGACAGCCAGGCTACGGGTGCCCGCCATCACTCCTACCGGCTTTATTATTTTACCTTTCACACTGAGGTCTGTGATCTGTCTGCATAATTTCGGAGTACGATATGAGCTCATTCTTCCAGATTCACTTTTTTTTCCATGCAGATATAAAATTATTTCAACTACATTTATTAAAAAGATCATCCATCCCCCAGCATGTTGCAGGTCACCTCTGTCATTAATCAAATGACCTCAAAAGAGTGGGTCTGTTTTTGGATTCTCTCTTCTGTTCCATTGGTCTATTTGTCAATCTTTTTGCCAATTCCATACTAAATTGATTATTGTAACTTTATAATAAATCTTAGTATCTATTTAGTATAATCCTCCAATTTTGTTTGTTAAGATTGTCTTGGCTATTCCTAGTTCTTTATGTTTCTGTATACATTTTAGAATCAGTTTATCAATTTCTACCAAAGGAAATATGCTGGGATTTTGTTTGAGATTTAAGTAAATCTGCAGGTTAACTTGGGAATAATTGACATTTTTACAGTATTGAATCTTCTAATCTATGAACATTCTTTAATATCTTTAATAATGTTTTGTATTTTCCAATATAAGGACTTTGTATATCTTTTTGTTAGATTTATTCTAGATATTTTGTATTTTTAATGTAAAATGGTATCTTTTTAAAAAAATTTATTTTCTTTTTCTTTTTTTGAGACAGAGTCTCACTCTGTCACCCAGGCTAGAGTGCAGTGGCATGATCTCAGCTCACTGCAAGCTCCGCCTCCCAGGTTCACACCATTCTCCTGTCTCAGCCTCCCGAGTAGCTGGGACTACAGGCACCCGCCACCAGGCCCGGCTAATGTTTTGTATTTTTAGTAGAGACGGGGTTTCACCGTGTTAGCCAGGATGGTCTCGATCTCCTGACCTAGTGATCTGCCCACCTCGGTCTCCCAAAGTTCTGGGATTACAGGCATGAGCCACTGCGCCTGGCCCTTTGTAAAAATTTTATGTTGTTACTGGTATGTAGAAATCCAGTTGATTTTTTAAAATATTGACCTTGAGGCCAGGCACGGTGGCTCACGCCTGTAATCCCAGCACTTTGGGAGGCTCAGGTGAGTGGATCACAAGGTCAAGAGATCAAGACCATCCTGGCCAACATGGTAAAACCCCATCTCTACTAAAAATACAGAAAGTAGAGCTGGGTGTGTTGATGCATGCCTGTAGTCCCAGCTACTCGAGAGGCTGAGGCAGGAGAATCTCTTGAACCCGGGAGGCGGAGTTCTCAGTGAGTCGAGATCACTGCACTCCAGCCTAGGCAACAGAGCAAGACTCCATCTCAAAAAGATATATATATCTCTTTTTGACTTATATATATATAGTCCTTGAATCAAGGACCTTTTAAATTCACTCCCTTAATCCCAGTTTTATGTAGATTCTTCCGCATTTCCTACTTACACAGTCATGTTGTCCCACGCAGTGTTGGCCTCACATTTCAAATGAGTCCTGGCAGCCTCCCTTTAGGTGGTTGATTTTCCAGAGCTAAGTGATGGCCTCTGGTTTCTAAAGCTCTACTCCCTAGCCCCCAAAGCCTGAGCTCAGCTGATTGCTTCTGCCGACTCCCACCCTCACCATCACCACTCCTGGCCCTGGGACAGCCTCTGGGCTGTCCTTTCTTCTCCAGCCTCCCTGCCGCCTCTGAGAAGAACTTCTTCCGGAATGGCTCACTATTAGAGTGGACTCAGGAGAGGCCCCCAGAGTCACTGAGACCATTTGCTAAAGATGCTCTCCCTGTGCATCCCCAGAGCAAAAGCTGAGTGCATGGGAGGGGCAGGGGAGTTGGGGAGAGGGGTGTTCTGGGGTGGGTGGTGGGGGGCGAATTCGCCAGCTCTTCTTCAGCTGCAGTCTGTGTCCCTGCACCTCCAGAAGACTTCACAGAGCTAGGGAGGAGGGCACAACAGCAGCTCAACTAATCCCGGGATAGCAGGTCTGTCCGAGACTGGGGGAATAGACCTGCTGAATAAAGACTCTTCTGTAGCAAAAGGCAAAGGCTGTAATCCCAGCACTTTGGGAGGCCAAGGCAGGTGGATCATTTGAGGTCAGAAGTTCGAGACCAGCCTGGCCAACATGGTGAAATCCGTCTCTACTAAAAATACAAAAATTAGCCGGGTATGGTGGTGGGTGCCTGTAATCTCAGTTATTCAGGAGGCTGAGGCAAGAGAATCACCCGAACCTGGGAGATGGAGGTTGCAGTGAGTCCAGATGGTGCCACTACACTCCAGTCTGGGCGAGAGGGCGGCAAGACTCCTTCTAGGAAAAAAAAAAAAAAAAAGGCAAAGGCCAAAAGGAAGGAGGACAAATTTTACCAAGCCATGATGTATATATGGCAAGGTCCCCAGGTCCCGGACCCCTGACATCAGGCATGACCCCTTTGACTGGTAAGTCTAAGCAGAAAGTGGTTTGGTGTTACCCCCAGACTTGTATCTGCCCAAGTGCCAGTGTATGGAGGGCCTTCAAGCCAGGGGTACAAAGAGAGGTGACATCACAAGAGAAACAGCCATCATGTATGGGGACTCTGCTTACTTCACACACCCTAAACCCTATGAGCTGTGTTTCATTAACCCCACTGGCTCAGATTATTTCAGTAACTTGTTCAAAATCTCTCCAAATTAGTGGGAGACTCCCTACAACTCACCTGCAACTCACACAGGTTATTTTGTTGCAAAGTGCTTGGTCTGTAAGGGTCCCGCCCATGTGGCTCTGCCTCTAGGGAGTGTCTGGTGGACTCCCGAACCTCAGACCCAGCAGCATGACTGACATTGAGATGTGACGTGGGTTCTGATTGAGTCATGCACGGTGAATTCCTAGTGGGGAACCACTGGCTGTCCAGGGTCCCTGCTT
Organism: Macaca thibetana thibetana; assembly: GCF_024542745.1. Taxonomy (NCBI): domain Eukaryota; kingdom Metazoa; phylum Chordata; class Mammalia; order Primates; family Cercopithecidae; genus Macaca; species Macaca thibetana. The sequence goes on from NC_065584.1 coordinate 124,646,335, forward strand.
TTCTGCCAGCTGCCTCCCAGGTCTGCGACCTCCTTCAGAACCTGCCAAAAGGAAAATGCTGTTTCCAGAGGAGGAGCCGAAAGAGAACACGATGGCCCTGCACTCCAGATCTTCGGGTGGATGAGTAATCCAAGCATTCAGTTCAAGAATCACGTTTCAGTTTGTTTCTTGAAGCCTGGAAGTGACCTTTTCAGATACATAAGAACCCAGTGAGCTGTTCTGAGCCTCTTCAAATCCGAAAGCATTCAAGTGGCAGCCCTGACTCTGTCTGCCATCAACATGTGATCCCAGGTCCCGGGCTCCCCTGAAGGCAAAACTAGAGCAGCCCTTTGGAAGTGTCCCTCCCCTTCCCAGGCCCCCAGTTCCCCGCTCTCAGATCTACCCACACTATCCATTGCAAGCCTGTGTCACATCTGTGGATGGAGCTCAGCACGACCTTAGGCAAAGCCAGAATCAGCAAGACACGGGACACAGGCTTGATTGCAGGTTAAGTGTTTTTGTTTTGTTTGTATTTTTGAGACAGAGTCTCACTCTGTTGCCCAGCCTGGAGTGCAGGGGTGCAATATCAGCTCACTGCAACCTCAGCCTCCTGGGTTCAAGCAATTCTCCTCCCTCAACCCCATGGGTATCTAGGACTACAGGCACATGCCACCAGGCCCGGCTAATTTTTTTGTATTTTTAGTCAAGACAGGTTTTCACCATGTTGGCCAGGCTGGTCTCAAACTCTGACCTCAGGTGATCCACCTGCCTCGGCCTCCCAAAGTGCTAGGATTACAGGCATGAGCCACCATGCCCAGCCCAGGTGATGTTTTACATAGAGCTCCAACACCAGAGAGAAGAGTGTCAAGGGGAGGTGGTGCTCTCTGCCTTCTCTGGAGAGCTTTACCCCTAAGTTAGCTGCTCCTCACCCACCCCAGGCTATCCTCTTGGCTCAAGGCCTTTCTGGAATTGAGGTAAAGCACCTGGTAATCGTGAAGGCCCTTTGGGGGCTCCCTGATGCATAATACTCCCAGCCCAGGCGGCATGTCTGTGATCAGCTTGTTGGTTTTTTATTAATGTATCATATTAACAGGTTCAGCCATCCCGGGACAAAGCTGAGTTGTAATAAAAAAAACAAAAAGCCAACAAAAAAATAACTTTAATATACTGTTGGATTCAATGTGACAGTTTTGTTTAAGATTTTCATAGTTATGTTCCTAAATGATATTGAGTCAAATTTTCCTTTCTTGTACTCTCCTTATCTGGTTTTAAGAATCAAGGTCATACTCGTTTCATAAAACAAGCTTGCTAACTTTCCTCCCTCTTTCCCCCTTTTTAAAATTCGTTGACAGTGGAATGATACTTGTAATGGGCTTTGGATTTTATCAAAACACACGCCCCGAGTCTGCCTGCTTGCAGGGGACTTGGCACAGACAAGAAGACACCTTTTCCTTCTTTATAGTCTGCATTGGCTTATTTATGGCGCTTTTGTTGTTTCTGGGACTGTTCTGCTGGGAGCCAGCCATTTCCTTGAGGAAGCAGAGATGAAGGTGGAGGGAAGCCCTAGGCTTCTAGGGGAGCTTTGCTGGGGGAGGGGAGGGAGCCTGAGCCTGGTGCCCCAGCCCTGCTGCAGCCACCCGTTTCCTGCAGGAGCTCGACCTGACTCTACCTTTACAGGCACCATGTTCCGCAAGAAAAAGAAGAAACGCCCTGAGATCTCAGCCCCACAGAACTTCCAGCACCGTGTCCACACCTCCTTCGACCCCAAAGAAGGCAAGTTTGTGGGCCTTCCCCCACAATGGCAGAACATCCTGGACACACTGCGGCGCCCCAAGCCCGTGGTGGACCCTTCGCGAATCACACGGGTGCAGCTGCAGCCCATGAAGGTAAGAGGGGCAGGCAGGGATGAGGTTCAGCCTCTCCCAGTGCACAGACAACCATGCCTGGCTAAACTTCAGAAAGGCCCCTGGAGGAACCACCTACTTCACAGCTATCAATTCACCAGCCATTTTAACTCCCTGCCTGTCAGCCTGCCATTCTCTCCCTGGGCAAGCCAGGGTGAAGGGGCCTGGGAAGACCCTCTCTGCAGGGTGGTGTGGGGTTGCCAGATTCAGCATATGAAAATGTAAGATGCTCAATTGCATTGATATTTCAGATGACAACGAAGAGTCTTTTAGGACATGTCCCATTCAATATGTGGACCTGCAGCCCCATAGGGACCGAGGGCTCTCCCAGACCAGGAGAATTTTAGTTGTGAGGGTCAGGACTAGTAGACCCAAGAGCCTGGCAGAAGTTGGGATCAGGGGCCCTATCAGGGTTTGGAGGCCACGACGCCAGTGTGTGTGGAGCAGCCCCCTGGCCTGGTCTCTTGTCCTCAGTGGGCTGGGCACCTCTCCCCCAGCCACCTGTGGAGCTAGAGAATGGAGCCCCGCCCCCTGAGCCTCAGCTCCCTAGCCCAGCCGACCACAGCCCTGGGCATGCCGGATGCAGCCCCATGGCACTCACCAGCTGCTCTGCCGATGCTGGGCCTTCTCCCCGCATCCCTGCATCCAGCACAGGTGGGACCCACAGTGGCCCTGATCAATTATGGAAAACTTAATGGGCGGACAACACAGCAGGGAAGGTCTTTAGGCAGTCCTCCCCAGGGCCCCCAAGGACATTCTCTGACCCTGATCTCCCGGCTGCCCCTCCCTGCCACAATCAGGCAGCTCCCACATGCTTCTCTCTTCCCCCTACAGACAGTGGTGCGGGGCAGCGCGGTGCCAGTGGATGGCTACATCTCGGGGCTGCTCAACGACATCCAAAAGTTGTCGGTCATCAGCTCCAACACCCTGCGCGGCCGCAGTCCCACCAGCCGGCGGCGGGCACAGTCCCTGGGGCTGCTGGGTGATGAGCACTGGGCCACCGACCCAGACATGTACCTCCAGAGTCCCCAGTCTGAGCGCACTGACCCCCACGGCCTCTACCTCAGCTGCAACGGGGGCACACCAGCAGGCCACAAGCAGATGCCGTGGCCCGAGCCACAGAGCCCACGGGTCCTGCCCAATGGGCTGGCTGCAAAGGCACAGTCCCTGGGCCCCGCCGAATTTCAGGGTGCCTCACCGCGCTGTCTGCAGCTGGGTGCTTGCCTGCAGAGCTCCCCACCAGGAGCCTCACCCCCCACAACCACTGGTAGGCGTGGAATGAAGGCTGCCAAGCATGGCTCTGAGGAGGCCCGGCCACAGTCCTGCCTGGTGGGCTCAGCCACAGGCAGGCCAGGTGGGGAAGGCAGCCCTAGCCCTAAGACCCAGGAGAGCAGCCTGAAGCGTAGGCTATTCCGAAGCATGTTCCTGTCCACTGCTGCCACGGCCCCTCCAAGCAGCAGCAAGCCAGGCCCTCCACCACAGAACAAGGTGAGTCAGGAGCCTGGTCTGCAGGTGTCCACTGGGGAGTGGGTGTAGGGATGCAGGCCCTGCCTGGCCTTCCCCTTGGAGGACTTGCAAAGAGGCTCCCGGGACTGCTTCCGCCTAAGGCGGCAGAAATGTGCACGGTAACCTCTCCTCTGAGGAGGGTGGCTGGCCGCCTCCTTCCCTCCCTTCCTTTCCTTCTTTTCTCTGTGGCAGTTGTGTTGTTTCCCATTTCTGTCATTATTTGTCCCCGAGTGTGTGGCCATAGGAAAAGCCGGATTTGCCTTGTCCGGGGGCAGCAGGAGGCCGACTTGTGGCATGCGTGACTGCTTCAGATGCGCATTTTTCTTGTGAGAAAGGAAAAGGTGAAGGGAGCTCCCGTGGTGACATTTCTTGGCAGGCAGAGTGGAGCACTTTTCACTTCTTGCAGGCTCTCCAGCATCCTGTCCATAGTGCCAGTAACCTCCTTCCCCATTTGGCAGAGGAGGAGACTGACACAGAGAGGGTGAGACACCCCCAGGCATGATGGAGAATGAGTCAGAGAAGGAAGGTGGGGAGTACTCTGGGGCTGCCTGTCTGGCCCGGGCCCTCTTGGCTCATGACTCTCGCGTGTGAAGGCTTTACAAGCACTGCAGTCACTTGTTCTTTAGCTCCTTCCTGGGAGGGTGGAAGGCAGGCCTAAGAAACGACTGCTGACAGGGGGATGGGTAATAGAGCCTCCCCTCCCTCCTGGAGGGCCTTAAGACAAGCCTGGGTCCTCCCCTGTCATCAGTGGGGTGAGTGTGGCCCGCACAGGGTGTGGGTTTGGGGATGGCCTGGACGACAACCTTTCTCGGTCACTGCCTGCCGGCTGAGGTACTCAGAGAAAGGTCTTGGCTTTGTGCACTCCAGTCCCCTACTAGGTTAAAGGACAGTGGGTTGGGATCCCCATGGGGTGTGGCTTGATGCACCTGTGAGAGGAACATGAGAATCTGTGAGCTGCAGGGTGTCTGGAAGGCTGTGCCCCTGGGGAGACTCGGCCAGAAAACTAAGGTAAGATCAGGACAGTGCACCCTGCTGGGAAGGTGAGAATCGGAGCCTGACCTCCCTCTGTCTCTCAGGAGTCCTGCTGGGAGGCCTCAGGGATTTGAGAAAGGAGTTGTCAACACTGGGCTGGGCACTCATTTGCATCCTTCTGGGCTCCTGCCAGCTCCCCACAGCATGGGGGAGGCCTGTCCATCCCTGCACAGTGCACTGAGTACTCACCGTGGCCACTGCTGCGGGGTGTGCTGGAATGTCCCCCATGCTTGCGGGAGCAGGTGGTAGTTATCTTGAGCTCGACAACATCATACTTCCAAATCCAGGGCAGTGGTTTCCTTCTGGGCAACTCAGACACACCTTTTGAGAGTGCTACTCTGGAGCCAGACCTCTCAATGGCAAGGCTGAGACCCCCTGAGCTGCTCTGGGCCAGGGCTTCTCGGTGTCTGCACTGCTGACGCTCAGGTTGGGCCATCCTTTGTGGTGCGCTCTCCTTGCACTGTAGCAGCCTCCCTGGCCTCTACTCACTAGAAGCTGGTGGTACCCCCGGTTGGAATAATCAATAATGCCTCCAGATATTGCCGAATGTCACTTGAGCACCCCCATTAAGAACCACTGCCTTAAGCAAATTCAATAACACAGATGGGGAGCATCAGCCTTCCTCCTCCTCCTCCTCCACCACCTACCCCAGGAGCCCCCAGATCAAGCCAGCAGCCCTTGGCACTGGAGCTGACTCTGGACACTCGCAGCAGCTTCCATAACAGCAGTTAGGCCACAGAGGCCATGCAGTGTGCCAGGCATGGCTGCAGGAGGGTCTGAGTATAGACTCCGGGGCTCCTGGGTATAGACAGAGGCCATGCAGTGTGCCAGGCATGGCTGCAGGAGGGTCTGAGTATGGACTCCGGGGCTCCTGGGTATAGACAGAGGCCATGCAGTGTGCCAGGCATGGCTGCAGGAGGGTCTGAGTATAGGCTCCGGGGCTCCTGGGTATAGACAGAGGCCATGCAGTGTGCCAGGCATGGCTGCAGGAGGGTCTGAGTATAGACTCCGGGGCTCCTGTACCTAGCCCCAGGCAGGGAGGCCTGGAGTCTCTCTAGCTAAAGAGAACAGGAAGACACGGCTTGGGGGCACAGAGGCCAAAGAGGCAAGACACTTTGTTAGGAGCTTGCAGGGTTTAGACATGTTCCACTTAGAGTCAGAAGGGCAAACATTGGTTAAGCACCCACTGTGTACTCCGATATATGTCAAGGATACATGGCACTAGTGGGATTGCAGCAGGGGAGTCAGCAGCCACAGGCGTCCGTGGGTTCCAGTGCCTACAGGACAACCAGACAACCCACAGGGTTATGAGGATTACATGAGATAGAGCATTGAAGGCACTTGTCAAAGTGCTAAGCCCTCAATAAATGGCTTTATTAGTAGTATTTGAGATGGCATCTCCCTCTGTTGCCCAGGCTGGAGTGCAGTGGTGCAGTCTTGGCTCACTGCAACCCCCACCTCCTGGGTTCAAGTGATCCTCCCACCTCAGCCTCCCAAGTAGCTGGCATTACAGGCATGCTCCACCATACCCAGCTAATTTTTATATTTTTAGTAGAGATGGGGTTTCACCACGTTGGCCAGGCTGGTCTCGAACTCCTGACCTCAAGTGATCCACCTGCCTTGGCCTCCCAAAGTGCTGGGATTACAGGCACCTGAGCCACCATGCCAGGCCGGCTTTATTATTTTTAAAAATATTATGCCATGGCCTCTCCCCTTTAGGATACTTATAGTACAGCCCCCTGAGCCCACAGTGGAGAACCATGGCTCAGGGCGGGAAATGAGGCACTGATGTAAATGTATGCATGACTCTTCTAGTGGCTTTCTTCCCAAGAGGTCTGTCACATGAGTAACTTCAGAATTAATCCAGAGCCCATAACAATTAATTAATTCCATTGTCGTGTCCCCCTTTCCCTTTCTTGTGTGGCTTCACAAGTTTCATCTGATCCTTGCTTGTGATTACATTGATAAAAGCTCCCTCCCTGTGGAACAGGCAGTGAAGCCAATGAAAGGACACTGGGGACCCGACCTTGCCAGGCTGAAGACCGAGCCAGCTCCTGGGACTCCCCAGCCTGTGTCCCAGACTCTGCTGGTGCTGGGCTCCTGGCTGGGCCACCCCTCCGCCAGTCTCCAGACGCAGGCTCCGCCCTGAGCCCAGCCAGCACCCGCAGCAGCAGCAGCACAGGGACCTGGTCCGTGGAGACAGGGAAGGAACCCCCACCTCGGCCTGTCCACGTGGCTCTCGCTCCCAGGCCCACACATCCTCAGAGTAGAGCTGGCCCATGCAGAGGCCCTGGAGGCCAGGAGGGGAATGATCTCATTTTAGAGCCTTTCTTAGGAGCTTCAGGACGAGAGGTCATCAGAGCCACCTCAAGAGGAGCTTTAGGTGGTCCCCAAGCTTCTGCCCCGACCCACACGGATGGGTGCCTGGAGAGCATGTTTTCTGAGTTAAGTCCACACTCAGGCCAGCAGGCAGCCTCCTTAGCACCCCGAGCCTTTCTACAGGTTGACTGTGTGATGCAGTGAGCCCTGCCCCACTTCCCTCCCTGTCCCTGCCTGGTGACGTCTCATGGAACCTCTGTTCCCAGGACCTGGCATCATAGCCTCAGTCATGGCCATGCTCCCTCCACCCCCCTCATAGCCCTCCCAGAGGCTCCCTGAGGCCCTAAGATCATACTGCCCACTCATGCAGAGCTTCTCAAAGTACGTTCCATGAGCCTCCTAGGACGCAGGGACATTGTTCAAATGCAGAGTCTCTGCTCTAGAGCCCCACTGAATCAGGCTGTGAGGCGGGAAGTCCGCAGTTCATCTAGCTCCCCCCATCACTGCGCATGTCCCTGCCTCGTAGCGGAGACTGGGGCTCAGAGAAGATGACTCGCCTAAGGCTCACTGCAGGGCACAGCAGCCCAGGGCCGGGCCCCAGGTCCTGACAGCCCAGTCCAGGGGTCCCACTGCTCCACTACACAGTGGGTGGTGACAGTGTCACACTGGATGGTGACAGTCAGGTGCTGGCGACGACATGGGAGAATGTTTACTGTCCAAATGCACTCACTAGGAGTGAGTCCAGGCAGTCCTGGGAGAATTTCTAGCTTCTTTCCTGTGAAGGTCAAGCACACACTTGGGTGCAGGCAGGTGTGGGGGTGGCAGAAGTCTGTCCCAGCGTGGCTGTCGGCCAGTAGGTGTTCTACCCTAAGCAGGCCAGGGACTTGACTGGAGAGTGGAAGCCCTGAAGCCGTGGGGAGTCGGGGAAGGAAGGGAGTGAGGGTTGCTAAAGACATTGAAAAGACTCTGGTGGGGCCCAAGGCCTAGATTTGAGGTTTGGGGTCCCTGAGCAAGCATCCCAGCCCAAACTTACTGCTTGAGATTTCCTATAAGTTGTTTCAGCTCTGGGATCAGGACCAGGACCCACTGGGCACCTAAGACAATGGCTTACATGATGGGTTTGCAGAAGTTCCTAGAAGGCCTTCTCTGCAGCCCCCGAAGCATCCCTCTCCAGGTGCCCTTTAAAAACACATAATCCCTGGGAGGGGTCATGGTGCACATCACCGCTCCTTGGGGAGAACCCAAAGATGGGCGGGCGCCTTTCCTGCCAGAGAGAGCAGGAGGGCTTGGGCTCAGAAAAGCAAGAAGCCTCACAGGCTTCCAGGGCTGGACCTGAGCAGGGCTCACCGGGCGCCCAGGCTGCCCCTCTGCTCCAGCTTCCCTCCCTCCCCGCCAGAGCCCATGAGGATAGGCCCCTACCTTCTCCTCCCTCCGGGGGCTCCTTAGCCAGGAGTTTCATGCCAAGGAGGAAGTGGAAGGATTCCTTTATGGGGTCTTTAAGACATCTCCTCCTCCCTGGCCTCAAGGCTTGGGTTTGGCTGGACCTACCCTCCTAACTCCAGCTCTTTCTGGCACCAGATTCCCAGCCCAGGGGAGACACCCAAGGACCCCCCAGATGGTGACATACCTCTGTGGTCCTCTGTCAGGGACATAACCTCCCAGCACAGATTCACAGACTACCTGCTGCAGGCAGAAGCAGGGCTATCGGGCCCCAGGTGTGGCTCCCCTGCCTTGGTTCGGGGAGTGGAGACACAGCTGCCCACTGCTCCCCACCCCACTGCCAGGCCTCTTCTGCCCCCATGGGTTCTGGAGTGGAGGAGCCTTGGGAGTGAAGAATGCCTCTGACCCAGATTCTTCAAGCAGCCTCTTAGCACAGAGGCAGATTCTGCCTTACAGCAGCCTCCCTGGGGTCTAGCTATCCATCGCCAAGGAAGAAATACCCAGCACAGGACCCCGCGGGGAGGTGGCCTTCTCTGTCTTCCCAGGTGCAGTAGGGCGAGTGTAAGCAGCTGTCTTGGGCCTGCCCAGCTTGGCGCTCCGCGGGGGGCTGCTCACACAGGACTGTGGCTGGGCTTCAGCTCCGTCTGAAAATCTTTGCTCAGAGCACCTCCCTAGTTTGATCTGACACCCTGCCTGACCCTGCCAGAGTCCAGAGGTCACGGCGGCCAGTCCCTGCCTCTGGGAAGGTGATTCCAAATGCTCCCACAGCCATGCCCCTTCCTGTTGCTTTGTCCCTGCAGCCCAACTCCTCTTTCCGACCGCCACAGAAAGACAACCCTCCAAGCCTGGTGGCCAAGGCCCAGTCCTTGCCCTCGGACCAGCCGGTGGGGACCTTCAGCCCTCTGACCACTTCGGATACCAGCAGCCCCCAGAAGTCCCTCCGCACAGCCCCGGCCACAGGTCCGCTTCCAGGCCGGTCTTCCCCAGCAGGTTCCCCCCGCACCTGGCACACCCAGATCAGCACCAGCAACCTGTACCTGCCCCAGGACCCCACGGTTGCCAAGGGCACTCTGGCTGGTGAGGACACAGGTGTTGTGACACATGAGCAGTTCAAGGCTGCACTCAGGATGGTGGTGGACCAGGGTGACCCCCGGCTGTTGCTGGACAGCTACGTGAAGATTGGCGAGGGCTCCACCGGCATCGTCTGTTTGGCCCGGGAGAAGCACTCGGGCCGCCAGGTGGCCGTCAAGATGATGGACCTCAGGAAGCAGCAGCGCAGGGAGCTGCTCTTCAACGAGGTGGGAGGACAGGGCAGGACGGGCGGGGGCGTTGGGGATGGGCAGTGAACAGCCAGCCAGGCTGGACATCTGTGAGCAGGGGCAGTGGGTGGCCATGCTTCTGGGCACCATGCCCGGCACTCAGGCCCCCACGTGCCCCCAGGTGGTGATCATGCGGGACTACCAGCACTTCAACGTGGTGGAGATGTACAAGAGCTACCTAGTGGGCGAGGAGCTGTGGGTGCTCATGGAGTTCCTGCAGGGAGGAGCCCTCACAGACATCGTCTCCCAAGTCAGGTGGGCAGCTGGGAGGGCTGGATCCTGAGTGCGGGCTGCCCTCACCATGGCCCTGCCAGGGCAATGTGTTCTTCTGCCTGTGGCCCAGAAGACTTGGGATGCCTGTTGAATCATCCTGGGCTCTCCCGCCTGCTGGGGTAACTGGCATCCAGGGGTCTTGGGAATAGAGAAGAGAAGGGTGGCTTCTATCCAAGGCTCAGGCCCGTTTTCACCAGGGCTATGGCCTGACTGTGCTGCCAAACAGATTGCCTGGGAGCCATGGGGCCTAGCACCAGGGACTCCTACTCTGCTCAGCCACCCCACAACCTGCCAAAGCTAACGCTCTCTTCCATCGGGCGGCCCCACCTTCCTATCCAGGCTGAATGAAGAGCAGATCGCCACTGTGTGTGAGGCTGTGCTGCAGGCCCTGGCTTACCTGCATGCCCAGGGTGTCATCCACCGGGACATCAAGAGTGACTCCATCCTGCTGACCCTGGATGGCAGGGTAGGTTCCATACTGTCCCCGGCATAGCCACGCTCCCACTTCCTCCCGGTCCACCACTCACTCCGCTTTCAACCCTAGGTGAAGCTCTCGGACTTCGGATTCTGTGCTCAGATCAGCAAAGACGTCCCTAAGAGGAAGTCCCTGGTGGGAACCCCCTACTGGATGGCTCCTGAAGTGATCTCCAGGTCTTTGTATGCCACTGAGGTAACCGTTCCCTCCACCCCGCAGACCTCCCAAAAGCCCTTCTGCTGTGGCCCCTCCGGTGACCTCATCAAAAGCAGCCCAGGTTTTCAGAGTCCCACCTAGTCAACAGTCTTCCCCCTTTCCATGGGGCTGCTCCCGCCCATGGCCGGGCTGCCAGGAACGAGTCCTGCAAATGTTTCCTCAGCTCAAGGGCAGAATGGGGTAGGGCCAGGCCTCCCATGGATGATGGCCTTTCTCTGAGTGACTGACAGCTGTGTCCCTATAGGCAGTGGTCACTCATGCAGGCAGTAACTGGCCACGGGGCAGGTGGCCGGGGGAGGAAGGAGACACACTCACCAAGGAGAGCTGGGGCCAGCTGTCCCCCCTCCACCACTGCCGCCACCAGAACACGGCTAGCAACGGGCCAGGCCAGGCTCTGGCCATGGGGTCAGGGACATTTTCCTCCTGCAGGTGGATATCTGGTCTCTGGGCATCATGGTGATTGAGATGGTGGATGGGGAGCCACCCTACTTCAGTGACTCCCCAGTGCAAGCCATGAAGAGGCTCCGGGACAGCCCCCCGCCCAAGCTGAAAAACTCTCACAAGGTCAGTTGGCACACAAGGGTGCGACCTCGCAGACCCCATTCCTCCTGAGGCAAGAGGACCAGAGCCTAGGCTCCTAGCATCTCCCTCCCACAGAAGCTACACGGTCTGGGCTCCTGGAAAAGGCTCCTCTTTCTCCACACAAAACCTGCACCTGGGTGTGGAGCCGCATCTATGCACAAGTTAGCATGTGCGCTCCAACAGGTCGCCTCCCACGGCTGTGGCAGGAGGGTTGCTACTCGGCAGGCACTGGTCAGAAGCCCAGGGGTGCCCATGAGCAGGGAAAGCCAGGACACCAGCAATCCCTGCTGTCCCGGAAGGAATCCGGAGAAGCTTCACTGAGCACAAACCTTTCTACCCCAAGTGTCGGGAGATCCATACCATGATTCGATGTCCCTGTCCATCACAGCGAGTTGGCTCATGCTCCATTGTTGCACACCCCGACACAGCTGAGCCACAGCATTCCCCTTAAAGCCAGTATATGTGCATTGACGTGTATACATGTAACCCTTTTTGCCAAATCCGCCCCAACCCCGCAGGCCTTACTGTGGACGCCCCCTGCTGGCAGGTCAGCACGAGGCTGCTAAGTGGCATCGCCATCTGGTGGCCAAAGCTAGAAATGTCTCAGGGGCTGAAGCCTCGCCTCTAAATAGCAAAAAAAGAGTTCTGTGGCCCCAACACAAAGCTGGATGAGAGGACCAACAGGAAACATCTTCCAGGACAACTGCTCCTTGGAGCCTGCACCGCTAACTCCAAAATTAGCATATAAAGATCTCTAGTTGGCTAATTGCTCAGAGGATGTAGCCTTCTGCCCAAGACTGAGCCTCATGCCAAGATACTGGCTCAAAATGAACCAAGATAAGCCCTTGCCTTAGACTCTAAGGCCTAGAGCAACAAAGAAATCTTCCTTTTCAGGTCTCACTTTATTTTCTATTTTTCAGAGCACTTCCTCATCCTTGACCTGTTTGTTTTTGTTGTTTTTGTTTTTTGTTTTTGTTTTTGAGATGGAGTCTCTGTTGCTCAGGCTGGAATGCAGTGGTGTGATCTCGGCTCACTGCAACCTCCGCCTCCTGGGTTCAAGCAATTCTCCTGCTTCAGCCTCCTGAGTAGCTGGGAATACAGGCATGTGCCACCACGCCCGGCTAATTTTTGCATTTTTAGTAGAGATGGGGTTTTGCCATGTTGGTCAGGCTGGTCTACAAACTCCTGACCTTGTGATCTGCCCAACTTGGCCTCCCAAAGTGCTGGGATTACAGGCAATGAGCCACTGCACCCAACGACCTGTTTTTAAAATCTTCTCAAAAGCCCTATGTGGCAGACAGGGCAAGCATACTTTATCACTAGCCCATTTTACAGATGAGAAAACTGAGGCCTAGAGAAAACTGTGACTTGCCTGAGATCAGGGATAGAACCAGGCCTGGATCACTGATGCCAATTCTCTGCCCCTTCCACAGAGCTATAGCATCTGAATACTGAGAGCCTTGGGGGGTGGGGAGGGGCAAGGGGACAGGAAGTGAAAAAACCAGCGAATTCAAGATTTTCAAACAATGACAGGGCCAGGCAATCAGGTCACCCCAAAGTGACTGCAAATTGTGGCTTAATCTCACTGCCCTGTCTCTACAGGTCTCCCCAGTGCTGCGAGACTTCCTGGAGCGGATGCTGGTGCGGGACCCCCAAGAGAGAGCCACAGCCCAGGAGCTCCTAGACCACCCCTTCCTGCTGCAGACAGGGCTACCCGAGTGCCTGGTGCCCCTGATCCAGCTCTACCGCAAGCAGACCTCCACCTGCTGAGCCCACCCTGAGTACACCTGCCACCTGTGCCCACAGGCAGGGCACACGGGGCAGTCAGCCTGCCGGCAGGGCTTGCCTGCCTCCTCCTCTCAGTATTCTCTCCAAAGATTGAAATGTGAAGCCCCAGCCCCACCCTCTGCCCCTCAGCCCACTGGGCCAGGCCGGACCTGCCCCCTCAGTGTCTCTCCCTCCTGAGTCCCCAGATGGAGACCCCTTCTACAGGATGACCCCTTGATATTTGCACAGGGATATTTCTAAGAAACGCAGAGACCAGCGTTCCTGGCCTCTGCAGCCAACACAGTAGAAAAGGCTACTGTGGTTTTTTAAAGGTAGTTGTCCACTAGCGTCCTAGGCCACTGCAGAGGGCAGACTGCTGGTCTCCACAGATACTTGCTGTTCTCAGCTCCAGCTTCAAACCTCGGGTCTCGAGAGGGCCACGGGCCACGGGCCACGGGGTGATTTTTATGACCTGAATCCCTCTTCCTCCCTCACGTCTGATGTCCTGAAGGTGCAGTCCCAGCTGTACGGCCCCTCCCCGCCCGAACTGTGAATGGCCTGCTCCAGGCCATGGCTGTGGGCAGGGAGTGAGGGGACAATTTCTGAGTGAAAAAGAAAGAATGGGGTCGGTGGTGAAGGTGCTCTCGCTTTACAGAATGGAGAGAACATCGTGTGTGCGTGTGTGTGTGTGTGTGTGTGTGTGTGTGTGTGTAAGGGGAGGAAAGCCACCTTGACAGCCCAGGTCCCTTCAGGTCACCCACAGCCAGCTTCAGGAAGGCTGCCCCATCCTCTCTCCCACTAAGTTCTGGCCTAAAGGGACCTGCTTTCTTGGCCTGGCTTCCACCTCTCCAGTCCTGTGTCTCCTTGGCCAGTGGAGTGGTCCATGCTAAGTCTAACACATCCTGGGGGCTCAGGAGGCTTCTGAGCGTCTCCTGTACTGTGCAGCGTGAGGGCCAGAGACAGGAATGTAAGGAATGGTAACTGTGTTACCTTTCAAGTTTATCCCAATAACCAGGTCATCAGGGACCCATTGTTCTCTTCAGAACCCTATCTGGGAGAGAAGGCGAACCACCTCCGGGTTTCCATCACGTCAAGGTCACAGGCACCCATTTGTGCAAACCATCTGCCCCGGCTGCCTCCACAGACAGCTGTCTCCTTGTCCTCCTCGGCCCCGCCCCACTTCAGGGCTGCTGTGAGATGGAATTCCAGGAAAGAACTTCAGGTGTCTGGACCCTTTCTATTTAGATAATATTTTTAGATTCTTCTGCTCCCTAGTGACCTACATGGGGGCAAAGAAATTGCAAGGACTTTTTTTTAAGGGTCAGAGTTTTCAAAACAAAAGCATCTTCCCTAGAAATTTTTGTGAATTGTTTGCACTTGTGCCTGTTTTAAATTAAATTGAGTGTTCAAAGCCATTGGGCTTCCTGTGTCTCTGGGAGCGGAGACCGGCGGTCTTGGAGGGGGGGCCACCTGTGGTGGGTGAATCTCGTGGAGCCTCCCCTCCTCCCCACATGAGCTCTCCAGCAGCCACGCCACAGAACACCCAACTTCCCTGGTGACCTGTGGGCCCGAAAGGCAGGCAGAGAGGAAGGGAAACAGGAAGTGAATGGCCCTTGGGAATGAAGGCGATGAAAAATAGACGGGGCTACTCTCCCAGGGGAGAAGAGCCCACGAGGAAAGCCAGGGCCCTGCGCTGCATTTGCTAAGGGTGAGTACAGTGGCTGACGACCACCCTACGTGTCGGCTTCTCCCATCCTCTGCGGCTCCTCACCCCCACCCCGGACCTCCAGCGTCCACAGGAAGTGGTCTGAAACTGCTTCCAGTGGGAGAGCAGTCCCTGTCTCACTCCTCAGTACTGAGGGAGATGGTGTGGAGTTGAGAAAGAATGCAGCAGAGCCTGGAAACCAGGGAGCCTGGGCTCTCGTCCTGGGGTTGGGGAGGTGGATACAATTATCTTGCGATTTCCAGCTCCCGAACGGATTCCCGCACTTCCTTCCTGAGATCTCCCACTGCCCAGGGTTCAGGAGCAAGCCAGGAGCAAGAAGCCACGCAGCCTTTCTTTCACTTCCCAGTGCATTCACACCCTGACAGGTGCCCTGGTGTTGCTGCCGGCCTGGCCCCGCCACCCAGCTCAGCAGAAGCAGCACCTGTGACTTACCTTCAGGAGCCAGCACAGTGGGACGGGCCTGGCAGAGGCTCACTAAGGCAGGGGCCTCCATAGGAGGCAAGGGCTCAGTACATCTCTCCAAAGGGAGCCGAGGGTCAGGAGTGCTTGATAAGGCAAAGAGAGGCCAGTTCTCGCAACGGAATAATACTGGATTTATTAACTATTCTTTGAGTTCTAACAGTCCTTCCACCACACAATATCACTCTGAAAGGGTGTGCGTATGTCCCACAGCTCACACACAGACCGCTTCTGATCTTAGGGTACCGAGCGCCAGCATCCTGGGTGACTCTTCACAATGACAAAAGCAACAAGAATTGGAAAAGCAAAAGATTTAGAAAAGTCTCTTCTGAAGGTAGAGATTGCTAGAGAGGACCCAGCCTCAACACCCTGGGGCTGACAAAGGGAATTCAGGGGAGAAAAATGTGGAAGTTCTGCACGGAGCCGGGCCTGGGAAGGAGTCTGTACGGACAGCAAGGCAGTCAGACACACGATGCAGTTGTTTAGGAACGTCACTTTCTACTACCAAGCTCTCGGCAGCTCCACAGAGAAGAGCCCTCATGGTTGTTTATCCAGTCAAGAGGGCCCAGGGTGACATTCAACCAGAAAGCCGCATATCAGAGATACTGGAAAAATTACAGCACCTCTGATACAATGTGTAACCCAGACTTCATGCTGTTGAGCCAAAATACTTGCATTCCTACACCACTAAAAACGTCATTAAAATTCAACACAGTTGAAAAGGGAGTACATGAGCAAGCAAGGATCAGAAAGCAGCAGTTTGCACTCGGGGTGTCCAGTGGTCCCCACCCCACCCCAGACCCTCTCTCTCAGGCTTTTCAGGCACTCGGTATTGTGCACCCACCACCCAGACAGGGGGACTGAGGAGAGGCAGATGTTTTGGGAGGAGAGAAGACGGAGAGGGCAGAATACCTCAGAAACCAAAGCAAATATCAGAAAAAACTGCATAATCGGCAGGTCCCAAGGGAAGGGTTGGCAGCTCCGACTTTTCGGAAGAGAGCAGTAGCTCTCAGGACACGCAGCCTTAACCTGGAAGATTTAACTTGGGGTCCTTAGTGAAGGGTCTGGGCTCCTGCTACTTTCGATGCGAGTGTTTTGTTCATTGTTCCCTCGCTTCACTGCTGTGAAGTGACTTCAAGTATCCGGATTTAATATTCTACAAGAGGAAGAGGATTCCACGATAAATGCACATGGAGGAAGAAGTACACAGGGGTGATCCCAAAGAAAACCAGGTGTCTGAGCTCCGAGCCGGGACCCAGCGGGGAGGGCCCAACGCTGCCACCAGGGGGCACCAGAGATCACGTCCAGTGCGCCGGCCTGCGTGGCCTAGCGGATGCGGGCTGCGGGGTGCAAGGACTGGGTAGGTGTCCTGACACCTGCATGAGGCCCACTCCTGGCCCCCCACCCCTCACCGCCAGGCCCAGCAGTATCTCGGCACAGTCATTCTCGCTCTGGGCAGTTCCC
Source organism: Macaca thibetana thibetana (assembly GCF_024542745.1). Lineage (NCBI taxonomy): Eukaryota > Metazoa > Chordata > Mammalia > Primates > Cercopithecidae > Macaca > Macaca thibetana. The sequence goes on from NC_065584.1 coordinate 124,662,796, forward strand.
TGGGGGTTACTGGCGAGAAACCTTCCATACTGCAAAGGCAAACAGATCGACGTCTTGCAAAGACCCGACTGCAGGCAGGTGAAAGGCTTCAAGTTCCACCCTCAGGGTTCACAAAACAGCCCCACCTGCCGCCTCCCCGCGGGCCAGGCGCAATGACACACGTGCTAGCACTTCCGCAGGGTCCTAGCGCACGCGCCCCGCCGGACCCCCGCCCCCAACCCCGCCGCCTCGCTAGGCTAGCACGGGGCAGAGGGGTGGGGGCGAGCAGGCAGGGGGCAATGTCAGGAAAGGGCCTCTGACTCACTCACCTGCCCAATAATAAACCTGGGCCGGCCTGCTTCCCACGCGGTGGGACCGAGGCAGGAGTCCCGGGTCTCTACCTACAGCATCGATCATCCGCCCTGCCCTCCACTAACGGCCCAGCGAGAAGCAGGAGCCGTTTAACAGGCCCCTTCCAGCTCTTGCCAGAGTTTGATGTAATTTAAACCTGGGCCTGCGGCTCGTGTGGGCTCCCGACTCCCGCGCGCCGCCGTTTCACGTCGCAAACACTTCAGTCAATTATCCCCCTCGCGGAGCTTCTATTTAAAGAGATATTGTCAGGCTCTTAAGCCTCAGAATCAGACCCGCTGCTTTCTGCTTCATATACAAAGGCTTAACACACGAGTTCTTTGAGGATTGGAAGAAATACAATTAAGCACAGCCTTCGCAACCGTTCCACCCCGTGGGAGCACCCACGTGCGGGACGGGGGAGCTGGGAGGCGGAGAGGCGGGGAAGCGCTCAGTCCTTTCCCTTTCAGGCCTCTGTGAGCCAGCGGAAATAGGGCTTGGGCCTCCAGGGGTGAGGTGTTGAACCTCGATGATGGAATTCAAATGCACCCGCGCTGAAGAGCGGGCTGGCTCAGGAGCCCGGATTTGGCCTGGGTAGGGGTTGTGTGGAGCAGTGACCCCACATTATCAATGAAGCTGAATCCTGGGGCAGAGACAGAGGGGGCTGGAGTTACCAAGGAGCTGATTTAAGGGACAATTGGTGTTCAACACTAGGGACTCTCCCACTCCCAAAATACGGTTTCATTGTCTTGAGGCAGGAGCTTCTACCCTAGAAAAACATAACAGCCAGACCCCTTCCTCCTCAACCCTCCAGTCCAGAAAGGCTCTAGGGCCCCCTCGGTCCTTTCCTTCTCCCACACTTCGAGGGAAAGGAGACTTTGGTAGTTTGCGGGATTATTCTCAGCATCAGTAGGCAGAGAGTGGACCCTTCTATTTGCCTGGCTGCCCGGGTGTTAGGAAACCCAGCGAGGGGTGGGGGGCCGGAGAGGAGCGACAGGTGGCTAGGCAGACCCAGGACTGAGCCTGAGGGCTGGGGAGGGGGAATCCACCTTCCTGGCTGTAGCCTACGGAACCAGTCAATCGACACCTCTAGACCTAGGCCGGGAATACCGAGGAGCACAAAAAAGATGGAGGTCCCTTAGGGCTGGTGGAGGTCTCGCCTTGGCAGAGAGGCAGGTTCCAAAATGGGCTGCGGGGGGCGGCTGCCGAAAAGGTGAGGGACCTATAAGGAAGAAATACCAGTGGAGTAAAAACGGGAGGGTGGGGGAAGCAGGCCTCGGGCCTTGGCGCCGTTTACCGCTGAGCACGCAGCACCACAGCCTCGGTGCCCGCCTGCCAAGGGTTCGGCCCAGGCACCGAGACAGGCAGAGCGTTGGCCTCTAACTCCGGGCCACTCTCGGGCCCTGGCGCCTCACCGACCAGGCTGGGGATATCTGGGGCTGTGGAGCGTCGGCGCAAACCCAGGCGGCCGGAGCCGGGGCCGCCCTCCGGATGGGGGCTGAGGCCAATGGGGGCTTGCACTAAGGTTGGGGGCGCTCCCTCCAGCACCTCCTGTGAGCGCCACCGCCCAGTCCCCGAAGACTGGGGCGAGTTTGGTAGGGCCATCAGGGCCCCAGCCCGCAGGCGGGCCGCCTCCTCCTCGGTCACCGCACCCAGCGCCAGGCTCATGCTCCGACCCAGCTCGGGCCGTTCACTGCCCTGCGCCCGGTGCCGGCCCGAATTCTTGCCCGCTAAGCCAGCCTCGCCGCCGTGGCCGTGGCCGCCCGCCGCTCGCGCAAAGCGCGCCAGGAGAGGCCGCGGGAGGCGGCGGGGGCTGGGTCGTCGACGCTCGGGGCTGGGCGCGGGGGCGGGGTGGCCAGGGGGACTATCGGAGTTGGAGCCCCGGGCCGCGGCTGCGGCGGCGGCGCGGCCCCAGGGCCCGGTGAGGGCCTGCACACAGGTCCCGTGGCCGCGGGCGGCAGCCAGTTGCAGCGCGGTGAGCCCCGCACGGTTGGTGCGGTCGAGGCGCAGGCCTAGGCGGCGGAAGGACCGCACCAGGAACTCGAGCACTGCCCCGTGGCCGCAGGCCGCCGCCCACATCACCGGGCTGTTGCCCGCAGAGTCGGCCGCCTCGGGGTCACCACTGAACTGCACCAGCAGCTGCACGGCGTCCAGGTGGCCTCGCTCGCACGCCAGACTGAGTGCGGTGCGGCCGCGCTCGTCCCGCAGGTTCACGGCAGCACCCTGCTCAAGCAGCAGCCGCACGAAGCGCGCGCGCAGAGCCGGGTCCGGCAGCCCCACGGCCACCATGAGGGGCGTACGGCCCTGCTCCGCGCGGCAGTCGATGATGCTGCGGTCCAGCGCATCCAACACGAAGCGGGCCAAGTGCACTTTGCCCGCCTGCATGGCCTCCAGGAAGGTGCGCGTCCCCGCTCGGGGACACAGGTCCTTGGGTTTGAGCATGGCCCCGACCGCCGCGCCCGGGCAGCCTGGCAGCTCCGCACGGGGGCGCCCCTGTTCTCGCGCCCCGCGGGGCACCGGCCTCCGCCCGCGCTGTGATACCTCTCCCTCCGCGCGTGGGCGGCTGCAGCCGACGGTCCCGAGGTTCCTACTCCGGTGTCCCGGAGGCTCCGACTGCCCCGCCGCTGCTGGGCCGTACGCCTGGCGTCTCGCCGCTCCTTCCCCGGGCCTCCCGCCTGGAGGTGTTGATTGCTCGCTACTCCGGGCTCCGCTCCTGGCCCGCCACCAGATGTCGGCAGCCGAGTCTCGACCCTCTCCCGGCTCTCCCGCCGCTTTCCCCGTGTCCGGCGCCCCTCAGTCCTCGTGGTTTGGAGCCGTGCCACTCACCCGCACCCAGGGCAGCCCCCGCTCCCCCGCAGCGACGGTGGCGCCCGCCGTGCACGCCTGCCTCCAGCCCTGGCGGGGCGCGCCGCTCCTCAAGCTGCTGGCGCCGTTCCTCCGCCTCCTCCCCTCTCGCGGGGGCCGGGCCACGCCGGGGCGCTTGCTCCTTACTTGGGGGGCTCGGCGGCGTGGGAGCTGCCGCCCGCCTGGATACCTGACTTTATAGCCTTGGGGGTCTCCATGGCAATGGCTGCCCTGGGAGCCGACTGCCCCGTCAGGGCAGAGACGGACGGGGCGGGGGAGACCGCTCCGGACCCCCACCCCTTCGTGGCCCACGAAGTCGAGGAGCGGCTCCTCCTCCGCGCTCCGCTGGGAATGCGGCGGCGGTTGCGGGGCGGGGGCGGGGGCTGCTCGCCGGGGGCCACATGCACCCGACCGGGCCAATCCCAAAGTCTCAGTCTTCTCTCCCCGCCCTCCGCCCCCACCCGAGTCCGTGCCCTCGGCTCCTTAGAAACTGGCGGGAGCTCGGGCTCGTCGGGGAAGACTGAGAGCTGCCCCCAGCAGTCCAGGGTGAAAGGAAATGGGACCCCATGAGCGCAGAACTAGACCACGCGCGAGCTAGGGGTGGCAGCGAAAGGCGGATGAGGAGTAACTTGGGGGAGGGGGTATACGTCCCGCGGGTTGGGGGCGCTCAGCCTGGCTGGAAACTGCTACTCGAAGTGCAGAGAATCACGCACTCACACACAATTGTTCCTCCCGCACACGCTCCCTGGAACGAGGGGTGGGGGCCGAGTGCGCTCTCCAATTTCAGACGTCTCCAACCCCGACAACGCACCCGCGTGCCAACTCCCGGTGGCTGCCGAGCGGGCAGAGTGTAGACGCCCAAACCAGGAAGGGGCTCTTTAGGATCCGGGAGTGCCCCGGGCATGTTAGGAGTTCCCTGGCGCCGCCACCCTGGAACAAGCTAGGGACCCATGCGAGGTTCCCTGCCCCTCGCTTCTCCCTTGAGCACAAAACAACCCCCAGGCCACAGGGTTCTGGCTCTGACCACTGGCTGGCACCTAAGGACAGGAGGCGAGCACAAGTTCCATTTGCTGTAAGATGCTTAGAGAAGCCACTGCATCTCCTTCTCCCTCCGGCCAGCAGGTCCCCCTCGGTCCTGGAGGAGGGGGATGATACACAAGCCTGGGCGGAGCGGAGTTAGGGCGCATCAGAGCCTGGGTGTGGGTGGTGGGGAGGGAGTGAGTAAGGTTGGAATGGGTATTTGTAAAGGAGTGAAGCAGGTATCAGCTGCAGAATTGACTGAGACTTTTCATGAGCCGCATATTTTGTTGCCGGCAGCGGTAAGAGAGAGGCAGAAGCTCGGTTCTGGATGCGAGACGTTCCCCCTCTTAAGAAGACAACACTGGGACTTAAAAAGTGGACGTTGTCTTCTGAGGGCTGAATACATCTGCTAAATACCTACCAACACAGTCCTTGGATGAAAAGATGGAGTTGCGGGGAAGAGAGGGCTCTGGGGCCTTCTAAAGATAGGACTTCAAGGATGTGCGGGATCTGGGGTATTTCCAAGGAAGGAATCCCAGGCCGGGTGCAGTGGCTCACGCTTGTAATCCCAACACTTTGGGAGGCTGAGACGGGCGGATCACGAGTTCAAGGGATCGAGACCATCCTGGCCAACATGGTGAAACCCCATCTCTACTAAAAATACAAAAATTACCTGGGTGTGGTGGCACGCGCCTGCAGTCCCAGCTACTTGGGAGGCTGAGGTAGGAGAATCGCTTGAACCTGGGAGGCGGAGGTTGCAGTGAGCCAAGATCACGCCACTGCACTCCAGCCTGGGTGACAAAGCCAGACTCTGTCTCAAAAAAAAGAAAGTAATTCCAAACGGGTTCTGGAGGCAAAGGCTTGGAAGCAGGATAAACCTTCAGGGGACACTATTGAGGGCTGCTTTAAGGGGTCCCTTCCTATCAGAGAGGGGAAATAAGGAAAGAATGATGGTGTTCTCAGCCTGAGCAGATGCTTTGCAGTAGCAGATGCCTGGGGAAAGGTACTGGGCATAGATGGGCGTGGCAAAGTGGGCTCATGGCCCTGCACCCTGAGCCCCTTGCCTCTCTCCAGCTCCCAGGCTCCAGTGATGTCCACCTTGAATTTGGCGCCCAGGCCATGGACCAGAGGCTCCCACTCCCCTCTGTCACGTGAGGAGCATGTGATGTGTACCTGCACCCACTATGAAGCCCCCCTTTTCTCTTTTTGCATTTGTTAAGTGTTTGGTCAGGGCTCTGCCAGTTTTCTTTCCTGGTGTCATAGAAAGGCCACAGATCTGACATCAGCGTTAAGTCCCAGCTTGAAGGCATTTACTAGCATTGTGGCTCCAAGCCTGCATATTCTCATCTGAAAATGAGACTGATAAATACCAGCCCTGCCTGCTTTACACAAGAACAAGTTAGAGAGTGTCAGGGAAAGAGCTGCATAGTTATTTCATTTTTTTAAATTTTGTTTTGTTTTTTCTAGAACTGCATAGTTATTTAGAGTGCAGCCCTCAAAGCTGCTCCCGCCCCCAGAGCTAGGGCCCCCTTCTGGGGTGGCCCCCAGAAATGGGTACAGACTCTCCACCCCCAATAACTGGGCAGGAATGCTGTCCTTCTTTACTCAGCAGAAGAAACACTTTTCTTCCCTTTATGACTCAACGTCTCTTTTCAGCCGTGTGAGGGAAATTGCTTTCTTCCCTTCTATTTCCAAGGTCAGAGGAGGGAGAAACCCTGGAACCTGTGTGTGGCCCACCAGCCTGACAAGCCATGACTCGCACCCCCCAGATGGAGGAGAGAAACAGTAGAAACCCAGAATGGGCACTTTCTTGGTCCTGAAGAGCCCCTCCTCCCTGAGACAGCTGAGCTTCATTTCTGTCCCTGTTCCCCGTGGTGGACTGAGACAGTTCCAGGGAAGAAGAGTTAGGGCAGAAAGTGCTGTGCTGGGTACCCTTTGGAAGGAGCAGTTGGTTCCCATGGCAGGAAGGGGGTGGTGGTGCCAGGTCTCGAGCCCTGGAACCTTTGCTCTGACTTCCCTGTGGGCTCAGTATGTTCTGAACAGAAAAGAAACAGCAAAGCTGAAAAAAAGCTGAGACTTTGCTGCAGAGCACAGAGGCACCAACAGCCGGAATTAGAAGCTGTCGCTTAGGGAGCTGAAGGCTGACAGGAGATGGAGCCCAGGCAGGCAGGGGGCAGGCAGACACGTCATACTCACCTCCCCTCTTCTCCCCTCGCATCCCACCTGCTGGGCCTGTCCCCCCAGCAGGCCCCAGGCTGGCAAAAGGGCTCCCTCCCCAAGATGCCTCAGTGTGGTCTGTCACTGTGTCTGCAACTGCCTCCTTCCTGGGCCCCTTCTTTCCTCAAGTGTCACCAGCCCCCTCACGCTGTCACGTTGCACCAGCTTGGCAGGGTAGGGCCTGGTGGCACGTGTCTGGGAGATCCAGAGGGCTGCTCAGGGGATGCAGGGGGCGGGGTGAGTCAGCAGGGGACTCGAGTCTGAGTCAGCAATGGGATTGGGAAAAGGGTAGAGACCCTTCTCTTTGTGCAAAAGGTGAAACTGAGGCATGAGGGGTGAAAGGGAGCCTTGCCCCAGTCCCACAGATACATAGCAGTGATGGAACCCAGGTGTCCTTCACCTGCCCCAGTACCCCAAGGGAGGGCGTCAGCTCTTCCTCTGTACATCACCTGCAGCAAGAGACTAATTCATCTCCAAGGCCCAGAGATGGCATTTGCCCAAGGGACACCTTGCCTTTTTGGGAGGAAAGCAAGGAGGCGGGTATCCAGGCCTGGCCACATGGGAAGGTCCCAGTCTGCTGTGCAGAGCTGTCTCCAGGGGCAGAATTGCATCACCTTCCCCATTCCTGGGCTACCCAGCTCCAAACTGGGAGCCCAGAGACTCTGCATAACCTGGCCCAGAGGCGAGGGGAAGGCAGCTTTTCCTTCTCCTGAACAGTCATCAGCAAAATCTGGGGGCTGCCCAGCGGGCTCCACTGAGCTCTGGCTCTGGCTTACGTGCACATGCCTGGATCAGTGAGTTCCTCTAGGCCTGAATCCTCACCTTTACAGCCCAGTGCCCGGCAGAAAGGTTGAACATAGGGCACTGCCCTGGGGTGTAGGTGGTCTGCCGCAGTGTATCCAGTCTGTAGTGATGTAGGGAGCAGGCTGATCAATGCTAGGCCTTAGCCCAGTAAATGATCAGGCCCCCTTACCTCACCCTACAGCCAGGGCCTGGCAGAATCCCAGAGGTCAGACTCCCAGAGGGATGGGATGGCAGGGTGCGGGCAGGAGGACCTGTTTGCCTTCCAGAGGAACAGGTGCTCACAGCTGATGGCATCTGCTGTAACTCTCTAATAAGAACACAACCTCTTCCCAGAATCAACCCCCTCTGCCCCTCCTAAGACACTGCCTGTCCCTATCTGGGACATGGGATCATGTCATCGGTGCTGTGAGTGGCTGCCCACCAGCCCCTCTACAACAAGTTTTGAGGTCAACCAAAGCTGCCATAGGGGCCTGAGCATCCAACCACTCTGTCTTCCTAAAGGGGCCTAGATTGCCTAAAAGTTTGGAGTTGCCCCCAAAATAGGGGACATCTTTGTACTCAGCTCTTCTGCTCCAACCCTGAGAGTGGAAACAATGAAGGGCCACATCTGTGTGGGGGCAAAGTGGGAGTGACATAATTTTCCAGTGATTGTGGCATCAGGGCCAGCAGAAGGGGAAATGAATCCTCTTCAAGCCCAGAGGCAGGGCCGTTTCACTGGACTCTGGACAGGACCTAACCCTGGGTTCAGCTCCCCAGAGATTTTTTCCCCAGCCTGTTTCATTTCAGGGGCATTCCACTACCCTGCTCCCCATTTCCTACCTGTAGAATAGAGACCAGGCTTAAGCAGGAAACACTGGGATGAGGTTCTTTAATAGGAGCAGGAAGGAGAAAAATAAATAAACCTCATAAATTCAGGAGAGCAAATGATGCTGACATTGTCAGGCAGGCAGCCTGAGAGGGGTACATGCTAGGAACAGTCTGCCCCCAGGCCTAGGAAGAGGGGTGAGCCAGGTTCAGGGTGGAAGAGCACCCGAGAGGCCACTGCCCCGCGTGACTCAGCCAAGCAGGGCTGAGGCAGCTTTTCCATTTCAGCCTCCTGTTCTGGACAGGCAGAGGGGAGGGGTGGGCCCTCAGCCGGGGAGTGGCCGTCCCCAGGGAGCTGTGAGGTAGTGCCAGGCTCTGCCTCTAGGAGTGGACAAGGCCAACTCAGGGCAGGCCTGATGGGGCCTGGAAGCCTGGCAGAGCTGCTAACATTGGGGCAGGAGGGTTTGGGGCTAGAGTGGAGGTTCCAGGTGGGTGGGTCCAACCCTCCAGGTGAGGAAACTGAGCCCAGAGTGGGGTACCGCTGGTTGCTCAATAGGAAAGGCAGAGCGGGGCCAGGACCCCACTTTCTGCCTCCAAGTCCATAGTCTTTTGCCTTCAACAAATATATGACACTTATCTAGAGATGTGGGGGTAGGAAGTCAGCTTGCGAAGACTTCTAGGCCCCAGAGGCGCTGCTGTGAGGGTGCCTAGGTCCTGTCTCGGCCTCTGGCCTGGCCGTTGAGGAGGGGGCTGCAGCGTCCAAGGCAGCCACAGGTTCCCACAGCCTCAGAAGGCTGGGGCTCCTTTTTCCTGGGGGAATAGAAGAACATCCCAGAGAAGGGGCTGAACATCCTTGCTAAATGTCCCAGTGGGATGGAGGCATCAAAGGCGGCTCTCCTGGACATCTGTCTTTGCTACGACTGGGTCCTGCTCACACAGCTCTGGGGGGCACTCGCAGTCCCTCTCAGGCTTGTCCTTGGTCTCAGAGGGAAAGCAGGTCCTGAAGCAGGCCCTCACCGACTCCTTCACCTCTGCCTCCAGACCCTTCATCCTGGCCTCGTACTCTGCCAGCGCCTCCTTCTGGAACTGTGGAGACAGCAAGGACGCCTGCCTGGCTCAGGAGGGCCCCCTGTCCACCCTCACTCCCTGGACAGTGGGAAAAGGAGATGCCCAGTATCCATGTTCGGAGCTCCTAGGAGACTGGGGTGAGAGGCGGGGTGGGGGAGTGGTGGAGCCCATCAGGAGCCTGTCAAGAAAGGGATCCCAGCCAGGCAGAGATCTGCAGAGCTGCCTCATTTGAAAGGGCCTCGGGACCCCACAGTGAAGGATGATGGCCCCTTCCCTGCCCTCTGACTGGCAGCTCCCTGGGGCAGGGCCCCTTTACACCCCAGAACCCATTCAGTTCTGCTGGGGGCCCCCGTAGTGAATCTGTTACCTGCTTTTCCATCTCCCGTATCTGTTCCAGGCAAGCAGCCTGCTTCTCTTCCAGCTTCTCCTGGTGCTTCTCCAAGTTCTCTGTCATCTGGGTGGGAGTGGATGGCAGAGAATCAGGACAGCATAGACAGGCAAGCTGGGTCAGAATCCAGCTGTAATCCCAGCTAACTAGTTGTAAGACCTTGGGCAAATTCCTTAACATTTAGGTAGTTTTTTAAATTTGTAAGATAAGGATAGCAGCACCTGTCTCACTGGACTGTAAAAGATTATACAAGACAGCTCATGTGAGGCACCTGGCAGAGTGCCTGGCACAGGTCAGGACCCAGTAGGTGGCAGCTCTGTTCTGTGGTTAATGATCCCCAGGGGAGCTTCAGGTCCATTCTCTCTTCCAACTCCTTGGCACCTCAGGAAGCCTCCTCACTCCCTCCTCATCCCCCGACCCTTGCCAGTCCCAGCCTTCCCTGGCCCTGATACGGGCGTTAGCCCATATCATTTCCACACATGAGAACTGGCCAGAGATAGACCCCTTCAGGCTGGTACCCCAACCTCCATACACAGGCCAGAACCCCAGGATGTCCCCTTCCACCCCAGCTGCATGGACGGCGCTGGACAGTGCATCTCCTAAGGGCAAAGTCAGGGCCTGGGGCCACCCCTTCCCACTCGTGAAGAGCGAGATTGTGTGTGTGTGTGTGTGTGTGTTTAGGAAGAACACAGGCCTTACACACCTGCTTGATCACCTGCACTACTTCCTGGATGTGGGAGCTGTTAATCTCTCTCTTCAACCTGTTGGTGTAATTGGAGTTTTAGAAAAGGGAGAAAGCCCCTAGGGAGAGTAGGGTAACATGCAGTCTACGCAGGGTGTAGGCAAATGAGAAATCCAACATAGGGCAGGAACCAGCTGGGGGCAGGCGTGGGGACCCAAGGAGTACGTAGGGGCCGCTGGGAGTCATGGGGCCCTCTGAGGGAACCATTTCCCCACCAAAACACGCTGTCCTTTAAGGCTTCCGTGGGAAACAGTGTCACCACAATGGACAGGCTGCAGTCCCAAGGCCTCAGCTCCCTCCCTGCAGGCTTGGCTGCCTCCAGGGCTCTGCCCATGTAGTGTTGGCCTCCGTGTTTTGTCTGAGGAGGACACTCTGGTCAAAGGTGACAGGTGGGATCCGCTTTTTGGAGAGCCAGGGGACAGGTGCATCTTTGGGAAGTGAGTCAGGATCCACTTGTAGAGAGGCCCCTTTCCACCTGAAGTGGGATCTGCCCAGCCCTGGGCCTCCCCTCCAGGGCTCACCTCTCCTGAGCCATCTTATCTGCGGTGACTTTGGTCATGCCCTGGATCCGCTCCAGTCTCTTGGTCTCCAGCTTTTTCTTCATCTCTTTGGTGTCGCTGCAGAGAGACAGGCATGAAGGAGCTGTTTTGGGCGGCCGAGCCCTTGCTGGGAGGTGAGGCAGGTGTGGGAGGGAGGCAGTCGTACATCTCCGCCGTCTCCTTCAGGGCCTTCAGCTCTGCCGCCTGTTTCTCTCTGGCCAGCTCCATCATTTTGGAGATTTGCTGCGGGGAGAGGAAGCAGGTTTGGCGAGAAGCCCTTTGTTGGGCAGAGGGAGTTGGTGGGGGTGTCGGTGGAAGGGTGGGATAGGTCGGTGGCGGGGGAGTCGGTAGGGAGGCGGGGTCGGTGGGAGGAGTGGATGGGGTGGTGGGGGTGGGGTCGGTGGGGCTGGTGGGGTTGTCGCCCCGCCCCTCCAGGCCACCTCGGCCGCGTGCTGCTCCTTGCGCTTCAGAACGCACTCGTACTGCTCCTCGCCCTGCCGCAGCAGCTCCAGCTCCAGCCTGTCCTTCAGCTCCCGCACGCGCGCGTCCATGCCCTCAGGGCTCTCGCCCAGCGCGGCTCCGGCGCTCTCCTCGCAAGGCAGGCTCCTGGGGAGGCCACGTGGGGACAGGCCCTGAGATCCTCCGCCGCCCGCGCTGCAGAGGGCAGGGCACCGCCACGGGCCTTACCTCTTCTTGCGAGAGCCTTTGCCCGGGCCGAGCTTGCCGGCCCCGCCACCCCCCGCGCCCCGTGGCCCGAGCTCGGCCAGCTGCGCCGCGCCCCGCTGCAGCAGCTCCTCCCAGCGCCGCGCTCCGCGCCGCTCCAACTCCCGCAGCTCCTTCTCGTGCCGCCGCTGCAGCTTCACGACGCCCTTTAGCTCCCGGAGCTCCTCCAGGCTGGCGGTCCGTGGCTCTGCAGAGGCCCGGATGAAGCACACCACCAGCCAGGCCGCCCTGCCCGTCCAACCCCCAAGGAGCCCCGGACCCGCCCCAGGCTCATCCCCGAGATCACCGGGCTCAGCAGGCCTTACCCGCAACTTCTTTCATAGCCTCTTCCCTGGCCCAGGCCCTGGCTGCTGCAAGAGCCATGGGCTGGGCTGGCAGGTGCTCCGGGGGGCCTCTTGGCTCCATTCGCCTCCCCCACCCCGCCCCTTGGGAGTCGCAGTATGTGCCCCCTGCCCCGCACTTTCCTGGCACTGAGGTTTCAGACACAGCCCTTCCTTCCCCAGGTGAAATTTTTTAAAGGGAAGTGTCTGTGGGTGCAGAGGTGGAGGTGCCTCCAATAGGTGTGCAGAACGAAGCTCATACCTGGTGACCCATTGCTCCTTGGGGCCAATGCACCATTGACCTGGCTGGCAACTGGACTCGCTAGTGGGAAGGGCTTCTGTGTAGGGAGAGCAGGTTAGGAAGGGGGCTTGACAGCCCTCTCTCCCCGAGCCTGGGACTCGGCCCTCCCCCCATCCTCTCCCACAAATAGGGCCGAGCTCTGGTGAGCCCCTGGCAGCCGTGCAGGCAACACAGACCTCAGGCAGCCCTCCCATGACCTCCTTGAGCTTCACAGACCTCTTGTCATGGGCGTTGAAGAACTTGATGGGGTTGGCGAGGGCCACAGTGAGATCTGGGTGGGTGCACAGGACATTACAACATGGTGTATATGGAGATGTGCCTGGAAGCCTCCCCTGTCCTCACCCACTCCAGGATGCCCCATCTGGATCTCACCCCACTCTGGAGGCTGGCTGGATGGGAAGGAAGGGGAACAGACACCCTGGGGCTCCTGGCATGCCATGGGCTCCTACCTGCCCAGGCACCAGGTACGTAGTCCTTCATCTCCAGGAAGACGAAGAGCGCAGGCATGGTGAGGGGCATGTTGCTCTCACTGTGTAGGCACAGGTGGTGGTACCCTGTCAGACAGGACGGGGTTGGCAGTGAGCCAGAGCCCATTCCTGCCAGTGCTGTGCACACACAGCCCAGGACCCAAGGGTCTGAGTCTGGCACTGCACCATCCTGGCTGTGTGACTTCAGCCAGTTACTTTAACTCTCTGAGACTTTCCTCATCTGTGAAGAGGGGATGAGTGTCTACTCATGTGGTTATTGTGAGAATGTATTATAAGCCCTTAGCACATTTTAAATGCCCATAAGTGTCAGCTACTTGAGAAACTGCCCCAGCCGTTTCAGAAAATTACAGCAATTCTGTTAGGTGGGCAGAGTTCCCACCTCTGTCAGGTTCCTGGAGAGGTACTGTTCCTGCCCTACTGCTTGAAATGTGAGGGCTTAGGTAAGGCCTCACTCCAGGCGCCCTCCCAGAAGCTGCCCCACCCTGTGCACAGGCTCCTGCTGCTGATCTTGGAACAGTGAAGAAGGACCCCGCTCCTTACCAGAATTTAGGGCATTGATGGGGATGATGCGGTGTCCAAGAAACTTGTTGCCTTCCTCCATCACAGCCACCCTGAGAGAGGCCAGCTCAGGCACCAAGATCTGGGGAGAGTTGGGGACATGACAGGCTGGGAGGGGAAAAGGGAGCCAAGCTGTCCTGCTCCCTGGCTCCAGAAGTCTCAGCATCACTGTGAGAACATGGTGAGTGTCACCAGATTTGGTGGGGACAGACCGACAGCACATTCTAGGCCATATACAAAGACATCCCCACAGCTCATGCCGTGGCTGGTTCCACACAGGGGAGGAGGGCGAGATGTGCAGCCCAGGGCTGAGGGGACCTGGTGCAGACAGCACTTGGCAGCTTTGCTAGTGGGTATCCAGTGGGGCAAAAGAGCCCCATGGGACCCTCAACCCTGAGTTCACATTTCTGCCTCTAATCCTCACACACACACACACACACACACACACACACACACACACACACACTCTGCCTACCAAGGAAACTTCTGTAAACTTGGGTTTTGCACCAGGGTGAGGGGTGGAAAGAGGAGGAGGAAGAAGGTCAAGGAGGTGCCTTGTTTACTTCCTTTTGTCTGTAAGTAGAGGCCGAGAATAGACAGACTCTGCCCTGCCATGCCCTGGCCCCCACCTTCTCAAAGACAAAGGGCTCCTCCTTCCAGACAGGATTGATGGAATTGGTACTGGGTGACAGCTTAGTTCGGTAGCGCCTCTTGGGGTCCCCAGGAAGGCCAAACAGCTCCACTTCCACATAGGTGCGCACGCTGCGTTCTGACAGGAACTGCCCAGAGATCACCTGGGGGCGGAGGCCCAGGGACACCAGCATCAAATCCCCACCCAGGCCCTTCCCCAAGCATCTGGGGCCCCGGCTCCGTAGAGCTGAAGCATTCGTTCTTGGGTGTTATGAAGAAGCTCATTCAGCTCTGGCCACGAGTAGAGGCTGTGTAGCCCACGGGTTACAGCTAAGCTCTGAGGACCAGGGTGCTTCTAGCATGAAGGGAAGAGGCGGGCCTCCCACCTCCCTCCCCAGTCAAAGAGGGAACAACGCCTTCCCCCAGGACCTGGGGCTCTGGCTGCCCCACTCTGCCCACTCTTCCTCCCCTCCCCCACCCCAGCCTCAGCCCTTCCCGTTGGTTTCCATGGGGACCAAGTGGCAGCCTCCAGTGCTGAGGAGGAGGCAGTTTCCAAGGCAACTTGCTACTGCAGGAACTGGCTGGGGCTGAAGTTTCCAGGATATCAGGGGAGGGGGTTGGGAGTTGAGTGAGGGGTGGGCTCCTGTGCCCTTCTACTCAAGACCTCAGCCTCCCGGGCACTTGTCTGTCCCAGGGCCTTGCCGTGATAGAAAGGGTGGTGGCCACCACCACGTCGATGCGGTCCACTGAGAAGGGGTTGAACTGCTTGTCCGGCCGGCGCATGAACTCGTGCTTGAGGAGGTAGCCGCTCTGCCCATTGAACTCAAACACTGCCATGTTCTGCTGCATGGGCAAGTCTGGAGGGACAAGGACACTCAGTGAGGAAGGCCCAGCTCTGTGGCTGTGCCCAGTCTCCATTTCCTCCATTCCCAGCATTTGCTGTCTGGTGAATGGGGAGGTTGGGTGGACCATGAGGATGAGGGCTTCTCCTATCCCAGTCTGGTTCCTTGGGGTGTCTCCTCTCTTAGGCAGGGTCCATAGCCTCGAGGCAGCAAGGAGCAAAGCCACAGCCAGGCCGAGCGCCTGTTGTGGGAGCTGGGGCAGCTGGGGCAGGTGGCCCACAGACACACCTGGGTGGAGCGGCCAGCCTGGCATCTTCACATCCATCACGTATGCGCAGGCACACAGGCTAGTGCATTTCTACCCCCAAATTCTCACATACCCGGGCATGTTCCCAGAGTCTACACAAACAGGAGGACTCCCCAGGCTGTTCCAAAGACCCCTCAGGGATATAAAGGTAGGGGGCACAGGGACCAGGGAAGGATTCTTAGGGGCCTGGGAATGCCCTCACCCATCGTCTGGAAGTTGAGGGCAACCATCTGGCATCCAGCATTCCAGAACATCTGGGGCATGTAGTTGGAGGAGTCCATGCGGGTTCCCTTGGGGTAAATGCGGCTCATCTGGCGCTTGTTGTAGCTGTCCCAGAGTATAGGACCCTAGCCCAAGGCCGTCTGCACCAGGAGGACCTAACAGCTTACCGTGGGGGCCCTGTCCCCAGGCCCTCCTCTAGCTCCCCACCCCAGCCAGGGACCCTGGCCACGGAAGCCTCAAGGATACTCCACAAACTGCACCGAGGCCTTGGAGAGCAGGTCATATGCCTTGAGTTCTGTGAAGGACGAGATGACATAACTTCGGTTCTTTTCTATATAGGGGAGAAAGGGAGGGGAGGAGTCTTATCAGGCTGTCCCCTCCCTCAGTCTTGGCCTCGCCTTTGGGGCAGCTCCCTTAGGCCTATGGAGATGCCTCCAACCCAGCATTTCCACTGAGGCCTGAGGTTTAGGGACCAACCTCTGGGAGAAGTGTATGGATCACAGTGCTGCTGGGGTGAGAGGTGTTCTCAGTGTGTAGGCACAGGGGTGGGGTGTGTGCCGTGGATGTGGAGAGTGAGGCCCACATGCCATAGATGGACACAGAGGGCATGGGGAACATGCCAGGCTGAGCCTAGGGGGTCAGTAACATGCTGTGCACACATGAAATGTGAACACGTGCTTTGATGTGCACAGGGAGTGAGGTGTGTAAGCTATGGCTGAACGCGTCTGGGGAGAGGGGCACATTAAGTGTAGTACATGTCATGAGTGTGCCCAGGTGGGGATGCAGGCTGTGGGTTCAGTGATGAGAAGTCGGTGCCACAGAAGTCCAACTGTGCGCAGGAGGAGACAGAAAGAGGTGCTCGTGTGCGGGACATGCACAGAGTGAGAGGAACGTACTGTGCTTGTGTCCAGAGAAGATAAAGGTAAACAGCCGGGGTGTGCACAAAAGGGGAAGAATGTGACGGTGCAGTATGCTCTGGTGACTTTCTCTGCCTCCACTCCCTCTCAGGAAGTCTCATGTCCCAGGGCCAGGGCTTCTGGACTTGGGCCAGCCCACAGCACAGCTCAGCCCTGGGAATCACAGAGCCTGCAGGCAGCTGCAGGAGCCCCAGGCCATCCCAGCCAAGGTGGCCTGTCATAACGCCCAGCCTGTCACCGACACACTCCAGAGCATTCTGTTTGGTGCCAAGTTCCTCACTAGAGAAACTGGGAGCCACTGCCACTTAAGCAAGCCCTTTGCCTGACTCCCTGGCTGGGTATTTATAGGCAGGGCCCCAAGTCCAAGGGAGGGGGAGATCCCCCTTCCTCTTACCCATCCGTCAAGCTGCTTGGTCTCGGAACAGGCTCCTCCTGAGGCTAGCCTGACCACCCGCCAACACCACTCATGCTAACTTACGAGCAGAGAACTCAAAGGAGATGAACTTGGTGGGCTGAATGTAATTGACTAGGCTGGACATCTCCTCATAAGCCGTCACTTCCAGGCCCGCTGTGCCCTAAGGAGGAGAGGGGAGGGCAAAGAAGAGGAGGACGGTGTAGAGCCCAGGAATGTGGCCCAAGGCCCCTACCCAGGGGCTCAGCAGTGAAGGATGACACAGGGGGGCCCAGGGCTACCCCCACACACCTCATCCGACTGCATCTTCTTAATCTCTTCTTCGTCCAGGTTTCCTGACTCCTCCTCCTCTTCCTCTTCCACCTCCTCCTCCTCCAGCTCAGTCCCTTCCTCGCCAGCCCACACTGCCACAGACAGCTCTGTCGGCACTGGCTCCTGCATGGCTCCTCCAGGTCCAGCCCCTCTCCTGTTCCAGCTTCTCCTAATACCCCCACCAGAGTCCTCCCCGACTCACCTGTGCCCTCACCTGCAGGGGCACTGTGTGGGCTGCTGCCCTCAGCCTCCCCACCAGGATCCTTACTGGAGGAGGTGGGGCTGGAAAACTGGTTCTTCTTGTTCTTGATGAGGATCTTGCCCCTGAGATCCTCAGGGCTGGGCAGGGGGACACCTGGTTTCAGCTATGGAGTGAAGAGCAGGTCAGCACCATCTTCTCACCTTCATGGCATAGCCTGAGCTCCTTAATGCCAAGCATGCTCCCTTGGTGTCCACCACTCCTCTTGATCCACCTCTCACTACTGCTCCTCATCCCATTCTCACCGAGATAAATCCAGCTTATCCCTTGGAGTGAATGCGGCTCATCTGGCGCTTGTTGTAGCTCTCCCTGAGTATAGGACCCTGGCCCAAGGCCGTCTGCACCAGGAGGACCTAACAGGCTACTCTAGGAGCCCTGTCCATCACTTCCTCCAGGAAGCCTTCCTGGATCCCCCAAGACAAGATCAGAACTCCCCAGGTGCTCCCATAACAACCACTGAGTTGTAATGGCCTGGTTACTTGTCTGTCTCCTCACCAGAGGGTAATACACCTGAAGGCAGGGACTGTGTCTTCGTCACTAGCATACCCCAAAGCCCAGCACAGAGCCTGACACGTGGTAGGTGACAGGATCCCAGACTCACATCTAACCAAGTGAACCCTAGCATCCTTGGGAGTGTCTCCTTCCCTAACCTGGTCCTCACCCTGCCCCAGGTTCCCAGGCCCAAGGCCCAAATGTCCCACAGCAAAGCCCACTCACTGGGAACTTTTCCAGGGGCTCTGTGAGCAGCATATCCCCAAAGATCGTCCGGCAATACTCAGCCATCTTAGCCTGCTGGCGGGGTCTGCAGGGAGCAAAAGTGGGGGTGGGGTTCAGTCACTCAGCACCAACCCTCTTATGCATCCTTTTGTGCCCTTGATGACCCAGATCAGGGGCCAGGAGGTCAGGGAGGGAGGGACTTGAGCAGGAGAACATGGGGCCTTAGGGAGATAATATTGAGACATGGGAGAAGCTGCAGGCAACAGCTAGAGGCTGGGGCAGTTGCGGGGAGGACAGTTGCAGGCAAGAGACTGGGGACTGCGTGAGAATGTGGCTAAATGAGCCTGGATACGCACGAGTCCACATGGTTCTCAAACGACAGGATGATAGGATACGGGGAGGTCTTAAAGGCGCTTTCTGCAATAGCCTCAATTGCTTCCTGGAGGAGAAGGAGACTCCATGAACAGAAGGTCAGCATTCTGACTGCCTGTCCCATGATGGCACTTTTCCCTCCTGCCTAGTTTCAATACACACATATAACTGGATGGCCGCCATTGGCCCCCAATCCCCTCTGGTCCCCACTGGTCTGAGGCCTTCCAGCCATTCCTCCTCTCTAGCTTCAGCCCTCCAACCCCTCAAAGCTTCTGGCCCAGAGCCCTTCCTGTCACTACCACCTCTGTGCCCTGGGTCTCACTTTGAAGAAGATGTCTGTGGTCATGGTGAAGCCGTGGGTGATAATGGGCTCTTCATCAGGGGGTTTCCCCTTCCAGCAATCTAGCTCCACGCAACGGCAGCCGGACAGCAGCACCTGGCGGTACATCTCAGCCGAGGAGAGGCCTGAGAACTGGCCGGCTGAGCCAGAGGATGGGGAAGAGGTGAGGGCATTACCCAAAGGCAGCCCAGCTCTCCCCCACCCCACTCCATCATGGTCTGATTTATTCTCAGGGCCAGCAGCATGTGGGCAACCCCTATGGAGGATGCAGGGAACCCCTGTGAAAGCAGAGGTTGGCACTGAGGTTATCAGGGCCCACCTGTCAGGTAGGTGTTGTGGGACGAGTTGATGAAGTAATGATTGAGTGGCTGTGTCATGTCGTGGTGGAGCAGCAGCTTGTCCTGGGCCAGCACACTGTTCTCTGGCCCACAGAGAAACCAGACCATGCCCTCAGGTGACAACTGGCCTGGGGGACAGGAGAGAGCTGTCAGGGCTGCAGCCCCGCTGCCAAGGCAGGACAGGACCACAGGGGACAAGGGGTTCCCTTAGTTCTCACCCCTCTGCACATTGATGCCACTGGGCTCATACTTGTCGATGAGGCCCTGCACCTGGTCAGGCCGTGCTGGCGGGAACAGCAGGGAGTTAAGCCGGGAGTCCCGCTGTTTCTGGTTGATGAATTTGGTCAGGTGCTCCTTCGTCATGTAGGGTTTGGCCTTAGCATGGCTGCAGGCCAGAGAGAAGAGCGCAGGTCCATATCCCTTGGGCCTAGAGGCTTAGACAACCCCCTTGTCCAGTGAAGCCTCCTGATTCCCAGCATGGCAGGTGGGAGGAGGGGATCGTTGGCCACCACCCTTTTCCCATGAAAAGCACAACCCAAGAAACTCACTAAGAAGTGAAGATCTCATCTATTTCTGGCCGAGGACAGAGGCTCATGAGGAAACTCTTGTAGACAGGTTCTGGGAAGTCCTCAGGATTGATGGCGTCATTCTAGGGGCATAGTCACCTTATTGCCCCTGCCCTCACCTTCTCAGAGCTAAGAACCACAAACTCGGCCCAGCCCTGGTCAAGGGGACCTGGTCAGAAGGCAGGCTCAAGGCAGACAGAACTTCAAGGACACCCAAGCACCCACTTCTCAAGGCCCTGGTTGCTGAGCAGAGAGCATGCTTAGCTGGTTTGCTCTGACCCTGATTTTGTACAGTGGCTATTCCATCAGCTGGGGCAGGATCAGAACTAAGAATGACCAGAATGAGGTAGAAAAGAGGTCAGAAGAAATGGTGCTGCTTGCCAGGGTCGTAGGCTGTTTTTTTTAAGTGGAGGACAAATATTCAAAAAGAAGCAATTTGCATACAAACATATATGCACCTAACGACAGAGCCCCATAATATAAGAAACAAAAACTGATAGAATTGAAAGGAGGACAATTCAACAATAATATTTGGAGACACCAAAAGCACGGGGACAAAGAAAGATAAATTAAACTTCATCAAAATTAAAAACTTTTGTGCTTCAAAGGCCACCATCAAGAAAGTGAAAAGGTAACCCACAGAATGGGATAAAATATTTGCAAATCAGATATCGGATAAGAGATAAGTCAACGAAAAGACAACCCAATTGAAAGATGAACATTGAATTTGAACAGGTATTTCTCCAAAGAAGATATATAAGTGACCAATAAACACACGAAAAGGTGCTCAATATCATTTGTTGTTAGAGAAATGCAAATCAAAACCACAATGAGATACCACTCCCACTAGGATGGCTAAAATAAAAGACAATCACAAGTGTTAGTGGGATGTGACGAAACTAAAACCCCACACAGCAATTTGGGAGGCCAAGGAGGGTGGATCACCTGAGGTCAGGAGTTCAAGACCAGCCTGGCCAAAATGGTGAAACCCCATCTCTACTAAAAATACAAAAATTAGCCCAGCATGGTGGCACATGCTTGTAATCCCAGCTACTTGGGAGGCTGAGGCAGAAGAATCGCTTGAACCTGGGAGACAAAGGTTGCAGTGAGCCAAGATCGTACCACTGCACTCCACCCTTGGCAACAAAGTGAGACTCTGTCTCAAAAATAAATAAATAAATAAATAGATAGATAGATAAATAAATCCCCACACAATGCTCTCACTTTAGAAAACAGTTTGGCAGTTTCTCAAAATGTTAAATATAGAGTGACCACATGACCCAACAATTCCATCACTGAGTATATACCTGAGAGAATTGAAAACATGTTCACACAAAATCATGTACACAAATATTCATAACCAAAAAGTAGGAAAAACCCAAACATCTACCAACTGATAAACAGATGAACAAAATGTGGTATATCCATACAATGGAATATTATTAGGCCATAAAAAGGAATGAAGTACTCATGCATGCTACTACATGGACAAACCTTGAAAACATTATGACAAATGAATTATGACATTGAAGAGCACATATTTATGATTTCATTTACTTTACCACCAGAATAGGCAAATCTACAGAAATAGAAACAAATAGTACATTTGTGGTATTCATAGATTCTGCACCTTTGCATTCCTTCCCTCCCCGACAAAAAAACATTAAATGTCTTTCAGAATCACACTGGAAGGCCAACATCAGTCTTAGTTTGGAGCAGAGGGTCTGAGCAGGAGAGTCTAACTGGATCTCCCCAGACCCATCCCTGCCTCTGGAGCTTCAGCTCCAAGCAAAGTTAGGTCAGTATCCTCTACTGAGACACAAGGAAAGCAGATAGATAAGGAGGACTTAGCCAAGGGAGGAGCTCAGGCGGCAGGAGAGAGGGAAGGTGGATGTGTGCTGACCACGGGTAAGTGGTGCTGGCTGTAGGGGAGCCGCAGGAGCCCATTCCTACCTCTCCCCAATGACACATTTGGATCCCTGTGACTGACTGCATCAAGGAGTCACCAACTCCGCAGAGCTGTGGCTGTGGGGTAAAGGCTCGTCCTGGGATTCATGTGGGCAGGTGATCAATGGGGGTCTTAGTTTTGCTTATTTATAATGTTCCAAATTCTTACCAGGAGAAAATGCTCCATGGGGCACAGGTTGGGACCCACACAAGAGGACTGGCCAAGCAGGGACAGGGGCTGAGGTCCTTTCCTCTGGCCAAGCTTGAACCCTGGCTCAGGGCCGTATCAGCCCTGAGGGCTACTTTTTGTAATTCACATAAGGTGCCTCATAGGGTGACCCTGCTTACAACTTGTAATTAAAATTTAATTACTTAACTAAAAAGACAAGAAAAAAATGCTTTTCTGTACAGAGCAGAAGTCTGCATCTTGGCAGCTTCCGCCTTTGGTTCAGTTCCTCTCCCCCGATACCCTGCAGACTTCCAGATCCCTGCAGGCTGCCGCCTGCCACCGCAGACCTTATCTCGCTCCTCCAGGCTGAAAACATTCACTCTCAGCTCCCATTCCCAACACTAGACAGGAATGCACGCCGTTTCTGCTGCCTGCCCTGAACACAGTCCGCCAACCACGGCCCCAGCGCCCCCACCACCCAGGGTAGGGGATACAGACAAACCTGCTTGGAGCCCAGTGTCTCACCCCCTGGCCCTGGCTCCACCCCCGTGCCTAGTGTCAGTAACCAGCAGCTCCAGGGTTGATTGGCTCTCCAGGTTCTTGGCTGGGGCTGTGATGTCATCTCTGCTGCCCGACCCACCATTCCTGGCCAAGTTGCTTTCTGGTGGGGACAAGGATACTGGGGGATGGGGGGGTGTCGATCCACTCACCTTGCCTTTAGGGAGGTGGCAGGCACTGAGAGCAGCTTCCACCCGCTTGCGGTCAGCAGGAAACATCTGGAAAAAGCTGAAGGGGCAGAGAAAGGCACCAGGTAGAGAGAGGAGTCAGGACTAGAGAAGAAAGGCTTTGGGGAGCCCCTGGAAGCCTGGGGAGGGGTTGGGGGTCTCACTTCTTCACTGGAATCTTCCCTTCAGAGTTGAGCTGCATCTTGAGCTTCACGAGGCTGGGGGGCAGAAAGCAGCCCGTCAAGGCCCAGGGCTGGCACACTTAGCACCAGGGCTCAGGCCAGGCAGGGGGCGCTTACATCTTGTCCAGGAAGGTGCTGCGGGAGGCGTTGGCCGTCAGCGGATGCTTGACTAGGGCCAGTATGTCCTCAGCCCAGACCTGCAGGACCACAGAGAGCAGCAGTCAGGCTCCTGAGCACCCCCGCCCAGGCCTGTGTCTCTCAGGAAGTCCAGGCTATCCCAGGGGCCCAGATCCAGGCCCGGTGTTCCCTGGCACACCTTGCCCACGTTCTCCTTGTAGGAGACGAAGTTGTGGAAGGTGAGGTCCACCATGTCCGGGCCAGACACCACGGTGAGCGTCTTCAGCAGGAAGCTGTTGTCAGGAAAGTCCATGTTGAAGACGTCCCGGAGCTTCTGGCTCTGCAGCACGTGGTGGCATGGTTAGGATGGAGGTATGCTCCCTCCCTGCCCAGGCCCAGTGTGGCTCTCTCTGGCCCTCCCCTCAGCCACCTGGGCTATGGCCCACTGGGCAGAATCCCATCCCCATCCCAGGAACCACAGGCCTTAGCATCTTCCTGTCCCTGACTCCAGCGGCTGGGATGGGAAGGAGAGGCCCTGAGGAAAAGGTTAGCCAAGGTGGCAGGCGGGCGGGGGGCAGGCCTGGGAGTCCTGTGTGTGTTGTTGCCACTTTTGTTTGAAGATGGATTCTTAGCTCCCAGTCTCAGAAAATCTGCTTCCCACCAATCCCTTCCTCCAATTTTCCTACCAGCATTAGACAAATATAGGCAAACTAGTCCAGGGGTGGGGGTGTAAGCCACCCCTCCCAGACAAGCTGGGGTACTTTAGGGGCAGGAGCTGACCCCTCCTCCCAGATCCCTGCCATCTCAGCTCACTGTGCCCAGTTCTGAAGCTCAGAGCCCAGGCGAGCCCAGGAGCAGCCGCTCCCCTTCCTTGGCTTCCAGGCACGGTCCTTGCTGTCCAGCCCAGGAACCATTCCCCGTGCTCCAGAAGTCAGGCTTCCCACCCCCAGAGGGACCCCTTGCCCTTGCCCCATGGAGCTAGTAGCTGTGCTTGAACCCGGGCTGCTACTGGACACACCTACCTTGGGCATCTTGGCAAACTTCCCAAAGCGAGTGTCCCGGATGCTGGTGATATCCAGAAACTCCATCTCCTGGGGGTAGGGGAGATCCCGGTGGGAGCAAATAAAGGATGTGGGACAAAAAGTCCAGGTCAAGAATGAGCAACAGGGAGAAGGGAGTTTCCACGCCCTTTAAATCTTGGCCAACACCTCTCTCTAGATGCCAGGGCTGCCCAGGTCCACCTGGACCCCACCTTCCCTTCCTATGGCTCAGGTTCTCTCTATTCATGCAGATCCTCCTCCCTTCCCCTCTGTCCATTCCTCCCTGGCAGGGAGCTGAAGCCTGCAGTGTCTCCTCCACCATCCTGGACCCTCTTCGGCTTCCCCTTCCCGTCCTCCTGCCCAACAGCTGGGGCCTATCTCTCATCTCCCAGAGCCCCAAGTCAACCCACAGCCACAGGCAGAGCATCGGCCTTCAGCAGCAGCGCTTTTGCCTGTCTCTCTCTCTCCCCAAGGGATGCTAAGGATGGAACATTTGGGTAGCCACAGGTTGGAGTGACTACATCCTCCTTTCCAGAGCAAACAGCCCCTACCCACAGGGGAGCCCCTGGAGCCATCCTTCCAGGCCATTCTGTACTCCCCATCATCCATGCCTCCACCTCAGTGCAGCCAGGAGGCTGCCTGACCTCAGTGGATAAGCGGGAGTCCAGGGCCATGGCACACAAGGGTTTTCTCACCTTGCTTTGATATGTCCAGTATAAGTAGTAGCCCTTAGGATCCACACGGAGGATAACTGGAGAGGCAATTGTAGTTTCCTGCAGAGAGAAGGAGCCAGCACTCTATTCCGAGACCTCGGGCCAAGCCTCCCTGGTCCAGGCCAGGGGTTTCAGAGCTCATCATCTTCCCAGGAGGTGCCCATCCCAGAAATCTGAAGGTATTTCCTTTAGTTGTCTAGAGCTAAGCACCGGGAGGGACAGAGGATTTGGGGATGCCATTTCTGGAAGAGAAGAGTTTTCCCTTCTAAAGCCCAAATAGACTTTCTCCCTCTAGAACCTAAACAGGATCTTGGCACCTACCTCACCTCATAGAGGGAGACTCCCTACTGCCACCCAGGAGAGACTGACACAGCGAGAGCCAAGAGCCCAAACTCCGGCACCGGCATCTAAGGTCCTGCACAATCCAGATGCCACCTAACTTTCCATATGCCCCTTCTTCCCTCCATGAACACCTCCTACCCCATCCATTCAACTGTCCCATAAAGACACCAAGCCTTCCCACCTCCAAACCTAAGTGCCCAAATCTCCTCTGCTTGAAATAACTTCAAGGACAACCCGAGCCCCCCAGCTTCCAAAAACCCTTCCTGAAATGTGCTATAGTAACCAGGGAGATGTGGGTCACAGACCTAGAAGCCCACCTAGGAAATCACCAGGGACTCATGGACTCCAGGACAACAGGACAACAAGCCTGTGCTAGACCTTGAGCTTGGTGCTTGGTGCTTGGCGCTAGAATGTGGTATTTGCTGAATGATTGAATGAATGAATGAATGAACTCACCTTCTAAAATCCTGTTCCACTCACTCACAGAGCACATAGGCTACCTTTTAGTTTAATGGTCTTTGTATGTGTATATAGCAAGATATTAAAATTAAGGTTTCCAGCAAGGCACAATAGTTGCCACACACTAAAACAGACCAAATGCAGCATTTACAAAGTAAACGATCCAAAAAATGTTCTCAGATCAGGGGTGGTTAGAGTACAGGGGAAAGAGAAAATTTTTGTGGGGAAGCCAATTTTGAGAAAGCTGTGTTGGGAGCTCCATTCTCTTACCTCCCCAAGGGAGAGCTGGAGTGCCTGATCCCCCACCTTAAGCCTAGTGAGGAGTTTCATCTCTACTTGGAGAGCTTTTGTGATCTATTATTATTATTATTATTATTATTATGATACTTTAAGTTCTGGGATACATGTGCAGAATGTGCAGGTTTGTTACATAGGTATACATGTGCCATGGTGATTTGCTGCTCCTATCAACCTGTCGTCATCTAGGTTTTAAGCCCTGCATGCATTAGGTATTTGTCCTCATGCTCTCCCTCCCCTTGCCCCCAACCTCACAACAGGCCCCTGTGATCCTTGAAGTTGTAGGCATAACAGACAGAGGTCGGACTTCTGCCCAGGAGACCTAGTGGGCTACAGTGGGCTAACTGTGCGGGGCAGAGCGGGGGTGCTGGCCTGTCAGACGAGCCTGCACCCTTGGGACAGCAGATGCGTGGGTATTTGCTGGGGTCCAGGGTGGGCCCATGGGAGAGTGGGGGCAAAGGGCCTAAAGCCACAGGAAGCTGAAGGTAGTAACAAGGGGCTGAAGACATAGTTGTGAGTGACCTCTAAAATGGAAATGCTGGGGTGACTTCAAGCAAGAGATCCCCATTCAAACGGGAGGGTCCCCCAAGAATCCTCAAAAATGTCCTCCAGAGAAAGAATAAGCTTTAAGCTTCTGCCAGCCTCAGAAAGCATGAGCCAATTTATGACAGCACCTATTTAAATATAACTTGGTTGCCCCTTTCCCACCTCCCTCCCTACAGCTCATGCCTAGAGGGGCCTTGAGCAGGACCAGCAGGGAATCCCACCAAGGCCCTTTCCATGGGGCCTGCAGCCTACCTGAAACTATTCCTCGAAGGAGGAGGGTAGAAGACATTAATGTAAATAAAGGCTGGAGTTTTGATTATAGCCAGTTTCTGACATTGGACTGGGTTTTGTGATGAAAAGTGACCACTGGACTGTGTTACCTGAGAGTAAATAATATCTTGTGGCCTTGCAGAGTTTCTTTCCACGGCCAGGAGGAGAGCTTCTCCTACCAAATATACTGGAAAGAGGCCATGGGGATGAAATAAAGTGGGGATTTGGTTACATCCTATGTATTCTGCCTATTCAACATGGCACAGCATACCCATGTCATCCACTAACTGTGCCGAAAGCAGCCTGAAAGCAGAGCCCTGTCTCACAGCAGCACGGGCCCTGTGGCTAGGCTTGGGACATTCTTGCTTGTGCAGGTCAGGCATCCAGGGAACATCCAATACCTTACCTTGGAGAGGGGAAGGGAACAGCCAGGTACACAGGTGCCAGCTTAGGAAGAAGGATAGTCTCCACTAGCCGCCAACCCGCCCCTCCACTGCCACCCTGTGACCCTCTGCCCAGTCAAGTTACACACACTGCCCAGAGGAACTGAGAGAGGCCACTTCGCTTTTCATTCGGAGCCACTTCCCTCATTCCACAGGCTCCTGGGGCATGTCACCTCCATGCCACCACCACCATGCTACACCAACCCCACATCGCTCCTAGGGAAGCAGGAAGCTTCTCACCACAGAGCCTCAACCCGTAGTCTTGAGCAGTGAGATCCCCTAGCCCAGCCCCAAAGGGCCTAGACCCAGACCCCCTCATCCCACCTCCCTCCAAGCTAGCACTAAGGGCCGTCTTCCCTCCCCCACCCAGCCTTCATTTCCCTTCCTGGGACCAGCCCAGCACTCTAACTCTCAGACTGGGCCAGCCCAGCAGCCTCCCCTCCCTGAAGGAGGATCTCCATATTGTTCTCCCCAGCCTAAGACAATCCCTGGCCTAAGGGAACATTTTCAGGGGCCAGGAGAACCAGAGGCTGGGAGCAGCCCCGTGTAGGAAGGAACAGACACAGCAGAGCGAGGGCTGCAGGGTGCAGCAGTGCCTTCCCCTTCCCTGCAGACATGCATCGGGGAGCAATGCTGAGTCCAGCAAGGGGTAGCAGAAGTCAAATCAGTTCCTCCCCTGGAAGCAGAAGCCTCTAGTTCTCACTTAGGCCCAGGGGCCTTTCGTGGCTGCCCCCACAGCAGCGCAGGGGAGAGCAAGGCTTCCCTGGATGGGATGATGCCCGATGGAGGGGTGAAGGAGCTGGGTCTAAGCGCCCTGCCAGAGCAAGGGCAAAGCATCTGTGCTGGGAGCAGGGACGAGCTCACCTCTCCTCCTGGCCTGCCTCTGCTCTGGGCTGTACTTTCCTCCTGTTCTCTTGGGGGTTTGAAGGAGAAGAGATGCAGACCCAAATAAACTACCTCTAGTGACCAACCAGGCAGCTCACCAACTTCTCACACCTAGACACCGAGGCTTAGCCCTGCAGCCGGGGACATACACCCTTAACCACAGGTTTGTTTATCCAGGCAGTGGTGTCAGCTGCCTGGCCAAACCACACAGGCGCCTGGGTCCTAGGAGACATAAACCAATCCTCCCGTCCCGGCAAAGCCCCGGAGCAGCCCAGCCCCCACGACCGAGTGCCCCAGAAGCCAAGGCCCCTGCCCCACTTACATCATCCCATTTGATGAAGCGCTCCCCTTGGCTCAGATAGGCCTTCACCCTGGGGGGCAGCAGCACAGGGTTGAGCAGAGACATGGTGCCAACTGTTCCTCTTTGGAGAGTCTGGGCAGACACAGGCGGGCAGAAGAAGGGCAGGAAGGAGGCCAGCCAGGAGGGGGAGCCAAGCTGGGCTCACGTGGCACCCGTCCCTGAGCTGCTCCAGAAATCTAGGTGCTCTTATAGCCCCTGGGGTGGCCCTGGCTGAGTGCAGGGCTGAGCTCTAGCCAGAGACCCATCTGCCTTGTAAATCACCCTCCTCCCACTCGCCCTGCCTGCCATGGGGGCCTGTGGTCACTGCTTCTGCCCAAGGAGGCAGAAGCAGGAAGCCCCCGCCTCTTCTGGAAGCCCCCGCCCCCACCCCCACCCTGTGCCTCTCAGCACTTCCTGCTCTGGGCTTCCTTCTCTGCGCTGCTCACAACGGACAGGTGGTCATGAGGCCCAGTCGCCTTGGAGCCAGGGCCTCTCAGTCCCTGCGGTGCTCCCCGGTCAGATTTGGCCCAGGAGGGCTGGAGAAGGACGACATGGAAATCAACTGGGGAGACTGCTGCCCAGGCCAGGACGGAGGAAAGGCGCAGGGAGCTTACTAGGAGAAAAGACGTCCTTGGGCAGGGGCCAGAGCATGGGGGTCTGACCCCAAAAGCTGGGACCACCGCAGAGGCAGGGGTCAGGTGGGGACAGGACCCAGCTGGAATGGAGTGTTTTGAATAAGCAAAGTTTGCTGAACACACGGCTCCTCTTTCTCAATGCTTCCTCTCCATGAAAATGAGGTGCACATGAGGCAAGGCAATCACCCCCTCACCCACCTCACCAGACTCCCACCTCTGGGCCTCTGGGACTGCCTGGGGCCTGGACCCCCACCGAGCAGCCCCTGCCCCTGCCTCCACCGCGCTGTCCTCCGGGTGCCCGCCTCTGCTCTGCACCCTGGCCTGCAGCGGGACTGGGGTGGAGGGATGGCTGCTCTGGTTGGCAAGGCTCAGCCCCAGCTGCTCAGGTGCCTGACCCACACTCTGCCCCAGGCCCAGGGGGTTCAGCACCAGCCCAGCTGAACCCAGCCCACTTCCTCTTGCCTAATCTGCTCCTTTTATCGCCCTTCTTAGCCCAACCGGGGAGGTAGGGAACTCTACCCATGACTTCCTTCCCCTCTGGGGCCTGGCTTTCTGCCCTGGGTCCCCCGCCATGGGGCTTTGCATATCCCCGACAACGGTGGAGACCCTTACCCAGGCCCTAGAATTGTCTCGGCTGGAGGTCTGGTCCAGGGCAGGATGGAGGGTGAGGGAGGACACTCTTCTTGGGGAATTAAGACAATAAACCGCCAAGTGGAGGCTGGAGCTAAGGGAATTCCCAGCACAGAAATAATCTGCAGAAGAGCAATTCTAGGGCCAGAGGGATGGAGCCAGAACAGGGCCTGACCAAGCCTCCTGGAAATGGTAACAACTTGGAGGACTCTTCCTCCTCCCTTTCCCCGACCCCTCAGAGTCATCTCTTCTCTCTCCCTCCCTCCAGTCCGGGGCCCCTCAGGGACCATCTGGTGGCCCATGCTGTTCTGGGTCCCTCCCTGGGGGTCAGGTTCCCTGGATGTCTGTTTGAATGGATTTTGCAAGGCAAATCCCTGTCCCTTCCCAAAGCCCCTGCACCTGTCACCTGCCGCTACCCTGGTCCCGGCACCGAAGTCCCTCCCTTTCATCTGTCCTGTAGCCATCAGCCCCCTCTCCACTTTGGGCCTGGAGAGACCCATCCATTCCTCCCCCTCAGCATGAGGAGGAAAGGGACAGGCTTCTCTCCTCATTGCAGGATTTCAGGGCTCCTCACTCTTCCTTTCCATCTCCAGCTCCAAATCCACAGAACAAAAAGCCTTGACTATCTTTACTCAGTGATGACACTGCCTTCACTGTTCTTGGGACGCCAGTTGTAGCTTCAGTGGGGGCCTGTACTCTCCCGCACACATCCTGACCTCCTGCAAAGCTAGTTCCAAAAATGCAGAAAATCCAGGCAGTCAGGAGAGCCAAAAATCTTCATCAAAGAGGGCTTTTTTCTTTTAAAAAACACATTTAGGTTGTAAAATGTGTGTTGACAAAGAAAAATGTTATGTAAATATTAGTAGAGAAAATCAGGGAAGTTACATGAATGCCCCATTTGGGAAATGTGGCCTTGGGCTCCTGGGCTGAGCTGGGTAGAGGGCACCCCCTGCAGTGGGCCAGTATTACCCCCAGGGCGGGCAGTGGAAGGGCAAGGATGCCCCCTGCTGGGTGCACTCAAAGTATGCATGTCCTGGAAGTTGCTGGTGGGTCTGTCATTTGTGACCCACGGGAACACCTATGCCGGAGAGACTGGCAGGTGGGAGCCTTGGGCCATAGAACGTGGTAAGAACTTATATTCAATCAAGTGCTCCCTCCCACAAGGGGCATGCTTGTGACCTGGACCCCAGCACATATGTCCCAAGTTCATTTGTTCACTTGCCAGTGCTATGTGGGAACCCCATGCATTGGTTTCCCAGTTTGCTCATCAGAGAAGTTTAGTGGCAGAAGTTAAACTCAGACCTTCAGGTACCACAGCTACCAGCCAAATGAAAGAATCACACTAGGTCGGTTTCTTATCTGATGCCACGACTTTTGAAGCAGTCCTGCAAAGCTAGCAGCTCTCCTGACTGCCTGGATTTTCTGCATTTTTGGAGCTAGCTTTGCAGGAGGTCAGGATGTGTGCAGGGGTTTCAGGAGCATGGAACCCTGTTGTCCATCTTGGCCAAGGGCTGGCTGTCTTTTGGAGGGAGGATGGCTCTTCTGGTATCTGTTTCCCAGTCTGGCAAAGGGAGCCACACTCACCACTCTAGGAACCCAGCCACTTACTAGCTGGTTTATCTTGTGATACTTAACTTTCCTGGGCCTCAACCTTCTCACCTGTAAAATGGGGATAATAATGCCTCATGGGGATGTTGCAAGGATTAAATAATATAATGAATGGTACTTAATACAGTGCCTATGCAAGAGCTCAATAATACTATCATTATCATTATGAGTTATCATTGTTATTTTATTATTACTTATTAGCAGACACTGGCAGGAAAAATGGCAGGTTCTTATTCCTTCTTCCACAGTTCTTTCCACAAATGTCTTCACTGACTTTCCCTTTGGATTTTTCTTCCGGCAGTTCATGTGGATCAGGGGCTGGGCCCGCCTTTGCAGGGCAGACTGAGTTAGGGTTGCGCCTGACTGTGGACTTGAAGCAAGCTGTCCCCACGCAGCCTGAACTCATGAAGTGATGAGCACAAGGGCTCCGAGAATCCTGGGCAAGTGCCAGCCTCCCACCAGCTTCATGCCACCACAGCCCCCCAGCTGATAAGGCACAGATGAGAGTGCTGAGCTGCCCAGCTGTACGTCCATCTGTGGCCCCAGCTCCAGCCACCCTCTGCGTACTGAGAGCTGAGCAGAAGTGGAGGCATGGGCAAGGTTGTGTGGCCAACACTGATCCCTCGGGGAGGAGAGAGGCAATCAAGGCTCCTGTAGATGCTCGGGAGGAAGATGTTGCTTGTCCTCCCATTCCAAGCCCCTCTAGAACCCCAGGAGGAACCATCTGGGACTTAGAAGTGGAAAACAAACTGGGCGTGGTGGCTCACGCCTGTAATCCCAACACTTTGGGAGGCCAAGGCGGGCAGATCATGAGGTCAGGAGTTTGAGATCAGCCTGACCATCATGGTGAAACCCTGTCTCTACCAAAAACACAAATATCAGCAAGGCACGGCGGCGCATGCCTGTAATCCCAACTACTCAGGTGGCTAAGGCATGAGAATTGCTTGAACCAGGAGGTGGAGGTTGCAGTAAGCTGAGTTCACACTATTGCCTCCAGCCTGGGAGACAGAATGAGACTCCATCTAAAAAAAAAATAAATAAATAAAGGTGGAACACCATCAGTCCGTGTATGTTTCTCTTTGAAGTGCCATTTTGGATCAAATTTACCTGTGTCCATCTTCAAGAAACCCAGAGCTTAGTCCCCACTGGAGCAAAGATTTGTTCTGTGATCTTAGCAAGTTACCTGAGCTCTTGAATCTGTCAAACTTTTGGTCATTTCTAAGATTCCTTCCAGCTCTAAAAATCTCTTTCCACTCAGAAGGTCCAATCTTGTCAGTTCTCTCTCCTGCCTTTCCTCTGAGAGATGGCAAACCTAGAGATGAGAGCTGTAGGTGGCAAGAGAGGCTTAGCTCTCACCCCAGTGTAAGATTCTTGGGCACAATCACTCCTCTGCCTCTGTCAATCTGTCTGTGAAATGGGCCAGTTTTAGTAAGTGTGATGTCCTTCTCTGGGTGGGCATGGTGCATTGCATATAGGGAATGTCATCAGTATTGGCCAGTTGCCTCTGTTCTTACTCCTGTCCTGGTCCAACCTTTCTTTTTTATTTTTTTATTTTTTTTAAGAATTTAAGCCTTTATTTCCTTGTTTTGCAAATAAAGTTGGCTGAGTTGGTTGCTTTTTGATGATTAGTCAAAGAGACCAAATCCCACATCCTCATCCAGCTCCTCCAACTCTTCCTTGGCTTCAACCTCAGTGGGGCTACAGTAGCAGGAGCAGCTGTGGTGATGGCAGCCACAGAGGCAACAGCCACAAAAGCAGATGGATCAGCCAAGAAGGCCTTGACCTTTCCAGCAAGTAGGAAGGTGTAATCAGTCTCCACAGACAGAGCCAGGACTCGTTTGTACCCACTGATGATAGAATGGGGCACTGATGCAACAGGTGGGTAGCCAATCTGCAGACAGACACTGGCAACGTCGCGGACACCCTCCAGGAAGCAAGAATGCAGTTTCCTCTGTGATGTCAAGCACTTCAGGGTTGTAGATGCTGCCACTGTCAGACACCTGCTGGTTGACCAGCCCAAAGGAGAAGGGAGAGAGGTTCGGCGTGTTCAGCAGCGTGGTTCCCACTTTGTCTCCAGTCTTGATCAGCTGCACATCACTCAGGATTTCAATGGTGCCCCTTGGAGATTTTAGTGGTGATTCCTAAAGCCTGGAAAAAGGAGGTCTTCTCAGGCCCCAGACCAGTGTTCTGGGCTGGCACAGTGACTTCACATGGGGCAACGGGACGAGCACAGGTGGCAGCTGGCACCTTACTAGCCAGCAACATATCCCTGATTTCAGTGAGGTCCTCCTTGGTAAACGCAAAGCCCACATTCCCCCAGATATGAGGCAACAGTTACTCCAGAGCTGGGTTGTCTTCCAGGTGCCCTCAGATGGCCGTGCGCATCAGGCTGTTCTTGTCCATCAGCACCACGGCCTTCTCTCGGAGGGACATGAGGATCTGCTGCATCTGCTTGGAGCCCACATTGCTGTTCCCACAATGAAACATTTCGGATAATCATCCAAAAGCTGGATGATCTTAAAGAAGTAGTTGGACTTCCAGGTTGCCCTGTCTTCCCTGGGCATCACGGCGGTGCATCAAGGATTGCCACGCAGGGTTTAAAGACAAGATCATTTTCACAAGGACGCAGAGAGAGAGCTTTAAAAACAAAACAAAACAAAACAAAACAAAAACATATAAGATGGGATCTCATCCTGTCGCCCAGGCTCGTCTTGAACTCCTGGGCTCAAGCAATCCTCCCACCTCACCCTCTCCAGTAGCTAGGATTACGGGCATGTACCACTAAACTTGGCATCTGATCCACCTTTTTATCAAGACCTGGGCAAAGCCACAGAAAACAAGCCCCTCAACTTTGTGAATAGCAAGGAGTCAGTGAGGACAGGAATATGTTGGGAGACAGACTCAGGATCCAAAAACATCCTAACCCTCTAGAGTGATGGCCTAAACCTCACAAGGTGAAATGAACAGGGCTTAACTGAGAGATCTGGGCTTGGTGCCAAGACACCGACTGTACAAGGACAGGGTGGGGAAGTGGCAGCTTAGCAGAAGCATGTGTGAATAAAACTGAGGGTTTTCGCTGACAGCCAGCTCCATCTCAGTCAAATGACAGAGCTGCCAATAAAAACGGACAGACTCAGGCTGCTGAACTGAAGTCGGGTACTGAACCCTGTGGTTCTCCATCTTGATATCACACCAGAACCACCTGCAAAGCTCTGGTAACACTGCATATTCCTTGCTGTACCAAGACCCTCTGAATCATGATCTGGGATGAGTTGAGGGAGGGAAAGGAAGGTGAGGAGTTTGCATTTTTTTTTTTTTTTAGAGATGGGTTTCACTCTATTGCCCAGGCTGGTCTCAAGCCCATGGGCTCAAGCAATCCTCATGCCTTGGCCTCCCAAAGTGTTGGGATTATAGGCATGAGTCACTGCTGTTTGTCTCTAAAGAGTATCCCCGCTCGTTCCAAGATGCACCCAGGGCTTTTGAACCAAGGAACACTCAGGCCCATTCTCATTGTCACCACAACAGACCACACCCAAAATACTTGAGGAATTCAGTTTAGGTTGCTTTGTTGCAGGGAAGGTCATAAGTTGAAGGATATTTGGTGGAAAGCAGCCAGGCTGCAGGATGCAGGCAACACTCTGAAGGGAACTACTTTATAGAAGACACAGGTGGCCAGGAGGCCCAACTTCACATGGATGAGACTTGTCCTCTGGGGTCCCAAAAGTCAGAATCTAGGTCAGGTGCGGTGGCTCACGCCTGTAATCTCAGCACTTTGGGAGGCTGAGGTGGGCAGATCACTTGCCAGGAGCTCAAGACTCGCCCGGCCACCATGGCGAAACCCCATCTCTACTAAAAATACAAAAATTAGCCAGGCGCAGTGGCACATGCCTATAGTCCCAGCTACTCAGGAGGCTGAGGCAGGAGAATTGCTTGAACCCGGGAGGCAGAGGTTGCAGTGAGCCGAGATCATGCCACTGCACTCCAGGCTGAGTCACAAAGTGAGACTCTGTCTGAAAAATAATTTTTTTAAGTATATATATATATATATATATATATATTTTTTTTTTTTTTTTTTTTTTTTTAAAGTTAGAATCTTAGGAGACTGTCTTAGGTCAGGTTTCTCAGGAAACATGCCGAGATAGAGATTTGCTTGTAGGAAGTTTATTGGGGGTGCTTGCAGAGATGACATCTCTGGAGTAGTGAAAGAATCAGAATCAAGCCAGAGGAAGAAATTGGTGAACAATGCAGTCACAACACAGAATGCTTCCACAGGAAGCCCTGGGGTTGAGCTGGCCCGTTAGAGTTAGCCCCAACTCAGATAAGAGGGCTGTACCTTTGAATTCCACATTGACTTGGCAGATGACCCCTAGGGAAGGGTTGTGAAGTCCAGCAAGACAGCTCCCTTTGGCAGCTGAAGGAAATGCCAAGGGAAAGACTCATGTGTGAGCCATGGGCAGCCAACACTTCTGGCAACTTCGGGGATAAGCTCCTTGGTCCTAAAGGCAGTATCTGGGAGGGGCACCACAGCAACCTAGACAGTACCCCCATGCATAGCCCAGACCTACTTGATTTACGTGGTAAGTTCACTCTACCTGGGAATAGCTCCTCCAGGATTCTGGGAAATTTACAAGAATTAAATGGAGAAACTATAGCCCCCACTACTGCAACTAGTCTTGGTGACACAACTGATATTCATCATTCCCCTCCTCTGTCACTCATTCTAGATTCTTTTTTTTTTTTTTTTTTTTTGAGACGGAGTCTCGCTGTGTCTCCCAGGCTGGAGTGCAGTGGCGTGATCTCGGCTCACTGCAAGCTCCGCCTCCCGGGTTCATGCCATTCTCCCGCCTCAGCCTCCCGAGTAGCTGAGACTACAGGCGCCCGCCACCACGCCCGGCTAGTTTTTTTTTTGTATTTTTAGTAGAGACGGGGTTTCACCGTGTTAGCCAGGATAGTCTCGATCTCCTGACCTCGTGATCCACCCGCCTCGGCCTCCCAAAGTGCTGGGATTACAGGCTTGAGCCACCGCGCCCGGCCTCTAGATTCTTTTTACCTTCAACTTGCACCTCTGCTGGTCTAGGTGGCTTGCCTGTTGGGGTAACCAATCACCAATCACCATGGCCTTCAGACCATGCTGCTGATGTGCCCACCTTCCACCAAAATTGGGCATACCAACAGACACCCCAGTGGATCACGGGCGCCAAACATATTCTTTCCTGACCCCCTTATGTAACAGCAGCCCTATCTCTTCCAAAGGATCGGGGTCAATTGCCCCTTCCAGGAAGTGACTCCTCTTCTTTCCTGCTGGTTTCTTGGCACAAAGAGCCTGACGAACAGAAAGCAGCCATACTTAAGTTTATGGGGTTCTTGTTCTGTCCCTGGTGGAAGTGTTCCCATTCTGGGAACCAGATTCTCTGAACCCGGAGAGCTTGGAACTGCAGGAACGGGAGC
This sequence comes from Macaca thibetana thibetana, assembly GCF_024542745.1. Taxonomy (NCBI): domain Eukaryota; kingdom Metazoa; phylum Chordata; class Mammalia; order Primates; family Cercopithecidae; genus Macaca; species Macaca thibetana. The sequence continues at coordinate 124,698,969 of NC_065584.1, forward strand.
CACAAATTCCTCCAGAAAGGTCACTGGGAGTGATGGTAAGTGGAGTCATTCCTACTTCTACCCCTAGTTTCCTAAACCTTTATTCTACACGTTAAGACATAGCACCATATATGATAGTTATTGATTAGGATGCATACCTCATCCTGGAGCACGGTGTCCCATCATCTCTAACATGGTATTTCAGCTGCGCTTGTAAAGGCTGTTCTATCACTCTGTCAGCTCTATTCAGCTTCCGGGTGGTGAAGTATGTAATAGGCCTAAAACATCCCATGATCATGTGCCCATTCTGTCCTTAAAGTGGGACTCTTGGTCTTCTGCAATGGTATGTGAGATCCCATGTCAGTGAATCAAACACTCTTTTAGCCCCCAGAGAGTGGCCTTTGAGCAGAAAAGACAAATCCATATCCAGAATATATGGCAATTCAGGTCAAGATCAGTCCCTCACCCTTCTGGAGTGGAACAGGTCCAAGGTAGCCAGCTTGGTACTGCGTGGCTGGTATCAGTTGCTGGCAGGTTGGACTTTTAGCAGTGACAATAGCTAGATTGGCCTTGGTGAGTGGGAGCCCATTCTGTTAAGCCACCCCTGCCACCACACACAGGTGACACATGTGTCACCTCCATCTATGCCACCATGGCCACTTTATTCATGTGCCCATTGTGCCAGCATGGGGTGGTCAATGACAGAGGCAAGCTGACATCAATTCCACATCATTCTATGTACTTGGTTATGCAGTCTCCCCGGTGGCAGGTGCTCTCTGATGAGTATTAACATGCAATATAAAGATCTTCAATAGTGAGGCCTATCTCTACACACACACACAAATGAGCCTGATGTGGTGGTGTGTGCCTGTGGTCCCAGCTACTCCAGGGGCTGAGGTAGGAGATCGCTTGAGCCCCAGAGGTCGAGGCTGCAGTGAGCCATGATCGCACCACTGCACTCCAGCCTGGGCAACAGAGCAAGATCCTGTCTCAAAAAATAAAAAATAAAGATATTCACACTTTGGTGCTCACTCAAATAGATATAGCCACATGTCTCTTCCCAAGACCTTCTTCTTCCCAATCTTCCAGTATTTCTCTTTCTAGCCCTCGAACCAACTAGTCAAGCCATTTGCCTACAGCTCATGAGCCTATAGACATTTTCACCTCAGGCCGCTCTACCAGGGGCCATGCTGATGATTCAGTTCCCAGTCAGGTATCAATGTCAATGCAGACACTGCATCCAGCAGACCTTAAAGTGTTTGACTATTCTACTCTCCCCAGTGTACAGTTACCCAGGCAAACGGCATAGTTCCCTTTGGGGAAGAAATGGGGAAATCATTACTGTATTGCTATAGTATTGCAGAAACCTTTCTCCTGGGAACCTGAACTGAAAAGTGAATCAGGACTGGAAACCAAACAAGATATTGTGACTTTTTATTGGAGCAGCTACCATCAACCTCCTGGTCTTTCATCCTTGATTTATTTTAATTGTATAGCTCAGCGATTCTCAGTGTGTGGTCTCCAGACCCCTTGGGGTCCCTGAGATCACTTCAGGGGTTTCACAAGGTCAAAATTCCTTTCATAATAATACTAACATGTTATTTACCTATTTAACTGTGTTGACATTTGCACTGAAGGTGCTAAATCTGTCGCCCAGGCTGGGGTGCGGTGGCCGGATCTCAGCTCACTACAAGCTCCGCCTCCTGGGTTTACGCCATTCTCCTGCCTCAGCCTCCCGAGTAGCTGGGACTACAGGCGCCCGCCACCTCGCACAGCTAGTTTTTTGTATTTTTTAGTAGAGACGGGGTTTCACCGTGTTAGCCAGGATGGTCTTGATCTCCCGACCTCGTGATCCGCCCGTCTCGGCCTCCCAAAGTGCTAGGATTACAGGCTTGAGCCACCGCGCCCAGCCTACCTCTGGCATCTTAAACAACCAAGGCAGTGACACCAAACTGAACTAGTAGTTCATTGCAGAAAGCAAGAGGAAAGAAAAGGAAAAAAAAAAAGGAAGAGAGAAAGTCATTTTACTTTAGAGTATCTTTAACAAAACAATAACAATTGTTAAATTGGATGAAGTTATGATCCTTAAATAGATGTCTTTTTAATATTCCATGTGATTAAATGAAAAGTACTCTACTGCATATGGAAGTATAACGGTTTTCTTGGGGAAAAGCACTTTTGCGATTGAGTTGGGAGCTCAACTAGCCACTTTTTTCATGGAACACCAGTTTTACTTGAAAGAAGAACTGGAAAACCATGGCTATGCAGACTTGGTTACTTGGCAGATGTTTTCTCACATTTGAACCAAGTGAGCCTGTCACTTTGAGAAGAAATAACTGATAGTGTTTGTTACCAATTACAAAATTTGAGTTTTCAAGTAAAAACTAGAATTTTAGAAAGCATGTATGTACTATCATGAGCTTCCTAGATTCCTAATACTTAAACTTTTTGTAATATTATCAAATGTGATTTTTTTCTATTATATAGTGAAAGGTATCAATATTGCAAAGATATGTTTAATTCAGTGAACCAATAGTTTCCAAATGACCAAAGCGGGATATTATAAAATCATGCATGAGTAAAAGTGCCATTCAAAGGGCAAGTTAGATCAGTGGACTTTAAGGTAATTGAATATAAAAAAAGTTCACTGATATAGTTTTATAGTCTACATTTCAACTACCATTTAAGAAAATACTGCTTGTTGGGTTTTGGTGTAGTATCAAAGAAAAACAGCCACAATTATCTGAAAAGGCTGTTAAAATGCTCCTCTCTTTTCCAACTACACGTCTATATGAGGCTGGATTTTCTTCATATATTTTAACCATAACAACAAATTGCCAGCAGATTAAATGTAGATGCAGGTATGAGATGCCAGGCATGTTGGCTCATGCCTGTAATCCCAGCATTTTGGGAGGCCAAGGCAGGTGGATCACTTGAGCTCAGGAGTTTGAGACCAGTCTGGGCAAAATGGCAAAACCCTATCTCTACAAAAAAATACAAAAATTAGCCAGGCATGGTGGTGTGCACCTGAAGTCCCAAGCTACTTGGGAGGCAGAGGTGGGAGAACTGCTTGAACCTGGGAAGTGCAGGTTGCAGTGAACTGAAATCACGCCACTCATACTCCAGCCTGGTGACAAAGTGAGAGTCTGTCTCAAAAAAAAAAAAAAAAAAAAAGTGGTTATAAGGATCCAGTTGTCTTCTACAGTATAAAGCCACATTCCAGAGATCTGCAAATTTACAAAGCAAAGCCACTCTTTTCACTATTTTTTGTCATAAAAATATGTTATCTGGCCAGGTGCAGTGGCTTACGCCTGTAATATCAGCATTTTGGGAGGCCAAGGCGGGTGGATCACAAGGTCAGGAGTTCGAGACCAGCCTGCCCAACATGGTGAAACCCTGTCTCTACTAAAAATACAAAAATTAACCGGGTGTGGTGGCATGTGCCTGTAATCCCAGCTACTCAGGAGGCTGAGGCGAGAGAACTGCTTGAACCTGGGAGGCGGAGGTTGCACTGAGCCAAGATTGTGCCACTGCACTCCAGCCTGGGCAACAGAGTGAGACTCCGTCTTGGAAAATAAATAAATAAATAAATAAATAAATAATATATCTATGTTAACATGTAGTGGGGTTTATTATTCTTTAGATAAATTAATAAATATTTTGTAAAACCCTTGGTCTTATTTCTGTCAAATTAAAATAGCTAAAACCCACATAAATAAAATTCCTTTAGATACCTCTCTCTCTCATATATACATACATATATATATATATTTAGAGACTAGGTCTCACTCTGTCACCCAGACTGGAGTGCAGTAGCATGATCATGGCTTAGTGCAGTCTCAAACTCCTGAGGTCAAGCGAGCCTCCTGCCTCAGCCTCTCGAGTATTTGGGACTACAGGCATACGCCAACCTGCCTAGCTAATTTTCAACTTTTTTTTTTTTTTTTTTTTTTTTTGTAGAGATGAGGTCTCACTATTTTGCCCAGGCTGATCTTGAACTCCTGGGGTCAAGTGATCCTTCTGCCTCAGCCTTCCAAGTAGCTGGGATTACAGGTGTGAGCCACCACATCAGGCTTAGAGACCTCAATATTTAAGAGTATAAAGGGATCCTGAAACTAAAACATTTGAGAATCACTGGTATAGACCGAGCAGTACTGTTACTGGCTGCCTAGCTAGCTTGCTCCAGGGATGCTATGCTATCAACTATCTTCAACCACGGTCCTCTACTGGCCAGGACTGCCCCCACTGCCACTCCAACTTGCTGCTTATTACAACAGTTGTGCTGTCTAGCTTCTATGATTTCACCATCCTATCATCCCCACTGCTATCTAGAGCCAGTCCGGAATGGCCTCTTGCTGTCAGGCATGGCTTACAGAGGACAGTCCAAACTCAGCTTCTCAGGGATGCTGGTACCCCTCTCAACAGTGCGTTCCTTGTTGCTTTGATGACCAGAGTATCCTCTGGGCCTTCCTGCAGAACCTAAGTGGTTTCTGGCCTTACATAGAATATACCCACTTCTCTGAGCTTTTGAACCCTTCTTCCACATTCTGCTGTGGTAGTTCTGGCATTTCCATTACACTCTGGTAGCCATTGCCTTTCTCCTGTCTCCCAGGATCCTTGTTGGGATATCACACCCTGATTCACAGGAGAATACTCCTATAACAACGACGTCTCCCTTGTTCAACTTAATGTTTGGCACCACACCCCACCTTGATCTAGCCTATACATTTGCTCCTGGATCCTGCCAGTATATACTGGCTGCTTCCACAATGACTTCATGGTCTAGCCTTCTTCCCTCGTGGGCCCCTGCCCATCTCTGACTGGGCTTTATTGTGATCTGGCTCTATGTATTGGGCTTGTAGGCCAGGAGAGAATGGCAGCTTCCTTTGGTGTCAGAAGGCAAGTCCCAGGGACAGTTGCAGCTGAGCCATCATAGCCAACACTCCTGACAACTGGAAGAATGAGCACCTCCCTCCTGAGGGTGACCTGGGTAGTAACCCCCAATATCCACTACAGAGAAGAGACAAAGTCTAGCTTTGCCTATGAGGCAGAGCAGAGCTGGGATCAAGAGCCTAATGCCCTGGAGTCAGGGGTCTGAATTCCATCAGGGCTTTTGAATTCCAAGGCATTAGGGCTATGTGACCTTGAGCAGGTTCTTGGCCCTTTCTGAGGCAGGGACTTCATCTATGAAACGAAGATAAACAGTACTACCTGATAGGTCATTGGTAGACAGATAAGACAAGGAATGTAAGGGCTTGGTCTAATGCCTATAGCACATTCTAAGGGCACTGTTATTGTCATAATTGGTCAGAACTTTGCAAAGCCAAAAAGGGCTGCCTCAGGGAGCAAACAATAAGTATGCCACCATCCCAGATGGTCTTTGGACTGACGCTGCTGAGTGCTCCCCAGGGATTTTGTGGAGGAGGCTCTAGGGTCCACAGGGGTATTCACAAAAGATGACCTTCTGGGCCCATTCTATCCCCAAGCTGCCTGGATTCTCTGATTTCTCTGATCCCTGCCTGGTTCTTAGTGGGGGGAGGCATATTCACTTTCAGGCCACTAGGGGGCCATTTAGTTTTCTGCAACAGGAGAACACTAATGGTTTCTTAATGGCTCAGGCACCAGGGAGATCAGGCTCAATTATATCTGAAAGCATTCTTAGTTCCTGGGGTAAAAGACACTATGTAAATCCAGATAATAAATAGACATTATTGATGACAGGTTAAAGAATCTGGCACTGTTTGGTTTAGAGAAGATAGAGTGAGAGGAATTGAATAAAGGCTTCAAGTATATTATTCTTTGGTACAGAAGAATGACATGCTGTTTTCCCACTCCACTGGGAGCCAAGCAAGAAGAAAGGCATTTAATTTGCAACAGAAATATGGAGAAGCAATATGGAGTGCATTCAGGAAAGGGGAGTGAAGGAAGCTTTGTATTGGCCTCACCTGGAATCGTTAAGAATAATTCACCATGGAATAGTTGTATGATATGTCCTGCCAGGAAAGCCCTAGAGCAGGGGAGAGAAGAGAGACAACTTCCAGAGACAATTCAAGAATTTTAAGTCAACAGGCTGCCCTGGCTGACCTAGGAGCAGGGTGGAGGAGTGAGTTGTTTCTTCCCCATCAGCCCACAAAAGGCCATAAACACTCCACACTTCCAATATCCTTGAAATTTCTCAGAAAAGTAAAAAGGCAGCTTTTTCCTTTAAATAGCATCTGACCAGCCATTAGTAGTGACAGCCTCACACCTGGGCCTGAATCAGGAATGAGACTGAGACTGGGTCAGAGGCCTGTGGTTCCAGCAGTCCACTAGCACACTCAGTTCTGGTAGCCACTTCTGTGCTACTGAGGTGGCAAGGCAGCAGTGTTGGGAGGGCTTCCTCGTGTGTTTATGTGTGTGTAGGGGGGTCCTCTGGAAGCCAAAGATTCCTGGAGGAGGGGGAGAAGTGAGAAGGGTAGAGGGGATCCTGCCCTACAGGGTAGAAGCCAGGTCAGGCTCACATTTGCAGGGGCTTGAGAGAAGGTTCACCCACAGAACCCCATCAGAACCACAGTCCTCTTCCCCAACACACGCCCAGGCAAGTCTCCCTCACTCATTCAGACACCCAGTCAGTTCACATGCCCAGTTCTGGGAACACAGGAAGTAGCATCCAAGGAGGAGGGAACCAGAATTCTGGAAAGGCTTATAGAGAGGGAACGGGGAGGAGAGAAGGCAGGGAGAGCAGGAGAGCGGTAGGAGGGGGAGGGCACAAGTAAAGCCGCAAAGGAGAGTCTGAGCATGAAGGGTTGTTAGCACCTAGGGGGTCCCAAGACCAGGCACAGAGCCCACTGCCTGGCCCCTGGCCTGGAGCCAGAGAAGACAAACCTCACATGGGAAAGTGGGGAGGGGACAACCACCCAAGCCTTGAGGTCTGGAGGGGATCTGAGAGTGAAAACGCTGTAGGATCCCTGAGAGTTAAACTCCTCAAGGTTCAGTGCAGCCCCTTGGGTCCAAATCCAGGCCAAACCCAGGAATTGGAAGACCCAAAAAGCGGGACCTGCGACCTGCTGCGAACTTCGGGACTAAGGTGTTAGGCGAGTCTGGAGAACAACTCAGTCCCGTGGCTCTGTCCCGGAGGCTCAGGGTTGGGGGGTGAGGCGGGCTGGGGTACGAAATTGGGAAGACTTCAGTAGAGTTCCGAAGCCCAGCATGGACCAGGTGGAAGCAACACAAGCAGCTGCGGCCCCAGTGCGCGCTCCAGGTGCCAGGACCGCCTGCCTACCCCTGGCGTCAACCAGGTTCTTTAGCTGTGAATGGGCCTGGGGGACCCGCCCAGGGGGTACGCGGAGCGGGGCGCGAGCTGGGAGCTGGAGCGTGGTATCCTCCCTCTCCCTCTTACCGTCCCCTCCCAGAGAATAAACTGAGGCCTGAGGTCCGAAGCCCGGGCTGCTATTCCACCTGTCACTTCGGAGCCTCGGGGCGGAGCCGGGAGGCGCCAGAGTTGACAGCTGGCGCTCCGACCGCCCCCTTCTAGCTCCGCACTCCGCCTAACACAGCGCCGTTCCCCCTTTTAAAGAAGTGCCCGGAGCTCCAGTCTACGCCGCGCCAGCCCGCAAGGGGCCGCGGCGACGTCGCCCGTTTAAGAGCCAGCCTCCCTTAACTCTCTCTTAACGGGGCGTCCCGGCGGGGCTCTTGGCTCCCGGCAGCAGCCGCCTCCCCTCGCGGCGCTTCCGGACCCCGGCGTCGCCGTTTTAAGAGGCAGCCCCCAGCAGCGCTCTCCCCGCCCCCTGTTGCCGGCGCGCGAGGCGGGGGAGCCGGGCTGGAGCGGAGCGCGCGGTCCGCGCGGCCACTGGAGACCAGGCGGCCGGCGGCCGGGCAGGCGGCGGCGGAGCGCGCGGCGGCGTGGCGGCGGATGGGGACGCGGAGCCGGGCGGCTGTGGCGGCTGTGGCTGTGGCGGCGGCGGGGAAGCAGCTGACCGGCCGGCGGCGGCGGCGGCGCTGGCGGCGGTGACTGGTCCAGGCCCCGGCGGCGGCTGCAGCGACGCGGTGGCGGGCTGCGGGCGGGCAGCGTGAGGAGCGGCGGCGGAACGCGGGGCCGCCGGGAACCGAGGGCGCCGGGCCGCCCCCTGCCCAGTCCTTGCAGGCCGCCAGGCCCCCTCCAGCCGGGGCCGTGGAGCACCGGGGCAAAGGCCGGGGCCCCCCCATGAAGGAGCGCGACGCGGCCCCGGCCGAGCGGGGCAAGCCGGCCACCTACACCGGGGACAAGAAGGCGAAGATGGCGGCCAAGACCAACAAGAAGTGGGTCCGGCTCGCCACCGTGTTCGCCTACGTGCTCTCCGTGTCGCTGGCCGCCATCGTGCTCGCCGTCTACTACAGCCTCATCTGGCAGCCGGTGGGCGCCGGGACCTCGGGGGGAGCCGCTGGCCCGCCCCCCGGCGGCTCCAACGCCACCGGCCCGTCTGGGACTTCGGGGGCGGCGGCGGCGGGGCCCAACACCACCGGGTCGTCCCGCCGCGAGGCGCCGCGCGACGCTCCCCCACTGCAGGCGGCGCGGCCGGCGCCTCCGGAGCCCCCTGCGGACAGCTCCCTGGCCGGGCCGCTCGAGCGGCCTCGGGGGCCGGACGAGGACGAGGAGGAAGCGGTGGCGGCGCCCGGGAGTCGTTGAAGCCCTCCGCGGAGGGGGCAGCCGGGAACCATCCTCCCCAAGCCCAGAGGCAGGACTTCGCAGCAGGATGGGGTGGAGAGCCCGCGGGAGTGACCCCCACGGGAGTGAACACCCCCCACACTCCCACCATCGCCGGCTGGCCCCGGAGCGGGAGGCCCGCAGCCAGATCTTCAGCCAAGGGACCACGATTCGCCAGGGCGCTGGGGGTTTGCTGCCCAGGACCGTGCTGCACCAGGGCCCTGAGCCGTAGGGGGATGGGGGGAGGGGTGGGGAGATCCCGGCACCAAACCCTTCTGCGCTGCTCGCTCTGGTGTATCCTACATGCAGGGATGACTGGGGCTTTCCCCTAAGACTCAGGGGAAGGATGGAGCTGTAGGGGCTCTTTTTAAGTAAGCTGAAGCTCTCGAAAGGAGGAGGGCACCAAAAGTAGTGGAGCTCAGGTACGTCAACCTAGTTGCAGTGGCCAGAGATGCATTAAATTTCTAGATCCCTGTATATAGTTGTTGACATATGCACTAGAAGCTATAATCACATAGAATTCTATGTATATCCTCCCACACCCTGGGTAGCTACTGACTGAAGGGGTCAAGCAAGGGCTATTTGCTGTCCCCCGAAGTACACCTGGCCGGAAGGGCACAAACACGGCCTCTTAAATCACTCACTTTCTCCTGTTCCCCTCCTATTTCTGAAATATAAGTTTATGACGTTCTTTCACAAAAGAGTATAAGCATTCTTAGACTGTTGATGTGGCTGTGGAAAGCCTTAGGAGAAGTAGAAGCAATTTAGGGGGGTGGGGAATGTACTCATCCCCTCTTTCCATCCTAGTGCCCCCACCAAAGAGGCTTGTTGCAGCCCTCAGTATCTGAATATGGGCCAGGGAGGAAGGAAGGGAAAGAGCAATGCTGCTGTGCTTCAATCCTGGCCTTCCCCTCACAGAATTCTTTTAGGAAGAGCAAGCTTTTGTAAGTAGAGTGACTGGCAAGTGTTTTTATCTTTTTTTTTTTTTTTCCTGCTCCTCAAAATGTTGTCTTGTACCGGCAATCACTTTTGCCTTCCCTCTTTCCTGAGCCTGTAGTGACAAAGCCCTGCGATTTGAGATGAAATCTGTTGTGACCCCAGAGCTTTGATCACACACACATCCTCTGGTTTTGAGTTATACTACAGAATCAGAAAGGCTGGAAGGTGGGCTTCACTGAAACTCAGGATTGTGCTTTGAGAGCCAGCTAATAGACTAGCCAAGGGAAGGTTAAATTGGCTGTCTTTACCTTTCCTGAGAAGCCCTACATAAATGCAGCCTGTAATTGTATAAAGGAGATGAGAAACATCAAGAGAAATATGTGGACATGTGTGTAGCTCTGGGGTAGCAAGAACTAGACTTCGTCAATTTGGATTCCATTTCCTTCTGCCACTTGCTTTTAGGCAATTGAGTGTGGGTAGTGATGAGATATCAAACCCCTTAGTGTTTCCTTTTTGGGAAATGAGGCACTATTTTTTTAAAAAAAAGACAACTTACCCACCTGAGTCCTGAAACAGTTTGTCTCTCCAGTTTTCTGGCCTATACTCTGGTTAGCTCTGAGCCAAGTTTACAGGACAGCAGCCTTGCTTTAAGCCATGTCCTGTTGTGGGCACGATAATAGCAACTGAGCTGTCACAGCCTACCAGCAGGCTGGTAACACCTCCAGGGTCTCTTGGCTATAGCGGATTTCTTAGCAGCTGACTAGGACTTCAGTCATTGGGAAGCCTGTGAGGCCTTTACATTTTTGGTGTGAGACAGGGAAGAAACATAAAATGCCACTTTATAACTTCAATAATAGCCTGTAATTTATATTTACTGTGTGAATTTTTAGTCCTATATTTTAATAATTTGTAAATTGATCTCTTATTCCAAGAATCCTTTGAACTTATAGAACATCTGGGAGTCCACTTCCCTGTCCTCTTCCTGATCCCTGCTTTCTGGACTGTTTAAATCCTCTTTGGGATGGATCAGAGAGTCTAGAGAGGCCACTCATAGTTCCAGCTGCTGGCCTCCTGACTCTCCAAAGCCTTCACTGGAATTGGGACATTTGCTCCAGCCCTAGCTGTGAACATGACCAGAGACATTATTTATAATTCAGCCATTTAAGATATACCTATACTCAAAAAGTCCTGTATATTTTTTAAAAGTTTTATTTTTCAGGTGAACAAAAATACATCCTAAGAACTCTGCCTAAACCTGTGTAAGTCGATCATTTCTCTTAAACTGTGCTTCAAGGGAGTAGAGGTTGGAAGAGTAACTGGTCTGAGGTGTGATGGATGGATGGTGATGAATAGGTTGAGGAGGAAAAAACAATTGCCCTGCTGTTCTCAGTGCCTGATGGCTGGAATGAATTGATTAGTGAAGGGTGGCAGAATCCATCTTAGTTGGGAAGCAATCCTGGGGTGAGAAGAACAGTGATCTCTAGCTCAGCCACCTTTTGTCAACCTTAAAACAGGCTGAGAAAAAGTTCCGCTTTACAGGAGCAGATGCCTAGCTGACAAAGCTAAGGGCCCAGTAAGCATGAATATTAAGATTTACTGCAAACATTTAGCTGGCTAAGCACGGAGGTGGGGATAAGCTGCCTGATAGCATCACTGTCCTCACCTTTCAACCACTGGCCTCTAGATAACTCAAGAAGTGCTAACACCAGAAAGGCAAGTGTGCATCTGTGGTGCTTGGTCAGAGCTTTGTCTACCATGGAGGAGGTAAGAGAGCCAAATGGCTGAGAGGTGTAGGTTGCTTCAAAGGTGAGGCTTTTTTCTTCCCTTCAAGCAAACAAAAAAGATGTGGGTGAAAAGCACAAATATAAGGGATTAGTTATGCTGCAAAATACATGGTAAGCAATTGAGCTCAGCTCATTATTAGACAATGCTGCTCGGTACAAATCCGGAGTGAGAAGCCAGTGTCGGTGGGGCCCCCTGAGGCCTGCACTTCAGCAGAGCTGTTGGGGGGTAGCTACTGTTCTTTCACATTACCTTGTAGTCTGCGGGGAGGCATGGAAAAAGTCCGCCCTTCTTTTATTTCCCTCTTCAGCCTACACAATGACTTTCTGAGAGAGGGCTTGGTAAGGCAGAGCAGAAGGCGAGTGAAAGAGTTTCCGAGGCTCTTTTGGTCGGCCCCTCCTTTTTGCAGACAGTGACATGTGGCTTCTACAGCTGCCCACGGTGGCTTCACATGTTGGGCACATACAGCAATATGTACAGTGGGAGCCTGCTTAGCAGATGAGACAGGGCCTGGTTGGCTGAGAAGCAGTGGTCTGAATAGCTTTATTTCCAAGGGTTAGAAATCGGCTGCACAGTTGTCCATCAAGTTTTAAGCCGAGAAGGAGAGATCTGTGCAAACGGGGTTACTTTCCTTCCATGGCTTTGCACCAGGACTACCAGGACCATTTCTAGGTGTTTGCTTATATTGGAAGTTACAGTGTGCATTCATTTATTCTCTGACAGCCTGAACTTGAAGAGAGAGAAGCCTGTTTTGAAAGTGAAGGTTTTAGGGGTGGAAGATCAGTGAAGGAACCCATTAGGCTGAGTTTGTGAGGGTATCTTCACTTTACCCATTAATGTTAAGGTACAGTGAAGTGTTTCTCTGAGGTTTTAAGCATAAGAAATATTTCTGTTCCTAACAGCCCTCGATTTCCACATGGTATGAGACCATGTTTTGGAAGCTTTTCTGTCTACCTTGTTTTTCAGTTTTCACTGGGGAATTCTGAGATAGCGTGTTCTTTCGTGGAGTATTTATATCCTGTCTTGAAATGCTGAATGCATAGCATCTACTTGTTTCTACATGTTTCTTTAAGGAGAGCTGAAAGGTCAGGTCACAAGCTTTAGGGCTACCACAGCTATTTAAAAGGGGTAGTAATTGTCCTCTCTTTCCTGTCTACAGAGAATGGAGGTATTTCTGGAATTGCAATTCAGTAACAAAAGGGCCACAGCTGTACTTTTTGTTTTCCATCTCCCTCAGTGGAAGGAGAAACTGCAGTGGCTTTGCCTGTTTCTCATGACCAGCACTCACTTAGTGCCTGGCAGTGGGTACTCAGAATTTATTGATCTCTGGGTTGATCAGCACCCAGTGGGTGCTGGGTGCTGATGGAATCAACCTTAGTATCACTGTGGTGTCCCTGTCGTAATCTACTTGCATGCCCGTATCCACAGCCCATAATCTGGTTCAAGAAGGTGGGTTGCTAAAGAAAACCCCTGCAAATTGTAGCTGCACTGATCTCTCTGGCCTCAGTTTTTTTATTTCCAAGTCGAAGGACACAGCCTTGGCCTTCCTGTTCTTTCCGGGTGCCGGAAGTCCACAGTGGTATTCCATATGGTGCTTAATGGACATGCCGTAGAATATGTAACCCGTTCATTGTCTCCTAGATGCCAGCCCTGCAGCCTAATGTTAAGCTATAAACATGCCTGCTCTGTCGACAGTTTTTTGGTTACCTCTGTTTTACTTGCTGACATAGCCTGTGATTTTCTGCTGCCAGAAAGCCTGTGTTATGCTTTTTGTCCCCTCCAGTAGCTAATTGAAAAAGCAAACAAACAAACTTCTCTTTCCCACTCACCTAGACTCTACCAGGCTTTCCACCCTGAGTGCAGAAACACCCTGCATGGGAGCCACCTAGTCAGTGCTCCTCACTGGATCCTGTGCCTCATTCAATTCTATAAACCTTTGTTAAGCTACCACTAAAGGACCAGAAAATTATCCACAAGGAATTTACAGTCATGCCTGCAAGTCTCCCCTTGTCAAACTACCCTGTTTTCTTCAGTATTCTGTTTTTGCAATAGCTTATCAGTTAAATAACAGTAAGATTTTAGCTAATATCTGCAGGGATGTTTTCCACGAACCATTACCTTTAATTCAAGAATTTTAGTTTAGTTTAGATCTTTATTTGGTGTCTACAGTGTTCTAAGTGAACCTCAAAACTCCGAAAACCAACTTGTCCACAAAAAAGCAATTGCATTGATTACCAAGGATTTCCTTTGAAATACGTATACCTTTCTCTGCTACCTCAGTGTTCAGAGTCGTTAGTTGAGGTCTCCCCACAATTGTGTCCTGGAGACCCACCTGCTCCCTCAGCTCCCTGCTGGTAGCCTGGGTGGTGTAGAGTCACGGCAGCCAGGCTTAGAGGTGTAGACAGCTCACAGCATCACAAGGCCCTGGGCAGGGAGACTGTGTGTTCTCGGGAGGGACCCTGAACTGGAAGATGGGAAGCCTGGGGACTCAACAATGGCGTTAGTTAAGGCCTTTGACCTCTCTCTTTTCTGCTAAATAAATGGGAATTCCTGAGAGCAAATGGAGGTTATGATATGAAAGGGCTTTGAGATCTTGGGAATAAAAGTACAATGTGTACACATGAAGTAATATATTTTCAAGGGAATGTCTGTCCCTTGGGCAATATGATGCTGCACAGAAAGAAATGTGAAGGGGGTAGGTGGTAAACATTACACCAGTGTGCCCAGACTAGCAGCATCAGCGTCACCCAGGAATGTGTTAGAATAATGACAGCTTAGGCCACATCCCAGACCAACAGAAGAAGAAATTCAGAAAGCGAAGCCCAGCATTCTGTTTTAACCAGCCTTCCAGGTGATGCTGACACACACTGAAGTCAGAACCACTGGCCCAGCCTTTTCCTCTGATGCTGTAACTTAGGGGTAGGGTATTTCTGTTTTGACAGATGGTCATCGAGGTGCCTTTTGACCCTTTCTCTCGGTTAAAGCCAGCTGCCCTGCTGGGGGAAGAGGAAACAGTGTCCCTAGTGCTTGTAAGAGAAGGGAAAAAGGCTGCATTGTCCATTATTTTTGACAGTTGCCACAGAACTTGCCCTGGAGAGCTTGTTAAAAAGGCAGCCCTGAGCGAGTCCGTCCCTCTCCCGCGAAGGTGCTGCTGTGTTTGCCTCACCTCCTGCCCTGAGGCCTGCTGCTGCTTGAGCCAGTCCTTAAAAGGAGCACTGGGTGCCACATTTGTTCTCTCTGGTGCCAGGTCTGTGCTATTTCACTTCCCCGGCGTCAAGTGGGTGCTTAATGAGCAGCTGTGACGTAAGGCCCAGCAGACTTGAGAGAAAGCAGCTGCAGTCCATGCTTTTTGCTGGCTGCTCTCATTCCCTCTCCCAGCCTTGAGTTCTCCCCCTTTGGTGGGGTTGTGGTCAACCACTGTCAGCCCTTCCTCATGAGCCCTGATAACCCTTGCTCAGAAAGAGATGTGTGTGGGGTGTGTGGACATGGATAAGTGACTTGAGACAGAAGTGACGTGGTGTCTTTAGTTCTCCTATTCCCTCGGCCCCTCCCCTTGATTTAGTCCCTAAAATAAGAAAATACGGCCGTATTTTTGACAGGATTTTTGACAGTTCCTTGTTCTTTTGGGGGGTTAGTGCGATCTTTTCCTGTTGTTCTTGTCCCTGACAGGGTTGGGGCTGGAGTTGACTGGTGGTCCAACATTCCAAACTTGTGCCTTGTTAGATAGCTAGGCTCTCCTGCTTCCAAGGATCCCCAGTGCCTGTCCCTTGATCGTAGCAAACTCTAGTCATGCTGCTCCTTTGGGTGACAAAACAACTCTGGGACACACAGAGCAAACTCCTCAAGGGGGTTTGTTTCTAGGGAAAATAAGCAAAACACTGTGGTGTGAGTGTGTGAGATTGCTACTGAGGTAGACAGAAGAGAGGAGGAACCCCTGTGAGCCTCCAGCGCAGCACAGCGTGCAGGGTGAAGGGGGGTAAGTGTGATGGAGCCAGTGAGGGAGGTCAAAGAACACGCTGGTAAAGCAGGGGCACTGCTCGAGGCTGCGACTCCACTGGACCCCCCCCATGGGACTGAAGGAAGCTCGCCTGGTGGGCCGGATAAACTTTACAGACCATTCCTTGTTTCCCTGAAAGTGCATTGACCACCCCCCACCCCCACACCCAGCAAAGATGAGGCTAGAAGAGAATGTAAAAAAAAGGTAGAAAACAAAACACGGAGATCACACCAAATCGCTACTTCATTTATTCAACAAATATTCACTGAGTGCCTTCTGTGTGCCAGGCGACTGTTAAGAGAGAGTCCAACTCCACCTGCGGGCAGGTACATTTTCCATACTCTTCCCATCCAAGTACTAACCAGGCCTGACCCTGCTTAGCTTACGAGATCGGGCGCATTCAGGGTGGTATGGCCATAGACTATTTTGGATACTCTTATCTTTAATTTTCTCAGCAACCCTTCAAAGTAGGTATCGCAAGCCTCATTTTGCAGATAAGGAGACTGAGGCTTTTAGAGGCTAAAAATTGACCCAGGTCACCTGGCTGACAGATGGCAGACCTAGGGTTCTGATTCAGTCCATCGGATTCCAAGGCCTGTGCTTGTTCCACCCGGCCACGCTGCCTGTCATCAAAACACATGTCTTTCTTGCAGGCTGGTCTATTGCATTTCCCTCCCGCCATCTGTCAAGAATGGGCCTGGGATGGAGAGGCCTCTGCCTATTCTGCCCTGCTTGGTTCGAGACCTTAGGTAAAGCCAGCATCTCCCTACTGGCTCCTCCCCTCCTCCTGTGTGCCCTCCTTTTTCCGGGCCCCCAGCCCTATGCCTGGGTTCCTGGCAGCTGTGTTTCATGAAGACCCTCCACCTTTGAAGAGTAGTCTTGTCTGTTGGTTGGAGAAGAGAAAGGCACCCAAAACGAAGGCTCCCAGCCAGGCCTTTAAACAAAGGAGCCAGGAAGAGGTAGAACCAGCTTCCCATGATGCCAAGGTCTGCGGAGGGGTGTCTTCTTGCGCCTCCCTCCTGCTCCATGGCTGCTTCCATCCTAGAGCAGGAGGGGTGGCACCCATCTGGACAGATAGCTGGGGGTTACCACCATAACTACCACTTTCCTTATCTTGAAGAAGAGCTCTCCTTTTTTGAGAAGAGCTCAATGTTACCTGCCTGCACTACCATCTTCCTGCAATGAAGAGGTCCTGCGCCAGTCTGTTGCCTCCAATGCCTATAACTCCTGTGACACCCCTCCTCCTAACATCCTTCGAGATGTCACTCCACGGAGACAAGCCCTACTTCCCCACAGCCCTTCTGCCCAGCCTTCCCTCCTGCTTCAGTCCCGTTGTGAGGGCTGAACCGGAGCTCTGCCTGCTTCCTACATCCTCATCCCAGGGTCAGACGAGCCTGGCGTATGCCCCTTTGTGGAGGTGCAGCTGTACAGTTGGCAGCACTGGGTTGGGGAGCAGATTGTGAATCTTATAATTCAGATTCTTGATCACAATCGTTTTTGGAGACATCTGCCTGATGTCTCCAAAATCCAAGGTCTTTGCCTGAACCTCCTCTACCCCTGGCCCCATCCTTTGGGAGTCACGGATCCCTAGGCCAGTGTCACACTCCAAAGCCATGTTCTTGTGACTAGAAGGCAAGAGAAAAACTTGAGCTTGGAGTCTTCGCCCTGGCATAGGTGTGTCTCACATATATAGGAATGTTTCCAAGCCTTTCCAAAATTCCTCTGATCAACCCCATACCAAATGCCTCTACCCCCTTCACTCCATCCCATCCCATCCCTGACCAGCTCTCCCACTGCACTACCAGAAGTTGACACCACCCACTCACTTACTTCCAAAGCATCTTCCCCAAGTCTCCCACCCAACTCTGAAGCCAGGAAGCCCCCACCACCTGACAGGGCTAGCACTCTCCCATCCCCTACATGGCCAGCCACCAACCTTTAGAGTCTAGAGTCTGTCTTCACTCCCAGCCCTTCATATATTCTAGTCCAAGCCCTTGACTACTCAAAAGCATGGTCCAGGAACCAGCATGGGCTTCACCTGAAGCCTCTTAGAAATATGAATTCTTGGCCAGGGGTGGTGGCTCATGCCTGTGATCCCAGCAGTTTAGGAGGCCAAGGCGAGCAGATCACTTGAGCCCAGGAGTTGGAGACCAGCCTGGGCAACATGGTGAAACCCTGCCTCTACAAAAAATACAAAAATTAGCCAGGCATGGTGGCACGCCTGTAGTCCCAGCTACTCAGGAGGCTGAGGTGAGAAGATCGCCTGAGCCTGCAGGGTTCGAGGCTGCAGTGAGCCCTGATTGCACCACTGCACTCTGGCCTAGGTGATACAGCAAGACCCTAACTTAAAAAAAAAAAAAAAAGATGAACTCTCAGACCCTCCCCAGACCATTAGAATCTGCATGACTCTTCAGTTAAAATATGAGAGACACTTCTCAAAACAGTCTCATCTGCTAAAGAGACACCCCTCACCTTCCTGAATAGAGGGGTGAGGTAGAGTTGAGAGCTAGCGAGGAAGGCTGAGCTGGGACCCCACAGTTTAGTCCTCACATTGGGCAGTGGAGAAATCCCAGGGTGGTCCAGACTCTCCCTAGAGCCCCACAGCCTTCAGCAGAAAACAGCAGCCATGGCAGGACCAGAGAGGAGGGGGCAGAGGGGACCATGCGGTGAGGTCCACACCAGGGCTCAGGAGCAGAAGGCACACATAACAAGAAAGAAGGGCACCTGCTTGTGCCAAGCAGAGGTGGGAGGGTCCCCTGGAGCTCCTACTGCCATCCTGCCCCCAGCCCTGTAGGGCACCTATGGCCCAGAACAGCTCCCGCCCAGAACAGCCCAGATCTGCCGGATGACTGGCTTTCTTCCCCCCCTCCTGCTGGCAGTCTCCGTCGCCTACCGGCTGGATTACTGGTAGTGGGTGCTCAGGAAATGTTTGTTGAACTGAGAGGAAGCCACAGCTTGTGCGGAGTCCGGATAATTCAGCAGACGTGGGCCTCAGGGGAGGGGTGGGGATGGAGGCTTTGTAGGAAAGACAAGTCCTGATGTCATACTTAGCTGGAAGTTGTTTCTCTGTCTGTGGAGTCCCTGTCTGATTCTTGCCTTGGCCTGGCCCTGGTGCTAGTGCAGGGCGGTGGGGAAAGAGGAAGTGGAAAGGGCAGGAAATGACCCTGAGCTGCAGGGCCAGGCCCTTGCCTCCATTCAGGGTGCACGTGGTGTCTGACCTGGGTGTGGCGGCCTGGGAGTAAGCTCTCCCATCCTGCAGTGGGAGAGGAGGTTGTCCCTCCCCATCCCACCCCATTTCAGAGAGGAGGACTTTCCAGAGATCCTCCTTTTCACTGAGAAGACGTGAGCACTACTCTTCTTTGCCCAGGCCAGACCCTGCCAGCTGTGTGGCCTCCCCTCCTCCAGGCCTCAGCCACCACTCAGGAGAGGCAGGAGACTGGCACGTGGCTACTGGGATTCCTCTGGTTGGGCATCCTGGGAATCTGGGACTGGGGGAATCCAGCCCAGGCAAGAGGTGAAAGCCTGCAGCTGGAGAGGGAGGCCAGGCCCTGAGGGGTGACAGGGAGCCAGGGGAGCCAGGAGAGCCAGGCTGGGTGCCACCAAGCCTTGTTCTCTCGTCATAGTGGAGAAGGCTTGTGGCCTGGGCAGCAGTAGGCCCAGGTCAGGGTGCACCAGCCTCAGATGCCAGGGGAATAGACCAGGGGCTGGGCTCGTGTGTGAAAACCCACATGTGCATGGGGATGAGCACGTGAGGTGCAGGGAGGCCACTCCTTGCCCTCACACGGTCGCCGTGCTGGAGAGTTTGCCACACTGCTCGGTGACAATGGCGCAAGCCACCAGCAACCACATGGCCGTCATGCGGAGGGCTCTTAACGGAGCGCTTCCCTCTTCCTCTCCCCCGGGGTGCCCCAGCTCCCAAGAGCTGTGTTCAGCATCTTCCTGCAGGGCCAGGGCGCCCTGTCCTGCGCCTCATACCTGCTGTGCCTCTCGGCCCTTGGCTGCCTCCTCTGGGGGGCCGGCTTCTCAGGGCCAGGCCTTGCTGGGCCCCAGCCTTGCCAGACCTGTCTTCTCTGGGCTCTGGGAGCCCTGCTCCTCTCTGTGGCTCAGGGCAAGTCTGGGCTTCCAGCTCAGTCTGGTGATCATTCCACCCCACGGGCTGCTGCTCAGAGCCCTCTGGCCAAGACACAGGGCTCTCCTGGGCCCCAGGCCTCAGACTGAGCACATACGTGCTCTCCCTAGGCCCAGGGATGCCAGCCCCTCCTAGAGAGAGGTCAAGAGGAGCCAAGTCAGGCTCCTGTGGAGAGCAGGGGACTGAGCTGGCTGTGGAAGCCACTGACTCCCCCTTTGGCCCCTCTGGGGATGCCAGGGCTGGGCTGGCTGCAGGGGCGCTCCCCAGTCGGCCCTGCTCCATCCCGCTCTGCTTCTGTGCTTGCTCCTCCTCAGTGGGAGTCTCTCTGGTGCTTTGGCTTCCCTGAAACAAGAGAACAGCCCCAGTGGCTGATGAATCCATGGCTTGCGTCCCCAGCCTGCCCCATCCTATACCCAAATACCTACCTCCTGACTCTCCAGCTCCTCCTTGTCTTCCTTCATATCCCACCTGTGGAAACACAGCTCATGGCACGCCCCACCCCACTTCACTCCAGAGCCATGCCCCCTGCCTGAATAGAGGGGTGGGGTGGAGTTGAGAGTCAGTGAGGAAGGCTGAGCTGGGACCTCACGGTTTAGGCCTCACATTGAGCAGTGGAGAAATCCCAGGGGTGATCCAGACTCTCCCTAGAGCCCCACAGCTCTCAGCAGAGAGGAGCAGCCATGGCAGGACCAGAGAGGAGGGGCCTCCACCTCCTCTGGGCCTCCATCTCCTTGCCAAAGAAATCCCTGGGAGAAGCCAAAGCCCAAGGGTCTCAGACTGGGATCAGAGCCAGAATGTGGCTCCAGGAGGCTTCCCCCTCCCAAGCCTGACCTTGTTCCCTAAATCCAACTATTTCCTCTGAATGCCACGCACTCTGGGCCTATCCTGGGTCCCCAGCTGCTGTTTATGGCCAAGCTTGCAGCACCTTGAGTTCTGTGGGGACTCCAGGCATGTCCCTGCCTGCAATGCCTGGGAAAGGCATACCTCACTTCCCACGGGAAGGGAGCTGCTGTAATTACCACCAGCCTCCCCAGGCCCCAGGCTCTCGCTGCAGCCTCTGCTAATGGCCTCTCCCTCTCATTAACCTCTCGCCAGGCTGCAGTCAGCCAGGAGGCAGGGGCCCCAGGGATGGAGCTGGCACCTGGGCCTGTACTGGTCCAGGAAATTGGTCCAGATGCCCATCTTGATTTTGTCCCCTGCCACCTGTTACCTTCGGGCCCTGCCAGTCAGCCTCTCCTTGCCCCGGGCTTTGCTGCCTGTGGCTGGTGCCACCGAGGGTCTGCTGGCTTGCCCGCCCCGACCTGCAAGAGATGGTTCACAAGCCAAGGAGAGAAGAGGCCCATAGCAGCCAGCTTCTTCTCGAGACCCGGCCCCTCCTCCTCCCCAACTCACCTTTTCCATCAGGGAGCAGTGGTGGGGGCTGTAGTTTCCGGTGGCTCCTGGGACCTGACGGGGACAAAAAAGTGGGGAAAGGTGGGGTGACAAAGGATCCAAAACAGGAACACTGGTCCTTCCAGCCTCAGGAAGCTGTCAGTCCTCGGGGCCAGTCGTGGGTTTTGCCTCCCCAAAAGCGCCCTTGCCTGGGGATCAGGAGAGTCGGGTCCTGTGCTAGCTTTGCCACTCTGTGGCTAGGTGTCTGGCCCCAACTCTCAGGCCACAGCTTCTTTACATATAAAACAAGGGGGCCAGCAATCCACAGTTGTTTCTACAGTGTGTCTGGGGAAGGACCACCAGGACTTTCACCCATTAGGGACCAGCGCCTCGAAGAGACCCCTGGGCAGGCTTCCACTGAGCCTCCTTCTGGGGCCTCCTGGTCAGAACCTGGACAAGAGCTGTGGGCTCAGAGGGGAGGATGGGAGTTCTTGGTGCCCTCCTCTGATAGTGAGGGAGAGGAAGGAAGATGTTCTCCAATGCTTCCTTTCAGCTCTGAAAATAAGTAAGAAACTAAGAGACAGAGGAAAGAGAGGACAAGGGGGTGAAAGATAAACAAAGCCAAGGAGGGGAGAGATGAGGTAGGTGTGAGCTCACCCCTTCTGCTGCCTGCCCTGGCTGGGCCTTCTCCCCTTAGCTGGCTGCAGTCCTGTAGCCTGTGTAGACAGATGGAGTCAGATTGCTGGTGCACAGAAGCTGCTGTGGGCCCCACCCTGACACCCCTCTCCCCCAAGCCCAGGCCCAGAATTGAAGGCAGCAGGGAGATGGTGGGCCCAAGAAAGATGGGAGACCCAGTGTGCACACAGAGCCTTGAACTCTGGGCCCGACCAGAGAGCCCAGCAAGGTCCTCTCCACCCCGAGGAGAGTCCCTGCAGCCCTCCCAGCAGTGCCCGCCGCCAGCTCCACCCCACACCACGGGATCACCAGCCCAGCAAGCTGCCCAACCCAGCCACCCACGTGGGCTTGGCCTTGTCCAGGTCCCACGGGCGCCGCCAGTCACCCTGTGCGTCTCTGTGCCGGGCGAGGCGGGCTAGGTCGATCTGCTCCCGCTCCTGCTTCCACTGGGCGTAGTCCCAGCCCGCCTCTGGGGGCTCCCCCACCGGCCGGCTCCGGGGCTCCCAAGCACCCTGCAGGGAGAAGACACTCAGAGCGAAAGGGAGAAGCAGGAAGAGGCTTGGGGTGGGGTCTAGAGACTCAGGTGCTTCCTCTCAAGGTTTCCACATCTCCAGCTAAAAATTAGATGTGTTCCAGCTCTCCCATGGAAATGGTTTCCATCCACTTGTTGTGTGTTTTAGGCAAGTAATTTAACGTCTCTGTGTCTCATTTCCTCATCTGTAAAATAGGGATCTCCAGAGCACCAACCCACAGGGTTGTTGCAGGGATATGTAGACGAGCCGGAGTGGGAGGGGCCCTGGAGGCTGTGAGCAAGGGCAAGGACTAGGGGCTGCTGCCACCTAGAGGTCACACCTGGCACTTGGCCAGTCAACTCCACCCTCTGGCCCCTCCTCCACTCCCGTGCCACCAGCAGGGCTAGATAGGGGAGGGGGCTGGATCACATCTCTGGCTTAAACTGTCTCCCACTTCAAGGCCCACCCAAAGCAGAGACTGGCCGGAGAAAGGAAGGAGGAGCAGGAACTCCTGCAGGTGCTCCCTCAGCCACGTCCCCGCAGATGAAGGACATATCTGACTCAGCTTCTCTACCTCCCCTAAGTGAGGACCTTCAGATCCATGTCCCCATCCCCTCTTGAAGACGCACCTTCCGTGCAGAATCCAAGCTGATGGCCACCTGCATGGGGGGGCTCCGGGTCACACGCCCTCCAGGTGACCCCTCTGTGCCTTGGTTCCTTGCTCTGATGGGCTTTTCACTTACAATCCGTTTGGCCTGGGAGGATGAAGATGGGCAGTGCAGCAGAGTCAGGGAAGAAGAGGCTGCCCGCCGATGCCTGCACTCCCCACCCACCCTGCTCACCTCTGCTTTGTTCTCCATGGTCACAGCCAGCTCCACCAGCTCCCCTAAGCAGAAAGTACCCCCGTGGTCCTCAGCATCCTCATCCTCAAGCATCTCGTTGGTCACTCCGGGTCCACAGGTGCCCCTTGCCCAGTTCCTGCTAACCACCCGCTTTTCCTGCAGAACGAAGACCCTCAGGCCACATGAGCAGTGCTGGGCAGGACCTGGGTGCTGGGTCCTCTCGGTGGTTCCCCAGGCCAACCCCAGCCCTCCCTGCATTCCCCACAGAGGAGCTGACTCCCACAGGCTGTTCACATGCCAATGGCATGAGGTTATCCAGGGCCCAGGGCCACCCAGAGGCCCAAGATGCCACAGTGGCCCCCGTCATCTCTGAGCTGGGAAACCCAGAGCACTCAGACAATGGGTCTCTGTCCCTCAGACACTGCTCCTGGCATTCAGCCCCAACTTCTCTGTCCCCCACTTCCTGCAGGGTTTTAGCCCCTGGGGCTTGAGGTTTAGGAGTGGCGTGTGCTGAGGGGCCTGTGCTTTGTGGCGTAGGTGCAGGGCTGTGGACTGGAAAAGGTATAAGGAGGCTTCTACTGGGCGTAGGGGAGCTTTCAGCTGTGGCCCTTCGGTGGGGACAGCAGTGGTTCTACTGCAGGAGGTTGGGAGCTGACGGATGCACCCCGGAACAGTTAGTAGAAGAGGGGAACAGAGGCAGCTGTCTTCCCCTGACGTGGTCTGGGCCTCCACCTCCTTGCTACGAGCCCTGTCTCCCAGGGTGAGGCTTACACCGGGAACTTGGCTGATGGTAACGGTGAGGCCATCGGGCCGGAGGAGTGCTGGTGTGGTCACAGCCATGCCCCCCTGCTCTGCCTGCCGACGGTCCTCCTGGATCTCCTGTGGGAGGGCCCGGGGTCAGCACACGCCATGGCCCCCCAGGTGCACAGAGACACAGACGCTGACAGGCCTACACGGAGAGACACCAGTGGGACACCAGGGGGCAGAGGCGCCACATCACACATCCCCAGGACCCTGACCAAGCCTCTAAGAGGGACCATACCCACCCTACCCCTGGCCCCAGCCCCAGAGGCGCATTCCTGAGCCTGCAGGGAGAGACCATCACGTGTGGGGCAACCAGGGAGTGGCAGCCAAGCGGGTCCTCCCGGCCCTGTGGCAGCCCACTCACCTGGTACCTGCGGAGCAAGGCCTGGTTCTTCTTGCGCAGGGCAACTATCCTCCGATCCAGCTCCGCGTCCTTCTCCTGCCTGCTCATGGGGGACTCAGCTCTGGCAGGCCCCTGCAGAGGCAGGGAACCCAAGCCCCTGACTTCCGCGTCCCCCTCTCACCAGTCCCCAGCTTTCACATTTTTACCACCCAAGGAACAGATCCCAGACCCACAGCTAAGGTCACCCAGAAAGGAAGGGGATTGCTCGGGGAGATGGCCCAAAGAAGGCCCCAAGCCCCCATTCCAGCTAGGCCTGTCTGCCTGTCCCTACCTCCTCGGAGGGCTCAGGTCAGGGCCTCATACCCCAAGCCACAGCTCCCAGCACTGGGCTGCCCCTCCCCCAGCTCTCCAGGGAGCTTCACTGCTGAGCAGAGCCTGGAATGGGAGTTATAAATGGCTCTGGCAGCGGAACCTGCCGTGACTGGGAAGCTGCCAGGGGATTCGGGAGGTCGAGGGGGGAGCTCTTTGACTCCCAGATCCACAACCAGAGAAAAAGGAGAGGCCCTGGCTCCGTCCTGGGCTCTCAGGCCCTGGACCCCACACCCAGGCCTGTGCCCAGCCTGGAGGAAACAGCCGCTCCCACGGGCCCAGCCTCTCCAGGCCGAAAGCTGCTGGTAGTCGGGGCGGAGAGAGTCAGCTCCCCTGGCGGCCCCAGCCCGGGAGTCACCCTGGGCAAGCCATGTCTCTGCATCAAGATTCCAGGTTCCTCTCTGTCTGGATGCAGGGTCTCTGTTGTGACCCATCTAGTCACAGCCCTCTTTCTCCCAGCCCCAGCTGTCCCCAGCTGCCCCCAAAGGGTGGCTGCCTGGTATCCCAGCCCCCTCCCAGTCCCAAGAAGCCCCCTGCCAAAGGCAGACTGCCACTCACAGCCGAGTGCATGGCAACGGCGGGCACCGAGAGAATTCCAGAGCAGCCCCTGGGGAGGCAGAGTGGGAGGAAAGCTGGAGCCACCGGAGCCGGGCCTCTGCCGGCCTCTCCCTGCCGGCTTCGCTGTTCAGCACACGAGATCATGTTGTGATTACAAAAGACTCCTCTGGGCTCCCAGCCAGGAACGTCGGGCCGCCACCCCCACCCTTCCACTCTCAGAGGGCGAGGACCAGGGCACTGGCAGCTGGCTGGTCCTGTCTAGCACCTCTCCCTGCCCCGCCCCAGCGTCCCCAGACAGACTGGTAGGGACTTCTCCCTGGTGGGTCAAGCCCACACAGGAGGCCTGGCTGCCTGGGCCCTAGCAGGACCCTAGCCTGGGCCTGCCTGCAGACAAGACGGGCAGCCAGCGTAGGCCTCTGTGCCTCCCATGAGTAGAAAAGGCCTACAGCACACAAATGCTCCCCTCTCCTGCTCCTTCTCCTCATCAGCCTTGGTTTAAGTAATTCAAAGGGATCAAGAAGCTCACCTCCCCTGGACCACCAAGTACTACCACATCCCTAAAATGACAACACTAGTCATTCGTTCTTTTAGGTTGGACATTGTCTTCTCTGTGCAGTCATGCACCATATAGTGACATTTCACTCAACAATGGATCACATATATAATGGTGGTCCCATAAGATTATAATGGAGCTAAAAATTCCTATGGCTTAGTGACATTGTAGCCATCATAACATAATAGCACAGGGCACTACTCATGTGCTTATGGCGATGCTGGTGTAAACAGACCTACGGCATGCCAGTCGTACAAAAGTATGGCATGTACAAGTATGCGCAGTACAGAATACCTGATAATGATAATTAACAATTATGTTACCGGCTTATGTATTTACTATACTATACTTTTTATCATTATTTTAGAGTGTATTTCTTCTACTTACAGCAACAACAAAAAAGTGTACTGTTAAACCACCTCAGGCAGGTCCTTCAGGAGAAATTCCAGAAGAAGGCATTGTTATCATAGGAGATGACAGCTGCAGGCCTGTTAATGCCCCTGAAGACCTTCCAGTGGGACAAGATGTAGGGTGGAGACAGTGGTGTTGATTATTTTGACCCTGTGTAGGCCTAGGCTAATGTGTGTGTGTTCGTTTTTAAGAAAAAAGTTTAAAAAGTTAAAAAAAGAAAAAGTTTCAAAATAGCCAAAAAACTTGCAGAATAAGGATATAAAGAGAAAATATTTTTGTATAGCTGTACAATGTGTTTGTGTTTTAAGCTAAGTGTTATTACCAAGACAGTCAAAAAAATTTTTTTACTTAAAAAGTTTATAAAGTAAAACAAGTTACAGTAAGCTAAGGTTAATTTATTACTGAAGAAAGAAAAATATATTTTTTTAATTTTTTATGTTTTGAGACAGGATCTCACTCTGTCACCCAAGCCAGAGGTCAGTGACACGATCATGGCTCACTGCAGCCTCAACCTCCTGGGCTCAAGGGATCCCCCTGCCTCAGCCTCCTGAGTAGCTTGGACAACAGGCACATGCCACCATGTGCAGCTAATTTTCAATTTTTTTGTAGAGAGAGGGTCTTGCTATGTTGCACAGGCTGGTCTTGAACACCTAGACTCAAGTGATCCTCCTGCCTTGGCCTCCCAAAGTACTAGGATGACAGGCGTGAGCCACCATGCCTGACCAAAAAATCATTCTTATAAATTTAGTCTAAGTGTACAGTGTTCATAAAATCTATCATAGCAGATGGTAATGTCCTAGGCCTTCAGATTCACTCACTCGGTGACTCATCAGAGCAACTTCCAGTCCTGTAGGCTTCACTCATGGTAAGTGCCTTATACAGGTGTGCCATTTTAAACCTTGTACACCATAGTTTTACTATATCTTTTCTATGTTTAGATATGTAAACACTTAGCATTGTGTTACAGCTGCCTACAGTATGCAGTACAGTAACCTGCGGTACAGATTTGTAGTCTAGGAGCAATAGCTACACCATGCAGCCTGGGTGTGTAGTAGGCTGTACCATCTAGGTTTGTGTAAGTGCTCTCTGTGGTGTTCACACAATGACAAAACCACCTAACAACATATTTCTCAGAACATAGCCCTGTCATTAGGAGACGAGTGACTATGTTTTAAAGCACAGCCACTCCCAGGAGGCTCTGTTGTTTGGGTCTCTAGCCCTTCGGTATGGCAAGCCCGGCCTTCCTCCAGGGGCCTTGCCATGGCAGCTCAGAGCTGGTCAACAGCCTTCCTCCCTCAGGCCCTATGTCTGGGCCCTTCCTGGCCCTGCTCTCCAAGACTGGCTTTTTCAGCCTCTCTGAACCCAGCAAAGGAATCAGCCCTTCTCTGGAAAGCTCCTCCCCCATATCTTCCTCATACAGCTGAGGCTGGTATGAGGGGGAGGGTCTGCCTGGCAGTGCCACCCTAGAGCCTCTGGGACTCAAGGCTTGGGGGTGCTGAGAGGAGGGTGGTCTTTCTGGACTAGGAATTCGTGGAGTCTGTTTCCTCAGCTACAAGGCCCTGACCTCCAGGCCCTCAGGTGAGAATCGGAAGCCCCTGCATTCCCCACATCCCTGATTGAGCAGGCCAGTTTCCCAGATGCCACAACTTGTCCCCTCTGTCTCCAGAGCAGAAACCGCTGCTGCCTTCTTTCTCCTCCCAGACCCACCCAGGCAGCCAGAGGTCCAACCTCCACCCCTCCAGAAGTGCCCTTTCCTCCCCACTCCCTCCCCCAGCTCCGCCAGGCTTAGCCCCCTTCCTGTCCAGGCCTTCGCACAGCACCCCTGGCCCCACACCCCATCTCCACCACCCCAGAGTTCCCATCCTGCTTGCAAATGCCACTGCGCTCTCCCTTCCTTTCCTGCCGGATGTCCCCACTGAGTCAGACTCGTCAACCTCTCCCAGCAACCATGACGCACCCAGGCTCTGTGCCCTGTGCCTCTCTCACACACATATACACACTCTCTCTCCTTCTCCCACCCGCTCTGCGTCCTGCCCCACACAGTGGACTGAGTTCCAGGGCAGCCTCAGGAGGCTTCAGAAGCCTCCAGAGGCCTCAAACTTCCCTTCGCGTGCCCCGCACTGTGTTGGAGCTGGGAGGCCTGCGGAGCACTTGCTGGGGAGGGAGACCGAATGCTCTCCAGCCTCTTCAGAACTCAGGCCCAGACCAGGTCTGGGGAGGAGATGTGTAGATGGAGGAGGCTACAGGGATGAGGCAAGGTCTGTGTACCCACCTCCCCCATTTCCAGACAAGGCAGGGGCAAGAGAGCAGCACGGGAGTAAAAGTACAGGCACAAG
This sequence comes from Macaca thibetana thibetana, assembly GCF_024542745.1. Lineage (NCBI taxonomy): Eukaryota > Metazoa > Chordata > Mammalia > Primates > Cercopithecidae > Macaca > Macaca thibetana. The sequence continues at coordinate 124,727,231 of NC_065584.1, forward strand.
CTCCTCACCTATGGGATGGCCACTCAGCTCTTCCGGAAGGAACACACTCCCCTCACCTAGGGCGAAGGCCTTCTGGCCCGTCAGGCTGGAGGGGTACGTGCCCAAGACGAACCAACAGTCATACGGGGGGTACCAGCAGCTGCTGGCTGTGTGTTTCCCAGTGTTACTCACACAAGACGTCACACCTCTGAGCAGCCCCCACAGTCTCCCACTTTCCCCAGAGTCTGCGGTTGACCTGTCTGCTCTCCATTACACAGAGGCTCTCTGAGGGCAGGAATGACATGCCAAGTGCCTCTGGATCCCTAGTCCCTGGCACGGTGCCCCTGCATACTAAAGAACCTCCATCAGCGCTTGCAGGCTTGCAGAATGAAGACATGCGTGAATTGTGCTTTCCATCCTGTGCATGGCTGTGGGTATCCTGTGCACAGGCTGTGACTGCCTTTCTGTCCACCTAGAATGTACGCAGCCCTCAGGGAGCCGGTGGGTGGTAAAGACGCCCTAAGAGTGCCCCCCTCTGTCCTGGGGAGAAGCCCGCAGGAAGCAGAAGAGATGGAGAAGGATCAGCTTGCCATCCCCATGAGACTGTGTGTCTGTTTCTCTGTGTCGCCACTAAGGGGCAGCAGAGTGACAACAGCCTGTTTCTGGGTGCGGGAGGCAGTTCCCTTTCTCTGCTGTTGGGCAGGTCCTCCCCCAAGTCCCTGTAACCTCCACCTCCCAACTCCATCAGACTAGAGAAAACATCCAGTTGTAGAAGACTTATTTTATTGATGAGGAAGCTGAAGCCCAAAGAGGTGTTGCCCTCTGCCCAGGTGGCACAGCCTGTCTGACGCCACTGAGGCTACACACCTGGGCGCGGCCTCCTGCCTAGGGCGCCTTCACCAGCTGCCCTGCCAACACCGTTCTGCTGATCCTTCCCTCTGTGCCCTCCCTCTCTCCACCTGGGGTTGGGCTGGGTGTCCCAGCACCTCGGGCACAGGCTCTTCCCTGTGGTCCCCTACCCTCCCAGGCCACCTGCTGGCTCAGGGGATACCCCTGAGGTCCAGAAGCGACTGTATCTGGACCCTATTCGTGGTCCTCAGAGCGCAGACCTGGGGCCAGCCCTGAGGAAGAGATGGCTGCAAGCTGGAATTCTCACTGAGAAGAAGAGGGAAGGGGGGCTACAGGGGAGGAAAGACCCTCCGAACGACACACGGAGACACTGCGCCCCTGGGAGCACAGACCTGGCAGAGGCTGCACCCACGAGAGCTGCACTGCTCAGACCTCATTCTGTTTCCAGAATGCTGCCCCTGCAGCTGGATCAATGAAACATAAGCAAGCCGGCCCCTGCCCTTCCCCTCAGCTTTGTCAGAAGATGGGATGGGGAGTGGGTGGATTCCAAATGAACTTCACCCCTTACTGGCTGTGTCCCTTCTCGCTCTGGCCCTCATCTATAAAATGAGGTGTACCTGCTTCACAGAATCATCTGGAGAGGAAATGAAATAACATGGGTAACCATCCATATCTGGAACAAAGTGTGCCCAGAGTAAGGCTCAAAACAGCTTTCTTGCCTCAGGTAACTTCCTGATGGCCACCTTCTGGATGCTACCTCTCCAGCATCCTTTGAGGGGCCCAAAGGCTGCCTGCTACTGGCCTGCTGGTGCCTGAATACATTAAGACTTCTGGGTTATGGAGACCATTTGTGATCTGGTGGGGCAGACCCTGAGGCACTCCCTCAGCCACCTCCCTTCAGGTCTCCTGCCCAGCACACCCTCTCCAGGGAGTCCTCCCTGTCCCTCTTTGTCCCCTCTGAAGTCCCAGGCCCTGGTTGCCATCTGTCCCCAACCAGCACTGGTGCTTCTGGAAGTACTCCCTGCACTTTACCTGCCTCTGGATCCCCCTAGGCCCAGTTCTAGGATCATACCCCAGTGTTCAGGAACCATTCTTCTTGGTGGAGGGCCGAGCCCTTAGAGGTCACTGGTGCCACTAGCCAGCCCTGGGGGTGTGGGTGAGTATTGAGGAAGACAGTGAGCCAGGCTGGATTGCATGAGAGCCCAGCTAGTAGGCAGGGGAACCTCCAGATAGAAAGGGGTCAGAGAGTGGCTTAAACCACAGCATTACCTTCCTGCAAACCCATCCTCCCTCCCTGCCCCACCATGGCGATTCTCATCTCAAGAAACTGCTGTCCTGGCTCCCAGGACTTGAGGTGTGGTCAGGCCAGGGCTGGTCCTGGGTGGGGAGAACTCAAGACTGCATGAGGTGGGGCTGGAGGGACCAGCCCTGGGCAGGCTCCAGTTGCCAGGGACAAAGTCTGGGCCATACCTTTCGAAAGAACACATATGCTAGACCAGGGTGGGGCCCAGGCTGAAGTCCTTTGAGCCATTAGAAGCAGAAGGAAAGCTGGACCAAGGACACATTCCTCCATTCTGCTCTGCAGGACATACCCAGGGCTGGGGCATCCCGAACCTTCCAGCGTCAGACCCAGCAATAGGAGGTGAACGCTGGCGTGGACCTGAGCCCCTGAGGTCTCCCTTGTTTGTTGGTGCTCTGTTCCCATGCACCAACATTGGATCTGTTCATGGTGCAAAGGGGACTCATTGTGTTTTCCCAGAAGCCCCACCTTGACCCCCAGCCCAGAGCTGTCCACAAGCAGAGGCTGAGTGCTGCCCTATTGGGGCTTGCCCATACCATGCCATGAACAGAGCACCTACTGCGTGCTTCACCTGGCCAAGGCTATGTAGGAACCAGCAGGGAAAGACCTCAGAGGCACCTGCCAACACCAGGCTGCATTGGCCTGAGGCCCAGCCAGCACAGGGCTCAGGCCCACCAGGGCATTTTCCAGAAGGAGACGAGCTTCAAGGGGATGAGCAAGATTCAGGCAGGCAGATGGGAGGAGAGGGCATTCCATGAACGCACAGGAGATAGCAGGATCACAGGAGGCAGGGGAGTGGCAGTGGCTTTTACCTGCAAGAGGACATGAGGTTAGGAAGGTACAGACCAGACTAGGGAGGTTAGGAAGGCAGACTGAGGAGCTGGAGTCATCCAGAGGGGCTGAGAGTTTTACAGCAGCTGCTGCTGAGGCCACCTCGTGGTTTAGGAAGCTGAAGCCAGAGTGGTCTAGATGGGTCGCACAGGGCAGGGGTAGGGTTGGGGGCAGTCAGGAGGCTGTGTCCAGATACTGGAGGGAGGCATCTGGGCCCAGCAGGGCAAGGGGTGTCCAGGGAAAAGGTGAGCGGGAGAGCCTTCAGGAGGACTCAGAGTCTTGGCATGGCTGGTGTGACACAGTGGAGAGAGAAACGGCCTAGGCAGCGTTAAACGCTCAGGCCTGGGGGCCCTCACAGAGTCAGGCACGGAACGGCCTGGCCTGATGTCTCCGGGAAGGGTGCCCGCTGGGCAGCAGAGGCTGGAAGTCTGGGTGGGACAGTCTCTACCCCTTCTCTAGGCTTGTCACATGGGTCTAAGGCAGCATCTCTGGGGCAGGGAAAAGGTCCAGTGTGGCTTTGAGGCATGGAGAGAAGGGTAAGTAGGAGGCTGAGGGAAGGGTGAGAGCCCAGGCCACTAAGGAGAGGGCATGGGCCTCTGGAGTGGCCTTAGGCGGTGTAGCTCAGGGGCTTTCACCCAGCCCAGAGGTGGCTAGGCAGGAAAGGGCAACCAGGGTGAGAGAGCGCGCTGAAAGGCCGGACCTGGACACCTGCAAGTGGGCAGCACAGTGACCAATTGTCCCCATTTGCCTGGAACTCTCTCAGTTTTAGCACCGAAAGTCCTGAGTCTGGAACATGCCTCGGTCCTAAGAACACCTGGACGCTCGGCGCCCTGGGGGAAGAGGGGCTGCAGGAGGCTGGGGCAGGGAGGGGGCCTCTTGGGGGCCTGTCAGTGAAATGCTCTGAGGGACCAAAGGCCAAGGGTACAAGGGAAGTGTTCTGCAGGCAGGTCCCCAGGGCTGGGCAAGGGAGCCTCTGATGAGGCATAGAGCTCACCACTGATATTCACACTGATAACAGTAACACCCTGCACTCCAACGTCTAACATGGCCAGAGCCTCACACAGGTGATGCCATTGGATCTCTTCAAGCTCTGCAACCTGTGAATTAGCCGGGGCAGATGCTATTAGCTTCTCTTTGAAGATGAAGGTCAGAGACCTGCCCAGGAGTCTCTAGGGCGGGGCCCTCCCAACTGCCTCTGAATCACTGTGGCCGGTGGCCCATCCCTGCAGCACTCTCTCCAGCACATACCTTTGGCCTCATACCGTGGAAAACCTGTCCACCCAAGAAGCGGCGCCTGGCTGTCCTGCCTCCCTCCCCACCCTGCAGGGCAGCCCAGGAGGCAGAGGGGCCTTCCTGGTTCTGCTGACAGGCATTGGGGGTTCCAGAGAGGGCCTTCACTGTGTGTCCTCACCCTCCCAGAGCCCCCCCATGGGCTCCACTGCCCCAGGAGATGCCCTTCAGCCTCTCTCCCTGATCTCCTGTCTCCTCTTCCAGATCCCAGCCCCTCACCCCAGAAGTATCTCCTCTGGCTCCACAGAGCTCCCTTCTCCACTCTGTGACTTTCTAGTAGGGAAGTGCCACCACTCTCGGCCAGGCAATAAGCCCAAGCACTTGGTGAGCGGTTACTATCTGTAAGGCACAGTGCCTGCTGAGGGGTAGTGGGGCCACACACACGGAGCAGGCCCTGCTTGCCCTCAGAATCTTAGGAGAAGAGTTCATGAACACATACACCCTGCTACAGATCATCTTCCACATGCCACCACTGCTGTGGGTGCCCTCCTCACTTCCCAAAGGTCTCCGGGCCCACTCGGGCTTCTGGGGCTGCCCTGTCTTCTCGGTCCACCCCATCAAGGCAGGGCCTACTGCCACCACCCAAGGCCTCACTACCCTGCCTGCCTGCTGCTGTAGTGGGTTCTGTGATTGGCACCCACTGGAGCTCAGACCCTGATTCCTGAGATGGAGAACTTAGGCCTCAAGCCTGGAACCCACAGCACTGGGCCCCCATGCATTCCTCTCAGCCCCTGCTTTCCTCCTGGGGGTTTGTGAAGACACAGGTCTCTCAGCTTCCTGCCAAAGGCTGAGGGCAGAGGTGGAGAGGTTGCAGTGTCAAGGTCCCTGAAGGGGAAAAGGAGGCAGAATAAGGCTTAGAGGGCTGGTGAGGGCGGTGAGCGCGGCGAGTGGTGGATGCAGTTGGTAACATTCACACAGCGTGGGTCGGAGCCTGGCAGGCACCACACCTTTGTAAACCTCCCCTGGGACTTCTGCCCCTCCCCAGTAGCTCACCCTGTCCTGGTTGCCCATAGACCCACAGCAAATGTGTGCAAAAGGGACTAATAACCTTCCACCTAGTCATAAACCAAAGTCCTTTGACCAACAATGTTAGCAAAGCAGGCTGGAATTTTTCAGAAGAGCGTTCCTAAAAGGAGAGATTACCTAAGGTGAAGAAAGGGCCCGGGCTCTAGACTCAAATAGTCCACAGTTGGGACTAACTACACACTTGGTGGGTGACCTCAAGCAGATTTCTTAATGTCTCTGAACCCTGGCATGCTTTAATCCATAAAAGAGGGGAAGATCATAACTGTTACCTCCAAGAGCTGATACGAGATAACTGATACTGTAAGAGAACCTGGCACACAAACACTTTCCTGCCCACCATGGAGATAAAGGAGGATCGCATTTTTCCTCCTCTCCATTTTCCAAATTGTATCCTGATGGTGGTTCTGTTACTGCTCTAATTGAGGGGATGTAACGATGACTAAGAAAGCCACCACAGGCCGGGCGTTGTGGCTCACACCTGTAATCCCGACACTTTGGGAGGTCGAGGTGGGTGGATCACCTGAGGTCAGGAGTTTGAGACTAGCTGGGCTAACACGGTGAAACCCCGTCTCTACTAAAAATACAAAAGTTAGCCGGGAGTGGTGGTGGGCGCCTGCAATTCCAGCTCCTCAGATGGCTGAGGCAGGAGAATCGCTTGAACCCAGGACGCAGTGAGCTGAGATCGTACAACTGCACTCCAGCCTGGGTGACACGGCGAGACTCTGTCTCAGAAAGAAAAGAAAGAAAGAGAGAAAGAAAGAGCGGAGGAGGAGGTGGCGGAGGAGGAGGAGGTAGTGGAAAGGAGGAGGAGGAGGGAAGGAGGGAAGGAAGGAAGTCACCATAGCCCCTGCCTCTGAGGAGCCGAATCTCCACTGGGAGTAAGAGACATTAAGAGCAAGGATCCAGGGAGACAGGAGAGCTGAGCAAGGGCACCAGGTCTGCCTGCAGGAGACTAAGGAAGGCCACCATGGCTAAAGCACGCCAAGCAAGAGGTTGTGGCAGGCATCAGAGGCCACAAGGGTCAGTGCAGACCAGCTACAAGGGGCTTTCGGCGTGCAGAGCACGCTGGCAGCCTGGGCTCCCTCCCGGCCTGCCTAGATCCATCCCAAAAGTTCCCTGTTCTGTGTCTAATTTCCATTCTCAGGCTAGCTCCCTGGGCTGGGCAGCACATCTGACAATTCATGCCTGGGGCTTGGCGCCCAAGGCAAAGATTCCACCAGGTCCTCCACTAGGGTCACTATTTCTTCCTCCACCTGCTGAAAGGAGGTAATCATCCTATCTATCTTGTAGGAGTCATTGGGTTACCAATGCATGTGAAGCACCGCATGCCTAGCCTGGCATTCAGTAGGAGCTCTACAAATGTTCAGAGCCAGTCCCTGGTGTAAACAGCCTTGCCAGCACTGGCGACTTCTGCCTGGATTCTGTGGCATCTCATTACCATACCAGTCTGGTAACGGCTTGTTCCCCAGGCTCCCCATCACACACACACACACACACACACACACACACACACACACACACACACACACACACCTGCTTTCAACTGTCCTTTGCCCAGATAAGGATTAGCCCATCCCTCTTCATTCCCTCTAGCCTTCTGCACCTGGCCCTCCCAGTGCACCTGGTCAATCCCAGCCCCTCCCTGACCTGTACAAATACACCTGAGGACAGACAGTGCTCCAGACTTCCTGTCCCTGCTCTGAACTCTCAGGTAGGGACCTGGCTCTGCTTGCTGTTGGCTGAGGACAGGAGGGTCTCTGTGGGCTATGTTGTGTGTCCGTGTGGTCAGGGTCTCTCTAGGTGTGTATGTGCATTGAATTGGTATCTGTGCTTCGGTGTCTCTGCGTGGGAGTGTGTGTCTGTCCATTTGCCCTGTCCCCACTCCCGTTCTGGGCCCCTGCACTTCCACTTTCTTCTTCAGTTATGATTGATTCACAGCCTTTGCCATGCCAGGCAGCAGGGCTTAGCTGAGAGTGGAAGAAACTGCATGAGGTCCCTTCCAGAGCTGCCAACTCCTGCCCCGCAAACACCTGGGCCTGAACTGGGGAGATACATTCTGAGGATTGTCTTTTCTCTTTCATCTTACCCAGATCCTGACTGGCCCTAAGGTTTTCTTTACCTCTCCTCCCTGCAAAACCCAACCCCATGGGTCTCTTCCAGTCTAATTAATCACTCACTAAGGGAAAGGATGAGGGAGCAGGAAGGACCATGGGTATAGAACACAGGCTGACCTCAGCCGAACATTTTAGTACAAGTAGAAGCCAATGAAAACGGGAAAATGGGTAGCTCAAGAGGTGCAGGAGGCTGGGTGCAGTGGCTCATGCCTGTAATCCAGCACTTTGGGAAGCTAAGGTGAGAGAATCACTTGAGCCTAGGCAACATAGTGAGACCTTGTCTCTACAAAACAATTTTTGTTTTTGAGACAGAGTCTTGCTCTGTCACCCAGGCTGGAGTGCAGTGCTGTGATCTCGGCTCACTGCAGCCTCCGCCTCCCAGGTTCAAGCGATTCTCCTGCCTCAGCCTCCCGAGTAGCTGGGACTACAGGTGCCCACCACCATGCCCAGCTAATTTTTGTATTTTTAGTAGAGATGGAGTTTCACCATATTGGACGGGCTGGTCTTGAACTCCTGACCTCAAATGATCCACCCACCTAGGCCTCCCAAAGTGCTAGGATTACAGGCGTGAGCCGCCGTGCCCAGCCAACAAATTTTTTTAAATTAGCTGGGTGTGGTGGCACATACCTATAGTCCCAGCTGCTTGGGAGGCTAAGGTGGGACGATTGCTTGAACCCTGGAGCTCGAGGCTGCAGTGAGTTGTGATCACGCCACTGCACTCCAGCCTCAATGACAAAGCGAGACTCTGTCCCAAAAACAATTTTTGAAGAGGCACTAAGTTTCCCTAGAAAAAAAAGAGGTTCAGGGGGCCATGTCTTGCAAGAGGCTAGAGTTGTTGTATTGGAGGCACTGTTTATTTTTGTATGCTCAGCAACCTTGTAAGTACCAGAAAGCCCTGATGTCAAGTATTTGCTCCTGGCATCACATACTACACTCCCATTTAATGGCTGAAAAAAAATGAATGTACTGTATGTTCACTGGGTCCATTCTGGGGTTGTCCATTGTGACTTGCCAGCCCCAAGCAAGACATCACCAGCCTTGGCACCAGGGTGCCTCAGCAGCTCCATCTCATGACAGCACGGCTTGTTGGTGAATGACAAGTTGGCTCAGACTCCAAGCTCCCACCCCGTTCCAATCCTGGTGGGAGGAGACAGGTATAAGCAACTAGGACCTCATGGAAGGCTTTCCATTCACTTGTGCCCCAGGGCAAAAATCCATTCACTTGTGCCCTCAGGGGCCACCAACCCCATTCCTGTCCTAGCAACCCCTCCTCCCCTTCCCTGCTCTGGGCACACTGATCGCTCCGACATTCCTGCTCCCACACCATGCCAGCTGTTTACACAAGACAAGAGTCTGTAGGGACAGGGGTACCATGACACGGCACAGGGCAGGCACATAACATGAATAATTAGCAAATGAATGGATATTGACATCTTCCCAAGTGGAATCGAATTAACACATAATTATGAGTATAGAGGGGGCAAGTGTAAGAGTATGGGGTGTAGGGGCTGGTACATGGTGCTGTTGTGTCTCCATCTACCCACCATGTAGGTGAACCTGCTGTGTCCATTTAACCCCCATGCCTGGAAGCTACAGTGCCAAGCTAAGCCAGAGGGAGCAGTTTTTTCCCTTTCATCCTTTGAAGGGGGTGTGTGTGTGTGTGTGTGCATCTCTGGGAGGGAGAAAGGACCAACTACAATTTAGATGACAGGAAACTAAAAGTTACCTTTTGAACACAGGTATTCCTTGTGTCATTCCCTGCTCTTACTCCAAAAATATGCACCCAGGTAAGCACTGTGGCTGGGAGGCTGGGAATTGGAAGAAGGGGGAGAGCAGTAAAGACAGGGACTATCAGTCAGCCATAACCAGTGCATGCCAAAAACGTATGTGCGTGTGTGTTTGTATGAAGGCGGTAGTAGGGATCCACAATGAAGACAAGCCCTTATATTCTGTAAAACATGTTCCAGTTTAAGAAACATGCTTACTCATGTTTCTTAACAGGGCAGGAGCTTCTCCCACTGCACACTCGAGGCCCAAGGGAGCTAGGGGTTATGCTCAGGGCAAGGCCACGGAGGTGCGGCTGGGTCGGAATCCAGAATCCAGCTCTTGGGAGCTGTGCCATTGGCTTCCCTCGAAATGAACAAAAGACCGTCCTAGCCTTTAAGAAGTAGCAGGTGATCCCCACCAATGAGGCACTTCAGAACACGCAGGACCACTCAGGTGGGTGCTACAGAAGGAGCCCACCGGACCCACAGCTGGGCAGCCTGGATGGCCCCCGTGTGGATTTCCTGCAGGAGGGCAACACACAGCTGCACCAGGGAGATTTCCAAGTGGCAGGAGGCAGGAGCAAAGGCCAAGAGCTGAGAACAGAAGGTCATAAACAGGAGACAAAAAACAGCTCTGAGAGACTGAGCAGAGATTGGCCCAAGATACCCGGGGCGTGACAGGGGCAGAGGACAGATGGGGAGGTTGGCAGGGCGGCTGGCACGGAGGTAGAAGCAAGAATCAGGTGAATGACAGGGTTGGCCATTATGGAGCAGCTCCAGGCTGACAGAGTTGGGACCCATACCTCCTGACAGGCGCCGCTCCACCCAGAACTCAGCCAGCCCTTGAGCACACAGGGACACACCGCTGAATCTTACATTGACTTCCAATATGTATCTTTGCTGAGAGAATGAATGAATGATTGCCAGACAAGTGACGGGCAAGTGACCACGTCTGAGAGGCCCTCTTGGGGTAGGGGTGTGGGCACGAAATCCTTAGCGCCAGGGAGAAGATAGGTTGTTTTTACTGCAGAACCAAATGACCAAAGCTGCTGCTTTTTTTCCCTTCCTTTCCCACAGGTCCGAAGGTACGAAAGTTCCTCCAATGTTCTCCCCTTTTTCCTCCCCACTGTAATGTCCTCCAGACCCCCAGCCTCCTTCCTAGACCCTCAGGGAGCAGCCACCACTTCCCCCAAATGAAAAGAAGGGAGCAGGCTCAGGCATCAGCCCTGTGGGGGAGGGGGCAGCGCTGCACTCCTCCACCCTCTGCTGGCTGCAGCCTTCTTGGCGTTCTCTCCTCTGTTTTCCCATCTGTCTCTCTCCTTTCCTCACGTCCCCTCCCTGCCCTAGCAGCCCATCCTCTCTCCTGCTGCTTCCCCGCCTGTTCTATGCTTTTCTGCTTTCCTGGCTACCCCCACAGCCTCGCTGGATGGCTGGCTTGCTCCCAAACTCCAAGCACACTATGGGGCCCCTAGGACCTACTCCTGCCAGAGAAAGGAGACTGCCTCTCCTCCACCTCTTCTCACCCACTGGCTACCACCAGCAGACTCAGTTCTTAGGCCTGGGTCTGGGTGCCAACCCCCAAACAAAAGAGCCATAAGCGGAGAGGCAGGTGGGGTGGGAAGTGGCTGTTTCCAGGCACCACTGAGCCTGGATGGGGCAGGGGCTGCTCTACCATGGTCACAGGAAAGCGCCCAGCCCTGGAGCCTGCCTCTTCCCCACTGGTACCAAGCCCTAATCAAGCCCTAGGAGGCAGAAGGAGACTGGGGAGGTATCCAGCCTGGACAGTGGGAGCATAGCCTCACTCTGCTCCACAGGGCCCCAGACCCCCAGTCCCCTATCACAGAAGCAAGGTGGTGTCTCTTGCCTGCCCCCTGGGCTTGTGGCAAGAGGAAAAAAAAAAAAAAAAAAACCTCCTCTGGCCTTGGGGCTTCAGGAATGATTCCAGCCAAGATGGAAGGTTAAACCACACTTTTTCCAGGCCTCTTCTGGCTGAGGCAGAAAAGCTTTTACTTTACTTTCTATTCTTCCTGATTTCTCGGGTCTGGCATCCACTCAGGAACAGGTATGAGCTCACACATACTCATGTACACAGAACCATGCACTCCATGCACGTATCTGTGTACACAGCAAGCCTGAATATGAACCCACCCACACATGTGTACACAAACATAGCTATTTTATATAAATATGGCACACACCCTGTACACACACACACACCCCCCCATAAAAATAATACATACATCCTCACCTTGCCACCTCCTAGCCTCCGTGTCCTCTCATCCTCCAACCGTCCTCCTTCTCCTCCTCAGCTCTTTCATCTCCCCTGTCCCAGCCTCCTGTCTCCCCCTGCCCCTGGCCTTCAAAGAGCTCTTCTGTAGCCTCCTCCAGCCTCACCCTTGCTCCTAAGTACAATGAGCCTGCAGTTCCTAGCATGGCAAAACCTCTAATCATTCTGCCAGGGTTCCTGGGTGAGAGAAAGGAGAAGATGAAATAATTCTGCTTCTTAGTTGCAAATAAAGTAAATTGAGGTCCAGGGAGTGGGAGTCATATCTCGGCTCAAAGAATAGAAACCAATAAATCTAGGTTGCTCCCCTTTTATCTGCTCAGTGTTCTGGCCTCACCAAGACAAAAGGCATGGGACATGCTACCCATGTCCCCAGCCCTCCACCGCAACTCCTTGGGTGCCTAGGAGTCCTGAGTCCCCCGGGGAAGTGGAGTGAGGTAGAGTTTATCTCAGGTAAGCTTAGCCCTGACCTCAGACTCTGACATTGTTCATTTGACTTTCCACAGGAGCACTGTCACTGTGGGGGGCATGGCCATCCTCCAGGTCACTGTGGGCCACCCCCCGGCCACGGCCCAGGGCCCTGCGGGCCACCCCCCGGCCACGGCCCAGGGCCCTGCGGGCCACCCCCCGGCCACGGCCCAGGGCCCTGCGGGCCACCCCCCGGCCACGGCCCAGGGCCCTGCGGGCCACCCCCCGGCCACGGCCCAGGGCCCTGTGGGCCTCCCCCTGGCCATGGCCCAGGGCACCCACACCCTGGTCCACATCACTGAGGAAGCAGAAGAAAACAGGACACAAGATGGCAAGCCTGAGAGAATTGCCCAGCTGACCTGGAATGAGGCCTGAACCACAATCTTCTTTTCCTAATAAACAGCCTCCTAGAGGTCACGTTCTATTATTTAAAGAGCCTGTCTTCCTTCATATCCAACCTGGCTGTCAGAGGACCCAGTTGTCTCCAAGCTCCCTAGTTGTGAAGATGGGGCAACCATCCTGGCATTCTCAGAAGCTCAATGCTATGTTGCTCACTATAAATGGCTGTGTAAGGTCACCTCTCCTTTCCTTTTCACTCCTGTCCCCTCCCATCGAGGGACCTCAAGTGTGGCCTCATTACCCCTGTGCCATCCTGTACATCCAGATCTGGTGGGCCTTCCAAGGTTGCAACTTGCATGCCTCACTCTACAGACCAGAGGCCTCCCTCCAATCCAGATGGATTTCTCACCATTCTCTGAAAATACACTGAACTTTCCAGCCTCCTTACCTTTGTTTGCACAGGTAAGGAAGAATGCCCCCACCCCAGGTCAGGAATGCCTTCCCTCTCTCCTACCTCCACATTTCAAAGCCTAGCCTTTCTTCCAAGCCAGCTGAAGTCCACCATCTCCAAGAAGCCTTCTCTAAGGCCTCTTAGGAAGAAAGCGGTCCTTCCTCTTTGCATACTGTCCCCTTCTCTGCAGCAAGCTGCAGAAAAGAGATGGTAGCAGTCACTTCATGGGCTTGATCATATCTTGCCTATTGGCACCAATTTATAGGCTGGCCCTTTATCTCTCCAACCAAGTATAAGCTATTCAGGGCAGACCCAACACTTCTACACCTCTAGATTCTTTATGACCTGTGTCTTACACAGATTGGCATTAGCACACATTTTTGGGATACCTATAATCCAAGTGTTCCTGACTCTCTGCTCAGCCCCATGTCTTCAACCAAGGCCTCTCCCTGCACAAGTAACCAGACCCTGAACAGCCTGCTTGCCGTAAAACCCTTTCTGCCTAGTCAAATCCCACATCCGGGATCCACTCCACTCCCTGCCCCCCGCCGGCTTTTCACACTGCCAATATCTATTCTAGTTCTAGACCCCTTAGCCAGGCCTGTCCACAGTCCATCATACCCAAATGTGCTCTACTCACAGCTACTCCCTGGTGGGGGAGGTGGCACTGGAGTCAGTGGCTATTGGGCACCTCCCAGTGCCCTGGAGTTGGTGGCTATTGGGCACCTCCTAGGCTGAGGTGGGGGGACAGGGGTGACTATAAAAAAGGATCTGGGATCATTCAATATACCCTTATAACAAACCTGCACATGTACCCTCTGAATCAAAAATTAACCTTAGCCTACTGTGATTTGTTTGCTTTATAAACCTTTTAAATCTTAAAAAAGAAAGAGAAAGATCTGGGGATGATCTGAGTGCCTCTCTTCTTCCCCCCACCCCCGCTCCACCAGACTCCGCACTTGAATAATGGAGTCAGGGATTCACATCTGAGGGGTGCACATTCAGTTCCAAGTCGAGGTCCAGAAGAATGGGAAGAAAGACCCAAGCTGATGCCTCGCCCCACTGGGGAGGGGAGGAGAACGCTGAGCGAGCCGGGAACCTCGCAGGCCTGAAGCCGCCCGCCTCTCGACCCGGGGCGTCCAGCGTGAAGTGCGGGCGTAGAGCTCGCCCTCTATCCGGCTGGAAGGGTCTGCGATTCGATTTGTGAGGATCTCTGCATGAGTCGCGCTCCCTGGTTCCTTACGGGAAGGCCGAGGCCGCTAGGAAGCGTTGGACGGCCTGACTCCTACCGGCGGCTCTCAGGCCTGGCGGGAGCAGAGGGGCGCTCACACCCGCAGCCCCGCGATCTTAGACACAGCGCTCTCGGCTCCCGCCGCGGCCCCGCGCCCATTGGCTGGGCTCCTCCTCGCCCCGCCCAGCGACCGGCCCGCTCGGAGCCGACGCATGCGCACGAGCCCGCTACCGCAGCCGCCGCCGCCGCCGCCGCCGCCGCCGCCGCCGCGGCTTCAGCACCAGCGCCCGGACAGCGGTGCCGCCCACGGGCATGGACGGTGACAGCAGCAGCAGCAGCGGCGGCAGCGGTCCGGCTCCCAGCTCGGGTCCGGAAGGGGAGCAACGGCCCGAGGGGGAGCCCTTGGCCCCAGACGGCGGCTCCCCGGACAGGTAGGGCGGACCGCTCCGCAGACCCAGATCACAGACCCTCCCAGACCCTCCCCGCCCCAGGTATCCCCAGTAGCCGCCATATGTTGCCCCATTAATTCCCCAGACCCTCCCGGAGCCCCTTCCCGGGGTCGCCAAGCTCCAGGCCCCCCTCGCCACGCCCTCATCCTGCCGGGTCAATTTCCTCGTTCCCTGACACCCCCTAGTGTCAGTCCCCATCGCCCTCCCCGCTTAGGGAACCTGCCCCACCCACGGCTCCTACCCCTCCTCTAACGCCAAGACTCCCTGGCTCCTCCGGCCTCTCCTTCTAGGCCCTGCCCCTGCGTCTTCTCCGGAAGCCCCAAGCCCGCAGCAACCTCAGTCCGGGTTTCAGCGTGCCAGTGTGCATGAAGGTGTGCGTGAATCGTGGATGGGAGGCTCGCCAAGGCGGGTGTCCTGGGGAAGGCAGACATTCGGCAGGCACGTCAGGGACTGTCTTTGTCACCATCAGTCGCTTGCCTGCCCTGCATGGCCCCCAGCTGTGCACGTGTGGGTTCCAGTCCCTGCATGTGGCAGCCACACTGGCTGGAGCCACTAAAATGTGAAGGCTTTGGTGCTCAGGCCGCTGGCCTGTACCACCCCTGGAGGAGCCCCAGACTGGTGGGACAGGAGGGACACCTTCCTGCTGAGGACCCAGATCTCTGTACCTCTCCTCTCCCTTCCTCCACCATATGTGTGAGGGAACAGCCCAGCTAGGTAGCAATATGGCGCAATTTCTGTGCCCTGCCTGGCTCTGCCTCCCCCAGAATCCCTCCTCTGACATGACACTGCCTCTTTCCTGCCTGGACTGAAATAAAAGGAATTCCTTGATAGTAATAGCAGAGGTGGACACATCGTCTCCAGACTACCCCAGTTAGAATGTACATTCTGTACCCCAGAGGAAGAGAAAGCCCCACAAGTACAGAGAAATGTTTTCTTCCCTTTATTGTTAACACATTAGCCTGGATAGATTTAGCCACTCTTCAGTCTGAAAGTCACAAAGACTTCAAGAGGGTGAGACACAGGATGGGTGTATTCACCAGACCAGGGACCTGCCTGGGACTATGGCCTGATCAAAGAGACCAGGGATGGAGCAGTGACAAGACAGAGCGGGGGCCTGGGGCCAGAAGCATCCTTAGAAGGGGCAGGAGAGTCATTTGCTGTCTTGGATATCTTGCCAAGGATCAGCCGTGTCCAGTCTCATTTCCCCTGGGCATAGGATCCACTTGCTCTCTTTCAGAAACTCCCTGGGGCCTCTGGCCCCTCTCTGGACTTCTCCAGAGACCATGGACACTAATCGGGCATAGGGACTTGCTTACGTATTCAAGAAACACAAAAGTGCTCCTGCTGAGTAGCACTCTGGGGATAGATATACAGTGAATAACTCACGCACACAACATGCACATATGTGCACATCCTTACCAACACACTGGCTAGAGAGGAATTTGAAACAGTTCACACTGTGTTTTTAAAATTACCTTTTTATTTTCCTAGTGATATGAGCTGCTCCCCCATCTGTCCTGGCCACTCTGTGGGATCACATTGAGGTTGACATGGCTGTGTGTCTGTGGGGTTGGGGGCATAGTTAATGCAATATACACTTGCCCCTTATGGGGCTTCCAGGCTGGGTCTCTGTGTCTGGGACCCTGTCAGTCAGGCCCTGATTGCTGGGATGTTGGCCTCTTCAGTGAGGCCTGCATCCCCACTTTCCATGCCCCTGCCTGCCCTACTCACTTGACGTACAGGCCTGCAGGCGCAGGCAGGCAGCCTAGGAAGTTACTTATCCCAGTGAGGGTCATGGAACTGAGGGAGTGAGAATAAAAAAACCCTGTGTAGCCCTGGGGTATTTAACTCCTATTATTACTGAGCCTCCTAAGGGCAGAGGGCAGCAGGAGGTGACAGGAGAAAGCTTTTATTCTGAGAAGAGTGGAGGTCGGCTTTTCTCATTGGGAGATTTGAAGAAAAGTCCTGGCTCTACAGCAGTCAGAATATGGAAGGTTTCAAACTCTGCCACATTGATAATGGTGGGCACAGTCAGAAAGAGTGAGACTGGGGGCAGCTGATCCTAGGTCCCTGAAGAGGAATAGTAGGAGTTAAAGAGAAGGAGCTGGGGCCAGGGAGACTCCAGCAGAAGCAAACCAGCGGTGGAGGCTAAGATTCCCCTTGAACAAGAGCCAGCTAAGGAAAACGGTGGACTTAGGAGGTTTTAGCAAACTGGGTAACCAAGAGTGCACCCACTCTTCTCCAGTATCCTCTGGAATGCTGGCTTCCCCTAATGCAAAAGAAACCGACACTCCAAGTGGGGCCCTGACTCCTAAGACAAGCCCAGTGATCAGTTATCTAAGGCCATGGGCAGCTGGAACAGGCCTCCCACTTTCACCCAGGCTGCCCCACTCTCCTGACCCCTAGAAGGCAAGCTCTGCTCTGAAGAGGGAGACCGAGGCCAATGGGTCATCTTTAGGCCTCTAGGACCCAACCCAGAGCAAGGACAATGCTAAAGCACAGGACAGGTGGTCAAGAAAAACCTGCAGAATTTAACATCTTAAAGAAGTCGATGTCCACACTTACACACACAACCTAGGCCACTTATCCACCTTCTCACTGGCCCACAGGGATCTGCCAAGACACTGGCTGCTTACATTATTAACTTTATGGAGTCATCTGAGGTCTTGCTTTAGAACAACTTTGGTCAAATTCCTATTTTCCTAGATGTTGAGTTTGTAAAAAATAAGTATCAGTGATTAAAATCATGAGATCAAATTTTGATACAGCTTTTGGATAACAAAAAGGAAAGTATTTATATATGTAGTGAGATTCTCAAGGTGTGGGAAGTTCTAAAACAGAGATATATTATCTGAGGTACCAAAAGAGGACAAATTGTAAATACAAACACACTTCTAAAAGTATATGCTCCCTGCTGCACTGACCGTGGGAAGGGGCAGGAAAGCAAACGTGTCTTCTACATGACAGACTCTGTGCCAAGAACCTCACATATGTTACATCAGTTAATTCCCACACCAAACCCAAGAGGTGGGCATTATCTCATATTTTCAACAGACAAGGATGCCAATGCTCCAAGAATTGTGTGTCTTTCCCAAGTCCCCAGAGCCAAAAGGTGATCGAGTCAGGAGCCCACCTCCACTGCTCCCCCATTTCACCCTCAGCATGAGGGTCATTCTCTCCTGCACTGCTGGGCCAGCCTGCCATCCTTCTGGGAAAGAAAGAAAGAGCACGTTTTTCCTTCCTAGTTCCTCTTCTCGGTCTCTGGGCTGAACTCAGCCCCTGTGGGCAATGCCCATCTGCCACTGAGGCTGGGACTACGGCTCACAGCCCCTTCAGCAGTGCAGCAGCCAGGACTGGAAGCCAGGGTTGGCTCCGCATAGGTCTGGCTCTCCTTGGGAGCTACGCAAACTCTGGCGAGCAGGCTGGGTGAGCCAGGCAGAGGCAGGGGAGAAGGAGACAGGGCTCTGCAAGGCTAACCAGCCCAGAATCCCTCTGGGAACTCCCCATGGCCCTGGGCACTCTGTTCTGTGGCCATCTTTTCCTAATCTGGGTCTGCAGTCCTGCCACTGGGGTTGAGACTCCACCTCTCCCTATACCCAAGGAGTGGGGTTGCGCACACGCACGGAGTATTGCCCTGATGAGTAATTTTGGGAGAAGACTCCACGGCTGTTTTCTGGCAAGTTCCTTGGGGTGAAGGGGTGTCCCAACTCCCTCTCCCAACCGTGCACATCCTTACAAAGCAAATCTTCTGCTCCGTGCATGGCCCATGACAGGGTAGGTGGAAGGATAGCAGTTGCTTCCACAAACTTTCCCCGACCACCCGACCCCCTATCAAAGTTGGGCCCTCTCTGAGTTCCCTCAGCCCTCTGTGACTTCCCCACTCACAGCATTCAACATGTTGGTCTGTTCACATCTCCCAACTACTGTGAGTGCCTAGAGGGCAAGGACCAGGTCTTCTTCATCCTAGCACCACTATTAGCAGCCAGCCTAGCACTCATTCAACAAACATTTCCAGGACGCCTTCTGTGTGCAAGGCACTATTCAAGGCACTGGTGATATGGAGATGAACAAATGCAATAGGCCTCTGTTCTCCCAGCACTCACATTCCACATGAAAGACAGGTAATAAACATGACGACGCTATAATATAATATTCAATTGCAACAAATGCTATGAAAAAAATATAAAGCAAGGTAGGGAGATTGAGAGCTGGTGGGTGACTATTTCAGAGAGAGTAGTCAGGAAAGGCTTCTCTGAGGAAGTACTAGTTGAAACAAGACCAGAATAAAAAAGAGGGCCATGCAATTATCTGGGGGATGAGCAACCCAGGCAGAGGGAAGAGAAAGTTCCAAGGCTCTAAGATGGGAATAGGAGTGCAGCAGCACGTGCTCAATAATCTGTCTGGCAAGAGAAAGAGCAGACGACTGCCACACAAAGAGCACAGGACTGTAAGTCAGAAGAACTGGGTTCGAGCACCAGCTTGTCTGTCACTGAACCTGATTTCAAATCTATCAGTTGAAGAAAATACCTCCTTTGTGAGGTTTTTGTAAGGAGTGAGTAAGATCGGCCGGGCACAGTGGCTCACGTCTGTAATCCCAGCACTTTGGGAGGCCGAGGCGGGTGGATCATGAAGTCAGGAGATCGAGACCATCCTGGCTAACACGGTGAAACCTCGTCTCTACTAAAAATAAAAATAAAATAGCCAGTCATGGTGGTGGGTGCCTGTAGTCCCAGCTACTTGGGAGGCTGAGGCAGGAGAATGGCTTGAACCCAGAAGGCAGAGGTTGCAGTGAGCCAAGATCACGCCACTGCACTCCAGCCTAGGCAACAGAGCAAGACTCCGTCTCAAAAAAAAAAAATCATATATGTGAAAGCACATTCAGCGTCTAGCACAGGGCCTAGCATGTAGCAGCCTGCCAATTGTTTTTTGACAGTGTGGAAAATGAGTGAATGAGATAATGGTCTCCATGAGGTAGGCTGAGGGCACAGACTTCGAGCCCCCAGCCTCCTCACCTCTCACTGCTCCCCCAGGACTACTAATAAATCAACCCTGAGTCCCTGTCCCCTTGTCTTACTGAACTGAATAATGCTGGGGCATGGGGTGGCCCACCACCATCCCCCACCCCAATCTTGCCTGCCTCCTCTTTTCCTAGCACCCAGACCAAGGCTGTGGCCCCTGAGGCAAGCCCAGAGAGAAGCTGCTCCCTCCACAGCTGCCCCCTGGAGGACCCTTCCAATTCTTCGGGACCCCCACCAACAACTTCCACCCTCCAGCCTGTGGGTCCATCCAGCCCCTTGGCCCCTGCCCACTTCGCCTATCCCCAGGCACTGCAGGAATACCAGGGGGGCAGTTCCCTGCCAGGACTTGGGGATCGGGCAGCTCTCTGCTCCCACGGCTCCAGCCTCAGCCCTTCCCCAGCCCCCTCACAGCGTGATGGGACCTGGAAGCCACCCGCTGTGCAGCACCATGTGGTCAGTGTCAGGTAAGGAGGGGTCCAGCAGCCTGCCAGCTGCCACTGGAAAATGGGGTGGGGCTTAAGAGTGGGGCAGACCCCCGGGGCTCTAGACTCCTTTCTTAGGAGTTAACCCAATGCAGTAGGAAGTAAGGGTTGGAACTTGGGAGTGGCAAAGTGCTAAAAGGGTTAATACCATCGGTTATCCCTCACCCACCCACTCCCACCCCACCTCCACCCCCGAAACACGCCCTGCAAGAGGACTCTGGCAAGCGAGCATCTTTTCTTCTCTTCCACAGGCAGGAACGAGCCTTCCAGATGCCAAAGAGGTAGGCCTGGGCCTTCCCTGGACCTCTAGGGGTGACCAGGCTGCTGCCCAGTTTAGCCCTGTTCCACGTGCTCTCTGCTCTATCTAGCACCCCTTCAGGGTGGAGCCTGAGCTCAGCACCCCTTGCTGCCACACCCAACTCATGTGGGCTCCTCCCTCTTTCCCAGCTATTCCCAGCTGATTGCTGAGTGGCCAGTGGCCGTGCTGATGCTGTGTCTGGCTGCCATCTTCCTCTGCACCCTGGCTGGATTGCTGGGGGCCCGGCTGCCCGACTTCTCCAAGCCTTTGCTGGTGAGGAGCCAAGGGGTGGGATGGGGTCCCCAGGCCTGGCCACCTCAGCCCAGCCTGGGGCAGAAAGTTGGAGGTAGGGTAGCCATGGTGGCCTGGGGATAGGGTAGCCACGGTAGGCTCTTGACCTCCAGAGAGAGTTGGGGAGATGCTATAAAGTTCAGACTCACATCTACAATTTAGGCAGGTAGGCTGGCCTGCCCTGCTCTAAGGAGTCAAAGGGGCAGAGCTGAGAAGCACCCAGATGGAGAACTCCTACCCTGCCCACCTGTTCTTCTCCACCCTCCTCCCTGCAGGGCTTTGAGCCACGGGACACGGACATTGGGAGCAAGTTAGTGGTCTGGAGAGCACTACAAGCCCTCACGGGCCCCAGGAAGCTGCTTTTCCTTTCCCCAGACCTTGAGCTGAACAGGTAACAGGCTCTCATCTTTTCATTGTGGGTAGGAGAGGGAAGAATGAGATCTCCAGGAAGGGGACATTGGGTGACTCACCCCAAGGCAGGTCAGAGGGGCTTGCCAGGACTTCCTGGGGAGTGGTCTCTGGCCTCCTCTGAGTCTTCCGACCCTAACGGTGCCTGGCATAGATATTCTCTCCACTTCAGCTCGAGCTCCCACAACACTCTGAGGCCTGTACC
Organism: Macaca thibetana thibetana; assembly: GCF_024542745.1. Taxonomy (NCBI): domain Eukaryota; kingdom Metazoa; phylum Chordata; class Mammalia; order Primates; family Cercopithecidae; genus Macaca; species Macaca thibetana. The sequence continues at coordinate 124,748,310 of NC_065584.1, forward strand.
CAGAGGCAGTGCCCAGGAGAGCATTGTTCGACCTCGCAGAATGGTGGAGCCCCTGGAGGACAGAAGGCAAGAGAACTTCTTCTGTGGCCCCCCTGGTAAGCTGCAGCCTGGCCAGTTCCTGGTTTTAATAGTGGTCCCCACCCCACCAAGTAGGACAGGCAGGCCCAGAACAAATCTGGGCAGACAGAAAGGGAAGGTGGCCAGCTGGCCACAGTCAAGCCAAGGAAGCCAGGTTACAGCTGGGAGGATGAGGGAGTTCTCAGATGCTCCAGCCAGACAGGGTCAAGCTGGGTTGGGGTGAGGCACAGGGACAGGATCAGGCAGTTCATGCATAGGCTTGAGATGCCTGAGAATCTGAACTTCATGTGGCCCTGAGTAAGCATCTTCCCTTTGGAGGGCCCAGGACCTGGGGCCAAAGGACTGAGCTCTGGGTGGGGGGGGGGGGTGTGTTGCAGAGAAGAGCTATGCAAAGCTGGTGTTCATGTCCACCTCCTCGGGCAGCCTATGGAACCTGCATGCCATCCATTCCATGTGTCGCATGGAACAGGACCAGGTGAGCTGGCTGGGGAGGTGTCAGGGGTTTGGGGGGAACTAAGGACATGAGGGAACTGATCCCAAGGAAATACAGCTGAGCCAGGACTGCCAGGGGGTGGACTGGGGAAGAGCATTCCCTGCTTAGAAAATTATTCCAACCCTGCTGAGAGGCTCCAGGTTGGGGTGGGAAAAGAAGAGTCGGCTGTTTTTAGAAGAGCCAAGATAGAAGTGCTGGAAGCGAGCCCATGCAGGGACTGGGAGTTTCCAAAAGGTCCTGAAAGGGCCCTCCAGAGTGGGTGAGGAGGCCCTGGCCCAGGGAGCTGAGACTGTGGGCTTCAAGGCCTCAGTCCCCATCAACCTGAGCAGTGCCAATCCAATTATGCTAACTGGAGAATCATACACAATAACATCTGAAGAAAGGTTTGCTGCTAAAAACGGTGTGAAAACCACGCAGTAGCCCAGCCCCCCACTTCACACGAGGATATTCTAAGTACCAAAAGACTGGTTAAGAACATGTGTTCTAGAGTCAGATGCCTGAATTCAAGGCCAGCTCTAAGGTTGTCTTGCTGTATGACTTCAGGCATGTTTCTTAACGTCTCAGTCCCTCAGGCTACATCAGCGTTAAATGGGGAAAATAAAAGTACTTTCCTCACAGGGATGTTGTGACAGTTAAATGAGATAGAATTTGAAAAAAATGCAGCATAATGACTGGCAATAGTAATCTCTCAATAAGTGTTACTGTGTTGTCACCATGATCTCAGGCCCAAGGTTACGCGGCCAGTTAGTGGCAGAGCAAGGGCCTCTGACTCCCAGGCCAGTGCTCTCTGTACTACATCAGCTGTTGTGATGTCAACAACAGGAAAGAAGAAAAAAAGAGGCATGAGATTTGAAAAAGAAACAGCCCTGGCCCTAAGAGGGTTTAAGCGGTGCAGTGGACAGACAGGAGCTGGGGTTTGGCAGTGACTCTGAACCCGGAATGTTTTGGTCTCCACTTTTCCCATTGCTTGCTTCAGATCCTTGGACCTTTGGCCCTGTTCTATCTGTGGCTGCTACCTCCACTTTTACTCCTAGCTCAGGCCTCGTGGAGTTGGGATGTATGACCTACAGGGACCCTTAGAGCAGGGTCTCTTAGGCTGAAGCCTCGGGCAGCATCCCTGAGGCTCCTCTTTGATGAAGTCAAGATGTAGCTGCTGGCACCTGGGCCAGGAGCCAAAGGCAGCTGGGAGACAAGCCGGTCTCACCAGGCTGTCCAGATCCCCTCTCTGCACCTGCCCTGCAGTGTGAAAGGAGGTGAGAGAGCCTTGTATAGGACTGGGAAAACCTGGGCCCTTGGGCTGCCCCTGAGCTCTCTCCTCCTGCGTGTGCCCTACAGATCCGCTCCCATACCAGCTTCGGGGCTCTGTGCCAGCGGACAGCAGCCAACCAGTGCTGCCCCAGCTGGTCCCTGGGCAACTATCTGGCTGTGCTCTCCAACCGCTCCTCCTGCCTGGACACTACCCAAGCTGACGCAGCCCGCACACTGGCCCTGCTTCGGACCTGTGCCCTCTACTACCACAGTGGTGCCCTGGTGCCCTCTTGTCTGGGACCCGGGAAGAACAAGTCCCCACGCTGTGCCCAGGTTCCCACTAAGTGCTCCCAGAGTAGCGCCATCTACCAACTCCTGCACTTTCTGCTCGACAGGGACTTCCTGAGTCCCCAGACCACTGACTACCAAGTGCCCTCCCTCAAGTACAGCCTGCTCTTCCTGCCCACCCCAAAGGGTGCTTCCCTGATGGACATCTACCTGGACCGACTGGCCACCCCCTGGGGGCTCGCTGACAACTACACCTCCGTCACTGGCATGGACCTGGGCCTCAAGCAGGAGCTGCTGAGGTACTTCCTGGTCCAGGACACAGTGTACCCCTTGCTGGCTCTGGCTGCCATCTTTTTCGGCATCGCCCTGTACCTGCGCTCATTCTTCCTCACGCTCATGGTGCTGCTGGGGGTGCTGGGCTCACTGCTGGTGGCCTTTTTCCTTTACCAGGTGGCCTTCCGCATGGCCTACTTTCCCTTCGTCAATCTGGCAGCCCTTCTCCTGCTGAGCAGCGTCTGCGCCAACCACACGCTCATCTTCTTCGACCTGTGGCGCCTCAGCAAGAGCCAGCTGCCGTCGGGGGGGCTGGCGCAGCGCGTGGGCCGCACCATGCACCACTTCGGCTACCTGCTGCTGGTCTCCGGCCTCACCACGAGCGCGGCCTTCTACGCCAGCTACCTGAGCCGCCTGCCGGCCGTGCGCTGCCTCGCCCTCTTCATGGGCACGGCTGTGCTGGTGCACCTGGCGCTCACGCTGGTCTGGCTGCCCGCCTCCGCCGTGCTCCACGAGCGCTACCTGGCGCGCGGCTGTGTGCGCCGGGCGCGGGGCCGGTGGGAGGGCAGCGCGCCTCGGCGGCTGCTGCTGGCGCTGCACCGGCGGCTCCGGGGCCTGCGGAGGGCGGCGGCCGGCACCTCGCGTCTGCTCTTCCAGCGCCTGCTACCCTGCGGCGTCATCAAGTTCCGCTACATCTGGATCTGCTGGTTCGCGGCACTGGCGGCAGGGGGCGCCTACATCGCCGGCGTCAGCCCGCGCCTGCGGCTGCCCACGCTGCCGCCGCCCGGCGGCCAGGTCTTCCGGCCCAGCCACCCCTTCGAGCGCTTCGACGCAGAGTATCGCCAGCTGTTCCTGTTCGAGCAGCTGCCGCAGGGCGAGGGCGGCCACATGCCCGTGGTTTTGGTGTGGGGCGTCCTGCCTGTGGACACTGGCGACCCTCTGGACCCTCGTAGCAACAGCAGCCTGGTGAGGGACCCTGCCTTCTCGGCCAGTGGCCCTGAGGCCCAGCGCTGGCTGCTGGCACTCTGCCACCGGGCCCGGAATCAGAGCTTCTTCGACACACTGCAGGAAGGCTGGCCCACGCTGTGTTTCATGGAGACCCTCCAGCGCTGGATGGAGAGCCCCGGCTGCGCCCGCCTGGGGCCTGACCTCTGCTGCGGCCACTCGGACTTCCCCTGGGCCCCCCAGTTTTTCCTGCACTGCCTGAAAATGATGGCTCTGGAGCAAGGCCCGGATGGCACCCAGGACCTGGGACTCCGCTTTGATGCCCATGGCAGCCTGGCCGCCCTGGTCCTGCAATTCCAGACCAACTTCCGGAATAGTCCGGACTACAACCAGACCCAACTCTTCTACAATGAGGTCAGCCACTGGCTGGCAGCAGAGCTGGGCATGGCACCTCCAGGCCTGCGCCGTGGTTGGTTCACTAGCCGTCTAGAGCTGTACAGCCTGCAGCACAGCCTGAGCACTGAACCTGCTGTGGTGCTGGGCCTGGCTTTGGCACTGGCCTTTGCCACACTGCTGCTGGGCACCTGGAATGTTCCCCTCAGCCTGTTCTCCGTGGCAGCTGTGGCAGGCACCGTGCTGCTCACTGTAGGACTCCTGGTTCTCCTCGAGTGGCAGCTCAACACTGCCGAGGCCCTGTTTCTCTCTGCCTCAGTGGGCCTCTCAGTGGACTTCACTGTCAACTACTGCATCTCCTATCACCTGTGCCCACACCCTGACCGCCTGAGCCGTGTGGCCTTCTCTCTGCGCCAGACCAGCTGCGCCACAGCAGTGGGGGCTGCAGCCCTGTTTGCGGCCGGCGTGCTCATGCTGCCTGCCACAGTGCTGCTTTATCGCAAGCTGGGCATCATCCTCATGATGGTCAAATGCGTCAGTTGTGGCTTTGCCAGCTTCTTCTTCCAATCTCTCTGCTGTTTCTTCGGGCCAGAGAAGAACTGTGGGCAGATCCTCTGGCCCTGTGCTCACCTACCATGGGATGCTGGTACTGGGGACCCTGGTGGGGAGAAGGCAGGCCGCCCACGACCAGGGTCAGTTGGAGGGATGCCCGGGACCTGCTCAGAGCAATATGAGCTACAGCCCCTGGCACGGCGTCGGAGCCCCAGCTTTGACACCAGCACAGCCACCAGCAAGCTGTCCCACCGGCCCTCAGTACTCTCTGAGGATCTGCAGCTCCATGATGGTCCCTGCTGTTCCCGGCCCCCACCAGCCCCTGCCTCCCCAAGGGAGCTGCTGCTGGACCACCAGGCAGTCTTCAGCCAGTGCCCTGCCCTGCAGACCTCCTCCCCCTATAAGCAGGCTGGCTCCAGCCCCAAAACCCGGGCCAGGCAGGACTCCCAAGGGGAGGAGGCTGAGCCCCTGCCAGCCTCGCCAGAAGCCCCAGCCCACTCCCCTAAGGCCAAGGCTGCAGAACCTCCTGATGGCTTCTGTTCCTCAGCCAGCACCCTGGAGGGGCTCAGCGTCTCTGATGAGACCTGCCTAAGCACCTCTGAGCCCAGTGCTCGTGTACCAGATTCCGTGGGTGTGTCCCCAGATGACCTGGATGATACTGGGCAGCCAGTCCTTGAGCGGGGCCAGCTCAATGGGAAGCGGGACACCCTGTGGCTGGCGCTGAGGGAGACAGTGTATGACCCATCATTGCCCGCCTCCCACCAGAGCAGCTTGTCCTGGAAGGGCCGAGGGGGGCCAGGGGATGGCAGCCCTGTGGTGCTGCCCAATAGCCAGCCAGACCTGCCAGATGTTTGGCTGCGCAGGCCCAGCACCCACACGTCGGGCTATAGCAGCTGAGGGGGACCCGGGGAGGCCAGACAGGGCACGGAACCCTGTCAGGGATGACAAGGCAAGGGCAGCAATAGGCTGGAGCCTGAAGGTATTTCTCCAGATCCACAGGGAGAGGTCTCACCCTCCAGCTGTGGATGTTAAACCCTGCCAGATGTCCCAGGCTTGATCTGTCTGCTCTTACTCCTCACACCTGGAGGATTCCAGCAGGAGGGGTTTTGGAGGGGACCTGCTTGTGACCTGCTGAGGGCTTGTCTGCCCCCACAGCACCATCTAAAACCCCTCCTCTAGAAGTGGGGAAGGCCGGATGTGTAGCTTCGGGTATCGGAGGAGGCTGACCTGGCCCCCATCCCAAGTTACAAGAACTTCAGTGAGACTAAGGGACCCCCATCCTAGGGATCTTGTCAGGGTTTCTTACTGACCAGAGGAGCCCGCAGGAATCTTCGCAGCCTCCTGAGTCTCACCCCTTTCATACGCTCTTCATCAGGACACTTCCCTCTCTTTCCGGAGCTTCTCTGGGCAGAATTGGGCTGGGGCCTCTCTCCCCAACTGCCCTGCTCTCCTCATACTCACCGGTTTGACCAGAAATTCTCCAAATCCAGCCATAGATGGCTGCTGGGAATGCAGCAGGAGAAGGAGGATGGTCAGCCTCGGAGCATCTCTAAATTACGGGACAGTCCCTCTTTGGAAGCAGGCTCGTGTGCTCTCCTGTGTTAATAAACGATAATAATCCTTTCCATCTCTGCACATTTTAGTCTCCTTGGAATCTATCTCACTACTTCACTACAGGGTAGCCTGACATTGGTCAGGTTCTTTTGCCCCCAATTTATAGGTAAAGACATTGAGGCTAAGTAAGATGAACTGACCTCAAAGTCACTTAGCCACTACATGGCAGAGCGGTTTCATTCCACCACTACAACCTCCAGTCTCCCCTTGGCTACCTGCCTTGTGGACATTGGCATATGGCTGTCTTGATCTTTCACCTCGAGCACCCTCTTCCAATCTGCTTTCTCTGGTGTCTCTGACTGAACCCAGCCACCCTCTTTGGGCCTCCACTTCCTGAGAGAGCTGTATTCCAAACAAACCCAGGAGTTCCTCTCCATCTCCCCTGTGCCTCCCTCTGGAATCTGGCTGAGATGTCTGCTGGCCCTGGGGCGTCCTGGCTGACCTGATTCCCAGGCTTCAGGACCATGCCTCTTCTACGGCCACAGTGTATAAGAGGCCCCACCAGAAGAGATACTGAGGGGCAGAAGAGGTGAAGCCAAATCCAGTCGAGGCACGAACTCAGACCTGCCCTTTGGGGAGTGTGTGAGTTGCTTCCCAGGTCAGGGTCCCCATCTTTTCAAGGACAAGTCTCTCTGTGGAGCGTTAAGCAGACCAAAGACTGGCTCCTCCTTCTCAAAGCAGAGTCTGGTGGGGAAGTTTTATCCCATGTGAGAGCTCATGACATCAGGTGGCATCAACACGTTTATTGAACACCTACTTTGCATATAATACTACAAGGGGACAGACGTGTGGAAGAAAAATTGAACACTACCCTCAAAGAGCTCACTTTCTAGCTGGGGAGACAGCTTATATGCACACGCAGGCATCGGATGGCTCACCAATGGCACCATATGCCTGCCATCATCATTGTTGGAGCTCAAGTACCCAGGACTGGGTAACAAGAAAGGCTTTCTGGAGGAGTAAAAACGAGCTGGGCTTCAGAAGACCAAGCATCTCAGACTGGAAGGGGCCTTGGCGATCACTTATTCCAGCAGTTTTCAAACTTTGTAGCCTCAGGACTCTTTCTTCAAAGAAGCTCTGTGTGGAAAAACAATATATAAAACAGGTAAAAAGCAGCTACTCTGGTGGGTGCTGGGTGTTGGGGGTGGAGTCAGCTCAGCCTCTCTTTCCACTGCAGCCTCTCCGGGGACCTGGGGAACCCTTCAGGCTCCTGGCAGCTTGACAGAATGCAATATGAAAGCTACTGATCCAGGCTATTTTACAGAGGAGTGTCAGAAAAGGGAAGGGATTTTTCCAGGGTCAAATAGTCTGTGGCAGAGCTGGAGGCAAATCAGATGATGTTTTTGTTTTATTTAGTTTTTTTTATTATTGAAACCTACTTCCTACTCCAAGTAGCCCATGAGAAGTGGAGCAGAAACCCAAAAGAGACATGGGAGTTGTGGAAGAGACAGAAGATAGTAGGCAGCTACAGCAGGATACCTTGGCTCCTTTGCAAGATAAGTAAATCAAGATGAGTAACTCCTGACACCAGGAAGGGGAGGCTGGAACCTAATTTAAACCTGTCCCCCGGGGGTCTGCTGGGACCTCTCTCTTCATGTCCAGGTAGCATTTGGCGTCTCTGGCCTAGAGCTGCTCATCAGCCGTGGTTTCTCTGATAATGGTGTCCCTCTGTTGTCACGCAGCCAGGCTGAGAGAGCCCTGGTATCCTCAGGGGCAATGAGCCACAGGGAGGTCAAGTGAACTCTTCCTCCTGAGCATGAGCAGAAGACACTTTGCCTGAACACAACCACTGAAATGTTAGAATGCAGAGGGGTGGATGGGTGGGCATGAGGGACTCGGGCACACCCGAGGGCCCTACTTGGGGATTTCCGGGTCACATTCTTACAGGCTGTGGCCACACAACACTGCAGGAAGGTGAATGAGCCATAGCAGCTGATGCATTGATTAGACGTGTTCTTTATGTTGCCAGGCCCAGAAGAACCCAGCAGTGATCTAAAACATTACCTCATACCTAGCGTGGCCCAAACCAACAGCAGGCAATCCACATCAGCAGAAAATCCAGCCTGCCTCTCTAGCTCTGACTTTGGAATGTAGAACTTAAAGCACTTTCAATTTCCTTTGAGTTGCAGCAGATCCTTCACTTTATTATCATTAGGGGCACTTTACAATGAGTGTATGTCCCTGGAGACATGGCTTATAAGCACGCTGTGAGGCACACGAAAAGGAGTCAAAGCAGTCATGCTTGCCCTGCAAAATTCAAGAAATGATTTCTCCGCACTCAGACGCTTTAATAGAACTACATTAACACTCATTTGGAACTTGAGGTCATTTCCCCTATTTGTGCCACTGATCCTTGAACTCACATTCTGAGTACGAGTATGTATCCTATATGTGATTAAAATACAACTTGAGGCCGGACGTGGTGGCTCATGCCTGTAATCCCAGTACTTTGGGAGGCCGAGGCAGGCGGATCACTGGAGGTTAGGAGTTTGAGACTAGCCTGGCCAACATGGTGAAACCCCGTCTCTACTAAAACTACAAAAATTAGCTGGGTGTGGTGGGGGATGCCTGTAGTCCTAGCTACCTGGGAGGCTGAGGCAGGAAAATCGTTTGAACCCAGGATGCAGAGGCTGAAGTGAGCCGAGATCATGCCACTGCACTCCAGCCTGGATGACAGAGCAAGACTCCATCCCCCCCCCAAAAAAAAAAAAAAATATATATATATATATATGTATTATGTATATATAAACTTGATATAGTCTGTTACCATAGGAAAACTTGGCTTCCACGACTTCCATGGCTGTGGTGATTTGGGGACTTTTAGAATGACAATGTTAGACAGATTGATTTTTTATTGGCTGAATCTTAGATTTTACTGATATATAGCATATCCCATACCATGATATTCGGGCAATATTACAGCTTGAGACAATTTTTAAAAAGACATTTCTCAAGAGAGTTATAAGCCAAACTTTCCTAGCCCCCTCCAACTCATTCCGTCCTTCTCCCAATGCATGACAGGACAGGGAAAAAGGCTTTAAATCAGATTTTAAGAAAGAGGATACATTGGTTTACAACCTTTGCCTATTGTCCAGAGAGTTTCTGATCTTTTCTTTTCTTTTTTTTTTTTTTTTTTTTTTTTGAGACAGAGTCTCACTCTGTCGCCCAGGCTGGAGTGCAGTGGCACAATCTCGGCTCACTGCAAACTCTGCCTCCCAGGTTCACACCATTCTCCTGTCCCAGCCTCCCGAGTAGCTGGGACTACAGGCGCTCACCACCACACCCGGCTAATTTTTCATATCTTTAGTAAAGGCAGGGTTCCACCGTCTTAGCCAGGATGGTCTTGATCTCCTGACCTTGTGATCCACCCACCTCAGCCTCCCAAAGTGCTGGGATTACAGGTATGAGCCACTACACCCGGCCCTGATCTTTTCTTTGACGGCGGCATTATCTCATTTTTTGATAATACACATGGGTATTGGCAAGCTCTTGGGACCCCATGCCAAGCATCAAGATCCCATTTACCTGGTGATAGGAAACACAGACATTCCTTACCCTTTCCACCCTCACCCTTGTTCACAGGGATGACTGTAACTAAGGTCTGCAGGTATTTATGCTTAGGAGAAGAAATTGTGGCTCAATTCACCAGGAAGATGGGAAACAAAAGAAAGCCACTATGTGCTATGTAAATGTCTAGCCATCCAAAACCACCCTATGCAGAGGAACCCTGGAAGGGCCTTGATAAATTACTCATAATTATTATCAGGCCTCTTTGTGATTACTCACATTTCTCTCAATATAGGGGAAAGATCAGCATTTTACCAAATCCACAACCATCAAACAAACAAGAGCTTTAATGCTGCTGAAGAAAATCACACAGCTGAGCAGATAGATGTAGATTTGAATTCATGGCCACCTATCTTAACTGGAGCCTCAGCTCTGCCTAGCTAGTATTCATTCTAGCTACTAGTTTTGATTATTTGTATCGACTCTTTTATATTTTCTCCACCTTCTCAAATATCTGATGCCCTCAACTTCCCCCACCCCTCAGTGGACAAAAAAAAAAAAAAAAAATACATTCTTCATGAAGAAAATTGAAGCCTTCAAATAGAAATTTCACCTTCAAGGCACCAAAGCCCCTACTTACCTACCCCCGCTCCTGCCTGCTCCTCTCCCCATCCCTTCTGCTACAACGAAGGAAGCAGTAATGGCTCCATCAATGGCTTCTCACACTTTGTGTCAGAGGCTTTGCACTCCCCTACAAGGACATGAAGACTTTCTAGAAGGTAGGTGGACACAGATAGTTTTAAAGTAATCCATTTCCAGAGCCGCCTTCTCCATATGTTCCCCTCCTCATATTGGTGGGCCTAAGAAGTAGCCAGAGGCCTGACAGCTCTCCTTCCCCACTTCCACTTTCACCAGTTGCCTCCCCTCCCTCATTCTGAATCCTACTCTGGCACCTTGCTCTGCGCTGTTAAAAACAAATAAAAGGGCTACTTGAGAATGCTCTGCTTGAGGAAGTCCTCGAAAGAGCAAAGCCTGGAGAGCTTCTTTGAGAAGATTCACAGGGGCGGCCCTGTGGCTCAGTTCTGTGCCTTCGTCATTTAAGAATTCAAATTCAGGCAAGGCGTGGTGGCTGACGCCTGTAATCCCAACACTTTGGGAGGCCGAGGCGGGTGGATCACGAGGTCAGGAGATCGAGACCATCCTGGCTAACACGGTGAAACCCCGTCTCTACTAAAAATACAAAAAAATTAGCCGGGCATGGTGGTGGGCACCTGTAGTCCCAGCTACTCGGGAGGCTGAGGCAGGAGAAGGGCGTGAACCCGGGAGGCGGAGCTTGCGGTGAGCCGAGATCACACCACTGCACTCCAGCCTGGGCAACAGAGCGAGACTCCATCTCAAAAAAAAAAAAAAAAAAAAAAAATTCAAATTCATTGAACATGTTATATTGTAAAATATATATATATTAAAAAAGAAAAAACAATAAAAATTTTTTAAATAATTCAAGTTCAGGTGAGACACAGTGGGTCATACTTGTAATCCCAGTGCTTTTGAAAGACTGAAGTGGGAGCATGGCTTGAGGCCAGGAGTTTGAGACTAGCTTGGGCAACATAGCAAGATCCCATATCTACAAAAAATAATTTTAAAAATTAGCTGGGCATGGTGATATGTGCCTGTAGACCCAGCTACTCCAGACGCTGAAGCAAGAGTATCACTCGAACTCTGGAGTTCAAGGTTACAGTGAGCCATAATCACATTATGGCACTCCAGCCTGGCAACAGAGCGAGACCTTAACTCTAAAAAGAAAGAAATAAAGAAGAAATCAAACTGAAAGTGAGATGGTTGACACAGGATACATATTAAGCACATCGATTTGAATGGAAAAATAAAATCAGACTTTTCCTGTTAGAAGGTCAGATTTGGCTCACAGGTTTGACAGAGAGGATAGCCTTTGCAAGTAGGATGTATGGTGGACATTTTCCCTAAAATGGAATAACTTTAATCTGCAGCTCCACAGTTTGAACAGAAACAGACTGAAAGTACAGATACAACTTCCCTCTCCAGCCAAGATGGAGGAGCAGGGGCCAAGTTTACCCTCCTGCCTAAAACAACCAGAAAACACATGAAATAATGAGTTTCAAGACACTGGACATGAGGTAACAAAAGACAGTGATCTCTCAGAGGCAAGAAACAAATAAGGTGAACCCCTCGGTTGCCCAGTTTACTGCTTGAGAGGATGTATTTCATGGAGGGAGAACCTAGGCAAAGCAAGTGACTTTGAGGTGAGGGGATAGCTGAGAGTTTGGAGCAGCCAACTGGCTAGAGTGCTCAGGACAGGGTACTGGAGAGGAGAAAGGTGGATACATAGAGAATTCTGGGGATCTGCAAAGGGCCCCTATTGAGTGTTCAACAGAGTATGATTCATCATATAAGTGTAAAGAAACCACTTGAGACAAAGGAAAGAACCACCCGAAACAATGGGCTGGAACAGTAGCCAGGAGTCACACAGAGCCTGGACAGTGCCTGTCCCCATCAGCCAGATCGGAAAACCTCATAATTTATGGAGCATTGGTCAGAGCTCTCAGAAGGGCCTTGCCTCATAGTGGGGATTCATTAGCCCTAGTTTAAACATTGCTAGATCCTACCTAACAAATCTCAAAAGTGAGACCTGAAGGAATCAAGCTGTTTCTAAGTAACTGAACTGCCTCCCAGAACAAAGCCCAAGAACATTTACAGAAATCCAAAATTAACAAGCACCCAAAAATGTAAAATTCACAGTGCCTGATTCTCCAATAAAAAATTACCAGTCATGTGGTCGGGCGCGGTGGCTCACGCCTGTAATCCCAGCACTTTGGGAGGCCGAGGTGGGCAGATCACAAGGTCAGCAGATCAAGACCATCCTGGCTAACACGGTGAAACCCCGTCTCTACTAAAAAATACAAAAAATTAGCCGGGCGTGGTGGCGGGTGCCTGTAGTCCCAGCTACTCGGGAGGCTTTGGGAGGCTGAGGCAGGAGAATGGCGTGAACTCAGGAGGCAGAGCTTGCACTGAGCCAAGACTGAGCCACTGCACTCCAGCCTGGGCAACAACGCAAGACTCCGTCTCAAAAAAAAAAAAAAAAAATTACCAGTCAAGCAAACTATGACCCATCATAAGGAGAAAAATCAATTGAAACCACCACAGCTGACACCTATGTGAGAACTGGACAAGGACATTAAAAGAATTATTATAACTGTATTCCATATGTACTAAGTAGAGACTAGGAATATATTTTTAAATACCCACTTTGAATTTTAGAGACGAAAACTAAAATGTCTGAGATGATGGGGTGGGTGGGGTAGGCAGAAAGAAGAGGATGGGAAGAAGTACCAAGGGGAAGGAGGAATGATTTGGGTATGACGGATGGGTGTGTTTATTATTTTAATTGTGGTGATGGTTTCACAGGTATATGTAATTTCTAAACTTATCAAATTGTACACTTAAAATATGTGGTTTATGGAATGTTAATTATATCTCAATAAAATTGTTAAAATTGTACTGAAACAAAACCATTGGGGGAAACTGGGTAAAGAGTCCAAAGGACCTCCCTGTACTATCATTGTAACTTCCTGTCAATTATAACGATTCTAAAATAAAGAATTTAAAAGTGTCTTTAAAATTAAAAAAAAAAAGTCTGAGATGAAAAATCACTGAATGGAATAACAACAGTTTAGACATTGCAGAAAAAAAAAAAAAACCAGTAGTGCACTTGAAGACATAACAATATAAATTATCCAAAAAACACCAAGAGAAATAATTTTAGAAATGAATACAAAGGGCTAGGCGCAGTGGCTCATGCCTGTAATCCCAACACTTTGGGAGGCTGAGGCAGGCGGATCACCTGAGGTCAGGAGTTCGAGACCTCCCTGGCCAACATGGTGAAACCCTGTCTCTGGTAAAAATACAAAAATTAACCTGGTGTGGTGGTACACACCTGTCATCTCAGCTACTCGGGAGGCTGAGGCAGGAGAATCACTTGAGTACGGGAGACAGAAGTTGCAATGAGCTGAGATGGCACCACTGCACTCCAGCCTGGGCAACAGAATGAGACTCCATCTCAAAAAAAAAAAAAAGGCCGGGCGCAGTGGCTCAAGCCTGTAATCCCAGCACTTTGGGAGGCCGAGACGGGCGGATCACGAGGTCAGGAGATCGAGACCATCCTGGCTAACATGGTGAAACCCCGTCTCTACTAAAAAATACAAAAAACTAGCCGGGCGAGGTGGCGGGCGCCTGTAGTCCCGGCTACTCGGGAGGCTGAGGCAGAAGAATGGCGTAAACCCGGGAGGCAGAGCTTGCAGTGAGCTGAGATCCGGCCACTGCACCCCAGCCTGGGCGACAAAGCGAGACTCTGTCTCAACAAAAAAAAAAAAAAAAAAAAAAAAAAAAAAAGAATAATAAATACAAAGTATACACAATATGACCAGGTGGGTGGCTCATGCCTGTAATCTCTGCACTTTGGGAGGCTATGGTGGGAGAATCAGTCGAGGCCAGGAGCTCCCGACCAGCCTGGGCAATATAGTAAGACCTCATCTCCACAAAAAAAATTTTTTTTAATAGCCAGGCATAGTGGCATGTGCCTATAGCCCCAACTACTTGGGAGGCTGAGGCAGGAGGATTGCTTGAGCCCAGGAGTTGAAGGCTGCAGTGAGCTATGATCGCACAACTGCACTCCAGCCTGGGCAACCAAGCAAGACCTTATCTCAAAAAAAAAGAAAAAAGTAAACAATATACAACAGGCAGAAAGTATGTCCCTTACAATGATTTAAAGTTATGAAAAAAATTTAAGCCAGGTGAGATGGTACATGCCTACAGTCTTGGCTACTCAGGAGGCTGAAGTGGGAGGATGGCTTGAGTCCAGAAGTTCAAAGATGCACTACGCTATCTATGATCACACCTGTGAATAGCCACTGCACTCTAGCATGGATGACATAGCAAGATCCTGCCTCTAAAAAAATAAAAATAAAAGTAAACTTAAATATTAAGTATCAAGTAAAAACAGGCAAGAGGGTTTTTTTGTTTTTGTTTTGTTTTGTTTTTTTGTTTTTTGTTTTTTGTTTTTTTGTAGGGGCATATGAATAAAGGAATTTAAAGATGCTACTCTGGATCCCATCTTCCTTCTTCCTTGCTCCTGAGCATCCTTTCCATCCATTCTACTGGCTCGTTCTTATGGGCACACATATCCACAGCTTTTTTTTTTTTTTTTTTTTTTTTTTTGAGACGGAGTCTCTCTCTGTCACCCAGGCTGGAGTGCAGTGGCGCCATCTCGGCTCACTGCAAGCTCCGCCTCCCAGGTTGACGCCATTCTCCTGCCTCAGCCTCTGGAGTAGCGGGGACTACAGGCACCCGTCACCACCCTCGGCTAGTTTTTTTGTATTTTTAGTAGTATTTTTAGTAGTATTTTTAGTGTTAGCCAGGATGGTCTCCATCTCCCGACCTTGTGATCCGCCTGCCTCAGCCCCTCAAAGTGCTGGGATTACAGGCTGAGCCACCCTGCCCGGCCCACATGTCCACAGCTTTAGAGAAAGCTTTCTTTGACCCCCATAACCCATCTCCAGTTACTGCCCAGTTGCTCTGCTTTTTTTGCAACAGACTCCTGGAGTTACACCTGCCATCTCTGCTTCCTCATCTCCCACGTACTCTTCAACCCATGCCCATGTGACTGCCACTGCAAACGCTCCACCAGCATTCCTCTTGCTAGACTCATCATGACTTCTCTGTTGCTAAATTCATTGGATGCTTTTCGTTCTCATTCTACTTGCCCTTTCAACTATTTTTTTTTTTTTTTTGGTTCCCAAGTTTTATTCAAGAACTCATACAAAATATTCCTGATAAATGAAATTTAATCCTCATCTTCCTGCTCTTCTTCGTCCTGGTTAATCTGGAAGTAACGTAATTCATAACTCTCTTTGCTGTTAGCAACTACGCGCAACCAGTCACATAGATTATTCTTCTTCAAATATTTTTTGGTGAGATATTTCAAATACCTTTTGGAGAAAGACACCACAGATGTCACGGTGATCTTGCTCTTGCTCCTTTCGATGGTTACCACCCCTCCACCAAGGTTCCCAGCTTTTTCCTTCACTTTGATCCTTTCTTGCAAAAACTGCTCAAAATTGGCAGCATCCATGATTCCATCTTCTACAGGGTGGATGCAATCAAGAGTGAACTTCAGAACCCGCTTCTTTTTTTTGTCCCCCTTCGCCACAAGCTTTTTCGCAGGAGCCATGGCAGCAGCGGAGTTAGAAAGTCAACTATTTTCAATAGTTCACCACTCCCTCCTTCAGCAGCTTGCCACTTCCTCCTTAGATTTTGGAACACCACCCTTTTTTTGTTCTCTTCTCACCTCTCTGGCACCTCTTTATCAGGTTTCTTGGCAAGCACCTTATTAGCATTGCAACTTCAAAATGCTGGTGTCCCTGTCCTTGGCCCAAAGACTGTCTGCACACTTCTTCCCTTGATCTCATCAAATATCAAGGTTTTGTTTTATTTTATTTTGTTTGAGACAGAGTGTCGCTCTGTCACCCAGGCTGGAGTACAGTGGCACCATCTCGGCTCACTGCAACCTCCACCTCCCAGGTTCAAGTCATTCTCCTGCCTCAGCCTCCCGAGTAGCTGGGATTACAGGCATGCACCACCATGCCTGGCTAATTTTTCTATTTTTAGTAGAGATGGGATTTCACCATGTTGGCCAGTCTGGTTTCGAATTTCTGGCCTCAAGTGATCCCACCTCAGCCTCCCAAAGTGCTGGGATTACAAGCGTGAGTCACTGTGCCCGGCCATTGTTTTGTATTTTTAGCAGAGACAGGGTTTCATCGTGTTGGCCAGGCTGGTCTCGAACTCCTAAATATCAAAATTTTAAGTACATTCATATGTCAATAACTCCCAAGAGTGTATCTCCAATCCAGGCTCTCTTCTGGGCTCAAGGCCTGTATTTCCAATTGCCTACATGACCACCCCACTGGAATGCCTCAAAGATATGTCTGGTTTTCCACGTTCAAAACTGAATTCTCAATTTCCCCAGCAGAAAATAGTGGCTCTGTCCTCACAATTATTCAAGCCCAATTATTCGAAAAGAAAAAGGGCTGGGCGCGGTGGCTCACGCCTGCCCCAGCACTTTGGGAGGCCAAGGCGGGCAGATCACCTGGGGTCAGGAGTTTGAGACCAGCCTGGCCAACATGGTGAAACCCCGTCTCTACTAAAAATATAAAAAATTAGCCAAGCATGGTAGCAGCGCCTGTAATCCCAGCTACTTGGGAAACTGAGGCAGGAGAATCGCATGAACTCAGGAGGCGGAGGTTGCAGTGAGCTGAGCCGAGATGACACCACTGCACTCCAGCCTGGGCAACAGAATGAGACTTCGTCTCCAAAAAAAAAAAAAAAAAGGAAAGAAAGAAAAAAAAGAATATATATATATAAATTGAGTCAGGTACAGTGGCTCATGTCTGTTGGGAGGCTGAGGTGGGAGGATCATTTGAGGCCAGGAGTTTAAGACCAGCCTGGGCAACATAGCAGGACCCCATCTCTACAAAAAGTAGCTGGGCCTGGTGGCATGCACCTTTAACCTTTAGTCTTAGCTACTCAGGAGACTAAGGTGGGAGGATCTCCTGAACCCAGGAGTTCAAGGTTGCAGTGAACTATGATTGCACTCCAGCCTGGGCAACAGAGTGAGACCCTGTCTCAAAAAAATAAATACAGTAAAATAAAATATAAATTGGATGACACTCTCCTGCTATAATGCTTCAGTGACTTTCCATTACTTTTAGATAAAATCTAATCTCTATACCTTAGCCTGTAAAATTTGTCTTTTGACTTCTTATTTCTCCAGTTTTATCTGTACCACTCTCTTCCTATCTTTCTGTGCCTAGGGAAGAACCCATTTCTGCCTTGGGACTTTGCATTTTCCCCTTTCCCCAATGATTAACTCCCTCTCCTCCTTCCTTAATCGAACATCATCTCAGAGAGGTCTTCCCTGAGCCCCCAATATAATCTAAGTTTCCCTGCTTTTCTATCTTATAGGATTTTGTACTTTCTCTTCATTGTGTGTGAGTGTGTGTGTGTGTGTGTGTGTGTGTGTTTTGGTTTGGTTTTTGAGATCATGCTCTGTCACCCAGGGTGGAGTGCAGTGGTGCAATCTCAGCTCACTGCAACCTCTGTCCCCCGGGGGTCACACAATCCCCCTACCTCAGCCTCCAGGGTAGCTGGGACTACAGGAGCATGCCACGACGCCCGGCTAATTTTTGTATTTTTTGTAGAGATGGGGTTTCACTATGTTGCCCAGGCTGTTCTTGAACTCCTGGACTCAAGCAATCCACCCGCCTCCACCTCCCAAAGTGCTGAAATTACAGCTGTGAGCCACTGCAGCCAGCCTTCTTCACAATTTCACCACAATCCGTAAATATATATTTATTCAGGTGATTATTTGTTCACTGTCTGTTTCCTAAGTCGTAAACTCCAGGAGGGCAGAGCCAAGGTCAATCTTGATATTTGCTCTCCCTCAGTCCCTCCCACCCACTGAGAACACTGCTGGGTAATCAGGAAGTGCTCAATAAATGCTGGATGAAATGAATGAACTAGTGCATTTAATGATGCAAACTACCCTGTTTATTAGGAGTAGCTTTGAATCGCTACTTAAAATCTGGGTAAGTACTATTAAAATTAGGACCTCAGGTAGGTGCCTCAGGTATCTCAGCGCATAGGTCCTTTTCTTCAAGCTTCACCTGCCACTCTCCTCCTGTAATGTGTAGTTTTCATCCAAATAACCTGTGCTCCTGGCAATATCCCTAACAATCCCAAACTAAATAAAGAGGATTGTGACACGGACCCTTAATGTGGCCACGTTTGCGTCTCCATCCCGGAATATGACGCTGGTAGCTCATTAGCTCCATTCAAGCCTACAAATTGCATCACCCTCCTCCTCCGCCCAGACCTGGGGGCTACAACACCTTTCGCTAGGTCTGCCTCTGGCCTCCGAGCGAATCTTCCGTACAGCATGGCGGCTCCCGAACCCCCGCCAGGGAACAGAATGTTCCGTACAACATGGCTTTCTACGGAGTGCGATTCCAACCCACTTCCGCCCAGCTACCGGAAGTTTCCATTTGAAACCGAGGCGGCCAACTTGGCAGGCGGCGCGACAGTTGCTTCAGGGCATCTTTTGAAAGAGAGCGACAAGGACTGCGGGCAGGACCGGCGGGCTCCTGGGTTCGGCTCTCCCGGGGCGAGGGACTGGGCTGGATGGGAGGAAGGACGGAAAGAGCTGGGAAAGGAGGATTTTCTCTTTTCCAACCCCGAGCCGAGGCCTGTCGGGTCGCGCTATCCCCAAGCCCACCACTCTCGGGCCCAGTAGTCCAGCGCTGGGTAACATTCATCCTGTACCTTCCAGAGTTCAGCCGTGCCGCCTCGTTACGATGACCAGTGTGGTTAAGACAGTGTATAGCCTGCAGCCCGCCTCTGCGCTGAGCGGCGGCCAGCCCGCAGGTGAGTGCCCACGCCGCGCCCGGGGCACTGCGGCCCGGCCGGGGATGGTCCCGGGAGTGTGGAGATCCAATGGGTGGCGTGGGCACTGGGAGGGTGTCCCGCCGGCCCTGAAAACCTGCGAGCGCCCTATAACCAGGGTGTGTAGGTTTATGATGGGAGTTAGGGGAAGGGCCATGTGGTAGGATTTTAGACCTGCTCTGCATTTTTCTGCCCGCGTATGTACTGTATTCATCAGTTAGATTTAAGTTGTTGGTTATTGTACAATGTTATTCCCATTAAGCTAGGAATCCCCTTCTAACCGGTTATCCGTCTTATTTCCAGACTTGGGTCATCTTGAGGGATTGGGTTTGTTTTCAGGGAGGAAAGAGGAGAATCATTTGAGAAGTGGAATGCTTAGGGTTCTTTGTTCACCTTTACATCTGCGCCGTGTTTCTCGAGATAATTATTGAGAATTACCACATTCTCAATACACGTTTGTTGAGTGAAGTGGGAGAGAGGGGTTAGACCTAGGCAAAGTATTTGAGAAACTTGGGCGAAGAGACAGACATGATTAAAAATAGAGTTTTTAATTGCTTTGCCATCTGCTTTGTGTTGCTTTGCTTGTGGTTCAAAGTCATCTCATGGGGTTTGCAGTCGGGAAACTGCCTAATCTAGAGATTATAGTACAGAATAAGCTTCAGACATCAGAAAACTGTTGCGGGAGATTGTAGAGTAGCTATTTATGATCTCTTCCCAGATGATTCCACTCAGCTGGTACATAAACCTTGGCAGGATTGAGCTCTGAAGTAAATAGGCTTTTCTCCAAAGGCTTAATGGGTTGTTTGTTGTCTTGTGTAGCCACAGAACACCTGAATGGTAATCCTGGCACCAGCGGGGACTAGGAGTTGCTGGAAGAACTGGAGCCAGGTCTCAGCTGCTTGCTGTGTCTTTCCCTTAGATGCAGTGCCCTCAGTCAGTGGGCAGTGACTAGCTCTCTCAGCCAAGCTGCGAGTGTTCATCTCTTGGGTTTACATCTCTGTCCCAGCTTTATGATCATATGTAACTGGAACAGTTTCAAATTTTTAGGCTGCCTCCCAGGTTTTTTGTTTTGATTTTGAGCATGGGCTGGATAAGTAATTTATGCACATGTAAAAAAAAAAAGTTGGAAAACCATATACAATGATAAACAAGTTTCCTTCCCTTCCTTGACACCAGCCATCCAGTTCCCCTCCCAGTGTCTCCCATTTTTAGGAGACAGCTTTGTGAAATCCTACTAAGTTTTTCCTACATTGCAATCCTTAGGTTTTAGCAAATACGAATTATTGGAACCAATTCTAGTCAATGAAGAGTGTTAATTTTGATCAATCGACCGTTAATTCCATTTTACATGGAGTAGATTTGTTGTTTATAACTTGCTAATACTTGAGAGAGGAGAAGATGATATTTCTCCAAGGTTACTTTTTACTTCAGACAGACACCTCAAAAAGAACCCTTTTAATACCTCATTTGTACCGCATTTCTTCAATTTGATTTGATTGTAATGGCTCTTAAGTTAGGTCAAGCTTAAAGGGGCCATTTTACAGTGAACAAAGTGAGAATGAGTCCAGAAAAGCCTGCGTGTGAGGGTGGGGGTGCTTTTAACTCCAGATAAGTTACTTGAATTTGCTGTAGAACATGAATGATGGACTGTGTGGTTGGGGAGCTGGCACAAGGATGAAGGAAAATTCTCACCTTTGGGGAAGAAGAGTGTTATGGCAGGGCCATTTCTCTGGTTATCTGGCAAGAAGATCAGATTAGAATGCCTAATAGGGAAACTCTATACTTAACGAAGGGTAAACGAAAGAGCTGGTGGTAGAGGCAGTCAGCATGGAAGAGGAAGGGACCAGACAGGTGGTTTAGAGATGGTCTGTGAAACAACCTATGCAACTGTGAAGTGTTTGATTTATTCAACAAGCAGTTATTGAACCCCTGTTCATATGCCAAATATTCTTCTAGGTGATGGGGACACAAAGATGTCTTAGAGTGGTTAGGAAGATATTCTGGGAAAAAGAACGAAGTAACAATTTAAAAAAACTCAGAGCAGCTCAGTCATGCCTTAGGAGAGTGTGCAGCGTGCTTGGAGTTGCTTAACGAGATGGTACAAGGATTCAGCCGTGTTTTACTTCCACCCTGCTCTCTGCTGGTGTCCATCTCCATGTTCACTTTTACAGCCTCCACCTTTCAGTTCAACGAAACTTTTGGCTACCCTCAAACACACTGTACTGTCCATTTAAAGAATTTTGGTTTTTATTGCCAATTAGCCTGGAAGTTTTATTCTTTTGAATTAATATCACATGTTGAAATTTGCCAGCATGAAAATAAAGATTTGGCCAGGCGTGGTGGCTCACGCCTGGGAGGCCACAGCAGGAGGATTGCTTGAACCCAAGAGTTCGAGGCCAGGCTGGGCAACATAGTGAAACCCTGTCTCTATTTTTTAAATTTTATTTTAAAACATATTTTAGGTGCCTGTAGTCCAGCTACTCAGGCTGAGGCAGGAGAATCTCTTGAACCCAAGAGGCAGAGGTTGCAGTGAGCCAAGATCGCACCACTGTACTCCAGCCTGGGCCACAGAGCGAGACTCTGTCTCAAAAAATTAATAATATTTTTTAAAATACAGTAAAGATTTATGACAACTTAGAATGGGGCTCTGTTTGTTATAGGGTTGCAGCTGTCGGCTCACGATGCCAGAAGTTTTACCTCTCGTTTTCCTTTGCAGACACACAAACTCGGGCCACTTCTAAGAGTCTGTTACCTGTTAGGTCCAAAGAAGTCGATGTTTCCAAACAGCTTCATTCAGGAGGTCCAGAGAATGATGTTACAAAAATCACCAAACTGAGACGAGAGAATGGGTGAGAACGCATCATTAGTATCCAGTTAGAACATCTTCCTAGAAATTGATCAATACAAAGAATTAGAAAACAGGATTTTGGGGAATACAAGGCTCCTGAACAACTGGCCTTCAGTCAGTGGCCCAGAGCTATGCAGCATTCCTGAGCTCTTTGCCAGAACCCTCTGGGTTGATCTTTCTGAAGAGACACAGCCAGGGCTATGAGAGGTGTTCTTTCCTCTTTCATCGCTTGCTCTGAGGATACAAATGGCAGCACTGTAGTCATACGCCAACCCTGAGGGGTAGTCATGTGGGGTGGGGACTAGTAGTTACCCTAGGTTGCTGGTCTGACCACAGTCCAGCCCTAGCGTAGTGTGTGTGTGTGTGTCCCCAGCCAGCATTCAGTTCCCAGGTGAGTGAGGTTGACATGAGATAGCCACGCCATCTTGAGAGGAGCAGCTCTGTCAGGATGTTGGGGTGGTCGGGGTCATGCCCCGTTGCTACTAATAAGCCTTTTCAATAGTCTGTGCTGAAACAATAATGCATAGTCCCTCAGAGCTCTCAAGCTTGTGCCATTTGCCTTGTATGTCATCCCTGGTTCTTTCCTCAGAAACTCAAGTTCTTTGTTCTGCCTGTTCACTGCACACTTAACAGTACTATGAGTCTCTGATTCATTTCTTTGTTTCTGCCCTCCTAGGCAAATGAAAGCTACTGATACCACCACCAGAAGGAATGTCAGAAAAGGGTGAGCATCAGGGTAAATCAACTTGGCCACTATTCTAGGGTAGTGGATCTCAATCCTTGTTTCTGCATCAGAATCACTCGTGGGACTTGTTTACTGTGTTAGGGTCTGGGTTCCACCTCAGGAACCTGCGTGGAATTTTCAGGGGTGAGGCACAGCTAGGTGTAAGAACCATTGTCAGTGCAAGAATCAGTGGTGCTACTATCTTGAGTCTCAAGCAAGAGCTTTTTGGACTCCACGCCAGGACCACTGTTGATCAGAAATCACACTTAGCTATGGCCCATCAACAGGAGGGTGAAGCCTTCAGGAGAGGAAGGGCTGCCTGTAGTTAGTGATCTCGAGATGGAGATTCTGGTGGTGGTGGTGGTGAAATCCGGGAGAGAAGGTTCATCTCTCATCTTTGAGGCTAGCTTCGAAGTTTTGCACTATCAGAAATAGAAATAATACGCTGAAAAGTCTGTACAAATAGGTTTTAGTTCCAGATCTATTATTTGGGCTTATCCTAAGAGTTTTGAAGATAGCAGGGCACAGTGGCTCATGCCTATAATCTCAACACTTTGGGAGGCCAAGGCTGGTGGATAACCTGAGGTTAGGAGTTCAAGTCCAGCCTGGGAAACATGATGAGACCCCATCTCTACTAAAAATACAAAAATTAGCCGGGCGTGGTGGCGCATGTCTATAATCCCAGCTACTCAGGAGGCTGAGGCGGGAGAATCACTTCATTCCCAGAGACAGAGGTTGCAGTGAGCCAAGATCACATCATTGCACTCCAGCCTAGGTGACAGAGCGAGACTCTGACTTAAAAAAATAAAAAAGTTTTGAAGACAAAATACTAGCAATAAAGACTGAGGCCGGGCGCGGTGGCTCAAGCCTTAATCCCAGCACTTTGGGAGGCCAGGACGGGCGGACCACGAGGTCAGGAGATTGAGACCATCCTGGCTAACACGGTGAAACCCCGTCTCTACTAAAAAGTACAAAAAACTAGCCGGGCGAGGTGGCGGGCGCCTGTAGTCCCAGCTACTCCGGAGGCTGAGGCAGGAGAATGGCGGAAACCCAGGAGGCGGAGCTTGCAGTGAGCTGAGATCTGGCCACTGCACTCCAGCCTGGGCGACAGAGGGAGACTCCATCTCAGAAAAACAAAACAAAACAAAAAAGACTGAGAACGTTAAGAAAAAACTCTAGGCCCGGCGCAGTGGCTGACACCTGTAACCCCAGCACTTTGGGAGGCTGAAGCGGGCAGATCACAAGGTCAGGAGATCGAGACCATCCTGGCTAACATAGTGAAACCCCGTCTCTACTAAAAATACAAAAAATTAGCCGAGTGTGGTGACAGGTGCCTGTAGTCCCAGCTACTTGGGAGGCTGAGGTAGGAGAATGGCGTCAACCTGGGAGGCGGAGTTTGCAGTGAGCCCAGATAGCGCCACTGCACTCCAGCCTGGGCGACAGAGCGAGACTCCATCTGAAAAAAAAAAAAAAGAAAAAAGAAAAAACTCTAATATTGGTGATATTAGAGTTTATTAGATGATAAACATTAGATTATTTTATTACATATCAGCCCAGCTACTGGGCTAAGAAATGCACATGGGTTTTCTCTCTTATTAATAATAATACTATGAGATGTAGGTATTGTCCTAATTGCCAAAATGAGGAAACAGGGCCTCAGGGAGCTTATGCAACTCACTGAAGGTCATAACCGCTATGTAAATAGCCAGGATAGGAACAGGACGTGTTTGTGTAACTCTGTAGGCCATTTTTTTTTTTTTTTTTTGAGACGGAGTTTTGCTCTTGTTGCCCAGGCTGGAGTGCAATGGTACAATCTCAGCTCACCACAGCCTCCACCTCCTAGGTTCAAGCGATTCTCTTGCCTCAACCTCCCAAATAACTGGGATTACAGGCATGCGCCACCACGCCCAGCTAATTTTTGTATTTGTAGTAGAGACAGGGTTTCTCTATGTTGGTCAGGCTGGTCTTGAACTCTTGACCTCGGGTGATCTGCCCACCTCAGCCTCCCAAAGTGCTGGGATTACAGGCGTGAGCTACTGCGCCTGGTGTAGGCCATGCTCTTAACCCTTTTGTCTTTTCATGTAAGTACAACTGTTATTACAGCTACAAACCACTGAGTAAGCAAAAATCAGAGGACGAGCTCAAGGACAAGAACCAGCTCTTAGAAGCCGTCAACAAGCAGTTGCACCAGAAGTTGACTGAAACTCAGGTAAGAGACCCACCAGAGCTCTGTTACCAGCTGCCACTGGGCAATGCACATGGAATCCTGATGGATGGCCCCTTGGGTGAGCAAGCTTGTTAATGCACAAATGCCCAAGGGCAGAAAAAAAAAAAAAAAAAAAACAGGCTTTTGCTATGGCTGTCCAAGAGCAAGGGCAAGAAAGGGCGACCACCCCTAGGGATTGGGACAGTTCCTGATCTGTCTGTGCGGTGCTCCAACAGGGAGAGCTGAAGGACCTGACCCAAAAGGTAGAGCTGCTGGAGAAGTTTCGGGACAACTGTTTGGCAATTTTGGAGAGCAAGGGCCTTGATCCAGGTAAGAGATAGCACACAGCTAGCTGTCTTTGAAGGGATCGGTGCATGTGTCCCTTCCTGGGTTGATCTTGCCAGCATGGCATCAGCTGGCCCAGTAAGTGCAGGGGTTACTTCAGTAAAGCCCTAAAGATTTTGGAGGGCTTCTGTTTGTTTTCATGTGATGTTGATTTTTGCCTGGCCAATAGAATTTCAGAGGATTATATAGAGAGAAGGTTATCTCTTTCTTACCTGAACACTTTATGCCAACAGGTATGACCTTGCAAGTAGATGAGAAATATTTTGTTCCTTTCAAGGGAGAATATTTTCTGTCTCTTCCCATTTGGGAAAGTTACTAGTGTGCTTGAAAGGAACATTTTGTTTGAACATGTTCTTCCTCGCAAGCATACTAGTAACATCTCAAATGGGAAGAGACAGAAAATACTACTTCAAGCATTCTTAAACCTGGCTAATCAGCAGAATTACAGTGACTAAAAAATGACTACTGTTACCCTGTCCCCCAGAGAGCAGAATCTGTAGCAAAGAGAGCAGTAGAAAGAATTGTCCAAAGACTGTAAGAGGGCCTCAGCCTGAGTCAAAGAGCTAGAGGATGCCCAGGAAATGGGCCCAGGCCTTTTCGTATTAAGGAATACTGACTTTGAATGTTACTGGTTAATCTTTAGGTTACAGGTGAGGATATTCTTTTTTTTTTTTGAGATGGAGTCTCACTCCATTGCCCAGGCTGGAGTGCAGTGGCGTGATCTCAGCTCACTGAAACCTCCTCCTCCTGAGTTCAAGTAATTCTCGTGCCTTAGCCTCGTGAGTAACTGGGATTACAGGCATGTACCACTATACACAACTAATTTTTGTATTTTTAGTAGAGACAGGGTTTCGCCATGTTGGCCAGGCTGGTCTCAAACTCCTGACCTCAAGTGATCTGCCTGCCTCAGCCTCCCAGAGTACTGGGATTACAGACATGAGTCACCATGCCCGACCTGGGATATTCTTTATAGTCACTGTAAAATACATGTTTTTAAATTTAAATTTTTTTTTTGAGATGGGATCTCGCTATGTTGCCCAGGCTGGCCTCCAACTCCTGGGCTCAAGCAATCCTTCTGAGTAGCTGGGACTACAGGTATGCATCACCACACCTGACACCATAAATATTTTGTATGATTTTAATTTATTACATGCATGTGATATTACCAAAAGTAATAATTTTTAAGGCCTGAAAGGCTCTTAAATTGTGAACAAAACCAAAAAAATCCAACCTATACATTTCCTTTGGACAAATTGTCCACTGACCTAAGGAGAAAGTATACAGAATTTTTGGCCATATCCAAACCTAGATTGAAAGGAGATAAAATGCAGTTCTGCAGGGCAGATGTGGGTGACCCTGCCAAGGTGAAAACTTGGGAGAAAGTCCGGGATTAGACACTTAAGAGAAATTCCCCTCATGAATATTTCTGTACTTGTTCATGGAGGGTTTTTATTTTTTTTTGTTTAAAGTGTGTAGTTCCCTAAGTGAAGTTGACTTTGTTGTATCCGTCAGCTTTAGGCAGTGAGACCCTGGCATCACGACAAGAATCTACTACCGATCACATGGACTCTATGGTGAGGGAATGGGTGCGAAAGGGCACAAGGGCTGAGTGACTGTGGGGCTCTGTAAATCTAAGAAGGTCTCTGCTATATGTTCCATAAACCCCAAGAAACAACCTTTGATTATCTGCGATGGTAGAAAAGAGAAATGGAACATGCACTCAAAATAGCATATTTTACTTGAAAGGTAGCTTTGTGCTTACAAATATAGGTAAGTCTGAATTGAAAATTTAAAACACGTGGGGCCTGGCGCGGTGGCTCACGCCTGTAATCCCAGCACTTTGGGAGGCTGAGGCGGGTGGATCACGAGGTCAGGAGATCGAGACCATCCTGGCTAACACAGTGAAACCCCATCTCTACTAAAAAACACAAAAAACTAGCCGGGCAAGGTGGCGGGCGCCTGTAGTCCCAGCTACTCGGGAGGCTGAGGCAGGAGAATGGTGTCAACCCAGGAGGCAGAGCTTGCAGTGAGCTGAGATCTGGCCACTGCACTCCAGCCTGGGCGACAGAGCGAGACTCTGTCTCAAAAAAAAAGAAAAAAAAAAAAGAAAAAAGAAAATTTAAAACACGTGATAGGTAAACCTGTAGAGAGAGCTTTCTGGTTCCTCTGTTCTATACTGTATCAAATTTCCTGACTCCTTTGTTGAGAACTGTGTGGAAGGGATGTTAGCCATCATCTAATGCAGGTCTGGTTTTATATGAAGATTTGTTTACTACATTGTACTTTCCTCTTAGTTGCTGTTAGAAACTTTGCAAGAGGAGCTGAAGCTTTTTAATGAAACAGCCAAAAAGCAGATGGAGGAGTTACAGGTGAGAGGCAGACATCACCCTGACCATTTCCTACCACGATAGGTAGATTTCTTTCCTGTTTTTCTTTTTATTTTTAATAAACTTGCTAAATAATTTTAGATTTATAGGAAAGTTACAAAGATAATACAGAAAATTTACCCTGATACTTTTTTTTTTTTTTTTAAATTTCCAACTTTTAAGTTCAGGGGTACATGGATAGGGTGTGCAGGTTTGTTACAAGGTAAACATGTGCCATGGTGGTTTACTGCACAGATCATCCCGTCACCTAGGTATTGAGCCCAGCATCTATTAGCTATTCTTCTTGATGCACTCCCTCCCCCAACCCCCAACAATAACATCTTACATTATCCTGGTACATTTGTCAAAACTAAGAAATCAGCCAGGCATGGTGGCTCATGCCTGTAATCCCAGCACTTTGGGAGGCTGAGGTAGAAGGATTACTTGAAGCCAGGAGTTTGAGACCAGCCTGGGAAACATAGCGAGATCCCATCTCTGCAAAATAAAATTTAGAAAATAGCCAGGTGTGGTGGAAGGCAGAGGTTGCAGTGAGTCGAGATGGTGCCATTGCACTCCAGCCTGGGCAACACAGCAAGATTCCGTCTCAAAAAAAAAAAAGTATGAATAAACTAAGTTCATACCAATAATGCCTATCTTGCTGGGTGGTTATAAAAGAGAATTATGTCCAGTACCTAACCCAGTGCCTAGCAAAGGTACTCACAGTATATACTTTTTTTGAGAGAGAGAGAGATGGTGCATACCTGTAGTCCCAGCTGCTCAGGAGGCTGAGGCGAGAAGACCACTTGGGCCCAGGAGGGCAAGGCTGCAGTGAGCTGTGATCATGCCACTGCACTCCGGCCTGGGTGACAGTGAGACCATGTCTCTAAAAATAGAAATTTTTTTTTTTTTTTGAGATAAAGCCTCGCTCTTACCCCCAGGCTGGAGTGCAGTGGCATGATAATCGGCTCACTGCAACCTCCACCTCCCGGACTCAAGAGATTCTCTTGCCTCAGCCTCCCGAGTAGCTGGGATTACAGGCGTTTGCGACCACGCCTGGCTAATTTTTATATTTTTAGTAGAGACAGGGTTTCACCGTGTTGGCCAGGCTGGTCTCGAACTCCTGACCTCAGGTGATCCACCCGCCTTGGCCTCCCAAAGTGCTGGGATTACAGGTGTGAGCCACTGCGCCCGGCAGGAAAAAATTTTTTTTTTTTTTGAGACTGAGTCTGGCTCTGTCGCCCAGGCTGGAGTGCAGTGGCCGGATCTCAGCTCACTGCAAGCTCCGCCACCCGGGTTTACGCCATTCTCCTGCCTCAGCCTCCCGAGTAGCTGGGACCACAGGGGCCCGCCACTTCGCCCGGCTAGTTTTTTGTATTTTTTAGTAGAGATGGGGTTTCACCGTGTTAGCCAGGATGGTCTCGATCTCCTGACCTCGTGATCCGCCCGTCTCGGCCTCCCAAAGTGCTGGGATTACAGGCTTGAGCCACGGCGCCCGGCCGGAAAAAATTTTTTTTAAAAAAGAGACCAACATCAGTACATTACTATTAACTATATTCCAAGTCTTCATTTGGACTTTTTTTTTTTTTTTTTTTTTTTTTTTTTGAGACGGAGTCTGGCTCCGTCGCCCAGGCTGGAGTGCAGTGGCTGGATCTCAGCTCACTGCAAGCTCCGCCTCCCGGGTTTGCGCCATTCTCCTGCCTCAGCCTCCCGAGTAGCTGGGACTACAGGCGCCCGCCACCTCGCCCGGCTATTTTTTTTGTATTTTTTAGTAGAAACGGGGTTTCACTGTGTTAGCCAGGATGGTCTCGATCTCCTGACCTCGTGATCCGCCCGTCTCGGCCTCCCAAAGTGCTGGGATTACAGGCTTGAGCCACCGCGCCCAGCCTTCATTTGGATTTTTTAGCAGTTTTTTCCACCAATTTTTTTTTTCTTTCTGTTAGCGAGGCCTCTTAGAAATGTTCACATTGCCAAGGCATGAGGCAATGTGTAACACAGTAGGTTGCTCAGAGTTGGGAATTGGGAACTGTATGTAATCCTTTCTATGGAAACTTGATGACTTGAGGAGGAGACCTGTAGTAAACACAGATTATTTGGTCTGGACTGCTTCAGATTGCTTGGATGAATCATGGGATATTGCCCCAAACCTAGAGATACAGGAGTCTAGTCCCTCTCTACTACTAGGGGGACAATTCCTAAAACCAGCACGTAGAAGCAAAATCTAAAATAGAAGATACAGTCTCTGTTGATACTCCAGCGGTCTTCCTTAGTGGAACAGGAGCATAATGTGGGTATTGTGTTTCCTGTTAGTCAAGAGTTTTGTGTATGTGTTGTTTTCCTTTGGAATGTCTTTCCATGCAGGCCTTAAAGGTAAAGCTGGAGATGAAAGAAGAAAGAGTCCGATTCCTAGAACAGCAAACCTTATGTAACAATCAAGTAAATGATTTAACAACAGCCCTTAAGGAAATGGAGCAGCTATTAGAAATGTAAGAAGCAGCAAGTGGCCAGATGGCTCCCTCTTGGGCATAAACTCTCAGAGGAAGCCACTTAGGATATCATCTTGGCCATGATCTTCTGGGACTCACCATCTCCAGAATGAAAGCAATTTCTACAGTAGAATTAAGGACAGTTTATGCTGAAATGGCAATTCCTCATTTAAGCAAGTTTTCCCAACCTTCAGGTTGGTCAGCCCTCCTGAGCCTCACAGGTGGATAATTGAGGCCTACAGGAGAGGGGGGCCTAGGAGCTTGGATTGACCTTCTAGTCAACCACCTGATTCCAGCACACCATTATAATCCGGAGACTAAACCAACAACCAGAGGATCTAAAAGGTCACATGCAGATTTTCAGGAAGAAAATCTTCATTACAGTACGGCACAAGTGTTCCGTACAAGACCATTGAGGAGCCATGCTGTCCCCTTCCAACCTGGAACACATTCTGTCCCATCCTGGTTGGGCTTCTGTACCTCCTTATTAATTTATGAACCTGAAGTTGCTTGAAGTGTTTTGGGCTTAATAAATGGGGTGAAAGTATAGGTAGCAGTAACACCTACATGAAACAATATACCTTGGAGCTTTAAATTACTTTTTTTTTTTAAGTCTACTTTTAAAATAAATACTTCTGTAAATATTCTGACTGTAACACTGAGGAATGAAAATAACCTTTTAACCTAGATATGTTAGTTGATCATTATTGAACTAATTTAGTTAACAAGTCCAAGATATTCTGACTTAATCTAGAATATTTTTCTGCTACTCTTTAAGAGCCCTGTGGCTAGTCCCTCTGTCTCCGAAGAGCATTGGCTAGTCTCCTGAGGGTGCTGCCCATTTGTAGCAGTGGTTTCACCAGGTCTGTGGCCACTTGCTGCCTGTGTTCTCCCTGCACTTTTTTTTTTTTTTTTGAGACAGAGCCTCACTCTGTCACCTAGGCTGGAGTGCAGTGACGTGATCTCGGCTCACTGCAACCTCCTCCTCCCGGGTCAAGCAATTCTCCTGCCTCAGCCTCCCGAGTAGCTGTGACTACAGGGACGTGCCACCACGCCTGGCTAATTTTTAAGAGACAGGGTTTCACCATGTTAGCCAGGATGGTGTCGTCTCCTGACCTCATGATCCGCCCACCCTGACCTCCCAAAGTGCTGGGGTTACAGGTGTGAGCCACCGCAACTGGCCTTTTTTTTTTTTTTTTTTTTTTTTTTTTGAGACAGTCTCGCTTACTCTATTGCCCAGTACAGTAGTGTGATCTCTGCTTACCACAACCTCCACTGCCTGGGTTCAAGCGATTCTCCTGCCTCAGCCTCCTGAGTTGCTGGGATTACAGGTGCCCCATCCCCTTACCATGCCCAGCTAATTTTTGTATTTTTAATAGAGGTGGGGTTTCCCCATGTTGGCCAACTCCTAACCTCACGTGATCCGCCTGCCTCAGACTCCCAAAGTGCTGAGGCCGGGCATGAGCCACCATACCCTGCCATTTTTGTATTTTTAATAGAGTCGGGTGGGGTTTTGCCCAGTTGGCCACGCTGGCCTCAAACTCCTGACCTCAAGTAACCCACCCGCCTCAGCCTCCCAAAATGCTGGGATTACAGGTGCAAGCCACTGCGCCCAGCCCTACCTGCACTCTTAAGCATGATTATCTGCCTGCTGTTTACTTTGCACAGCCAATCCTAGGCCTGGTCCCATAGATCCTTGAGTCCATGGCCTGAAGTCCATGACAGGCTTCCCCACTGGTTTACCAAAGACATGGCCAAATTTTTTTCTTAACCAAACTAGGCTGACTTTGGCCATCTCCTGTTCTTTCTGCACCTCCTAATTTCTTCACCAAGCCCTCCCACCCCCACCCTTCAGCATCTTTAAGGCTGCCCAGAGACACCCAGTGAAGCCAGTAACACTCCAACCCGGGCTTAAAGGGCCACAATTGTTTGCCTTCTCGTACAGAGTTCACAAAGTTGGTTATGTTTCAAATATTTTGAGCCTATCCACTAAAAACTGGTCTTTGGCAAATTCTCAAACTAAATTCATACCAGTAAAACTGGTATGAACAGGCTGGGTGCCGGTGGCTCACGTGAGCCTGTAATCCTGGTACTTTGGGAGGCTGAGGTGGGTGGATCATGATGTCGAGTTTGAGATCAGCCTGACCATCATGGTGAAACCCTGTCTCTACTAGAAATTCCAAAATTAGGTGGGTGTGGTGGCGTGCGCCTGTAGTCCCAGCTACTCAGGAGGCTGAGGGAGGAGAATCTCTTGAACCTGGAAGGCAGAGGTTGCGGTGAGTCGAGATGGTGCCATTGCACTCCAGCCTGGGCAACATAGCAAGACTCCGTCTCAAAAAAAAAAAGTATGAATTAACTAAGTTCATACCAATAATGCCTGTCTTGCTGGGTGGTTATAAAAGAGAATTATGTCCAGTACCTAACCCAGTGCCTAGCAAAGGTACTCACATCCTGGTGGTGATATTATTAAAGTTTAAAACTTATCCTGGCAAAAGATTCCCTTCATAAACTTCCCCCAAACTTCAATTCCAGTGTCCCCTTCTCCCCACTCCAAAACACAGTTGCTGATCTTACCATGCCTTTGCAGGCCTCAATTATTCAACTTCCTTCTGACCTGGGAACTCTCAACTTTGACTCTTAAGTTCAAATTACAACCTTCTTAAAACATAAAGCCAAAACCCCACCCTCATCCCCTCCACCTACCACATACACTATATTCACAGTCAAATATCTCAAGAAGCTGTTTCCTTACCATTTTCTTTCTCTGCCATTCTGGCTTCAAAGTACATAGGAACACTATTGTAATGTAGCTACATTAGGCGGATCCATCCAAAGTAGAATATAGATTACCAAGGACTGAGCAGGAGGGGAAGGGAGTTTCTCTTTGGGATGATAAAGTTCTGGAAATGGAAAGTGGTGGTGGTTGCATGGCATTCTGCATATACCTAATGCCACTGAATTGTACGCTTTAAAATGGTTGAGGCTGGGCGCGGTGCCTCATGCCTGTAATCCCAGCACTTTGGGAAGCCAAGACAGGTGGATCACCTGAGTCAGGAGTTTGAGCAGCCTGGCCAACATGGGGAAACCCTGTCTCTACTAAAAATACAAAAATCAGCTGGGCGTGGTGGCATGTGCCTATAGTCCCAGCTACTTGGCCAGCTGAGGCAGGAGAATCGCTTGAACCCGGGAGGTGGAGGTTGCAGTGAGCTGAGATCGCACCACTGCACTCCAGCCTGGGTGACAGAGCAAGACTCCATTAAAAAATAAATAAAATTGGTTGAGGCCAGGAGCGGTGACTGACACCTGTA
Source organism: Macaca thibetana thibetana (assembly GCF_024542745.1). NCBI lineage: Eukaryota > Metazoa > Chordata > Mammalia > Primates > Cercopithecidae > Macaca > Macaca thibetana. The sequence goes on from NC_065584.1 coordinate 124,781,509, forward strand.
TTCCCAGCACTTTGGGAGGCCGAGGTGGGCAGATCACCTGAGGTCAAGAGTTCGAGGCCAGTCTGTCCAACATGATGAAACCCCTTTTCTACTAAAAACACAAAAATTAGCCGGGCGTGGTGGTAGGCGCCTGTAATCCCAGCTACTCAGGAGGCCGAGGCAGGAGAATCGCTTGAACCCAGGAGGCGGAGGTTGCAGTGAGCCAAGATCGCGCCATGACACTCCAGCCTGGGTGACAAGAGCAAGACTCTATCTCTAAATAAATAAATAAATAAATTAAATTGTTGAAATGGCAAACTTTTACTAGATTTTTTTTTTTTTAATTTGAGGCTTAAAGTACACTAACCTTAAGTGTACAGGTTCAAGTGTACAGTAACAAGTGTAAGTTACTGTCGCTGTTGTGGAAGTGAGCACTACTCTACAAAATCACCATCCATTAGTATTGTCCTTCCAAGAATTTCATATAAATGGACTCACAGTATACACTTTTTCTGAGAGAGAGAGGGTCTCTGTCATCCAGGCTGGAGTGCAGTGGTGCCATCTTGGCTCACTGCAGCCTCGACCTCCTGGGCTCAAGTGGTCCTCCTACCTCAGCTCCCCAAGTAGCTGGGACTACAGGGACACACCACCAAACCCAGCTAATTTTTGTATATTTTTTGTAGAGATAAGGTCTTGCCATGTTACCCAGGCTGGTCTCAAACACCTCAGCTCATGTGATCCGCCTGCCTCAGCCTCCCAAAGTGCTGGGATTACAGGCATGAGCCACCAAGCCCAGCTCCCTTTTTTTTTTTTTTTTTTTTTTTTAAAAAGAGACAGCTTTAGACCAGAAGTTCTTGACCAGCCTGGGCGACACGGTGATACTCCTGACTCAAAAAAAAAAAAAAAAGACAGCATCTTGCTCTCTTGCCCAGGCTGGAGTTCAGAGGCACAAAAATAGCTCACCATAATCTCGAATTTCTGGGCTCAGCCGACTGAGTAGCTAGTACTACAGGTGAATGCCACCACACCTGGCTAATTTTTAAAATTTTTATAGAGATGGGGGGCTCTCACTGTGTTGCCCAGGCTGATCTTGAACTCCTGGCCTCCCAGAGTGCTGGGATTACAGGTTTGAGCCACCGCACCCAGCCGAGTATGTACTCTTGTGTTTGGTTTCTTTAGCTCAACGTGTCTCTATAATTTGTATGGTTGAATGTATCAGTATTCTCTGGCTAGTGGACATTTGTTTCTGGTTTTAGGCTATTAATAAAACTGCACTGGTTTCTCTGGGATAGAGACCCAAGAATAGAACTGCTGAGTCATAGGGTAAGCAACTCAGTTTTCCAAAATAAATGTACCGTTTATACCACCACAACAATGTATGAGAGTTGGAGATTTAGTCAGTCTTTTTTGAAATACATATTTTGGCCAGACACAGTGGCTCATGCCTGTAATCCCAGCACTTTGGAAGACTGGGGCTGGAGAAGTACTTGAGCTCAGGAGTTCAAGACCAGCCTGGGCAACATAGCAAGACCTCTTCTCTACCAAAAAATTTTTTAAATAGCCAGACGCGATGGTGCACACCTGTAGTCCCAGCTACTCTGGAGGCTTAGGTGAGGGGATCGCTTGACCAGGGAGAAGGAGGCTGCAGTGAACTGTGATGGCTCCATGGTGTTGGTGGTGGACTGATTCAAGTTCTTGACTTTGGTGCACAAAAGAATTTGAGAGTAATTCTCCACCCCGGGGAGTGTTTTTACTGTTAAAATGAGTATAGGTCAGCCTAAAGACACTGACCAAGGGTTTCTGTGCCTGTGCAAGCTGGAGGATTTGTCCCCTTTTGCTCTTTTTCCTCCTTGCAGCAGGATGTTCTGACCACGAGTTCCTGAGGCGGGTTGTGCAGCATCCAGCTGTTCTCTCCATCTGTCTGTTTGGCAAGTATCTTGTTCCCCTTTAAGTGAGGCTGTGACCATCCTACCTGATCTACCTCAACTGCACTCCAGCCTAGGCTACAGAGTGAGACCCTGTATCAAAAGATAATAGTGTATATATTTGGGAATAATTTTAGATTTACGGAAAAGTTGCAAAGATAGTCCAGAGAGTTCCCATATACCCCTTCCCCAGCTTCCCCTAATGTTAACATCTTACAATACCATGACACATTTGTCAAAACTAAGAAACCAGCATCAGTAAATCAATATTAACTAAACTCTGGGCTTTATTTGGATTTCATTGGTTTGTCTACTAATGTAGTTTTTGGGTTCTAGGATCACATCCAGGATGCCATATTGTATTTTGTCATTAGTTATTATGTCTCCTTAGTCTCCCCTGGTCAATGACAGTTTCTCAGTCTTTTTCTGTTTTTCATGACCTTGACAGTTTCAAGGAGTAGCAGTCAGATATTTTGTAGAATATCCCTCAATTTGGATTTGTTTGATTTTTTTTTTGATGATTAGACTGTGGTTATGTTTTTTAGGGAAGAATACCACATAAGTAAAGTATACTCAGCACATCATATTGAGAGGTGAAGCCAGCTGGACTTCTGGGTCAGGTGGGGACTCAGCAAACTTTTCTGTCTTACAAGAGGATTTTAAAATGCACCAATCAGGCCGGGCACGGTGGCTCACACCTGTAATCCCAGCACTTTGGGAGGCTGACGTGGGTGGATCACGAGGTCAGGAGATCCAGACCATCCTGGCTAACACGGTGAAACCCCGTCTCTACTAAAAATACAAAAAATTAGCCAGGCCTGGTGGCGGGCACCTGTAGTCCCAGCCACTCAGGAGGCTGAGGCAGGAGAGTGGTATGAACCCGGGAGGCAGAGCTTGCAGTGAGTGGAGATTGCGCCACTGTACTCCAGCCTGGGCAACAGAGCAAGACTCCATCTCAAAACAAACAAATAAAAAAAACACACCAATCAGCACTCTGTAGCTAGCTAGCGGTTTGTAAAATGCACCAATCAGTGCTCTGTAAAAATGCACCAGTCAGCGTTCTGTGGCTAGCTAGAGGTTTGTAAAATGTGCCAATCAGCACCTTCTAAAATGGGCCAATCAGCAGGACCTGGGCAGGGACAAATAAGGCAAAGCTGGTGACCCGCCACACCGTCCCCGGGCAGCAGTGTGAACCCGGTCGGTTACCCTTCCCGGTTGCGGAAGCTTTGTTCTTTTGTTCTTCACAATAAATCTTGCTGCTGCTCACTCTTTGGGTTCATGCCAGCTTAGCTATAATACTCACCGCGAAGGTCCGCAGCTTCATTCTTAAAGTCAGAGAGACCAAGAACCCACCAGAAGCGGCCAACTCCAGACACAATATTATAGGTAGATAGTATCAACTTGACTTGTTGCTAGTAATATTAACCTTGATCACTTGGTTAAGGCAGTGTTAGCCTGGTTTCTCCACCGTAAAGTTACTATTCTACTCTTTCCATACTCTCTTTAGAAGTCATCACTAATTCCAGCCCACTCTCAAGGGGTGCGAGAACTATCTACCTGTCCATATTGTTTGGAATTCTTCTGTAAGGAGGATTTCTTCCTTCTCCCTCCCATTTATTTATAACAATATGGGCCGAGCGCGGTGGCTCAAGCCTGTAATCCCAGCACTTTGGGAGGCCGAGACGGGCGGATCACAAGGTCAGGAGATCGAGACCATCCTGGCTAACACGGCGAAACCCCGTCTCTACTAAAAACACAAAAAATTAGCCGGGCGAGGGGGCGGCGCCTGTGGTCCCAGCTACTCGGGAGGCTGAGGCAGGAGAATGGCGGGAACCCGGGAGGCGGAGCTTGCAGTGAGCTGAGATCTGGCCACTGCACTCCAGCCTGGGCGACAGAGCGAGACTCCGTCTCAAAAAAAAAAAAAAAAAAAAGATCTTAGTTTCAGCTTGGTGGCATGGACCTTCAGCATGAGTGGCTCCATTATGATTTGGTGTGCTGGGCCTAGTGCAGGAGTTCAGTTCAAACCAATGGGCTCCTGTAAATTTTATTTAATGAAGGGTTCAAATTCAATCAATATAAGTAGACACATTAACAGAATAAATGATAAAAACGAACACATCAGTAGATGCAGAAAAAGCATTTGATACAATTCATCTTTTTATTATAAAAACTCTCAGCAAAGGAGATAGAGAACTGCCTTAATCTAATAACAGATATCCATAAATAAACTACAGCTAATACTATACTTGGTAATGCAGTGTTGAATCACTTTCCCCTTGAGGGTGGGAATAAGACAAGGATGTATGCTATCACCAGTCGGCTTTACATTGTACTGGAGATTTTAGACAGTCCAGTTAGGCAAGAAAATAAAGAAAATAGAGATGTACAGCATACAGAAAAAAAATACAGTATATAGATATGTAAAGGAAGAAGTATAATTCATTTGCAAATGATATGACTGTATACATAGCAAATCTTTTTAAAAATCTAAAAGAATCTGTTATTAGAATAAGTGAATTTAGCAAGATAATTGGATACAAAAACACTATATAATAGGTATTACTAGCAACAACACCTGGAAAATAATATTTTTCCTTTTTTTAAAATTTGAGACAGAGTTTTGCTCTTGTTGCCCAGGCTGGAGTGCAATGGCATAATCTCGGCTCACCACAACCTCCACCTCCTGGGTTCAAGTGATTCTCCTGCCTCAGCCTCCCGAGTAGCTGGGATTACAAACACGGGCCACCACACCTGGCTAATTTTGTATTTTTAGTAGAGATGGGGTTTCTCCATGTTAGTCAGGCTGGATTCGAACTCCTGACCTCAGGTGACCCACCTACCTCGGCCTCCCAAAGTGCTGGGATTACAGGCGTGAGCCACCGCACCCGCTTGAAAGTAAGATTTTACAAATATAATCTGGGAATCTCTTTGAACCTATTCTTTTTGGGAGACTGCCTGATTTAAAAATAAATATAGATAATACATATATATATATACACACACACACACACACACATATATATACACACACAATTTACAAAAGCAGTAAGAACTTCAATCACATGAGAATAAATCTAATGAAAGATGTATGTGCAAGACCTCTACTCTGAAAATTATAAGAACATTGCTGAGGGAAATTAAAGAACTAAATAAATAGGTATACCATGTTAATAGATTGGAAGATTTAGTATTGTTAAGATGTCAGCTCTTCCCATGTTGATCTGTAGATGAACTATAATCCTAATCAGTATCTCAATGAGCCTTTTTAAAACAGAAATTGAAAAGCTGGCTTTAAAATGTATATGGAATGCAAAAGACCTAGAATAGCAAACAAAATTTTGAAGAAGTTGGAACTTACACTACCAGAAACAGATATTTTATAAAGATAAATATATATATGTATATATATTAATATACTGTGGAATTGGTGCTAGAACTCAATGCAACAGAATAAAGAGTATAGAAATAGACCCACACATAGAGTTGCTTGATTCATAATGAACTCTCCATTACAATTCAGTAGGGGAAGAATGGTGTTTTTTGGCTCATGCCTGTAATCCCAGCACTTTGGGAGGCCAAGGCAGGCAGATCACGAGGTCAGGAGATCGAGACCATCCTGGCTAACACGGTGAAACCCCGTCTCTACTAAAAAAATAATAATAATAATACAAAAAAAATTAGCCGGGCATGGTGGCAGGCGCCTGTAGTCCCAGCTACTCAGGAGGCTGAGGCAGAAGAATGGCGTGAACCCGGGAGGCAGAGCTTGCAGCTAGCCGAGATCGCGCCACTGCATTCCAGCCTCCTGGACAACAGAGAGAGACTCCATCTCAAAATTAACAAAAAAACAAAAAACAAAAAACAAACAAGAAAAAACTAGGGCCTCACTATGTCACCCAGACTAGCCTTAACCTACTGGATTCAAGGGATCCTCCTGCCTCAGTCTCCCAAGTAGCTGGGACTGCTGGTGTGGACCACCATGCCTGGCTCAAGAGTTTTTATAGAGCTTAATCTCCAGCTTTCCCCTATTCCCAGAGGCTGGTGGATGGGGCTGGAAGTTACAATTCCGTAATCATTTGGTTTTTCTGGTAACCAGCCCCATCCTGAAGTTATGTAGGGGCTCCACTCTAAGTCACCTCATTGGAATAAATTCAAGTGTGATCAAAAGAGGCTCATTATTATTATTATTTTTATTATACTTTAAGTTCTAGGGTACATGTGCACAATGTGCAGGTTTGTTACATATGTATACATGTGCCATGTTGGTGTGCTGCACCCATTAACTTGTCATTTACATTAGGTATATCTCCTAATGCTATCTCTCCCCCCTCCCCCCACCCCACAATAGGCCCCTGTGTGTGATGTTCCCCTTCCTGTGTCCAAGTGTTCTCATTGTTCAATTCCCACCTATGAGCGAGAACATGCAGTGTTTGGCTTTCTGTCCGTGCGATAGTTTGCTGAAATTGATGGTTTCCAGCTTCATCCATGTCCCTACAAAGGACATGAACTCATCCTTTTTTATGGCTGCGTAGTATTCCACGGTGTATATGTGCCACATTTTCTTAATCCAGTCTATCACTGATGAACATTTGGGTTGGTTCCAAGTCTTTGCTATTGTGAATAGTGCCACAATAAACATACATGTGCATATGTCTTTATAGCAGCATAATTTATAATCCTTTGGATATATACCCAGTAATGGGATTGCTGGGTCAAATGGTATTTCTGGTTCTAGATCCTTGAGGAATCGCCACACCATCTTCCACAATGGTTGAACTGGTTTACAGTCCCACCAACAGTGTAAAAGTGTTTCTGTTTCTCCACATCCTCTCCAGCACCTGTTGTTTCCTGACTTTTTAATGATTGCCATTCTAACTGGTGTGAGATGGTATCTCATTGTGGTTTTGATTTGCATTTCTCTGATGGAGAGTGATGATGAGCATTTTTTCATATGTCTGTTGGCTGCATAAATGTATTCTTTTGAGAAGTGTTTGTTCATATCCTTTGCCCACTTTTTCATGGGGTTGTTTGATTTTTTTCTTATAAATTTGTTTAAGTTCTTTGTAGATTCTGGATATTAGCCCTTTGTCAGATGAGTAGATTGCAAAAATTTTCTCCCATTCTGTAGGTTGCCTGTTCACTCTGATGGTAGTATCTTTTGCTGTACAGAAGCTCTTTAGTTTAATTAGATCCCATTTGTCAATTTTGGCTTTTGTTGCCATTGCTTTTGGTGTTTTAGTCATGAAGTCCTTGCCCGTGCCTATGTCCTGAATGATATTGCCTAGGTTTTCTTCTAGGGTTTTTATTGTTTTAGGTCTAACATTTAAGTCTTTAATCCATCTTGAATTAATTTTTGTATAAGGTGTAAGGAAGGAATCCAGTTTCAGCTTTCTACATATGGCTAGCCAGTTTTCCCAGCACCATTTATTAAATAGGGAATCCTTTCCCCATTTCTTGTTTTTGTCAAATTTGTCAAAGATCAGATGGCTGTAGATGTGTGGTATTATTTCTAAAAGAGGCTCATTATTAATAAAGACATTTCTATTGGAATATTCTAAGGGTTTTAGTAGCTTTGTGACAGGAACCAGGGACAAAAACCAAATATATTTCATATCTTACCACAGTCATAATGTATTTATACACACACACACACACACACACACACACACACAAAACATTGGATTCAGCCATGCCGTCGCTCACAGCTATAATCCCAGCGCTCTGGGAAGCTGAGGCAGGAGGATCACTTGAGCCCAGGAGTTTGAGACCAGCCTGGGCAATTTAGCCAGGAGTCATCTCTACTAAACATCGAAAAAATTAGCCAGGTATGGTGGTGCACGCCTTGTAGTCCCAGCTACTCAGAAGGCTGAGGTGGGAGAATTGCTTGAGCCCATGAGGATGAGGCTGCAGTGAGCCATGATCTCCCCACTGCACTCCAGCCTGAGTGACTGAGCGACTGAGTGAGACCTTGTCTCTATAAAACAAAAACAAGGCTGGGTGCGGTGGCCCACACCTATAATCCCAGCACTTTGGGAGGCCGAGGCGGCCTGATCACTTGAGGCCAGGAATTTGAGACCAGCCTGGCCAACATGGGGAAACCCCATTCTCTAATGAATTGCAAAAATTAGCCAGACATGGTGGTGCAAACCTGTAATCCGAAATACTCTGGAGGCTTGAACCCGGTAGGCAGAAGTTGCAGTGAGCCAAGATCATACCACTGCCTCCAGCTTGGGCGATAGAGGGAGACCGTTTCAAAAACAAAAAAAAAACCACACACACGTTGAATTCAATTTTATAATATATTTTTTAGCATTTTTGTGTCCATTCATGAGAAATACTGACCTGTAATTTTCTTCCCTTTTTTTTTTCAGACAGAGTCTCACTCTCGCCCAGGCTGGAGTGCAGTGGTACCATCTCGACTCCCTGCAACCTCCACCTCCCAGGTTCAAGCAATTCTCCTGCCTCAGCCTCCTGAGTAGATGGGATTACAGGCACCTGCCACCGCGCCCGGCTAATTTTTTTAGTTTTAGTAGAGATGGGGTTTCACCATCTTGGTCAGGCTGGTCTTGAACTCCTGACCTCGTGATCCACCTGCCTAGGCCTCCGAAAGTGCTGGGATTACAGGCATGAGCCACCATGCCCACCCTGTAATTTTCTTTTGTAATGTTTCTTTCTGTTTTTTGTTTGTTTGTTTGTTTGTTTGTTTTGAGACGGAGTGTCGCTCTATCTCCCAGGCTGGAATGCACTGGTACAGTCTCAGCTCACTGGAAGTTCCACCTCCCAGGTTCACGCCATTCTCCTGCCTCAGCCTCCTGAGTAGCTGGGACTATAGGCACCCGCCACCATGCCCGGCTAATTTTTTGTATTTTTAGTAAAGATGGGGTTTCACTGTGTTAGCCAGCTTGGTCTGATCTCCTGACCTCGTGATCCACCTGTCTTGGCCTCCTAAAGTGCTGGGACTACAGACATGAGCCACTACACCCGGCCTTCTTTTGTAATGTTTCTTGTAAGATTTTTGGTGTCAGGGTTATATTGGCCTCATAAAATGAGTTGAAATAATAAGTTTGGTATTCCTTCTTATTTATTTTCTCTTAGGTTTGTACCCTTATTTATTTATTTATTTATTTATTTTGGTTTGAGACGGAGTCTCACACTGTCACCCAGGCTGGAGTGATGTGACGTGATCTCAGCTCACTGCAAGCTCTGCCTCCTGGATTGTAGCGATTCTCCTGCCTCAGCCACCCAAGTAGCTGGGATTATAGGTGCCCGCCACCATGCCCGGCTAATTTTTTGTCTTTTTAGTAGAGATGGGGTTTCACTATGTTGGCCAGGCTGGTCTTGAACTCCTGACCTCGTGATCCGCCCGCCTCAGCCTCCCAAAGTGCTGGGATTACAGGCGTGAGCCACCGCCCCCAGCCTATACCCATATTTCTTACTTAAGTATTTGGAAGAATTCATTAGTGAAGTCTTTTAGGCTTGGAGTTTTCTTCATGGAAGGTTTTTCATTGTGAATTTCAATTTATTTGGTAGATAAAGGACTATTCAGATTTTTCTATTATGTCAGTTTGTGTCAGTTTGATTTGTCCATTTCATCTACATTATCAAATTTATTAGCATAAATTGCTCAAAATATCCTTATCTTTTTCATATCTGTAGGATTTGAGAGCCATCCCCTTTTTAATTCTTGATATCAGATATTTGCAATTCCTCTTTTTTTGATAAGTCTTGCTAGCAGTTTATAAATTTTTTTTTTTTTTTTTTGAGACGGAGTCTCTCGCTCAGTCGCCCAGGCTGGAGTGCAGTGGCGCCATCTCTGCTCACTGCAAGCTCCGCCTCGCGGGTTCACGCCATTCTCCTGCCTCAGCCTCTGAAGTAGCTGGGACTACAGGCGCCCGCCACCACGCCCAGCTAATTTTTTGCATTTTTAGTAGAGACGGGGTTTCACCGTGTTAGCCAGGATGGTCTCGATCTCCTGACCTCGTGATCCGCCCACCTCAGCCTCCCAAAGTGCTGGGATTACAGGCGTGAGCCACCGCGCCAGGCCCAGTTTATCAATTTTTAAAATCTTTTTTTATTTTAGGAGATAGGCTTTTGCTATGTTGCCCAGACTAGACTCCAACCCCTGGGTTCAAGCAATCCTCCTACCTTGGCCACCTGAGTAGCTGGGATTACAGGTATGTACCACAGCACCCAGTTTAATTTTGTTAATCTCTTTATTTTCTGTTTTTAATTTTTTTTAGAGACAGTGTTTTGTTCTGTTGCCTAGACTGGAGTACAGTGGCCCGATCATAACACACTGTGACCTCAGACTCCTGGGTTCAAACCATCCTCCAGTCTCAGTCTCTCAAGAAGCTGAGACTACAAGCACAACCCACCATGCCTGGCTAATTTTTAAAGTTTTTTGTAGAGACCAGTCTTATTGTGTTGCTCAGGCTGGTCTCGAACTCCTGACCTCAAGTGATCCTACTGCCTCAGCCTCCTAGAATGTTGGAATTACAGGTGTGAGCCACCGTGGCTGGCCCACATTACCTCTTAAGATGACTCAAAAGTGCTTCAAACATAATTGTGCCCAAAACAAGCTCAAAGTCTTTCCTCTCAGACCTGATTCTTTTCCAGTGAACCTACGCATTTATTGTAGGTTTGAGTTAAGAAAAGTGCCAACAGTGCAACACATAAATAGGCAAAGGACATGATCTGACAGTCCACAGAAAAATAAGGGCCTTCTGTATGAAAAAATCCTCCACCTCATTCATAAGAAGAAAAACTATGGTGTGTCTATACAGTGGAATAGTCTTTAAAAAAGGAAAAAAGAGGACGCTCTTAACATAGTGATATGCCAAGATCTCCAAGATACTTTGTTAAGTGTAAGAAGAATATATATTCATAATTGCTTGTATTTACATAAAATACTGGAATATTCAAGAAACTAATAAAGGTGGGCTGGTGCAGTGGCTCATGCCTGTAATCCAAGCAGTTCGGGAGGCCAAGGCAGGAGGATTGCTTGAGGCCAGGAGTTTGAGACCAGCCTGGGCAACAGAGTGAGACCCTTATCTCTACAATATACATATATACATATATATATGTATGTATATATGTGTGTATATGTGTATAGATATATATATTAGGCTGGTAACATATGCCTGTAGTCCCGTCTACTTGGCAGGCTGAGGTCAGAGGATTGCTTGAATGTCATGGCAGTAAGCCATGATTTTGCCACTGCACTCCAGCCTAGGTGACAGAGATCCTGACTCAAAAAAAAAAAATTAATTTCTGCCTGATTAAAAAAAAAAATAAAGCAGTGCTATGATCGGGCGTTAACTTCTCAATAGGACTTCAAATTATGGTAAGGGGGTAAGTTAGAAGCTGCGGAATGGGTGCAGGGAAGTTGGATGTGGTATGAATGATCTGAAAATGAGAGCGATGTGCCAAGTACTGTGCTGAATCATTAAGTATGCAATCACCTTTATTCCTCATAATAGCCTTAAAGTTGGCTGGTATTGTTTTCACTTTAAAGAGGATAAAGCAGCGACTGAAAAGATCTAAGGAACTTGCTGAAAGTCCCACAGCTATGTAGTGGGATTGCGTAGACCCGTTCCTGGACTCAGGGTACCAATCTGAGATGAGTTGTTCAAGAGCATTGACTCGGTTGGGTTCCGTGGCTCATGCCTGTAATCCTAGCACTTTGGGAGGCCAAGGCGGGAGGATCACATGAGCCCTTGGATCAGCTTGGGCAACATAGTGAGACCGTCCCCCCTCCGCCCTGTCTCTAATTAATTAATTAAATTTTAAAAATAAAGAACATTGACACAACATGGAGGTAAACAGAGCAAGTGGGGAGGGAATAGAGACTTAATTCCATCAGCTCTCCTCTTTCCCCTTACCACTCTTCCTTTCCCTGTGTCCCAAACCCGTGTTTCTAAGTCCTGACTGTTATTCCTATGGTGTATTAAATACATATTATTTACTATTTAATATATCTCTTGTTGTTTGTTTTCCCAAATGTTTTGTGGAGACAATGTCTCCCTATGTTGCGCAGGATGGTTTTGAACTCCTGGCCTCGAACGATCTTCCCACCTAAGCTCCCAAAGTCCTAGGATTACAGGCATGAGCCACCACGCCCAGCCTATTTAATACATCTTATTTAATATATATAGTATAATACTTAAATATGTACTATTAATATTTAACACATATTAAATACAAATGGTCCCCAACTTACGGTCTGTCGCCCAGGCTGGAGTGCAGTGGCGTGATCTCGGCTCACTGCAAGCTCCGCCTCCCGGGTTCACGCCGTTCTCCTGCTTCAGCCTCCTGACTAGCTGGGACCACAGGCGCCCACTACCACACCCAGCTAATTTTCTGTATTTTTAATAGAGACGGGGTGTCACCTTGTTAGCCAGGATGGTCTTGATCTCCTGACCTCGTGATCCGCCCACCTCTGCCTCCCAAAGTGCTGGGATTACAGGCGTGAGCCACCGCGCCCGGCCCTACTTAAGATTTTTCAACTTTATGATGGTGTGAAAGTGATAGACATTCAATAGATATTGTACAATATTCAATAAATTATATCTAACACTGTCTTATAAAATATGCTTTGTGTTACATGATTGTGCTCAGTGATAAGCTATTGTAAGTGTTCTGAGTCTGTTTAAGGTCCACTAGTCTAAGCTATGATGTTTGGTAGGTTAGTGTTTTTTTGTTTTTTCTTTTGAGAAGGAAATTCGCTCTTGTTGCCCAGGCTGGAGTGCAATGGCGCGATCTCAGCTCACTGCAACCTACATCTCCTGGGTTCAAGTGATTCTCCTGCCTCAACCTCCTGAATAGCTGGGATTACAGGCATGCGCCACCACGCCTAGCTAATTTTTGTATTTGTAGTAGAGACAGGGTTTCTCCATGTTGGTCAGACTGGTCTTGAACTCTTGGCCTCAGGTGACTCACCTGCCTCGGCCTCCCAAAGTGCTGGGATTACAGGCGTAAACCATCACGCCCGACCTAGGTGTATTTTTAAAGTGCATTTTTGACTTAAAATATTTTCCATTTATGATGGGTTTATCGAGAAGTAACCCCACTGTAAATCGAGGCAAGTCTCCAATCTAGAAGGCAGCTACTCCTTAATAGCCCCTTTCCCATAAAACATAAATCAAGGCCGGGCGCAGTGGTTCACTGCAGTAAGCCGAGATCACTCCACTGCACTCCAGCCTGGGTGACAGAGCGAGACTCTGTCTCAAAACAAACAAACAAAAAACCGTGAATCAAAATCAACAAACCTTGTCATATAATAAAGCAAATAAAGCAAGGTGTACTAAGTTATAATCAGTGTGCACATTAAAGCAAGCACTACTTTTCCGATCTTAATTATTCCAGAGATGCTTGACCAGTTTACTGGGCACGTGGGCAGTTTTCTGATTGCTGTTTCCACACTTTGCTTTCCCACAGAGAGATTTCCGCAGTTAGAGGCTGCTTTTTCAACGCAGGGAGATAAAAAGAAAAAAAAAAAAAAAAAAACTTCCTCTTCTACCCCGCTAAAAACACCCATCCTAGGGAGCACGCCAGCATTTCCAGCGCTCAGGGCAGGGCCACCCGGCCTGCGGCCGTTGCATTGGCTGGAAGCTGGCGGGCGATCACGGTTGATCGGCTCGGGTGCGGTCCAAGGGCAGCACTGCCTTCGGCGGGCCGCCTAGGGTGATTGGCTGCTGCAGACCCACCCCCTCGTCGGTTTGCGGGTCGGCGAAGCCTGGATTGGTGGAGCTAAGAGCTGGCTCAGCAGCAGCTCACGCTCTTGGTTCAGGGTAGAGATGGCGACTGCGACTCGGCTGCTGAGGTGGCGTGTGGCGAGCTGGAGGCTGCGGCCGCCGCTTGCCGGCTTCGTTTCCCAGCGGGCCCACTCGCTTTTACCGGTGGACGATGCAATCAACGGGCTAAGCGAGGAGCAGAGGCAGGTGAGGAGACTGACCCCCTTCCTAGCCCGAAGGTCTCGTTCCTGCCTGGTCCCCATCGGCCCAGCGCCCCCCCAGCCTTAGCTTTTGCCCGTGGGCCGTTGGGAGCGCCAGCGCCCGGGCGGGATGCGGGCCTCCGGCCTGGGGCCGGTCCCCTGACCTCAGCCTGACGTCTGTGGGGTGAAGATTTGAGACCGCAGGGCAGTACTGCTGGAAGTAGAGAGGAGTCGAGGCTGGGAGAGCTCCTGGGAGACCGATGGTGTTTTGGTGGAGGATTGGCCAGGCTACTGCTTGTGGCACAAGGGCCCTCAATCTGTATGTAGTTCACTTAACCTGAACAGTCTGAGGTATGCTTCTGACACCTGGGTGATCATCGTAATCACCAGGGAGTCTTTTTTGTATAAACAGTTTGAGGGTTTTAAAAAGCTACAGTGAGCTCTCCTGTCGCTCCTCAGCCCATTGGGTCAAAACACAAAGTTGAACAAGTACTCGAAAGAAGCAGTTAGAGGCCAGGCACCGTGGCTCACACCTGTAATCCTATCACTTTGGGAGGCCCAGGTGGGAGGATTGTTTGAGCTCAGGGGTTTGAGATCAGCCTGAGCAACATAGCCAGACCCCCATCTCATAAAAAATAGAAAAGAAGACGATGAAGAAGTATTTACAAATGGAGCAGAACCAGAGTCCTTCCTGAGGCTTCATCTGGAGGCTGGATGGAGCTGGCAGAGGTGTGAGCCTCCCAGCAACTCCATAGTTTGTTTATAGCCAGCGAACGCTCAGAGCTTCCGTGAACCACCTCAGGCAGAAAGGGTTCAACCCCTGTTCTCAAGCTTTCCTGGCAAGAGGAGTTTCTTTCTTTTTCTTTTTTTTTTTTTTGAGATGGAGTTTCGCTCTTGTTGCCCAGGCTGGAGTGTAATGGCACCATCTCTGCTCACCGCAACCTCCGCCTCCCAGGTTCAAGTGATTCTCCTGCCTCAGCCTCCCAAGTAGCTGGGATTACAGGCATGCGCCACCACGCCCAGCTAATTTGGTATCTTTAGTAGAGATGGAGTTTCTCCATGTTGGTCAGGCTGGTCTCAAACTCCCAACCTCAGGTGATCCTCCTGCCTCGGCCTCCCAAAGTGCTGGGATTCCAGGCGGGAACCACCATGCCCAGCCACCAAGAGGAGTTTCTAATCTCTCTGAGTAATTGGTCCCTTTTAGTCAAAGGTTCAGGGGCTTGAAAGAGGCTGACAACTGTTGAGATCTGGAGGCTGCCTGGAATGCAGCTGGAGCACAGAGGGTGGGAGGTGGGAAGGTGCTGGGGAAGCTGGGAGAGTCAGCTGGGGTCAGCTCCTGCAGGGCCTAGCAGGCCTGGGTGAGAAGTTTGTGTTTCATTCTAAGTATAGTGGAAACCAATGGAATGATTTTTACGTAGGGTGTGACGTTTTAAAAATTACCATCAAGCTATCTAGGCTGAAGACCTTAAGAAAGAAGATCATCTCTGAGGAGGCATAAACTGCTGAGGCCTCTCACTTTCAGTCCGATGCTGTTTGGTGAAGTTACTTGTGACCTTTTCTCTTGAATGTGCCTTGGTAGTGGAGATGCTTTCCGCAGTGGCATCTGTTTACTTCTCTCCTATTAGCTTCGTCAGACCATGGCTAAGTTCCTTCAGGAGCACCTGGCCCCCAAGGCCCAGGAGATTGATTGCAGCAATGAGTTCAAGAACCTGCGAGTGAGTTGGGAGGCCTGGGCATTGGGGGGCAGTCTGGGAGTGGGGCTGAGCTTCACTGCTGCCTGGAAGAGCTCACGCAGTTTTCTGGTAAATGAAGCCTCCCTAAATGCAGCCCCTCTCTCTGAAGTGTTTGGGTCTCATTGTTCCAGCCACATGTGACTGGCTGCCTTCCGCTCAACACTCATTCCACTTATTCTGTTGGCAGGAGTTTTGGAAGCAGCTGGGGAACCTGGGCGTATTGGGCATCACAGCCCCTGGTGAGTATAGTGTATTTCCCTAAAGAGAACTTTTCTTGTGTGCCCTTTAAGACAGTTCCCAAAAGAAGCAGGAAGGGAAGGGAAAGACTGTGTTTAAAGAAACCCAGAACTGCATCTTTTGGACCTGTGAAAGCACCCATTGTCAGCCCAGAGAACAGAACACTCTTCTATTTTATTAGACAGTGATGTGGAGAAGGCAGAGGGATTAACTTGGTCATTGTGGCTCACTTGGATCAGGATCAGTCCAACTCTTGAACTCTGCTTACTTAACAGGCTCACCCAGGTGATTTGGGAAGTTTAGAAAACTCTGGATCAAGTGGTTGTCTTCATGGTACCTCAGTCCTACTGCCTCCCCTAATCCCTATAAGCTTTGTCCTACCAGTGGCCTCTCGGCAGGAACACTCCGGGCAGGGTGTCCCTGCAGGGACTGCCTGTGTCCTCTTCTGCCCACACCTTGGTGCTCATTTGGGAGCAGATGGCAGGGGGAGTAGGGTGGGGGGTGGGCAGGGGAGAGAGGTGTCTATCTGGGCTTCCAGGTGAGGTGGCCAGATGATGTGTTTACTAGGCTCTCCGGAGGGAGAAGGCAGGGATCTGGCAGGCTCTGGTTTGGATATTCTTTTTTTTTTTTTTTTTTTTTTTTTTTTTTTTTGAGATGGAGTCTCACTCTGTCACCCAGGCTGGAGTGAAGTGGCATGATCTTGGCTCACTGCAAGCTCCGCCTCCCAGGTTCACGCCATTCTCCTGCCTCAGCCTCCCGAGTAGCTGGGACTACAGGCACCCGCCACCACGCCCGGCTAATTTTATGTATTTTTAGTAGAGACGGGATTTCACCGTGTTAGCCAGGATGGTCTCAATCTCCTGACCTCATGGTCTACCCACCTTGGCCTCCCAAAGTGCTGGGATTACAGGCATGAGCCACCGCGTCTGGCCTGGTTTGGATATTCTTAACCTCTGAAGGAGGCCCAGCCTGGCTTGCAGTGTCCAGTAAAGAGATGAGCCTAGGCCAGGCACAGTGGCTCATGCCTGTAATCCCAGCACTTTTAGAGGCCGAAGCAGGTGGATCACCTGAGGTTGTGAGTTTGAGACCAGCCTGACCAACATGGAGAAACCCTTTCTACACTGAAAATACAAAATTAGCCAGGCGTGGTGGTATATACCTGTAATCCCAGCTACTCGAGAGGCTGAAGCAGGAGAATTGCTTGAACCTGGGAGGTGGAGGTTGCAGTGAGCTGAGATGGCGCCACTGCACTCCAGCCCAGGCAACAGAGCAAGACTCCATTTCCAAAAAAAAAAAAAAAAAGCCCAACCTGCTTTGGCCTGTATTCACTCTGGGCATGAGAGTATGAGTGAAACCCAATACTTCTCCTTACATCCTAGAAAGTTACATCACCTTTCATAAAATGAAACCACTTAAAGATTAATTGCAACCATCTTAATGTAAAAGCATTGGGGGAAAGGTTGCTGGTCATTCCTAAGGAAGACTCTCCTATTGTGTTTTGGTGGTTTATGTACCCCACTCCCTGCAGATAATATGCTTCTGAATCAGATTGTATTTTATGGAAGAAAGAGGCAGTTAGAAATCAGATGAAAATGGCCAGGTGTGGTAGTGGGCTTCTGTAATCCCAGCAACTGGGGAGGCCAAGGCAGGAGGATCGCTTGAGCCCAGGAGTTCAAGGCTGCAGTGAGCCAAGATTACACCATTG
This sequence comes from Macaca thibetana thibetana, assembly GCF_024542745.1. Classification (NCBI taxonomy): domain Eukaryota; kingdom Metazoa; phylum Chordata; class Mammalia; order Primates; family Cercopithecidae; genus Macaca; species Macaca thibetana. Next base: position 124,799,017 of record NC_065584.1, read on the forward strand.
CACCCCAGCCTGGGCAAAAGAATGAGAGCCCGCCTCCTGAAAAAAAAAGAAAAAATTCGATGACAACTCTTTCAAGGGAACCTGAAAAAGAAAGCCGGATATAAGTTCCGGTTTCTGCACGATGTCATGGTGGCTGTTTCTAATGTCACCTGCCTTCATACTTTCCTTCCTGCAGTTGTAGGGGCAGGTCAAGCTTTCCTTAGAGCCGAGGACAAGCCTGACTTGTTGGTCAGAGTGAACATGTGTATAGGACCTTGTTAGGCTTGACCCAATCAGCAGGGCTGGGGGTGGTATCAGGTGACCTAGCCACTTTGAGTTTGGATCTGCTGCCAAGGAAAAACCATGTATTTTATGAGGAATTCTGAAATTCTCTGCCAGCATCTCATCTTCCCTCTGCTGCACAGCCCACCTGAAGATTGTCCCTGAGGCTGTGGCTCTCCTGTCCTGTTATCAGTCCTGCTTCTTTGGGTTCAGCCCTATGCTATAAAATCTCACCTTCCTTAGGCCTTTTGCAGACACATCACATCCTCTGGCTTTGTATCTGTTCTTGGTGCTTTGGATACCACCTCCATCCCAATGTCTTTGTTTTTCTCTGTTAAACTCCAGGCCCTCTTTCTTCATTTATTCATCTGCCTCTGCATTTCTGTAACTTTCTGAGTAGTGGGTGCTCAGGTTGTTCACGTATCTTCATCAAGAGGTCTGTCTGGGATAAAGCAGGAGTTGCAATGATTGCCTTCTGAATCACCCCTCAGCTGACAAGCAGCAGCAGGCAAAACCAGTCCAGTGAGCTTATAAGCAGGTCTGTGGCATCAGCTTATTCTTGTTGCTAGAGGGAATCTGGAATAGGTGCTGCAAGGTGTTTCCCTTCTGCCAACAAATGGAATCTCCCAATTTAATCTGGGCTGCCTTTTCCATTCCCTTGTACCACACCACTCCCAGTTCAGTATGGCGGCTCTGGCCTGGGCTACCTGGAGCATGTGCTGGTGATGGAGGAGATATCCCGAGCTTCTGGAGCAGTGGGGCTCAGTTACGGTGCCCACTCCAACCTTTGCGTCAACCAGCTTGTGCGCAATGGGAATGAGGCCCAGAAAGAGAAGTATCTCCCAAAGGTAAGGAAATGGAAATGTAATACTTGCTAATCTCACAGTGCAACAACCAGCTATAAGGCACCCTCTCCCCTTGGTGAGGGCCAGTGAGACCTGCTTTCTGTAGCATGCTGCCATGAACCCAGTGTGGTTAGGAAGGGACCATGGATTGCTTTAAAATATTTGAGCCAAAAACAAAAATAGGCCCAGACCTCTTGCATTGAACAACAGACAGACAACATGTGAAGAGAATGCTAAGAAATGGAAGAGTAGGACTAGCTTTCTTTGCAAAGGGAATGGAAAAACGAGAGGCATTTTCAGCCTTGTAGCCATTGGGCTTCTTAGAAGAGACTTCTAGGACTTTACTGATACCCTGGTGTGAGAAGTTTGAAGGGGTGTAATGTGGACAGGAAGAAGCAGTATCAGTGAGCTGCTCTAGAGTACTCCAAGGTTGTAACAAGGCCTGTTGGGGGTTTTCCTTGCAGCTGACCAGTGGTGAGTACATCGGAGCCCTGGCTATGAGTGAGCCCAATTCAGGCTCTGACGTTGTCTCTATGAAGCTCAAAGCAGAAAAGAAAGGTGAGGCCGCTCTCGACTTGGGAGCCAAAATGGGCAGAAGTTCAGATATTATCAGGGTGAGGGAGGAACAATTGGGGGTGGCCCCTGTTGGGTTTCCAGAACTTTCTCAGAGCTGGACAGCTACTTGCTCAGCAGAAGGTCTATGGCCTGGCTGAGACAGGCCGAGATGGCTTGAGCAAATAGCCAACATCCTGCCCTTAGGAGATCACTACGTCCTGAATGGCAACAAGTCCTGGATCACTAATGGCCCTGATGCTGACGTCCTGATTGTCTATGCCAAGACAGATCTGGCTGCTACGCCGGCTTCTCGGGGCATCACGGCCTTCATTGTAGAGAAGGTGAGTATAGATGGGTGTAGGGCCGGGGAGGCTTCTGCCTCCTGACAGTGGAACCAGAGATAGCCCCTTCACTGATCTCAAATGCAAGCAGTGTTGTGTGCTCTGCAAGGCCCCAGAGGTGGGGATGAGGCAGAGAGCAGACTGCAAGGAGGGTAACCAGGAAGTCCAGGGCAGATGGGTCACTTCTGAAGACAGTGGAGCCGTCCTCAGTGCCAGGCCACACAAAGAGGTCTAGAAAGGGAAGGACTGAAAGGAGGTCAGGACGTGACAGTCAGGGTACATTGGTGGACCTGATGAGTGTGGCCGTGGGAGACTGAGGTGTGGGTGGGATATAAGTGGAGACTGCCCCTGCAACAGCCTTGACAACAAAAGCAAGAAGGAAGCAGAGCAGGAGTTCAAACAAAAAGTTAGGAGTTTGGGTGTGTTTTTAGGAATGAGAGAACTGAGCAAAGTTTTTGGTCAGAAGGGAAAAAAAAAGGGAAGAAAAAGGAAAATAGAGGGAGCAATTGAGGCGTCTGGGAATGAGTGGGCAGAACACAATGGTGAGCGGGGACAGGAGAGAGAAGGATGGGTTACAGGTGATGGTGCAGGAACCACCTGCCTGGCGATCATGAGGAGGAAGCCAGGGGCCCTGTGAGGGCTGGGGCCACGGGGGGGAGTTGGCAGAGAGTTTCACGAGCGAGTATTGTAAAGGTTTGCGGTACCCTCCATAGAGGGGGGGGAAGTAGCTGTCTAGAGTTGGAGCAGTAGGGACCTGGCTGAGATTGGAAATCTCAAGGTTATGTGATGCCCTGCTCATTACAGGTCGAACGGCAGCATGTTCAGCACTCTGCTGGGCACTTGCCAAAACATGCTGCAATCCAGTAGTCCAGGTCAAAGCACAGAGGGCTCAGTTCAGCCCTAGTGATATCCTTTTGGGTACAGACAGGAGAAAACAGAGGATAAGGGAATTGACTGGGCAGATGACAGTGTCTTGGAAGTAATGTCCCCTGGGGGAAGGAAATAAGGCCGGGGGGTCAGGAGGGCTCAGAGAACTGAGCATATCATTGAGAAAGAACTGTCCCCTTGAGAACTGGGGAGAACACAAGCTAGTGGCAGAGGAGGCTGGGATCAATCTGGGGCGTTAGCACTTGAAGGACCTGGGGGGAGCATGGGACTAGGATGCTGCCATGCTGTGCAGGTACAGGGACTCAGTAGGAAGGTGGGTGCCTTCTTCCCAGGGGCCTTTCCTTTACCAGGCCCCCTTGGGGCTAATCTGTAACCAGGACTGCCTTTTGATTCCTATAAAGGGTATACCTGGCTTTAGCACCTCTAAGAAGCTGGACAAGCTGGGGATGAGGGGCTCTGACACCTGTGAGCTAATCTTTGAAGACTGTAAGGTTCCTGGTAAGTAGCACCGAGAATCGGGGAGCCCCTCTCCTGACCCCCTTCCAGGCTGATCTGGCTGTTCTCAAGATGAGAAAGCCTCTGGGTTAGACAGGCTTGGCATTGTTAGCTCTTCAGTGACATGTGGCTAGGCTGTGAGCTGGGGCTGCGGGACAGCGCTCCTTCCTGTCCAGGGCCCTGCAGCGGCATGCCTAACTGGCATCACACGCTCCACATAGAGTCTGTACTCAGTAGCCAGAGAAGGGTCAGACCTACCCTTTCCCACTGATGTCCTTCAGTCTTCCTGTACTTTCGCCCGTCCACCGCATGTAAGTAACTCATTAACTCACATTTTTGTAAAAAAAATTTAAACATGAGTTATTCATTTTTAGCATTAATGATGCTAAGAAAAAAAAAACACCTGAATCCACTGATGGAAACCAGACTCAGTGAAGAGAAGGCAGTTCTGTTTGAGTATGAGTATTTTCTCCCCCGAGGTGTAACTGAAATATGACATGGTGGAGCACTGTGGGAGAGCCAGCGCAGCCATCATGTACTAACCAGACCAGGGGCGTGGATTTGTTGTTTGGGTATTTTTTTTTTTTTTTTTTCGAGAAGGAGTCTTGGCTCTGTCACCCAGGCTAGAGTGTAGTGGCGTGATCTCGGCTCACTGCAGCCTCCACCTTCCAGGTTCCAATGATTCTCATGCCTCAGCCTCCCGAATAGCTGGGATTATGGGCACACGCCACCCTGCCCAGCTAATTTTTTTTTGTTTTTTTGAGATGGAGTGTCACTCTTGTTGCCCAGGCTGGAGTGCAATGGTGCGATCTCAGCTCACTGCAACCTCTGTCCCCTGGGTTCAGCCTTCTGAGTAGCTGGGATGACAGGCACACACCACCACGCCCCGCTAATTTTGTAATTTTAGTAGACAGATGGGGTTTCACCATGTTGGCCAGGCTGCTCTTGAACTCCTGGCCTCAGGTGATCCACCCGTCTCAGCCTCCCAAAGTGCCAGGATTATAGGCCTGAGCCACCGCGCCTGGCCAGGGGCGTGGATTTGATCACCAGTTAGGTTTGCTGTCTGCCTCAGCCATGTACCATGCCTATCACTGACAGCCCAAAAAAGTGTGCTTTAATTACAGGGAGCATCCAGGGAGGGGAACCTGTGCAGCTCCTTCTTTGTTGACAGGAAAAAATTCAGCTAGCATTAAAGGCAGGTCAGTGGTGTCAACTCATTTTCCTGCCCACACCTCCCAAGGCCATCCAGTCTGGCTTACTGGGTGGAGAGGTGCTCAGCAGCTTCTGTTACTATCTCTGAATGGCCTGTCTCCTGGACAAAGAAGCTTTCGTGGACTACCCTGCAGGGAGGTGACACTGGACCAGAGCTGACTCCACCTGGGGAAAGAGTAACTCTCTGGTTTCTTTATAGGTGCCTGTGTAGAAAGAGTCAGGGAGGGATTGGGTGACTTCTAGACCAATTAACTTTTCTTCTTTCCCATCCAAGGGAGTCCAGAGAGGGAAGGGAAAGATCTAACAACCCTGGGCTTTGTGGTTGGCCTTGTGGATGGGGTGGGGGTCCTGGCAGCTCCACTTCTGACTGGAAGGGGTTCACTTGATCGTTTTCTTTTACCTGGAACCTTAGTTGAATAAAGGTCAAGTGACATATTTTAGTGCCTTACTTGAGAGCCATGTTTCCACATCTAGTACCTTTGATAAAAGTGAGGAGGCTGTGGACAGCTCTCTCCCTCTGACCAGCACTTACCCTGGCAGCTGCCAACATCCTGGGCCATGAGAATAAGGGTGTCTACGTGCTGATGAGTGGGCTGGACCTGGAGCGGCTGGTGCTGGCCGGGGGGCCTCTCGGGTAAGTGTGAGGCTTGGGGGAAGCTGGGCTCTGTCGGCCTCCTTGGCCAGTGGCCCACCATGAGCAGCAGCATCCTTCCCCTTGGGGGCCAAAGGGAGCTGCCTCCTGGCCCCGCACTCTCCTGGGAGACAAAAAGAACCACCTCCTCCCATGTTGAATTTCTTCCCACAGCAGGGAAATACCATTAAGTGACAGACCAAAGGCCTGAGGAGCAGGGTGGCTCACTCGGCTGTGGAACGACACCTGGGCTGTCACACCCCTGCACCTCTGGTCAGTCAATGCCATAACTGCGGCTAGACTTTCTGAGGCTGCTTTTCTCCTCCCTGGGACTCCGGCCTTCCCACGCTAGCATTTTGCCACCACGCCCAGTGGGATGAGGAGGTGCCCATAGGACCTTTCTCCTTTCTGACAGGCTCATGCAAGCGGTCCTGGACCACACCATTCCCTACCTGCACGTGAGGGAAGCCTTTGGCCAGAAGATCGGCCACTTCCAGGTGAGCCGCGTGCTTTTGCTGACATGTACGCTTCGACTGGGCTGAAGTTTTCTTTGAAAAGAGAGGAAGTGAGGTGGGCACCGTGGATGTTCACTGTCTCCTCTAGCAAATTGAGCTTGACTGCTTGGAATGCAGTCTTCCTCAGCATGCAGCCCGGCTCTGGAAGTCATCAGGAAGTTCATCACATTGCCACCTCGATGCCTGTGTGAGGTGGATGAACTAGACGTTGTAAGGTTGGAGAGCAAAGTGTGCAGGTTGTGGGGGCAGAAGGGAAAGAGGTTGCTATTTGTAGTTAGACCACCTGGTCCGAAGAAGCTGCTGGAAGGTAATAAGCGTTGGAGTAAATGGTGCCTTGGGAGCCATGCCTTTCGGAGGCAGTGATGGCCACTTGAGGGTGTCATGCGGGCCGTGGAATGGCCACTCTCTGGCCCTAACTCCCACACCTGCCTCCATCTCCGTCATCCTGGGTAAATCCCATCTCCTCTCCATGCCCCTGCTTCCTCATCCTTGGCTGTCTTGTTGCCGTTGCTGACCTGGCTTTTGGTAACTGGGAGAGTGTTCCAGCATGTTGACCTGTGACATCCCTTTGTGCTCAGTTGATGCAGGGGAAGATGGCTGACATGTACACCCGCCTCATGGCATGTCGGCAGTACGTCTACAATGTTGCCAAGGCCTGCGATGAGGGCCACTGCACTGCCAAGGTGAGAACCGCCTCAGTCCAGGAGAGGGGGGGCAGTGGGCCGGCGGCTGGGACTTGCTGTCTGCGTGCCTCGCAGGGCCCTGCTGACCTGAGCTTCCTCCCGTAGGACTGTGCAGGTGTGATTCTTTACTCAGCTGAGTGCGCCACACAGGTAGCCCTGGATGGCATTCAGTGTTTTGGTGAGTGATCCCCACTCCCCACTCCCAGGGCTCCCTCACTCTTGGGGCCTGTGGCTGCTTCAGAAAGCGTTTCAGGGCGGGCGTGGTGGCTCACACCCATAATCTCAGCACTTTGGGAGGCCGAGGCGGGTGGATCACCTGAGGCCAGGAATTCGAGACTAGCCTGGCCTACATAGTGAAACCCCATGCCGGGCGTGATGGTGCATGCCTGTAATCCCAGCTACTTGGGAGGCTGAGGCAAGAGAATCGCTTGAACCCGGGAGGTGGAGGTTGCAGTGAGCCAAGATTGCACCATTGCACTCCAGCCTGGGTGACAGACTGAGATTCTGTCTCAAAAAAAAAAAAGCAGTCTCCTCTCCACTCCTCACTATGTGCTTATGCTAGGCCCAGATGAGCTGGGACCTTTGGGCTCTTTCTGTCCCAGTTACAAGGTGGAAATGGAAAGCAAATGAGAAAACTGCTAGATGCCAGGAGTTGCTGCTGCCTTCAGCAACACCCCCCTCTCATCCTCCCTGCCTCATAGACGCTAGGAAATGGGGAAAGGGAGATGTCTCAGAGGTAGACCAGCCTTGTTTCCATGCTGTGTGGTGGTTAAGAGCATAGACTCGAGCCGAGCAGCTGAGGTTTGAATCCTTGAGCTGCTATGCTGGCGTCCTCTCATCCCCATTTGCCATGCCTGTCAGTGGCACCCCTCTTTCTTTGTCTGGTATCCTTAGCACTCTGAGTGGCCTTTCAGCTGCAACCTCTTGCCCACCCTACCCAACAAGGTACAGTAGTCCCTTCTTCTCCTCAGCTTTGCTTTTCACAGCTTCATTTACTGTGGTCAACCAAGGTCCAAATACACTAAATGGTGCTGGGCTCACACCAATAATCCCAGCACTTTGGGAGGCCAAGGTGGGCGGGTCACCCGAGGTCAGAAGTTTGAGACCATCCTGGCCAACATGGAGAAACCCCATCTCTCCTAAAAATACAAAAATTAACTGGGCGTGGTGGTGCATGCCTGTAATCCCAGCTACTTGGGAGGCTGAGGCAGGAGAATCGCTGGAACCCGTGAGGCAGAGGTTGCAGTGAGCCGAGATCGTGCCACTGCACTCCAGCCTGGGTGACAGCAAGACTCCATCTCAAAAAAAAAAAGTGCAGCTGGGCACAGTGGCTCATACCTGTAACTCCAGCACTTTAGGAGGCTGAGGCGGGTGAATCACCTGAGGTCAGGAGTTCGAGACCAGCCTGGCCAACATGGTGAAACCCCATCTCTACTAAAAATACAAAAAAAAAAAAAAATTAGCCAAGTGTGATGGCGGGAGCCTGTAATCCCAGCTATTTGGAAGGCTGAGGCTGAAGAATCGCTTGAACCCAGGAGGCGGAAGTTGCAGTAACCGGAGATTACGCCATTGCACTCCAGCCTGGGTGACAAGAGTGAAACTCCATCTCAAAAAAAAAAAAAAAAAAAGGCCAGGCGCAGTGGCTTACACCTGTAATCCCAGCACTTTGGGAGGCCGAGGCAGGCAGATCACCTGAGGTCAGGAGTTTGAGACCAGCCTGACCAACATGGTGAAACCCTATCTCTACTAAAAATACAAAAATTAGCCGGGGCCGGGCGCGGTGGCTCAAGCCTGTAATCCCAGCACTTTGGGAGGCCGAGGCGGGTGGATCACGAGGTCAGGAGATCGAGACTATCCTGGCTAACATGGTGAAACCCCGTCTCTACTAAAAATACAAAAAACTAGCAGGGCGTGGTGGCGGGCGCCTGTAGTCCCAGCTACTTGGGAGGCTGAGGCGGGAGAATGGCGTGAACCCGGGAGGCGGAGCTTGCAGTGAGCCGAGATCACGCCACTGCACTCCAGCCTGGGAGACACAGCGAGACTCCGTCTCAAAAAAAAAAAAAAAAAAAAATTAGCCGGGTGTGGTGGTGCGTGCCTATAATCCCGGCTACTCAGGAGGCTGAGGCAGGAGAATTGCTTGAACTTTGGAGGCAGAGGCTGCAGTGAGCCAAGATCATGCCACTGCCCGCCAACCTGGGTGACAGAGCACAACTCCTTCTCAAAAAAAAAAAAGCTAAATGGAAATTTCTAGAAATAAGCAGTTCATAAGTTTAAAATCCACACTATTCTGAATACCATGATGAAGCATTGTGCCATGCTGCTGTGTCATGTTTGGCACGTGAAACGTCCCTTTGTGCAGCCTATCCATGCTATGTGGGCTACCTGCCCGTTAGTAGTCACCTAGAGTATCCATCAGCTGTCTTGGTATCACAGTGCCTGTGTTCAAGTAACTCTTATTATTTTACTCAGTGGCCCCAAAGTGCAAGAATAGTGATGCTGGCATGTCATAATAGTTCTGTTTTAGTATTAGTTATTATTGTTGATCTCTTATTGTGCCTAACTCATAAATTAAACTTGCTCATAAATATGTATGTATAGGGGAAAAAACAACATATATATGGGGTTTGGTACTATCCACGGTTTCAGGCATCCACTGGGGTCTTGGAATGTATCCCCCAAGGATAAGAAGGGACTAGTGCATTCCCCACACCCCTCCATCTTGCTACCTTTTGCTGCTTTTCTTTAATCAGTCTCTCCTCCTATGACCTGTTTCTATATACTCGGCCTTCTCTTTGCTTTCTTTGTTTTGCCCACTGTCAATCACTTCCTTTCTTCTCTGCCCAAACCCTTGTTGCAGGTGGCAATGGCTACATCAATGACTTTCCCATGGGCCGCTTTCTTCGAGATGCCAAGCTGTATGAGATAGGGGCTGGGACCAGCGAGGTGAGGCGGCTGGTCATCGGCAGAGCCTTCAACGCAGACTTTCACTAGTCCTGAGACCCTTCGCCCCCTTTTCCTGTACCTAGTAGCCTTTCTTGGCAAGTAGAGATGTGGCGGCTCTCCCACCCTGCCTGCAGCAGGCCCTCCTGCCCAGCTGGTCTTGTTAGCCCTCTGGCCTCTGGATGAGGTTGAGTTCTCCACAACAGCTCCCAAGCATCATGGCCCTCACAGCCGGGCCAGTGCCAGGACTAGTGTTCTGTGACTTAAAATGGACTCAGCAGGAAGCATATTGTCTGGGGATTGTTGGGACAGGTTTTGGTGACTCTGTGTCCTTGCGCTCTAACTTCTGAGCCCACTTCCCAGAGTAGGCATCTGGGGGCATGCAGATACCCGCCTCTTTCTCTTGGGTGAGCCTCTGGCAGGACGATCTCTCTGCTCAAGCACAGCAGAATCATGGCCCCTCCGTGAATTGGAACTTGGTGCAGGTTAAGTATCCCTAATCCTAAAATCTGAAACACTTCTGGTTCCAAGCATTTTGGATAAGGCGTATTCAACTTGCAGTCTCTTTTCTGGGGGAAAAAAATAATTAAAAACCTAGCCTAGCCAGGCGTGGTGGCTCACGCCTGTAATCCCAGCACTTCAGGATGCCAAGGTGGGTGGATCACCTGAGGTCAGGAGTTCAAACCCAGCCTGGCCAACATGTGGAAACCCCATCTCAACTAAAAATAGAAAAAAATTAGTTGGGCATGGTGGCGGGCACCTGTAACCCCAGCTACTTCAGGAGGCTGAGGCAGGAGAAACACTTGAACCCGGGAGGCGGAGGTTGCAGTGAGCCAAGATTGCGCCATTGCACTCCAGCCTGGGTGACAAGAGCAAAACTCTGTCTCAAAAAAACAAAACAAAAACCTGGCCCTTGTTTCTTCCAGTTTCTAGAGGTATCATCTCCTAGCAGCTTATGAACACATATGCTTGGCCAGGCAGGGTGGTGTGTGCCTGTAATCCCAGCACTTTGGGAGGCCCAGGCGGGAAGATCACTTGAGCCTAGGAGTTCAAGGCTGTAGTGAGCTATGATGAGACCACTGTACTCCAGCCTGGGCAACAAAGTGAGACCCTGTCTCTAAAAATAAAAATAAATGATGGCTGGGTGCCGTGGCACACGTCTGTAATCCCAGCACTTTGGGAGGCCAAGACGGGTGGATCACTTGAGCTCAGGAGTTCGAGACCAGCCTTGCCAACATGGTGAAACCCCATCTCTACTAAAAATACAAAAATTATCCAGGGGCGGTGGTGCACACCTGTAATCCCAGCTACTCAGGAGGCTGAGGCCGGAGAATCACTTGAACCTGGGAGGCGGAGGTTGCAATGTGCCAAGATGACACCGCTGCACTCCAGCCTAGGCCATAGAGCGAGACTCTGTCTCAAAAAAGAAAAGAAAAATAGGCCGGGCGCAGTGGTTCACACCTGTAATGCCAACACTTTTGGGAGGCCAAGGCAGGTGGACCATGAGGTCAAGAGTTCAAGACCAGCCTGGCCAAGATGGTAAAACCTCATCTCTACTAAAAATACAAAAATTAGCCAGGCATGGTGGCAGGCGCCTGTAATCCCAGCTAATCCCAGTCTCAGGAGGCTGAGTCAGAGAATTGCTTGAACCCGGGAGGCTGAAGTTGCAGTGAGCCAAGATCACACCACTGCACTCCAGCTTGGGTGACAGAGTGAGACTCTGTCTCAAAAAATAATAGGCTGGGTGCAATGGCTCACACCTGTAATCCCAGCACTTTGGGAGGCCGAGGCGGGCAGATCACAAGGTCAGGAGTTTGAGAACAGCCTGACGACCAACATGGTGAAAACCCGTCTCTACTAAAAATATAAAAATTAGCCGGGCCTGGTGGCACACGCCTGTAATCCCAGTTACTCGGGAGGCTGAGGTTGCAGGAGCCGTGATCGTGCCATTGCACTCCAGCCTGGGCGACAACAGAGTGAAACTGTCTCAAAAAATAATAACAAAGTAAATGAACACATGTGCTGCTAAGAGTCTGCTGTGTGGCAGAGCAGAGGACAGCGTGCTTTTGTGTGCTGTTGGAAGACTAGCTCCTCCTGTACAGCACCTCTGAGCCCTTGTGCACTGCCCCACCCTGCCACAGGCACCATCCAGTCCTGGCCATGTGACCACCCACAGCTGACTGGGCAGCAGGCACAGGCCCTACCCGAGCAGACCGGAGTTGGCTAGCCTGACTCCAGCTGAGGCTGCCTGTGTACATTTCTCCAGATACCCTTTGGCTAATTTTGTTATTACTGCACAGTGGCTGCTGCCATTTTGTATTAAATATATTGTGAAACAAACCCATCTGCTTCTAAAGCAGTGATTTTGGGGAGAAGCAATCTACTTGCTGCTGCTTCCTTTCTGGATCCAGCTTGTGTCCTTGGAGAGTGGCTGGTCCAGGTCCTATTCCTGCCCTCCAGCCTGTTCTTTCATGAGGGACAGGAAGATAAAATCAGCCCTTAGGATAGAGGTCTCAGCCTCCCTTTCCCAGATCTCCCAGTGAGTTTTAAAAGAAACAGGGAGCAGGCTGGGCGCGGTGGCTCACGCCTGTAATCCCAGCACTTTGGGAGGCCGAGGCGGGCGGATCACAAGGTCAGGAGATCGAGACCACGGTGAAACCCCGTCTCTACTAAAAAAATACAAAAAATTAGCCGGGCGCGGTTGTGGGCGCCTGTAGTCCCAGCTACTCGGGAGGCTGAGGCAGGAGAATGGCGTGAACCCGGGAGGCGGAGCTTGCAGTGAGCCGAGATCGCGCCACTGCACTCCAGCCTGGACTGGGCGACAGAGCGAGACTCCGTCTCAAAAAAAAAAAAAAAAAGAAAAAGAAAAAGAAACAGGGAGCCCAGAGTGCTAAGTTCTTAGAGCCAGAAGGAAGCTTATAGATTTCTGAAAACTACGCCTATGTTTTTAAAAAGATCAACACAATTTGACTTTGTCAAGGTCAAAATGAACTAGAATCCAGATCTGCTAGTGGCAAAAATGGGGATGTTCTGAGAATTCCAGCCTTGGGCCCCACTGTACAGCCTGGATAGAGTGTGGTCTGAGAAGGGAATGGGTCTAGGTTGTTCCACCCCTTCCGAGTCCCCTAAAGAGGTAACTGGTTTTCTTGGCTCTCAGCCCAGCAGCGCCTATCCTGGCTTTTGGTCCTGGCCTGCAGCCAAGTTGCTGTTCCTAGCCTGAGGCTTGAGACAGGTGGGGTTAGCTCCTCACCAACCCCAGTTCAGTCCCATCCTGAGGGCAAGATCCTGGCCTCATAGGCAGTCCCTTTCACTTCCCTGCCATGCTCCCTGCTGTGCTGGAGATGAATGGGACTGAAAGGGCCATCTTGCTGGCTTAATGTGTGGCTGGAACGACCAGCCTGGAGACACAATGTGGCAAAATGGGGCGCTTCATCCAGTCTGTCTAAACCCTGTCGACTTGGGGAGGTGATTTCTTTCCTGATTCTGTATGTGAAGCAAAAGAAATGTTTTAAAATTAAAAGGAAAAAAAACAAAATGAACCATGTAGCCTGAGTGGTAAATGGAAGAACAAGGGGCACGTCTACTTTGGTTCTGGTGGGCGTGTTTGGTTGCCTACATGCATTGGGCAAATCTGCAGCACCAGCTGCCAGCACTGCTCCTTCCTGCGGCTGGCTTATTCCACTCCAATTTTAGGCAGGTCACACTATCAGAGCAGCTCACTGCTGTTGATGCTGCCTGCTCTGTGGGAGGGCAACAGAACCTTGGGATGTTTTTTAAGCGTGGTCTGAGCACACCCCTTATCAGAATTTGGCAACCTAAAAGAAATGCAGGTTCCTGGATCCTGCCCCAGACCTAATCACATCCCCAAGGGTGATTCTAGACACGGCAATCTTTTACAACTACCATCTGGGTCCTAGAGCAGGCTTCCCCGGGAGCCTGAGTCCTAATTCTAAATCCATATAATCCAGTGATAACAATCCCTTGCCCATGTAACTCTCTCAAGTCTGAGCTCCTTGATCTTTGCACAACCGAGTGCAGGAGGCAAGGTTTCGCGCAGGACACGCTTTCAGAAGACCGGTAAGGTGAGTTGCCCTCGGTGGGATGGGACCAGACCTGGTGTAAATGCAGCGCGCTGACTGGAGAGAGGTGCCCAGTCCACTGCCTGCTGGACGGGAACTGGGACCTAAGACCCGGGTGGTCATCTGTCTCGACCCCCAGCCTAGGGCAGGTCCAGAGTCCTTCCTCTGACCCTCTCCCTCCAGGCAGCGCGCTTCTTGGAGCGCAGCACTGGCTCGCCAGACGCAGCTCAGAAGTCGCATGGAGCTCGCCTGACCCCTGCCGGCTGCCGCGTGGTTGCAGACGCGCGGAGCCAGTCTATCCGGCCTTTGCCTGGGGTTCTGGTCCCAAGGCCCCCAGTCTGGGATTTCAGGACTCAACGACGTTTTGTTTTAGCCAATAAGGACATTAAAGGGAAGGGGGGTTGGGGGAATGCCATCCTCTATTACCATCATTTCATACAAGGCCTTTTTTTTTTTTTAAGACGGAGTCTCGCTCTGTCACCCAGGCTGGAGTGCAGTGGTGCCATCTCGTCTCACTGCCAGCTCCACTTCCCGGGTTCACGCCATTCTCCTGCCTCAGCCTCCCGAGTAGCTGGGACTGCAGGCACCCACCACCGCGCCAGGCTAATGTTTTGTATTTTTAGTAGAGACAGGGTTTCGCCCTGTTAGCCAGGATGGTCTCGATCACCCGACCTTGTGATCCGCCCGCTTCAGCCTCCCAAAGTGCTGGGATTACAGGCGTGAGCCATCGCGCCCGACCGGCTTTTTTTTTTTTAAAGACGTAGTCTCGCTTTGTCGCCCAGGCTGGAGTGCAGTGGCCCGATCCCGGCTCACTGCAACCTCTGCATCTTGGGTTCAAGCGATTCTGGTGCCTTAGCCTCCCAAAGAGCTGGGATTACAGGCATGTGCCACCACGGCCGGATAATTTATGTATTTTTAGTAGAGATGGGGTTTCACCATGTTGGCCAGGCTGGTCTCAAACTCCTGGCCTCAAGTGATCCACCAGCCTCAGCCTCCCAAAGTGCTGCGATTACAGGCATGAGCTACCGGGCCCAGCTAGGCCAGGAATTTTTTTTTTTTTTTTGAGACAGGATCTCACTCTGTCGCCCAGTGCAGTGGCGTGATCTCAGCTTACTGCATCCTCGACCTCCCTGGCTCAAGAGATCCTCCGGCCTCAGCCCTCCCCTGGCCACCCCCTTAACCCCTCAGTAGCTGGGACTAGAGGTGTGCACCACCATGCCAGACTAATTTTTGTGTTTTTTGTAGAGCTAGGCTTTCACCATGTTGTCCAGGCTGGGCTCAACTCCTGGGCTTAAGCGATCCTCCCGCCTCCACTTCCCAAAACGTTGGGATTATAGGTGTTGAGCCAGTGTGCCCAGCCCTCAAATTTTTGTATATGCTTTATGTTCATGGTTTTAAAAAATACTACTATTTTTAAAAACTTATTTTAAAAAATAAAAGTCCCCTGTCCCTCCTATCCCCATTCCCACTCCCAGGACAAAACCACTTTTGAATCTTTAAGGGGCTTATTTTGATAATTCACTTCATACCTCTAAGTGACATGCTTACTTATTGATTTAATTGTAAGCACTTTTAAGGATAGTTTTTGTTTTTGTTTTTAAGATGGAATCTTGCACTCTGTCACCCATGCTGGAGTGCAGTGGCACAATCTCAGCTGACTGCAACCTCTGCCTCCCAGGTTCTAGTGATTCTTCTGCCTCAGCCTCCCGAGTAGCTGGGACTACAGGTGCACACCACCATTCCCAGCTAATTTTTGTATTTTTAGTAGAGACAGGGTTTCACCATATTGGCCAGGCTGGTCTCAAACTCTTGACCTCATGATCCGTCTGCCTCAGCCTCCCAAAGTGCTGGGATTCCAGGCATGAGCCACCATGCCCAGCCCAAGGATAGTTCTTTAAAGTGCATACATTTGATCTATGAGAAGTTATGCCCATACTTTTTTCACTTCCTCGGGCCAGCCCTGTCCACAGGCCAGTGTTTGGAAGCCCTGAAATCAGGTGGTACAGAGCCCCATGCACATTCCTGGCTGTCCCCAACCCTTGCCACATTTGGTACACAGAGCCTACAGCCACGCTAGTGCCGAGTGGGGGCTCTCTTCTCTCTATGTGCACCACTTGGTTACTCTTGCAGGGGGGCCATTCCAGAATTCGGCCTCTCTCCCTCACCCACCACCCACCCACTCTCAGAGGCTAGCCTGATATCTCTTAAATATTTCTTGGACTTTCAACATCCTGCCAATTTGCCTCCCTTCTTCCAGGCCATGCCCCTCAACCCTTCCTCTACACTGAACCAGTGAACTGTCAAGCTCCCTGCAAATTCTTCAGTGGCTCCCAGCACCTATAAGATCTAAGGCTTGGCAAGGCAAATATGACTCTAATCCCCCTGGGCCTTCCCCTTCTGCTGCTTCCCTCCTTCCCTGCTCAATGTTCATGTTCTTGTTGCAAGGAGTCCTCACTGCTGTGTTTCTCACCCCTGTGCCTTTTGTCTGGGGCAGCTCTGGAAGTCCTTCAACCTTTCTCTTGCTCCCTCATCTCTGAAGCCTCAGGCCAGGGCCTGCCTCCTTCAGGAAGACCTCTCTTCTCCAACCTTTCCTCACTCCTCCGTCTCCATCTCATCCATTCTAGACGGGTCCCCTTCCTCCTTCTCCCTGGGCATATCTGCACTAATGGGCTTGCCACAAAGTTGTGTTTACTCCAGTCTCCCCAGCATTAGGCAGGCTATGAATCTGAGGGCTAGGACTGTGATTTAACTGTCTTTACATGATCACCAGCCAGCACAGTTCCCGGCATGTAATAGGTGCACAACAAATGTTTAATGAAAGAGTAAATGAGCAGTCACGTGACACTTAGCTCACACTTTGCTGGTATACAGTTATTTGTGTATATGGTGCTTTCTGAGTATATTGTAAGATCTTTTAGGTCAAAGAGCATCTCTCACTTATCTGAACTCTCCCAATAACACCCGGGGCTCACAGTAAGTGCTCAGTGGCTATGTTCTTGCTAAATGAGTGAAATGACAGGTGGGCCAGAGCCCTGGACTAATCCCAGCATTGGCAGAAACAGCAGGGCCAGCCGGCTTTGCCTGGCCCTGTTTTCTCCAGGCCTTCCCACCCTGGAGTGGCCAGGGCCCAGCCGCAGAAGGGAGGCCCTCACCCCCATACTCCTCTGACCCACTCAGAGACAGAAGGAAGCTGTGCTAAAAGACCCTGACCCTCCCCTGCTAGCCGAGGACGAGAATGGGAGCTGGAAGGGGAAAGGGGAAGAGCAGAGCCACACAGCCTTTGTGTTCTTGTGTGAAATGAATGGTATATATGGGGGAGTACGTACATGCACATATGCAGTGTGAAAAATAACAAATTCCTGTGTACCCAACATGCAGGTCAATGAAGAGAGTATTCCAAGCCCATGTGCCCCTCCTTGACATATTCTCCCCAGGGGAGCCACCATCCTGAATTTGGTGACAATCCTCCCCTTACCTTTCTCAGTGGCTTCCTGCCTCTGTATAGATCCCTGAACAATATTGTTTAGGTTGCCTGATTTCAAACTTTCTATAGCTGGACTCATACCACATATATATATATATATTCTTCCATGTCTTGCTTTTTGGCTCATCATTGTACAGTTTTTGTTTTCTTGTTTTTTTGTTGTTGTTTTTCATTTGTTTTGAAACAGGGTCTCACTCTGTTCATGATCATGGCTCACTACAGCCTCAACCTCCTGGGCTCGAGCCATCCTCCCACCTGGGCCTCCCAGGTAACTGGGATTACAGGGGCTTGCCATGATGCTCAGCTAATTTTTTTGTATTTTTTGTAGAGATGGGGTTTCATTATGTTGCCCAGGCTGGTCTCAGACTCCTGGGCTTAAGGGATCTGCCTGCCTCAGCCTCCCAAAGCTACTCAGCTCTTTTAAATTTTTTATTGTTTTTGAGACAGGGCCTCACTTTGTCACCAAGGCTGGAGTGCAGCGGCGCAGTCATGACTAACTGCAGCCTTGACCTCCCAGGCTCAAGTGATTCTCCCACTTCAGCCTCTTCAGTAGCTAGGACTATAGGCCCAGTCCAGCTATTTTTTTTTTCTTAAATGTTTACAGAGACAGGGTCTTACTATGTTTCCCAGGCTGGTCTCCTGAGCTCAAGCCATCCTCCTGCTTCAGCCTCCCAAAGTGCTGGGATTACAGGTGTGAGACACGGTGCCCAGCCTCATTCATGTTAATGAGCAGGACTGTAATCTCTTCAATTTTTTTTCTTGTGTAGTATTCTATAATGTGGAAATATAACAATTTAATTGTCCATTCTACTGTCGATGGACATTTGGGCTGCTTCCAGTTTGGGGCTATTGTAAAACATTCCTGGCCAGACGCGGTGGCTTTTACCTGTAACCCCAGCACTTTGCGAGGCCAAGGCGGGCGGATCACCTGAGGTCAGGAGTTCGAAACCAGTCCGGCCAACATGGCAAAACCCTGTCTCTAATAAAAATACAAAAATTAGCCAAGTGTGGTGGCAGATGCCTGTAATCCCAGCTACTCTGGACGCTGATGCATGAGAATAGCTAGAACCTGGGAGGCAGAGGTTACAGTGAGCTGAGATCGTGCCATTGCACTTCAGCCTGGGTGACAGAGCGACACTCTGTCTCAAAAATAAAAGAAAAAAGGAAAAAACCATTCCCATGGGCATCTTCTGATGCAGATGTGCAAGTGTTCCTCAAGTCATAGTCCCAGGAATATAATTTCTCCGTTGTAGGCTATGCACCTGATCAACCTTACTAGATCATTCACAACTGCTTTCCAAAGTAGTTGTGGGTCTATTATTTTTTAGAACGATGCCACCAGAGGTGACTTGGGGTAAAAGTTGAATGCCAGCCCCAGGGCCAACCCCATGAGCTTATTTTCAGCAAGGGAGAGAAGTCAGATGGCAAAAGAGCGTGCATCTGTGCATTGCTGCTTCCCCAGCCAGGCCCATAAACCACATGTTCAACAAACCTTTACAGGCAAGCTACTAAGACCCATGCACTGGGCGAGGGGCTGGGGAGACGATAATGATTTAGCACAGACCAGCCTCAGAGAGAACAATTATGTTTCCATTTACCCTGCCAGGCAGCCGGATGCTCCAGTTTTGCCCTGGAAGACACGAGAGAGTAAGGGCCGGATAGATAAGAGGGAATTTTCTTGAAGGAAAAAAGGTATTCTGGGCCCAGGAATATCTCAGCACAGGCAGTACCTCCACTCCTCAAAGGTGGCCGGTGGCTCAGTGGCGGAAGTACAGAGGGCTGCCCTTGCTGGCAGGAGAAGGAAGGAAGGAAGGAAGCAAGAAGACTAGGGCTATGCTCGTGCTGGCAGAGAGACACAGCTCCAGATCCAGATCCATTCAGATGCATCTTGTGCCTTGTGCCCGTCCAGGAGCAAAGACGGGTGAGCATGCACGTGGACACGCATACCTCCGCACACACTTTCAGAGAGGCTGTCAGACACGCTGCAGGAGCAGAGGCAAGGAGTGTGAACACGCAGCTGCTTGTGGAAGATAAGCCCAGCGCTGGGGGCTGCCTGCCTGGCCTGTCTTGAGAGTCCCCTTGCACATCTGCCTGGGCTCCCAAGAGGCAACCTCTACAAAGATATGTGTTTTCAGGACAAGCTGCCCCCTCCCGCAAAACCTTTCTGTTTACAGGAATGGAGTAGCAAAATCCCTTAGTTCATATTTGAGTCCTGTCTGATGCTGACAGGCTGGCCAGGGCTGGGCATACAGTAGGTCTCTTTACTTGCTGAAGTAAAATAGTTAAATGAAATTTACTATAAGATAAATTAAGATAACTTTACTATAAGCTATATGAAGATTCAAAACAGGGGGAAAGAGAAACCTGAAATGAGAAAAGGGGAGTGAAGGAAGACTTGATGTCCTTCATAACTGGCCTGCATCCTGCCCAGCCCCTCCTTTCTTTCCAGAAGCCCACCAGTGGCCCAGAGTGGAAGGGTGGGAGTCAGACCAGCCCAAGATTGCTAATTAAGACTAGACTGCCAAGCACGGTGGCTCATGCCTGTAATCCCAGCACTTTGGGAGGCTGAGGCAGGCAGATCACCTGAGGTCAGGAGTTCGAGACCAGCCTGGCCAGCATGGTGAAACTCCATCTTTACTAAAAATACAAAAACTGACTGGGTGTGATGGCACGCACCTGTAATGCCAGCTACTCGGGAGGCAATTCTCCAAGAATTGCTTGAACCTGGGAGACGGAGGTTGCAGTGAGCCGAGATTTGGCCACTGCATTCCAGCCTGGGTGACAGAGTGAGACTCTGTGTCAAAAAAAAAAAAAAAAAAAAAAAAAAAAGACTGGACTGTTTGTGGATTTTATATGACTGCTGCTGCTTGAGAGAGCTGAGATCTGCTCTCCCTTCCTAAGATTGCTTCCAAGGCCCAGAGCTGGCTGGCAGCAGTTCAGAATCACCACCTAGATATTGAGATCTAGCCAGTCCCAGCTCCTCTTGTACCTCTTCCCAGCCCCTCCCTCCCAGGTACCCCTAGGCAGAGTATACCCTACGGTCCTTTGAGGCTGGAGAAGCAGGTGGTTGTGAAGTAGGCTGGCCTTTGGGACCTCCCTCTCCCCTGGTACCCTCCCTCCCTGGGAGGCTGCTTGGCTCCAGAGTGAAGGAGCAAGTAGGGGCCCTCAGTAGTCTTCTCCTTCCATGGCCAGGCTGCCCACCTGCTTGGAACCCGGCCACACACATCCCGGTGCCCCATTCACTGGCCCTCCAGGTTGTCAGATACCTTTGTGCTGCAGTTTTTCTGCCCTCCCACCTGATCACCCACACCTCCAAGGGGGCTGCAACCTCATGTTCGGAACTCCTGAGCCTGGAGAGAGGCTGTGGGGGGTGGGGCAAGAGCCCTGGAAGTGCCCCAGAGTGTGGAGCCTGTTGCCAATAGGGGCAACAAGACAATCTCTCTGTAGGACTGACTGTGAGGCCACCCCAAAGAAGGATCAGGCAGAGAAATGCAGGCTCCTCAGCCCTGCCTGGGACATCTGCAGCTGCCTCAGAGCTCACATTGTGTGGATCCCAACAGCGTTTCCCTCACTAATGAAGACCCGGCCCTCTCCCAATTCTGCATTCCCCTCTTCCCCAAGGCTGGAAACCCACTATGGCCACTCCTGTAGGCTCAGCCATCTTACACTACAAGCTCCCCTGATAAGCCCCATCCCCCACCCAGCCTGCTCACTCACCAGGAGCAGCCATACGACTCACTTCCCTGCTGCCCCGTGGAACTTCATCTCTCTGTGCCTCAGAGGGTCTGCCGAGCCCCTGTGGCCCACCACTCCATCCCCTGCCAGTGGATGCTCTGGCGTGGCCAGCCTCCTCACTCAGGCACCTGTTCCCCAGCTGGCACACCCCAGGCTCAGCCCACTCGAGTGACCTGCCCCCACATCCACCAATCCCCTGCTCAGTTAAGAATTGGCATTTGCTGAGGGACCATTATGTCCCAGGGTGCCAGCGATTCAAAGACTAGTAACAGTATGGGGCCAAAAAAGTTTACGAGTTATTTGGGGAGATAGACATAAAAATTATGAGACATCTCAATTACTCCAATTTTAATGTTACCCATTCTTTAAGACCCAGCATGGGCACTAACCCACTACATACCCACCTGTCTCTGGTTTGCTGCTGTATCCCCAACACTTTGCACTTGGCTCAGTGGAGCCCCTCTCCCTCCAAACAAATACTTGCATAATGAATGCAAAGCGGCGGGGGTGGCGGGGGGCAGGCTGCAGGGAGGATGACTTCTTTCCTTTGCCCTCCACCAAGCTTATCTAGATGAAATCAGATTTAAATAAAACATCAAGGGCGGCCTTGGAGCAGGGAGGGCAGGAGTGGGCAGGGGGGAATCGCAAGGCTTTGCCTTGAACTAAATTCTCCCATCTTTTTAGCAGCAGCTAAAAGAGCAGAGTTCTGGGGCCACAGCCTCTAGCTTCTTGGGGAAGCCATCTGGACTGCCAAAGCCAGAACTGTTTATGCCTCCAAATTTCAATGAGTCTGCCTTGTCAAACCCATAACCAATTGTCATCCAGTTGTTGAATGAATCGGGTCAGGAAATTTTATAGTAAAAATATGTACAAGTCACAAAAAGTACAAATGTTGGCGATCACTCCTGAAAACAGGCAAACTGGGTCAGGATGAGTGTGTTTAAAGGTAGGGAGGCAGAGCCTGGCACACAGTGTGGCTGCAGGAGGTAGTTTTCTAAGCTAATATGGCAGTCTAGCACTGTGGCCACCTGGCAGAGCAGTCAGGCTGCAGAGCCGCTGCGGCACAGGCAAAGGCTTGATTTCTCTGCCATTCATTCATCACTGAGTAGCTATTACTGAGAACCTATCATGTGCGGGTACCCTGTGGGCCATGGGGAAACGGTAGGACCCAGGCAGACACAGATGTGGTTTTCACCCTAGCCTAGCCGGGGAGGCAGGTCTTAGCCAGGAATCACCGGCTTGCCAGGCTTGCCAGGAAGAAAGCATCGCAGGTTGCGGAGTGTGACTGAGCCTGAGAGATGAGATCAGAGAGCCTCCTGGCTGGGGCGGCAACAACAGTCAGTTCCAGATTTGGATCTTTATCCTGAGTGTAAGCAGGAGTCACGGAAGGGTTTAAGCAGGAGAGTGCTATGATGCAGTCTATTTTGGAAGGATCCCTCTGACTGAGAGCCCTCTGACTGGGGCAGAGTGGATGCGGGAGGCCGGGCTGTGGTTGGTCACAGAGGTGGGAGGAGATTCGAGGCTGGAGGCTCCAGTAAATGACAGGCTGTGGTGATGGATTAGCTATGGGTGGCGGCTCGGGAGGGAGAGGGAGGTGCCAAGGATGAGTCCAAGGTTCTTGACTTTTAAAACTGCCAGTGCCTTTACCCCACAGTGGAAACATTGGGAGAACACTGAGTTTGCTTGTAGCTGGAAGTTGGCTGAAGTGTATCTGATGTTCCTGAAAGACTATATTGATGTTTCAGTGTCAAAGAGAGTGCAGAAGGCAGGGAAAGGGTACTTTTGATAACGGCTTTGCCAAAGGAATATCTTTTTATAAAGAAACATGACAATCGACTTGCAACATTTTGCCCCCAATCTAACAGCGAGATGAATGTTGCTCACAGCAACTTCATGTGTAAAATTCGAATGAGTTGCTAACAGACATTTGGAAAACGTAAGAGTAGAGAATTGTTTGGGGAAGCTTATTTAGGAAGAAGTGATGGAGAAATCATTAAAAGTGACAAGGCTGGGATCTAAACCCTGGCTCCACTATTATTAACGTGACCCTGGGAAGTTACCGAACCTCTCTATGCTTCAGTTTTCTCATCAGTAAAATGAGAATAATAACATTATCTATCTCATAAGACTGGCTGGGGATTAAGAGTATGTGTAAAGAGCTTAATGCAGTGCCTAACTCATGGAATCTCTCCAGGAACACTACCTATCACAGAATACACCCTGACAGGGAAGCAACGAAGCAGGCAATTGCTGATTTCCCATAATCCCTTTCAACAAAGAAGAGTTGTTGTCCATATAACTAAGTGTAATTTTTATAAATGCCCTTATTAGATTTTTAAATATAGTATAATATTCACAAACCAAGGGGAAAAATTGTCAGGCTTCTCATATCTAACTAAGTCTTTCTTTGTTTTTTTTTGAGATAGACTCTCACTCCATCACCCAGGTTGGAGTGCAGTAGTTCAATCATGGCTCACTGCAATCTCCACCCCCCAGGTTCAAGCGATTCTTATGCCTCAGCCTCCTGAGTAGCTGGAACTACAGATGCGTGTCACCACACCTGCAGAGATGGGGTTTTGCCACATTGGCCAGATTGGTCTCGAACTCCTGGCCTCAAGTAATCTGCCCACCTCGGCGTCCCAAAGTACTGGAATTACAGGTGTGAGCCACTGTGCCTGGCCTACCATATCTAAGTCTTGATGTCACTTTTCCAGCTACTAATCATCTGGCCCAGTCTTGCTTAGGTCATATACTCTTTGATGCACTCTTCAGTTTCTGAGGATCATGCCTCTGCTAGGTGGAGTAGCTTTCCTAGGTCAGAAGCAATGCTATCTGCATGGCCTCCCAAGTCTTCTTGGTGTCTGAACAGTGCAGAGCACAGGTGGCACTGTGGTTGGTTAACACCATACTTGTGGCCCAGACTGTAGTCCCCCCAGAGGGTGTCTGCTGGAAAGGGCTGGTCCTGGCTCTTGCTGTGGGTTCACTGAGGTTAAGTGAGGGTGGCAAAAGAACCACAGGTGATTCTCTCCTCTACTCTGGGTCTTGCAAGACTAGAGAGGTCAGTGGCTGTGGCTGGGAGCCTGTAGGAGAGGGAACTATCTCACCTTGAGGAATGAGATTAGGGATGCCACAGAGAATCTTTCCCGAGGAGGGGAATGGCTATAGGGCCCTGGCCTTGGGAGGGTGGAGTGGAGAAGTCACGGGAAGAGGGGCTGGCCTCTCCCCCACACCTAGCAAAGGGAGCAATCCTGCCTTACTGAAGCCAGAGTGGGGCCCACTGCTGGGTGGACAGAATACAGCCACAGGCACTACATTGTCAGGGCTCCAGATGGGAGATAAGGAGTACAAAACAGAGGTGGAAGACTGATTCCAGCACGGAAGCAGGGCAGGCTTCAGGCATGGCCAGATTTGGACATGATGAAGTAGATTCACAATTGCTAATGTTCTGGGGGCACTTGGCTACATCAGGTGCTATTCTAAGTACTTTATATGTTTTAAGAAGCTATAGAGCCAGGACTGTACTCAGAAAGTCTGTGTTCTTAACCACTACGCTATGTGAAATGTAGAAAGAAGAAAGGTTTTATACCTATAAAGGGTTAGACCTCTATTTTATATGTTAAATGTCGCATGAAAAAAAGTGAAGGTTTTGGAGCCACTCCAAGCCTATGTGATCTTGAGCACTTACTTAGATTCTCCAGGTCTCAGTTTCCTCATTTGTTTGTAAATTTGAGAGTACATTTACCTACCAGAGTTCTTGAGGGTTAAATAAAGAAACATATGTTGAGTGCCTGTTCATGTCTTCTGTAAGACACCTGCCCCCTCTGGACCTCCTGCTGGCTTTGGAGGTTCTCAATACACTGTCCATTCCAGATCTGGATTTCCTCATCTTCCCAGGGGTCTGTACGTCTGGAATAAAGGAACCAACCATAGTGGATGCATCCCTGGACTTCCAGTCCGCAGTGCTGGGAGTTCCTCAGGGGAGAAGTCATACTCCAAGTTGATATCTGAGCAGATACGTGTTCTGGTAACAGTGAAGGAGGTGACCCTAGAAGCTGAGGTCCCAAGCAACCCAAACCTAGATCATCACAGAAATGTCATGTTTCTTGGAATGATTCTCCCATCTCCGTGTATTTATCCATTCAGTTTCTATTTACCAATTATTTACTATTCAGTTCACCAAGCATTATTAGGCAACTACTATTTGCCAGGTATCATTCCATGTTCTCAGGAGTCGCCTAGAAGAGCCCACAAACTCTGGACCATGTTTAATTTCCCTTTTCGTCTCCAGCCTGGGTCCATGGATCTTGGAGTGTGCTCAGTAAACATCTGCTCCTGGGGCGATAATGAAGGTACTACTAGAGACTGGCATGAGAATGCAACAGGGCTCTCTGAGTAGGTTCAAGGGAAGTAGACACTGCAAAGGCCTGCACCACGATACTCATCCATGTCTCTGTGGCCACAATGCAGGGCAAGGATCACACACCTGAAAACCTCCAGGGTTCAGGTCCCGTAAATGTCCCACATGGGCAAGGTGGGAGCATGGCAAACTGGAGCATGCCTACCCCATAAAGACTGCATTTGCTACTTAGTACCAACCTATTGTTGCAAGTGAAAATGTGTGCCAAGGGTAGCAAATCTGATTTTTTTCAAGAGAAACTGTAATCCTGGATTTTTATTTTAAATCTCCAAAAATTCTAGCACTGGCCCCTAATTTTAATCTTTTTTGAAAGTCCCATAGACAGTTAAATAGAACTTGTCTGCCTGCTTACTTTTGCTCAAAGGCTACTAGTTTGGGAGCCCTAAGTGTGCCTGTGAAAGGGGAGAGGTAGAGGGCTGTGTGTCCTAGGGCCAGCTTATGAGAGACCTAGAATGCCATCCTTCCTTGGGGCCAGGACTGTGTTAGACACAGGAAGCCATAAAGAGGATGTCAAAGCCATAGGCCTGCCCTCCAGGGGTTTATAATCTTATAAATAAAGACTTACAGGCAAAACAGCAGATGGTCAGGAATGTGTGAGGAGGAGACAGCTTGGAGTCCATGGAGTTCAGGGCAGCAGAGAGCAAGGTGGCCTTGAGCTTCAGGAGAGTTTCACCTGAGCTTCGAGAGACCTTTCCAGGAAGTCAGGCTTGGACTCTGAGAATGAGGATTCTGGAGGAGTCTGGGAGATCCATAAACAAATATGAATGGGCACGACCTATGCTGGAGACCCCAAAGAAAAGCCCCAGGGAATCCGCTTCCAGGTGTCATGGGAAAAGGCTCACAGGAAAGGGCAGGGCTACAGCATGAGGCTTCACTGACACCCCCACACCCCTTCCTATTGAAACTGGCCATCCCTGGCCTCAGAAGTCCAGTGGGGTCAGCCTCTCCAAGCTTGCAGAAGTCAGTGTTGGAGGCTTGGGCAAGTGTTCCAATTTCGGCTGGGGTATAAGCCCTGCCTGTGTGGCTCAGGCCAGGCATTAATGGCTCTAAGCCTCAATTTCCTAATTTGTGAAATGGTGATAGTAATTGCATATACCTATTGAGATTGGGGTGAGAATGAGAAACCAATATAGGATGTCATTTGCCCCTGTTCCTGTATGGTTTTTATGACAAATGTCCACCACCAGTTTGTCTCCAGTAGCGTGGGGAAAAAGCACCTGGAGGGCGAAGCGAAGCTGGTCCCCATGTTTTTCTTGTTACTGCTCTGGAAATGACATGGATTCTGGGAGGGCTGCCTATCTTAGAGGGCGAGGGAGGAGATGGAGCATGGGGGCCCCTCCATTTCTTCCCCGGGGACAGAGATGGTAGAGCTCCCGGTGGGCGGCAGGCAGGAGCGGCTGGGGTTGGGGGCAGCGCTAAAAGAGGGCTCTCTTTCCTCCAGGGCAGACCCTTTCCACCCAACACCCACCTGGGAGGGAGGGCGAGACCCAAGGTCAGAAGTCCCTGGAACAGGTGAGCACTGCGAGGGAACTGAGATGCAAGATCCTCCTGCCTGAACTCACACCCCGCGTGCTGCTCTCCCAACTCGCCTCTCGGATCTCAGACCAGAAGCTTCCTTTCCTTAAAATCCTTCTATGTTCTCCAAGGCCTTTGGGACAGAGCTCCTTGGCAGGGTTTACAAAGCTTAGGTGGCCCTACCCACCTCTCCGGCCTCATCTGCTGCCTCACCCCTATACCACAGCTCTGCACCTTTGCTGAAACTGGTACTCGCGCTTGGCGTGTCCTCATCTTTCTCCCACCTATGGCAGCCTGCCCGAAGAGTGCCTGCTCCTTCAGGCTCCGCTCTCGGCTTAGCCCCTTCTCGGAACGTCCCCGCACCTCAACCCAGCCCCTCGCCAGGGGCAGACCCTGGCAGCCTTCCTTCCTCCTCAGCAGCCATTACGTGTTGCTGTCATAAAGTTATCACTCTGTTTTCTGTCTACTTGTCTCTCTAGCCCCTGCCCATCCCAGCCTCCGACTGCAGGATCCTGGAGAGCAGGAAAGCCTGGCTCCCCGTGGTAACCCTAAGGCAGGCCCTCTGCCTGGGGCGTCCTGGCACCCGACGCGGGCCGGAGAGCCCGGCGGGGGCGCGGCGAGGGGGCGGCCGAGCCGCGGGCTCGGAGCCGGGGCTGGGGGTGGGCGAGGGGAGTCCTTCACCCTTGTGGCGGGCTCCTACCCAAGCCAGCCCACCCGGCCCAGCTCCCGCTCCGGAGCCGTGCCCACCGGGCCAGGTGATCTCGAACCTTCTGTCTCTCACACCCCAACAACAAACAACCCTCCGCGCTCTCCCTCTGGAGAAAGGAGGTGGAGCCTGACCTCAGCCGGAGGCTGCCGCAGCTGCCGGGGGGAGGGCTTGGAGCTCCAGCCCTTGGGGGAGCCTTTCCTCCAGGGAGTGGTAGGGGTGGGGGGCTTGGAGGGGGCTCCAGAGCGCCGGGGAACCTCTCCCCCGGCAGCATCGACCCTCCCCCAGCGAAGGGAGGAGGGGCGAGGGGGGTGGCTTCA
This sequence comes from Macaca thibetana thibetana, assembly GCF_024542745.1. Lineage (NCBI taxonomy): Eukaryota > Metazoa > Chordata > Mammalia > Primates > Cercopithecidae > Macaca > Macaca thibetana. Next base: position 124,826,639 of record NC_065584.1, read on the forward strand.
GTGAGTGCCCGCTTCCGACTCTGTCCCTCTCTCAGGCTGGACTGCCCTCGGACACCTCCTCCCCCACTTACACCCACCCCCTCCTTGAACTCTGCAGTCCCAGAGGCAGGGTGAGACTGGGGACCGAGTGAGCCCAAGGGCTAAGATGCGACTCTGCGGGGCTCCCGGGAGCCGGGAGGGTGCCCATCCCCCACCCCTTGACGGTAGTCGGGGGTGTGGGCGGGGTGAGAAGGACCCCGGGGACACTCCGATTAGGTCTGGAGAGAGCCTGAAATAGGGTGCAGTCCGCCGTTGTTGGGGCTGCGGAGGAGGCGACTGGGGTGAGGGGCAGAGAATGCACCCCCAGAGAAAGGCATGGGGCCCCAAAGAGGGTAGGAGACGGGATTCAGAGGGCGGGAAGGAGAATGCAGAAACAGCTTTTACGGGGAGAGGCAGACTGCAAAGACGTCCCCTGGCCGGCAATCTGGAGGCTAGCGCTGGGCAGATGGGGGTTTTGGACACAGCGCCATGGACATGTGTTCCCCAAAGTCTGAGCGCATGCAGCCCCCTTGTTCCTTCTTGTGCGGAGACTGAGTCCCACACAGTCCCTACCTCACCGGGACCTCCCCACCCCCAAGGCCGGGGCCGTAGGTGCGTTTAGGAGAGGGAGAGGTCTTGTTCCTCACTGGGCGCTCAACAGCTGGCTCCTTGGTGGTAGGAGGCTACCTTGCCCCTCCAGCTCAAGAGTCAGGAGTAGCACTTCTACCTCCCCATCCCTAGGGAAGAGGGCCCCCGCAGGTGAAGACCAGACGTGTGCACTAGGATCTGCCTGGGGGCAAATAATTTCTGGAGATCCCTTTAAGGAGGGGTGTTCCAATCCCTTTAAGAGGGAGTGGGTCACAGCAAAAGGACTATAAAAGTCCAGCTTTCTTTATTCCCCCACCCCCCGGGGGCTTCCTATGATGGGGGAAGGGGCAAGTGCTGTTGCCGCATTTAATTGTTGCCTTGGTGTCCCTCCCGCAAGGAGCTGTGCTCTTCAGTTCCTCCAGTGGGGCTGAAGAGCCAGGTGGCTCAGTAAGTATTGCGGGGACCTAGACTTCAGGTACTCTGGGGGTTGGGATGGGGGCTGCCCCACTTCCAGGAAAGAAGATGGGACCCGGGCAGGGGTGCAGGGAGGAGAAAGTGGTCACTGCCACCACCGCAGGGACTGCACTGCTGCTGGCGTGCCCTGCCTGGTGCCAGGTGGTTGGATCTCAGGCCAGGCGGTCTTGGGGGACTGCAGCGGGCAGTGGCGGGGAGGTGCTGGGGCTGGGCTGGAGATGACGGAGCAGCCAGTCTGTCCTGGCTGTCAGTCTGGTTGTGTGTGGTGGGGGAGGGGTGCGCCGTGTGTTCTCTCTGGCCCTGGATGTTTTCCTCTCCGGCATCTCCCTCTGAGGCAGTTAACCCTTCCCGATGGGTCTGGAGGTGTCTGGGGAGAGAGAGCCCCTGCCTGGCAGCAGCTGGGGGAAGACTCCAGAGACCTGATGGACCCATTCCTCTTTCTAGACCAAGTGCCAAACCCTTTTTTCAGTGGGAGACCTCTGGGCTGCCAAACATACCAGGGGGAGGAAAGGTGATGGGCCCCAGGCATTGGCACAGCTGTCCAGTGAAGTGGGGTGGGGGCAGCATTCTCTCAGAAAAGGTTACAGGACCGAAGGAAGGAGGAAGAAGTGGAGCCCTTTCCAGCTGTGGAAGGGCTTTGGACTGGGAAAGAAGGAGGCCCAGTTGCAGAGGTCCCTGAAAGTTGGGTGAAGGAGGCTAGAAGAGGCCAAAAGATCCCTTTGGGGAACAGACAGGGTGTAGCCCCTGCCTCTTCTTTGCTGGCTTGTTTTAACAAGCAATAGGGAGGAAGGGGGGACAGAGGTGGCTCAATGAGCTGGCACAGGAGGAACACTTAGTGCTTTTAGCCAGCCTGTGTCCCCGAACCATAGCCCACTCAGTCAGAGCCTCCTGGGGCAGCAGATACAGTCACCCACACGGGAGGCTCTGAGGAGAGAACTCCTCCAGCGGCCGGGCAGGCACTTGTAGAGTGGGCTGTCATGACTACTCTGCCTCCTCTCCAGTCGGTATTCCTTCCTTTCCCTCCCACCGAGACCCCAGGGCCCCCTGATGCCAACACCAGGAAGACACCCAGTCCTGCCACCTCATCTGCTACCATTTCCTCGGCTGAGTGTGGGCTTCCTGCCACTTGGGTCTCCTTCCCTGCCACCAGGTACGTTCCTCTTCTGACCCTCCCAGCCTCCATCCTTGCCCATTATCAGGCCTGAAGTGGCTGCCAAGGTCAATGCCGCCCGGGCTGCAGACAGGAGCCTGGCCTCTCTTCTGTCTTGGCCTGTAGCATGGCTCTGCTCCTGTGGCCACCACTGCTGTACCCTCCGCCACCACTGCTGTACCCTCCGCCACCACTGCTGTACCCTCCGCCACCACTGCTGTACCCTCCGCCACCACTGCTGTACCCTCCGCCACCACTGCTGTACCCTCCGCCACCACTGCTGTACCCTCCGCCACCACTGCTGTACCCTCCGCCACCACTGCTGTACCCTCCGCCACCACTGCTGTACCCTCCGCCACCACTGCTGTACCCTCCGCCACCACTGCTGTACCCTCCGCCACCACTGCTGTACCCTCCGCCACCACTGCTGTACCCTCCGCCACCACTGCTGTACCCTCCACCACCAATCTCTGACGAGTGGGAGCCACCATGGGGTTAATTTCCCCATGAGACAGACTGGGACCGGGAGAGGGGGAATTCTGTGAGGCGGGGAGTAGGGCTGGCCTGCTGTGTGTTGGGGGGCCACTGCCGGGAACCTCTGCCCTATCCAGGAAGGGGAGAGATCTTTCAGTGTCCTACTTTTACAGCTTTGGGGGTTTTGCTTTCCCCAAGGGTGGGAGGTGGGAGAAGTGGCAGTGGGAGAACCTGGCCCTTCCAGACATTTCCGTGCCACAGTCTTAGCTTTTAGCTCCCATTCACAAACTTTCCCTCCTTTAAATGTGTCCCCCCAAACAGCTAAGACAGTCTGGGCCCCCTGGACAGCTCTGGAGGCAGATGGGGAACTGCTTCTGGGGGAGGTTGTTTCCCAGCCATGTTGGCTAGCAGCCCTGATTGTCTTAAAAGGCTGCCTGGGTGAGCGCTGGAGTCCCAAGGTCTAGGAAAGGCTGGGCGCTGTGTGTGGTGCAGGAGGAGCCCCTCCGAAGCCCCTGGGCCACACTCCAAGGCTGGGTTTTCCTTGCTTGCCTGGGCAGCCTCAGCACTCCGGGTGCCTCTCTCTGCCCAAGGCGTTCCTGGGGCCCAGCCCCTCCCTGGGCTGCTCCAGCGCTCTGGTGACTTGACACTACCCTTTCTGCCGCTGCTCCTTTTACCTCCTAAAGCTCCCCTCCCCCGCCTGAATTGGGAATGAGGCTTTGTTCAGGGGTGAACTCAGCATTTCTCAAGAACCTACTGTGTGCATATCCCGGGCTTAGTGAAGTGAAGTCCTAGGCGGGCTCTGGCACCACCAGGTGCCCAAGACACAGCTCCTTCCCGCACCTAACAGGGACTTCCCATCTCTCTCTGTGACCTCAGCCCGCTGTGCCCACCCACCCCACTGACCCCGCGAGCGTGCTCGGGCTTGGGAAGGCACGTCTGTGGGGGTGAGAGACGGAGCCACAGCATTCGGTGACTAGGGGGAAGCCAGGTAAGTGTCTACACTTGGTTCTCCCATAGCTTGGGGACGCGAGGGAGGGAGTCCAGCCGCTCCTGTCAAGCTGCCCGCCCCTTTCTCCCTCCCCCGGAGAGCTCTGATGTTCCCCGCGGTGGTGGAAGAGGGTGTGTGGGTGTCAAGGACTCACAGACCAGGCTCTGCTGTCAGCTGGAAATGGATGAGGGCTCCACACTCTGCTTCTGAAGAGGGTGAATTAGAAGCTGGGGTTGGGGGCGGTAGGTGAAGGGCAGAAAGAGGAAAAAGAGATGCGGGTGAGGGGTTACCGAGCCAGGACCGACCTTGCTGGAGAGGAAAGGAGACGTGGCAGGCAGGGAAGTCGGAAAGATGAGGCAAGGGCGGGAGGGGCTTCTCAGCAGTCGGGGCCCTTTTGCAGGAGTCTGGGGCCCTTTCTGCAGGAAAGGGGGGTTGTTCTCGCTTCATTTTCGGCTGGTCTTCCCGAAGCTTTGCCCTGGGGGCAGCAGCCTCCGGAGAGGGTGGGGTGTTCCTCGGCCCACAGTTTTCTCCCGCGCGTGCTGGGGAGGATATGGGGGAAAGGCGATGTGGAGGGGTGATGACCAGGGCGGAGGTAGATAATATTTTTCCGGGGGGCTAGCAGCTGGGGGATTGGGGTCGAGTCATCGTGGGATACGGGCTCAGGTTCTTAAGACTAAGAGAAAAATCCAAGAAGCCGGCAAAGAAAATCACCCCTTGCCACCACCCTTGGCACCGCACCCCTCCCCCCAGGCCCCACCACTCCCCGCACCGCCTCCCCCGGCCGCCTCGTGCTGCCCCCTGCGTTGGGACGACCGACCCACGGTTCTGATTGGTCGGAGACCGGGAGGGGGAGCCGAGGGCCGGATTGGCTGGCGGAGCCAGCGCAGGGCGGGGCGGCTGATTGGCGGAGCTGGCCGAGGGGCGCGCTGCTGATTGGCTGGGGACGAGGAAGCAGGAAGGAGGGCGGCGGAGGCTCCGCTCTCGGGGAGTTTGTGGGGGAACCGCGAGCGGCGTAGCGGATCCCGGAGCCCGGCCCCCGCCGCCCGCCCGTCCGGCTGCCTGCCCCGCCCGTCCGGCCTCCGCCGTCCGCCCGCCCCGGCCAGGCGCGCCCGCCCCCCCCGACGGCCCCGCCCGGCCGCGGTCCCCGCTCCGCCCGCCCGGCCCCGGCCCCCAGGAGGAGGCGCTGACGCAGCAGCGTGGAGCCCGGGAATTGAGCGCCCCCGGGGGGTTCCAGCCGCCGGATTCCAGCCCGGCCGGGGCCTGCGGGCGCCCAGAGCCGCGCCGTCCGCTCCGCCCGTTCTGGTGAGTCAGGGGCCGGGGTCGAGGAGGGGGAAGGGGCGAGCTGGAGGGAGGGAGCTAGCGAGGTAGGCAGAGGAGCGAAGGGGGAGAGGACCGGCCGCCCGTCAGCGCGCCCCACCGAGCGCGCCGCGCCACCGCCCCCGCCAGCCCGGGAAGGGACGGACGGACGGACGGACGACGCGAAGCAGGTGCGGCCGCCCGCCAGCTCGCGCAGCCTCCCTCCCCTGGGTCCGGCACCACGGTCCCGCCATCGGGGAACGCGGCGCGCCTCGAGGTGACAGCCCCCGGGGGCCGCCTGCCTTGCAGGCCGGGGGCGGGGTGGGTGGCGGCCGCAGGGTGGCAGCTCGGCCGGGCGGCGGCGGCGCGGGCGTCCCGAGCTGCGGAGGGCGGGAGGACGCCGGTCTTTCCTCGCAGCCCCAGAGCCGGCTCGCCTCCGAGTGCGCGGGCGGCGAGGCCCCCGCCGCGCCCCCTCCCCCATCGCGGTCCCCGAGGCAAGGGGCCGCGGCCGGGGGCGGCGCCGCGGGATCGCCCGCTCAGGGTGGGGGGCGCCCTCCCGCGCTGGGAGCTGACCGGTTATTGCTGGATGGGGGGCAGGGGATGAGGGCCGCGCCGGGCCGGGGGCGGCGCGGGGGGAGGGTGGTATAGACCCGACTCTATCGGGCTGAGAGGAAGGGAGGCGCCGAAGACGGAAGGGGACCGGTTCGAAAAGCGAGTGTGGGCCGCGGGAGGCCCTGCGGGGACCTTGCGGGGCGGCGGCCGAGTCCGAGGTGGGGCGGGGGGAATCGAAGTTGTCAGACCGCCTCCAAGTGACAGCGGGACCCCGTGCTCGCGGCCCGGCCTGGTCTTGCCCTGCTCGCTCCGCCGCCTCTCCTCCGGGGCTGGGGGCCGGGTCAGGTCGGGCCCGAGGGGCTCGCTCGGCGGTGAAGCGCTGGACAAAGGCGGCGCCGGAGCGGGCGCAGGTGGTGGCGTCGGGGAGGGGAGCGGGTCCGAGGCACCCACTCCGAGGGGCGGGCGACGGGGCCGGACTCTGCCCCGGGGACTGCGGGGGCCGGGGCGCCCGCCGGGAGGAGCTGCGGCACTGGCTCGCCGCTCTAGCCGCTCGCTGTTGGCCTTGAGGCTCTGGGAAGTGGGGTCTACTCACCGGGGGCCGAGGGGCAGGGGTGGGGGTGTATGCTCATGATGTGCCCTGACTGGTGGCGACCGGGTGGCTACTCACCGAGGCGACAGACCCGGTGAGCCTCTCTAGAGCCTGTCAAGAATGAGTGGTTTTTCAGCAGGCAGAGGCTGCCTACAGGCAGAAGTCTAACCCCACCTGGGACGTCTCCTAGTCGCCCATTGTCGACAGTGTTAGAAGTGCAGACGACTAGTTGGATTCGGACAGGAGACACCGCCTCAGTGGGCTCCCGCCAGCCCTCCACAGCTGCCTCCAGCACTTTTCCTTAGCCACGAAGGTGGTACCCACTTAGAGAAATGAGGAGCTGAGTTTATAAATCCAGGCAGGAATTTAATGAAATAAAAAGGTTTCCAGTCCTTTTACTTTGTGCCACCTGAGACTTTCCTCCCTACGCTCTTCACCTCGCTGTCTTCCTCAAAAAAAGGAGAAAAAGGGCCCAGAGGGACCACATGTCTTGGAGGGACACCACTGTCCTTGGCCAGCTTGGAGGACGCTTAGGAACCACTGGCTTAAGCTGTGAGTGCCTCCAACTCCACCAGTGACCAGCTGTGAGCTGGATGTTGTTTACCTGCTTGTAAAAACTCATTCAGGGCTCCCATGTCTCCCGTGTGAACCCCACACCCAAAAGAAGAGTTGGGATCGTAAGGACAGGGAAACTTAGGCTGTTTTAGAATGTGGATTTTGCTGAGAATCTGAGTTCGAGTCCCACCTCAGGTAGGACTGGTTGGAAGCCGCTCTCAACTGTGGTTGGCTGTAATCTCACCTGGGAAAGCTGCTTGTCTGTCTTGTCAGAGGGGTAGCATGGGCATGGGAGTTTATTGATGGCTACCCCCCATGGACCTCCCGAGAATGATCTAGACCCCAGCCTGGATGGAGCTGAGGCATATGGGAAAGGGAGGTATTACCTCACTCAGGAGGCTAAAGTTTGTTCTGAGATAATTTAATTGCGTGCCTAAAATCCAGACAGTGATGATGAATCTCAAGGCCTTTGTGCCTCCTGTGAGGCTACACGATACGTGATTTCTTTTAGTGGCAGTCACAAGGGGATGACTGGGTCTGGCCACTGGAATATGAAGGGGAGTTGCCCAAATAGCATTTCCCTCTTTGGTGGGGCTCTTACCTGGCAGGAGACTCATGCCTGTCAGATTTGGGGTTAAGGAGGGTTTGCTCCAGCGAGTTAAGCCAGTGATTAGGTTCTTTTTGATATCTCCCTCTCTTTCTTCTTTTCTGTTGCTCTCCTGTCCCCATGTCAGGCCTGTGTTGTTGTTATAACCTCCCTTTCCCTCTTGATTCCTTTGGCCCTTCTGATCCAGTCTGTATGCAGCTACCAGGTCATTCTTCCTAAAACACCTCTTCCCCGTGTCACTCTCCTTCTCACAAACTTGCAATGGCTTCCCATTCCCTGCAGTCTGACCCTAGACAGTGTCCCCTTCAGCTCTTCCCTAGCCATACCAAGGACATTTTTTCTTCCTGCATCTTCACTCCTGCCACTCCCCTTCCTTTACTTCCACTTGAATCCCACTTGTCCTTAGTCTGGTTGTTGCTTAGGCCACTCCAGGCCAACACAGTCATCTGCGCCTGAGCTCATGACTCTGGATTTTCTAACGTGGTATCTTCTTGAGTGGTTTTGTAGGTTGCAAGTTTCTTAAGGACAGGAACAATATGAGTGTTAAACCTATGTGTTTGTGTGTATGTGTTTGTGTGTGTGTGAATATTCTGGTATTTCTTGTACAGTGCTGTGCACATCATTTTTGTTGAGTGAATAAATGTGGTTTGTTGCTGAGTTAGGCAGGAGCAAGGAGGAGACCTTCCTTTCAGCTTCTCCAGAAATGCTCATATTGGAGTCCTTGGAGGTTTCCAGCCCTTTTATATGGATGGGGCATGTTTGGGGTGCTGTAAATGGGAAATTTAACGGCTGTTTCTGATATTTCTGCTGGTGAAGAGTCCTATGGATTGCTTATGTGATACCGTATAGGCATTGGAAAGGGCTGTGATCCTGTTTTCCTCCTACCTCACCGGACCACCATTCTTTTTACCCAGCTTTGCTGCTCTTATGCAGTTTTCCTTGTTCATGCTAAATGAATCCATATGTTTTATCTCTTCTCAAACCGGGTGCAAATGAGGGAGAAAACACGATTCTGAGCACAGAAAAAACAAATACTCCTGGGTCTGGCCCAGAGATGGGACTTTTGGGGCTGGTTTGGAAGAGGTGTTTATGGGGGCATCACCAACATAAGAGGCGCAATCAGCCCCACATTGGTCCCCTCATAAAGGAAAGCTGCAGTCCCTGCTCCCTCAGGCTTCTGTTTTTGTTCACCATCAACCCTGGACCATGGGGTATACGGGAAAGAGGACTGGTGACTGGTTAGAGGCTAGATAGTGAAAAAATATATTCTGCATCCATCCCCTTTCCCCCAAACCTCCCTTTTGTGCCCCAGTTTGATGATTAATGGACCAGCATTTCCCTTCTACGCGGGAAGGCCACCCCTCACAGTTGCCATGGCAATGCAGACCGCTCCCCCGTCAATTAAAAAAAAAAAATCCCTACTACTTCTCTCCTCCTTCTACTGTAGCAGGAGAAAAGCCACCTCAGAATGCATCTCCTGGGCTCTCAGCTCCTCAGCTGTGTTTGCTGTGTGTCCTAGAACACGGTCCTTCCTCTCTTTCTGGGGATTGCCTGAGTTTCTTCACTCTGAGCAAATTGTGCCCCTTCTGGAGCCAGCAGCCCCTGGAACACTTCTATCAAGAAACAGAGAAAATTTCTGTTTATTTATTCATCCCTAGTGCGAATTAAAAACCAGAGAGAGCTTTTGGGTTAAAAAAAAAAAAAAAAAAAAAAAAAAAAAACCCTTTCACACCTTGTCTGGTTAGAGGTATAAGTTGGGGAGCATTTGACATCCAGAAGGGAAGTTTTAGTAAACCTGGAAGGAATTCAGCCTCCTAGCATACATACTTCAAATTGGAGTTCTATGGGGAATTTTCAAAATTATTTTCATTCCTCCTCATCTCTCTGTTCCAGCATCCAGGAAGACTTGTGTGTTTTCATTTTATCTGTTCTTATTCCTCTTGGCCTTGCTCCGGCAACATCTGGCCTCAGCACCCTGTCGCAAGGTGAGTCATTAAGGAGAAAAAAAACCTTAAGGAAAAAAAGTCTCTGGAGTTGCGAAGTAGCCTGTGTTGAACTAAGGCTGCCAGGCGAAGCTGCCGAGTTTATGGAGCATTATACGAACAGCCCCGACATTAAAGGGCCTCCTTTTTATGAATGGGTTGTGAAGAATGTAAATAAAGCAGCATCTCTCAATGGGGAAGCATTTTACATAAGCAGTACTACCCCGACCCAAGTATTTATGGGAATTTGCTAGCACAGTCTGGCAAGGCTCACTTCCTTTGTGAACTTGCCATTGTGCTGGGGACTTTGGAGGGACAAGGAAAGTGTGCTTTGGTTCTGAGGGCAGCCCTAGCACTCCCGCTCTGCAGGTTTCCTGGCCTTGACTTGATGGGCCAGCTCATGGCTGGAAATGCCTGTTAACCCTGAAGTGACAGAAAATACCATGTGTAGTCAAGAGCTCATGGTAATTAGAGGTAGAGGCTCCTCATCCTGGGGTCCCGAGACCGTGTGTCTCCTGACACATCATGCTACTTAGACCTCCGCCCGACGGAGGACAGGGAGGTCTTGGATGATGAAATCTTGCCTGGTTTTATGGGAGGCACCTAACTGGTGTCAAATGGGCTGGTTTGAATTTCAGCTCCTTTATGTTCCCCTGCCCACCTCCTGGTACTGCCACTAATGAGCAGTAAAATGGCTAAAAAGGAGGAGGAGGAAGAGTACCAGCAGCAGTGAGGCTGCAGATGGTCTGCTCAGGGCCAGACGGCCTGACAAGCACCCTCACTTCCACCGAGCGCCGGCCCAGCCCTGGGGTTCCAACAGGGGTGTTGGTGTCCTGCCCCAGGTGACGTTGTCAGCAGGCCCTGGAGTACAATCACCTCTAGGACTTGGTGTTGTGTTTCTGTGGGTGGGAGTGGGACCATCAGATTTCATTTTTCCCAGTGGGAAACGCCTGCAAGAATGGTTATTCCCTTGACTCAGTGTTCCCCCTACACAAAAAAATAACATTGTCTTTAAGATCCTCTGCAGGCCCAATCCACCAGGAGAAAAAAATGGGTGTGTCTCTCAGCCTCACTAATTTGAATTGAGAACTTATTTCCAAGCACTATGACCAAGTTAACTGAATGAAAAAAGCAAGTGACTTTTCTTAATCAGTATTATCAATGTCAGGCAGGAACTTAGGTCTCAATATTTTTGCTTGCATGTGTTCCTTTTCCAGTGGGTTTGGGGAAAAGAGGTGCTTTGACCTCCTGTCCTTGGGTAAGGAGAATGGAACCTGTCTTTCTGCTGTTCTCTTGACCCCAGGGATCTCACCTGGAGCGGTGCTGATGGCTCCTACTTTTGTTCCATCTCCAATGCCTTTTAGGGACTCCTAGCCTCCATCGGTGCAGCTTTTTCAGCTTCCTGCGTGCAGTGGACAGGGGTAGCCCACACAGACCCTTCTCCAACTCTGGTTGCCTGTCCACAATGTTTAGGAATAATTGTTAATCACATTCTCATGTGGCCAGGTGGTTTAGAGGTCAATTACTGTTTTTTAGAGGACCTATGTAGAAATCATGGGAAAGGTATTATTAGGGTGCCGCTTGATGCCAGGAGATCCTGACAAGTATGCCAGAAGGAGGGGTGAAGTCACGTTTCCACCATAGTCAGGGCCAGCAGGGCCTTCCTCAGTAGTGAGGGGTGTCTCCTGCTTTGTGCCTGGAGGGGTTTTCACATCGGCTGGAATATAAAAAAGAATTATAAACATGATTGAGGCCAGGTGCCGTGGCTCACACCTGTAAATCCCAGCACTTTGGGAGGCTGAGGCGGGTGGATAACTTGAGGTCAAGAGTTCAAGACCAGCCTGGCCAACATGCTGAAACCCTGACTCTATTAAAAATACAAAAATGAGCCGGGTGTGGTAGCATACGCCTGTAATCCCAACAGCTGCTTAGGAGGCTGAGGCAGGAGAATTGCTTGAACCGAGAAGGCAGAGGTTCCAGATTACGCCAGTGCATTCCAGCCTGGGCGACAGAGCAAGACTCTGTCTCCAAAATAAATAAATAAATAAAAATAAAAATAAAAAGGATTGAATAACTGAGAGATGATCTCCAGAGAAATTGAAAGGACTTGAATTTATTTGGCCCAGATAGAGGTAGACAAGGGGCAGTTAATATGTCTTTGCATGTTAAGATGACAGTTTAGAGCGTGATGACCAGTTTTTAGTCTTCATTGCGGTTTGGACTGGAGGAAGGGAATTTCACCTGAGTCAAGAGATACGGATAGATGCCTGGTTGGGGGTTACCTTTTTCTGGCTTTACTCTAAAATCAGGACAATGTATCCTTGAAGCTTTCTCATTTATTCATTTATTTATTTAGCCGTGACTTAACTTCTTAGCATCTCACCTTTTTCTAGGATATGAAATGTTTGTTTCGCCTGGGTGCAGTGACTCACGCCTGTAATCCCAGCAACTTTGGGAGGCCAGGACAGGTGGATCACGAGGTCAGAAGATTGAGACCATCCTGGCCAACATGGTGAAACCCCGTCTCTACTAAAAATACAAAAATTAGATGGGCATGGTGGTGTGTGCCTGTAGTCCCAGCTACTCAGGAGGCTGAGGCAGGAGAATCGCTTGAACCCAGGAGGTGGAGGTTGCAGTGAGCTAAGATTGTGCCTCTGCACTTCAGCCTGGATGACAGAGCAAGACTCCATCTCAAAAAAAAAAGTTTCTTTCAAAAAAAAATTTTTTTAATTATATTTATGTTTTAGCCCATACATACCATTTAATTGGAGTACATCTTTGGTTCCTCTGTGGTAGGAAAACTAATAATGTGTGGTAATGCCAATAATCAAAGCACAGAAAAATAAAACTGAATGTGCAAGTTATCTTGCATCTTGGTCTGTGATCCAGCAGCTGTCCTGCGATGCCCTAAGTAGAGGCAGCATGTCTCAGTGCAGGAAGTGTGGACCTTGGTGTAGACACTGGGATGGCTCGCCTCAATCCTGGGAGGATTTTAGCAACATTTTTTTTTTTTAAGAACCAGCTTTGTCACCCAGTCTGGAGTGCAGTGGCGTGATCATGGTTCACTATAGCCTCCACCTACCAGGCTCAAGCAATCCTCCCACCTCAGACTCCTGAGTAACTGGAACTACAGGCACGCACCACCATGCCCGACTAATTTTTTATTTTTGTAGAGATAGGGTCTCGCTGTATTGCCCAGGCTGGTCTCTTAGCTCTGGCCTCCCACAGCACTGGGATTATAGGTTACAGGTGTGAGCCACCACTTCCACCCAGCATCGGTGATCCACCCGCCTCGGCCTCCCAAAGTGCTGGGATTACAGGCGTGAGCACCGCACCCGGCCTTTTAACTCTTTGTAACTGTTTTTTTTTCCTTGTTAGGATGAAATGGTAACAACTAGCTCATAAAACTGTTGTGAAGGTAAATGAGATAGTGAATGTAGTGTGCTTAGGACCTTCCCAGGAGCGTAGTGAGTGCTTGACAAACATTGACCATCCTTTTACAGTAGACACCTCTGCAGTGAATCAGAAATTTCCAATCCTGCACACTTAGGGCGTCTGGGGACTGATAATGCTAACTTTAACTTTAGTTCTTTGCTCCTGATTTCACGTATCTGTGACATTCTTTGTCTTGATACAAGTGTCCGTAGTACTACAGTCACTTGCTTAATGGTTTAGGGGCAGCCAGTGGAATGCTTTCCTGAGGTAGCTGGGCAACTTGGGAGAGAGAAGAAAGAGGATAAGGCCAGGCATAGTGGCTCATGCCTGTAATCCCAGCACTTTGGGAGGCTGAGGTGGGAGGATCACTTGAGGCTAGGACTTTGAGACCAGCCTGGACAACATAGTGAGACCTTGTCTGTATAAAAATAAAAATAAATTTAAAAATTAGCCAGGCATGGTGGTGTGGGCCTGTAGTTCCAACTACTTGGGAGGCTGAGGTAGGAGGATTGTTTGAGCCCAGGGATTTGAGGCTACAGTGAGCTATAATTGTGCCACTGCACTACTACAGCCTGGGTGACAGCAAGACCCTGTATCAAAAAAAAAAAAAAGAAAATGAAAAAGGATGGTAATGAAGGAGGGTTGTGCCGTGAAAATACAAGAGATTTCCTATTGTAACCTTGTTGCACTGTGGATTAAATTGAAGATGCACAGTGGACTCCTGGGATGGAGGAGAGTTTTGAGGTCAGAGGGCTCTTGTCTTGGGCCTCAAGTGGTACTCTAAGTCTAGGATAAAGATGTTACACAGGGTGGGGCAGGTGGACAGCCAGATCTTCATTTCTTCTTATTAAGCTCTCGTTAAGTCATGTGGGTGGGATTTACTGTTAAGAAAGGCAGAGCCTACCTGCCCCCATAGGGCTGGCATCCTATTGGAGGTGGCACTAGCCACTTAACTAGTTAGGTGAGTGATATTTGGGTAGGGTGCCCTTAACTCTGATAGGATCTGCCTTGCGATTCTGCTGCTGCTAGTGGAATGTGGGGGAGGCCTGGTCTTGGATCTTGTTCCTCACAGCTGGTTCTTTCAGGAGGTTAGTGCTCTGCTGGGGAGGCTGGAGACAGCTCCATCTTGGCCTGGCTGGCTAGTTTCTGTTCAGGACTGGAGCTAGCACCTGTAGTCTTGGCAAGCCATTTTAGAAATCTGAGTTGTTGGTCCATGGAATATCCTGGTGGTTGAACCAACACACGTTCTTTGCCATTCCTGGGCAGGTGCTTGGAGAAGGCTGGTGAGCTGTTCATGTTTTTTGAAGAATGGTGCATCAGTAGCACAAGGTTTCCCCTGGTTCTCCTGAGGCCCGTGCTGTGCTTTGGGGTGCCCTGTCCCCTGTTTTATTCCTCCTACATTGTTAGCTGCTCGGAGCAAATGGGTCTTGCTGCAGGTGTAGGTTTGCCTCTGGCTGATCCTGGGCAGTGTGGCATCTAGATGGGAGGGTCTGAGGGAGCCTTAGCCCAGAGTTAAGGGGTGCCCCCCAACCCCTGCCTGGAGTCATCCTCCGTGGAGCCAATAGGGGTGAGTCTGGGAAAAGTTGCATTTGTTTCCTGCTTTAAGACTTCAGCTTTCGGGCCGGGCACAGTGGCTCACACTTGTAATCCTAACGCTTTGGGAAGCTGAAGCAGGCAGATCACTTGAGGTCAGGAGTTCGAGACCAGCCTGGCCAACATGGTGAAAACCTGTCTCTGCTAAAAATACAAAAATTAGCTGGCCGTGGTGGCGAGTGGCTGTAATCCCAGCTACTCGGGAGGCTGAGGCAGGAGAATCACTTGAACCCAGGAGGCGGAGGTTACAGTGAGCTGAGATCATGCCATTGCACTCCAGCCTGGGCAACAAGAGCATAAACTCCGTCTCAAAAAAAAAAAAAAAGACTTTAGTTTTTGTTTGTCACCCCTTTCTGCATCCAAACATTTATGAAATGAATTTCTCAGAGTGCTGCCCACTCCCTTCTGGGCTTTTGTTCCCACGGTACACGTGGCATAAAGTAGGCCCCTCAGTAAGGGTCTAAATGCCTGGCTCATATGTACCCTCTGAGAAGCTGCCTTGGGGGGACCCCTCAGCCAAGCTCTGAGCAGTCCATTATAGCCCTTGTCACACTATCTTGTTGTCTTCCTACCAGCCCATGCTCCAACTCTTGAGTCTTTTGTGTTTTTTCCAGCACTTCGTCTGGTGCTTGTAGGGGAAAGAGAAAACAAATGAGCTTGTATTGAGAACCTACTGGATTCCAGGAACTCTGCTAGGCACTTCACACACATTCTTTTTTCTTTTTTTTTTTTTTTTTTTTTGAGACAGAGTCTTGCTCTGTCGCCCAGGCTGGGGTGCAGTGGCCGGATCTCAGCTCACTGCAAGCTCCGCCTCCCGGGTTTAGACCATTCTCCTGCCTCAGCCTCCCGAGTAGCTGGGACTACAGGCGCCCGCCACCTCGCCCGGCTAGTTTTTTGTATTTTTTAGTAGAGACGGGGTTTCACCGTGTTAGCCAGGATGGTCTCGATCTCCTGACCTCGTGATCCGCCCATCTCGGCCTCCCAAAGTGCTGGGATTACAGGCTTGAGCCACCGCGCCCGGCCACTTTCTTATTTAACTTAATCCTCACAACAACCTTGCTGTCTAGACAAGGAAACCAAGGCTCAGAGTTCAAGCTGTTGACTAAGGCCACGTAGGATTAGCATTGGCATGAAGTGGTTTCCAGCCCCACATAGGTCCCCCCTCTGCTGTGGGGGGCCAGCAAATGTTGGCTGAATGGGCAAAGGTCACAAGAGGTGCTGTGTGCCTGAGAATGAGGGGCAGGCTTAGCTGGGCTAGCGCCTGTGGATGCCGGTCTACCTTATGCACACAGGAGTTGTGTACTGGAAAGAAGCTGGGGGAAGGCATGTTGCCTAAAGTAGGGACGTGTGCCTTTTAAGAAAGCGTCTAAAGACTAGTTTTTTATTGCATGTGATTACCTTCTAATTTGTCAGGTTAAAGTTCGTAAGGCAGAACACTGGTACGATTAAAACACAATGCTCTCTGCCCACTCTCCTCACTCAGGGATCTGTGTGTTGTATAGCAACTTCTAGATCTGAAAGGTATACTCTTGTTTCTCTTGACCTCAGCCCCGCCACCAGACCCGAGGGCAGTCTAAAAACAAGCCTGTGTCCAGATGGATCAGGCCAGTTCCTTTCAGCTGTACTTCATGCTCCCTGCCCAGGTGTTTTTAGGCTCCCAGTCTGGTTGCAGAATGAATTGAGTGCCCACAGCAAGTGAGGCTGAATGGGCACTGAGGAGGCAGGGCTAGTGGCTGAGGCCCCTGCTCTCTCTTTGAGGACAGTGCTCCTTGCAGCTTTGTGCTGTGGAGCTGAGACTTCTGCTCTGCATGGGTGCCTGCACCGAAGCCTCATTCAGGTGGCACAGACAGGCAGGACACACACCCTCTGACCTCACCTTGTGGGTCTAGCCCTGATGTTAGCATCTGAGGAACCTGGCCTTTCACTGTAGAGTTGAGTGTTTCTCAGAGGCACAGAGCTGCTGTTCAGGATCTGTTGGGATAGTTTCTGCCCCAGCCCTCTTGCTGAGTTGTAAACTGAACCCCCCACAGTTCACCCCACACTGGGCCCTGCAAGGGAAAAGGAGGAGTGTCATCATCATTATCTTTCCTTGGGGTGGGCACTTAGGGTGTATTTAGTGGAATAGTGGCAGAGCAAAGTTCAGGTGCAAGCTTGGGTTTTCAGATTTCTCACTGGGGTAGGTGGAATCTGTCCCAGGCTCCTGCTGTGGGGAATGGCCAGCCAGGGCCATCTGCCCTCCTCTGTCGGGTTGGAAGGATGGGGGAAGTTGGCCTGACTGCCTCTGCTTACCACCACTCTTAAGGAAGACTCTTTTTGGTATATCCATCTTAGATGAGGGATCTGGAGTTTGGAAAAGTTAAATACATTGCTCAGGAGGAACAGAGCATTTAAATCCAGGTCTGCCTGACTCAATGCTTTGGTTCTTTCTGCTTTACCAGCTCTTTTTTTTTTTTTTTTTTTTTTTTTTTTTTGAGATGGAGTCTCGCTGTGTCGCCCAGGCTGGAGTGCAGTGGCTCAATCTCGGCTCACTGTGAGCTCTGCCTCCCGGGTTCATGCCATTCTCCTGCCTCAACCTCCCGAGTAGCTGGGACTACAGATGCCCGCCACCACGCCTGGCTAGTTTTTTTTTGTATTTTTAGTAGAGACGGGGTTTCGCCGTGTTAGCCAGGATGGTCTTGATCTCCTGACCTCGTGATCCGCCCGCCTTGGCCTCCCAAAGTGCTGGGATTACAGGTGTGAGCCACCGCGCCCGGTTTACCAGCTCTTTAAGAGATTCAGTAGCTACTAGCTGTGTCTTTACCTGGCTTTACCATAAGAATTTCAGCAGCTTCACCTGTTTCTCCATAAAGTAACAGCAACTAAATTTAAGTGAAAAGGAGCCTGGTTTTGTGCCCTTTCCACTTTTCTTCCCTGATAGAAGATTCAAGAAATTCAGTGCTCATGACAAGTGTTTTATTCCTTTCACGGATGGGAGGGGTTATTCCAAGAGAGAATGCAGAGGAGGACAATGCTGAACTCAGCTCCAGTTGTGGTTTTAGCTGTAATTGGAAGGAGGTGGCTTCTAATGGGGCAGGGTCCTTCCCAGCCCTCACTCAGATGACCTGATTTGCCCTTATCTAAGACTCCCACGATTCCCTCCCTCTCATTAAAAATAAACCAGGCTGGGTTTGAGCACTGTGGGAGGCCAAGGTGGGAGGATTACCTGAGCCCAGGAGTTTGAGACTAGCCTGGACAACGTAGTGAGGCCCTCCGCACCCCTCCCCCCCCCCGCAACCTGTCTCTACCAAATTACCTGGGCATGGTGGCACACACTTATAGTCTCAGTTACTCAGAAGGCTGAGGTGGAAAGATCACTTGAGTCTGGGAGTTCAAGGCTGCCATGAGCCATGATTGCACCACTGCACTCCAGCCTGAGCAACAAAGCAAGACCCTGTCTCAGACAACAACGAAAAAGAAAAACCAAAGAAGCCTGAAAAGCAAAATTTAAAGTGCAGTCCTGAAACCCTCAGGATGGTGTGCGGGGTGCAACCCAGAGCTGGGTAAGTAAGGGGAAAGCAGCAACCACAACTGAGGGCCACTTCCTGCCCCGGGCAGCCTCTGCTTGTGGGAGTGATCTGGGCTGTGACCTGCCCTTCCAGGCCCCCACCCTTGTTTCCCCAAAGCAGTACCAGCACCCCATGCTCCTCTGGGCCTCTGACTCTCCCTTGAACCTTCAGCCCAGCGCGAAGCACCTTGGTTGTGCTCTGCTCGTGCTGGCGGGGTTGGTGTATGGTGCTGCTACAGCCTGAGGACCAGAGCAGGGCATCTGTCTGTGCTTTTCTGCTTCTGTGGAGATGACTGCTCCCAGAGCCTACTGTGACAGTTCAGCTGGGCCTGACCTCCCCCTCAGTTTTGAAATCCTCGTGCCCCTGAGGTGAAGGTGGCCTGTTTGCTGTCTTTAGAGTACACTTCTGAGGATTTGGGATTCAACCTGTGCTTCTCTGGGTCTTTGGTCTGTATGCCCACCAGCCAGCCACTGTCCTTCCTGGCAGCTGTATCAGAGCTGGGGACCATCAAACTGGTTTTCTCCAGTGAGAGTTTTCTTGACATCTTTTAGTGTCAAGAAAGTGCCCTGGGAATCCCTCCTAGAGACCTTCCCAAGGGGGCATGGACCACTCGTGTCTGGGAGGACACAGCTTCCCAGAGAGGAGGGGATAGTGCTGAGAGAACCCCAGCGTACCTTGTCCGCTAGTAGTGGTTGAAAGTTTCTGGGTGAGCTAGTGCATAAGTGGGAGGGGCAGCAGGAGGATTGGCAGGGCTAGGAGAGGGGAACCAAGCCTACTACTTTGCTGGGATCCCCTCTCCCCAACCAGCCCTGTAGCTGGGCCGTCCCTTGTGGGTTGGAGGGGCCCTGGCAGGCTTGTAGCCCCTCCGCCCAGCTCCACCCCAGGGAAAAAGTTGCAGCCAAGCTTCTTGCTTCTTTGGCTTCAAAGCATGACTCACACACGCTCTCCCCAGATTGGAGTGCAGCGAGAGGCAGGCAGCAGAGACCCCAGCCTCTCCTTAGGATGCTGAGTGGCTGGACTTTGCACCACAGGAAAGCTAGGAGTTGTTTTGTGATGTGCTTTTGATGGCTTTGGGTGTTTTTAGCGAGTGACAGAGGATTTGGCAGATTTTAGGGAGGCTAGCAGGAGGCTGTTCTGCTCGATTTGGAAATGTGACTCGCACCCTGTGATTCAGAGGCTTCCCAGGATCGTCAGCACCCTACCCCCCAGGGGAGCAGTGGATGTCCCTGAGGGACTGGAAAGCTGAATGAGAGGTTAAAGAGCAACATTAGTCCACAGGGAACAGATTCTCAAAGGCTCTGGGCTCAGACTCCTGAAAGTGGAAGCTGTGTAGTCAAGGCACTGACTTCTTTCCCACCTCTCTGTGCTTGGGACCTCTGTGTGTTGAGAGGGGAAGACTGAGTGGGGACAACCATCCCAAGATTGACGACCATCTGCCCATGCAGCCAGTCTCCCAGCAAACTGGAGGTCAGGGGTGGCCAGTCATCCCCCTGCTAAGAATGCTTCCACTAGTCAGGCCTGACAGCACCTCCCTGTGCTGTCTTTCCCAACTGCCTTCTCCTCACTTTGTACTTCGTGTCCTTTTCCTCAAAGACCACAAGCCCAGGTGATCTCCACTTTGGCTCCCAGCCGTTCCTAGGCCCAGCCCCTCTGGTAACTTGGGGCCTGTTGAGGGGCTTTGGCCCCTGCTCAGATGCATCGTCTGTTCACTCATCCATCATCTCCAGGCCTCTTGGGAGTTGGAGAGGGCTGGACCTGGGCTTCCTAGGAAATACTGATGTGCTTCTGCTGCTTCTCATTGCTTGTTCCTCCACCTCCAGTACAGGGGTGCCTGGATATGAGAGAAGGGGCTGTGGGTTATAAGCAACGGGATGCTTTATTTTATTTTATTTTTTTTGAAACAGAGTCTCGCTGTGTCGCCCAGGCTGGAGTGCAGTGGTACGATCTTGGCTCACTGCAGCCTCCACCTCCAGGGTTCAAGTGATTCTTCTACCTCAGCCTCCCAAGTAGCTGGGACTACAGGCTCGTGCCACCATGCCCAACTAAATTTTTTTTTTGTATTTTTAGTAGAGACGGGGTTTCACCATATTAGCCAGGATGGTCTTGATCTCCTGACGTCGTGATCCACCCGCCTGGACTTCCCAAAGTGTGGGGATTACGGGCGTGAGCCACCACACCCGGCATTGCCAGGAAGCCTGCTGAGCAGACAGGGACGGGTGGTCACCCTGATTACAAGCAGGAAAGAGACTTATGGAACCTAGCAGAAGCCTGGGATTTTTTAGGAGCTCTCCGTCTGTGCTTCAGGAATGAATGGATTTGCCTTCTGTGACTCTGTCTTGCCCGGGGTCTGGTCTCTGAGCAGTGGCAAGTCCCCCACATGGCCAGAGCAAAGCCTGGCATGCTGCCTCTCCTCTCCAGTTTGCCGTGTCCTTTCTCGGGTGAGGGTTGCCCACGCCACACGCAGCCTGGTTTTCTGAGAACTCTTTCTCAACTAATGCAGCATGTCTCTGGAGTGGAGGTGTCCAGTGACCCCACCCACTGGCCCAAGGCCATGGGAGCTAACAGGGGAAGATTCAGGAATGCCTGGGAGCCCTCAGGCTTGGGACTTTCAGGGTTAAATCCTGGCCCAGCAGGGACTGCTCTCAGTTCCTCTGTAGAATGAGTGTGAACAACAATAGCAGTGGGGAAATTAAGCTGAAAAGCCTGGGCCTGCTGGGTGGGGATGGGTTGCAGGGGTGCCTGGTGAGGGACAGAACTTGTCTGGCACCTTACTTGCCAGCCCGTGTGCTTTGGGTTGAGTGGTAGGAAGTGAACAGCTCTGCAGTCTCTGACCACCGCCCCCTGCAGTTCTTCATTGCCTTGGCTCTGCCAGCTTCCAGTGCACAGCCAGCTCTGGCCCCTCACTCAGAACTGGGGCTCAGGCTGCCGCAGGTGTATGTTGGAGTGTTTTGCCAAGCAAAGTTAGGGGATGATGCCTGGTCATACGCATTTCCTGTCAGGGGCTTTGGGCTCCCTGAGACTCTTCCCCACCTCCTTGCATCCTGCCCCTGCCTACAAAGAGGGAGAACTGAGCACAACTAGCAAGGCAGCGCGTTTGTCTCCTGTGTTAGTGCTTCTCTTTGATACTTTCTTTTCCCAACTCTTTGTGGCCGGCAGGGGTTTAAAGCGGTTTGGCAGGTCTAGTGTGCAGCCCCTGGGTTTTCTCTATCCCCAGGAATATGCTGATCCCGGCCATACTGTTACCCTTGCCCTAGGTACTGGCACCCTTTGGGCTGCTCTTGCCTGGAATTTGAACCGAAGTTCAAATGAAACTTCTCCACCATGGGCCCCTCAAAGCTGAGACCTCTCCACCATGGGCCCCTCAAAGCCAGGCCTTCACCCTTGATAGAGCTTTTCCAGCCAGACCCAGGTTGTGGCGGTCTTGCTTTATGTGCCAGGGGAGGAGTCCTCAGAGACTGACTTTGCCTTCTTCATGGCCCAGCAGGCAGGTTCCCCATCTCAACTCTTCACTATCTGTCTTCTTATCCTCCTGTGGCCAACCTCAGAAGGCCTGTGTTTGGGGAGGGGGTTGTTAATGCCTTGGTTATACTTTTGAAAGAATAGATGGACTCCTGGCCAAGCGCAGCAGCTCACGTCTGTAATCCCAGCACTTTGGGAGGCTGAGGCGGGCATATCACGAGGTCAGGAGATCGAGACCATCCTGACTAATATGGTGAAACCCCCTCTCTACTAAAAATACAAAAAAATATTAGCCAGGCATGGTGGCGGGCGCCTGTAGTTCCAGCTACTTGGGAGGCTGAGGCAGGAGAATGGCATGAACCTGGGAGGCGGAGCTTGCAGTGAGCTGAGATCTCGCCACTGCACTCCAGCGAGACTCCGTCTCTCAAATAATAATAATAAAAATAATAAAGAATAGATGGACTCCTACCACTCAAGCCCCCATCTTGGGAGGCTCTGTCTTCAGAGCCTCCTCCTATCCAGTGATGAGTATCTAGTGAGAGAAGGACGGAAAGAAAACAAAGAGCTTTGCCACCAGCTCCTCCTATCCCCTGTCCCTTGGGTCTGCATTGCTCCCTAGGCTTTTCAGGGGCTTAGTTCAGAGATAACCTTAGGCTAAAAGGAAAGAGGGGGAACCAGTCCTTGCACAGCTGCTGGTAGCCTGATTCCACTGCACCTTCACACTCTGGAAGGGGAGTCCTGGGAAAACCCATACTGGAGGCCAGGGTCACTGCACCTGGGGCTGGGTAGGCTGCAGTGGGAGAGAAAGCAGGCAGGGGCAGGCCAGAGAGGGCTTCTCTCATTGCCCACCTTCTGTCCTGCAGGTTGGAAGTACTCCATGACACACACTCGGAGAAAGTCTCTTCCCATGCTGAGTTCGGGCCCCAGTGGCCGCCGAGAGCCCCTGCAGATGGAAGACAGCAACATGGAGCAGGGGGCTGAGGGTGTGGAGCCAGGCATGCCTGAGAGCCCAGGTCACCTCACAGGGCGCCGCAAGAACTACCCACTTCGTAAGCGCCCATTGGTTCCTGAGAAGCCCAAGGCCTGCAAAGTGCTGCTGACTCGCCTGGAGAATGTGGCCGGTCCCCGGAGTGCAGATGAGGCTGATGAGCTACCGCCTGACCTGCCCAAGCCCCCCAGCCCAGCCCCATCCAGTGAGGACCCTGGCCTTGCCCAGCCCCGCAAGCGGCGCCTGGCCTCCCTCAATGCCGAAGCTCTCAATAACCTGCTGCTGGAGCGAGAGGACACCGGCAGCCTGGCAGGCACCCGCCGCAGCCGAGCGGGGGATCCCCACCGCAGCCGGGACCGTGACCGTGCTACTGGGGGCTGGTCCTCCTCCAAGAAGCGGCCCCGGCTGGGGGACCTTGGAGGAGGAAGTCGGGACCTGTCTCCAGAGCCAGCGCCAGATGAAGGTCCCCGCCGAGATGGAGACCCAGCTCCCAAGAGACTGGCTAGCCTGAACGCAGCTGCTTTCCTAAAGCTGAGCCAGGAGCGGGAGCTACCCCTGCGTCTGCCTCGTGCCCATGCAGAAGTAGATGGGCGCTCCACTGAGCCCCCAGCACCCAAGGCCCCGAGGCCAAAGTGGCCCAAGGTCAATGGCAAGAACTATCCCAAGGCTTGGCAGGGGGCCAGCTCTGGGGAGGCTGCAGGCCCACCCGGCTGGCAAGGCTGCCCTGATGAGTCATGGCCATCTACAACTCCTCGCGGACCATCCATCCAGCCATCTCATCAGCCCCTGAGCAAGGCTCTGGAGAGCCCTTTGGGGCTGCGCCCTCACCTACCCCTGCTGATGGGTGGACAGGCGGCTCTGAAGCCAGAGCCTGGGCGCCCAGGCGAGGAGTCACCCGCCCCTAAGCAGGAACTGCATCAGCCCTCGTTCCCCACACCTCAGCTGTCTCCGCTGCCGATGCCTGGCAACCCCGCCGACTATAGTGGCCTATGTGTTGGGCCCGAGCTCACTGCACTAGGCAGCTTCTACCTGTACTGTGGCCAAGAGGGGCTGCAGTGTGGGGGCTACTCGCCCTGCCCCATGCTCCCTGAGGGCAAGCTATCCCCAGTGGCTGCACCTCAAGAAGAGGGGCTCCTCTTAGCCCCGAGCTCAGTGCCCTCAGGCACCCCTTTTCAGCACCCTCCCTGGGGCTCCTCTCGCTACTGCTCTAGTGAGGACACTGGAGTGAATGGCTACAGCATCTGCGGAGTGTTGCCCCTGTCTGTCACCCGCGCTGGCACTACCTGTGGCGGCTGCCCATACAAAATGCCTTTTGCAGCAGGTGAGGCTTCCTGGGTCCGGGATATACTGAGGAGTCTCAGAGACACAGCATCCCAGGAGGTTGGGCTGTTGATCTGAGCAGGGGTCTCCCTTGGGGTCTGGCTGCTAACTGGAAGGTAGGGGCTTTCAGAAGCGAGAACTCCCGTAGTCTGTGCCCCAAGCAGAGGAGCATTCCCAAGAACAGGGCCCCATGTATAGTTGTGGACAGCCTTGCTCTTCCCAGGCTGCCTGTGGAGATTCTTGGCCTGACAATTAGGTAGCATTGCAGTGGTACAGGCCACAGGAAGGCCTCTCTTCCCTCCTCATCCTGGGATACTTCTTCTTAGACTCTGAATAGCAGGTTAGTTATTGGAATTAGGACTTTTACCAAACTGTTCTAATGGCCTGGCCCTTCTGCCCTCCTCGAGGAAAGCTAGAATTCCTTACTTTCTAGAAACCAGTACTCTCTGCATGCAGGTGAAGTTCAGTATTCATGGGAAGAGTGGTAGGTACCAGGCTCAGTAGGTGGTACCTACTGCACAGGGCAGCTTTTCCCTGGCTATACAGGCCTTGAAAAAGAAGTGCCCAGACTGAGCATCACTTTGCTGGGTGTGGATAGAGAGGGTACACCGTGAGAACAGACAAACAGAGTTCCCTGACGTGGATGGAACGCAATCAGGGCCCACAGCTTTGGTGTCTGCCTGCCTGACAAGACCCAGACACCTGCCCATGCTCCGGCTGTTGAGACACTCCCAGAATCATTTCTCTTCCCTAAACTGGCAGAGGTATCCTCACCTGCCTCTCCAGGCTCCCTGCCTGCCTCCTGGGTGGAAATGAGACGTCCTGGCCAGCAGGTCTGGCCTGCTGCTGGGGAGGTGAGGGCTGAACCTTCCAGATCTCCCTTCCCCCCACATCCTTCCTTGTAGGGGTCTATAAAACAACTTTATAGACCAGTTGGCCCTGGCCAGACTGGTTATTTCAGGTTGTGGCTTGAGTTAGAGTTCTTGTGACATGAGAACAGGCTGCTGCTGAGGGTTTTCCTTCTTTTTTTGTGCCATTCCCCAAGTCTAGACCCTCATCCTCTCCCCCTAATAATAAGGACACCAGTAAACACCACGTACCAGGCACTGTTCTAAGTGCTTTACATATGGGAGGCTGCTTGCCACGTAATTGAGCACAGACTCTGGAACCAGACTGCCTGGAGTGGAATGTTCTCCCCCACTTCCCTAGCCATGTGACTATGGGACAAGTCAGTAGCTGCTCTGTGTCTCAGTTTTCTTAACTATAAAATGGGGGTAATGATACCTACCGCGTAGGGGTTTTGTAAGGATGAAATGAGTTAATGTGTTCATAAAAAAACCAGTCAGTTACCAAATGTATGTGATATTTGTAACTACTATTTATATTGCTTTGAGGGTTAGGTGACTTGCCTGAAGTCACATGGCTAGTAAGTGGCAGAACCCAGGCTGTCTGATTCCAGAACCCCTATTCTCAAGCATTATGAAAGCCTTAGAAAATTAATATCAGGGCCAGGCGCAGTGGCTCATGCCTGTAATCCTAGCACTTCGGGAGACTGAGGCGGGCAGATTGCCTGAGCTCAGTAGGTTGAGACCAGCCTGTCTAACGTGGTGAAACCTTATCTCTACTAAACGTACAAAAAAATTAGCTGGGTGTGATGGTGGGCACCTGTAGTCCCAGCTACTCAGGAGGCTGAGGCAGGAGAAATACATGAACCCGGGAGGCGGAGGTTGCAGTGAGCCAAGATAGAGCCACTGCACTCCAGCCTGGGCAACAGAGCGAGACTGTCTCAAAAAAAAAAAAAAAAAAAAAAAAATGTTAAAAAGGATGTTCCAACCACCTCTCTTTCAGACTGAAAGGGGAGATGACCAATCTCCAAGATCAGGAAACACCCCTGTCCCCTTAGAGAGTCACTCTGACAGTCCACCATAAAAAGGCCTCTGATCCCATTGGCCACCTCATTGGCCTTTGGTTGCACACTTAGAATTAAGACAGGAGCAGGCTCTGAAACAGATGGGTGATGGGGGTCCTGTCCTGACCCATTCTCTCCCTTTCCTAGAAGGCTGCAGATCCCTGAGCCAGTTGGAATTTCCTCTCCCAGAAGCTGGCCACCCAGCCTCACCCGCCCACCCACTCCTGGGATGCCCTGTACCCAGTGTACCACCTGCAGCAGAGCCCGTCCCCCATCTTCAGACACCCACTTCGGAGCCTCAGACAGTAGCCCGTGCGTGCCCTCAGAGCGCCAAACCGCCCAGTGGTTCTAAGTCAGGTCTGCGCACGGGCTCCAGCTGCAGGCACACTGCAAGGAGCAAGGCAGCCCGCAGGCCCAGTCACCCCAAGCAGCCACGTGTCCAGCGCCCACGCCCTCGCCGCCGCCGTCGCCGCCGCACTAATGGCTGGGTACCTGTTGGGGCTGCCTGTGAGAAGGCCGTGTATGTCTTGGTAAGTGCCAGCTCTTAGCTGATGACAAGAGGGAGGGAGGCAGTGGGGACACAGGACTTGCAGTGAGGTAGGTGCTAGGAGCACCTGGTTCTAGCTACTCTGAGAGGTGACAGGGGACTCCAGTTTACTTGTACCCCAGGAATCAGTCATGCTGGCCCACCCAGCTTGCTTCCCTAGCCCCCTACTGATCCTGTACCAGACACCCCAGGGAGGTCAGGAGACACACAGTCATAGCTGGTGGCTGCCATCTCTGTGAGTGTCTTCCCCTCCCCTCCCTGCTCACTCTGTCCCTTTTACCCTGGATTGTAAAATGGAGGACTGTCAATGGAGAACTTTTCTGGATAAGTATATAGAGGAAGTTGGAATGCGCAGAGAAAATTAGTGATACAGAGAACATCTGGGATGATGAAAAGAGGCCAGGTGCAGTGGCTCACATCTTTAATCCCAGTACTTTGGGTGATGGAGGTGGTAAGATCACATGAGGCCAGAAGTTCGAGACAAGCCTGAGCAATATAGACCTCATCTCTACAAAGTAAAAACATTAGCTGCACAGTGCTGTGCACCGGGAGGCTGAAGTGGGAGGATTGCTTAGGTCCAGGAGTTCAAGGCTGCAGTGAGCTGATTGCACCACTGCACTCCAGCCTGGATGACAGAGTGAGACCCTGGCTCTTTTTTTTTTTTTTTTTTTTTTTTTTTTGAGACGGAGTCTCGCTCTGTCACCCAGGCTGGAGTGCAGTGGCCGGATCTCAGCTCACTGCAAGCTCCGCCTCCCGGGTTCACGCCATTCTCCTGCCTCAGCCTCCCGAGTAGCTGGGACTACAGGCGCCTGCCACCTCGCCCGGCTAAGTTTTTGTATTTTTAGTAGAGACGGGGTTTCACTGTGTTAGCCAGGATGGTCTCGATCTCCTGACCTCGTGATCCGCCCGTCTCGGCCTCCCAAAGTGCTGGGATTACAGGCTTGAGCCACCTCGCCCGGCCGACCCTGGCTCTTAAAAGTAATTAATTGGCCGGGTGCGGTGGCTCACACCTGTAATCCCAGTACTTCGGGATGCCGAGGCAGGCGGATCACGAGGTCAGGAGATCGAGACCATCCTGGCAAACACGTGAAACCCCGTCTCTACTAAAAATACAAAAAATTAGCCAGTTACTCGGGAGGCTGAGGCAGGAGAATGGCGTGAACCCGGGAGGCGGAGCTTGCAGTGAGCTGAGATCCAGCCACTGCACTCCAGCCTGGGTGACAGAGCAAGATTCCACCTCAAAAAAGAAAAAGTAATTAATTAAAAAGAATGTCAACTAAAATTTATTGAGGCTGGGCAAGGTGGCTCATGCGTATAATCCCAGAGCTTTCAGAGGCTGATGCTGGAGGATTGTTTGAGCTCAGGAGTTCAAGACCAACCTGGGCAACAGAGCAAGATCCTGTCTGTACAGAAAAAAAATTTTTTTAATTAGCCAGGCATGGTGGCATGCATCTGTAGTCCCAGCTACCTGAGAGGCTGAGGCAGGAGGATCGCTTGAGTCCAGGAGGTTGAGGCTGCAGTGAACTATGATTGCAC
The DNA here is from genome assembly GCF_024542745.1 of Macaca thibetana thibetana. Classification (NCBI taxonomy): domain Eukaryota; kingdom Metazoa; phylum Chordata; class Mammalia; order Primates; family Cercopithecidae; genus Macaca; species Macaca thibetana. Next base: position 124,854,244 of record NC_065584.1, read on the forward strand.
CACTGCATTCCAGCCTGGGTAACAGAGTTAGACCCTGTCTCTAAAAATAAATAAATAAATAAATAAAATTTATTGAGCACCTCTTAGATGCCAGAACTGAGCTAAGCACTTTGTAAGTATTATTCCCTTTAATCCTTGCCACTATCCTATGCGATATATATCCCATCTTCCTATAATTAATCCCATTTTACAGATGTGGAAGCTGAGGCTTAGCAACACTTGAAATAATTTGTCAAAGGCTGTGCCCCTTATAACAGTGGTTTAAGAGTTCAGACCGAGACTTGTTCCATTAGGAAGCATGAGCACTTACCCAGCACTGGGGGGCTTGGAGTGAGAGTCAGCTGTCAAGGGTGTGGTGGTCAGACCTCAGCCCCAGAAGCATCAGGCCACTTTTCCACCCTTGTTCCCATTTCCCATCCTTTCTCCAACCATGAGAATGCCCCAGCCCCATCTAAACAAGCATAGTGGTTTGATAAAACCAAGGTAGTGGTTTGACTACCGTGAGGAAAGGATGGAGAGGATGTCATTTCCTCCCTCTGTCCTTACTCTGAGTGTGGCCCTGCAAGCATATTTGTGTCATTGGTTTGTTGCCTAGGATGAGCCGGAACCAGCCATCCGAAAGAGCTACCAGGCGGTAGAGCGGCATGGGGAGACAATCCGAGTCCGGGACACTGTCCTCCTCAAGTCAGGCCCACGAAAGACCTCCACACCTTATGTGGCCAAGATCTCTGCCCTCTGGGAGAACCCCGAGTCAGGTACCTCTCCCTCTGGCTGGGGACCCAAGGGGCAGCTGTCTTCAGCAGAACTGTAGGCCCCAGATTGGCCCCTGCCTGGAGTTTGACCTGGCATGAGTCTCCCCATGTTCCTGGCACAGAGTCTGCCTTCCACTCGGCTGGGGTCTGTCTGCTGCCGAGGGCTGTGGGTGACCTTGTGGCTTGGGTTGGATCAGCTCATTAACCTTTCCAGCCAGCAGAGCCTGGGCACCTGTCCCCCCACCTCACCTGTCAGTGCCTTCTCCCCCTTCTCCCTCCGTGCCTAACAGCATTCCAGGCCTCTGAATGCTTGGCCTGGGGCAGGGGACATGGGTTGCCGGAGCCTGCAGGATTGGGCCAGGCATTGAGGTTGGATGAACCTCCAGGGCAACCAGCCAGCCTCTCTGCCTGAGTAACACAAGTTGCCAGTTCAAGCTATAACCACGGTGTTGTCCCCCCAGGAGAGCTGATGATGAGCCTCCTGTGGTATTACAGACCTGAGCACTTACAGGGAGGCCGCAGTCCCAGCATGCACGAGGTGAGCTGCCCGGCAGATGGGTCAGGGAGGGCGGAGAGACAGAGGGAAAGGTTATGGCACTAAGACGTGGTAGCGGGAGGGCAACCATGGGCTGTAGTCAAATCCCTCGCTTGTCACTTTGGACTCCAGAGAACCTGGGAAAGGACCCAGGATTTATTCTCTTTTCCCAGCACTGGCCCAATTCGTGTTTCAAAGGGAATAATAACCTTTGTCTTAAAAAGGGGAACAGAAAGGGAACCCTTGAGGTAGCAGGTGCCAGTGAGAGCAAATGGATGTGTTCTCCTGGCAACAGGAAGGGTGAGGTGGAGCTGCATACCTGGTCACTTCTGGTATTGTCTATAGTATGGGAGGGAGGGGAGAAGAGACGCGTTCTAACACCCCATAGGCTCCACCAAGCCGTGTGCTGAAAGAGGTGACTGCCACCTGTGTGTGCCCTGGGCTCACCTTTTATTTCACTTTCCCTTGCAGGGACTTTTCATCTAACTAGAAAGGTGAACATTTCCCCTCTCCTATGCTAGGCAGAGCTGGGGGTTGGGAGGTCAGTGAGTCAGGAGCTGGAGCAGATACCTGGCTATTCTGGAGAAGGAGGGGACCTAGAAGGGACTCAGGAGGAATGCCTGGAGGCAGTAGGTGAGGCATACTTAGACTGAATTTCCAGGGAAGCTTCCTGGCTTGCTGGAGTCATCGCAGGTCAGCAGGCCAGCAGAGGGGTTAATGTACACCTTGCTCCTGGAATGAGGTGCTTTCCAGCCCTGGTAACAACCTCCACCTGTCTCCCTTTGAGCCCTTGCAGAATGAAGTCTTTGCATCGCGACATCAGGACCAGAACAGTGTGGCCTGCATTGAGGAGAAGTGCTATGTGCTGACTTTTGCCGAGTACTGCAGGTGGGTGGTTCCCTGCACCCTCTGGCTGGCCTCTTCCCTCAGGCTCCCCAGGCATATTTAGGGGCTGCTTGGAATTCCCCGAGAGGATCTCATTCTGCTCTCTACCTGATCTTACTCCCTGAGCCTAATCTCCCAGAACTTACTTCCTTATTGCCTGCCTCTACCATCTGATTCTTTTTTGGAAGAAAGAAAAATTGTTGCCACACTGAGGTAGAATGGTTGGAGCAGAGTTGGGGGGTAACATTACTGCTCTTGGAAAAAATTTTGGCGAATTGGTAGGCGAATGGAGGGAGGCCCTGGCAGGTGTGGTTCTCCAGTGACAGAGAAGATAGCCTGGTGGTTGGCAGAGCAGACATCACCCCTGGGATGGGTGGAGACAGCACCACCCCTTGGGGAGCTAGGATAGCCTAGCTGTCAGGGTAGAGTAGGGTAGGGTAGGGTAGGGTAGGGAAGGAATTGGTCTTCTGCAAAAGTGACTGTAGTAAAGATAGTGAATGGTATCTCTCTGCAGGTTCTGTGCCATGGCCAAGCGCCGAGGCGAAGGCCTTCCCAGCCGAAAGACAGCACTGGTTCCCCCCTCTGCAGACTACTCCACCCCACCCCACCGCACAGTGCCAGAGGACACGGACCCTGAGCTGGTGTTCCTTTGCCGCCATGTCTATGACTTCCGCCACGGGCGCATCCTTAAGAACCCCCAGTAGCCTCCTCATGCCTACGCTGGGGCTACCTGTGGGCAAGTGGGGCTCGGGGTAGGGGGCACTGCTTGAAGCACAGCACTTGGTTAGGGGGCCACAGAGGCCTAAGTTTGCTGGCCTGTGGTTTTCTTGGGTGGGGGGAGGGCAGGGGCCCCCGTGGGTTCTGGGCCCCAGGGGAGGGAGCTGGGGAGGCCAGGGTATAAGAAAAGCATCAGAGCTCTCAGCTTGGCCCAAGGTACCTTCTGTGGTTCCCCTGGGTGGAGATTTCCGAAGAAGTAGTCTTCTCTGAGGCTGGGCCAAGCCTGAGGGGCATGGGGCCCTAGGAGGGTGGGGGTGGCAAGGAGGGGCAAGGTCCTTCAGGAACCAGACTCAACAGGCCCTTCTGTAGCCTCCTCCGGGCCCTCAAAGGGGGAGTGGGAGCCAGCTTTACCTCACCCACTGTGACCCGCCGCTTCCCCTTCAGCCTGGGACCAGGCTTTCCTAGATCCCAGCACAGCTCTGAGCTTGTTCCTTTGAGGCATGGAGAGCCAGAGTCTGGCTTCCAGAGCATTGACTTCCTCTTCCTAGACTTGAGGCCTTTGTCTGGCTTTCCTCCTTTGCCCTGCAGTAGCAACTGGTGCTGGGACAAGTTGACCCACCCTTCACAGTCATGGGTGTGGCCCGCTTGAGGGAGTCTCCTGTCCACCTCCCAGAGAGGGCCACCCAGCAGGTCTGGCTTCCCAGAAAGTTAGCTGATGATTGTGGGGTTTGGCATGTCTGGGAGGGAAGATGGGTGCTGGGAGAGGGTTGGGGGCAGGGGGCAAGGAAAATTGCTACCTGATTTGTTGGAGATTTTTCCTCTTGCCTTACACATGGAGGTTCCAGTAAACCTCTTGCAGAACTTCACACACGATTTTTCAAGCCACACCCACCTGAAATCAAACCAAAGGAGTGCTGTGGCTCCCCTTGCCCTGCCACCTTTTCCCTAGTCTTTTGTAGATTGCACTAATTTACATCCCAGCGAGAATCAACACTGTATCAGTCCACAGACCTGCTGAGCTGCAGCCACTTACTCTAGGAGCTAAGGACCTGCATTTTCAGTTTGTTCCTGTTGCCCAGAGGCCCTGTTCTCACCTCATGCTGCTCCCCAGAGTAGACTAAGAGGCTCAGTCCCCTGTTGTCCTTGTGGAGACTAGGCCTTGGCCCTGGCCCTGAGACTCTGTGAGGCGGCTGGAGCAGCCTGGCTATTTCCTATTTGTACCAAAGAGGAGCATGGTGGGAGAGGGAGTGGAGTGCAGTGTGGCTTGGGCGTGGCGCTGGGAACCTGCTAGCTGAGCACTTCCACAAGGGCATACTCCCAGGGGCAGGGGCCAGGGCTGAGAACTGCAGCCCTGGGTCTTCCCTTAGGGAGGAGGGGCAGACGAACCCAGCAGGCTGAGGAGGTGGCACTGGGTGAGGACAGTTGGGCAGGGGCTGCAGAGGGAGGTAGAAATGAACCCTGAGGGCTCCCCCGACATGCCCTGTCCTGTCCCTTAGTAGATGAGTTGCTCCTGATTGGTCATTGGGTTTGGGTGAGGCCTGGAGGCTTCAGAGGTGAATTTATGCTTGGGAAGCCTGATCCCAAACCTGAAGGGAAGGGACTTGGGTCTCCTTGTATTGAATAAGCTGTTTGGAGGAAGGTGTCCGTCTGGGAGGATGGGGCAGTAAATGAGGTTGGCAGAGTGGCAGTGGGGGCTCTGCAGAGCCAGGCTTGGAGCCTGCTCATTCTGAGCCCTTGCTGCCAAGGAGCCCAGCCTCACCTAGCAGGAAAGGAGATCATAGCCCTCCTCCCAGGAGGTAGGGTCTGCTGCCCTGAACTTAAATGCTTTTGAAATCTCTTAGATGTGGAAATATTTTTTCGAACCTGAAAATGCAGCTGGTAGAATTTCAATGGAAGCATAATCCATGTAAAATATATTTTAGTTGATATTTTGTAAAATGCACTTTTTGTGTGTGTTGATCCTGGTTTCCCAGATCTGTATTTCAGTGTTTACAAGGGAGGAAGGACCTTTCCTCACCTCCCTTTTGACAGAGATTAGAAGTACTTCTTTAAGAAAAAAATAAATTTGAGAAATTGTATTGATTTAGAAAAGGATCATTTCCTGTGTGTCCTTTTGTCTTTTGATGTGTGGGGTGTGGAAAGACTCACTATTCTTATTTCAGAGGTCCCTCTTTAACCCCTGTGGCATGGGTGCTCACTGAGGCCAATGAGCAAAGAGGGCAGGGAAGCAGGGGGAAAAGAGAGTGAGGGGAGGAGACAGAGGGACTGGGAACTTGGAGGTGACTTCTTGATTTCATGGTGGCCACAGCTGCCTGCTTAGGTCTGTGCAAAATACTTCGGTTGCCAGCCCTCACCTGGCCAGTGACTTCGAAATTGGTCCCCAAGTAGGTACATGGTAAAGATACCTTCTCTCACGAAGTGGCTCCTGCCTGTAATCCCATTGCTTTGGGAGGCAGAGGCGGGAGGGTTACTTGAGCCTAGGAGTTTAAGACCAGCCTAGGCAACATAGACCATGTCTCTCCAAAAATTTTAAAATTAGCCAGGCCTGTCAGTGCATGCCTGTAGTCTCAGTCGGGAGGCAAAGGTAGGAGGATTGCTTGAGCCCAAGAGCCCGAGGCTGCAGTGAGCCGTGATCACACCACTGCAGCCTAGGTGACAGAGTGAGATACTGTCTCGGAAAAAAAAAAAATCCCTCCTCATCACCTTGGGGAACTGGCCAGCACTGTACTGGGGCCTCGGTGTCTTGCAGCTGGTGCTGCTTGCTTGCTGAGGAAATAAAGGCCACATCATGGGGCCAAAGGTTTGTGGCCAGCTGACCCCTGCTTCAGCCCAGCCCTGGTCCCAGTCTGGAAGCCTCAGTGTTGACCATGTTGCAGGTGGGGCAGCTCTAAGGCCATAGAGGTTCCTGGGAGCCACGGCACACAGCACACCCCGCACCCTCTTCTGCGTTGTGCTAAGGCATGGTGCATGTGGGCAGGAACATTTCTTCAGAAGTTATTGGTGGCACAGACACCACCATGCATTTTTCTAGTTCTGCCTTCAGTGTGTTATCCACAAGACTCCCTTGAGGTGAGTGGTAGCCTGTCCTCATCTTACAGACAAAGTGGTATGGAGATAAGTTCCAGGCTCAAGGACTCTCACTGCCTCACCCTGACTGCTAACACGGAAAACTACCCTCTAACGTTAAAGAAGGGAGCACATGTAGCCACATTATCAAAAAATTTTAAAGGTCTAAGGTCTTTTTTTCCTCTCCTGGTTTAAAAGACATACTTACTGGAAAATATGATTTTAATAGAAAATCCTATCACCAGAAATGTATACCTTTAGAACTATTGGAAGCAAGGAGCAGCGTAGTCAAGGCAAAACCTTCACATAAACTTCTGATGCAGCAAATGGACAGGTGGTAGCCTGCAGATGCACTGGGGCAATCGGATGTGGAGAGATGGAAGGCTGCAAGGCTTTGCCATTCCTTCCCCTGGCTCATCCTGTGTGCTTTCCTATTGCTGGGATTGGGGGGCCATCAGTGAGCCCTCTGGTGTCACCTCATCCCTCAAGTCCCCTCATTCTTCTGAATTCATCTGATCACTGGTAGCTCCATTCTCCCAGTAGTATCTTCTGTTTTCCATCACCTGCTCTGTACAGTCTGCCCTCAAGTCAGCTGCTTCCTCCCTTCTAGCCATTCTGTGATATGCCCCATTAATCTCTCAAGGGCCACGATTAGGAATTTAGATTTTAGAATCAGAACCACCCATATTGAGTCTCATCTTCCCTGAGCCTCTCTTCAGCTATACAAAGGGAATGCCCACACTAGCTCCCTGCCAGGGTGGCTGTAACAACTAAAGGAGATAATGAATACAAAACACTTAGTGGCCACTGTCCGAAGTACACTTGGGCTCTAATCGTATTGCTCTGCTGCTTCAGAGCCTTGCTGACTCTCCATAGGCAGCAAGAATGTAGCTGGATGAAGTCAGGCTACTGAGCCGGGTTCCCAGTGGGAAATGGTGGTTGCTGACATCCAAAGCACTTGGGGTCTGCTGTCTGCCCAAGTGACCAGCCTGGTGCCATGGAGCACACATTTAGCTCCCGACAAGGAGACTGCGTGTTGTTTCCCAGCTGTTCTGTGCCCTCAGCTCCTCACCCTTCCAAATGTATGTTGGCCACACCAGCAGCTGACAGACCAACACATCAGCCCCTCCCCAGAGTGCCCAGTTATCCCACTGCCTCATGCCTGGTGAGAAAGTAGAGAAGGGGAGATGCCATTTCCAGACATTTCAGCATTACCCAGTGGACAAGCACTGTAGTCAGTCCCCAGGTATTGCTAAACACAAGGGTCACCATGGAGACACTGGTCAATGTCTGACAGTCCTGCTCTTTCCTGGAGTGGCCACGACCTGCGGGACGGAGGGAGTTAAGGGTGGCAAGGGGGAGCACACCGAGCACTCTGCTTCCAGCTGGAAAGACCAGCCTCCGGCATGTCTGGACTCAGAGCGCTGCGGGCCTCCCAGCCTCCAGACCGGTTGCTGGAGGAAGGGCTAGGGCAGGCCTGAGTTTGTGGTGGATCCCCCTGGTCCAGCTCCCTATAGACACACGCTGCACGAGAGCGGCCTCGAGTCTTTCCTGCCTTCGAAGTCTCAGCAGCTTTTGTCCCCAAGCCCAGAGGACAGGGGTGGCCCTGACTCAGGCGCCCTCTTCCGGGTAGGGGTCCGCGTGCGCCCTCCCCAACCCGCGCCCCGCAGGGGGGCCCGCCCCTCTCCCCGCCCCCGGCGTGGGCCCGCCCCCGCGCCTGTGTCACTGCGAGGCCGCGGGTGGAGAGCGGCCGGGCGGGACATCCGGCCCGGGTCCCTCGCCGCGCCCGCCGCCCTCCGCCCGCCGCCCGCTTCAGCGCCGCAGCCCGGGAGCCGGCCACCCCTACAGGCGCCAGGGCCGTCCCCTGCCCTCCCCTCCCCAACTCCCTCCCGGCCCAGACCCTCCTCCCGCCCCCAGCCCGAGCCCGCCTCCCAGGCCGCCCTCGGATCGACCGGGCCCGCGCAGGCCCCCACCCCGGGAGCACCATGTTCCCCCGCCCGCTGACCCCGCTGGCGGCCCCAAATGGCGCCGAGCCCCTGGGCCGGGCGCTGAGGCGGGCCCCTCTGGGCAGGGCCCGGGCGGGGCTGGGGGGGCCGCCCCTGCTGCTGCCGTCCATGCTGATGTTCGCGGTGATCGTGGCCTCCAGCGGGCTGCTGCTCATGATCGAGCGGGGCATCCTGGCCGAGATGAAGCCCCTGCCCCTGCACCCGCCCGGCCGCGAGGGCGCAGCCTGGCGCGGGAAAGCCCCCAAGCCTGGGGGCCTGTCCCTGAGTGCTGGGGACGCGGACTTGCAAGTGCGGCAGGACGTCCGGAACAGGACCCTGCGGGCGGTGTGCGGACAGCCGGGCATGCCCCGGGACCCCTGGGACTTGCCAGTGGGGCAGCGGCGCACCCTGCTGCGCCACATCCTCGTAAGTGACCGTTACCGCTTCCTCTACTGCTACGTCCCCAAGGTGGCCTGCTCTAACTGGAAGCGGGTGCTAAAGGTGCTGGCGGGTGTCCTGGACAGCGTGGACGTCCGCCTCAAGATGGACCACCGCAGTGACCTGGTGTTCCTGGCAGACCTGCGGCCTGAGGAGATTCGCTACCGCCTGCAGCACTACTTTAAGTTCCTGTTTGTGCGGGACCCCTTGGAACGCCTCCTCTCTGCCTACCGCAACAAATTTGGCGAGATCCGAGAGTACCAGCAACGCTACGGGGCTGAGATAGTGAGGCGGTACAGGGCTGGAGCGGGGCCCAGCCCCGCAGGCGACGATGTCACATTCCCTGAGTTCCTGAGATACCTGGTGGACGAAGACCCTGAACGCATGAATGAGCATTGGATGCCCGTGTACCACCTGTGCCAGCCTTGTGCCGTGCACTATGACTTTGTGGGCTCCTATGAGAGGTTGGAGGCTGATGCCAATCAGGTGCTGGAGTGGGTACGGGCACCACCCCAAGTCCAATTTCCAGCTCGCCAGGCCTGGTACCGGCCAGCCAGCCCCGAAAGCCTGCATTACCACTTGTGCAGTGCCCCCCGGGCCCTGCTGCAGGATGTGCTGCCTAAGTATATCCTGGACTTCTCCCTCTTTGCCTACCCACTGCCTAATGTCACCAAGGAGGCGTGTCAGCAGTGACCATAGGGTGTGGGGCCAGCAGCTGGTGGGGACTGGTTTCAACGCCAGCTTCCTGTGCGTCTGCCTGTCATTCGGAGAAACCCTGGCTCTGGGGCTTGGGGCTTCTCAGGATGCCTGAATGGCGGAGACTGCCCTCAGATGTTCCTTGTCCAGGGTGGGTGCCCACAGTGACTCAGAGGACAGGGCTAGGCAGGAGACTTGCTGCTTCTCATTGGGGGGGTCTCTTGGGGGACAGACACCAGTTTGCCAGTGAAGCAACATACCTGATCTAAAGACTGGCTCCAGATCCCAGGCTGCCAGGATTACGCAGTCCACTTGGTCTACCTTAATTTAACCTGTGGCCAAACTCAGAGATGGTACCAGCCAGGGGCAAGCATGACCAGAGCCAGGGGACCCTGTGGCTCTGATCCCCCATTTTATTCAACCCATGTGCCTCAGGACTGGAGTGAGTAACCATACCTTATAAATGACTTTTGTGCCTTTCTGCTCCAGACTCAACATTTCCTGCACCTGCCAGTTCTTTCCATTTTTCCAACGAAAGGAAAACGGAAGCAGGGTCCTTGCCTGGTAGCTCCAGGACCCAGCTCTGCAGGCACCCAAAGACCCCCTGTGCCCAGCCTCTTCCTTGAGTTCTAGGAACCTCTTCCCTAATTCTCCCTTCCTTCCCTACAAGGCCTTTGAAGTTGTGACTGTGGCTGGTATATCTGGCTGCCATTTTTCTGATGCATTTATTTAAAATTTGTACTTTTTGATAGAACCCTTGTAAGGGCTTTGTTTTCCTAATAGCTGACTTTTTAATAAAGCAGTTTTATATATAAGGTGAGCATTTCTGTGATTTCCCTTGGAGCTCCTGTGGGCCCAGCAGATCTCCTCGATGTCTGTCTCCCCATGTCAGGGGAGGCAGCCTGTAGGTAGAGAAAGTAAGGTATAACTGGGTTGGGTTGGTCCAGTGGGCCATTGCCATTCCATGGAGACTTTGGGGGCTTTCTAATAGGTTATCCCAGATCACAGACTCAGATTCTGGGATGTCACCAAAGGGCAAGCCCTGTTAGGAATGGCCTCAGGTCCAGAGCATACCTACTTGGATTATTCCCTAAAAAAGTAGGTGGGTAGGAGATACAGGATCCTCCTCCTCTTATTCAATAAGAGTTGAACGAGAAGGTCCCCCAGAGCATTTTCTTTCTTTCTTTCTTTCTTTGTTTTGAGTTGGAGTCTCAATCTGTTGCCCAAGCTGGAGTGCAGTAGCACCATCTCGGCTCACTGCAACTTCCACCTCCCAGGTTCAAGTGATTCTCATGCCTCAGCCTCCCAAGTAGCAGGGATGACAACAGGCACATGCCACCACACCTGGCTAATTTTTGTATTTTTAGTAGAGATAGGGTTTTGCCATGTTGGCCAGGCTGGTCTCAAACTCCTGACCTCAGGTGATCTGCCCACCTCGGCCCCCGCAAAGTGCTAGGATTACAGGTGTGAACCACCGCACCTGGCCCCAGACCATTTTCAAATGAAAAAATTGTGTGAGCAAGGAGATTTTTTCTGGCATTACAAGGAAGGCAGGCAAGGAGATTGAGTGAGGGTCAGGCTCTTGTTGTCTTAGGTCCAGAGAAAGCTGTGGAAGGAACACAGTTGGAGCAGCAGAGGACAGGCTTCAGTATGGCCCATTGCCCCATTGCTCTCCAGAGATCCCAGGCCCACCAGGAGTTGCTGGGCCCATGGGAGAGATGCAAGGGCAGACCTGGCCATTCTCTGTTAGCCCTATTTCACATACTCCCAGTGGGAACTGCTGTACTTTAGGGACCTGAGGCTATGGTAAGAGGTGGGGTCCAAGGAAGGGAGGCGGGGGGGCCCCCTTGCAGGTGCTGCCTGTCCCTAGCTTTGCTATTGGTTGGACTTTGGAGAGGAAAACTAACACTATTTCCCAAATTTGGGGTAGGGGGTTTCTATGGGCACTTATGGCTCTCCACCATGACTCATCAGGCCATGTTGCTTCCAGGAGTCCTTACCTGACCCCCTGTCTGGTTCAGATGTCCTTCTTCAGAGTCCCCTTGGCTCTGGGGACTTTACCTAGACCGATCAAGTCCCAGCCCTATTCCTCACCAGCTGCCTACCTATCTCTCAGAGCCTCTGTTTTCTCCAGTGTGTCGTGGGAAGGAAAACACTGATCTCATGCAGGTTGCTGGGGTAGGAGGGAGTTAATGAAAACAAAATGAATAAAAGGGCCCATCCCCGCACCTGGCTCAGTGGATGTTCTTCGGATGCTGGTTGAACACCTGACCCCTCAGAGGCCTGTGGGGATGAGGGAGAAGCCAGGACACTGTGTCCGGCCCAGCACTGGAGATCACTACTACCTCTAGGCAGGGCCCCTTTGACCTCTGGGTTTACTTCCTCTACCAATGAGTCAGACCTTCTCTGAGTTTCCGACCCCTCAGGACCCCCGTACTGCACCCTCTTTTTCCTCCTTGCCTGGGACCTTTAGCGGCTCCAGACATACAGCAGCTAATCAGTCCCCCCTAACTGGGGCCTGCAGCACAAACAGAGAACCTGGAGAACAAACACTGGGGCCAGCTGCTGTACTCACTCCATTTAATCCTCACAACAGTCACGTGCCGGTGGGGTCATCCTGTTTTACAGACATGGAAACTGGCACAGAGAGGACAAATAACCTGCCGAAGTGTCCAACCCAGGCCTGTCTGCCTCCCAAATAGGAGGGAGGGAGGAAAGGAAGAAGGCTTATGGAAGGTGTGGGTAGAGAGGAGAAGGAATAGGAAAGCGAAGTTAGAGGAAGGGTAGGTGGGGTTGTAGTCAGGGGTATTTGCAAACACTCTCCTTCCTCAGTTTTTTCATTCCCTCATTTGCAAAGAACCCAATTGAGCCCAGCTGACTTTTACCAGTTCCTGCCCTGGAGGAGTGGGAGACAGATCGTGCTCTTGATGTGGTTAATTTATTGGCTACTCTCCTCCCAGGCAGAAAAGGGGTGCTGGGCCATAGAGCATCCTGACAGCCACAACTGGACACCTGTGGTGTGGGGACGAGGGTGTGGGGAAGAGGAGAGAGAGGGACAAGGGAGACAAATGCCACCTTCTGGGTCATTATTTTTCCTCTAGTCAGCACCTGAGGAAAATAATTTGTCATCTAGCTTCCTTTCAGGAAAACAGACTTCTTAAAAGAAGCTGCCAAGGAGGTGGCATAGAAATGTGGCGTCCAGCGGGCCCTGGTGGGACCTGCTTTATGCTGGGTACCCAGGCCAGAGCTGGAGGCACTACCAGCTGTAGGTCACCAGGGCGGGGGTGGGGGCATTCTCAGGACTGGACGCCTGGACTGTGTCTTCTGGGGATTCCTCCTTTTCCTTTTTTTTCTTTTCTTTTCGAGACAGAGTCTTGCTCTGTCACCCAGGCTGGAGTGCAGTGGCGTAATCTCGGCTCACCGCAACCTCCACTTCCCGGGTTCAAGCAATTCTTCTGCCTCAGCCTCCCAAGTAGCTGGGACTACAGGCGCCTGCCACCATGCCCAGCTAATTTTTGTATTTTTAGTAGAGATGGGGTTTTACCGTATTGTCCAGGCTGGTCTCGAACTCCTGACCTTGTGATCTGCCCTCCTCAGCCTCCCAAAGTGCTGGGATTACAGGCGTGAGCCACCGCACCTGGCGGATTCATCCTCTTCATTGCGACCCTCTGGAGCCATGCCCTACCCTACCGCCTGTCCCCTCAAAAGACAAGGGGCCCCTTTAGAACTTACTCCCCAGACAACCCAACCCAGGTCTCCTAGGCACAGGGGCAGTTAAATTCTCTCACGGCTGAGGCCTATGGACAAAGGGAAGGGGAGGAGCCCAAAGCAGGCGGGCCTTCCTGTCTCGACCGTGATTCTACTTCCAGGCTCCACTTCTTGTCCATTTCTCATCTCATCTGAAGGTACTGCCCAGAAACCACCTTCAATTTGGAGGCTCTTCCCGCTCCTTTTCCCACTCTCGCCTCTGCCCCCACACCCCAGGAGCATCACACCACACAGGGCCCCTTCAGGACACGATAAGGCAGACGCGGGCAGCTGACCCACCCCCCTGGGTGAACACTGAACCCTCACCTTTCCATGGGCCTATCACCACAGGGCCAAGCTCCCAAGACCCCCACTCAGGATGGATCTTTCTTTTCTTTTCTTTTCTTTTTTTGAAACAGGGTCTTGCCCTGTTGCCCAGGCTAAAGTGCAGTGGTGCAATTATGACTCACTGCAGCCTCAACTTCCCAGGCTCAAGGAATCCTCCCACCTCAGCCTCCTGAGTGGCTGAACTACAGGTGTACACCACTATGCCCGGCTAATTTTTTCTATTTTTTGTAGAGACTTGGTGTTGCCCAGGCTGCAAGGATCTTTGTTTTTGAACGAGCGCCTGCCTGGCTCTAAATAAGAGGAAGACATTCTTTCTCTTCCTAAAGAGAAAGACTAATAATGAACAGTAGCTACTGTGAACTGAGAGTACCCATGCCGGTGCTTTACAAGCGTCATCCTCTCCATTCTTACAACCCAGCAAGGTAAGTAAAATTATTTCCATTTTCTAGATGAGGAAATTGAGCCAAAGTGACTTGCGACTTGCCCAAAATTGATGGCGGGGTTGGGATTAAAACTCAGCTCCAGTTAAGGTTTTTCTTTTTCTATTTTTGTTTCTAACTTTTGGGTTCAGGGGGTACACGTGCAGGTTTATTCCATGGGTCAATTGTGTATTGCAGGGGTTTGGCATACAAATTATTTCCTTGCCCAGGTAATGAGCATAGTACTCACTGGGCACTTTTGGGATCCTCACTCTCCTCCCAGCTTTCACCCTCAAGTGGTCCCAGTGTCCATTGTTTTCTTCTTTGCGGACATGCTTACTCAATGTTTAGCTCCCACTTATAGGTGAGACTGTGAAGTATTTGGTTTTCTGTTGCTGGTGTTAATTTTCTTAGGATAATAGCCTCTAGCTCCATCCGTGTTGCTACAAAGGACATGATTTTGCTCTTTTTTATGGCTGTGTAGTATTCTATGGTGTGTATGTACCACATTTTCTTTAACCAATCCACTGCTGTCCATTTAAGGTTTGTTCCCTTCAAAATGAATATGCATTATAAACTACCCAGCTTATTGGATTTGCTGATGTGCCTCATGTTCCTTCTCTCTGATTCGTGTACCCTTCTCCAGCCCTCCTTCTCAACACTGCTCAAATGATTCTGTTCACAAGTCTCTCCGACTATTATAAAATCCCCTACGTTTGCCTACCTGAAGATCAGCTTTCCAGTACTGTTGCACCCAGACCATGAATGTACTCGACTATTAGTTCAGATCCTCTGAGAAGCAGATACAAAGACAGAATTAGATGTGCAAGAGGTTTATTGGAGAAAACACCTGTGAAGGATAAAGGAGAAGGGAGGAGCAGGAGGCAGAAAGAGCCTACATTTGTGAAAGGAGAGAAGGAAGGAAGCATTGGGTAGGAAGAGTCTCAGATTACAGTGCATCTTGAGAAAGTCTCTGTAAGGCCAGTGGAGAATCACAGGCAAACATTGCCTATTAGAGGGGTTCTCTGTGGGCAGAAATGGTGCAGCGTTAGCACCCCAGGCATGTTCAGGCGTTGGGTAGAAGCAGCCAGGGGAAACCTGAATATTGAGCCAGACAGAAAGGTGTGGCAGCCGGAGGCTCTCAGCCAGCTGCACTTCTCACAGCAAGTTCTCCTGATGAACAAGCTGAGCAGTGCACCTCTGCGCAGACCTGGCATGTCTGCTGCGACTTATGGGAGTTGGCCCCCAGGGATTTTGTTGACACAGTGATCTTTCGAACAACCAGAAAACAGCTGTGGGCCTAGCAAGAGCTCTCGATGTCCTAGGGGTACTGAACTAAACTCTCCCCCATGGCCATCCCCTGGCTTTATAGCTGGACCACTGCCTCTGCCCTCTTTTTTTTTTTTTTTTTTTTTTTTTTTTTTGAGACTGTCTTGCTCTGTTGTCCAGGGTGGAGTGCAGTGGCATGATCTCGGCTCACTGCTATCTCCACCTCCTAGGTTCCAGCATTTCTTGTGCCTTAGCCTCCCGAGTAGCTGGGACTACAGGTGTGTGCCACCATGCTCGGCTAATTTTTGTATTTTAGTAGAGATGGGGTTTCGCCATGTTGGCCAGGCTGGTCTTGCACTCCTAACCTCAAGTGATCCACCCACCTTGGCCTCCCAAAGTGCTGGGATTACAGATGTGAGCCACCATGCCTGGCCTCTGCCCTTCATTTGACCATGGAAGACATGTACCATCACTGTGCTGAAATACTCATGCTATAATATTCAGGACATTTTCTCTGCAATTTACCCAACTCACTGCAGGTTTTGATTATGTTTGGTTTATGTCTTTGTCATTAATTGGTGGATATTGATGCTCACCTTTGTCTACTTTCCTCTCTCATAGGCTCACATCCTTAGCTGGGGTGGAGGGAGCTGACTCACTCAGAGGCCGAATCTAGATGCTAGTGTCATGGACCTTTCCAGGATATAGTCCAATCTTATTCTCAATGTGATTATCTGGTTGGACTTAAACTCCAGGGGCAGCCTGAGAGGGAAGGGAAGTTCCCTCAAAGAGAGTGTCCGGGGACCTGCATACATGTGAATATCAGATTTTCTGTAGCGTCCTTCTACTGAGCTCTTCAGCTCATCACTGCCTGATCCTTGCTTCAACAGAGGACTCATCTACAGAGGAGAACTCATAGAGGCAAAGGGAGTCACAGGATCAGCCCTGATCTGCCACTGTGAGGGGACAAGGAGGACCAAGTTCAGGCCAGGTCATTTACTGCTCCCTGAGCCCTCTAGCAGGAAAGCTGTGCCAGCCTCAGCCTTGGGGTAGGGCACTGGGGAGCAGAGAGAGATGAGGAACTTCAAGGGTTCGGGAAGGAGGAGCCATTCCTGCCAGTGGCCCAGCAGTGGCCCCAGACTTGCTGGGCTGCTGCCTCACTGCCTGGTTGCAGATGGAGAAAAGCAGATATTCAGCCTCACAGCAGCCCAAGGAGCAGGAGCCCAACAAGCATCACCTGATTATTTTTCTGTTCTCAGTGCTAGAGAGACTGAGCTGCCTCTGTGACTCCCGCCAGAGCCCACGGGCAGCAGAGTCCTCAGAATCCAAGCATCGTGGCCAGAGGGGCCACCAGAGCAGAGGAGTCCGTGGGAGGTGGAGATCAGGCTGGGCTCTTAATGTGCTGCTTTGAAGGGCCACAGGCTGCCTGGTGGAAGGCACTGGAAACAGACCCAAGAATAGGGGGGTTGGTTGGGTGGGGCCAGTGTTTCTGGTTGAAGAGCTAAGCAGAGTTGGGGGTCGGCTGGCTCCTGGCAGCACAGGCATCCCTCTCTCCCCCATGAGAATGTATAATAAGCCTCTTCCGTAGAAGCTGACGGACACAGTGGCAGGCCGGTCTCCTGGAAGTTCTGCTGCCTGGGTACAGGTGTCCAGTAATAAAAAAAAGAGAGCTTTTCCAACAGATGAAAGAATGAGCTGGCCTAACTATGGCAGGAAAGCCAGAAAGGAAAACGCTAGCCCCTGTGCAACTTTTGGGGAGGGGTATTTGATTTTTGCCCACTGAGACTATCCTCAGCCCAGGTACCAACAGACAAAAAAATAACTAGATAGAGGACTGGGGGGGCAATGGCCACAGAGGAGGATGAGAAAAGGAAGGAGGCCCATAATTGCAGCTCAGATGCTGGCCCTCTCTGAGGCCTTTCTCAGCTACTGACTAGTTAGCCTTTTCTTCCTCTGAAGTCCCATGGTTCCTAGCGCATACTTCTAGGACAGCTTTCAACCCATGCTGTTACTTGTCTATCCTACAAACTGAGGCTTTCCAAAGGCAAGAGCCAGGTCTTCTCTTTGTACTTGGTACATAGTAGTAGCAGGTGTTTGATAAATGTTGAATCAGTGGAAGGCCTGATGATTGATTGGATGGAGGGAGAGGTATGTGTGTAACACGTGTGAATGGAAGGATGGATGACCAGGTAGATAAGTAGTTGGATGGATAAATGGATTGATGGAATGATGGATGGGAAGAGGAACTTCTGCAGGAAGAGAAATCACAAATCTCAATGGACATCTGGCAGTTGGTATATTGCCTCTTAAAATGAGACAACTGGAAGGAAGGAGAGATGTTCCACTAAAGAAGCAATAGCAGGAGCTTGGGGTCCAGGACGGAAGAAGTGGTCAAGGCAGGGCTGGGTCCTGGGCTTGGCCTCTGATGGTTGTTAGAGTCTCTTAGTTATAAAGGAGACAGAGCAAGCAGATTCTGGCATTCTAGTCCAGGCGCTGCCACAAGCTTCTGATGATCTTGAGAAAGTCCCTTCTCTGAGTCTCAGTCTCCTCACTTGTCACCTTCACCACCTTATGTGATCTTGCAGACCACATGAGGAAGGGAGTTTTGCACAGCATAAAACTCCACGCACAGAAGAATGGAGTGCAGCAGTGGCATGAGAGCTTAGGAGTCAGGAAGTCCTAGATTCAGATTCTTGCTCTGTTGCTCCAGCACTTACTGGCTGGGCCAGCTGAACAAGCCTTTAAACCTTCTGTTTCCTCACAAGTGAAATGAGCAAAATAATATCTATCTTGACGAATTGTTGTGAGGTTTCAAAATAAGTCACAGAAAGTGCCTGACATTCAATACATGGAAGCCAATATTACATACAATGGACTGATCAGGGCTGCTGTGTGTGTCTGTGCAGCTGACACCAGGACACAGGCTGGGTCTCCAGAGGAAGGAAGGAACACCTCCTCATTCTCACAAAAGTACTGTCTGCTCTCTGAATTCTGCACCTAGGGGGCTGCCTCCAACAAGGCTGGGATGAAAAGTATCATCTTCAGCTCTAATTCCTTACCTTCCACAGAGAAGTCTGAAGGCCAGACTCTGAACTTGGCTGATGACCTAATCTGGTTGGGCCCAGACATCTTCCTCCCACAGTGTGAAGATCATGATGCCGCCATCTGAGGCGGGGGAGCCCTCTGTATCTGGGAGTACTGTTCACACTCCTTAAAGAGCCAGGCAGAGTGGGAAGCCTCCAGCACTCAAAGTCCTGCCACCAGTCCATGCCAGAAGCCTGTCATTCCACCATTCTACGGCATTGTTCTCTTGGTTTAGGAAATCATCCCCATGTAGACGCAAAAGTCAGCTCATCATAGTAAGGAGCCACCATTTGCCGATTACTTCTTTGTGCCAGACCCTGCGCTAAGAGGGGTCAGTACACCTTTTTCCTTTTCTTTATTTTGAAGATGCCCATTGAACTACTTTATAGTTATAACTATTTTATAACAATGAACATCCACGACCTAGATTCACCGTTGAACATTTGCCATATTTGTTTTATCTCTCTATATATGTATGTTAGGCGAAACCATTTCAGACTCCATTACAGACATCATGATGCTTCATCCCAAAAAACTTCTGCATGTGTCTCCTAAGGAAAAGAACACTCTGCTATCTAACTGAATACCGTACTCAACACTAAGGCATTTTACATTAATACAACAGTATTATGTAAGTCCACACTAAAATTTTCCCAATTGCCTGAATAACATGTGTTATGACTTTAAAAAAAAATCCAGGATTTAGGCAGGGCACGGTGGCTCATACCTGTAATCCCAACACTTGGGGAGGCCGAGGAGAGCAGATCGCTTGAGGTCAGGAGATAGAGACCAGCCTGGGCTACTTAGCGACACCCTATCTCTTAAAGAAAAAAAAATTCAGCTTTCAATCAAGGGTCATGCACTACATTTTGTTGTCACGGCTTCTCGGCCTCCTCTAATTGAAAACAGCTTTCATTTTATTATTATTATTATTTTGGTCTTTCATACCATTGCCATTTTGAAGCATTCAAATCTGCTGTTTTGCAGAATATCCCTTAATTTAGATTTTCTGATGGCTTCCTCATGTCAGATTCCGGTGGACCTGCACATTTCATCCTCATAGTATAACTCTGACAGGTTTTTTGACTCCGTTTTATGGAAATGGGGGCTGAGGCTCAGCAAGGGCTGTCCCATGCTACGAAGAGGCTGCCCTGGGACTGGATGCTGGTAATTTGCTTTGTGCCCTCATATCTCATGCAGCTGTGATGTCTTAGCAGTTGGATTCTTTTTATGATGGCTTCATTTATCAGCCCCCTTTAGCACCTTGAACAGCCCCCTTTAGCCACAAACGAACAGCAGAGTTTGACAGGGTCTGGCTTGGGAGAAAGAAAGGTAATCCAGGGCAGGGGACACCTGTAACATACCATCTGCAGTGAACCCTGGCCTCCATAGTCAGCCCTGTCTGGAACCCCTCCACCCCAAGTGGTCCTTTTAGGCTACCTTAGAAATATGACTTTTCCTGACCCTTCTAGACCTCCAGGGAAAGTGATGCATCACACACACACACTCTCACACACACACACTCACTCTCTCACACACACACACACAGTACTTAGGATGTAACAATCCTCTGGGTACAGTCATCACTGAATTCTGTCCTGTTGCCTAGCAACCCTAGGACATTTCAGCCCTTTCCAGCCAGAGAGTGGGTGGAGGGGGCAACCACATGGCTGGCTGGTACCTTCTTACTCTGGGGGGTCTCCTCATGATCAGTTGCATAACAGCCACGGTGGTCCTTGCACTCTGGGGAGTTACCCTCCTACTCCCAGGGGATGAGCAATCTCTTTAAGGTCTTTCCTCCTGGGTTGGGAGCCACACAAGTATGCCATGGAATATGGCGCTCCTCTCTGGGCAGAGTGCCTGAGAGCTAAGAGGAGGATGACACCTCCCCCTGCAGTGACTCTTTAAGAGAAAAGGGTGAAAGGAGAAGATCCAGGTAAGAACCTCATCATGCCAGGAGAGTTAAGTTTCTCATAGAATGGTTCCACAGACATTCAGAGACCTGCTGGCCAGGAGTGCTGGGTTTGGGGCCAGGCCATGCTTCTCCGTGAAAGGAGAGAGATGGAAGGTCCATATGCCTGGGCAGATCCTAATTATCCAAGTCTGCAGTTACTCTTGAATATATGTGTATTACTTTAACCCTCTTGTTTGGGTAAAGTTTAGGCCAAGCATCATTACCTGGGGTGTTCAGGACCCCTTAGGGGTCTGTGGACAGAATTCAGGGCATTGGTAAAGTTGGGGGGAAAGTTACCTATTTTCACTAACTTCTTCTGAAATATATAAAATATTTTATGAAATAGTAAAATCTGTGACTTTGTCATTTATAGAAATCATAGATTTTTTATATAACTTTACAGTTGTTGAAATGTCAATTATACTCACCACCACTTAGAAATTAAGGGAATTGGCCGGGTGTGGTGGCTCATGCCTATAATCCCAGCACTTTGGGAGGCCGAGGCGGGCAGATCACGAGGTCAGGAGATCGAGACCATCCCGGCTAACACGGTGAAACCCCATCTCTACTAAAAGTACAAAAAAATTAGCCGGGCGTGGTGGTGGGTGCCTGTAGTCCCAGCTACTCAGGAGGCTGAGGCAGGAGAATGGCCTGAACCCAGGAGGCGGAGATGGCAGTGAGCCGAGATTGTGCCACAGCCCTCCAGCCTGGGTGATAGAGCAAGACTCCGTCTCAAAAACAAAAAACAAAAAACAAACAAAGAAAAAAAGAAATTACGGGAATTATTAAATCTGTCATGAGATCCTTAATGTGTTCATAGGTATAGTAGTCCCCCTCTGCCCACGAGGGAAATGTTTCCGAGAGCCCCAGTGGAACTGTGACTAGTACCAAACCTAATATTACTATGTTTTTTTCTATACATACATACATAAGTATGATAAAGTTTAATTTATATATGAGACATGGTAAGAGACTGACAACTATAACAATCATAAAATAAAGAAATTATATTGTAATAAAAACTATATGAATGTGATATATCTCTCTTATTCTCAGAATATCTTATTGTACTGTATTCTTGTGTTCTTTTCTTCTTGTGAAGAGAAAGGGACAGTGCGGGATGGTGCCAGGTTCCATCATGCTACTCAGAATGGTGTGCAATTTAAAATTTATGAATTGTTTATTTCTGGCATTTCCCACTTAATATTTTTGGACCATGGTTGACTGCAAGTAACTGAAATTGCAGAAAGCAAAACCACAGATAAGGGGACAGTGAATGCTATACATATCAATATAGTATTATATAAAATATTTTTAAAATTTTGATAACTCAATTTCAATATAACTAGTTTCATTTCAATATAATTAGTTTCATTTGCAATCTGCTGTATTTTTTATGCAAAGCATTTTTCTGAGGCTTCACCAAACCACCAAAGGGGGCTGTGGTACCAAAAAAGGTTGAGTCTTGGGTTTTTGTCAAACGAGGACTCAAGGAAGTATTTTGGGGAGTCTTCTAATTTTGAACTTTAAATATTGATGTTAATTAAACAAATTATTATATAATATTCCTAGTAGCTGGAATGACTGCCTTATACAGAGCACTGCCATTCCATTGCCATTTCTGAGTTTACATTTACAGCAGAGGTGAAGCCAAGCAGTTCCACCCAAATTGTTCCATTCTAATTAGGAAAAAAACGGGCAGACCTAATAAGTAAATGGTGATGATATTTAAAAAGTGGTGGAGAAGTTGAGCCCTTAGCATAACGAAGTTGCTAAACTCAAAAAGCCTGTACTCTAGCGGTTGGCACCATAGTCAGGTGGGTAGAATTCAGTTGCAGAAAACACAGTATCATTTGCCATATGAAGTTAATGATGTTAATCTGAATTGTTTCTGTCGTAATTTTGTTTGAATTTGTAAGTTTTGGGTTTTTTTACTTAGCATATGTGTCCTTAGCTTCATGTTTGTTCTTGCTTGAGTACATGCCCAGAGATCTGGGCATTTTTTCTTATTCTTTCATTGGGGGTACTAACTCACGCATGAGAAATGCTGCGCTCTGTTACTTACTGATAACTCTTCATGTTTCCCTCTTTATTTATTATTATTATTATTATTATTATTAAGACGGAGTCTCGCTCTGTTGCCCAGGCTGGAGTGCAGTGGCGTGATCTCAGCTCACTGCAAGCTCTGTCTCCCGGATTCACGCCATTCTCCTGCCTCAGCCTCCCGAGTAGCTGGGACTACAGGCACCTGCCACCATGTCTGGCTAATTGTTTGTATTTTTAGTACAGATGGGGTTTCACCGTGTTAGCTAGGATGGTTTCGATCTCCTGACCTCATGATCCGCCCGCCTCAGCCTCCCAAAGTGCTGGGATTACAGGCATGAGCCTCTGCGCCCAGCCGATATATTCTTTCTTAAATCTGTGGCCAGGCCTATAATTGTCACAATGAAAATTAGAAAACCTACAAAATGTCAGAGGATTCAACTTTAAAGTCTGTCTCAAAGGACTCAGAAAGTAGTGATTCACTTTGACCCCCTCAAAGATCAAATATCAAGCAATTTACCAGTTAGTGTTTTTAAATGATGTGTAGCCCTTAGCAGACTCTAAGACCAATAAGATGGCATTGTCATTCCCAGAAGTGCAGACTCCTCTCTGTCCTGCTCCCCCACTAATCTTTTGAACATCCCAGCTGCTCACATTGCCCCCCCAACAACATGGTAGCTTTTCCAATTGTTCTGGTGACCTCACTGTATGTTTCCGTGGTACTCAACAGCCTGTGGAGTGGTGGCCAGTCTTGGACAGTGCTCTAGTCCCATGACTGTGCCCTTCTTTGCAGGTAGCTTCCTCTTGGCATTGCCTCCTCCCTGCCCTCAGGAGACACTCTCTTCTTTGCCATCTTCCTCTGTGGTGTCGTGTCCTTACTCAAAAATACAAGTCCCTGTATCACCACACCTGACTCCTTGATATCGCATGGTTTCTCTTCTATCATTCCAGTTCTTGAAGTGTCTAGAAAGTTCAGTTTTACATTCCTTTTCTAGAAGAAACCTGGAAAATAAGTCTTCCAGGACCTGGCTAGAGGATACAGCTTGAGGAACATCACCCAGAACAGCATTAAAGGATGCTTCTTTCCCCCGCCCCCCCCAAATCAATAGGTCTTTTATTGCATCATTTAAATATCACAAGTAAGTTTTAGCAGCCATCCGGTATCTTGTTTCTGTAGCTGGACAACTCTTAGATCTCAGTCATCAGCCTGCTGAACAGTTACTTTTTCAGAGACATAGATGCCATCCAAAAACTTCCTGATATCGTTGTTTTTAACTGTTGTGGCTTGCTGAATTTGAAACAAGCTGAGTGTCATTTCCTTCAAGGATTAATTTATCTTTCTGGGCTTGAGATACTGAACAAGCAACACCTGGTCTCATCTGAACCCTGCAGATGTAATTTTCACCCAAGAAATTTAGGATTTCCACAAGAGACCCATTCTCCTGGATAATGATGTTGATGGGGAAGTGAACATACACAGACCTCATCTTGTAACAGAAGCCCAATGTAATACCCTTGGTCATGTTCTGTACATGACTACAAATAGTCCGAATGGTAACCAGTTCCTTTCTGTTACCACACCATTTGTCAACCCAGAGCCTCTTTTTTTTTTTTTTTCTTTCCGAGAAGACTGAGTTCTACATTGATGTGATTGAAGTTCCTCCACAGGGTTGCTCTGGGGCCTTTCACGACAACTGTGTGTCCCTTTAGAGTAATGTCGACATTTTCTGGAATGTTGATAGTCTGATTGCTGAAAATGGTCTTCATTCTCACAGTAGACGTAGCAAAGAAAGAAAGGATGTTTCTAGACCACGGTTTTGTTTTTGTTTTGTGATTAAAAAAACATGTAACATCAATTTACCCTCTTAACAATTTATGGCCAGGTGCGGTGGCTGAAGCCTGTAATCCCAGCACTTTGGGAGGCCGAGACGGGCGGATCACGAGGTCAAGAGATCGAGACCATCCTGGCTAACACGGTGAAATCCCGTCTCTACTAAAAAATACAAAAAACTAGCCGGGTGAGATGGCGGGCACCTGTAGTCCCAGCTACTTGGGAGGCTGAGGCAGAAGAATGGCGTAAACCCCAGAGGCGGAGCTTGCAGTGAGCTGAGATCCGGCCATTGCACTCCAGCCTGGGCAACAGAGCGAGACTCTGTCTAAAAAAAAAAAAAAAAAAAAATTTAAAAATGTACAGCACGGTATTAACTACATACACACTGTTGTACAGTAGAGCTCCATAACCTTTTCATTTTGCATGACCGAAACCCTATTCCCATTGAACAATTCCCCATTTCCCTTCCCTCCCCACCATCCCCTGGCAACCACCACTCTACTTTCTGTTTCTATGAGTGTGATTACTTTAGATACCTCATCTAAGTGGAATCATACAGTATTTGTCCTTTTTGACTGGCTTATTTTGCTTAGCATAATATCCTCAAGGTTCATCCATGTTGTAATACGTACCTGAATTTCCTTCTTTCTAAGGCTGAATAATATTCCATTATTACACCACATTTTCTTTCTTTCATCCAACAATGGACATTAGGTTGTTTTCACATCTTGGTTATTGCGAATAATGCGGCAATGAATGTGGGCATGCAAATATTTCTTTGAGATCTTTATTTCAAGTCTTTTGGATATATTCCCAGAAGTGGGATTATTGGATCATATGGTAGCTCTATTTTTAAGTTTTTGAGGAACCTCCATAGTGTTTTCCATAATAGATGCACTATTTACAATCCTACCAACAGTGTGCAAGGTTTTCAGTTTCTCTACATTCTCATCAACAGTTGTTTGTGATGAGGTTTCCTTAGGTTGCTCAGGCTTGACTCACATTCCTGGGCTCAAGCAAACCTCCTGCCTCAGCCTCCTGAGTAGCTGGAACTACAGGCATGTGCCACTGTCCCTGACTAACATTGTTTTTCGGTTTTGTTTTGTTTTTTATAGTGGCCATCCTAATGGATATGAGGTGATAATTCACTGTGGCTTATGATTTGCATTTCCCTAATTAGCCTTTTATAGGCTTGTAGACCATTTGTATATCTCCTTTGGCGAAATGTCTATTCAAGACCTTTGCCCACTTTTTAATCAGGGTTTTTTGTTTGTTTGTTTGCTACTGAATTGTAGAAATTCTTTATATATTCTGGGTATTAACCCATTATCAGATATATGCTTTGCAAATATTTTCTCCCATTCCATAGGTTGCTGCTTCACACTATTGTTTCTTTTGCTGTGCAGAGGTCTTTAAGTTTGATGTAGTCTCATTTTTACTTTTGTTGCCTGTGCTTTTGGTGTTACATCTAAGAAACCAGTGCCCATTCCAATGTCATGAAGCCTTCCCCCTATGTTTTCTTCTTATAGTTTTATAGTTTAAGATCTTATGTTTAGGGCTTTAATCCATTTTGAGTTAATTTTTGTATATGACATAGGTAAGAGTCCATCTACATTCTTTTTTTTTTTTTTTTTTTTTGAGACGGAGTCTCGCTCTGTCGCCCAGGCTGGAGTGCAGTGGTGTGATCTCGGCTCACTGCAAGCTCCGCCTCCTGGGTTTACGCCATTCTCCTGCCTCAGCCTCCCGAGTAGCTGGGACTACAGGCGCCCGCCACCTCGCCCGGCTAGTTTTTTGTATTTTTTAGTAGAGACGGGGTTTCACCGTGTTAGCCAGGATGGTCTTGATCTCCTGACCTCGTGATCCGCCCGTCTCAGCCTCCCAAAGTGCTGGGATTACAGGCTTGAGCCACCGCACCTGGCCCATCTACATTCTTTTACATGTGGATGTTGTTTCTCAGCACCATTTGTTGAAAAGACTCCCCTTTCCCCATCGTGTAGTCTTGGCATCTTTGCTGAATATCGTTTGACCATATATGTGTGGGCTTATTTCTGGGCTCCCTATTTTGTTCCATTGGTCTATATGACTATCTTTATGCCAGCACCATACTATTTTGTTTACTATAGCTTTGTCATGTTTTGAAATCCAAAATTAGGAGGCCTCTAGCTTTGTTCTTCTGTCTCAGATTTTTTTTTTTTTTTCCTATTTGGGGTCTTCTTAGATTCTATATGAATTTGAAGATGATTTTTTCTATTTCTGCAAAACATGCCATTGGTAGACCAGGGTTCCTTAACCTGTGGTCTCAGAATCCCTGGATGGCATTGAGGGTGCTGAGGGCCCCTGACACTTTGTGTTTCTGCTGATAAGCATTTTTATCTGGTCATTGCTGAGACACATGAGGGTTCCCAGGAGGCTACAGTCTAGGCTCCTAATTCCACACTTCACAAAGTCAAGAGTAATGGCCATGGGCAGTGGATTTGTCATGATGCAAGGGGAAATCACAAATAAGCATCAAATTCAAAGGAGCTCATGGAGTACAAATCGGCTTTTTTTTTTTTTTTTTTGAGACAGGGTCTCTGTGTCACCTCTGCTGCAGTACAGCGATACAATCATAGCTCACTGCAGCCTCAGACTCCTAGGCCCAAGTGATTCTCCTCCCTCACCCTTCTGAGTAGCTAAGCCTACAGGTGCACACCACCACACTTGGCTAATTTTTTTTTTTCTTTTTCTTTTTTTTGAGATGGAGTCTTGCTCTGTTGCCAGGCTGGAGTGCAGTGGTGCGATCTGGGCTTACTGCAACCTCTGACTCCCTGGTTGAAGCAATTCTCCTGCTTCAGCCTCCTGAGAGGCTGGGATTACAGGCACGTGCTACCATGCCCAGCTAATTTTTGTATTTTTAGTAGAGACGGGATTTCACCATGTTGGCCAGGGTGGTCTCCATCTCCTGACCTTGTGATCCACCTGCCTTGGCCTCCCAAAGTGCTGGGATTACAGGCGTGAGCCACCGTGTCTGGCTCATGCTTGGCTAATTTTAAAAAATTGTTTTGTAGAGATGGGGGGGGTCTCACTGTGTTGTCCAGGCTGGTCTTGAACTCCTGGCCTTAAGCATTCCTCCCACCTCAGCCACAAAGTGTTGGGATTACAGGTGTGAGCCACCATGCCCAGCCAATCTGACTTTATTATTACTTACTATTGTTGCTGTTGGATTTGTTCAGTTAGCATTGTGACACTCTGGGGAAAATACTGCTGGCTTAAACTATACACTCATATAAGAGTTTATTACACAGAAAACATTAACTGATTATTGCAATGGATAGTATTTTGCCCTAAAATGGATGTCCACTTTTTTCAAAACCAGTCCGTTTTCTGTTTGGCTCTCTGGTGGTGTATCATCTTAGGCTGTAAGTCCCACAGGAACTGGACAGTATCATTTTTATTTTTTGTGTGTTTGTTTTTGAGATAGGATCTTGCTCTGTTAAAAGCCCAGGCTGGAGTGCAGTGGCACAATCATCCCTCACTGCAGCCTCAATCTCCCAGGCTCAAGCAATCCTCCCACAGCCTCCCAAGTAGCTGGTACGACAGGCATGCACCACCACACCAGGCTAATTTTTGTATTTTTTGTAGAGGTGTGGTCTTGCCATGTTACCCAAGCTGGTCTCGAACTCCTGGACCGAAACAATCCACGTGCCTCGGCCTCCCAGAGCACTGGGATTACAGGTGAGCCACCTCTCTGGACCGCTAGTTTTTTTTTTTTTTTTTTTTTTTTTTTTGAGACAGAGTCTCGCTCTGTTGCTCAAGCTAGAGTGCAGTGGCACGATCTCAGCTCACTGCAACCTCTGCCTTGCAGGTTCAAGAGATTCTCGTGCCTCAACCTCCGGAGTAGCTGGGATTACAGGCGTGCGTCACCACGTCCAGCTAATTTTTGTATTTTCAATAGAGACAGGGTTTCACCATGTTGGCCAGGTTGGTCTTGAACTCCTGAACTCAAGTGGATCTCCCTGCCTTGGCCTCCTAAAGTGCTGGGATTCCAGACATAAGCCACTGCGCCTAGCCCTGACAGTATCTTTTTTTTTTTTTTTTTTTTTTTTTGAGATGGAGTCTCGCTCTGTCTCCCAGGCTGGAGTTCAGTGGTGCAACCTCCACCTCCCGAGTTCAAGTGATTCTCCTGCCTCAGCCTCCTGAGTAGCTAGGACTACAGGTGTGTGCCACCATGCCTAGCTAATGTTTTGTATTTTTTAGTAGAGACGGGGTTTCACAGTGTTAGCCAGGATGGTCTCGATCTCCTGATCTCACGAGCCGCCCACCTCGGCCTCCCAAAGTGCTAGGATTATAGGCATGAGCCACTGCACTTGGCCTAACAGTATCAGTTTTAATTGTCCTTGCTCTAATCTTGTTAAGTGTAGGTTTTTGTGATGACAATGTTTGTGTATATGTTCCCTGGCCATGTCCAGCAGGTTAGGAAGCAGCTTCACAATGTGTTTACACATTTTGCTCAATAGCTTGTATTCTTAAACTGCTATTGGAACAGTAACATTTTAAAAATAATTGTTAATTTAATTGTTAATGAGACTCTTGTTGGTTAAAACACAAGTGAAATAAGATCTTATGTTTTATTTTTCATAATTCAAGACATTCCTTTGCTCCTGGAAAGCACCACCTGAAACATTAGGATAATATTGCAAACATTAGAATGATGCCTCCTTGTACCCACAAAGCAAATTTGCCGATCTTGTGTTGGTTTTCCCCCTCTGCCCCTCTCTCTGACTACAGTGGCTGTTGTTTTGTCCTCATTCCTTTTCCCTCCGGAGCCACAACTTTTCTCAGGGGTCTAGAGCTACTTTACCATTCAGAGTGCGCTGTCACGAGCATCACTGGTCAGAAAACCATTCATGCATGCCAGGGTCATTGGTGAGTGCCTACCTTGAGCCAGGCACTAGCATTTCCCCGGAGGAACAATACAAGTTGCATTCTGGTGACAGGCCTTGTGAAAAGAAAATTTTTGGTGGTCAAATATGTTAGGGAAATCCAGAGTTACACAACATTTAAAAGATGACTGCAGAATGTTTCTTTTTCCTAATACGTTAATGTGTCTCCTATATTTGCATGAGAGGTGTAGACAACAGAACATGCACGGTTCTTCTTCTCAACTTGTTTGACCAGGTAATCACTTTTTCACAAGTGGATTTCCTCTGAATCCGCTTTGGGAAAGACAAGTTTCTAGGAGACTCACATTGGCTCCTAAACCAGCTTTGCCATTCTTATTGTTTCCTATAGATAAATACATGTAATAAATATTCTCACATACTTTTTTTTTTTCTTTTTCTGGTGAGACAAGGTCCCTCTCTGCCACCCAGACTAGAGTGCAGTGGCGCAATCACTGCTCACTGCAGCTTCGACCCCCCGGGCTCCAGCGATACTCCCATCTCAGCCTCCCGAGTAGGAGGGGGCCCTGGAGGAGGGGTCGCTCCACGTTCACCAGGCTGGTCTCGAACTCCTGCCTTCAAGCGATCCTCCCTCCTAGGCCTCCCACATTGCTGGGATTCCAGGCAGGAACCCTGTGGGCGCCTCCATCTTCTAACTTCTGGCTGAGCCAGATGATTCAAGGAGAAAGGAGACTTCCGGTTTTAAAATGGCGGCTTGGGCCAGGCGCAGTGGCTGACGCCTGTAATCCCAGCACTTTGGGAGGCCAAGGAGGGCAGATCACAAGGTCAGCAGATCAAGACCATGCTGGCTAACACGATGAACCCTCATGTCTACTAAAAGAAATATAAAAAATTAGCCAGGCGTGGAGGTGGGCGCCTGTAGTCCCAGCTACTCGGGAGGCTGGGGCAGAAGAATGGCGTGAACCTGGGAGGCGGAGCTTGCAGTGAGCCCGAGACGCCGTCACTGCACTTCAGCCTGGGCTAGAGACTCCGTCTCAAAAAAAAAAAAAAAAAAAAAAAAAAAAAAAAATGGCGGCTTGACTTCCCCGCCCTCCAGAAAGCCAAAAACAAATATGCAGCCCTGAGATTTTCCCCGGCGACAACCTGGAGCTCAGATTTGAGGATGAGACAGATCCGGGGAGCACGGAGAAGTGAAAATCTTCTGAGTAGGCGGTAGGAAAATCAGCCTTCCACATCCGCCGCGCCCCGCCCCACCACTGAGCCCCACACCAGGCGCGGGGAAACTTTCCCTCCGTGCGCGGGTTCAGTGGTGGGAAAAGTGAGGCTCAAGTGTCAACCAGGTTTCCCACCATGTTGGATTTCCTGGCAGGAGGCCCGTCCTTGCCTCAGCCATGGAAAACCCGGTGCCTGCTGAGGGGAACCACATCCCCACAGGACTGGCGGAGAGAAAGGGGGCGGTGGCCGGACCGCCATCCCCGGCCCTGGAAACTGCTCTGTAGCCAATCAGAGCGGGTACTCAGCAGCGCCTTGCTGGAGGAGGCCGGTCCCCAGGTGCTTGGGCGCCAACCCCTAGGCAACCTTCCCGGGAGCCCAGGTAGATGGAGGGGGTGGGTACCTGAGCATTTATTGTATTACTCTTCGAACTGTGGGGATATTTTATGTGTACTCCTTTGAATGTATTTTTTTTCCCCAAAAGTTAGGTTTTTCGGTCGGGCACGGTGACTCACGCCTATAAACCCAGCACTTTGGGAGGCTGTGTCCGGCGGATCACCTGAGGTCAGGAGTTCCAGAGCAGCCTGGCCAACATGGTGCAACCCCGTCTCTACTAAAAATACAAAAATTCGCTGGGCACCGCCACTCACGCTTGTAATCCTTGCACTTTGGGAGGCCAAGGCTAGGAGATCACTTGAGTCCAGGACTACAAAGACCAGCTTGGGCAACATGGCGAAACCCCATCTCTACCAAAAAAAATAATAATAATCATCATCATCCCAACAACAACAACAACCCAAAACTAAAAAATTAGCCAGGCGTGGCTGCCCACACCTGTGATCCCAGCTACTCGGGAGGAAGGAAGATAATTTGGGCCCGTAAGGTGGAGGGTGCAGTGAGCTGAGATCACGCCACTGCATTCCAGCCTGGGTGACAGAGTGTGAACTCGTCTCAAAAAAAATTGTTTTTGTAGAGGTGAGGTCTCGCTATGTTGTTCGGGCTGGTCTGGAACTCCTGGGCTCAAGTGATACTCCCATCTCAGCCTCCCGAGTAGCTGGGATTACAGACGCGTGCCACCATCCGACTAATTCTTGTATTTTTTGTAGAGACGGGGTGTGGTGGCGGGCGGGGGGTGGAGGGTGTCTCTCCATGTTGCCGAGGCTGGTTTCGAACTCCTGCCTTCAGGCGATCTTCCCGCCTGAGTGTCCCACATCGCTGGGATTCCAGGCGTGAACCCAGTGAGCGCCTCCATCTTCTAACTTCTGGCTGAGCCAGATGATTCAGGGAGAAAGGACTTCCGGTTTTAAAATGGCGGCTTGACTGCCCCGCCCTCCGGAAAGCCAAAAACAAATACGCAGCCCGGAGGTTTTCCCCAGCGACGATTTACAGCTTAGATTTGAGGCTGAGACAGATCCCGGGAGCACAGAGAAGTGAAAATCTTCCGAGCAATCGGGCTTTCACATCCGCCACGCCCCTCCCCACCACTGAGCCCTGCACTGCCCACGTAGACGGAGGGGGTGGGTACCTGAGCATTTATTGTATTACTCTTCGAACTGTGGGGATATTTTATGTGTGCCCCTTTGAATGTATTTTTTTTTCCCCCAGAAGTTAGGTTTTTCGGTCGGGCACGGTGACTCACGCCTGTAAACCCAGCACTTTGGGAGGCTGTGTCCGGCGGATCACCTGAGGTCAGGAGTTCCAGAGCAGCCTGGCCAACATGGTGCAACCCCGTTTCTACTAAAAATACAAAAATTCGCTGGGCACCGCCACTCACGCTTGTAATCCTTGCACTTTGGGAGGCCAAGGCTAGCAGATCGCTTGAGTCCAGGACTACAAAGACCAGCTTGGGCAACATGGCGAAACCCCATCATCCCAACAACCACCACCACCCAAAACTAAAAAATTAGCCAGGCGTGGCTGCCCACACCTGTGATCCCAGCTACTCGGGAGGAAGGAAGATAATTTGGGCCCGCAAGGTGGAGGGTGCAGTGAGCTGAGATCACGCCACTGCATTCCAGCCTGGGTGACAGAGTGTGAACTCGTCTCAAAAAAAATTGTTTTTGTAGAGGTGAGGTCTCGCTATGTTGTTCGGGCTGGTCTGGAACTCCTGTGCTCAAGTGATACTCCCATCTCAACCTCCCGAGTAGCTGGGATTACAGACGCACGCCACCATCTGACTAATTCTTGTATTTTTTGTAGAGACGGGGTGTGGTGGCGGGCGGGGGGTGGAGGGTGTCTCTCCATGTTGCCGAGGCTGGTTTCGAACTCCTGCCCTCAGGCGATCCTCTCGCCTGAGTATCCCACATCGCTGGGATTCCAGGCGTGAACCCAGTGAGCGCCTCCATCTTCTGACGTCTGGCTGAGCCAGATGATTCAGGGAGAAAGGACTTCCGGTTTTAAAATGGCGGCTTGACTGCCCCGCCCTCCGGAAAGCCAAAAACAAATACGCAGCCCGGAGGTTTTCCCCAGCGACGATTTACAGCTCAAATTTGAGGCTGAGACAGATCCCGGGAGCACAGAGAAGTGAAAATCTTCCGAGCAATCGGGCTTTCACATCCGCCACGCCCCTCCCCACCACTGAGCCCTGCACTGCCCACGTAGACGGAGGGGGTGGGTACCTGAGCATTTATTGTATTACTCTTCGAACTGTGGGGATATTTTATGTGTGCCCCTTTGAATGTATTTTTTTTTCCCCCAGAAGTTAGGTTTTTCGGTCGGGCACGGTGACTCACGCCTGTAAACCCAGCACTTTGGGAGGCTGTGTCCGGCGGATCACCTGAGGTCAGGAGTTCCAGAGCAGCCTGGCCAACATGGTGCAACCCCGTTTCTACTAAAAATACAAAAATTCGCTGGGCACCGCCACTCACGCTTGTAATCCTTGCACTTTGAGAGGCCAAGGCTAGCAGATCGCTTGAGTCCAGGACTACAAAGACCAGCTTGGGCAACATGGCGAAACCCCATCTCTACCAAAAAAAAAAATAATCATCATCGTCATCATCCCAACAACAACAACCCAAAACTAAAAAATTAGCCAGGCGTGGCTGCCCACACCTGTGATCCCAGCTACTCGGGAGGAAGGAAGATAATTTGGGCCCGCAAGGTGGAGGGTGCAGTGAGCTGAGATCACGCCACTGCATTCCAGCCTGGGTGACAGAGTGTGAACTCGTCTCAAAAAAAATTGTTTTTGTAGAGGTGAGGTCTCGCTATGTTGTTCGGGCTGGTCTGGAACTCCTGGGCTCAGTGATATTCCCATCTCAACCTCCCGAGTAGCTGGGATTACAGACGCGCGCCACCATCCGACTAATTTTTGTATTTTTTGTAGAGACGGGGTGCGGTGGCGGGCGGGGTGGGGGAGGGTGTCTCTCCATGTTGCCGAGGCTGGTTTCGAACTCCTGCCCTCAGGCGATCCTCCCGCCTGAGTGTCCCACATCGCTGGGATTCCAGGTGTGAACCCAGTGAGCGCCTCCATCTTCTAACTTCTGGCTGAGCCAGATGATTCAGGGAGAAAGGACTTCCGGTTTTAAAATGGCGGCATGACTTCCCCGCCCTCCGGAAAGCCAAAAACAAATATGCAGCCCCGAGATTTTCCCCAGCGACGATTTACAGCTCAAATTTGAGAATGAGACAGATCCCGGGAGCACAGAGAAGTGAAAATCTTCCGAGCAGACGGTAGGAAAATCGGGCTTTCACAGCCGCCACGCCCCTCCCCACCACTGAGCCCTGTACCGCCCACGTAGACGGAGGGGGTGGGCACCTGAGCATTTATTGTGTTATTCTTCAAACTGTGGGTATATTTTATGTGTGCCCCTTTGAATATATTTTTTCCCCAAAAGTTGTATTTTTTGGCCAGGCACGGTTACTCATGCCTGTAATCCCAGCACTTTGGGAGGCTGAGGCGCGAGGATCGTCTGAAGTCAGGAGTTCGAGACCAGCCTGACCAACATGGTGCAACCTCCATCTCTACTAAAAATACAAAAATTTGCTGGGCACTGTGGTTCACGCCTGTAATTCTTGCACTTTGGGAGGCCAAGACTAGCAGATCGCTTGAGTCCAGGACTACAAAGGCCAGCCTGAACAACCTGGTGAAACCCTGTCTCTACTCCCCCACCCCCCGTAAAAAAAAGAAAAACAAAAACAAAAAATCCCAACAACAACCCAAAACCAAAAAATTAGCTAGGCGTGGCTGCCCACATCTGTGGTCCCGGCTACTCAGGAGGAGGGAAGATTATTTGAGCCCACAAGGCGGAGGGTGCAGTAAGCCGAGATCATGCCACTGCACTGTGGCCTGGGCGACAGCCTGGGTGACAGAGTGAGACCTTGTCTCCAAAACAAATTTGGTTTTGTAGAGGTGAAGTCTTGCTATGTTGTTTGGGCTGGTCTCGAACTTCTGGGCTCAAGCGATCGATCCTCCCACCTCAGCCTCCCGAGTAGCTGGGATTACAGACGAGCGACACCGTCCGACCAATTTTTGTATTTTTTGTAGAGACGGGGCTTTCCATATTGCCAGGCTGGTCTCGAACTCCTGCCCTCAGGCGATCCTCCCGCCTGGGCCTCCCACATCGCTGGGATTCCAGCCATGAGCCCAGTGGGCGCCTCCATGTTCTAACTTCTGGCTGAGCCGAGATGATTCAGGGAGAAAGGGGACTTCCTGTTTTAAAATGGCGGCTTGACTTTCCCGCCCCCCAGAAAGCCAAAAACAAATATGCGACCCCGAGATTTTCCCCAGCGACAACCTAGAGCTCAGATTAGAGGATGAGACAGATCCCGGGGACACGGAGAAGTGAAAATCTTCCGAGCAGGCGGTAGGAAAATCGGGCTTTCACAGCTGCAACAGCCGCCACGCCCCTCTCCGCCACTGAGCCCTGCACCAGGAACCAGGCACTGGGAAACTCTTTCCCCGGCACTCGGTTCCGTGGTGAGAAAAGTGAGGCCCAAGGGACAACCAGGTTTCCCGCCATGTTGGGTTTCCTGGCAGGAGGCCTGTCCTTGCCTCAGCCATGGAAAACGTGGTGCCTGCTGAGGGGATCCACACCCCCAGGACTGGCACAGACAAAGGGGGCGGTGGGCGGGTTGCTATCCCTGGCCCTGGAAACTTCCTTGTTTCCAGGAGAAGCTCCAGGGAGGATCGCCCGAGGGCAGGAGTTCGAGACCAGCCTGTGGAGAGGCTTAATCAGAGCGGGTACTCAGTAGCACCTCGCTGGAGGAAGCCGGTCCCCAGGTCCTTGAGTGCCAACCTCTAGGCAGCCTTCCCGCCCAGGTAGACAGAGGGGGTACCTTTACCTCTACCTGAAATACTATAATACCTTTATTGTATTATTCTTCGAACTGTGCGTATATTTTATGTGTACTCCTTTGAATGGATTTTTTTCCCAAAAGTTGGGTTTTTCGGCTGGGCACGGTGACTCTCACCTCTAATCCCAGTGCTTTGGGAGGCTGAGGCGGGTGATCACCTGAGGTCGGGAGTTCGAGACTAGCCTGGCCAAGATGGTGAAAACCCGTCTCTACTAAAAATACTAAAAATACAAAAATTAGCCGGGCCTGGTGGTGGGCACCTGTAATCCTGGCTACTCAGGAGCCTGGGGTGGGAGAATCGCTTGAACCTGGGAGGCGGGGGTTGCAGTGAGCCGAGATCGCACCACCATACCCCAGCCCAGGCAACACAGCAAAACATCACCTTAATTTAAAAAAAAAAAAAAAAGGTTTTATTTTTCTCTTGCTTTAATATTAAGCAACGCAGCTTTTACAATACACATGCTGTTACTTGTTGACTTCAAAAATGTAGAACCAGGAGGGCGCCTGGTTCTAACGCCTGTAATCCCAACACTTTGAGAGGCCGAGGCGGGCGGAAGTCTTCTTGGACCCCAGAAGTCTCGTTTTTTGTAGAGACATGGCAAAACCCCATCTCTGCAAAAAAATACAAAAATTAGCAGGGAGTAGTGGCGGAACTTGTAGTCCCAGCAACTCAGGAGGCTGAGATGGGAGGATTTTTTCAGCCCAGGAGGTCGAGGCTGCAGGGAGCCATGATCGTGCCGCTGCACTCCAGCCTGGGCGACAGAGCATGACTATATCTAAAAAAATAATAATAAATAAATAGAAATGGAGAATCAACTTCCTGAAGTTTGTTTTTGTTGTTGTTGTTTTGAGACGGAGTTTCACTCTTGTTGCCCAGCCTGGAGTGCAATGGCATGATATCTGCTCACCACAACCTCCACCTCCCGTGTTCAAGTGATTCTCCTGCCTCAGCCTCCCGAGTAGCTGGGATTACAGGCATGTGCCACCATTCCTGGCTAATTTTGTATTTTTAGTAGAGACGTGTTTCTCCATGTTGGTCAAGCTGGTCTCGAACTCCCGACCTCAGGTGATCTGCCTTCCTTGGCCTCCCAAAGTGTTGGGATTACAGGCGTGAGCCACTGCACCTGGCCTCAAGTTTTAAATTATAATAAACATTGACCATTTTTGGTTTGTGCTAAAAAAAAATTCTTTTTTCACTTATCTATTTAAATTTCTTTTTTCAAACTATGCATAAGAAGACTTTGATGCTTGGAATGCCTGTAAATATTATTCAGTTTAATTGTATACCACGTAATAGAACACTTCCTCCTCTATCCTTGTAAAGACATAATCTCCTTGTGGTGTCTGGCATAGGGGTTAAGAGCACAGAGTGGGAAATCAGGCAGACTTGTGTTCAGATTCACAGTTCTTTACTTGTCTGTATGACATTGAGTAAATTGCTTCACTTCTTGCAGCCTTGGTTTCTGAATGTGTAGAACGGGATTTGGAGACTTAGATTGGGATAATGCATGTAATACTCTATAAATTGCAGCCATTTTTATAAAGTACTTACCAGCACCATTGTTGAATGTAATCTTGTGAACTAGCAGGTAGAATGAGTGACTGTTGGTTTTAGGTGCAGCAGCAGGTCTTCCTGTGCTCTACTTTTGTAATGGTTAATTTTGAATGTCCACTTGGCTGGGCCACAAGATGCCCAAATATTTGGCCATACATCATTCTGGGTGTGTCTGTGAGAATGTTTTGAGAAGAGACTAACGTTTGAATGAGTAGACTGAGTAGAGCTGATTGCCTTTCCTAACGTGAGTGGACCTCATTCAATCAGTTTAGGGCCTCAATAAAACCAAAATGCTAACCTTTCCTCTAGAGTAGAGGGGTAACCCCTTCAGCCCGACTGCCTGGAGTGGGATCCTGGTCTTTTCCTGCCTCAGACTTGAACTGAAACATAAGCTCTTATAGGTCTCAAACCTGCCAGCTTTCAGACTAGAATTTACACTGTTGCCTCTCTGCTTCTCAGGCTTTTGGACTCCAGCTGGAGCTATACCTTTGATGCTCCTGGGTCCCCAGCTTGCCAACTACAGAGCTTGGGATTTCTCATTAGGATAAATCTTTCTATGTTATGTATATATTCCATTTGTCCTTTTTCTCTGAAGAACTCTGACTAAAACAAACGTTAATAGATACTCTTTAAAAAAATTTTTTTAGACAGGGTCTCAC
This sequence comes from Macaca thibetana thibetana, assembly GCF_024542745.1. NCBI lineage: Eukaryota > Metazoa > Chordata > Mammalia > Primates > Cercopithecidae > Macaca > Macaca thibetana. The sequence continues at coordinate 124,891,611 of NC_065584.1, forward strand.
TCTGTCACCTAGGCTGGAGTGCAGTGACACAGTCTCGACTCACTGTATCCCTGACCTCCTAGGCTCAAGCAATCCTCCCACCTTATCCTCCCAAGTAGCTGGGATCACAGGTACATGCCACCATATCTGGCTTATTAGAATTATTTTTTTTAATTTGAGGCCAGGCACGGTGGCTTATGCCTGTAATCCCAGCACTTTGGGAGGCTGAGGCAGGTGGATCACTTGAGTCCAGGAGTTTGAGACCAACCTAGGAAATATGGCAAAACCTGGTGTCTACCAAAAAAAAAAAAAAATTCAGATGTGTTGGCTCGAATATCCGTCCCAGCTACTCAGGAGACTGAGGTGGGAGGATTGTTTGAGCCTGGGTGGTGGAGGTTCCAGTGAGCCAAGATCACACCATTGTACTCTAGCCTGGGTAACAGTGAGACCTTTGCCCAAAATTTTTTTTTTTTTTTTTTTTTTTGACGGAGTCTCGCTCTGTCACCCAGGCTGGGGTGCAATGGCCGGATCTCAGCTCACTGCAAGCTCCGCCTCCCGGGTTTACGCCATTCTCCTGCCTCAGCCTCCCGAGTAGCTGGGACTACAGGCGCCCGCCACCTCGCCCGGCTAGTTTTTTGTATTTTTTAGTAGAGACGGGGTTTCACCGTGTTAGCCAGGATGGTCTCAATCTCCTGACCTCGTGATCCGCCCGTCTCAGCCTCCCAAAGTGCTGGGATTACAGACTTGAGCCACCGCGCCCGGCTGAAAGTTTCAAACACTTTATTCTCCTGACATGTATTTCAGCTTTTCAGGATCTGCTTTTTAGGTAAAAAGGATAAAATAAAAGGAGGGCTGCCTGCCACCGAAACAGAAACTTCAGATATCAGAAATTAGGGTGAGGAGATTTTTGGTATATGCACACAGATCAGAAAAGTGTGCTGATTCCTATTCGGTACCAAGTGAATGTTGTCAGTGTCTTCAAGAGGGTCACAATGTCTCAAGTATTGAGATCCAGAATGACTGAAATAATCTCCTGCTTCTGACATGATCAGGTGTCAAAGTGTGGGTTTTAGTGTATGTTTCAGTCCCCAAATCTCCCATTCCCTCGTAGTTCTCATTTGTGGACTGAGTGAATGCCGCATGCTTGTGTTTCCATAGCCTTGTGGTTTTGAAGTGGTCTCCGTGCTGTTTGAAGTGCCACAGGCAATGGTCGCGAGAACTGGGTGCTGATACATGCTGTGAGTCAGTAGTTCTGATGAAACATCCATCACTGTGATTAGTCTCTTTTTCTGCCACTTCCTGTTCCTAGTAGATCAAAGGGTTAAAAATGCCCTGTATCAGTAATTGTCTACCAAACCATCTGTACATATAGATTATGCTGTTTAGGTTTACAGGTGCATACCCAAAATGAAGAACATCTGTCTTGTTGCTGTCAGGATATATGTAGCAATCCTACCAGAATCAGTGCTCCACAGATTCATCAAGAGGGGCACCAATTCTGTTTTAGTATGTGGGTTTCCCATTGACTAACAGTGGCTCTCTTTCCATTGAAATATGTTATTCGCCTCAGTGAATCCTAATACAGTGGTTTCAACGTCACAATTGCATGTGCTAATAGAATACCCAAGCTTCTAGAAAGAGTTGTTTATGTGCATTGTCTCCATTTCTGAACTTCCTATTCATTCCTCGACTCCAGCTCCCATCACTCCATAGAATCATTTTCCCCATGGTCACCAGTGACCTCTGTCTTACTAGATTCAGTGGGCATCCTCAGGCTTCTTTCTTGACCTCCCAGCAGGATTCAGTCCTGAGAATCACACTCTCCTTGCTGAAACACCCTCCTCCCTTAGCTTTCTGGACAGCCCCCTCTGCTAGTGTTGCTCTTCACTCTCTGACCGCTTCCTACTCCTCTGGCTCTTTTGTGGGTTATTTCCTACATGCAGTCACTGAATGTTGAGGCTTGTCAAGGTCTTCCCCAGTCCTCTTTCTCTTACTGTATGTTTTCTCCCAGCTCTCTCATTCTTGCCCAATGTTTCCTTTTTCTTCTCTTTTTTAGAGATGGGGTCTCACTTTGTCACCCAGGCTGGAGTGCAGAGGTACAATAATAGCTCACTGGAGTCTCCAACTCCTGGCCTCAAGCAATCATTCCTCGGCTTCCTGAGTACTTGGACCACAGGTGTGCATCACCATACCAGGCTAATTTTCTCTTTTTCTTTTTTTAGAAATGGGGTCATGCTTTGTTTCCCAGACTGGTGTCAAACTACAGACTTCAACCAATCCTCCTGCCTCAGCCTCCCACAAAGTGTTGGAATTACAGGTGTGAGCCACCATTCCTGGCCAAATGCCTGATGTTTCAAGTAGCATATATGCCAGTGATCTCAAATACAGATCCTTAGCCCAGGGCTCACCCTCTATGTTATAGAGTCGTGTATCCAAATGCTAATTAATTAGCACCACCACTTAGGCATCTCAAAGGTACTTACAATTAGACATGTTCAAAATTCATGCTTTTCTCCCCAAGAAAAAGGAGAGGAGGAAGTATGTTAGTCTGTTTTGCATTGCTTATAAAGGAATACCTGACACTGGGTAATTTACAAAGGAAGGAGTTTTACTTGGGTCACAGTTCTGCAGGCTCTACAAGCATGGCTCCAGAATCTGCTCGGCTTCTGGTGAGGTCTCAGGAAGGTTTTACTCAGAGTAGAAGGAGGAGGGGGAGCACGTGCATCACATGGTGAGAGGGAGCAAGAGAGAGAGGAGGAGGTGCCAGATTCGGTTGTTTTTTTTTTTTTTTTTTTTTTTTTTGAGATGGAGTCTGGCTCTGTCGCCCGGGCTGGAGTGCAGTGGCCGGATCTCAGCTCACTGCAAGCTCCGCCCCCCGGGTTTACGCCATTCTCCTGCCTCAGCCTCCCGAGTAGCTGGGACTACAGGCGCCCGCCACCTCGCCCGGCTAGTTTTTTGTATTTTTTAGTAGAGACGGGGTTTCACCGTGTTCGCCAGGATGGTCTCGATCTCCTGACCTAGTGATCCACCCATCTCGGCCTCCCAAAGTGCTGGGATTACAGGCTTGAGCCACCGCGCCCGGCCTTTTTTTTTTTTTTTTTTTTCTTTTAGACAGAGTCTTATTCTGTCACCAGGTCAGAGCACAGTGGCACAATCTCGGCTCACTGCAACCTCCACCTCCTGGGTTCAAGCGATTCTCCTGCTTCAGCCTCCCGAGTAGCTGGAACTACAGGCATGCGCCGCCATACCTGGCTGATTTTTGTATTTTACTAGAGACGGGGTTTCACCATGTTGGCCAGGACCTCCTGACTTCATGATCCACCCACCTCAGCCTCCCAAAGTGCTGGGATTATAGGCATGAGCCACTGCACACAGCCCAAGTCTTACTTTTGTACTCTGTTCCTATCATGATGAACAAGACCTCTATTCATCCAGTTCCACAGGCCACACACCTGGGAATCTTGCTTAACCCCTTTTTCTCCCCATGTTCCAGTCAGTCGTCAATCATGTTTTATCTTCAAGATGCCTCCACTTCTCTATATCTCTACTCCATCTCTAGTGCCACAATTAAGGTGAGGACTAATATTGTCTTGTGTCTGAACTATTGCAGTAGCCTCCTTTCTATCTTCCCAAATCTCCATTGTCCCATTCCAGCCCAATTCTGCTTACATCCTTCAATAGCTTCCCTCCACTCTTAGGATAAAGACCCATATACTCAGCACAGCCATAGACCCTGCGTGGTCCACCCTGTCCTCCTTTCTGACCTCCACTTCCTAGGACACTTTCTCTAGCCACATAGACCTTTCAGGTGCTCAGTTACACCTGCTTCCCTGCCTACCACAGAGCCTCTGCACATGCTGTTCCCTCTGAAATGCTTTCCCTCATCTGCCTCATTGCCTGTCATCCTTTAAACCTTCCCAATTGTCACTTCCTCAGGGGAGCCTCCTTGACCCCCTCCAGTAGATAAGTTGGCCTGCCATAAGCTTTCACAGTGAGATGTACCTCTTCTTTATGGCCCTCCTGTCTGTGTGATTATATATCTCCTAGGGCAATTATTTAATTAATGGCTGGCTCCCAATTAGCCAATGAATTTGAAGCAGATAGACACCATATATCTAATTCTGCTTACCTTTGTGCCTTCAGCTTAGCTATTGCAAATACTAAGAATGTTAACTGTTGAACAATAAAAGCGGTTTTTCAATTTTGCTTTAAAGTATTTTAGTGGCCGTGCAAGGTGGCTCATGCCTGTAATCTCAGCACTTTGGGAGGCAAGGTAGGAGGATCGCTTGAGTTCAGGAGTTCAAGATCAGCCTGGGTAACATAGTGAGCCCTCCTCTCTATAAAAAAAAATTTAAAAATTAGCCAGGTGTGATGGCATGTACCTGTAGTCCTGGCTACTTGGAAGGCTGAGGAGAGAGGACGCTTGAGCCCAGGAGTTAGAGGCTGCAGTGAGCTATGATTGCACCACTGCACTCCAGCCTGGGTGACAGAGCAAGATCTTGTCTCTAAAAAAAATAATAATAATAAATGTTTTAGTGGGTTTGTATTTGCATTTCCTTAAATAACCATAAATATAAAGGTTTTCTACTTGCCTCTTTTGATACATTTCTCAATCATGAATGGATCTACAAAAAGGGAGGAAGTGGTAGGCACCTAAAGAGCCAGAGCCTGAGGTATATGAGGTTTTTGATGTCCCAGGTCTTATTTAAATCCTGAATGTCACAGGTGTTATTGCACTTCTGACTCATCAGTGCTGCTGAAAATGTTCCCCAAGAGACTGCCACTTGTGTCGAGGGACCATGAGCCATGTTACCTCCCAATTCTGGACATTTTCTAGGCTGTATCATCATGTTTTCATAATCTGACAACCTACAGCTCAGTTAATGACATAAAACAATTCCGTGATCTCTAAGCACGTTGAAGTCACTGGGTAAGACCTCAGCACCATGGGCCCCTCCTCTCCCCTGGGCTGACTCTGCCAGCTCACTCTCAGCTGAAGCTGCCCTTACTGCGCCTGCCTCTTTCATGTCTACCACTCTGTATAGCTGCCCTTTCCTTACTGCTCTAGCCACTGGCTGCCAAGAGACAGGGCCACTACCCTGGCCCTCGTGACATTCGTCTGCAGCTGCCATCTCTGCTAATGCGAGGGGAGGGATGGTTTCTCCACTGTCATCAAGCCCAGCTCTCTTGAGTCTGGGCCAGACCTTGAATAGTCTGGCTTGTGAACGAGACACCAGCTAGCTCTTCCAGATGGCGTTCATGTGGCCCAGCATTCTCCTACCTTAGGATGAGTTCCTGCCCACTGAGTTTGCTTCTCTTAGAAGTTTGGGGCAGCATTTTTCTACCTTTCTTATTTAGGAGCCCAACCTGTGTTTTGAGACAGAGTCTCGCTCTGTCACCCAGGCTGGAGTACAGTGGCACCATCTTGGCTCACTGGAACCTCTGCCTCCCGGGTTCAAGCGATTCTCCTGCCTCAGCCTCACAAGTAGCTAGGACTCCAGGCGTGCGCTACCATGCCTGGCTAATTTTTGTATTTTCAGTAGAGACGGGGTTTCACCATGTTGGCCAGGCTGGTCTTGAACTCCTGACCTCAGGTGATCCACCTGCCTCAGCCTCCCAAAGTGAGCCACCGTGCCCGGCCGCCAGAGCCCAGCCTTGAATCTCAGCATCCTCTCTGCCACTTCTCAAGACATCCCAGTGGGCCTCTGGATAAAAGATGTATTTGATAGACAGTTCTGTTATCCCAGACCCCGAGATGACCCTAGCATAATCCCTGGACGCTCTCGCGTATGCTGAGGCTTCTCTCCTAGACCCCCATTCTATCACATAGTCTGTGCCCCCTCAGCTCAGTCATTACTTTTCTGGGCAGCCTCTTTTGACCTGCAGACCAGATCAGTTCTCCGTGGTTTGCTCCCTGATCACTGTGTCCCTCTCCTCTGTAGCTCTTACAACAGCTTGTAATTCTATATTTGATGCATATCTCTATCCCCCACCATAAGGTGAGGTCATCAGAGGCAGCAGTTCTGTCTTTCTTGCCTACCACTGCATCACCAGCATGCTGCTCATATGGTCCATGGTAGGGCTCAGTATTTGTTGAAGGTGTGAATGAACTATGATTCACTTCATTATGTGTCGATCTTTTAAAAATGTTTATCTTCAATAAACCCATTTCTCTGTGATGTCAAGTAAAACATTTTTGGAGGCAGTCACTAACCAGCATGCATTGCATGTGTGAGCACCACAATATTTTTATACTTGTGGGTTTGATAATCCAACCATATACTTTATTAAAGTATTTCTTTCAGGGTTGTAAAAAAACGCTTTATTACTGGCTTGCGGGCAACCTGGCTCTGGGGGAAAGGGGTCATGTTATCACACTGCAGACAGGTGAGGATACCAGTGCCAGGCAGGGAGGAGGCTGTGAGGATGCCCAGCTCCTGCTTGGGGATACTACTTCCCCGCGTTCAGTTTTGCAGATTGCAGAGGACTTGAAGAAGGGATGTAGGCAGTTTGAGCACTGCGTGGCACGGATTCCTGCAATCCCCAAAGTCATGAGGGGGCTCTTTGGAGGGGGTCTCAGAATGGGAGTGTATGGTTTGACTTTGGATATTTCCGGGTTTGCTTTGTAGTTTGTCAAGTCATCGTACTGTATGCTACTGGCAGATGATAATATGTTAACCAAAAACGACAACAAAGCAGTTGTGATGTGAAGGATGAGGCTAGACTTAGAGTCAGAAACATCATCCAGTTCATTGGTTCTTGGTACATATTGAGAATGAACCCTTGTGGAATGGAAGGAGAAGCTCCTGGGAAGCAGTGTGTGAAGGTGGTAAGGGTCTTGTTGCCAAGGCAATAACCATTCACTTCCATGGAGCACTGGCCAGGGGCAGGTGCTATGCGGAGCACTTTGCATGCATGGTCTCATTTAACCCCACAGTAATCTATGAGGTTTTTTTTTTTTCTTTCTTTCTCTTTTTTCTTTTTTAGAGACAGGGTTTTTGTCACCCAAGCTGGAATGCAGTGGTGTGATGATAGCTCATGTAGTCTCAAACTCCTGGGCTCAAATCATCCTCCCACCTCAGCCTCCTGAGAAACTGGGACTACATGTGTATGTCATCATGTCCAGCTAAGGTTGGTTGGTTGGTTTGTTTTTTGTTTTCTTGAGACAGAGACTTACTCTGTCACCCAGGCTGGAGTGAAGTGGTGCGATCTCGGCCCACTTCAACCTCCACCTCCTGGGTTCAAGCGATTCTCCTTTCTCAGCCTCACAAGAAGCTGGAATTATAGGTGTGCACCACCCCACCTGGCTGATTTTTTAATTTTTAGTAGAGACGGGGTTTCACCGTGTTGGCCAGGCTGGTCTCAAACTCCTGACCTCAGGTGATCCGCCCGCCTCAGCCTCCCAAAGTGCTGGGATTACAGGCGTGAGCCACCGTGCCCGGCCTTTTTTTTTTTTTTTAAATTCTTGTAGACACAGGTCTTGCTATGTTGCCCAGGCTGGTCTCAAACTCCTGGGACAAGCAATCCTCCTCCCTCAGCCTTCTGAGTCCCTGGGATTACAGATGAGAGCCACTCTCCTGGCCCACTAGGGTTCTTATTATCAACATTTTCCGTAATGAAACCAAGTGTCAGAGTGAAAAAATGTGCCTGAGGTAACAGCTAATAAATGTCAGAGCCAGGATTTGAAGCTAGTTCTGTTGGACTTGACATCAAGCCACTTAACCTTGGGATACACTGGTTTTCAGGTAAGTTGGGTTCAAGCCCTGCTCTTCCATTATGGCTGTGTCTTTACCTTATTTCTGTGAAAACATTATGTGTAAAATGTGAATAATAACACCTATGGCAGAATATTTCTGCAAAGATTAAATGAGACAGTGTGGATGAATGCTTTAGAACTGCACTGTCTGATACAGCAGCCATTAACCACGTGTAGCTTTTGAAGTTGGAATGTGGCTAGTCTGAATTGAGATGTTTTATAAGTGCAAAAAATACACTGGGTTTTGTATCCTTAGTGGGAAAAAATGTAAAATATCTCAATAATTTTTCTGTATTGAGTACATGTTGAAATGATATTTCGGATATACTGGGTTAAATAAAATATATTACTAAAATTAATTTCACCTATTCCTTTTTACTTTGAAATGTGATTACTAGAAATTTAAAATTACACATGTGACTCACATTACATTTCTATTGTACAGCACTGCTCTGGAGCCCTGTAAATATGATTTACTACTGTTACGGTAATTTCACTCAGAACAGCGTTCCATTTCGTCACTGAGGTCAGCAGCTAGACTGAGTCTGCCATAGAATGAGTCCCTATTTTTCTATAAATGTGAGTTTTAGTGTATAAAAAAATTATAAGGATTCATCTTTTGAATCCAGTCCTTCTCATATGTATTTTATTGTCATTTTTCTTTTTTTTTTTTTTTTTTTTTTTTTTTTTTGAGACGGAGTCTTGCTCTGTATCCCGGGCTGGAGTGCAGTGGCCGGATCTCAGCTCACTGCAAGCTCCGCCTCCCGGGTTTGCGCCATTCTCCTGCCTCAGCCTCCTGAGTAGCTGGGACTACAGGCGCCCGCCACCTCGCCCGGCTAGTTTTTTGTATTTTTAGTAGAGACGGGGTTTCACCGTGTTAGCCAGGATGGTCTCGATCTCCTGACCTCGTGATCCGCCCGTCTCGGCCTCCCAAAGTGCTGGGATTACAGGCTTGAGCCACCGCGCCCGGCCTATTGTCATTTTTCAAATACACACAGTCTTCCAAGGAGACAGAAGTCCCTATGTCTGGAGAAATTAACACACTCAAATATATAAATGACAATTTAAAACATTCTGACCCACATACTTTATTCAGGTAACTGGAGAGTAACCTTCATCTTGAGCACAGAATCACTTTTCCCTTGCACATGGTGGAAATCATTCCCTCCCTCCCCCCACATTACTTATCAAATGTTGCATATTCCAATTCAAAATAATGCCCGAATCCTTACTGTTTCAAACCACTATCTGTGAAAGCATATCATTTTAAGGCATGCCTAAAGTTTGTGTTCTTTCTTTTACCCATCATTCCAGCCTGGATACTTTTGGATCCTGATTTTCTCAATGAACATCATACTATCCCTTTCTACCTTACGTTTTTATGCAAATTTCATTTTATACTTTCTGTAATTCCTTCAGGTCACTAAATGATAAAAGAAGACATGACTAAAGATAGACTAGTTAACTAAATTATAATCTCCATAAGGACAGAGGGCCCAAATTTACATACCTGAAATAGAGGACTGGTCTACATTCCATATTGAAGTTAAATTCCAAGAAAATGCAATTTACAATGAAAGGATTTTTTGTTTACTTTTGTTTTCTTTAGGGTAACACTAGCTATTATAACACATAATCCCAACATATAACAAGTTTAATATAACAAGTTTATTTCTACTTCCCGTAACAATCCAGTGCTAACATTCCTGGTCAGTTGGGTGCCTTTCCTCCTCTGGTGATTCAGGCCCAAGCAATTTCTCATCACATAGCTTCATTATCTCCTTGGCTTTGTCATCCATGCAGCCAGTCAGCAAGAGAGAACTTGGAGGGGGCATGCATACTCCTTTTTTTTTTTTTTTTTTTTTTTTTTTTTTAGATGGAGTCTTGCTCTGTCGCCCAGGCTGGGGTGTAGTGGCATGATCTCGGCTCACTGCAACCTCTGCCTCCCGGGTTGAAGCGATTCTCCTGCCTCAGTCTCCCGAGTAGCTGGGACTACAGGCGCCTGCCACCTCACCCAGCTAATTTTTGTGTTTTTACTAAAAGACGGGATTTCACCATATTGGCCAGGCTGGTCTCGAACTCCTGACCCTGTGATCCGCCCACCTCGGCCTCCCAAAATGCGGGGATTACAGCCGTGAGCCACCACGCGCAGCCCATGTTTCTTTAAACTGGCCTGCAAGTGGTACACAATTATTTATGTTCTATCATGTGAATTTATCACTTGACCCCACCTAGCCACAAGGGGAACGGAAAGACAGTTCCTGGATGGGAAGCTTTTTCCTAGCAATACACGACACTACAAAGAGGAGCATAAAGTCTGGTAAACAGTTCTCCATCCCTGCTACAACCTTTTTTTTTTTTTTTGAGACGAAGTCTCGCTCTGTCGCCCAGGCTGGAGTGCAGTGGAGCAATCTCGGCTCACTGCAAGCCCCGCCTCCCGGGTTCCCGCCATTCTCGTGCCTCAGCCTCCGGTGTAGCTGGGACTACAGGCGCCCGCCACCGCACCTGGCTAATTTTTTGTATTTTTAGTAGAGACGGGGTTTCATCGTGTTAGCCAGGATGGTTTCAATCTCCTGACCTCGTGATCAGCCCGCCTCGGCCTCCCAAAGTGCTGGGATTACAGGATTACAGGCGTGAGCCACCGCTCCCGGCCCGCTTTTTTTTTTTTTTTTTTTTTTTTTTTTGAGTTGAATCTCACTCTGTCACCCACGCTGGAGTACAGTGGCACGATCTCGGCTCACCGCAGCCTCCTTCTCCCGGGTTCAAGCACTTCTCCCGCCTCAGCCTTCCGAGCAGCTGGGACCACAGCTACGTGCCACTGCGTCCAGCTAATTTTTTGTGTTTTTAGTAGAGACAGGGTTTCACCATGTTGGCCAGGCTGGTCTTGACCTCAGGTGATCCGCCCGCCTCGGCCTCCCGAAGTGCTGGCATTACAGGTGTGAGCCGCCTTGTCTGTCCTCTGCTACAATTTATACATGGAAATTATTTCTATAAGGATGAATGCAAAATGTTGAGATGTATTCCAGACTTCACCATCCAACTTACCTATCATCACTGCCCCTAAACACATTAAATAACACTTAAAATGCATTGCATAAAATAGGGATAATAAAAGACTGTGTAATCATTTATTGCACCAAAGGCAGTGGTCATAAAAGTGTACCACCAAGATGGAATGAGGAGGCATAGGAGGATAAAGGAGTGGCAGGGTGACCAATCTCCACATCCATTCACTGAATTGGGGGCAGATGCAAAGACAGGGCAAGAAGATTCCATATGAGGGAGGCTGTAGTCTGGTCTCCTTATTGCTCTTAAAATTAGTAAAGAAGTATCAACTGTTTTCCTCTCAATTTTATTAACAAAAATCATATGGTTATTCGTATTTGCTCTCTCCTGGTCAACGTTTCTAGATGACTTGCTAGCTGAAAACCTTAGAAAGATGGCTTAACACCCACATTGTCATATGTCATATAATTATGTGCACATTTATGTAAACTGTGAAAGGGTAAACATGAACAATGACCCCTCATTTCTTTGTATTCCCCACAGTGCCTAGCAGTGCCTTACCACAGCAGGCACCTGCTAGATGTGTGTTGATTTTTGATGGATGTAAGTGGATCCAGTTTGTTATGATTGTGCTTTATCTGAGTCTTCTGTTTTAAAATATTTAAGTTTTACATATGTTATAGGCATCAATTCTCTTCATGGATACTTCTTTCTTTGATGTGAAATGAGTACATTCTATAAAAATGTCCTCTAAATTGAGGTGTCCCCATGTCTTTAGTTCTGAATCTGCTATCCAGCTCTGAATCTGGTGATTGGCTAAGGAATTAAATTTGTTTTTTATGTTAATTAGAACATAATAAAGAAAATTTATCTTTTAAAAATCTGAAGATGGATATTTATTTAAAAAGGCAGTCACAGCCGGGCATGGTGGCTCATGCCTATAATCTCAACACTTTGGGAGGCTGAGGTGGGCAGATTGCTTTGGGCACAGGAGTTTGAGACCAACCTGGGCAACATGACAAAACCCCATCTCTACAAAAAAAAAAAAAAAAATTAGGTGTGGTGGCATGTGCCTATAGTTCCAGCTACTCCACCTACTTGGGAGGCTGAGGCAGGAAGATCACCTGAGCCTGGGAAGGTCAAGACAGCAGTAAGCCGTGATCGTGCCACTGTACTGCAGCCTGAGTGACGAAGTAAGACCCTATCTCAAAAAAAAGTCACCTTGGATCATTTTATCATATCATATGTTTATTTATTGTATGTACTAATGTAGGGCAGGAGTAGGGATAAACATTGTGAGGCCGAGGCGGGCAGATCATAAGGTCAGGAGTTTGAGACCAGCCTGGCTAATATGGTGAAACCCCATCCCTACTAAAAATACGAAAACTAGCCTGGTGTGGTGGTGCATGCCTGCAGTCCCAGCTACTTGGGAGGCTGAGGCAGGATAATCACTTGAACCTGGGAGGCAGAGGTTGCAGTGAGCCAAGATCATGCCACTGCACTCCAGCCTGGGCGACAGAGTGAGACTGTCTCAAAACAAACAAACAAACTGAATTTCTCTGTTACATGGGAATTCTTAGAAATAAAAACCCGAGGCTGGGTGCGGTGGCTCATGCCTATAATCCCAGCACTTTGGGAGGCTAAGGCGGGCAGATCACAAGGTCAAGAGATTGAGACCATCCTGGCTAACACAGTGAAACCCCATCTCTACTAAAAATACAAAAAATTAGCCTGGTGTAGTGGTGCATGCCTGCAGTCCCAGCTACTTGGGAGGCTGAGGCAGGATAATCACTTGAACCTGGGAGGCAGAGGTTGCAGTGAGCCAAGATCACGCCACTGCACTCCAGCCTGGGCGACAGAGTGAGACTCCATCTCAAAAGAAAAAAAAAAAGAAAAACCCGAAACTAATAACCCATTAAAAAATGAGCAAAGGGTATAAGAATCTATACACAGGAAAAAACACAATGAACTTTAAATATATGAAAAGATGTTCAACCTCATTTGTAAGATACCTGTAAATTAAAACTACACTGAATACCTTCGTCACAAAAAGTTTGGCAAACATCCAAACCTTTGATAACACACTCTGTAGGTGAGGGCATAGGAGGGCGAGGTGGGACAGCCTCTGCAGAGAGCAATTTGACAATATCTCTCAAAATTGAAAATGCACTTCCTTCCATCCAGCAGACTCCACTTTAGAAATTTACCTTAAAGGTAAACTTATGTGTAAAATGACATGTATAATAGGTTATTCACTGCATTATTGTTTGTAATGGCAAAACATTGGAAACAATCTAAATGCCCACAGATAAAAGGACTGGATAATTCATTTATGGTACATTCATACACTGAGATAATATTGTATTATGAGAAAAATATTTTTTAATGAGAAAGCTCTCTGTAAGCTGATACATAAAGATTTTCAGCTGGGCAAGGTGGCTAACACCTATAATCTCAGCATTTTGGGAGACCGAGGCGAGAGGACTGCTTGAACCCAGGAGTTTGAGACCAGCCTGGGCAACAAAGTGAGCCCCATCTCTATAAAAATAGCTGGGCATGGTGGCACATTCCTGTAGTCTCAGCTACTCAGGAGGTTGAGGTGAGAGGATCTCTGGAGTCCAGGAGTTTAAGGTTTAGGTGAGCTATGATTGCACCACTGCACTCCAACCTGGGCGACAGAGTGAGACCCTGTCTCTAAATAAATACATTTTTAAAATAAATAAATGAAAAGGTCTTCAAAGTATATTAACGGGAAAAAGCAAGATATAGAACAGTGTGAAGAGTATGCTATATTTTGTGTAAAAAGGAGGGGAGCTTATTCCTATGTGTGTGTTGGTGCATAAAGCAACTCTGGGATCAGATTAATAAAGTAGAAGGAAAACAGATGGGAAGGGTGGCTAAGAGATGCCATAGGAGGGAGACTTTGTGAAAATGTTTTAAATATCTCCTGACGGTTGAATCTTGTTAACATATTGCCTATGCAAAAAGTTAAAAGTAAAAAATTCACATGATTTCAGTGAAGTTTTTTTTTTTTTTTTTTTTTTTTGAGATGGAGTCTCACTCTTGTCACCAGGCTGGATTGCAGTGGTGCAGTCTCGGCTCACTGCAACCTCCGCCTCCAGGGTTCAAGCCATTCTCTTGTCTCAGCCTCCCGGGTAGCTGGGATAACAGGCATGTGCCACCACGTACAGCTAATTTTTGTATTTTTAGTAGAGGTGGGGTTTCACCATGTTGGCCAACTTGGTCTTGATCTCTTGACCTCGTGATCTGCCCACCTTGGCCTCCCAAAATGCTGGGATTACAGGCATGAGCCACCGTGCCTGGCTGAGTGAACTTTTAATTCTACTTTTTTTTTTTTTTTTGAGACTGAGTCTGGCTCTGTCGCCCAGGCTGGAGTGCAGTGGCCGGATCTCAGCTCACTGCAAGCTCCGCCTCCTGGGTTCCCGCCATTCTCCTGCCTCAGCCTCCGGAGTAGCTGGGACCACAGGCGCCCGCCACCTCACCCGGCTAGTTTTTTGTATTTTTTAGTAGAGACGGGGTTTCACCGTGTTAGCCAGGATGGTCTCGATTTCCTGACCTTGTGATCCGCCCGTCTCAGCCTCCCAAAGTGCTGGGATTACAGGCTTGAGCCACCGCGCCCGGCTAATTCTACTTTGATAGGATGATGGTGGTCTTAGGAAAATTTGAATCTTCATGATTAGTGACATAATTACATGGTACAGACCATCCTGTATAGCTAATTGCTTCTTGTGCCTAAGTCTTGTCTTCCCAGTGAAATCAATCGCTAGCCCTCCTCACCTCTTTTGGAACCTCTGCAGTGTTTAACCTGGGTATGCAGTGAATATCTGAGGACAACTGGTTGGTTGATTAGGGCTCTCAGACTTTCATTCCATTTCATCATGAACACTTATCATATATTTTCAACTTTTCAAGTAAATCAAAATATTAATGCACAAGAACAAGTCAGACAGGCACATAGTTGCCAGGTAAATTGGGGCTCCTCAGAGTGTATCTTCAGATTTTTAACAAAAGGCAGTTTCCATCTTATTGATGAAAATGTGTTTGCTTTCTATTCAATTACCCATTGTATATTAGATGGTGTTTCGTGGTTCAAATGGCTGTCTGTATAAAATGCCAACCTTTAAAAATCTATTTCTTCCACTCCTGTTTCAATGTCGACAACTCTGTTGGTAGAATCTGCGAGTTGGTGTCTTTGGAACCAAAGGATAATTCAGCTGAGATGTTTGATTTTACGATTCGATGTGATCTCACTTCTCCATGTAAGCAGCTTCCAACAAAATCACTTACTGGAGAAAACAGAAAAATACCTAACAGTCCAGCGCGCTGTGTAGACCGCGGGGGCTGTGTCAGCGGAGCAGGCGTCTGGAACACTCCCGCCAAGGCCAAGGGGGCTCCCGCCTCCCCTCCAAGTGGTGGAAACCCGCCCTCCGCCAGCCTCTGGCGGTGGGAGCAGCTCCCCCTGCAGGATCTGCAGAGACGCCTCCTGGGCTTTCTGTTCCGGCCTCGCGTTTCCCGGGCGCCTCGGTGTGAAGACAGCTTAGTGCTGTGCCCGCCTGCTCACTGCTTCCCAGTGGGGGAATTCGGGTGAGCCATGGCAAGCCAGGGGGCCCGAGAAGCTGGTGAGGAGTGATGATGTCAGCCAACCCCAGGCAGGACCCCAGAGCCCAGCCAGGACAGCCCTGTCTCCTGCCTGTACCCGGGGCTCCTCCTCCAGCACACAGGACAGGTAAAGGCTGGCTCTCCCGGGTTAGCATCTCTTCCCTCCCACCTCACAACCTTTTCTTTTCCCAGCCCCAACTTTTCCCTTTTCCCCACCTAGAGAGACTCCAGAACACATATGCTTGGGCGAATTATTCTGGGGCAATTAACGTGGCTGGGTCTCAGTTTCCTTTTTTCTGTGTAGTAATACCAAATTGACAATCCCTTTAGAAAACTATTTGGTAGTTTCTTATAAAGTTAGGCTGGGTGCGGTGGCTCACGCCTGTAATCCCAGCACTTTGGGAGGCCGAGGCAGGAGAATCGCTTGAGCCCAGGAGTTGGAGACCAGAGAAAGAGAGGGAGAGAAAGAGAGAAAGAAATTAAAATCTATGTCCACCGAAACACTTGCCCACAAATGTTCATAGCAGGTTTATTCATAATAGCCAAAGACTACAAACAACCAAATGTCCATAAACAAGTAAAGTCATAATACATTGTCATGTGTTCATACGATGGAATACTACTCAGCAATAAGAGGAACAAACTACTGATATGTACTACAGCATGAACGAATTTCAAAAGCACTGGATTAAATAAACCGCTGTACAATTCCGTATGAAGGTCTGAAAACACTAAGCTAATCTGTCGTTTAGAAATCAGAACAGTGGCTTCTTTGCATAGTACAGACTGAGAAGGGCACAGGGAACTTTCTGGAGTGATGGAGATGTTCTATATCTTGACTGAGGTGATGGTTACATGAGTACATACATTTGTCAAAACTCAGAATTGTACTTTAAAATTTGTACATTTTACTGTATGTAAATTAAGCCTCAAATTTAAAGTACCTTTATTTATTTATTTATTTATTTATTTATTTATTTATGGCAGAGTCTTGCTCTGCTGCCCAGGCAGGAATGCAGTGGCACAATCACGGCTCACTGCAGCCTCTACCTCCTAGGCTCAAGCAATCTTCCTGCCTCAGCCTCCTGAGAGTAGCTGGGACTACAGGTATGTGTCACCACAGCCAGCTAATTTTTTCATTTGTTGTAGAGATAAGCTTAAAATACCTTTATAAGCCAGGCACAAAAACATACTTTGCATGTTCTCATTTGTGGGAGCTAAAAGTTAAAACAATTGAACAACTCATGGAGCTAAAGAGTAGAACCATGGTATGAGAGGCAAGGAAGGGTAGTGGGGAGGGTAGTGGGGTTAATGAGTATAACAATATACTCAGATAGAATGGATAAGATCTAGCATTTGATAGTACAGCAGGGTAACTACAGTCAGCAATATATTATTGTACATCTAAAAATAGCTAAAAGAGGCCGGGCACAGTGGCTCACACTTGTAATCCCAGCACTTTGGGAGACCGAGGCGAGTGGATCACCTGAGGTCAGGAGTTTAAGACCAGCCTGGCCAACATGGTGAAACCCCATCTCTACAAAAAATATAAAACTTAGGCTGGGCGCGGTGGCTCACGCCTATAATCCCAGCACTTTGGGAGGCCGAGGCGAGCAGATCAGGAGGTCAGGAGATCGAGACCATCCTGGCTAACACGGTGAAACCCCGTCTCTACTAAAAATACAAAAAAAAATTAGCTAGGTGTGGTGGTGGGCGCCTGTAGTCCCAGCTACTTGGGAGGCTGAGGCAGGAGAATGGTGTGAATCCAGGAGGCGGAGCTTGCAGTGAGCCAAGATCGTGCCACTGCACTCCAGCCTGGGCAACAGATTGAGACTCCATCTCAAAAAAAAAAAAATTAGCTTAATGTGGTGGCACATGCCTGTAATCTCAGCTACTTGGGAGGCTGAGGCAGGAGAATTGCTTGAACCTGGGAGACAGAGGTTGCAGTAAGCTGAGATCATGCTACTGTACTTCAGCCTGGGCAACATAGTGAAACTCCATTAAAAAAAAAAAAAAGCTAAAAGAGTATAATGGGAATGTTTTTAACACAAAGAAATGATAAATGCTCGAGGTGGTAGATAACCCATTTACCCTGATGTCATTTTTATTTTATTTTATTTTTGAGACAGAGTCTTGATCTGTCACCAGGCTGGAGTGCAGTAGCACGATCTTGGCTCACTGCAACCTCCGCCTCCCAGGTTCAAGCGATTCTCCTGCCTCAGCCTCCTGAGTAGCTGGGACTATAGGCGCATGCCACCATGCCCAGCTACTTTTTATATTTTTAGTAGAAATGAGGTTTCACCATGTTGGCCAGGATGGTCTCGATTTCTTGACCTAGTGATCTACTTGCCTCGGCCTCCCAAAGTACTGAGCTTACAGGCATGAGCCACCGCGCCCAGTCCCTGATGTGATTATTATGCATAATATGCCTGTATCAAAATATCTCATGTACCCCTAAATAGATACACCTATGCAGCCATAAAAATTAATAATTTAAAAATATCTTTGAAAAAATAATAATTTATACTGCATAGGGTGGTTGTAATTATTAAATGAGTTACTATGGAAAGTGTTTAGAGCTGTACCTGGCATATAGATGTTACCGTATACATAGTCATATAGAATTTATAGTGTATGTATATAGTATTTACACAGCATTTACATACAGTATTTATAATTAGTCTGAAATCTGTGACATTGTGGAAAAGATTTACGTTTTGAAGTACTCTATGTTCAGAATTTTCCTTGAAGGAAATTCACAATTTGGAAGGAGGGATCACTTTACCACTGTTTCAGTCTCATAAGGGGTTGTGAGGATCAAATGAGGCCATACACCTCAGCTACATTTGTATTTGATTAATAAAAGAAAATACAAGTGTAGATAGTGGTCATCCAACTTAACTTGCCAACATAATTTCTATATCTGAGAAATGCTGCTTCAAGTCCAAAGCAGCATAAAATGATGCAAGCACATCACACATTCTCATGACCTGCACATCACATATGCAACAATTCCATGAATGCTCATAGATGTACCAGAAGATATCACCCAGACATGGTTCTTTAAACTGGTGCTCTGTGAGACTCCTTGGGGAGGGGAAAGATCTTGACCGCCTGGGTTTGAATGCTGGTTCTGTCACTTATTACATGTGATATTGGGGGAGTTACTTAACCTCCCCAGGCTTCTGTTTCCTCATCTGTAAAATGGGACTGATACCTACCTCCTGGATTTCTGGGCAAGTTGGAT
Organism: Macaca thibetana thibetana; assembly: GCF_024542745.1. Lineage (NCBI taxonomy): Eukaryota > Metazoa > Chordata > Mammalia > Primates > Cercopithecidae > Macaca > Macaca thibetana. The sequence continues at coordinate 124,910,219 of NC_065584.1, forward strand.
GAGAAAAGCTATGTGTTTCAGAAATAAAAACTCTTGCTGACCTCTGCAGACTGTGGATGCTGGCGATGCAAGTACTTGTTGAGCAGGCTGTCTCGTGTGGGTGAGAGTGTGTATTCCCACGAGCAGTCTTGGAAAGGCAGGACCGGGTGATCTTAGGGAAAGGGGAGAGAGAGAGAGTTCAGAGGAAGCTCCGGGAGGGAGCACCTGGGGCTGCGCAAGATTCAGAGATTGATCAGAGAAAGGGTCCATGAGAAACAGCCAAAAAGGAAAACAAGGGAAGAGATGTTTAATGTAAAGAAATGCTTCACCCTATTGCTGTATGTAAAATCTCCTCTTTCCTTGGTTTCCGCTATAAGCCTTCAATAAAATCCACCTGTGCAAGTGGATTCTTTTGGGAGGGGTGAGAGAATTGGTAAACCCTGCTTCGAGGATACCATAGGGAGGAATGTAGGTTGCAAAACACCCACATCTGAGTTACTTCTGTAATGTGCTTTGCACAGTCCTAGGTTCAGGGTATGTGCGTAATAAGTGACAGACATTTTACGTCGTGTTGTATGTGTGCACACATTCTGGTAAAAACTTGCCTCACTCCACGCCGCAGCCTCATGTCAGCGGCCCAGTACGAGTGTTTCTATGACAACCATGGCGTCTCTGCGCCTTCAAGGTGGGCGCTTGTGAATGGGGATGTGGGTATAGTGGGTTCCAGTTCCGCCTCGCCAGTAGACCAGCAAATCCTCCCTCTTTTGGAGGCAAATTATTCTCTTCCACTCGCCACTTAGCTTCACGCTGGTCGTAGGCGCCGGGCAGTGAGCCGTGTCTCCGCTCTCCTGTCCCGCAGCGGCTGCGCAGGTCCAGGGCCCACTCCAGAGGACCTGGCCACGGTGGCTTCTCACCCCTGCCGATAACAGGCCCCTGTGCGCTCCGCTTGACTCCAGCGCGGCCCCAAGCTCCCAGGCGGGGCGGGGGCGTCCTCACTGCGCGTCCTCTGCTCATGGCTCTGGCCTCACGCCCCAAGCCGCCGCGTGAGAGCCGAGGAGCGCGCAGGGGCAGGTTCCCTGGCCGGACGCTCCCTCCCCAGGGCCCCGGTCCGGGTCAAGGTCTCGGCTCTGCCCGTCCGCAGCGCCGCCCCCTGGCGCGGAGCCCTCGGGAACGTGCTGGCCGCCCCAGCGCCGACCTCGCGCAGCCGGTTCCGCCGCTGCCGCCAGGGCGGAGACTTGCTGCCCGCTTGGACCTGGCGGCAGGGCGGAGCGGAGGCCTCGGGCTGGGCGGCCGCGCGGTGCGGGCTTGTATGTGCCTTCCATCTCGGCCCGTGGGGCCTGCGCTCTGCCTGATCGGACGGAAAAGAACGTTTTAGATTGGAGTTTTAAGACTACTCTCCCGATGCCGCTTGAACTGGGTACAGGCGTGTGTAAAAACAGGGTCACAGGCTCAGTGCGTTTAGTGGTGATGCAACTGTGGCTGAGCGCCAAGCCTCTGGCAGGCGACGCCCCAGCAGGCAGCCCTCCAAACCCACAGAGGAGTGTGACCCCTCCCCATGTCTGCATCCCACCCGCCTCTGCCCTCCTCTCTGCTCCTCAAACCTCTACTTTGGGGATAAGTATTAACTCTCCTGGCTCTAACTCATCCCACCTGATGAATGTCCCTCAAGGATCTGGGGTTGCCCTACACGTGTTTGGGCCCTCTTTTTTCGGGCTTCTAGCTTTAGCCATAGACCTTGGTCTTTGTCCTACTTTCTCCTCCACCTCACCATCACCCTGTTTTCCCTGTGACCCAATCTCTTTCCAACGCCCCTGTCCCTTCATCAGCCCCAATCCTGATGCCTGAGCAACTTCATTAAAAGTAACTACCATCCACCATCAGCCCAGGATCACTCAGCTCCTTCAGCTGTAACCCTAGAATTCAACTCTCACAGCCATCCTCGCCTTCATTTTTTAGACTTCACAATTCTGTGGTTATTTCTGGCTCTCTATTCCCCATGCTCACTAATCTCCATCCTTAACATGCCCCCACATGCTGACCTCCAACTTTTTTGTCTTCATGGTCCCTGACTCAGACCTTCCCTCCTGAGTGGGGCCCCCACTTCCCTTGAATCTGGGATCACTGGCCCAGCCCAGCACAGAATCTTCTGATGTTGGCCTGATGGAGTTTGTGTGTCCTGCTGGTGTCCACATGTTGAGACTCCAGCTGCTGCCCTGCTCCGGGCCCCAACCCTGGCCTGCATCCTCATGTGTGCTCCCAAACCTGCCAGCCACAGTCCACAGAACAAATTCCAGCTCCTGCTGCTTCTGCCGAAGGAATTAGAATCCCATTTCTTTTTTTCTTTTTTTTTCTTTTTTTTTTTTTTGAGACGGAGTCTCGCTCGCTCTGTCGCCCAGGCTGGAGTGCAGTGGCCAGATCTCCGCTCACTGCAAGCTCCGCCTCCCGGGTTCCCGCCATTCTCCTGCCTCAGCCTCCCGAGTAGCTGGGACTACAGGCGCCCGCCACCTCGCCCGGCTAGTTTTTATTTTTTAGTAGAGACGGGGTTTCACCGTGTTAGCCAGGATGGTCTCGATCTCCTGACCTCGTGATCCGCCCGTCTGGGCCTCCCAAAGTGCTGGGATTACAGGCTTGAGCCATCGCGCCCGGCCCCATTTCTTTTTTTCTTCTGGTCTTTTTTTTTTTTTTTTTTTTTTTTTTTTTTTTTTTTTTAGACAGTCTTGCTCTGACACCCAGGCTGGAGTGCAGTGGTACCATCCCGGCTCACTGCAACCTCTGCCTGCTGGGTTCAAGCAATTCTCATGCCTCAGCCTCCCGAGTAGGTGGAATTACAGGTGGGTGCCACCATGCCCAACTAAATTTTTTTTGTATTTTTACTAGAGACGAGGTTTCACCATGTTGGCCAGGCTGGTCTCAAACTCCTGGCCTCAAGTGATCAGCCCACCTCAGCCCCTGAAAGTGCTAGCATTACAGGTGTGAGCCACTGCGCCTAGCTGGAACCCCATTTCTTTTTTTTTTTTTTTTTTTTTTTTTTGAGACGGAGTCTCACTCTGTCGCTCGGGCTGGAGTACAGTGGCCGGATGTCAGCTCACTGCAAGCTCCGCCTCCCGGGTTTACGTCATTCTCCTGCCTCAGCCTCCCGAGTAGCTGGGACTATAGGCGCCCGCCACCTCCCCCGGCTAGTTTTTTGTATTTTTTTAGTAAAGACGGGGTTTCACTGTGTTAGCCAGGATGGTCTCGATCTCCTGGCCTCGTGATCCGCCCGTCTCGGCCTCCCAAAGTGCTGGGATTACAGGCTTGAGCCACCGCGCCCGGCCGGAACCCCATTTCTTAATCTCATCTGCCATTAAGGGTCCTGCATCCTCCTGGGTCCTCCTGGGACAGAAGTTTTACTAGCCTTCATGGTGAAGGAGGAGCAGCGCTTAGCCTCATCCTTCCTCCTGGCACACCCAGGGGTGCTATTGGGTCAGCCAAACATACCCCCAAGAATTGGTATAGGAAACAAAGGCTGGTTTGATCTTCGGAGTCTTGGCTGCTCCTGTTTCCTAAAATTGATAGTGACTACATCGTCACTCTCTGAGTACCTACTGAGTATAGTAAGGGACTCTCAGAAGGAGAAAGCATTGTCCTCTCTCCTGGCTTAACTAAATCCTACCCCTTCCATCAAGGCCCAAGTCCTACACATTGAGGGCTTAATTAGAGCCTGCCTTTATCTCTCGCTGTGGTCTTCTCTGTCATTGCTGTTTCCAGAAAGAGACAGTGATGTCAACTCTCTCCCTCTGGTCAGCTCTGGAGCACCAGCCACATCTTAAGCTGGACAGCCAGTCACATGCCAAGGGAGGCTGGGCTCCCATTTCCAGGGGCTCTCAGGGTGTGTGTTGTGGATATGTGCCCAAGAAGGTGTGTGTTCATGGCTCTCTTCTGCCCCAGGAGGCCTCCGCGGAGTTGTTCTTGGCCCATCGCTGAGGACACGCTGTGTCCTGCCTGCCTCTGGATTCTGGATGAGAGCAGGAGTCTATCGTGTTGGGAATTCACACTAAAATACTGCTTCCCACATTTGAGGATTTCTTGCACCATGAAAGACTTTGGAGGGAGGGGCCAACGGGGGATGGCTAACTTTTTACTTAGCCAAGCAAGTTCATTCAAAATAATTACTATTGGCTGGATGCGGTGGCTCGCGCCTATAATCCCAGCACTTTGGGAGGCCAAGGTGGGCGGATCACTTGAGGTCAGGAGTTCGAGACCAGCCTGGGCAACATGGTGAAACCCTGTCTCTACTAAAAATACAAAAATTAGCTGGACGTGGTGTCACGTGCCTGAAATGCCAGCTACTTGGGAGGCTGAGGCACGAAGAATTGTTTGAACTGGGGAGGCGGAGGTTGCAGTGAGCTGAGATCCTGCCACTGCACTCTAGCCTAGGCAACAGAGCGAGACTCCATCTCAAAACAAAACAAAACAAAAAACCACCATCTACTATCCTATCAGTTAATAAATAAACAGACTTTATAATTCCAAAAATATGGAAATGACATCATTTTAGGATTAATTTCCTTTTTTTAACTTTTTGTTTTAGAATAATTTCACACATAAAATTTGCTACAATAGTACCATGAACTCCTATATACTCTTCACCCAGATTCACCAATTGCTAATGTTTTGCTATATTAGGTTTATGAGTTTCTGGTTTTTTTAATTTTTTTTGAGACAGAGTCGCACTCTGTCACCCAGGCTGGAGTGCAGTGGCTCAATCTCGGCTCACTGCCACCTCTGTCTCCCGAGTTCAAGCAATTCTGCTTCAGCCTCCCAAGTAGCTGGGATTACAGGTGTATACCACCATGCCTAGCTATTTTTGTATTTTGAGTAGAGACAGGGTTTCACTATGTTGGCCAAGCTGGTCTGGAACTCCTGAATTCAAATGATCTATTGCCTTGGCCTCCAAAAGTGCAGGGATTGTAGGCATGAGCTACTGTGCTCAGTCTTGGTTTACAATTCTCTCTTTCTGCATTCACACACACAGAGAAAGAGAACACACGTACAAGACAGAATACTCTCTGTTTATATAAATTACTGAATTATTTGAGAGTAAATTATAAACATTGTACCTCTTTACCCTGAAATACTTATGTACTATCACCAAAACCAGGAAACTTAATATCACTGATATAAAATTATAATCTACATAACTGATTAAAATTTTGCCAATTATCCTAATAATGTCCCCTCTCCCTCCCCCTGCTGCTACTTCTCTCTCTTCTCCCCTTCTCCCCCTCTCCACCCTCCTTTTCTTCCTCCTTCTCTACACTCTCTTTCTCCTCTTTTTCTTTTCTTTTTCCTCTTCTAGGCATTGCTTTCTCTGGCCCAGGATCCACTCTAGGATCACACGTTGCTTTTGGTTGTCATGTCTCTTCAGTTTCCTTCAATCTGTTGACAGTTTCCTCAGGTTTTCTTTAGTCTTTCATGACATTGACGTTTGTGTATATGAAAAGTACAGACCTGTTATTGAGTAGAGGGTCCCTCAGTTGGAGTTTGTCTGATGTTTGCTCATGGTTACACTCAGGTAATGTGTTTTTGCCAGCATACCACAGAAATGATACGTCATGACATCAGAAGGCATATGACATTGGTTTGTCCTATTTAAGAGATGTTAACTTTGCTCTCTTAGTTAAAAGGGTGGCCACCAGATTTCTTCACTGTCAAATTACTATTTTTCCCTTTGTAATTAGTAAATAATTTAAGTGGATTAATAAGTCTTTTAAAGGAAATAAAATCTTCATTTTACATCTTCCTAAGTGAGTCTTTTTTTTTTTTTTCTTTTTTTTTTTTTTTTTTTTTTGAGATGGAGTCTCGCACTTTTGCCCGGGCTCGAGTGCAATGGTGTGATCTCAGCTTGCTGCAACCTCCACCTCCCAGGTTCACACGATTCTCCTGCCTCAGCCTCCCGAGTAGCTGGGATTATAGGCGCACCCCACCACACCTGACTAATTTTTTGTATTTTTAGTAGAGATGGGGTTTCACTGTGTTGGCGAGACTGGTCTTGAACTCCTGACCTTGTGATCCGCCCGCCTCAGCCTCCCAAAGTGTTAGGATTACAGGCGTGAGCCACCACGCCCAGCCAATAAGTCTTTTAAAGGAAAAAAGGCTTTTTGAAAAATTTATAACATAATCGTTATTTTGGACTGACTCTTAAAAACCCTGGCACGAGGATGTGAGCAAATTACTCATTTATCTATCAAATCCTTGAGTACTGCATGTGCCAGGTACTGCTCCAGACCCTGCCTTCTCCATCTAACTCCCTCTTTAGTCATCCTGGACAGACTGGCCCCAGGCTTGGGTCCCCAAAGCCATTTCTTGAGCTGCTTGAAGGCAGGAACTGATACAGGTAGTGGTTCTGGAATCTAGGGTACTCAGAGTATAACAAGGAGACCTGCTCTCAACTCTATGGATACAGCAAGGCTCTTCTGTGATGAAAGAAATAATATTGCTGTCATATGTGTTTGTATTTTAATTAACTTTCTCTGAGTTACACTGTAGTAACAAATAACCCAAAACTCTCAGCGGCTTACAATAATAAGGATTTATTTCTTACACACATTTTATGTCGGCTGTGGTCATTGATGGTTCTGCTCTGTGTTGTCCTCTCCATTCTGGGATCTGGGCAGAAGACATAGCCTCTGTTTGGAACATGTCATCCTCATGGCAGAGGGAAAAGGAAAGTGATAGAAGTCTGTCATAGTTCTTAAGCCTTCTGCAGGAAAAAGCATTGTCATTTCCACTTATATTTATTGGCCAATGCAAGTCGTGTGACCATGCCCACCATTAATGGGACAGTGAAGTGTATTCCTCCTAAAAAGGAGTGTTGCAAGTCACATAGCAAAAGGAGAGGATTGTATAATCACCTCACAGGAAAGGATAGAATAAATCAGAACCAATAATGCAACCAACTATGGTAGAATTCTTTTTTTTTTTTTTTATTGAAACAGAGAGTTTCGCTCTTGTTGCCCAGGCTGGAGTGCAGTGGTGCGATCTCGGCTCACTGCAACCTCTGCCTCCCAGGTTCAAGTGATTCCCCTGACTTAGCCTTCCGAGTAGCTGGAATTATAGGCACCCGCCACCACGCCTGGCTAAGTTTTTGTATTTTTAGTAGAGACGGGGTTTTATCATGTTGGCCACGCTGGTCTTGAACTCCTGACCTCAGGTGATCCACCCGCCTCAGCATCCCAAAGTGCTGGGATAACAGGCGTGAGCCACCGCACCCAGCTGGTATAATTATTTTATACAGGTTCTGTGGACCAACCTTCCAATTTACAGAAAACAGAAAGGACCAGAGGAACAAGTTAAACAACACGATGAAGAAACAGTCAATCCAAAATGTGGAACATTCTGTAAGAAAGCTGGCCCGGAGTCTTCGAAAAGACAATGTTACAGAAAAAGAAAGAAGTGACTCTTTCAGCTTAAAGGATACAACAATTCATAAACTTGGATTGAATCTGATTTTTAAAAATCTGTAATTAGGGACAATTGGGTAAAATGTTCTATAAACTAAATATTAAATGATATTAGATAATTATTGTTAACTTTTTAGATGCGATAATGGTTTGTAGTTATGTAGGGGAATGTCCCTCTTTTAGGAGATACATGCAAATATATTCAAAGGTGAAGTGACAACATTTGCAATTTACTTTCAAAAGGTTAAGCAAAAAAGTATTCATGGACGGGCCAGGTGGCTCATGCCTATAATCCCAGCACTTTGAGAGGCGGAGGCAGGCAGATCACCTGAGGTCGGGAGTTTGAGACCACCTGACCAACGTGGAGAAACCCTGTCTATACTAAAAATACAAAATTAGCTGGGCGTGGTAGCGCATGCCTGAAATCCCAGCTCCTCGGAAGGCTGAGACGGCAGAGTCGCTTGAACCCAGGAGGTGGAGGTTGCGGTGAGCCGAGATTGCGCCATTGCACTCCAGCCTGGGCAATAAGAGAGAAACTCCGCCTCAAAAAAAAAAAAAAAAAAAAAAAAAAAAATTTCATATATAAAGAGAGAGAGCAAAGTTTTATAATGCTTAAAATGTTGAAGCTTGGTGGAGAGTGGAGGGGTGTTAATACTATTCTTTCAAATTTGCTGCTTTTGAAATTCATAAAAATAAAAACAAGTAGGAGGGAAAGTATATAGGTGTAGGGTGTAGTTGTAATTTATAAAAATAAAGCGTCTTGAGTTCTGTGGCCTCACGTGTAATCCCAGCACTTTGGGAGTCTGAGGTGGGTGGATCGGATCACGAGGTCAGGAGGTAAAGACCAGCCTGACTGGCCGGTTGCGGTGGCTCACACCTGTAATCCCAGCACTTTGGGAGGCCGAGGCGGGCGGATCATGAGGTCAGGAGATCGAGACCATCCTGGCGAACACGGTGAAACCCCGTCTCTACTAAAAATACAAAAAAATTAGCCGGGCGTGGTGGCGGGCGCCTGTAGTCCCAGCTTCTAGGGAGACTGAGGCAGGAGAATGGCGTGAACCCAGGAGGCAGCGGAGCTTGCAGTGAGCGGAGATCGCGCCATTGCACTCCAGCCTGGGTGACAGAGCGAGACTCCGTCTAAAAAAAAAAAAAAAAAGACCAGCCTGACCAACATGGTGAAACCCTGTCTCTACTAAAAATACAAAAACTAGCCAGGCATGGTGGTGGGCGCCTATAATTCCACTACTAAGGAGGCTGAGGCAGGAGAATCCCTGGAACCTGGGAGGCAGAGGTTGCAGTGAGCCAATATCGCGCCATTGCACTCTAGCCTGGGCAACAGAGCGAGACTGGGTCTCAAAAAATAAATAAATAAATAAATAAATAAATAAATAAATAAAGCTCACTTTAAAACGTTTCTACATTTATCTTAAAGGAACATGAGGAGGATGGCCGGGCGCGGTGGCTCAAGCCTGTAATCCCAGCACTTTGGGAGGCCGAGATGGGCGAATCACGAGGTCAGGAGATCGAGACCATCCTGGCTAACACATTGAAACCCCGTCTCTACTTAAAAAAATACAAAAAACTAGCCGGGTGACGTGGCGGGCGCCTGTAGTCCCAGCTACTCGGGAGGCTGAGGCAGGAGAATGTCGTAAACCCGGGAGGTGGAGCTTGCAGTGAGCTGAGATCCGGCCACTGCACTCCAGCCTGGGCGACAGAGCCAGACTCCGTCTCAAAAAAAAAAAAAAAAAAAGGAACATGAGGAGGAAAAAAAGTTATTTTAAAAAAGAATAAAATGTTTCTGAACTTACAGTATTTTTAAACTCATTATAATTTTCTCTATTTGTTTAATCTCCACTAACATGAGAAAGCCCTTAATTTTTATTTTATTTTATCTTAATTTTTTTAGAGACAAGGTCTCACTCTGTCACCTAGGCTGGAGTGCAGTGCCACGAATCACAGCTCACTGTAGCCTCGAACTCTCAGCACTTTGGGAGGCTGAGGCAGGAGGATTGCTTGAGCCCAGGAATTCGAGGCTGTAGTGAGCTATGATCAACTGCACTCCAGTCTGGATGACAAAGTGAGACCCTGTCTCAAAAAAATTAAATAAGATAGAAAGCCTCCTAATTCAGCCTTTCTAGAAAGTCTTTTTTTTTTTCTTTTTTTTGAGACGGAGTCTCGCTCTGTCGCCCAGGCTGGAGTGCAGTGGCCAGATCTCAGCTCACTGCAAGCTCCACCTCCCGGGTTCCCGCCATTCTCCTGGCTCAGCCTCCCGAGTAGCTGGGACCACAGGCGCCGCCACCTCGCCCGGCTAATTTTTTGTGTTTTTAGTAGAGACGGAGTTTCGCCGTGTTAGCCAGGATGGTCTCGATCTCCTGACCTTGTGATCCGCCCGTCTCGGCCTCCCAAAGTGCTGGGATTACAGGCTTGAGCCACCGCGCCCGGCCGAAAGTCTTAACTAATATATTGTATTATATGAAACACCTTACAAACTTCATATCCACTTTGTCTTGGGAATTTCACTAAGAAAATTACCGTGGATTTCTGTAAAGATTCAGCAACAAGGAAGTGCATCCCAGCATTATTTACTTCAGTGAAAAAAATGGGTATAATTTAAATGTTCCAACAATAATAAACTATGGCCCAGTCACCCAAAGATAGGAGTACAATACAGCCATCAAAAATGAAGTTGTGGGCTGGGCATGGTGGCTCTTTCCTGTAATCCCAGCATTTTGGGAGGCTGAGGTGGATGGATCATTTGAGGCCAGGAGTTTGAGACCAGCCTGAGCAACATGGCGAAACCCCGTCTCTAGAAAAAATACAAAAATTAACCAGGGGCGGTGGTGCATGCCTGTAATCCCAGCTAACTCAGGAGGCTGAGGTGGGAGGATTGCTTGAGCCCAGAAGTGAGCCAAGATCGCGCCACTGCACTCCAGCCTGGGCGACTGAGCGAGACTCCGTCTCAAAAAAAAAAAAAAAAAAAAAAGAAAAAAACATAAAAATGGTATTTGAAGGAAGGCTACTGAATTACCAAATATTTTCTTCTGAAGAACATGAAGGAGCCCCCCTTGTGGGTGCCTGGACCCTTAATCAGAGCTGAGACCAATCGGAGCCGCAAGGTGGCAGTGCTGCTCGCTGAGGCTGCCCTTGGGCTGAGCTTGGGCCAGCCCCTCGCCCGGAGAGTGCCCCCTCCCCCAGCTTCCCTTTTACCCCAACACACACGGACACCCCCTGAAAGAAGAGACAACCTGGTGTGCACAGCTGCCCCGCCCCTCTCTGCACCTAAGTCGAGGGTGACAGGGGAGTGGAGACGACAAATTGAGAATGTCCTTTCCTTGGAGGAAACTGGGAGGCTTCCCCTAACAACTTTTGTCTCTAGATGTGGCTCCAGCTGCCAGATATTTTTTTTTGTGTGTGTGTGTGTGTGTGTGTGTGTGTGTGTGTTCTGCATATTTTGCTTATTATATCATTTTTCTTGGATGTTGTGTACTTGTTTTAATGTTTAGAACCTGTTCATTTATTTCAGGACAGTATGTACAGAACACAATGTTGAAGAAAATACATTTACTTTGTACCCAATTCTATGCATATTTTCTTCTGCTTTTCAGTCCACACATTGTTCAACATATTGGAATTCCTTTCTATACCTGCTTTGAAGCAGAATCAATGCACTATACTGATATAATTTCAGCAAATAACTCAACTACTGACTGAATGCATAAATGGCATCATTTTGCATTCTGGTCTGTAGGCTTATAATAAAAGTACTTCATCTACAAAGCAATAATGCAACTTTATTTATAAAATCATTTTCCAATTAGGAAAATACTCAGTAGTTTATAAAAGTGGACATTTGCATAATCTTTTTCATAATTCATGGAATTGTTTAAAGTGTAAAATTCACTGTTTTTTAGTATATTCACAGAGTTCTACAACATCATCACAATCAATTTTAGAATACAATTGAATCTTGAACAACGTGGAGGTTAGGGCTACCAGCCTCCCTGCAGCTAAAAATCCATGTATAACTTTTGACTCCCCCAGAGCTTAACTACTAATAGCCTACTGTTTACCAGAAGCCTTACCGATAACATAAACAGTTGATTAACACATATTTTGTATGCTGTATATATTATACTCTTACAATGAAGTAAGCTAGAGAAAATAAATGCTATCAGAAAAATCATAAGAAAGAAAAAATATGTTTACTATTCATTAAGTGGAAGTGGATCATCATAAAGATCTTCATCCTTGTCATCTTCATGTTGAGTAGGCTGAGGAGGAGGAAGAAGAGGAGGAGGAGGAGGAGGAAAAGGGGTTGGTCTTGCTGTCTTGGGGTGTCACAGTCAGAAGAAACTTCGTCTATCAGTGGACCAGTGCAGTTCAAACCTGTGTTGTTCAGGGGTCAACTGTATTTTCATCACCCCCAAAAAATAAACCCTATATCCATTAGCAGTCACTCCTCACTTTCCCCTGTGTATTTGCCTATTCTAGACATTGCGTATAGATGGGATTATATAACGCGTGGTCTTTTGTGACGCTTTTCTCATTTGGCATAATGTTTTCAAGGTTTATCCATGTTGTAGCATGTATCAGTACTTCATTCCTTTGTAGTGCCAAATAATATTCCATTGTATGGAGTTTTATTTATCCATCTATCAATGGATGGATATTTGGGTTATTTCCACTTTGGGCTACTATGAATAATACTGCTATGAATATTCATATACAAGTGTCTGTGTGGGATATACCTAGGAGTGGAATTGCCATCATATGACTGTTTTCCAAAGTGGATGCACCATTGTACGTTCCCACTAACAATGTATCAGGGTTCCAGTTTCTCTACATCCTAGCAGGTTCTTGTTATTGTCTGTCTTTTTGATAAGAGCTATCCTAATGAGTGTTAAGTGTATCTCATTGTAGTTTTGATTTGCATTTCCATGATGGCTAGTGGCCATTTCCATGTCTTCTTTGGAGTGATGTCTGTTCAGATCCTTTGCCCATTTTTTAATTGGGTTGTCATTTTATGATTGAGTTGTTAAAGTTCTTCATAAATTCTAGATAGCAGTCCCTTCAGGTATCTGATTTGCAAATATTTTATGCCATTCTGTGAGCTGTCTTTTCACCTTCCTGGTGGTGGTCTTTGAAACACCAAAATTTATAATTGTGATAAAGTCCAGTTTATCTACTTTTTTCTTTTGTCACTTGTGCTCTTGCCTATCCCAAGGTCACAAATATTATTCCTATGTTTTCTTCCTATATTTCTTCTAAGAAATATATGGTTTCTCCAAAGTAATGTGGGTTACAAAAAAAAAAAAAAAAGAATAAAAGAAATATATGGCATGTAGGGTGTCAGATGGGGTCTAACTTCATTCCTTTGCAATTGGATATCCAGTCGTCCCAGCACCATTTGTTAAAAATACCATTTTTTCTCCATTCAATTGTCTTGGCACTCTTGTTGGAAATCAATTAATCATAAATGTAAGGGTATATTTCTGGACTCACAATTCTATTCTATTGCTTTATGTCTATCCTTATGCCAGTACCACACTGTCTTGATTACTACGGTTTTATAGGAAGTTTTGAAATTAGGAAGTGTGAGCCCTCCAACTTTGTTCTTCTCTTTCAAGACTGTTTTGGCTATTGTGGATTCCTGGAATTTCTATATGAATTTTAGAATCAGCTTGTCAATTTCTACCAAAATAATCCACTGTGATTTTGCTATAGATTGCATGGAATCTGTAGATCATTTTGGGGAAAACTGGCGTCTTAACCATGTTACGTCTTCTGATCCATGAACATAGGATGGTTTTCCATTAATTTAGGTGTACACCTGTTTTTTAAATGTTACTGGGCAGGGAGCTAAAATATCAGATGGTTCTATTTATTTTCAAACAGTTGGGTACCTTGAGTAAAGCCCGTTAAGCATGTAGATGCCACTCAGCAAAACCTGAGGAGGACAGTCCCTACCTTTGCAGTACAGACAGTTGCTCAGCATAACTCAGAGGTGCTGCCACAAGCTGCTGGTTTTCTTTTCTTTTCTTTTCTTTTTTTTTTTTGAGACGGAGTCTCACTCTGTCGCCCAGGCTGGAGTGCAGTGGTGCAATCTTGGCTCACTGCAAGCTCCGCCTCCCGGGTTCACGCCATTCTCCTGCCTCAGCCTCCGGAGTAGTGAGACTACAGGCGCCCGCCAGCCTCCACGCCCGGCTAATTTTTTATATTTTTAGTAGAGATGGGGTTTCACGGTGTTAGCCAGGATGGTCTCAATCTCCTGACCTCGTAATTCACCCGCCTGGGCCTCCCAAAGTGCTGGGATTACAGGCGTGAGCCACCGCCCCCGGCCTTTCTTTTCTTTTCTTTTCTTTTTTTTGAAATGGAGTTTCGCTCTTGTCGCCCAGACTGAAGTGCAGTGGTGCGATCTCACACATTGCAACTTCTGTCTCCCGGGTTCAAGTGATTCTCCCGCCTCAGCCTCCCGAGTAGCAGGGATTACAGGCGTATGCCACCATGCCTGGCTCATTTTTATATTTTTAGTAGAGATGGAGTTTTCACCATGTTAGTCAGGCTGGTCTCGAACTCCTGATCTCACTTAGGTGATCCACCCGCCTTGGCCTCCCAAAGTGCTGGGATTACAGGAGTGAGGCACTGCACCTGGGCAGCTGCTGGTTATCTGCTACAAGAAAAGGTGGGTAAGGGCTGGGCACAGTGGCTCACGTCTGTAATCCTAGCACTTTGGGAAGCTGAGGCAGGCGGATCACCTGAGGTCAGGAGTTCAAGACCAGCCTGACCAACATGGAGAAACCCTGTCTCCACTAAAAATACAAAGTTAGCCAGGCGTAGTGGCACATGCGTGTAATCCTAGCTACTCAGGAGGCTGAGGCAGGAGAATTGGCTGAAACCGGGAGGCGGAGGTTGCAGTGAGCCGAAATCCTGCCATTGCACTCTAGCTGGGCAACGAGAGTGAAACTCCATCTCAAAAAAAAAAAAAAAAAAAAAAAAAAAAAAAGTGGGTAAGTCTCTCTGAATTTATTTTCCTTACCTGTAAAAACGAAACAACCATAATTACCTCAACTACTTAGTAAAATTGTGTTGAACAAATTTTTTGAATTATAAAAACAGATAGGTAAACAATAGTTTATTAAATAGGACATAAAAAGGGTCAATAAACAAATGAAAATATCTCAATATCAGTAGCCAACTGAGAAATGCAAACTAAAGCCACAGTGAAATACACACCCACCAGAATGGCTAAACTTAAAAAGACTGATACTATCAAGTCCTGACAAACACATGGAACAATTAGAACTCTCATTCATTGCTGGTGGGAGTGTTAAATGGGACAACCACTTTAGAAAACATATTGGCAGTTTTTAAAAATAAAACTAACAGACATAACAGTAGTTCCATTTTGTGGTATTTACCCAAGATAAATGAAAATGTATATTCACAGAAAAGCTGTACATGAATGTTCATAGCTGTTTTATTCACAATAGCCAAAAACTGGAAACAAATATCAGTTGACAGGAGAATGGATAAATAAATTGTGGTATATCCAGAACAATTAAAGACAGATCAATACTTTAAAAGAACAAATTATTGATACACATAACATGCATAATCTTAAAAATATTATGTTGAGTGAAAAAAGCCAGACACAAAAGAGTATGTACTGTGTAACTGGATTTATGTAAAATTCTAGAATGGACAAAGCTAAGCTATAGGGACTGCAGATCAGTGGTTGCCTGGGGCTTGTGGGGGTGGGGCAATTGGCTGCAAAGAGGCATGAGAGAACTTTCTGGAATGATGGAAAGGCTCTGTCTTCGTTGGAGTGGTGGTTACATGGGTGTATACCTTTGGAAAACTTCATCAAGCTGTTTTTTTTTTTTTTTTTTTTTTTTTTTTGGAGACTGGGTCTTGTTCTGTTGCCCAGTTTTTCTATAGCCTCGACCTCCTGGGCTCAAGCAATCCTCCTGCCTCAGCCTCCTGTGTAGCTATGATTACAGGCATATGCCACTATGCCCAGCTATTTTTTAAATTTTTTGTAGAGGCAGAGTCACACTGCGTTGCCCAGGTTGGTCTCCAACTCCTGGGGCTCAAGCAGTCCCCTCACTCAGTCTCCCAAAGTGCTGGGATTACAAGCATGAGCTGCCATGCCCAACCAATCTGTTCTTTTTTTTTTTTTTTTTTGAGATGGAGTCTCACTCTATTGCCCAGGCTGGAGTGCAGTGGCATGATCTCGACTCACTGCAACCTCTACCACCCAGGTTCAAGCAATTCTTCCTCAGCCTCCCGAGTAGCTCGGATTACAGGCCCCTGCCACTGCGCCCAGCTAATTTTTTTGTATTTTTAGTTGAGACAGGGTTTCATCATCTTGGCCAGGCTTGTCTTGAACTCCTGACCTCATAATCCACTTGCCTTGGACTCCCAAAGTGGTAGGATTACAGGTGTGAGCCGCTGCGCCCGGCCAAATTTTGTAATTGTAAATTTAGATGGGGTTTCACCATGTTGGCCAGGCTAGTCTCAAACTCCTGACTTTAGGTAATGCGCCCGCCTCAGCCTCCCAAAGTGCTGGGATTTACAGGCATGAGCCACCGTGCCCAGCTGAGCCCTCTTCTTCTAAAGTCTCCCCAAACTACGTTATGTGTCCTAAATTTTGAAAAAGTCCTAAATATTCTAAAGCCACACTCTTTTAGACTTATTTCCAAGACCTCAGGGAGGCCTGCCAGTCCTTCTCAGGCCACCGTAACCGACCTGAAGTGTCCTCTTACCCAGAGCTCAGCTTTTTTGACCTCACCCTGACAGGCCACTGGGACCTTGCCCGCTCCTCAGAGCTGACCCTGCCTGATACCCCTTGTTTCTCCCTTAAGCTTTGAGTGCAGAGACCCAGGACATTCAGTGCTCAGGGAATACTGGGTGGCTCTGGCCTGGGTTCTCCAAGCCTTAGAAGCCACCTGCCCACAATTTCTGGTCCACCCAAGGCCCGGGCCCTTGGGAGCTCATACTTTGGTGTCTCTCCTTAGATATAAATAAAATAGTGTCAATAATTACATATCTGTGTCCTTGGCTTTTTTTTTTCTCTCTCCATGACCTGCAAGTCACCCTGGATGGTGGCTGGGGTGGTTAGGCTCTACTGTTGTTTCCCACCGGGAGTGCGGACGAAAGGCCTCTTGAACACCTGTGAGCTGCCTGGTGCCTGCGTGGGCCCACTGCAGCCTCGCTTCACACAGCGCGGGCTGTGTAGATCAGAGCCAGAGAAAGTTAAAGCTGCTCATGAACTAGGGATAAGCACCATTGACAGTGGTCACTGTCCTTCCGAACATTTTTTCATGAAAACATGTGGGCTTGTTTATAAGTGTGTGTTGGGGGGTCATTTGTTTTTAACAGGCTGGGCTCATGCTCTTTCAGCTCAATAAATATTTATTGATTAGTTACTATATGCCAGGTACTGTTTTATATAACTGAAAATAATACTGTAACTTGTTTTTGCTTAAAAGCATAAAATCTTTCCACATCAGTACATAATGATCTCCATCATTATTATTAACAGTCACGTAGTATGCCATAGCATGGCAGTATCACAACTCTAGAATTTAACTAGTTTTAGACATTCAGATTGTCTCCATGTACTTTTCCATTACAAATAATGCTGCAGTGAATGCCTTTGTCATATGACCTTGTGCACATTTGTAATACATTCGTAAATATTTCTAATAGACTCCTTTAAGGGAAACTGCTTAATTAGAGCAAGTGTACTGGCTGGGCGTGGTGGCTCACACCTGTAATCCCAGCATTTTCAGAGGCTGAGGCTGGCAGATTATCTAAGGTTAGGAGTTCAAGACAAGCCTGGCTAACATGGCGAAACCCCATCTCTACTAAAGGTACAAAAATTAGCTGGTGGCATTTGGCTGTAGTCCTGGCTCCTCAGGAGGCTGAGGAGGCGGAGGTTGCAGTGAGTGCCACTGCACTCCAGCCTGGGTGACAAAGTGAGACTCAGACTCATAAAAATAATAATAATAAAATAAAGTAAATATGCTGATTATTTTATTTTATTTTATTTTATTTTATTTTATTTTTTGAGACAGGGTCTTGTCAGAGCAGCAGTACACCCAGACAACAGCAGTACAGTGATGTGATCTCAGCTCACTGCAACCTCTGCCTCCCAGGTTCAAATGATCCTGCCATCTCAGCCTTATAAGTAGCTGGGATTATAGGTGCAGGCCACCATGCCCAGCTAATTTTTGTATTTTTAGTAGAGACACGGTTTCACCATGTTGCCTAGGCTGGTCTTGAACTGCTTTTTTTTTTTTTGCTTTTTTTTTTTTTCCTTTTGCGGCATAGTCTCACTCTGTTACCTAGGCTAGATTGCAGTGGCACGATCTCAGCTCACTGCAACCTCCGCCTCCCGGGTTCAAGCATTTCTCCTGCCTCAGCTTCCCGAGTAGCAGGGACTACAGATGTGGGCCACCACACCTGTCTAATTTTTATATTTTTAGTAGAGACAGAGTTTCACCATGTTGCCCAAGCTGATCTTGAACTCCTGATCTCAAGCGATCCACCTGCCTTGGCCTCCCGAAGTGCTGGGATTACAGGTGAGAGCCACCGCACCCCACCGAATGTTCTTAAATGTTGTACATAGATGCTATGGTTTGAATATTTGTACCCTCCAAAACGCTTGTTAAACTTAATCCCCAGTGTGGCAGTATTGGGAGGTGGGGCCTTTAAGAGGTGATTGGGGCCGGGCACAGTGGCTCAAGCCTGTAATCCCAGCACTTTGGGAGGCCGAGACGGGCAGATCACGAGGTCAGGAGATTGAGACCATCCTGGCTAACACGGTGAAACCCCCCGTCTCTACTAAAAAAACACAAAAAACTAGCCGGGCGTGGTGGCGGACGCCTGTAGTCCCAGCTACTCGGGAGGCTGAGGCAGGAGAATGGCTTAAACCCGGGAGGCGGAGCTTGCAGTGAGATTGCGCCCCTGCACTCCAGCCTGGGCGACAGAGTGAGACTCCGTCTCAAAAAAAAAAAAAAAAAAAGGTGATTGGATAATGAGGGCTCTGCTCTCACAGATGAGTTCTTTCATTCATAAATTCATTGATTAATGGGTTACTATGGGAGGGGAGCTGGTGGCTTTGTAAGAAGAGGAAGAGAGACCTGAGCTAGTACATGAGCGTGCTCAGCCCGCCTCAGCGTGTGGTGCTGTGCTCTGCCCTTGGATGCTGCAGAGAGTTCCGACCAGCAAGAAGGCTCTCTCTGGATACAGCCCCTTGACCTCGGACTTCTCAGCCTCCATAAGAGTAAGAAATACGCTTCTTTTTGTTATAAATTGCTCAGTTTTAGATAATTCTCTTATAAGCAACAGAAAACAGACTAAGATACTGGGTATCGAGATTGTACCCATTCATTCTGCTACTACTAGTGTACAAGAGGGCCCTTTCCCCTACTCCCTGTGGCCTATCTTCACTAATTTTGTCAATTTGATAGATAAAAATGGGCAATAATCTTTTCAGCAGAAATCAGCCTCAGCAGTCGATACTGACTGAGCAGTTTACAACCTTCAGCACAGGGCACTTCTAGAGTGTAAACTGAGAGAGGCGAAGCTCTGGCCACTCTCATGGGGGAAGATTTGGATTTGGCTAACACTTGTGCCGTCCGTCATGTACGTTCACACACTTGGTCTTCTTTCTCCCTCATAACCACCTTCTAAGGTAAATATCATTGTCTCATTTTTTCAGATGAGGAAACAGGCCCAGAGAGACTAACTTCCCTAAATCAAAAAGTTAAGAAGTAACAGCCCGGGGTAAGGGGAGTCTGAGAGTGAAGGGAAGAGTAGCAGAGGCAAGGCCATCATTAACCCTGGAATTTGTGTGGAGCCAGGGCTGGGTCTCAAGGCCAGGCCAGACCAAGGGAGGAGTGGAGGAGGAAATGATACGAAATTCTTTGCCATGGGCTGCAGACTGTGGAATCTGTTTTGCCTGTGCTGAGGGCTTGTCCTGGTTGGGCATGAGGTAGAGGCTGCAAAGAGTCCAGAGCCCTCAAATCCAGGGAGGGGAAGGCCCCAGGTCTGGTAATGCAGAAGGCCTGAGGAGAGAGTGGGCAGGGATGTTACCCTGCTGACGTCGGAGGTGTGTAGGAGTTGATTATACGTCGGAGGTGTGTAGGAGTTGATTATACGGAGCAGGCCTTGTCCACAAGCGAATGGGGAACTTCTTCCATCCTCCTAGCTGGCCTGCCCAAAGCCCTTAGCACAGATCCCATTTCTCAAAAAACTATTAAAAAAAAAAGAAAAAGAAAAAGGAAAGAAAAGTAAAAGAAAACCCCTAAACAGTCCTCTTTGCATAATGGTGGCTCTGAGCCTGGGAGTTCCAAGGACAGACTTGTGTCTCATCACCTCTGGCTCCAGCATGTGCTAAGTGGTCCTCAGCGCTCAGCATTCTGAAGAAATATTTTCAGCAGTCTCTGGGTGGGGACCCAGTAGGCAGCTAAGTGCCTTTCTCTGGAGATTCTGTTCCCCAGTGAAGGTCAGCTTAAGTGGACAGGCTTCCAGGGTCACAGAAACCTCTGTGGACCCACACGTACAGGAGAAGCAGCCGCTCTGCAGGGAGGCTTCATCTCAGCCCCTTTTCCCACACAACCTTGGTGCACAATATGCTACTCTGTGCCAGGGGTCTTAAAGGGAAGCTTAACACATGGCGGCATCACTGGAGTGGTGATTTGCCAGTGTTTTCAGATGACAGAGGGCCAAAGAATACAGAAAAGGGCCTTGCATCCTGAACCTGGTGAAATTGTGGCCCAGGATCACAGGAAAAGAACACACATTTCCTCAGCCTTTTTAAATAAGAAAATAGTACAAATAATGGAAACTCTATTCTTTGGTTGGTTATGTGTTTATTCTTAGGAAATGCATTTATATGCAGAGAGAAAAAGAGGGAGAGAGAGAGCAAGCACGTGCAAATGTGGTAACATCAGTGAATCTGGGTAAAGAGTATTTGGAAATTCCTGGTACATTCAACTTTTCTGTAAATTTGAAATTGTATCAGAATAAAAAGCAAGTATTCTCTTCCTCAGTGCATGCACTAAAATTGGAACATACAGAGATTCGCACGGCCCCTGCGCAAGGATGATCAGATGGTTTGGATGTTTTGTCCCTTCCAAATCTCATGTTAAAGTGTGACCTCAGGCCGGGCGTGGTGGCTCACGCCTGTAATCCCAGCACTTTGGGAGGCTGAGGTGGGTGGATCACCTGAGGTCAGGAGTTCGAGACCAGCCTGGCCAACATGGTGAAACTCCATCTCTACTAAAAATACAAAAACTGGGTCAGGTGTGGTGGCACATACTTGTCATCCCAGCTACTCGAGAAGCTGAGGCAGGAGAATCACTTGAACCTGGGAGGTGGAGGTTGCAGTGAGCAAAGATTATGCCACTGCACTCCAGCCTGGGCAACAAGAGCGAAACTCCATCACACACACAAAAAAAGTGACCTCCAGTGTTGGAGGTGGGCCTAATGGGAGATATCTGGGTCGTGGGAGCGGCTGCCTCATGAATGGCTTGGTGCTGTCCTCATGGTAGTGAGTGAGCTGTCACTCTGAGTTCACGTGAGCTCTCTCTCTCTCTCTCTGGTTGTTTAAAAGAGCCTGGCACCTGCTCTCTCCCGCTTTCTCTCTCTCTCTCTCCCTCCTGCTTGGTCCCTCTCTTGCCATGTGACACACTGGGTCTGCTTTGCCTTCCACCATGATTGTAAGCTTCCTGAGGCCTCACCAGCAGCAGATGCTCGTGCCATGCTTCTCATACAGCCTGCAGAACCATGAGCCAAATCAACCACTTTCCTTTATATATAAATTGCCCAGTCTCACTCAGGTCTTCCGTTTTTTTGTGTGTGTGGTTTTTTTTGTTGTTTTTTTTGAGACAGAGTCTCACTCTGTCACCCAGGCACAGTCTTGGAACACTGCAACATCTGACTCCCAAGCTCAAGTCATCCTCCCACCTTAGCTTCCTGGGTAGCTGGGATTACAGGCGTGTGCCACCATGCCCGGCTAATTTTTGTATTTTTTGTAGAGAAAGGTTTTGCCATGTTGCCCAGACTGGTCTTGAACTCCTGAGCTCAAGCGATCCACCCATCTCGGCCTTCAAAAGTGCTGGGTATGCAGGCATGGGCCACCGCGCCTGGCCAGACATTCCTTTAGAGCAATGCAAAGTGGACTGATACAGATGACTTGCAAATTTGTGAAGTGTTCCATATTTTTTACTACATGTTCTCATTTATAAGTGGGAGCTAAATAATGTGAACACATGAACATAGAGTGTGGAATAGTAGACACTGGAGACTTGGGAGGGTAGGAGGGTGGGAGGTGAGTGAAGGATGGGAAATCAGGGGGTACAATGTGCATTATTTAGATGATGGCTACACTAAAAGCCCAGATTTAACCACTGTGTAATATATCTATGTAATAAAACTCCACCTGTATCCCTTAAATTTATATTTTTTTTATATATATATATATATATATGTATTTTTTTTTTTTTTTTTTTTTTTTTTTTTTTTTTTGAGACAGAGTCTCACTCTGTTGCCCAGGCTAGAGTGCAGTGGTGGGATCTCGGCTCACTGCAACCTCCGGCTCCTGGATTCAAGTGATTCTCCTGCCTCAGCCTCCTGAGTAGCTGGGATTACAGGTGGGAGCCACCATGCCTGGCCAAATTTATATTTTTAAAAAGTAACAAAAAGATTTACAAAAACCAGAGGAGCATTTTTAGGTAAATTAATCTTCATTCCCACAAGACTAGCACAAGAATGGGTTTACATTTTGCATAGATTTTGA
The DNA here is from genome assembly GCF_024542745.1 of Macaca thibetana thibetana. NCBI lineage: Eukaryota > Metazoa > Chordata > Mammalia > Primates > Cercopithecidae > Macaca > Macaca thibetana. The sequence continues at coordinate 124,932,449 of NC_065584.1, forward strand.
TTTTTGTTGTTGTTGTTTGAGACAGGGTCTTGCTCTGTCACCAAGGCTGGAATGCAGAGGCATGATCACCGCTCACTGCGGCCTCAACCTCCTGAGCTCAAGCAGTCCTCCTACCTCAGCCTCCCAAGTAGCTGGCACCACAGGCACATATCACCATGCTTGGCTAATTTTTTTTTAGAGATGGGGTCTATGTTGCTCAGGCTGCTCTCAAACTCCTGACTCAAGCAGTCCACCCACCTCAGCCTCCTACAGATTTTGTGGGTTTTTTTTAAATATGAAAAGATATGTTATTATTATTATTAGTGCATACACCACATTGCACTTTCTCCAATGGCAAATGAGGCAGAGGGTAATATTTCTCTTTAATTCCCTAAGAACCTCAATATCATCTGTCTTCTGGAGGATTCAGTTTCTTCTGACATTGTGATATTGTCCACGAAGATACCAACTGTACTTAGTATAAATAACATTTTGCTAAGTTGTTCTATTAGGGGTTCTCGCTCAAGGTGTTCACTTTTTTCTTCTCTAGTTTTCAGCTCTTGACCGTGTGTTTCTTCATTATTATACACAGGATCTGGTCAAGGGATAGATTTTGTGCGTTCATATGGATGTCTGTAGAAGGATAGTAACATACTATTGTCCTGGCATCAGTTGTCAAAGCAAAGTCTACTTTGCAACTGTAGTCATCTGGAAAAGTGGAGTATGTAGATTTATGGCAAACATAAGGCTCCATTTTGGATTGAAAATAAATGTTTCCAGATAGTTCCCTTTGATATCACCCATCTTACTGCTGCTACTGCCATGTAGCAAGATGCTTATCAGGTAGTATGAAAAAAGATGCTTCAAAGAGAATCTGCTTTTAAAATCTGCTTCTGGGCACATCAGTTTTCATCCCTGCTTAACAGCTCCTCACCATGAGCCCATCATCTTCTCTCTTTATTTTTGCATAGATCTTAAATTATTTTTACTCAGTTGTAATCATGGACAAATTTGTAGTCTGCTTTTTTTCACCTAACATTAGTTATAAACTGTTTTCCATACTGCTGCATATTCTTTGTAATTATCATTTTAATGATTTATAATTTAATTTTTTTACTTGATTTTTTTTTTTTTGAAAGAGAGAGTCTCACTCTGTCACCCAGGCTGGAATGCAGTGGCATGATCACAGCTCACTGCAGCCTTGACTTCCCGGATTCAGTTGATCCTCCCACCCCAGGCTGGCGCATGCCACCAGGCCTGGCTAATTTTTTTGTATTTTTTATGGAGGGGGTTTTCACCATGTGGCCCAGGCTGGTCTCAAACTCCTGTGCTCAAGCAATCCTCCTGCCTCAGCCTCTCAAAGTGTTGGGATTACAGGCATGAGCCATCGCACCTAGCCAATTTATAATACTATATATCATAATTTATATTCTCCTGTTGGTGGACATGTAAGAGGAAGAGGATACTGGTTCATCATGAGCTCTGTACCAGGTGCTGCCCACCGCAGGCTATATATGGGTATCATCTTGTTTGACCCTCATGATCCTGCTATGCCCCAGGCTCTGTTCTAGTTTTGGGAACACATCAGCAAATTAAATAGACAAAATGGAACTTACATTCTAGTAGGGGTCGTGGTCGGCGGGAGATGTACAATCAAAAGTATACATAATGCTGAAGAATTAAATGTGGAAGGAGTTTAAATTTTGAAAGTTTGCTATACATACTTTTCCTGCATTATTATTATTATTTTATTTATTCACTTATTTTAAGATGGAGTCTCCCTCTGTTGCCCAGTGCAGTGGCGTAGAGTGCAGTGGCGTGATCTCAGCTCACTGCAACCTCTGCCTCCTGGGTTCAAGTGATTCTCCTGCCTCAGCTTCCTGAGTAGCTGGGACTACAGGCGTGCACTACCACACCCGGCTAATTTTTGTGTTTTTAGTAGAGACGGGGTTTCACCATATTGGCCAGGCTGGTCTCGAACTGCTGACCTTGTAATCCACCCACCTCAGTCTCCCAAAGTGCTGGGATTACAGGCGTGAGCCACTATGCCTGGCCATTGTCCCCCATTATTATAAAGAGTTTTCAGCACGTTTTTTAAAAAGGATATGCATAATAAATAAAAAAGTATGTATTATATTATAAGATGCCAAATAATATGGAAAAACAGCAGAATAAGGAGAGTAACAAGTGCAGGAGGAGGGAGTGTTTTCGTTTGAAATAGAGTAGTTGGGGTAGACCACACCGAGAACGTTTGAGCAAAGACTTGGAGGAGATGAAAGCAATCCCTGAATAACACATGAACAAATCAAATGACTTTTTCAATACATTCTAACTATGCCGTTAGGAAGCAGGCATTAGAAGGGCTAAGATCCCACGAGGGGCTGGTGAAACTTGTATATATCTACATCATTGGCTAAAATATAAATCAGCCCAGTTCTTTTGTGAAGCATTATGTCAATTCACACAGCCATTTAAAATATTAATGTCTTTTGACCTGGTAATCCCACTCCTGGGAATTTGTCCTAAGGAAATTTTTGCAAAGAGGAGAAAAGGCTCTATGTGGAAAGATCACTGCAGCAGTATCCATTTGTCTTAGTCAGGTCTAACCTTAGTCAGGTTTATTTCTCACAGTTCCGAGGTTGGAGTCTGAGATTTGGGGACCAGCAGGGTCCAGTTCTGGGAGAAAGCCCTCTTCTGGGTCTCCAGCTGTATTAGCCCATTCTCATGCTGCTATAAGAACATACCGGAGACTGGGTAATTTATAAAGGAAAGAGGTTTAATTGGCTCACAGTTCGGCATGGCTGCGGAGGCCTCAGGAAACTTACATTCATGGCAGAAGGGGAAGCAAATACGTTCTTCTTCACAGGGCAGCAGGAAGGAGAAGAATGAGAGCCAGTTGAAGGGGGAAGCCCCTTCTAAAACCATCAGATCTCGTGAGAACTTACTATCACAAGAATAGCATGGGGAAAACCGCCCCCATGATTCAATTACCTCTCACTGGGTCCTTCCCACCACATGTGGGGATTGTGGGAACTACAATTCAAGATGAGACTTGGGTTGGGATGCAGCCAAACCATATCACCAACTGTCAACTTCTCATTGTATCCTCACGTGGCAGAAGAGAACTAGCTAGGTCTCTGGCCCCTTTTTGTAAGGGCACTAATCCCATTGATAAAGGGTCCACACTCATGACATAATTACCTCCCCAAAGTTCCACCTCAGGATTAGTGTTTCAACATGTATATTTTAGAGGGACACAAACACACAGTCCATTGCACCATCAAAGTGAGGAAGTGATGGATTCAGAATTGTCTGGGAGTCAGGTGTTGGGGTCTGAAGGTTTGACTCTATGATCTGCCACTTGGTATCTGTGTGGTCTTGGGTTTAGTGACTTGATCTTCCTGAGCCCATGCCTGCCGTGATGGAAGGAAGGAAATCAGTTTGGGAAAGTCCTGGGGGACGAGACTGTGAAGGGTCTTGACTGCTAAGCCAATGATTCCAGGCTCTGTGCAGTCAGCAGGAGAATCATTACAGGTATTTGATTAGAGCTGTGCATCAGGAAGATTAACTTGACGGTGGCATATAAGATGAATGGAACGGGAGAATGCAGAGGTGGGGAGGCCACTTAGGAGGCTTCTGCAGTAGTCTACATGAGAGGCAATGACTAATTAAATGAAACAGCCCAAATTGTATGAGCACCTCATGGGTGATGAGCCATTATAAATCTCCAGCCTCCCCATAGCATCTGTCTTAAAGTCTGCACTGAACAGAAATATTACAGAATAATGCTTTATATTTCTTTCTTTTTTCTTTTTTTCTTTTTTTTTTTTTTTTGAGACGGAGTCTCGCTGTGTCGCCCAGGCTGGAGTGCAGTGGCCGGATCTCAGCTCACTGCCAGCTCCGCCTCCCGGGTTTTTACGCCATTCTCCTGCCTCAGCCTCCTGAGTAGCCGGGACTACAGGCGCCCGCCACCTCGCCCGGCTAGTTTTTCGTATTTTTTAGTAGAGACGGGGTTTCACCGTGTTAGCCAGGATGGTCTCGAACTCCTGACCTCGTGATCCGCCCGTCTCGGCCTCCCAAAGTGCTGGGATTACAGGCTTGAGCCACCGCGCCCGGCCAATGCTTTATATTTCTAACCCTTTGCAGTTCAAAAAGTGCTTTTATGAGCATTATCTCATTTGATCTAGGCTGTTTACAAATTGATTTTTTTTTTTTTTTTTTTTTTGAGACGGAGTCTCGCTGTGTCGCCCAGGCTGGAGTGCAGTGGCCGGATCTCAGCTCACTGCAAGCTCTGCCTCCCGGGTTTTTACGCCATTCTCCTGCCTCAGTCTCCCGAGTAGCCGAGACTACAGGCGCCCGCCACCTCGCCCGGCTAGTTTTTTTTTTTTTGTATTTTTTAGTAGAGACGGGGTTTCACCGTGTTAGCCAGGATGGTCTCGAACTCCTGACCTCGTGATCCGCCCGTCTCGGCCTCCCAAAGTGCTGGGATTACAGGCTTGAGCCACCACGCCCGGCCAAAAATTGATATTTTGAAGGAGTTTTTCCAGATACTGAAATTGGGCCTATAGATTTATAGTTTTCAAGGCTCGCCCCTTCTATCCTCCTCTACTCAGCTTCCTTTTGCTCAGTCTTCAGGCACTTCATGGTTCTTTATTCCTTTTCACAACCAAAAAAAAAAAAAGTGTATGCTGAACAACACACCAGGCTCCTTGCTAGGTCACTCCAAAAGCAGGGAAGTCATCAGTGTGCGGGATTTGAGCACATTTGGTTTATTTAATCATTCGTTCATCTTTCTCTGATCACAGTGGAGTTTCATGTGTTCCACCATATGCTGTCCCTGAAATGCTCTGCACACACCAGTAAGAGCCCACGAGGGGTCCTAGCCTTTACCTTCCCTCCTTGTCTGCCAGGATTGAAGGAGGAAATCAGGTTGGGAAAGTCCTGTGGGACCAGATTGTGGAGGAGCTTGACTGCTAAGCCAAGGACTCCAGGCTCTATGCTGTCAGCAAGAGAAACATTACAGGTATTTGATCAGAGTTGCGCATGAGGAAGGTTAATCCAGCAGTGACTCCCTCCAGCTTCAGCCCTTCCCCAGTCTCGCGGTTGGGGGGAGTGTCTTTTGCTGGATTTCCCCAAAGAGGTCCCAAGTCACACAGACACAATTCAGGAGACACAGGACTAGCGATCACCCAGGAGGCCTGCAGCCTGGGTCTCCACTGTGATTGAGGCTTCCTAACTCTGGCTTTTGGGCTTCCAGAGGCACTAATGAGCAGGGCTGAGCAGTAATTAAGACTGTGCTGTGTTCCACATCACGCAGCACAGCTGCAGCTGCCGGGAGGAAGGGGAAGGAGAGAAGACAGGGAAGATGCCTTTAGCCCTCTCTTCCCACTCTGAACCCACTTGCTGTCCAGGCTCTTCAGTGCAGCAAGGGGGTTTGGTAAAGCCATGGGATGATGGAACAGCTACAGGAGATGGATGCCCAGGGCTGGGGAAATAGTGTTCAGACACCAGCCAGCTGTTGCTGCTCCATTCTGCATCCCAGGTGGGGTGCCAATGGGCCAAGCCATGGTTGTCTCAGAGGTGAGGACCCCCTGTCTTGCAACCAGCCTGGCACTACAGGCCCTGCAGCAGGAGGGGGCTGTGATCTGGCCAGGGGGAGCCAGGTGGAGGGCGAGTATGACACATGCAGTTATGAGCCTGGGACTTTCTCTGGCTCACATCCCAGAACAGGGGCCTCTCTTGGTGAGGGGCCACTGCAAGAACAAATACTCAATGAGCAACACAGAGCCAAGCGCTGGAGGTTCACAGGTCACACTACGAGCCAGTTCATTCCACAGAACACACTCTCTAGTGGAGAGGTAGAGGTCAAAACAGAGTCATGACTGCTACGATGGTGATGAGAAAAAGTTCCATGGGGCCACCTAGCGTAGACTGAGGACAGCTTCACTTATATGGTGGCACTTGAGCTGAACCTTGAAGTAGAAGAGGGATTCACCAGAAAATATGGTTTTGGCAAAGGGAATAGAGAACAAAGGCAGTTGGCATGAGATAGTTGGCTGCCAGGAGACGTGGTGGGCCTGGCCCAGAGCATGAGTGGAGTGAGAAGGGAAGGAGTCTAGGGAAAGGAACCTAGAGAATCCAGAATTCTAAAGGACCACCAGAGGCTCCAGGCGGGGCAAGAGCGACTAACAGGATGACCCACCTTCCCCAACTTACACCATCTCAGGCACTGGGCAGATGCTCTGTGACTTTATCGGGATCCCTGGGGAGTGGTGCCAGCCCCAGGTACTGAGCTGGAGGGGGGATCACAGAGGACTCAAGGAGGAAAGGCAGCTGGAGGGAAGGGGCTTGGGCGGAACAAAAGAGGAGGGGGCTTGGCCCTGGGCTCTCATCCACTCCTGAAGCCCATCCGGGGAAACAATGAACAGTGAATGATGCAGTGCCTGTGTCCCGAGATCCCAGCCTTGTGTGGGGCCATCGGGTCACCAGAAGCCTTCCTGTCTCCTGCCCATTGCTCTGGGGGCCACAGGTACCTGAAGGTTTCCAGAACCCAGGGAAGAGGCCGGAGGTTCAGTCATAGCTCTATAGGAACAGAACTAGAGTGATGACCAGCTCCCAAAATACATAACCCTTATTTTGAGCTTCACAATACATGTCAGTCAGAGAAAGAAAGGTTCAAGTCTCAAAAATGCTGGATCTTGGCTGGGCGCGGTGGCTCACGCCTGCAATCCCAGCACTTTGGGAGGCTAAGGCAGGCAGATCACTTGAGGTCAGGAGTTCAAGACCAGCCTGACCAACATGGTGAAACCCCGTCTCTACTAAAAATAGAAAAATTAGCCAGGCATGGCAGTGGGCACCTGTAATCTCAGCTACTGGGGAGGCTGAGGCAGGATAATTGCTTGAACCTGGGAGGTGGAGGTTGCAGTGAGCCGAGATGGTGCCACTGCACTCCAGGCTAGGTGACAGAGTGAGATTCAAAGTCTCAAAAAAAAAAAAAAAAAAAAAGCTGGAGCTTCAATAATGCTGACCACTTTCAAATATATGTAATCGGCCGGGCGCGGTGGCTCAAGCCTGTAATCCCAGCACTTTGGGAGGCCGAGACGGGCGGATCACGAGGTCAGGAGATCGAGACCATCCTGGCTAACACGGTGAAACCCCGTCTCTACTAAAAAAAATACAAAAAACTAGCCGGGCGAGGTGGCGGGCACCTGTAGTCCCAGCTACTCGGGAGACTGAGGCAGGAGAATGGCGTAAACCCAGGAGGCGGAGCTTGCAGTGAGCTGAGATCCGGCCACTGCACTCCAGCCTGGGCGACAGAGCGAGACTCCGTCTCAAAAAAAAAAAAAAAAAAAAAAAAAAAAAAAAAACAAATATATGTAATCAGCACTCGTTTCAAATAGTCTTTTAGCAGCATGCTAACTTATGACTACAAGGTCTGCGGTCCCCTCTCCTGCCAAGTGTCCCCTTCCCCTGTTCGAGCGGCTTGAAGGCAGTCCTCCAAGGGGATTCAGGGTTGTACTCCCGTATAAAAGAAAGCCTGTGGTGCTGCTGTGTTAAGTTACCCACCTGTTGGCTGGTGAGCGCCCCCTTCATGTCTTTCCTGAAGGTGGATTTTCAGTAAATAAGAAGACCACATTTTTTATTCTGAGGCTGTGGTCTTGTTTTCCATAGCAGTATGTCCCAGAAAGTTCGAGATCTCTTGCATGGCCATGATTTGAAAGTCTGGAAATGGGATCCACCGGTAAGCTGTGTTCTCCATGGAATTCACCCGAGGCTGCCCTGCACCCCTCTCCTCTCCCTCGGGGTCACAGGGCATCTGTGGGCGCCTCTTCCTATTGCCTGTATGTCCTCCCCAATAGGAGAAAGACAGGGCATAGAGGGAAATGAGTCTCTTTCACTGGTTCGAATTAAGGAGAAGCCTGTCAGTCCAAGCCCCCCTCACATTCAGGCAACGGCCGATCCGGCTTCCTTTCCTCCGACCTGGCGGGCATGGGAAGCAACTGTGGAGGAATTTCAGAGCTGGGGGAAGCAGAGGGAGGATAGGAATGCCTTTTATTTTCTTTGAACTTTTCCATTTATAATATTTCTATTTTTAAAAGAATAATTTGGTTATTTTTCATTTAGCATATTTTCCTTAGAGCAATAAAGGCTTTTGCAATATGGAAAAGGTGACATTTGATCTGAAGGAGTCTGGGGGAGCTCTGAGTATAGGGAACCGACCTTTCATACCCGCCCATGAGCGCTGCTGCCTGGGGGCCTGAGGTGTAGGTCGGCTCACCGCCAGCGACCTGCCTGTGACCAGCCTGTCCCTCTTCCCATGGGTTCTCTAGCTGGCTCTGCCTAAAGCCTGTCTGTCTCGCCAACTCTCCCACTTCTCAGCTTCTCCCTTTCTTCATTCAGCCCGGCCCAGAAGCCCTGAGGGCTGGGCCAGAGAGAAGCAGTTGTTGCTGTTTTTTCCCAGCTCCCGCTCAAACCTGACACCCACAGAAAGGTCAAGCCCACGTGGTTCTGCACATCCCTGCCTGGCCAGCCCTGGCTGTTACCATGACGACTGCTGGGCTGGAAATGTCCTTCGCCACCTCCACTCAGCACACTGGTGACTGTCCCACGCCCCATCCTCAGAAAAGCTGCTCCTGCCAGGGGTTCTGGAGTTACAGGGCCTTTGGGAATAAGACAGACCGACGGAGACCAGGAAGATGGACAGATACAGTCAGAGGCACACACACTAACAGAGTCAAAGAGACAGGCATAGTGCGACAGGAGAGTGCGAAGGTGCGAGGAAGTGAGGTGGCGACACAGCCTCAGCCGCGCAAGACTGCAGGAAAAATAAAGCAAAGCGGGGCCTGAGACAGAGACAAGAGACAAAGGGAGGCACGGGGGACGCGGGGGCCCGTGGCGCCACAGCGAGAGGCCAGACAGAGGAAGAGACAACAGGCAGAGGCCAGGGCAGTCAGCTCTCCCATCCCAGGGAATTTCCTTGCCCAGTAGGTCTCTCTTGGCCTCATCCTCTCTGAGATGTCAGGCAGGGTCTGTCTGAGTTGATTTGCTGTCCAGGCTGTTCCTCTGGCTGGACAACATTTGCCACCTTAAGAGGGGCCCTCCCCTAATAACAGTGATTGTTATTTTGTTGACAGACACACACACATACACCCTGCTCCTTGCCCATGATTCCATGTCACCCCAAACTCATCATAAATACCTTCGCAGCCTCACTTCACCCAGGCGTTGGAACATTGAGCAGGGTTGATTTTCAAATTGTGGCAAAATCTAGGAAATAAGCGTGAACCTCAGAGATGATGAAGCCCCTGGAGGATAATGAACGGGCAAGAGGAGGGAAAAGACAGACTGAACAGTGAGTACCAGACAAGAGTGTGGGGGCAAGAGGGTGGGAGAAGGGATCAGGAAAGAGAGAGGCGGGCTCAGAGCTCTGACCAGGGCAAGCCAGAGGAGCGGTAACGGGAGGGCTGGGCCAACTAGATTAGCCTTCAGGGCCTGGCAGGGAACCCTGCCTCCAACATCAGTGCCATGATTTCCCATCTTTGAGGTGTCTCCCAGGCTTTGAGAGAGGCTTCTCAAGGTCTTTGAATTCTTGGTCGTTCTTAGCATTTTCTTTTTTCTTTTTCTTTTTCTTTTTTTTGAGGTGGAGTCTCACTCTGTTGCCCACGCTGGAGTGCAATGGTGTGATCTTGGCTCACTGCAACCTCCGCCTCCCGGGTTCAAGTCATTCTCCTCCCTCAGCTTCCTGAGTCGCTGGGATTACTGGCGCCTGCCACCATGCCTGGCTAATTGTTTTTGTATTTTTAGTGGAGATGGGGTTTCACCATGCTGACCAGGCTGGTCTCGAACTCCTGACCTCAGGTGATCCACCCGCCTTGGCCTCCCAAAGTGCTGGGATTACAGGTGTGAGCCACTGTGCCCAGACCAGCATTTTCTTCTTAGAAAATGACAAGGCTGTTGGCCGGGCGTGGTGGCTCACACCTGTAATCCCAGCACTTTGGGAGGCCAAGGCGGGTGCATCACGAGGTCAGGAGATCGAGACCATCCTGGCCAACATGATGAAACCCTGTCTCTACTAAAAATACAAAAAATTAGCCGGGCGTGGTGGCAGGTGCCTGTAGTCCTAGCTACTCAGGAGGCTCAGGCAGGAGAATGGCGTAAACCCGGGAGGTGGAGCTTGCAGTGAGCTGAGATCGTGCCACTGCACTCCAGCCTGGGTGACACAGCGAGACTCCGTCTCAAAAAAAAAAAAAAGAAAATGATTAGGCTGTCAACACAGGAAACTCTGGGGCCAGGTCAGTCTCTCACCTGTCCTAACCTTGACCACAGTGTGGAAGGACGGTAGAGTCAGTGCCCTTAATGTCACCATGTTCCAAGGTCACATGAGTGTTGAACAGGTGCCAGCCTGAAGCACCGATTGCCCTGGTGCCGTCCGTCCAGAGAGCCCAGTGAGAAGGTGGGCCAAGAAAGAAGACTTGAACCTAAGAGAGCTGTGGGTGGACATTCAGAGTAGGCTGGGCTGAACTCGCCCCGGGAAGAACCACTTCCCACACTGGGCCACAAAGGCCAAAATGTCAAAACCAAGGGTCCTGCACAGCCCCGGAAGGTGGATCCTGGCCTGGGCGGGAAAGGGATTGTGCCATATGCTCACGCGCTGCCTCACATCCCTCCAGCCCATTTCCGTGACCAGTTGCAGTTGCAGCGGATGCTTCTGGTACACGCTCAGTTTCCCACCTCTCTCCTTCTCTGCATGAAGTTTTTCTCAGCCCCTGCAGGGCCGCCTGAAAGTGGCAGGGGCTTAATACCTCCAAAGAGCAAACCTCAACCAATGAAGGATGGGCATTGGTGGAACTATAACCCAGATGTCCCCCGTCAGTCAGTGGCAAAATTCTGAGCTGTAATCTTTTTTTTTTTTTTTTTTTTTGAGATGGAGTCTCGCTCTGTCACCCAGGCTGGAGTACCGTGGCTCCATCTCAGCTCACTGCAACCTCCACCTCCCGGGTTCAATTAATTCTCCTGTCTCATCCTCCCAAGTAGCTGGGGCTATGGGCACACACTACCACACCCAGCTAATTTTTGTATTTTTAGTAGAGACATGGTTTTGCCACGTTGGCCAGACTAGTCTTGAACTCCTGACCTCAGGTGATCCACCCACCTCAGCCTCCCAAAGTGCTAGGATTACAGGCGTGAGCCACTGCGCTCAGCCTGAGGCGTCATCTTTATGTCTCCTCAGAGTGATCCCAGGGCGACAGCCCTAACTACCCACAGTGGACCTACTCAACACAGGGAGCTGTCTCATTCTCCTCACTCCCTCACTCTTGCTCACCCTCTAAAATCAGCCACCTACGTACAGGCCCTTGTCTCATGATACACATTCAGAGAACATAAAACAGCACAAGAGCGATCTTCTTTTTGTCATCTTCCAGCCCGAGTCTCTCCCTCATGGTTGGGCTAAGATAAGAACTGTGGGAGGGCTCTGCCTCTGAACACTGATTGGCAGGTGATCAGGTGTTTGTCATTATTATCTAGGAAGGAGAAAGAACTCACCAGCTCTCCCTCCCAAATGCTTGGGAGACCAGGGCTGACTTACCAGCAGCAGGCCCCCATAGGTCCCCAGTGGCCAACCACAGATTTTCATAACTGGAAAGGACCTTAGGGGTGACCTGATCCAACTTTCTACACAGTGCAGGAATCCCCTTTACAACCTCTCTGACATCCACTTACACACCTCCAGTGACAGAGAATTACTATCTTCTACAAGGCCACCCTGTTGTTGAACAGCTATTAGAAAGTTCTTAACACTGAATGGTAATTGGTCTTCCTGAAACTCCCTGCCATTGGTCCTAGTTTGTCCTTTGTACTTCAGTGTCTCAGCTTTCTACCCAATACTCCTCCAAATATTTTAAAGCCAACCGGGTCTCTCTTAAATCTCTTTTCTATGGAAAACAATCTTATTGTCTTGTCCTGTCTTCAAATGACTCGATCTTCTGAGCCTGCTCACCCTGGACCCCTCCTCTAGGGAGCATTGCAGTTTGTCGATGTTCCTCTGTAGGAAAAGACCCTGTTGCGTGGCAAGAGTGGCAACATCTTGAAGCAAAACTGCCATATGACTGATGTTTGACTCCTGCATACATCAGCCTCCCAGGCTCAAGCTATCCTCCTCAAGGCATTCCCGTGGCAAGGTCAAGAAACAATGCCTGGGCCGGGCATGGTGGCTCACGCCTATAATCCCAGCACTTTGGGAGGCCAAGGTGGGTGGATCACCTGAGGTCAGGAGTTTGAGACCAGACTGACCAATGTGGTGAAACCCCGTCTCTACTAAAAATACAAAAAGTAGCCAGGCATGGTGACAGGCACCTGTAATCCCAGCTACTTGGGAGGCTGAGGCAGGAGAATCACTTGAACCCAGGAGGCGGAGGTTGCAGTGAGCCAAGATCGTGTACTGCACCCCAGCCTGGGCGACAAGAGAGAAACTCCATCTCAAAAATAAATAAATAAAAGAAACAATGTCTGTAACACAGATAACCCCTCATAAAGAAATGATGCCGGGCCAGGTGGGGTGGCTCATGCCTGTAATCCCAACACTTTGGGAGGCCAAGGTAGGAGGATTGCTTGAGCCCAGGAGTATGAGACCGGCCTGGGCAACATAGTGAGATTTCTTTTCTTTTTCTTTTTTTTTTTTTTTTGAGACGGAGTCTCGCTCTGCCGCCCGGGCTGGAGTGCAGTGGCCGGATCTCAGCTCACTGCAAGCTCCGCCTCCCAGGTTTACGCCATTCTCCTGCCTCAGCCTCCTGAGTAGCTAGGACTACAGGCGCCCGCCACCTCGCCCGGCTAGTTTTTTGTATTTTTTAGTACAGACGGGGTTTCACCATGTTAGCCAGGATGGTCTCGATCTCCTGACCTCGTGATCTGCCCGTCTCGGCCTCCCAAAGTGCTGGAATTACAGGCTTGAGCCACCACGCCCGGCTCTTTTCTTAAAAAAAATAAAATAAAATAAAATATTAGCCAGGCGTGTAGTCCCAGCAAACTCAGGAGGCTGAGGAGGGAGGATAGCTTGAGCCTGGGAGGTTGAGGCTGCAGTAAGCTGTGATAATGCCATTACACTCTAGCCTGGGTGACAGTCAGACTCTGTCTAAAAAAAAAAAGAAAATGGAAAAGAACGAGAAAAAAGGAAAGAACGCCTATAGCATAAATAACCCCTCATAAAGATGCTTATCTGACCTCCCCAGTGGTCATGAAACTTTATACAATAAAGTCTGAGGTGTGACCAGCTGCACATGTTTTCCCCTAAAAGCTTGCTATGTAAAGGATATTTTCTGGAGGGTGGACATGGAAATCCACCACCTCATGACCACCCAAGGTATGGCTTCTGTGTATAAGTTGCTATTAAGTATTTCTTTCTGAGAGACTAGATTCTGTTAGCCTCTTTTTTTTTTTTTTTTTTTTTTTTTGAGACGGAGCCTCAGTCTGTCGCCCAGGCTGCAGTACAGCGGCATGATCTCGGCTCACTGCAACCTCTGCCTCCCGGGTTCAAGAGATGCTTCTGCCTCAGCCTCCTAAGTATCTGGGATTACAGGTGCACACCACCATACCCAGCTAATTTTTGTATTTTTAGTAGAAACGGAGTTTCACCATATTGGCCAGGCTGGTCTCAAACTCCTGACCTTGTGATCCACCTGCCTCAGCCTCCCAAAGTGCTGGGATTACAGGTATGAACCACTGCGCCCGGCCTTGTCAGCCTCTTTCTTTGGCCCCTCAGCTCTCTTGGCCTTTAGGGGTAGGTTTGCATAGACCTGCTCGCTGCAGAACATCCTCTTACATTGTGGTGCCCAGATGATGCTTTCAGAGAGGCATGGCCAGTGCAGAATATATTTTTACACTACTATGTCCCAAGTACATTTCCACTATTGATTCCTAGAATTATAACTTTTTTTTAGCAACACATAACACTGCTGACGCCATTGAACTGTTAAGACACTGAACTCCTGTTTGGGGTTTTCCATACCACTTTCCCCTTTCTTCAGCCAACAGCAATCCTCTTTCACTTCCCATTCTGATATGGTTCTGGTGGGACTGTTAACCACAGTATCCTGTACACTTACTCATAGATCTTGCCCTTGTCATAGTCACTGCTCCAATGACGAGCATGTGACCCAGGCCAAGCCAATCTGAGTCCTTCCCCTGGAATTGATTTATTTATCTGAGACATGATCTTGCTCTGTCACCCAGGATAGAGTGCAGTAAGGCAATCATAGCTCACTGCAGCCTCAACCTCCTGGGCTCAAGCAGTCCTCCCACCTCAGCATCCCGAGTAGCTGGACTACAGGCATGCGGTACCATGCCAGGCTAATTTTTAAATTTTTTGTAGAGACGGGGTCTCTGTGTGTTGCCCAGGCTGGTCTCAAACTCCTGGGCTCAAGTGATCCTCCCAGCTTGGCCTCCCAAAGTGCTGGGATTATTAAGCCTAAACCACTGTGCTGAGCCCCCTGGGATCTATTAGATGGGGTTGGAAAGTGTATCTTTCCTCTAGAGTTCCTAAACTGGAATGATGTCTGCCCAGAGCTCCCTGTGCTATACGAACACACACAGATAGTCAACAGTGGGAGGAAGACAGGCTACAGATACTGCTGGAGTCCTGGGGTCCAGCTAACTGAAGCCAGCTCTGTATATCTTAGGCTAGAATTGAGTCTGGCTTGGATTTCTTTTTTTTTTTTTTTTTTTTTGCAATAGCCTTGGAAAACTTTCCAGAGTCTGGCTTCTTGGCTTCTGTCACTAGAACTTTGTCCCATCACTCTAGTCTATAGAAAAATTTTAGAATTGTTATTCTGTTATTTAATCAATTACCTACTCTTCTCACTTTTGATAAGGTTTCCTTCTATTCACTCAACCAAATCATTGATAAAAATGTTGAGTTGAACACAGGAAAAAGAAACCAACAACATGTCAGCTTATCAATAAAAGAGTTTACCTTTGGGATGACTGTTTCAACAACTGTGAGTCTCCTCTACCATACTCTTACCCAACGTACACTCCGCATCCTGTCTGCCTTGATCAGGCACCATGCTAAAGACCACACTGCACCTTGGCATTCTGCTGAGCCAATAGTTGATGGTCTCATCCCCAAAGGATATAAGATTAAAGAACCAAAACTGGTCCTGGAGATACCTATTCTTTAAAATGCCCATAAACTCTCAGTAACCTATCTCCTTTCTTGCACACACACACACACACACACACACACACACACAGAGTCCCTCTTATCACCCACCTCCACCTTTGCTTCCTCCCTCCCTACTTATCTCACCTGCTAAAGAAGTAATTTTTAAAAGTGGATTAGGTAAACATGAAGGGAGGAGAGAGTCTGTTTGGGAAAAGAAAACCTTTAGAGCAATGTGTGACACAACACTTGGGACAGAGGAGGTGGAGAGAATGGGGGGAGATGAACATCTCTCTGCCACACATTGACTAATGGGAACAGTACATTGAGGGCTCAGGAAAGGCTGAGGCTGGAGGCCAGGGAATCCAGGAGCAGAGGCCCACTACTGCTCCACTTTGGCCTGTAGGAGGTGGTATGGGGTACCAGCAGAGAGCACAGGCGCCAGAGAGCTAGGCTTGGCTCTCCATCCTGGCACCACCACGAGCTAACCACCCACTGCTAACTGCTGAGAGCCTGAAGCTCCCAAGACAGACACTCAGGTGCCACACTTCCCTCCACTCAGTGACCAAGCCCCAGTGGTTCTCCTTACAAATGCTCCCATATCCACTTCTCTCTAGTCTTGCTGCCATACCTCATTCATGTAACTATCATCTCTTCAAAGATTTATTCTGCTCCATTCTCTCTCTCTTTACCTTCTGAGACTGGAATCACACGTATATTAGACTGTTATTGTCCCTCAGCTCTTAAAGGTTTTGCTTTGTTTTGCTTTCCCCCTATCCCAGTTTCTTTTCCCCCATCCCAGTTTCTCTTTGTGTTTTAGGATTCAGATAATTTTTATTGACCAGTTCAAGTTCACTGGTTCTTCACCTATGCCTACCTACTGAAAAGCCTGTGGAAGCAATTCATCTCTAATATCATGTTTTTTATTTCTAGCATTTCCATTTGACTTTTCCTTTTTCTTTCTTTTTTTTTTTCCTGAGACAGTGTCTCACCCTGTCACCCAGGCTGGAGGGCAGTGGCATGATCTTGGCTCAGTGCAACCTCTGCCTCCTGGGTTCAAGTGATTCTCTTGCCTCAGCCTCCCAAGTAACTGGGACTACAGGCATGAGCCACTATGCCTGGCTAATTTCTGTATTTTTTGGTGAGATGGGGTCTCATGTTGCCCAGGCTGGTCTCAAACTCATGTGCTCATGTGCTCCTCCTGCCTTGGCCTCCCCAAGTGCTGGTATTACAGGCATGAGCCACCACGCCCAGCCCCATTTCACTTTCTCTTAGTTTCCATGTCTCTGCCAAAATTCCCTGTCTGTTCATGCAAGTTGCCCACCTTTCCCCACTAGACCCCATAGTAATTGTAATTATTTTAAGTCCCTCTGCGATAGTTCCAACATCTGCGTCATCGGTGAGTCTGGTTGTGTTGATTCATCTTCTGATAATGGATTGGGTGGTTTTCTTCTTGCCGTTTTGTGTGTTTTGCTATTTTATATTTTATTTTATTATTATTATTTTATTTTGAGACGGAGTCTTGCTCTGTTGCCCAGGCTGGAGTGCAGTGGGGCCATCTCAACTCACCGCAACCTCACCCTCCCATGTTCAAGTGCTTCTCCTGCCTCAGCCTCTGGAGTAGCTGGGACTACAGGCACATGCCACCAATGCCTGGCTAATTTTTGTATTTTTAGTAGAGATGGGGTTTCACCATGTTGACCAGGCTGGTCTCAAACTCCTAACCTCAGGTCATCCACCTGTCTCGGCCTCCCAAAGTGCTAGGATTACAGGTGTGAGCCATAGTGCCCAACCTGTGTTTTGCAGTTTTTTAACTGAATGCCCATGGTGTATGGAACCGCAGAGACTGAGCTAAATAGTATCTGTGTCTGGGAGTGAGGCTGCCTCGTCTGTCAGCCCCACTGACAGAAGGTTGAGTCTGGTGGGTTGGTCTGGGGAGTTGAGTCAGTCTTGTTAGGAACTGGACAGGATTTGGGTTTGGTTGTACTCTCATTACCTTCAGTGCACCCCAGTTCCTCTAGTGGTGGGCTGCTTAGAGTGGGGACTGGGGTGTCAGGGCTTCCTCAGTGCTGCTGTCCCACACCCAGCTTTTCAGCCGGTAAGAGACATCCGTTGCTTGTGATCTGGTGCCAGGCTCAGGCAGGGCAGGGCAGGGTTGATTCTGTTACCCTGGCCCAGCTTCAGTCTTAAATAGGTCCTAGATACCTGAGCTTCAGCAGTGGGACTTTCTCAGTGTTTCTGTCCCTCTTCCCTATGGCAGCCAAACTCTGCCTTATATGTGGTTCATCTAGGATTAGCCAAAGTTCTTGCCTTCCCCACAACAGAGTGGACCTTCACTTGACTCTTCACCCCAGGACAGTTTCCTGCTTCTGTTCCTGGGTAGGGGTTTCTGCTTCTAGTCCCAGGAGCAATGGGTCTTTGCCTGTTCAAGAAGGGCAAGAAGGTTTTGACACCTCACCAAAAGCAGATAAGTTTTGCTTTTATTCCTCCCACTGAAGCAAATGTTTGTTACCCTCCACCGAGGCTTAAGGCTTTTGCTTAAAGGGGAGGACTGTGGAAGTTGAGGTTTTTTGCCTTCCACCAGCCTTGATCAACCTCTGTACGCATGAATCACCAAGGAAGAACAGTCCCTCCATTTCCTGCCCTGCTCCCACTTTTCCCCATGAACCCCAGGGGAGGCCTATAGAAAAAAGGTTGCCTTTGCATGCACTCCCGTGTCTAGAATCCTATTCAGCTATTCTATACTAACATGTTAGACCACATGTGGACTTCACAAATTTGTTAACATTTTTATTGGTTTTTTTCTTACCCACTTGTAAGACAGCCACATCTTTGTCAAAGTTGAAACAGTCGATGTGTCACTCTCTCTCCTTCTATTTCCTCTCACTCCTATTCATTTCTATGGACTCAGCTCCCTTAACACTCTCTCTCTTTTATTTGGTTGCCTTGTGACCTTGGCTTTCTGATGGGCTCAAGAAAAGTTATGATTTTATATACCTGCTTTTTCACATTGTTAGGACGGAAGGGGCATTTTCTTGCAGTATTCTACATCCTAAATGGAAAAAGTTCTCAAGTACTATCATCTCTATCTTAGACAACTGCAACCACCTCACAGCTGGATTCTTGCGTCAAATTTTGCCCCTCTCCCTACTGTAGCCAGCATAAGTATTAAATTCTGCAACCATCGCAGACTAGAGGGGACTGCAAAATAAAATACTTTAAAATTAGCTACTTAAAACCTGAAACTTAGCTTATGGTGCATTGGTTATCTATTGCTGAGTAACAAATCCACCCAAAACTTAGTGGTTTAAAACATGACATTTATTTTGCTCATGAATGTGCAGGGCTTTGCAGGGACAGTTTGTCTCTGTACCACCTGGTGTCACTTGGGACATTAAAAGCTGGGGGATGAAATCATTTGACTTACTTACTTATATGTCTGATGCCTGGGGTGGGAAGACTCAAACAGCTGGGACTCCCTGGGCTTCTCTATCTCTGTGGCCGACTTCTTACATGCCGGCTCAGAACTACCAAGGAGCATGCTGAGAGAGAGAGAGAGACCCCAGGTGGAGTGCTTTTATGACCTTGCCTCAGAAGTCCCGTTATTTGTGCTGTACTCTATTAGCAAGGCAGTTACATAGGTCTGCCCAGGTTCAAAGGGAGGGAATATTGACCGAAGATCTCAGTGGAGGAGTGTCCACATCACACTGGAACATGAATGAGTGGGATGGGATACACTGATTTGGCCATCTTTGGAAAATACAGTCTGCCATACATGATTCTACTTGTTCTGTAATAGTGAAAAAATAACAATACAAATTGAAGTAGAAAATAAAAACAAAGAGGCCGGGCGCGGTGGCTCAAGCCTGTAATCCCAGCACTTTGGGAGGCCGAGATGGGCGGATCACGAGGTCAGGAGATCGAGACCATCCTGACTAACACGGTGAAACCCCGTCTCTACTAAAAATACGAAACTTAGCCGGGCGCGGTGGCGGGCGCCTGTAGTCCCAGCTACACGGGAGGCTGAGGCAGGAGAATGGCGTGAACCCGGGAGGCGGAGCTTGCAGTGAGCTGAGATCCGGCCACTGCACCCCAGCCTGGGCGGCAGAGCGAGACTCCGCCTCAAAAAAAAAAAAAAAAAAAAATAAAAAAAAAACAAAGAAAAACCATTTCGCATAGACATGTATCGCTGTCAAGTGTGAATAACTTGTCCACCCGCAATCACTTTAATTATGGCATACCCATGGCAGCCATAACCTTCTAGATGTAAATCTTATTTTGTCACTGCCCTTTTTTTTTTTTTTTTTTTTTTTGAGAGGGAGTCTCGCTCTGTCGCCCAGGCTGGAGTGCAGTGGCCGGATCTCAGCTCACTGCAAGCTCCGCCTCCCGGGTTTACGCCATTCTCCTGCCTCAGCCTCCCAAGTAGCTGGGACTACAGGCGCCCGCCACCTCGCCCGGCTAGTTTTTTGTCTTTTTAGTAGAGACGGGGTTTCACCGTGTTAGCCAGGATGGTCTCGATCTCCTGACCTCGTGATCCACCCGTCTTGGCCTCCCAAAGTGCTAGGATTACAGGCTTGAGCCACCGCGCCCGGCCAATCACTGCCCCTCTTAAAATCAGTCCTTCCTGTTCTCCCACAATAAACTCCAAACTCCTTAACATGGTTTATAAAACTCTTCACACCTGGCCTTGTTTAGTAATTTCCACCCTTACCTCTTGTCTGGCCCTCCTTTGTTCTTTGTGCTCCAGCTACACTGAACTACCTTCCATCTTCCAAGTTCCGTTTTGCCTTAGGCCTTTGTACATGCTGTTTTCGTCTTCTGGGACTGTTCTTGGTCCCCATGCTCTTACTCTTCTATTTCCTCTCACTCCCATTCATTTCTATGGACTCAGCTCCCCTAACACAGCCTCTCTCCTACCCCACCCCAACTGGTCTAGGGCTCTCACATCTCCATCCCACGTGCTCTCAAAGCACCTTGTGCTTACACCTTCCACAGAATTAATGAGGTAGCTCTAATCCCCCCTCCATCATTCTATGTGGGAAGATGCCATTCTGCTTTATTTAACACCATGCATAGTGCCTGGAACATGGCAGGGGCTCAACAAATATTGGTTAGATGAATGAATCTCTGCCTTAAATAACCTATTTCTGGGTTCAAGTAAACGGTCCTCACACCCACCTAACATCCCAATGGCAGTATCCTATCTTGAGTCTTATAACTAAAGTAGGGCCAAAGCTGGTTGGGATAATTTAGAATTTTCAAGACAACCTTGCCTGCTTCATGTGGCTGGGGCTATTCTCAGCCTTGGAGGACTCCTTCCAAAACAGGGCCAGGGAGAGGCTCCAGGGCTTCCGTCTTCCAGCAATGGTTCTGGTGGGCAGGTCTGCCTGGAAGGGTGCACCTCGGCCACAGCTGGCGGGACGTTTGTTTACTTGCTTTGCCTACAGCCAGGGCCTATTTCTGCATCAGGTATTGGATGCATGCCTGTGTCACTCTAGTGAGGATCTCGCCAGGCACTGAGTGATGAGCACGTGTGATGGGAGAGAACAGCGGCAGTCCCTTAGGTTATCTGCCTGGCTGCAGCCCAGCCTTCTCTGGGTGTACCAAGTCATTACGGCTTGGCCCCTGTTGGTGATTACCCTCCCTTGGCTCTAAGGCTTAGCACTAAATATTGCTCCATTTGCTCTAACTTGCTGCCTATTTCACTAAGGAGGAAGAAGGAAGAAAGTTGGGGGTGATAAGTAAGACTCTCTACCAACTTATAAATCTTACTGGGTTGAGGAAGCCCTAACTGGAGTTCAGGGCCCTGGAGTTTTCAGGGTCAAAGGAAACAGATGAGCATTTTGGGCCAATACTATTTTTTCCTGTGGTTAGTCCCATTACTAAAAAGGAACTGGAACATGAAGAGGTCACGTGACTTATTTATGACCATTCAGTAAGCCACAAGACAGATAAAAGACAGCACTCAAAAGACTCTCAGTTTCCAATGTAGTGCCACTTCACTAGCCTAAGATAAATCTATATTAACAAGTTAGCTTTGGGAGCTAGTGTCAAATTTGGTTTTGGTAAATGGAACATGGCAGGGGCTCAACAAATATTGGTTAGATAAATGAATCTCTGCCTTAAATAACCTATTTCTGGGTTCAAGTGAACAGCCCTCGCACAGACCTAACATCCCAAAGGCAATATCCTGTCTTGAGTCTTATAACTGAAGTAGGGCCAAAGCTGGTTGGGCTCTTTTTTTAAGGCTTTTTTTGGAGCCATTGTTTAAGCTGTCACCTCTAAATCAATTAAGAAACTATAGCTACAACTCACTGGGTTCCCTTCCGTGGAGTCATGCAGAGCCCCTCTCACACCGCACCCAGGTTTACACATGGGCTAGAAACCATTCAACTTACAACTCCGTTTCAGTTCCTCTAAAGCAATTCTCCACCCTCTCATATTCCGATTTCTGTTTCTGAGGTAGAAAATGGGAAGTAGGGAAAAGGCAAAGCTAGAACCTTGCCTGAATGACAGAAACACTATTTTCGGGTATAGAAATATTCTCTTACCGTCCTATGATCTGCACTTTGGGAGAGTGTTTTGAGACCTCATTGTTTTTTTTCTTAAATTGTTGTTTCTGAGGAAGAATAATTTTTGTTTATCATCCAAGGAGAAGAAAAAATTTAGTTTCTCTTTCTTTAAAAAATCCATCCTGAAAGCCATCACTCTTGGAGTGGAGTGAGGCCTGGCGTCTGAACTCCAGGTGGAGATGGCAGCCTGCAAGCCTGGACCAGAGCTGGATGACCGTCAGTACTCTGGCTTCCTCAACGTGCCCAGGGGCCACAGAGAGCCACTCTCTGTGTCACACGTATCCTGCCAATAGAATGCTGTAAGAATAAAGCTACTAAATCTACTAATAAAGGTGTTAACCCAGCCAGGACAACATGGCAAAATCCCATCTCTACAAAAAATATAAAAAATTAGCCGGGCGTGGTGGTGTGCACCTGTAGTCCCAGATACTCGGGAGCCTCAGGCAGGATCACCTGAGCCCAGGAGGTCAAGACTGCGGTGAACTGAGACCATGCCACTGCCCTCCAGCCCTGGTGATAGAGTGAGACCCTGTCTCAAAAAAAAAGAAAAAGTTTAACCATTAGTCAATGGAAAGAGAGGAGGCCGGGCGCGGTGGCTCAAGCCTGTAATCCCAGCACTTTGGGAGGCCGAGATGGGCGGATCACGAGGTCAGGAGATGGAGACCATCCTGGCTAACACGGCGAAACCCCGTCTCTACTAAAAAAATACAAAAAACTAGCCGGGCGAGGTGGCGAGCGCCTGTAGTCCCAGCTACTCGGGAGGCTGAGGCAGGAGAATGGCGTGAACCCGGGAGGCGGAGCTTGCAGTGAGCTGAGATCCGGCCACTGCACTCCAGCCTGGGCAATAGAGCGAGACTCCGTCTCAAAAAAAAAAAAAAAAAAAAAAGAGAGGAAAGGGCCAGGCATGGTGGCTTGCACCTATAATCCCAGCACTTTGGGAGGCCAAGGTGGAAGGATAGCTTGAGCCCAGATGTTCGAGACTAACCTAAGCAAAATAATGTGACCCTGTCTCTATAAAAAAATTTTTTTTAATTAGCCAGGCATAGTGGCACATGCCTATAGTCCCAGCTACTCAGGAGAAGCTAAGCCAGAAGAAGGATGGATTGAGCCTGGGAGGTTGAGGCTGTAGTGAGCCATGACCATCACTATATTCCAGCTTGGGTGACAGACTGAGGAGACCTTGTCTCAGAAAAACAAAAAAAATAAGGAAAAAAGAGGAAAGTATATTTGAATATTACAATAAAAATATTCGTATCACTAAGCAAGTATATGGAACAACCTAATTGGTTCCTGTCTTTTCGGGCAAGGCAAATACTTGATTTAGAAATGAGCAAACAGTAGCTGGGTGTGGTGGCTTGCACCTCTAATTCCAACTACTCAGGAGGCTGAGGTGGGACGATCACCTGAGCTCAGGAGTTTGAGGTTACAGTGAACTATATGATTGTACCACTGCACTGCAGCCTGGGCAACAAAGTGAGACCCTGCCTCAGGAAAAAAAAAAAAAAAAAAGCAAATGTTCTCAGAAGATTGATTGATTTATTCTATTTTTTCTTTTGGCTCCTCTCTGGATCTGAAGATTTTTACAGCCACCCTACTGATCATTAGGGATTTGTAAACTATTACCCAGGAAGAAGGCCCATGGAGCAAAGGCCTCAGAACACCAAAGTCTGGACTGTCTGAGGGCACATGCTAATAACGGGAGTGTGGCAAAGGTGGCCAGCTCCCGTGGCTTGGCATGCATTAGTCTTTACCTCCTGCTGCCTGGAACATCCCTCCGGGAGGAATCGAGTCAACAGCACCACAGACACTGCTATTCCGTTGAGAAAAGTTTTACATGGACAACATATACTGATCATGAACACGATAAACAGGGAGGGAACCTCGGGCTCAGCCAGGAAAGCTGCCACAAGGAAGACGTTTGGAACCATCCAGGAGTAGTGTCAAACACTAACACCATATTTACAAGTCTAATTTGGAACCTGGCCCTTTTTAAGTGCAGGAGGAAGTTGGAGGAGAAGCCATGCATGAAATAAAAAATATATATACACAGACATAAACACCCACATTTTCACACTTCTTTTCTCCGCAAGGAACAAATGAGAGAAAGAAGGCCAGCCTCTCTCTCTGGAGTCTGTACACTTACTACAGATTTGTTAGCGAAGCCCCAGATGGGGCTTGGATTCAAGGAGCAGACTTCACTCTTACTGGCCCCACTCACCCGTGACAGTTCACCAAGGGAATGCTTGGGACACAAGCATGAATGTCCTGAAGAGGCAAGAAAATATATGGCTCACTTAACTTACACATTACACATGAGGGGCCTCAGTTTCTCCAAGTACTTTCACATTCGATCCTTAGCAGACTTCTAATCTGCAGTGACAGAGCTCAGTCAAGCTGAGACACAGAGGAAAGCAGCATTTTCATCCAGCGTGCACTGGGTCAGTCACTTCACCCAAGACAGTCACACATGCCAGCCCCAAGTAAGTCCCTGGGGGCTTGCAGCTGTTTTCTTTGTGGAGTGAAATTTGGGTTTTTTCCCTCAGTGGATTTCTCCCTGCTGCTGCCGCTGAGCTCCACGCTGCTCCCTCTGGACCCGAGACAGCTGCTCCACGTGTGTGAGTGTGTGTAATTTACTGTTCTGCTGCTCCACGTGTGTGAGTGTGTGTAATTTACTGCTCTGCTGCTGCTGGTTTGTCCCCGGCTGCTGGCTCGTCCTTGGCCACTGGCTTCTCAACCTGTGACTCTGGAGGAATCAGATACTGGACCTCCTCTGTGCTGACGGCTACTTTATCCGGCTGCAGCCACCTCTTGAAATGTTCCAAGGTGCTATGAAAGGGCAGAAGAAAAGGGTGGCTGTGTCAGACCTCACTGATTACTTAATGATTATCTCAGTTACTCAAACACTACCTTCCCGCCCACCAGCAATTTCTTCCTACAGTTGTTTTTCACTGCTAACCTGGGGAGTACAAGGATACTTCTATGGCAGCTGTGCATCCTGGCAGCTCTGCGCATAATTTACCCCATAGTGGGCACTTTGGCTACAGGCAGCAGTAGGCCCCCTTCGAATGCAGAGCCTCTGAAGGCTTGATGAGAACCGCTGAAGAGTGTATGCCTCAGTCCTAAAGACCTAAAGATAGGTCTTTTTTCACTCAAAACAGGAGAGGAAAAAAATTGTCAAGGGGAAGAAACACTCAAATAAATACCAAATTATTACTGAGGCAAAAATCTGAGTATCTTTTACCTCTTATAGCTGAGGCAGTCTGGGACTCAATTATAGCACTTACTTGCACTCAGTGATTTTTTTTTTTGTTTTTTCTTTTTGTGGGTTTTTTTGTTTGTTTATTTCATCCTATAGCAAGTCCCTAAGATAAAAACATCTGAGCAGCAAATATTCCCCACAAGAGACTGACCACTATGCCAGAGGGCTCTCTTTTTGTCTGGATCTATAGGGAGAGTAGAGATGTAATTGTCAAGCTCAAGGTCCCCTACCGACCTTCCTTACAGGACCCTGTACCCTAAAGCTATTAGACGTTCACAGTACAATATAAATGACTAGAAATAATGTAAACCTTATTCAATGCTCCTCAATAGCACAAAGTCTCAACCCAAGAAAGAATACCGTAACAGCAGATTTTAGGCCTCTCTTGGTGTATGGGGGAATTATGTTTTGGACAGCTGGATTTCTCAGCCCATTACTCCCTTGCCAAAAGCATACCACAAGGAGGATCACCTACCTGGCCCTCACATACGTGAAGACCTATACAACCCCATTATAAAATGGCCTCTGTTTAAAAGATAAACTTTGAAGAACTAGTGTTTCCTGGTGTTTTTTCTGGACAATGATAGAGAGAAACATTCCCACAGATGTAGGCTCTGGGGAAAAATCTAAATGTCAGAGGGCAATGAGAGCAGCTGACTGACTCTAGTGCTCACAGGTCAGGGGAATCAGGTGTGACACAGCATTTAATCTTCATTTACCACACTTTTCATAGAATTGTTCAAATTATTTCCATAGAGAAGGGAAAATCCACATTGTTTTACATATTGATAAATACATAGGAACATGCTGATCTGATTTCAGAGAAAGAGGATTTCTACTTGAGAATGACACGGGAAAAAGTTTTGTCTTTTCTTCTCAGAGCTGGAGAGAAGGGAGGTATTCAGGGGGAGAGAGAATATAAGTAAATACAAAATTATCAGTGGGTCAGGAGTCTGCATCTTCAAATCTCCTATGTTTGGAGCAATTTAAGACTTAATTAGGTCGGACCTTTAGAGATAGAAAAGAGCAAAATGTATATGATTTCCTGAACCCTCAGAGGACAGTTGGCCTGACCTTAGATGCTACACTGATTTTGAAGCATCTAGAGGCATGCTCATTCAGCATTTGAGATAATGTAAGGGAAAGTATTTTGCAAATTTGCAAGTAAATGTACATATGAAGTTTTATTCACATACTGTCCTGATTTCAGCAGCAGTACTTCTGACATGATGGGACTCTGAACACCAATGTCCATATGTTGCAAACCTATGGACAAACCCTAAGACCTTTTGTTAAAATTCAATTTTTTACTCCCCCCATTGATTTTTACTTTGAATAATTTCTTACTAACTCTAAAATTCTGTTAGAAAGGATAACATTAGTAACACTTCTATAGTGCTTGCCATGTGCTAGGCATTGTTCTATACCCTTTACATATAGTAACTTGTTTAACCCTCATAACAACTTACGAGGTAAGAGCTGATTGCTCCCATTTCACAGATCAGGAAACTGAGGCACACACAGGTTACTTACCCAAGAACATACAACCAGTAAGTGGCAGAGCCGATTTCCTGAGTGTCGAGCCCCATTCCTCCTCACTGGGGCAGGGCAGCATGTCCTCTCTACCTCTCTATCTTTCTGCATCTAAATTACTTGCATCTAAACTACTTTCTGCATCTAAACTACTGTTCAAGTCCTGCCTCCCTCTATGGCAAAACACCAAAGCCAGGAGGGAGCTCAGCGGTCTCTCAATTCCCAAAGCACGTTCTGTCACTTGTACTAAACTGGCCCTTCTCTTATTACTGCCTGGTATTGTTACATATATTTGTCATCTGCCCGCAAGTAGTTTTGAGGACAAAAACAAATGGGTCTAAAACTTCCTTATACCATTCCCTCCATGATGCCAAAGCACAGTGCTATCACACAATGGATGCTTAATCCATTCATTCATTTAGTCTACATAAATTCATTCAGTGGCTACAATCTGACAAAAATTCTGTAAGGCAGGCCGAGTGCAGTGGCTCATACTTGTAATCCCAGCACTTTGTGAGGCCAAGGCAGGCATATCACCTGAGGTCAGAAGTTCAAGACCAGCCTGGCCAACATGGTGAAACCCCATCTCTACTAAAAATACAAAAATTAGCTAGGTATGGTGGCACACGCCTGTAGTCCCAGCTACTCAGGAAGCTGAGGCACAAGAATTGCTGGAACCCAGTAGGCAGAGATTGCAGTGCGCCAAGATCGTGCCAATGTACTCCAGCCTGGGCAACAGAGCAAGATTCCATCTCAAAAAAAAAAAAAAAAAAAAAAATTTGTGGGGCAGTGGAAATTCAGAGGTAAGAAGAGAGCGTTCCAGAAAATAATCTCTCTGAAGAGTAAATGGTTTTTCCTTTTGTTACAGTAACATGTTTTCCAAACCTCATGAGAAACAATTCAAAAACATAAGAGAGATTGATTAATTACTACTTTCTCAAGTCACTGCATACTTAAAAATGAACACAATGGTTTATCCTTAACTCTATTCATATGTGACCAACATGTAGCTGCAGTATTTGCCTTTTGGCAAAGAAGTCTGTTCTTAAAAATCTACTGCTGGGCTAAAAACAAGTAGAACAACTACATAAAGGCTGATTTCAGCTGGGACTAGATGGGGAATTGATTACCTCTCATCAGAATCAAGTCCATCCACAAAGAACTCTGAAGCTAACTTCTCCTGGAGGAACCGATCCCAGCATTCCTTCTTGGCTTGGGCCAGAGTTCGAAGCATGTCCTTGGAAGTCACTTCCTGATTTAAACCTTTGATTCTTCTTAGCTTCTTCTCTACAGAGAGAAGTAGAGCTTAATAAGGAAAATGAGTATGACATGAAATTTTAACTAAATCTAAAACTCAAAATACCAACTTAAAAAAATCTCTGATGAGGACATCCACACTCCCTGCCAAAGAGGTCATTTTTTAAGGACAGATAAAAGGGAATTGAACAGTCTTCTTTTTTCCTTCACAAAGTCCTCACCCTGCATTGTATCAAATAAATGTCTAACCCGAGAAAAGGGAAAAGCCATAGGTTCTCATAAATAAATCAATGGCATGTTTTCTTTGAAATCACATAAGCCCAGCAGGTATCTCTCTAAGGAATGGTTGTTTTCCCTGGTTTGACATGTGTATACTACTGTCTTTTTTCAACTCCTTGAAAATAATCTGTCAGGAGTAAGTGGTTTTTCTTTTTGTTACAGTAACATGAAGTGGTTTCCAAATCTCATGAGAAAGAATTAGAGAAAATGATGAAAGATCCAACAGTTCATTAGGTATTAAAATTGACTTGATGAGAATTCAATAAGAGACCTTTAAAATCTCTATGTGTGATTAAATTATTGATAAAAAGAATCTCCCGATATTTTTAAACTTGCTCAACTTGTGGCCTGGATGTTGGAGTCTAACAAAAACAAATGTCTTCTAATCCCATGACAGTGCTCCATATGGCTTCTTGATGATAGAGGTTAAATTACTCTTGTTTGCATTTTAACTCTAATTGTCTAACAGATTTCCCCTTTTGAAGAATGCAAGAAAGGACATCACCATTTACCGTCTGCCTTAATTTAGTTTTGCCTTCAACTATAAGTACATAGGTAAATGATGGCATGGTGGGGTGGTGAACATCAAGCTTAGAGCCAATAGAAACTATGATTTGCAGTTCTGTTTTCATTTCTAAAAAAGTCACATCAGCTAACACCCACTGATCAAAACAAATACCTTTTGTTCCTGTTATTACCACCGTGAACTCAACCATGTTAAAAAAACCCTGCAGTTGATAAATGTTAAATATTTGCAGGGTTTGTTTTCTCCTTGAGGATATAAAAAGGGTTATCCATAGCATACATTTAAGTTTTTAATTACTGCTGTTATCAGTGGATTCTCTTTGATATAAGTTATTTAGCAATAAAAACAATCTTCATATTGTCTGGCCTCAGTTGTCAAGGTGGAAGGTACTCTTTTGGGCCGGAAAAGGTCCTCCCCTCTCTAAGTATGCTGAGTCCCTGGTCAGGTGTGATTTCAACAGGGCAGGCAGAAACAGGCACTAACACATCCCTGTCTGCCGCTGTCTCCCAGTCCGTGCCATAGGCAACAGAAATGACTCTTATTTTCTTCAGAGATAAAAACTTCTTTTTTTTTTTTTGAGACGGAGTCTCGCTCTGTCACCCAGGCTGGAGTGCAGTGGCCGGATCTAGCTCACTGCAAGCTCCGCTTCCCGGGTTTACGCCATTCTCCTGCCTCAGCCTCCCGAGTAGCTGGGACTACAGGCGCCCGCCACCTCGCCCGGCTAGTTTTTTGTATTTTTTAGTAGAGACGGGGTTTCACCGTGTTAGCCTGGATGATCTTGATCTCCTGACCTCGTGATCCGCCAGTCTCGGCCTCCCAAAGTGCTGGGATTACAGGCTTGAGCCACCTCGCCCGGCCCGAAAACTTCTTAACTGACTTTAGAAAAGATCATTAACTTTCCAAGCCAGTCTTCACTAATCAGAATCATCACTGTCTTCATTAAACTTTTTCTTTCTTTTTTTTTTTTTTTGAGATGGAGTCTCGCTCTGTCACCCGGGCTGGGGTGTAGTAGCATGATCTCACTCAGCTCACTGCAAGCTCCGCCTCCTGGGTTCAAGGGATTCTCCTGCCTCAGCCTCCCAAGTAGCTGGGATTACAGGTGCACACCATCACACCTGGCTAATATTTGTATTTTCAGTAGAGACAGGGTTTTGTCATGTTGGCCAGGATGGTCTTGAACTCCTGACCTCATGTGATCTGCCCGCCTCGGCGTCCTGAAGTGCTCTCTCTCTTTCTCTTCCTCTGTCTCTTTTTCAACAAGGTCTTACTCAGTCACCCAGGCTGGAGTGCAGTGGCATGATCACAGCTCACTGTAACCTTGAACAACTACTAGGCTCAAGCAATCCTCTCACCTCAGCCCCCTGAGTAGCTGAGATTACAGGCATCTACCACTTCAGGCTAATTTTTAAAAATATTTTTGTAAAGACAGTCTCACTATGTTCCCCAGGCTGGTCTCAAACTCTTGGCCTACATGTGATCCTCCCACCTCGGCCTCTCAGAGCGCTGGGATCATAGGTGTGAGCCACCATGCCTGACTTTCATGAAAGTTTCTTAGAAGCCCTCGTCATAGAGCACCAACAAGCCAAGGGATCTGGTTCTTTAGCTTTATCCGATTGCTGCCTCTTCTCCTTATCATCATTAAACAGATGCTTTGGCTACCACATACAGAATTTTCATCCCCTAGGCCATGGCTGCAAGCATTGCTATCCTATCTTTGGTGGCTTCCTGGCAAATTTCACATTACTCCCTATCTTTCTATCACTCCACCTATGTTTTTCTCATATCTTCTTCCTCCAGTACATCATTAACAAAATCCCTTTTGTTTTCGCAAGATATTTCTTAGCTATTATGCAAGCTCTCTTCTGACTCTTCTTTCCGTCTTTCCTCAGAAGCTCCTCCTACCTGAATTGCCTTTCCTTCCTCAAAAAATTATTCCCACGTTTGCAACTGATCTTCGACAAAGCATACAACAACATAAATTGGGGAAAGGACACCCTATTTAACAAACGGTTCTGAGAAAACTGGCTAGCCACGTATAGAAGAATAAAACTAGATCCCTGTCTCTCACCTTATAAAAAAATCAACTCAAGATGAATATGACTTGAAATCTCCAAAATTCTAAAAGAAAACCTAGGAAAAACTCTTCCAGATATTGGCCTAGGCAAAGATTTTTTTTTTTTTTTTGAGACGGAGTTTCGCTCTGTCGCCCAGGCTGAAGTGCAGTGGTACTATCTCGGCTCACTGCAACCTCTGCCTCCCAGGTTCAAGCGATTCTCCTGTCTCAGCCTCCGGAGTAGCTGGGACTACAGGCGTGCGCCACCACGCCCAGCTAATTTTTGTATTTTTAGTAGAGATGGGGTTTCACCATGTTGGCCAGGATGGTCTTGATCTCTTGACGTTGTGATCCACCTGCCTTGGTCTCCCAAAGTGCTGGGATTAAAGGCGTGAGCCACCGCGCCCAGCCTAGGCAAAAAATTTATGACTAAGATCCCAAAAGTAAATGCAACAAAAACAAAAATAAATAAATGGGATCTAATTAAACTAAAAAGCTTCTGTACAGCAAAAGAAATAATCATCAGCATAAACAGACAACCCATGGAATGGGAGAAAGTATTTGCAAACTATGTATCTAACAAAGGACTAAAATCCAGATTCTACAAGGTGCTCAAACAAATCAGAAAGAAAAAAACAAATAATCCCATCAAAAAGTGGGCAAATGACGTGAATAGACATTTCTCAATGGGATTTGAGAAGATATACAAATGGCTAACAAACATGAAAAAATGCTCAGAATCACTAATCATCAGGAAAATGCAAGTCAAAATGATGAGATACTACCTTACCCCAGCCGGAATGGCCACTATTAAAAAGTCAAAAAACAATAGATGTTGACATGGATGTGGTAAAAAGAGAATCCTCATACACTGCTGATGGGAATGTAAATCAGTACAACCTCTATGGAAAACATAGGGCGATTTCTCAAAGAACTAAGAGTAGATCTACCATTTGATCCAGCAATCCCACTACAAGGTGTTTACCCAAAGGAAAAGAAGTCATTATATCAAAAAGACACCTGCACACATGTTTCACAATTCATAATTGCAAAGATACGGAAGCAACCTAAGTGCCCATCGAGCAATGAGTGGATAAAGAAAATATGGAATATATACACCATAGAAGACTACTCAGCCATAAGAAAGAATAAAATAATGTCTTCTGCAGCAACTTAGACGGAGCTGGAGGCCATTATCCTCTAAGTGAAGTAACTCAGGAATGGAAAACAAAATGCCATACGTTCTCACTTATAAGTGGGAGCTAAGCTATGGGTACACAAAGGTATACAAAGTGGTATATTGGCCAGGCACTGGCCACACCTGTAATCCTAGCACTTTGGGAGGCAGAGGCGGGTGGATCACGAGGTCAGGAGTTCGAGACCACCCTGACCAACATGGTGAAACTCTGTCTCTACTAAAAACACAAAAATTAGCCAAGCGTGGTGGCAGGCGCCTGTAATCCTAGCTACTGAGGAGGCTGAGGCAGCAGAACTGCTTGAACCCATGGGACGGAGGTTGCAGTGAGCCGAGATCGTGCCACTGCACTCCAGCCTGGGCGACAGAATAAGACTCGGTCTCAAAAAAAAAAAAAAAAAAAACCAAAAAACGACAAAGTGGTGTACTGGACTTTGGAGATTCAGAAGTGGGGAGGTTTGGAGAGGGGTGAAAGATAAAAAACTACACATTGGATACAATGTCCACTACTTGGGTGATGGGTGCACTAAAATCTCAGACTTTGCCACTATACAATTAATCCACATAGCCAAAAACCGCTTGTACAGCAAAAGCTATTGAAGTAAAAAAATTAGGGCCAAGCGCGGTGGCTCACGCCTGTAATCCCAGCACTTTGGGAGGCCAAGGTGGGCCTTACTCCCAGGTTTGGTTTCGTGAAACATGGATGGATCTCATGGTTGTTCCACAATAAAAGGATATTACAGTTCTAAAGACTGCCCATCACTGCCCTAGACTGATATTTCCTTTTCTCCTAGCATGGGACAATTTGAATCTCTTTCCTGTGTTTGGAATCTCTCTAGATACTTATACTATGGCCACAGGACAGGGTACTGAAAATGTGTTCAGGAAATATTTTTAAAAATAAAATGGCTAACAAGAGGCAGAATGAATCTTATGTCAATGTGCTCCCATTCTCAACAATCAATCAATTTATTACGTTTTTCAAACTCTAGCATCAGAAATCACATTTAGCCCTGGGGCCATCACATTTTCTTGCAGGATGGCATAAGGTTTAACACTTTTTGGCCGGGCGCGGTGGCTCAAGCCTGTAATCCCAGCACTTTGGGAGGCCGAGACGGGCGGATCACGAGGTCAGGAGATCGAGACCATCCTGGCTAACACAGTGAAACCCCGTCTCTACTAAAAACTACAAAAAACTAGCCGGGCGAGGTGGCGGGCGTCTGTAGTCCCAGCTACTTGGGAGGCTGAGGCAGGAGAATGGCGTGAACCTGGGAGGCAGAGCTTGCAGTGAGCTGAGATCCAGCCACTGCACTCCAGCCTGGGCGGCAGAGCGAGACTCCGTCTCAAAAAAAAAAAAAGGTTTAACACTTTTGTTATTTGAATATATGGGCAACCAACAGTAGGCAAGAGGGTTCTACAGAATGCCAAGAAATCAAACGGCATTTAGATGAACTGGTCAGAAGCAGGAAGTGACAAAAACTGTTTTAAGAGCTGCTCGGCTAGTGGCGGTGGCTCATGCCTGTAATCCCAGAGCTTTGGGAGGCTGAGGTGGGTGGATCACCTGAGGTCAGGCATTTCAGACCAGCCTAGCCAACATGGTGAAATGAAACCCCATCTCTACTAAAAATACAAAAAATTAGCCGGGTGTTGTGCCAGGCGCCTGTAATCCCAGCTACTCAGGAGGCTGAGGCAGGAAAATCGCTTGAACCCCGGAGGCGGAGGTTGCCGTGAGCTAAGATCGCACCATTGCACTCCAGCCTGGGCAACAAGAGTGAAAGTCTCAAAATATTAAAAACAAAAAACAAAAACGAGAAAAAGATCTGTTCAAGGAAAACGGGGCTGCTTCCCAACAGCCAGCTTGAAACATCCCTTGGAATTATATCTGACAGATACATGTGACAGGAATAACAACAACACAAAAGGGTAGGAAACTGGCGCGGTGGCTCAAGCCTGTAATCCCAACACTTTGGGAGGCTGAGGCAGGCGGATCACGACGTCAGGAGATTGAGACCATCCTGGCTAACATGGTGAAACCCCGTCTCTACTAAAAATACAAAAAATTAGCCGGGCGCGGCGGCAGGCGCCTGTAGTCCCAGCTACTGGGGAGGCTGAGGCAGGAGAATGGCGTGAACCCGGGAGGCGGAGCTTGCAGTGAGCCGAGATCACACCACTGCACTCCAGCCTGGGCGACAGAGCGAGATTCCGTCTCAAAAAAAAAAAAAAAAAGAAAAGAAAAAAAAGAACAGGAAACCAAGTTTGATGTAACAGAACTTCAATATGCTTACCTAGAGCCGTCAAACTTACCTAGAGATGCT
Organism: Macaca thibetana thibetana; assembly: GCF_024542745.1. NCBI lineage: Eukaryota > Metazoa > Chordata > Mammalia > Primates > Cercopithecidae > Macaca > Macaca thibetana. The sequence continues at coordinate 124,966,571 of NC_065584.1, forward strand.
AAATACACTTCTGAATCCTGCAAGGGAGCCCAAGGCTTTACAGCCGGCTGGACGGCAAAGTCAGCCACCTCCCTCTGGCCTTCACCTTCAGGGTAAGAATCCACAAAGGAGTCTGAGAAGGAATTGTTAGCACCATCTTCTTGGTCAGCATTTGGCAGACAGGAACAAATTTCAGCCCAGAGATCCTGGCCAGATCTTGTGGCTGTAGAGTCAGCGCTCTCAAACATTTTCATTTGGAATCTGTGCTATAAAACAGAAGCTCAAGTGAGTAAGAACTGGCTTTAAGAATACAGCATAAGGTTGGGCACAGTGGTTCACGCTTGTAATCCCAACACCTTGGGAAGCTGAGACAGGCAGATAATTTGAGGCCAGCAGTTCGAGACCAGCCTGGGAAACACGGCAAAATCCCATCTATACTAAAAATACAAAAATTAGACAGGTGTGGTGGCACATGCCTGTAGTCCCAGCTACTCCAGAGGCTGAGGAAGGAGGATCACCTGAGCCCAGGAGATAGAGGCTGCAGTGAGTGGTGATCACGCCACTGCACTCCAGCCTGGGTGACACTGCGAGACCCTGTCTCATAAATAAATAAACAAAATAAAAATAAAAATGGAATTCCTGGCCAGGTGCAGTGGCTCACGCCTGTAATCCCAGCACTTTGGGAGGCCGAGGCGGGCGGATCAGGAGGTCAGGAGATCGAGACCATCCTGGCTAACACAGTGAAACCCCGTCTCTACTAAAAATACAAAAAATTAGCCGGGCGTGGTGGCGAGTGCCTTTAGTCCCAGTTACTCGGGAGGCTGAGGCAGGAGAATGGCCTGAATCCGAGAGGCAGAGCTTGCAGTGAACCGAGATCCCGCCACTGCACTCTAGCCTGGGCGACAAAGCGAGACTCCGTCTCAAAAAAAAAAAAAAAAAAAAAAAGGAATTCCTACAAGCCATACACAAAAGGCAGATACTGTGATTCCGCTTATATAAGGTACCTGAGTAGTCAAATTCATACATACAGAAAATAGGATGGTGGGAGCTGGGAGGTAGAAAGAATGGGGAGTTACTGTTTAATGGGTATACAGTTTCAGTTTGAGAAAATGAAAAAGTTCTGGAGATGCATGGTGGTTATGGTTGCACAACAATATGACCACTGAATCATACACACAAAAATAGTTAAAATGGTCAATTTTGGCCGGGCGTGGTGGCTGACGCCTGTAATCCCAGCACTTTGGGAGGCTGAGGCTGGTGGATCACGAGTTCAGGAGATGGAGACCATCCTGGCTAACACGGTGAAACCCCATCTCTACTAAAACTACAAAAAAAAAAAAAAAAAAAAAATTAGCCAGGCGTGGTGGCGGGCGCCTGTAGTCCCCGCTACACAGGAGGCTGAGGCAGGAGAATGGCGTGAACCCGGGGGGCGGAGCTTGCAGTGAGCCACTGCAAGCTCAATTTTATGCTGCATGTTAATTTTATGCTACATGTATTTTAACACACACACAAACACACGAATCTCTAGGGCATTTCCAGTGTGGACAACCAGCCTGCATTTTTCTCCAAAGATCTCCAAAATGCAACAGTTCTATCCCCAGTCAATTAAATTCTTTTTTCTTTTTTTTTTTTTTTTTTTTTTTTTTGAGACTGAGTCTCGCTCTGTCGCCCAGGCTGTAGTGCAGTGGCGCTACGGATGAAGATCCTGGTTGGTAAAAAGTGTCTGTCAGAGAGTACTGTCACAGTGCAAGGGCTATGTTGCTCAGCGCATGCAGTTCAGCCATATGCCTCACGTTCTTATTTTAACATAAACACTGAAAGGTAGGTATTCTCACCATTTTACAGATGAAAAAACAGGTTCAGAAGGGTAACTTGCTCCAGGGCACATTATTGATATGTGGGGAATCCTTGAATGGAAACCAGATCTGTACTGCTCCAGAATCCATGTTTTTATCAAATACTATCCTGCCTGTTTGGAAAATATAACGAAATCAGCCCAAGCAAGGGCAGGTAGGAAAAGCTATAACTATCTAGGCATATAGTATAGGCTGACACCTTCTTTCAAGAGGGGACTTAGAGATCAGGAAGGCTGCCTGAGGCAAGGTCTGAATAAAGCCAGGAGACAGAGCACAGCCAGCGTAAAGGCCGGAAGTAAAAGGGACAGATATGCGACGGCGGTCCTGGGTGAACTGATGTCTAGGGCTACAGTGAACCCCCAACCCGAAGTCGTCTGAAGCCACCCAAAACCAAAACTTTGTTCACACCAGAGTCCCGCATGGCCCCTTACCCCAGGGCAAGGCGTCCAGAACCGCGCAGGAAATTCCGGAGTCCAGATCCCAGGCCTCAGTCGCTCAGGTCTCTAGGGCTGTCTGGACGGGATGAATCAGGTCCCAAGGCCTCTATGTGGTATTCCAGGGCCGGGCCAGAGTGGGAGATCCAAAACGCTGGGCACCCCAGCCCCTCCTCACTTACCGCAACAGCTGCCCAGTAAACGCTTGGCTCAGCTCTGTCGCCTGCAGCCAGGAGGAAATCGGGAGGGGCGGAGTCACCTAGTGACGGAGCCCAGGAGTCCTCCAACTACCTTCCCACCCGACGATGTTCTGTGCGTCGATTGGTCGAGAAGAGTTCAGCGGGGTGAAGAAGTGAGGAGCAACAAGAGGCGAACGGTGGGCGGGGCTCTGGTTGCCGGGAAACGGTGAAGTCACGTGCCCCGAGCATTGCCCCTCCTCCCCTCCCGAGGGCCGGGTTGATTCCTTATAGATCCAGGGTTCCAGTCCCTGCTTGGATAGGGAAGTCCAGTTTCCAAGACTTTTGACTTTTCCTGGTCGCCAGAGCCATTTCACCTCCTCCACAATTCTCTCTGCCGGTGTTTTGTCTTCTAAAAATTTCACCCCTTCGTTACCCAAGTTAGAGCACTCCCGCGGCTCTTTCCTTACTCTCCCAGGAGACCCATGTCTCATTCATCAAATTATGAAGCTTTCCTTTATTCATTTAGTCAGTAGATACCAAGTTCCTGCTGTGTTCTAAGCATTGTGTTAAGCGTGAATTTAAGACACATGTGACTTGGTATAAGTCCTGGAGATCCTTACAGCTTAGTAATGTAGGAAGGGGGTCCGCCATGGAGGCATGAAAGTTTACAAATAACAGTAAACAGTTATAGACGGCCGGGCGCGGTGACTTACGCCTGTAATCCCAGTGTTCTGGGCGGCCGAGGCGGGTGGATCACCTGAGGTCAGGAGTTCGACACCAGCCTGGGTGAAATATGGTGAAACCCTGTCTCTACTAAAAATAGAAAAATAAACTGGGCGTGGTGGCACGTGCCTGGAATCCTAGCTACTCGGGAGACTGAGGCAGGAGAATCGCTTGAACCCAGGAGGCAGAGATTGCAGTGAGCCAAGATCGCGCCACTGCATTCCAGCCTGGGCAACAGAGCAAGAGTCTGCCTCAAAAAAAAAAAAAAAAAAGAGGTTATACAGTATATGATGGAAGTGTGGCCAGAGTACATAAAGGAGACAGTGGTCATGAGAAGTGTGTGTCAGAATGCTTTATTGTTGTTGTTAAAGGAGATGACCTTTGGTATCCTTCAGGGGATGGATACCAGCTTGTTCATTGAGATACAACCCCTCCCCATCCCCAACTTCCAGGGTCAACACCAGTTACTCTCTGCCAAGAAACATGTGATGAAAGACATCAGCCAACCCTCAGCAGAAGTAACTTGGCTGAGGAAATAGTTTTCACTCCAGCCTGGGTGACAGAGCAAGAATCCGTCTCAAAAAAAAAAAAAAAAGAAAAAGAAAACAACAACAACAAAAACAACACAGTGTTAGGATTACAGATGTGAGCCACTGCGCCCAGTTAAAATCAAATTTAAAATTCAGTTTCTGGCCAGGCTCGGTGGCTCACGTCTGTAATCTCAGAATTTGGGGAGACTGAGGGGGGTGTGGATCACCTGAGGTCAGGAGTTCGAGACCAGCCTGGCCAATATGGTGAAACCCTGTCTCTACTAAAAATACAAAAATTAACTGGGCGTGGTGGCACATGCCTATAATCCCAGCTACTCAGGAGGCTGAGGCAGGGGAGAATTACTTGAACCCAGGAGGCGGAGGTTGCACCACCACGCCTAGCCTGTAATCCTAACACTTTAGGAGGCCAAGGTAGATGGATTGTTTGAGCCCAGTTTGAGGCCACCCTAGGCAATGTGGCAAAACCTCGTCTCTACTAAAAATACAAAAAATTAGCCGGTCATGGTGGCACATGTCTGTCGTCTCAGCTACTAGGGAGGCTGAAATGGGAGAATCACTTCAGTTTGGGAAGTCGAGGCTGCAGTGAGCCAAGATCATGCCACTGCACTCCAGCCTGGGTGATGGGAGTGAGATCTTGTCTCAAAACTTTTTAAAATTTTAATTAATTTAAATTTAATTAGCCACATGCAGCTATTGTACAGCACATGGCTAATGGTGACCCTATTGTATACCACAGGATTGAAGAATATTAAGTAGTTCACAGAACCTCAAGGTGGGTGGAGAGTCAGGCTTTATCTCTGTACAGCCAGGAACAGTATCTAAACCTCACTGAGAGACTGCTCAGGGAACACCCCCATGGTCACTGAACATATATAGCTGGCATTATTTATTGATTAGGCACTTGACACAAGAACCTCCCCTACTGTTGGCCTCCCAGATTACATGCCTCCAATGCTACCTTGTTAGACATGGATTTGACATTGGGCCTGCTTCCAGGGTTGTGTGCCTCTGAACCAAAGCCTCTGTCTAAGAGATAGAGCCCAGGTCAAATGCCTGTGTCCAAGCTGGCAGAGAGTGTGAGAAGGCTCTGGCTTCTACCTCTTGGGGGCAGTAATGTAATGTGAGAAATTCCCCACCAAAAACAAAGGTTTTCAGAAGATGCTGGATGTTTATAGAATATGACAAATGTCTACTCTACATGGTCTATTCTAGTGCTTCCCAAGCTTTAATATGCAGAAAAATCACCTGGGGATCATGTTAAAGTGCAGATTCTCATTTAGTAGGTCAGAAGGGGAGGAGGAACAAGATTCTGCTGTTTTCTGTCTCCACAGTTTTGCCAGGCACTAGTTCGAGTATTTTACTTGAATTAACTGATTTAATTCTCCCACCCCAATCCTATGGAACAAAGAGGCTAGCTAAGAATACATACTTTCTTTTGGATAAGGTTCTGCTCTCACTGTAAATATCTTAATGAGATGACACATTTGCGAGATGATGTCCCTCCTGTGAAGTAGTTTTGCTCTAACATACCCCACAATCAATGGAAAATTCTACCTCTTATTTCTGGAGGTGGTCAGGAATCAGACTTTTCAGCATACGGAGTTCTGCAGCTGTGAATACCTCAGCTGCAGTCCCTCAGTTAGTTTAGTGAGACTGATGACTTGAAGAAGGAATTTAGCTAAAAAAGATTTCCCTTTCTCCTCTCTAGAATACAAATGCCTAGGACAAGAATTACACTGTGTCCTTTTTGTTTGTTTTTGTTTTTATTTTTTGGCAAACTAACATTGAAATGCCTCCTTATTTGGAAGAATCCCACTCTGGATATCAAAGAGGGTTAGATTCTTGGCCGGGCGTGGTGGCTTATGCCTGTAATCCCAGCACTAATAATATAAAAATTAGCCGGGTGTGGTGGCGGGCGCCTGTAGTCCCAGCCACTCGGGAGGCTGAGGCAGAAGAATAGCTTGAACCCGGAAGGCTGAGATTGCAATGAGCCGAGAAGGTGCCACTGCACTCCAGCCTGGGCAACAGAGCAAGACTCCGTCTCAAAAAAAAAAAAAAAAAAAAAAAAAAAAGAGGGTTAGATTCTTCCATCTCCAGGCACCCTGGAAGTGAGGGCTTAGACCAGTGAGGTTTGGCTGACGGAAGTCCTCCCCTGCAGGACTCTGAACGCTGGGAGAGGGACACAGAGACACAGGGAGATTTAGGGGTCTCCAAGGGGTGGCAGGGTTGCAGAAAAAGGGTCCTTTGGCACAACATAGTGTCTTGTGTCTATTGCATCCCAAATGGGTTTCTTCCCTGACATGCCTGAAGCCAGGCTCTCAAAAGGCTTGGTTTCCTTTCATTTGGCCCTTTTTCTGAGCCTATTCTCCAGTTATCTTGTGAATTCTATGAGGCACTAATATTATTTCCATAATTCCCTCTCTGATTAAGTTAACCAGAGTTGGTTTATTTTGCACTTAAGAACCCTCGCAATATATCCTCTGATCTATTTGCAGTTTTAATCTCAGGATGGAAGCATATGGGAGGCGAATGGGGATCCCTAATCCTTCTCATGCTGTTAGGGGGAAACAGGTGTGAACACATTGCTTCTGGGGTGGGCTCGTGTGTGTTTTAAATACATACATAACAATCTTACTGAGATATAAGTCACATACTATAATATTGACCCTTTAAAAATACACAATACAGTGAGTTTTAGTATATTCGCAGAGCTTAGCAATCTTTATTCTGATTGTTAGTTTTTGTTTTGTCTTAAATAAAGCTCCTTTCAAGAGTTTCTCCAGACCCAAGGAATTACTCGGAATCTACACGACCTTCTCCTGCCGTGGCCTTACACGGAGCAATTCCAAGGGTTTCCTTTATAAATAACGTCGTATCTCCCTAATAGGAAGACGTCTGAGTAAGGTCACTTTTGGTGAGACATTTACAATCTCTCAACTCTACGCTCAATTCACCTAATTTAACTCGAGTACCTCAACTCAATTCGCTCACTCACCGCAGACCCCGCCTCGGGACTGGGCCTCCCTGATTCGCTGGGGCCGAGTGACGTCCTCAGATTGCGACTCTGGGAGTGGAGTGGGGGCCGCGTGGTTATGTGGCTGGGCGGCCGCGGATGGCTCGGGGTTCTCGGACATTGGCGCTGCGACCTTCGGTGCCCTAGCTTTGCCAGGACTTGGAGTGGCTTTAAGGGCCCAATGGCAGAAACACTGTCTACCCAGGTTGGGACAGCGGGCGGTTTGAGGGCTCCGCATCAGCAAAACGGTGACGCTGGTGGCGACGCGAGGGTTGAGCCGTCCCCGGGGTCCCCGAAGCCGGCTGGCCGGGAAGTGGAGCCGGCCCCAGTAGGCGGGGAGTATCCCTCGGCTGCAGCCCCGGGCCCGGGCAAGCGTAAGAAGCGACGGGGCGCAACCGGGGAGCGTGTCGTGCCGCCCCCGAAGAAGCGGCGGACAGGGGTGAGCTTCGGAGATGAGCACTTTAAAGAAACCAGTTATTACTTCGAGGGCGGCCTGCGTAAGGTGCGGCCCTATTACTTTGACTTCCAGACCTACTGCAAAGGTCGCTGGGTGGGCCACAGCTTGCTGCACGTCTTCAGCACCGAGTTCCGAGCTCAGCCCCTGGCCTACTACGAGGCCGCGGTCCAGGCGGGCCGCCTGCACCTCAACGAGAAGCCGGTGCAGGACCTCAACATCGTGCTCAAGGTGGAGTCCTGATGGGGCTGGCCAGAAGCGGGAGAGGAAAAGGGGCAGGGTTTTTTGTTTTTGTTTTTGTTTTTGTTTTCTGTTATGGTTTTTGTTTTTTTGTTTTTGAGACGGGGTCTCGCTCTGTCACCCAGGCTGGAGTGCAATGGCCGGATCTCAGCTCACTGCAAGTTCCGCCTCCCGGGTTCACGCCATTCTCCTGCCTCAGCCTCCCGAGTAGCTGGGACTACAGGCGCCCGCCACCTCGCCCGGCTAGTTTTTTGTATTTTTTAGTAGAGACGGGGTTTCACCGGGTTCGCCAGGATGGTCTCGATCTCCTGACCTTGTGATCCGCCCGTCTCGGCCTCCCAAAGTGCTGGGATTACAGGCTTGAGCCACCGCGCCCGGCCTGTTGTTATGTTTTTTAGGCTTAGTGAGGCATAGGTAGTTGATTAAAATCACGTCAATTCTAGACTGCGCGCGGTGGCTCACGCCTGTAATCCCAGCACTATGGGAGGCCGAGGCGGGTGGATCACGAGGTCAGGACATCGAGACCATCCTGCCTAACATGGTGAAACCCCCTCTCTACTAAAAATACAAAAAAATTAGCCGGAAATGGTGGCGGGCGCCTGTAGTCCCCGCTACTCTGGAGGCTGAGGCAGGAGAATGGCGTGCATCCGGGAGGCGGAGCTTGCAGTGAGTCGAGATCGTGCCACTGTGCTCCAGCCTAGGTAACAGATCGAGACTCTGTCTCAAAAAAAGAAGAAAAAAAAAAAATCATGGCAATTCTAAAGCGTTCTCGCTTTCAATTGGAACACTTATTTAGCCCGCGTTTCCCACCTCCGCAAGTGGACAGCGGCTCTGTGCTTCAGGAGTCAGCCTGTTTATCCTCTTCCTCAAGGCAGCTTCCTTGTTTCCAAGGGACAGAAGTTGGAATTCTCATAATTCCTTTAAACACCGTCTTGTGGCAAGGGCACTGATCACTTTACCCTGCGTTGTAAATCTCCGTGCAAATAGTAATAATAGGGGCTATCATTTATGTCTCTACTGTGTGCCGGGCACAAAGTTAAACATTGTATGTCCACTAACGTCTAATTCTAATGACAACCTTGTGAAGTAGGTATTGCTACTCCATTTTACCTCTGAGGAAACTAAGGAAACTCACAGGGGTAAGGCCACAAACAGTGATACTACCAAAGCCTGTGTTCCTGTAACTACTACTTAAACTATTTAACATAGAGCCTGATATGTTAACAGAATTGTGAGATGTCAGGGATAGAGACTAGAATTGTTTAGCCCAGTGCTTTGACTCCTTTAAAATTCCATCACAGGTATGAGATACCAGACACCCCTGTCAGAAGTAACACTGTTTACCTGTCAGTAACACTGGTTTACCATGGTTGTGAGTGGAGAAAAGGCGATTACAGCATTTGGGAAATGGATGGTTTTGGAGTAACTTGTTTCATTGATCAAGCGATTTGGGTCAATATATCATAAATTGATGAATTCCCTCTCCTATCCCAATTTCTAAAAGCACAGGTCTGGTCTAACCCTCACATTCCACAGGAAACGAAGACCCAGAAAGGATAAATGACTTGCCCAAGAGCATGTCACAAGCCTGTGGCAAATCCTGGTCTACAGCCCATATCCCTGGACCTAAACCTTAGTTTTGTTTGTTCAAGATCGTGATCAGTGATGATTTATGAAGGTTTTTTCCTCCATTAAAAAAATTGTACCTTTATTATTTTTATTTATTTATTTTTTGAGACAGAGTCTTGCTCTGTCGCCTAGGAGTGCAGTGGCGCGATCTCAGCTCACTGCAAGCTCCGCCTCCCAGTTTCAAGCTATTCTCCTGCCTCAGCCTCCCAAGTAGCTGGGATTACAGGCGCCTGCCACCATGCCCGGCTAATTTTTGTGTTTTTAGTAGAGATGGGGTTTCACCGTGTTGGCCAGGATGGTCTTGATCTCTTGACCTTGTGATCCACGCACCTCAGCCTCCCAAAGTGCTGGGATTATAGGCGTGAGCCACTGTACCCGGCTAAAAAATTTTACTTTTAAAATACCTGTATTGTAGAGAAAATAACAATTAGCAAAACCAAAAAACATTCATAATCTCACCACCCAGAGATAACACAGTTAACATTTTTGTAGATGTCCTTCCAGTACTTTTTTCAATGCCAGCTATCTGCCTGTGTCTGTCTATACTTTTACAAAATGAGATCATACTCTGCACACTGCTTTTCTGCCCAAGATATGCTTTCACCATTTTTCCATGTCAGTAAGGAACAGGGGAAGCTGGGTATGAAGTTGACTGATTACAGGCTGCGGTCCCTGGGCTGACTTATTACCTATGTCTTTGACAGGACAATGATTTCTTGCGGAACACAGTGCACAGGCATGAGCCACCAGTCACAGCAGAGCCCATTCGCCTGCTAGCTGAGAACGAAGATATGGTGGTTGTAGACAAGCCTTCCTCCATTCCCGTTCACCCCTGTGGCCGCTTCCGACACAACACAGTTATCTTCATCCTAGGCAAGGAGCACCAACTGAAGGAGTTACACCCCTTGCATCGGCTTGACCGCCTTACCTCAGGGGTGCTTATGTTTGCCAAGACAGCTGCAGTCTCTGAGAGAATTCACGAGCAGGTTCGGGACCGGCAGGTGAGTCAGGCTTTTGTCTCCACAGGCCACTTCTTGGGCTCACGAATGCTTTGTATCAAAAGGGCATCACGGAGTTCTAAAGTGGTCCTTCATATTTATCTGGCAATCCTTCCTACCTTAAGGCAGGTCAACACCTAAAGTGCCAAACACAGGATATCTCATACGTTTCCAAAAAATCTTTAGAGATGGCATACACTGCCTCTCTTAGTAGTTTGCTATTTTGAAGCTTTAAGATGCTGACAAGGCCAGGCATGGTGGCTCACACCTGTAATCCCAGCATTTTGGGAGGCTGAGGCAGGAGGACAGCTTGAGCCCAGGAGGTCGAGACCAGCCTGGGCAAAATAGGGAGACCCTGTCTCTACAAAAAAAAAAAAAAAAAAAAAAAAACTTAGCTTGGCATGGTGGCACATGCCTGTGGTCCCAGCAACTTGGGAGGCTGAGGTAGGAGGATTGCTTGGCCATGGGAGGTTGTGGCTGCAGTGAGCCATGATCGTGTCACTGCTCTCCAGCCTGAGCTATAGAGCAAGACTCTGTCTCAAAGAAATAAATTAACATAAGAAAATGCTGAGCAAGGCTTTTAAGATTATGGGAGAGCCTGCTTGGTGAAAAGATTCTAGATGTAGTTGGAAAAGGCTTGGGTAGAAGAGTTTAATGGTATTGATTGTTGTCCTGAGACTTGTAATTCTGAATCTGAATCATAATACATTTATTGAGTGCATACTCTATACCAGGCTTAGTATCAAGCACATTAGAGCCTAACTTACTGACTGCTTATCACAGCCCAATGAGGTAGTTGGTTTTCTTTTCTTTTTTTTTTTTTTTTTTTGAGATGGAGTTTCGCTCTTGTTGCCCAGTCTGGAATGCAATGGTGCGATCCCGGCTCACTGCAACCTCCGCCTCCCGGGTTCAAGCAATTCTCCTGCCTCAGCCTCCCAGGTAGCTGGGATTACAGGCATGCGCCACCACGCCTGGTTAATTTTGTATTTTTTAGTAGAGACAGGGTTTCTCTATGTTGGTCAGGCTGGTCTCCAACTTTCGACCTCAGGTGATCCACCCGCCTCAGCCTCCCAAAGTGCTGGGATTACAGGTGTGAGCCACCACACCCAGCTGGTAAATGCTTTTCTAATTTCACATTTTCTAGATGAGTTAGTAAGATTTAGAGGTTAAGTAATGTACCCAAGATCACAAAACTGGCAAATGGTAGAATTGGAGTTTGAATCTTCTGAGACTGGTCCTTATCACTCCACAAAGGGTTTGGACTCCATGAATTTAGGCTTTGTACTGACTTTCTCCCTCTTCCCTCCTATGTAGCTGGAGAAGGAGTACGTGTGCCGGGTGGAAGGGGAGTTCCCCACTGAGGAAGTGACCTGTAAAGAACCCATCTTAGTGGTGTCTTACAAAGTAGGGGTGTGCCGTGTAGATACCCGGGGCAAGCCCTGTGAGACAGTGTTCCAGAGGCTAAGCTACAATGGCCAGTCCAGTGTGGTACGGTGCCGGCCACTCACAGGCCGCACACACCAGATTCGAGTCCACCTTCAGTTCTTGGGCCATCCCATTCTCAACGACCCCATCTACAACTCAGTTGCCTGGGGTCCCTCCCGAGGCCGGGGCGGCCGCATTCCCAAGACAGATGAGGAGTTGCTGCGGGACCTGGTAGCAGAGCATCAGGCCAAACAGAGCCTGGATGTGCTAGATCTCTGTGAGGGTGATCTGTCCTCAGGACTCACAGACTCTACGGCCCCCTCCTCAGAGTTGGGCAAGGACAGCCTGGAAGAGTTGGCTGCAGCTGCCCAGAAGATGGAGGAAGTAGCTGAGGCAGCCCCTCAGAAGTTGGACACAATAGCCTTGGCACCAGAGAAGGCAGTTGAAACAGATGTCACGAATCAAGAGGCAGACTCACTCTGTGCAGAGTGCCGGCTGGTTCGACAGGATCCCTTGCCCAAAGACCTTGTGATGTTCCTACATGCCCTACGCTATAAAGGGCCAGGCTTTGAGTACTTTTCCCCAATGCCTGCCTGGGCACAGGATGACTGGCAAAAAGACTGAGGGGTGTGGCCAATGGAGGGATTGCTTCTTGGGTTGTGACAAGGATGGGCTATAGGGCAAGGGCTGACCCCGTGGGCTGGTACTTGGGGTTTCTATAGAAGTGAGGTCGGGCTTCTGAAGAGACCTGCTCATACTTGCTACCTCCTTACAGTGGGAATTTGGAGATTTTTTGGTTTGTAAATATATCCCTTTTTCTAACATATTTTGTGTCTGGTTTTCTTCCTGCTTTTTTATTGATATAAAATTCACATAACATAAAATTAACCACTTTAACTGGCCAGGCACAGTGGCTCATGGCTATAATCCTAGTACTTTGGGAGGTAGAAGTGAAAGGATCATTGGAGTCCAGGAGTTCAAGGTTAAAGTGAACTGTGGGCCAGGCATGGTGGCTCACGCCTGTAATCCCAGCACTTTGGGAGGCCATGGTCAGGAGATAGAGACCATGGTGAAACCCCGTCTACTAAAAATACAAAAAAATTAACTGGTTGTGGTGGCAGGTGCCTGTAGTCCCAGGTATTCAGGAGGCTGAGGCAGGAGAATGGCATGAACCCGGGAGGCGGAGCTTGCAGTGAGCCCAGATCGCGCCACTGCACTCCAACCTGGGCGACAAAGTAAGACTCCGTCTCAAAAAAAAAAAAAAAAAAAAAAAAAAAAAAAAAGTGAACTGTGATTGTGCTGCTGCACTCCAGACCCTGGACAGGGTCTTAAAAAAAAATTTTTTTTGACCAATTTAAGATGTACAGCATAGTCACATTTAGTACATTTACAGTGTTGTACAACCATAACCTCATATATTTCCCAAAAGGAAACCTGTACCTGTTAAGTAAGTGGTCACTTTCCACTCGCCTTCCGCCAGCCTCTGGCAACCACTAATCTACTTTCTGTATGGATTTGCCTATTTATTCTGGACATTTTATATAAATGGAATGATACAACATGTGACCTTCTGTGTCTCTGTTTCCCTTGGCATAATGTTTTCAAGGTTTTTTCAACTTGTAGTGTGTATCAGTACCTCATTCTTTTTTTTATGGCAGAATCATCTGTTGTATGGATATACCATATTTTGTCTATCTGTTCATCAATTGATGGATATTTGGGTTGTTTCCACCTTTTCGTTATTGTGAATAGTGCTGCTGTGAACATTGAATATGTTTTCAGTTCTTTTGCGTATATACCTCACAGTGGAATTGCTGGGTCGTATGGTAATTCTTTGAGAATCCACTAAACTTCTCCACAGCAGCTGAACCATTTTACATTGCCACCAGCATGCACAGGGGTTTCAGTTTCTCTACATCTGCACCAACATTTGTTTTGTTTTGATCATATTCATCCTAGTAGGAGTGAGGTGGCATCTCATTCTGGGTTGTTAGTCTTTTTGTTGTTGAGTGTAAGTGTTCTTTATATATTCTGGATGTGAGAGTCTTAGCAAAAAGACTAACAGCCCAACTTAAAAATGGGCAAAGGATTTGAACATTTTTCTAAAGAATATATACAAATGACCAGCTAGCATATGAAAAAAAAAAAAGCTCAACATTATTGTTTGGGTGAGGGAGAAAGGACAAGATGGAGGAAGGTGAACAAGGAGGCACAATCCATGTTGCTTCCGGGTTCTTCCTCACCAACTTTCCCGCGTGCGGGAAAATGCAGCCCACGCCCGGGAAGATGCAGATCAACTGAGCATGCGCCAGGTGACCTCAATCCGAAGAGATCGAAACTTACCCGGCCACGCCTACAGAGACGCCCCTATCACGCCCTTATCCCGTCCGCTGCCCTCCCCCTTCCAGTACCAATGCATAAAAGTCCGCCACCAGCAGGAGCCGGTGTGACTTCTTCGCCCACGGGGCCGGGGAACCTAACCCGAGAGTGCCGGTGGGACTTCCCTGGCCCCCCCCACCCACCTGAGGACCAGAGAACCTCGCCTGAGAGTGTGTGCATATTTGCAATAAAAGACTGCCACTTTCTTACGTACTTTGGCCTCATGTTTAATTACTTAGCTCTCCTAAATTAAGTTACATTAAATTAAAAGTTATCATGGAATGCAAATCAAAACTGTGGCATTAGTGTAAGAATAGACACAGAGTGATGGAATAAAATCAGGAGTCAAGAAATAAACCCATCCATCTAAGGTCAATTGGTGGTTTTTTTTTTATTGTTTTGTTTTGTTTTGTTTTTTTGGAGACAGAGTCTTGCTCAGTTGCCCAGACTGGAGTGCAGTGGCGCGATCTTGGCTCACTGCAAGCTCCGCCTCCCAGGTTCACGACATTCTCCTGCCTCAGCCTCCCAAGTAGCTGGGACTACAGGCGCCCGCCACCATGCCCGGCTAATTTTTTTGTATTTTTAGTAGAGAGGGGGTTTCACCATGTTAGGCAGGATGGTCTCAATCTCCTGACCTCGTGATCCACCTGCCTCGGCCTCCCAAAGTGCTAGGATTACAGGCGTGAGCCACCACACCCAGCAACTGATTTTTGACAAAAGTGCTGAGACTGTTCAGTGGGGAGAGAATAGTCTTTTTTTTTCTTTTGAGACAGTCTCCCTCTGTCGCCCAAGCTGCAGTGCAGTGGTGTGATCTCCGCTTACTGCAACCTCAGCCTCCCAGGTTCAAGCAATTCTGCCTCAGCTTCCTGAGTAGCTGGGATTACAGGCACATGCCACCATGCCTGGCGAATTTTTGTATTTTTAGTAGAGACAGGGTTTCACCATGTTGATCAGGCTGGTCTCGAACTTCTGACCTCGTGATCCGCCCGCCTCGGCCTCCCAAAGTGCTGGGATTACAGGCGTGAGCCATCACGCCCGGCCCGAGAGAGAATAGTCTTAAACAAATTTCTTTTTTCTTAAACAGTTCGTGCTGGGAAAACTGGGTATTCACATAAAAAAGAATAAAGTTAGACCCCTGGCTCACATACACAAAAATAACTGAAAATAGGCCAAGGACAGTGGCTTACACCTACAATCCCAACACTCTGGGAGGCCGAGGCAGGAGGATCCCTTGAGGCCAGAAGTTTGAGAAGACCCTGGGCAACATAGCAAGACCTTATCTCTACAATAAATAAATAAATTAGCTTCCTGCAGTGGTGTAGCCCTAAGTACTTAGAAGGCTGAGGCAAGAGGATTAGTTGAGCCCAGGAATTTGAAGCTGCAATGAGCTATAATGGTGCCACTGCGTTCTATCTTGGGTAACAGAGTAAGAACACATCTCTAAAAACAAACAGAAATGAAACAACAGAAAGCAGATCAAAGACCTAAAGAGAACTAAAACTACATAAGTCTTAGAAGAAAATACTGGGATAAATCTTCAAGACCTTGGATTTGGCAATGGGTTCTTAGATACAAAACCAAAAGAATAATCAATGAAATAAAAAATAAATTGCACTTTATCAAAATTAGAACTTTTGCAAATCAAAAGACACTATCGAAAAAGTGAAAAGACAGCCTACAGAATGGGAGGAAATTCCAGAAGAGGAATAGTTGGGTATATGGTAAAACTAATTTACATTTCTGGAGGAGCCTCCATACTGTTTTTCATAGTGTTTGTAGCATTTTACAATCCTACTGACAGTGCACAAGGGTCCGATTTCTTCGCATCTTCACCAACACTTGTCATTTTTTTCATTTTTTGATAGTGGCCATCATAATGGGTGTGAGATTATATCTCATTGTGATTTTGAGGTACATTTCTCTGATGATTACTGAGAACATCTTTTCATATGCTTGTTGGCAATTTTATATCATCTTTGGAGAAATGTCTATCCAAGTTCTTTGCTCTTTTTTTTTTTTTTTTTTTTTTTGAGATGGAGTCTCGCTCTGTCGCCCGGGCTGGAGTGCAGTGGCCGGATCTCAGCTCACTGCAAGCTCTGCCTCCCAGGTTTACACCATTCTCCTGCCTCAGCCTCCCAAGTAACTGGGACTACAGGCGCCCGCCACCTCGCCTGGCTAGTTTTTTTTTTTTTGTATTTTTTAGTAGAGACGGGGTTTCACCGGGTTCGCCAGGATGGTCTCGATCTCCTGACCTCGTGATCCGCCCGTCTCGGCCTCCCAAAGTGCTGGGATTACAGGCTTGAGCCACCGCGGCCGGCCTCATTTTTTGATTGAGTTACAATTGTCTTTCAGTATCCATGGATGACTGGTTCTAGGATACCTCCACCTTCGCCCCAAGATACCAAAATTCATAGATGCTCAAGTGTCATATAAAATGACATATTATTTGCATATAAATGTCCTCTCATATACTTTTTTTTTTGAGACGGAGTCTTGCTCTGTCCCCCAGGCTGGAGTGCAGTGGCGCGATCTCGGCTCACTGCAAGCTCCGCCTCCCGGGTTCACGCCATTCTCCTGGCTCAGCCTCCCGAGTAGCTGGGACTACAGGCGCCCACCATCTCGCCCGGCTAGTTTTTTGTGTTTTTAGTAGAGACGGGGTTTCACCGTGTTAGCCAGGATGGTCTCGATCTCCTGACCTTGTGATCCGCCCGCCTCGGCCTCCCAAAGTGCTGGGATTACAGGCTTGAGCCACCGCGCCCGGCCCTAAATGTCCTCTCATATACTTTAAATCATCTCTAGTTTACTTACTTTACCTAATACAAAGTAAATGCTATATAAATAGCTGTTATACTGTGCTGTTTAGGGAATAATAACAAGGGAAGAAAGTCTGTACATGTTCAGTACAGATGCAACCATACATTTTTTTCCCAAATATTTTCAATCTAGGATTGGTTGAATCCACAGATGCAAAATCTATGGACATGGAGGGCCAATCGTATTTGATTTTTTTGTTGTTGGGCTGCAGGAGCCCTTTATGTATTCTGGATATTAACTCATAATTATCAGATATATGCTTAGCACATATTTTCTCTTATTCCATAGGTTGTCTTTTCACTTTCTTGATTGTGTTCTTTGATGCACAGAAGTTTTAAAGTTTAATACAGTTCCATTTGTCTGTTTTTTGGTTTTATTTATTTATTATTTTTAAAATTTATTTATTTATTTTGAGACGGAGTCTTACTCTGTCGCCCAGGCTGGAGTGCAGTGGCACGATCTCAGCTCACTGCAAGCTCCGCCTCCCGGGTTCACACCATTCTCCTGCCTCAGTCTCCTGGGTAGCTGGGACTATAGGCGCCAGCCACCACGCCCGGATCATTTTCTTGTATTTTTAGTAGAGATGGGGTTTCACCGTGTTAGCCAGGATGGTCTCGATCTCCTTACCTTGTGATCCGCCCACCTCAGCCTCCCCAAAGTGCTGGGATTATAGGCGTGAGCCACCGCGCCCAACCTTTTTTTTTTTTTTTTTTTTTGAGACAGAATCTCATTCTGTCGCCAGGCTGGAGTGTGGTGGCACAGTCTCGGCTCACTGCAACCTCCACCTCCTGGGCTCAACCAGTTCTCCTTCCTCAGCCTCTCCAGTAGCTGGGACTACAGGCGCACGCCATCACGCCCGGCTAATTTTTGTATTTTTAGTAGAGATGGGGTTTCACCACGTTGGTCAGGCTGGTCTCGAACTCTGGACCTCAAGTGATCCGCCCACATTGGCCTCCCAAAGTGCTAGGATTACAGGCGTGAGCCACCATGCCTGTCCAGAATTGTCTTCTTAATTTCATGTTTAATTATTTATTCATTGATACTGTATAGAAATATGACCAATTTTTTGGCTGGGGGCAGTGGCTCATGCCTATAATCCCAGCACTTTGGGAGACCAATGAGGGGGTGGATCACCTGAGGTCAGGAGTTCGAGACCAGCCTGGCCAACATGGTGAAATTTCATCTTTACTAAAACTACAAAAATTAGCCGGGTGGTGGCATGTGCCTGTAGTCCCAGCTACTCGGGAGGCTGAGGCAGGAGAATCACTTGAACCCAGGAGGCAGAGGTTGCAGTGAGTCAAGATGGTGCCACTGCACTCCAGCCTGGGTGACAGAGTAAGACACTGTCTCTAAAAAAAAAAAAAAATGATTTATGTATGTTGATTTTGTACTCTGCAATTTTGCTGAATTTGTTTATTAGCTTTTTTTGTGGATTCTTTAGGGTTATATATTATATAATATACAAATTATACTGTATATTATATATATTTTTATACATATATAATCCATGTCATCTGCAAATAGAGATAATGTTACTTCTTCCTTCCCAATTTGGATGCCTTTTGTTTCTTCTTCTTGTCTAATTGCTATGGATAGAACTTCCAGTACAATGTTGAATAGAAATAGCACAGGGAAAGTGGGTCTCCTTGTCTTGCTCCTGATCTTAGGCAGATAGTTTTCAGTCTTTCACCATTGTGTGTGATGTTACCTGTGGGCTTTTCATAAATGCCCTTGACCATATGGAGGACGTTCTTGCCCTGCATTTCTTTTTTTTATTATTTTTTAAATTTTTTTGAGACAGAGTCTCGCTCGGTCGCCTAGGCTGGAGTGTAGTGGCACTGTGTTGGCTCACTACAACCTCCGTCTCCTGGGTTCAAGCAATTCTCCTGCCTCAGTCTCCCGAGTAGCTGGGATTACAGGTGCCCACCACCACATCCAGCTAATTTTTATATTTTTTAGTAGAGATGGGGTTTCACCATGTTGGCCAGGCTGGTCTTGAACTCCTGGCCTCAGCTGATCCACGCACCTTGGCCTCCCAAATTGCTGGGATTACAGGTGTGAGCCACCACGCCCGGCCCTTGCCCTGCATTTCTGCTTGTTTCTTGCCCTACATTTCTACCTGGACAGCCCTTTGACCTCTGCTCAGGCAGAAACCTTTTCTTTCCTGTTCCTTCTGTTGTACACCTGTCATGTATTTGTTGCAGTACTCATAAAGAGAACCATGGATTTTTGTTTTCAGGTAACTTCAGGGTGAATAACAAAGGCTTATTCATTCCGAATCCATTGCCTTTGACCAGAACATGTGGAGCAGAAGTAGTGTAGGTGGAGAAAGCAATTGTGTTTATATTCTTTTAGTGGTTTGTATTGGTCGTTAACCACCTAGTATATGCCAAACATTATTTATTGCTGGGATACAGAGATGAATGGATGGCTCCTGCCCTGTTAGAACACACATGATGAAATGTGCAAGTACAAAGGGAATCAGTGGAAATACGATATAATTCTGTCTGGAAGTACTAGCATAGATTTCCCAGAGAAAGGCATTTAACAGTGAGTTCGAATTTGCCTACTAGAGATATAAGAGAATTCCAGATAGTGGGGCAATTTGAGAGAAGGTAGTCATATTCTATTACTCAAAAAGACAGAGGAGACACTCAAGGAGAGCGTTTAACCCTGGGGTTCTAGTATATGGCTCCCTATCACTTACTATTGAAGCCTTTTTTTTTTTTTTAATTTGAGACAGAGTCTCGCTCTGTCACTAGGCTGAAGTGCAGTGGCACAATCTCAGCTCACCGCAACCTCCGCCTCCCAGGTTCAAGCAATTCTCCCACCTCAGTCTTCTGAGTAGCTGGGAGTACAGGCGCACATCACCACGCCCAGCTAATTTTTGTATTTTTAGTACAGACAGGGTTTCACCATGTTGATCAGGCTGGTTTCAAACTCCCGACCTTAGATCTGCCCATCTCGGCCTCCCAAAGTGTTGGGATTACAGATGTGGGCCACCGCGCCCGGCCTATTGAAGCCCTTGAGTGGCTCTCAGATCACAAGGCATAGAAACAAACCCAGTAATACGGGATTCTCATGGATCTGGGTATTTGCTCAGCTTCAGGAAAACCCTATCTCCATTCCATGAGCCAGCCAACTCTTCTTATCACTGAGAACCTCCATAACTCAGGAGCTGTGGGCTCCTAGAACTGGGAAGAATCAGGTATCCAATAAAATGAATTCATATGGCAGATATTTGAGAGCCAACTATGTGCTGGATTCACACTAGGCTCTGGGTGTATAATGGTGAGTAAGACAGATATGGTCTCCACTCTTATGAAGTATACAGTCTGAACGTCCAGCACAATGTGGGAAAATAAACAATGTGGTAAATGTTCTGTGTGACAGGAGGAGGAGGGAGGCACACCTAGTGTGGTTCCTTCCAGGATCCCAGGGTTCTGAATGGGAGCATTAACATCTGTCCATTTTCCATCTCACTTCTTCAGTTCTAAATTTTACCCTCTCTAGTGCTGTTTATCCTATTCTCATTATTTCAGAGGTTCTTGAGCTAGAGACACATGGATGGGCTTGAGAAGATCCCTGGATCTCTTGAAATTTTATGGAAAATTTTGTATATGTGTATCTCTGAGGAGAGTCTATATATTAATACCTCAACAGATCTTTTAAAGCTACATTGTCCAATGCTAGCCACATATGGGTATTTAATTAAAATTAAATAAAATTTAAAATGCATGGGAAGCCGAGGCAGGTGGATCACTTGAGTCCAGGAGTTCGAGACCAGCCTGGCCAATATGGTAAAACCCCGTCTCTACTAAAAACACAAAAATTAGCCAGGCATGGTTGCCTGTGCCTGTAATCCCAGTTACTCGGGAGGCTGAGGCAGGAGAATCGCTTGAAGACGAGAGGTGGAGGTTGCAGTGAGCTGAGATCGTGCCACTGCACTCCAGTCTGGGCAACAGAGTGAGACTATCTCATAAAATAAAATGCAGGCCGGGCATGGTGGCTCACGCCTGTAATCGCAGCACTTTGGGAGACTGAGGCAGGCAGAATGCCTGAGCTCAGGAGTTCGAAACCAGCATAGGCAACATGGTGAAACCTTGTCTCTACTAAAAATACAAAAAAATTAGCCAGGTGTGGTAGCAGGTGCCTGTAATCCCAACTACTTGGGAGGCTGAGGCAGGAGAATCGCTGGAACCCGGGAGGCAGAGGTTGCAGTGAGCTGAGATCGCGCCACTGCACTCCAGCCTGGGCTACAGAGCAAGACTCTGTCTCAAAAAAATAAAAATAAAAATAAGCTGGGCGCAGTGGCTCATGCCTGCAATCCCAGCACTTTGGGAGGCTGAGGCAGAGAATTGCTTGAATCTGGGAGGCAGAGGTTGCAGTGAGCCGAGATCGCGCCACTGCACTCCAGGCTGGGGACAGAGCAAGACTCTGTCTCTAAATAAATAAACATAAAAATGAAACAAAATGTAGTTTTTCTGCTGCATTTACTCCATTCCCAGTGTTCAAATCCACTTGGTCTAGTGGCCACCATATTGGACAGCACAGATATAGAATACTTCCATCACCTAGCAAAGTTCTACTGGGTGGCATTGCTTCAAAGGATCTCTACACAAAATAAGAGTTCCTAACTACAATTACTCCACTAGTCTGCAGACGCCTAAAAAACAGGCTGTGTGTGTGTGTGTTCTTCTATCTTGCACATACTAATCAAGTAATTGGTCTCTCTGTGTTAATTAAATGCTGTGCTTGGGTCTAGTGCGTCCAGAGTTGATTCCTTCGGGTGGGTTCTTGGTCTCCCCGACTTCAAGAATGAAGCCACAGACCTTCTGGGTGAGTGTTACAGCTCTTAAAGGTGGCACGGACCTAAAGAGTGAGCAGCAACAAGACTTATTGTGAAGAGCAAAAGAACACAGCTTCCACAGACCTTCTGGGTGAGTGTTACAGCTTTTAAAGGTGGCACGGACCCAAAGAGTGAGCAGCAGCAAGACTTATTGTGAAGAGCGAAAGAACACAGCTTCCACAGTGTGGAAGGGGACCCCAGCGGATTGCCGCTGCTGGATTTTGGAGGGGCTGGGGGGTGACCAGCTTTTATTCCCTTATTTGTCCCTGCCCATGTCTTGCTGATTGGTTCATTTTACAGAGTGCTGATTGGTCCATTTTACAGAGTGCTGATTGGTGCGTTTACAATCCTTTAGCTAGACACAGAGCGCTGATTGGTGCATTTTTATAGAGCACAGATTGGTGTGTTTACAATCTTCTAGCTAGACAGAAAAGTTCTCCAAGTCCCCACTGACTCAGGAAGTCCAGCTGGCTTAACCTCTCACTAGAATGTTAATACAAAAACCTGTGACAAAGGTACTGCCTGTAAGGAGCTCAGGTTGAATCTAGTTGGCCTTTGCTATGGTTAACAGCTGGCTGTTCTTGAATGTGTTTTTTGTCCTTATAAAATGGTATCCTTTTGGCCGGGCGTAGTGGCTCATGCCTGTAATCCTAGCACTTTGGGAGGCCGAGGTGGGCGGATTGCCTGAGCTCAGGAGTTCCAGACTAGCTTGGGCAACATGGTGAAACTCTGTCTCTACTAACATACAAAATAAATTAGCTGGGCGTGGCAGTGTGTGCCTGTTGTTCCAGCTACTCAGGAGGCTGAGGCAGAATTGCTTGAATCCGGGAGGCAGAGGTTGCAGTGAGCCGAGATCGTGCCACTGCACTCCAGCCTGGGCAAGAGAGCAAGACTCTGGCTCTCCAAAAAAAAAGGTATCTTTTTAAGCTTTTATTTTAGCCCCCTCCCTTACCCCTACGCTGGAGGTAACCACTATTAATAACTAAGGGGTCTCAAAGGGGTGGGGGTGAGGCAGGAGAATAGGGTCTGGAGGCAGGGAACCTAAGGCCATTTCACACTGACTTCCTAGAACTAAATTGATAGGAAAGCCCTAACTTTCCACTCCTAAGTAACAAAAGGACCAGAGGTTACTCCCTTTGCAAACCCCCAACTTCTCTGCCTGGCAGATGGGAAATTGAAAGTACCTCTGATCAGATGTTTGCGTGGGAGTGTGACCTTTGTAACATCACTTCAGCCTCTGATTGGTTGCTGTCTGCAACCAATCGAACTGATTGCTGGCCAAGTCTTCGTTTGCATAGAAGTGCAACTTTGTAACTTCAGTTTAGCCTCTGATTGGTTGCCTTCTGCAACCATGAGGTGAACACCACGTGGCCAACGGGAAACCTCTAGGGGCTATTTGGACCCGAGAAGATTTTGTATTGGGGGCCCTTGAGCCACTGCTTGGCCCACTCCCACACTGTGGAGTGTACTTTCATTTTCAATAAATCCCTGCCTTCATTTCGTTCCTTTCGCTGCTTCATTCTTTCCTTGCTTTGCTGTGCATTTTGTCCAACTCTTTGTTCAAAACGCCAAGAACCTGGACAACTTGCAATCAAGACCCTCTAGTGGTAACGGGGAGGGGGAAAAATAATGATAAAAATTATTAAGGGTTCTCCTGCCTGTTTTCTACTCATAGATACACAAATTGATATGTATTTCCTTTAATAAAAATGAGATCATGCCATACAAATTGTTCTGCAACTTGATTTTTTTTTTTGAGACGAAATCTCTCTGTCACCCAGGCTGGAGTGCAGTGGCGCAATCTTGGCTCACTGTAATTTCCGCCTCCTGGGTTCAAGCAATTCTGCCTCAGCCTCCCGAGTAGCTGGGACTACAGGCGCACACCGCCACGCCCGGCTAATTTTTTTTAAATTTTTAATACAGACGGGGTTTCAACATATTGGCCAGGCTGGTCTCAAACTCCTGACCTTGTGATCCACCCACCTCAGTCTCCCAAAATGCTGGGATTACAGGCCTGAGCCACCGTGCCCGGACTTGATTTTTTTTTTTTTAATAGCTGCATTGTGTTCCATTGTACTGCAATCTATCTCCTGTTGCTGAAATTTTAGGTATTTGCAGTTTTTCACTATTCTCAAACCATAGTAAACATCCTTATACCCTTCCACACTTGTAGCATAGTTTCTACAGGACAGTTTTTTTTTAGTGTAATTATGGGGTCAATGGCTTTAAATATAAATAGGTAATAGGAAACTGCCCTCCAGAAAGATTATACCAATTTTCATTCTCTCCAATCATGTGAGAGGCTGAGGCAGCTGAATGCAGCAACTGAAAATGCAGCTGATCCAGCAGCTGCATTTTTAAAGTTCGCATTAGTTCCAGCCAGGGGTTGGAACCATGGGTTTTCCTGAATGTCTGTATCTTTTCATGGACGACCTAGACTTGCTTGAGTCAATCTTGCTTCCAAAGACTTGAGAGAAAATTGACTCATTTCAAAGCCTTTCAAGGTTTGGATGATGATCCTCAAGACTCACACATTCTAGAACATAACGATTATTGAAAACCAAAGATAGAAGCAGAGCAGCCATGGAATGTGACCAGTTTTTAGTTGGATAAGTTTACTGTGGTCCTGACAAGGTATCATCACCAAAGGCACTCATTCTGCTTAGAACATTGTCTTGTACATGGTGAACAATATTGTCTATGATTATGATTATTGTTTTCTTCCCCTCCAAGTCCTCTGTCCCGTCTTCTTTTCATTTGAAGCTTGTCCACGTTTTCAAAACTGCAACATTTTTGTCAGCCATTAACTAGGTGAAAACAGTTAAGAATTGCCTACTAAAGTTGAACACGCACATAACCTGTGACTCTACTTCTAGCTATCTACCTACAGAAACACTGTACATGTGCCCCAAGAGACATATAAAAACAGTCACAGCAGTGTTCTTGCAGCAAAAAACGGGAGATAACAAAAATATCCATCAATAAGAGAATGGATACCTAATTGTATGCTCAGACAATCGTAAAATAATCAGCAGTGAAAATGAATGAATTATATGGATAAAACAGTGTCCAGTGACAGTCACAGATGAATACATTATATAAAATGAATACATTATATAAAATTCAAAAACAGACAAAACATATTTAAGACTACAAATATGTATAAATATGTATATTTGGTAAGAAAAACAAGAGGATGATTAACATGAAATTCAGAAAAATAGTTATCTTTGCCGGACATGGTGGAATCCCAGCGAAATCAGGGATTGAATCCCAGCGCTTTGGGAGGCCAAGGCGGGCAGATCACGAGGTCAGGAGATTGAGACCATCTTGGCTAACACGGTGAAACCCCGTCTCTACTAAAAATACAAAAAATTAGCCAGGCGTGGTGACACGCGCCTGCAATCCCAACTACGCAGGAGGCTGAGGCAGGAGACTGGAGTGCACACCACTGCACTCCAGTCGCGGCAACACAGTGAGACTCCGTCTCAAACAAACAAACAAAACAAACAAACAAAAAGTAGTTATCTTTTTTTTCTTTTTCTTTTTTTTTTTTTTTGAGACGGAGTCTCATTCTGTTGCCCTGGCTGGAGTGCAGTGGCAGGATCTCGGCTCACTGCAACCTCCGCCTCCTGGGTTCAAGCGATTCTCCTGCCTCAGCCTCTCAAATAGCTGGGATTATAGGTGCCTGCCACCACGCCCGGCTAATCTTTTTTTTTTTTTTTTTAAGTAGAGACAGGGTTTCACAATGTTGGCGAGGCTGGTCTCAAACTCCTGACCTCGTGATCCGCCCACCTCGGCCTTCCAAAGTGCTGAGATTACAGGCGTGAGCCACTGTGCCCGGCCAAAGTAGTTATCTTTTTGGTGGGAGGATGCCTCCAGGAAGGGACACACAGGAAGCATCAAAGGTGCTAGTAATCTGCCACCTGCCAAGAGGATAGAAAAAAAAAAAATAATAATTTTTTTTTTTTTTTTTTTTTTTTTGGGACGGAGTCTCACGCTGTTGCCCAGGCTGGAGTGCAGTGGCGCGATCTCGGCTCACTGCAAGCTCCGCCTCCCGGGTTCCCGCCATTCTCCTGCCTCAGCCTCCTGAGTAGCTGGGACTACAGGCGCCCGCCACCGCGCCCGGCTAATTTTTTGTATTTTTAGTAGAGACGGGGTTTCACTGTGGTCTCGATCTCCTGACCTTGTGATCCACCCGCCTCGGCCTCCCAAAGTGCTGGGATTACAGGCTTGAGCCACCGCGCCCGGCCTAAATAATAATAATTTTTAAGAAAAGAAACAAAGGGGCTGGTAATGTTCCATCTCTCAAACTGGGTTGTGTATATACAGCATTGCTTTTTTTTTTTTTTTTTTTTTTTTGCTTGCTTGCTTTTTTTCTTTCTTTCTTTCTTTCTTTCTTTTTTTTTTTTTTTTTTTTTTTTCAGAGACAAGGTCCTGCTCTGTTGCCCAGGCTGGAGTGCAGTGGCATGATCATGGCTCACTGTAGTCTCGACCTCCCAGGTTCAAGTGATCCTCCGACTTCAGCCTCCTGAGTAGCTGGGACCACAGGCATACGCCACCACGCCCAGCTAATTTTTACATTTTTGGTAGAGGTAGGGTTTTGCCATGTTTCCCAGGCTGGTCTGGAACTCTTGGGCTCAAGTGATTCACCTATTTGAGCCTCTTGAGTAGCTGAGAATGTAGGTACATACCACCACACCTGGCTAATTTTTAATTTTTTGTAGAGACAGGGTCTCACTGTGTTACCTAGGCTGGTCTGGAACTACTGGCCTCAAGCGATCCTCCCCGACCTTGGCCTCCAAAAGTGCTGGGATTACATGTGTGAGCCACTGCACCTGGCCTTATTATTGTTATTTTTAAACTGTACAGGCATATTACATTACATATGTACATATTGTATCATTGTGTAATACTATCAAGATGAAACTTTCAAACAACAAGTATTAAAATATCTCACCTCTTTTTTTAACCTTTGGTTATCTCTGAAATAGTGACTCTCCTCTTTCAGTCTCACTGCACAACTCGTTAAGATCCATTTGACCTTCACACAGCTGGTGGGTGCTACTCCAAAGTGCCTAGACCATGGGTCGTTTTTCACCAGTGATGAAAAGATAACACCATACACCTAGTATTTTGGAAACTAAATGATAAGCAATAATTAATAATTTGCAAAAATGGGCTGGGCACGGTGGCTCATGCCTGTAATCCCAGCACTTTGGGAGGCGAGGCAGGCGGATCATGAGGTCAGGAGATCGAGACCATCCTGGCTAACATGGTGAAACCCTGTCTCTACTAAAAATACAAAAAAAAAAATTAGCCGGGCATGGTGGCGGGCGCCTGTAGTCCCAGCTACTCGGGAGGCTGAGGCAGGAGAATGGCATGAACAGGAGGTGGAGCTTGCAGTGAGCCGAGATTGTGCCACTGCACTCCAGCCTGGGCAACAGAGCAAGACTCCATCTCAGTAATAATAATAATAATTACTATTATTATTTGCAAAAATGACTAACTGCTTTTATTTGCCTTAGCAGATTCAAATACGACTCCTCCATCATAAAAGAACCGAGGGATCTAAAAGCAGTTCATGGCTTTGGAATTCTAGACCCAGCATGCTCTCCGACACAGAGAGCCCAAGAACTTGCGTCTTCTATCTCTTCATTACCAAGGCACCTAGACAAAAGGTTCTTGAAAATGTTTCAGTAATTAAAGTAAATAATAAGTGATGCAATTATTCTGGTTCTTTTTTCTTTCCAACATTCCAAATGTTGATGTTAAAGTAGTTTAGGAATTTTAAAAGGAAAGCTTTATATCTGATCTAAATGCCAACTCTTTCAGAGTCACAACTGAAGCAAAATCGCAAGGATTAGTAATTTTATAAGCCAAGATACGCCAGAACTGCCAGTAAACTACAGAAGCTAGATGAGCTATGTGAAATAGATTCTCCCTCACACCCCTCCTATGGAGCCAATCCTGTTGACACCTTGATCTCAGACTTTAGCCTCCAGAACTGGGAGACAATACATTTTTGTTGTTTAAGCAAAATTTTTTGGTTTTTTCGAGACAGCCTGTCACCCAGGCTAGAGTACAGTAGCATAATCATGGCTCACTGCAGCCTCTAAATCCTGGGTTCAAATGATCCTCCTGCTTCAGCCTCCTGAGTAGCTGGGCCCACAGGTATGCACACCCATGCCTGGCTAATTTTTTTTTTTGAGATGGAGTCTCACTCT
Source organism: Macaca thibetana thibetana (assembly GCF_024542745.1). Taxonomy (NCBI): domain Eukaryota; kingdom Metazoa; phylum Chordata; class Mammalia; order Primates; family Cercopithecidae; genus Macaca; species Macaca thibetana. The sequence goes on from NC_065584.1 coordinate 124,994,321, forward strand.
GTCTCCCAGGCTGGAGTGCAGTGGCACAATCTTGGCTCACTGCAACATCCATCTCCTGGGTTTAAGTGATTCTCCTGCCTCAGCCTCTTGGGTAGCTGGGATTACAGGCGCATGCCACCATGCCCGGCTAATTTTTGTATTTTTAGTAGAGACGGATTTTTGCCACATTGGCCAGCTGGTCTCAAACTCCTGACCTTAGGTGATCTGCACGCCTCGGCCTCCCAAAGTGCTGGAATTACAGGCGTGAGTCACGGCGCTCAGCCGCCTGGCTAATTTTCTTAATTTTAATTTTGTGTAGAGACAGGGTCTCACTGTATTACCAGGCTGGTCTCGACCTCTTGGCCTCAAGCAATCCTTCCGCTTAGCCTGTCACCATGCTGGGATTACAGGCATAAGCCATGGCGCCTGGCCTCAAAAAAGAATTCTAACGCTTTGCATCTTGGGCTGAAATAAAGGCCACCTCTGATACTTACTAGGTTATATAAAAAATGATTACTGACAGTCATTGAAAGGAGAGTTGATAGGAAGTGATCCTTTTAGTGAGTTCCCAGAAACCGTTATTAAGGAACTATTTCAGTTTTTTTATTTTTTTATTTTTATTTTTTATTTTTTTTTTTTTTGAGACGGAGTCTCGCTCTGTCACCCAGGCTGGAGTGCAGTGGCCGGATCTCAGCTCACTGCAAGCTCCGCCTCCCGGGTTCACGCCATTCTCCTGCCTCAGCCTCCCGAGTAGCTGGGACTACAGGCGCCTGCCACCTCGCCCGGCTAAGTTTTTGTATTTTTAGTAGAGACGGGGTTTCACTGTGTTAGCCAGGATGGTCTCGGCCTCCCAAAGTGCTGGGATTACAGGCTTGAGCCACCGCGCCCGGCCAGTTTTTTTAAAACTAAAAAATCAAAACAAAACATTTTGGCTGGGTGCAGTAGCCCACGCCTGTAATCCCAGCACTTTGGGAGGCGGAGGCGGGCGGATCACGAGGTCAGGAGATCAACAGCATCCTGGCTAACACAGTGAAACCCCGTCTCTACTGAGAAATAGAAAAAATCAGCTGGGCGTGTCGGGAGGCTGAGGCAGGAGAATGGCGTGAACCCGAGAGGCGGAGCTTACAGTGAGCTGAAATCGTGCCACTGCACTCCAGCCTGGGCGACAGAGCGAGACTCTGTCTCAAAAACAAAACAAAACAAAACATTTTTTCAGATGTCAAGTTTCTGTGTTATTCAATAATTTAAAAATCAGAATTCTAAGCCAGGCAGGGTGGCTCACACCTGTAATTCCAGCACTTTGGGAGGCTGAGGGGGCGGATCACCTGAGGTTGGGAGTTTGAGACCAGCCTGGCCAACATGATGAAACTCCATCTCTACTAAAAATACAAAAATTAGCTGGGCGTGCTGTGGCGTGCATCTGTAATCCCACCTACTCGGGAAGCTAAGACAACAGAATCGCTTGAACCTGGGTGACAGAGGTTGCAGTGAGCTGAGGTCGCGCCACTGCACTATGGCCTGAGTGACGGAGTGACTCCATCTCAAAAAAAAAAAAAAAAATCAGAATAAACAACTGGCTAACTATCCATCACCACCTCAGCTTAAGATATACCATCAAGTATTATTCCCTATTTCCCCGAGTCTTTGGCATTTACTCATTCATCTTGGCTTTCCTAAACAATGTTTCTAAAACTGGATTTCCGTTTTGCTCTACTGATCTTCAATATGAAAATGTTTAGTTTTCAGTTCAGTAGACATTCCTAGAAGCTGTTGTAGTATTTTCATACGATAGCATGCATCTCAGGGAATGATTTCAGCAAAGAAAAACATTTTGGGTCGGTGTTGCAGACTCAAAGTAGAATGCATGGATTCACTATGGAGCCTTTCCAGACCCTGTCATCACTGTGTTCCCAGAGATGGTTCTCCAGTGAGAGAACCTGATGGTAAGGAACAAATTGACTTCACTTCTGTCATTGCTTGCCTCTCAAAACCAGTCTTTGTAAGTCTTGGAGCCTGAGGTCCGGGTTTTTCTTGCAAGAGTTAAGAAATAAACTTTAGATGTGTCCAAAAAAAAAAAAAAAAAAAAAAAAAAAAAGCCAAACCAACCACACAAAAACAAAGCATTGATTTCAATTCTTCCTTCAGAGCTATGTCATATAAGGGCAGCTGCTGACACATATAGCCTGTCTGGGCTGTGGACCAGTTTATTATTTCATAATAAACATTGGCTGGCCGGGCGCGGTGGCTCAAGCCTGTAATCCCAGCACTTTGGGAGGCCGAGACGGGCGAATCACGAGGTCAGGATATCGAGACATCCTGGCTAACACGGTGAAACCCCGTCTCTACTAAAAAAAATACAAAAAACTAGCCGGGCGTGGTGGCGGGCACCTGTAGTCCCAGCTACTCGGGAGGCTGAGGCAGGAGAATGGCGTGAACCCGGGAGGCGGAGCTTGCAGTGAGCCGAGATCACACCACTGCACTCCAGCCTGGGCAACAGAGCGAGACTCCGTCTCCAAAAAAAATAAAATAAAATAAAATAAAAAATAAATAAATAAACAAACATTGGCCATTGATTCCCAGAGAACCTCAATTTCAAAAGAGGGAACTGGTCCTCTTAAAGCTGGCCCCAGGCCGGGCGCGGTGGCTCACGCCTGTAATCCCAGCACTTTGGGAGGCAAAGGCGGGCGGATCACAAGGTCAGGAGATCGAGACCATCCTGGCTAACACTGTGAAACCCCGTCTCTACTAAAAATGCAAAAAATTAGCCGGGCGAGGCGGCGGGCGCCTGTAGTCTCAGCTACTCGGGAGGCTGAGGCAGGAGAATGGCGTGAACCCGGGAGGCGGAGCTTGCAGTGAGCCGAGATCGCGCCACTGCACTCCAGCCTGGGCGACTAAGCGAGACTCTGTCTCAAAAAAAAAAAAAAAAAAAAAAAAAAAAAAGCTGGCCCCAGATAATGAAGACCCATTACCTGACACCCCAATAGTAAAAGAGCTGGAATATCTTGGTAATATATTTATGCAACAGTCCTTTCTTGCGGTCTTCCAGAGGGTGAGGTCTCCTGCAGTAGTTGAGGATAGTATTTGCAAGGAAGAACATCGGTGTTGGTAGAGAATGATTTCTTTGAGCTGTGGTTTGTTGAAGAATTTGGGGAGTTAATAGAGATCTCTGTAGACAGAGCATCCATCCCTGTAGATAAGAGCATCTTGTCCAAGTCTTGCGGTAGCTCAGCTGTTCCAGTAGATGGCGCCTCTAACTCTTTTCCTGTCAGCTGCTGCTGCTTTTTTTTTTTTTTTTTTTTTTTTTTTTTTTTTTTTTTTTTTTTTTTTTTTTTTTTTTTCTGAGACGGAGTCTCGCTCTGTGGCCCAGGCTGGAGCGCAGTGGCGCCATGTCGGCTCACTGCAAGCTCCGCCTCCCGGATTCACGCCATTCTCCTGCCTCAGCCTCCCGAGTAGCTGGACCACAAGCGCCAGCCACCACGCCCGGCTAATTTTTTTAATTTTTAGTAGAGACGGGGTTTCACCCTGTTAGCCAGGATGGTCTCAATCTCCTGACCTCGTGATCCGCCCGTCTCGGCCTCCCAAAGTGCTGGGATTACGGGCGTGAGCCACCGCGCCCGGCTTTCCTGTCAGCTTCTTACAAGTTTCTCTTTCCGTTTCTAATTCTAATACTTCTTTACCTTGACTTTTTTTTTTTTTTGAGACGGAGTCTCGCTCTGTCGCCCAGGCTGGAGTGCAGTGGACCGATCACGCCTCACCGCAGCCTCAACCTCTGAGGCTCAAGCCATCCTCCCACCTCAGCCTCTGTAGGACTACAGGCGCTAGCCACCACACCAGCCTCTTTTTTTCTTTCTTTTCCCTTTCTTTCTGTGTTTTTTTAAATAGAGACAGATTCTCCCTATGTTGCTTGGGCTAGTCTCGAACGCCGGGACCCAAGCAATCCTCCCACCTCAGCCTTCCAGAGTGCTGGAATTACAGGTGTGAGCCATTGTACTCGGCCTAAAAAAGTGAGTTTTCAACTCACAATTTTTTTCTTTTTTTTTTTCCTCTATATTCTGCCAGTACATTTCATTTTCACAACTTCTACAGCTGAAGATTTTCCTTTGAAAAAATAATCTTCCCAGCCCGCGCAGCACGACGTCCCATCTAGCATGGCCAACATGGTGATGCTGTGGGACAATCAAAAGATGGGAGAGACCGAACAGAGTGAGTTCAGGAAACGTCTTTATTAAAACTTGATCACCTGGGTGAGTAGGACTAGCGTCCAGGAAAGTCTAAGTCCGGGACAAAGAAAGCAGTCAGTGGCCGGGAGAAACGTGATGCAGGAAGCGGACTTACAGAAGCGAGAACAAAGACAGTTGATCAGTCTTTTACATTTATCTATATTACATGTTCCACATCCCTGAGAAATCAACCTTGTATCAACCTTGTAACTTTGCAGCTGCCCTAGGGAGGTGAAGCAGGAACTCGCTGAGCCTCAAGGAATGTGAAACTAGCAAGTACAGATAAGGCTCGCTGAGCACAGAAGGAAAAACAAGCAGTTAGTATTCTTCTCTAAGTTAGAGTGGCGGCGGGGAGTGGCGGGGGAGGTGGCTACACTACACTTAGCTTTTGAAGGAAAAAGTAAAAAATTTTAGTTGTCTTTGATTATACTTGTAAAATTCATGAGTTCCTTCTTCAATGAAATCCCGCCTCTCCTAAAAATGAAAAATTAACAGCGTGGTGGCACACGCCTGTAATCCCAGCTACTGGGAAGGCTGAGGCAGGAGAACTGCTTGAACCTGGGAGGTGGAGGTTGCAGTGAGTTGAGATAGTGCTACTGCACTCCAGCTTGGGCGACAGAGCGAGACCCTGTCTCAAAAAAAAAAAAAAGAAAGAAAGAAAGAAAGAAAAAATCTACCCATACTCTGCACAGACATTGATAGACCTATAGTCATCACTGCAAGAAGCTGGCAAACCTCAGAAAATGATGCAGCCCTGGCGTCTCTAGAGAAGTTGCAGCACTAATGGGCAATGTAAGTAAAAATCTATTTACAAATGCATTCCCGGCACTTTCCTGGCATGTGCTGGGAAAAGCCTAGCAGGCTACAGAAGGGTCTAGGAGGGTTACAAAGGTCCAGAAGCAAGAGAGAGCACAGGGGCTAGTTGAAATGGAAGAGGGAGCTGCAGGTTGCAGGGCTTGTTGATGGGGGTGATCTCTAAGCTGAGATCCAAAGGAGGAGCGGCAGCCAGCCAGGAAGTTACATGATGGGAAAGAAGAGGGTGGGGTCAGGGGTATGTTGCCGTGAGAGGAGCAGGGACAGTATCTACAAACGTGTTATGGAAAGAGAAAAAAATCCTACTGAAGGAAAGGTAAGATCAGTGTCTCCAGGGAGATTTAGAAAGGTATCTCTCAGGGGCTCTTAACATTTTTTTTTGGTGACACAGACCCTTTTGGCAGTCTGGGGAAGTCAAAGGATCTCATCTCAGAATTTTTTTAAAAATTTTGATTAAATTTTTAAATTTTTTTGTAGAGACAGGGGTCTCACTATGTTGCCCAGACTGTCTTTGAACTCCCGGACTCATGGGCTACTCCTGCCTTGACCTTACAAAGTGCTGAGATTTCAGGCATGAGCCACCATGCCTGGCCAGAATGTTGTTTTTAAGTGCATAAAATTAAATATGTTGGAATACAAAGGCAACCAATTGTGTTGGAATAGTTGCCAAAATATTCTCAAAATTTGTGATGTAATAATATAATAAGGCATGCACTTTTTTTTTTTTTTTGATGGAGTCTTGCTCTGTTGCCCAGGCTGGAATGCAGTGGCACGATTTCGGCTCACTGCAACCTCCACCTCCTGGGTTCAAGCAATTCTCCTGCCTCGGCCTGCCGGGTACCTGGGACTACAGGCACATGCCACCACGCCTGGGTAACTTTTGTATTTTTAGTAGAGACAGGGTTTCACCGTGTTGGCCAAGCTGGTCTTGAACTCCTGACCTCAAATGATCCACCCGCCTCAGCCTCCCAAAGTGCTGGGATTACAGGCGTGTGCCGCCGCGCCCGGCTTGATGCATGCACTTCTTTATGAATGCGTAACATTACAAGATCTAATAGCACGTCTAAAAATTACCATAATTTTGAAGTAGCAATGAGCGTAAAGCAGTAACAGTAATCTGGTATAAAAATATCTGTGATTTCTATTAGTGACAAAATAATGGATAAGGTTAACATTACTGTAGTGAGCTGCTTACCGTTACTGAAGAATGTGCTTTCAATTAGGGAGTATGGAAATAAGGATGAAATCTTTATTCTGAACCAAATAATCCACTGAATTCTATCCATGGACCCCTTGGAAATGCATGGAACCCAGCAGAAACCCTTTCTAGCAGCAGGGTGGAGAATGCATTGGAGAGCAAGGCTAAGGAAGGTTGACTCAATGTCCTGAGCCCAAGGAGGTATCAACATTCCCAACGGATTTGGATCTTTAACAGGAAGGAGCCACTGGAGCCAGCAGAGAATGGGGCCACCGCTTTCCATACTCAGTGCCCAAACCTTGCTGAAGCACCTGCCAGGTGCTGGGTTGTGGAGCATGGTGCAATGCAGACAGCCTCGTGGAGGAGAGAATCTGTAAACCATGGCTTCAAAAGATTGATAAATACTGATTATTAATCTATAGCACAGTACAGGATTGATAAATACTGATTATTAATCTACAGCACAGATTAGGAGGGTGATTAAGCCAGCGTCCAGTAGATTTGGGTTACACTGTTCTTTCTACAATTTAGAAGCTGATAACCTCGGGCAAGCTATCTTTCAGTCTCCTCATCTGTAAAACGGAGTAATAAAAATATCTGTCATGATCAAGGGTTATAGTGATGTGCCTGTAGATAATAAATACCGGATAAATAAAGTGTCTCGTGGTAGCTTTTGAAGTGAAACCTGGTATTTCATAATCCGGACAGGTGTTAAAAACCCGAGTAAGAGTGTACAATAATTGAAACTCCTCAGTTAGGAGCTATGTTAAAGTTGGAACAGAGCAGCATTGGAACATATGGGATGGTAATAATTGTGGAATTCTATACACTGTTGTTAACTTCATATAAAAATAAATTCAGCGCGTTTTCTGATTCCTGGAAAGTCTCTTTCCCTCCCTTTTCTTTATCTGTGATGTCGGAACGTTCCAAATACTGTATTTCAACTATTTCATACCTGAGATTGATGGTGCCGGATTAATTGAGTAATAAATAATGAGTATTCAACTTTTTCCGCTCTGCAAATTTACTTTGGTTATAAAAAAAATTTATTCCGCTCAGCCGGGCGCAGTGGCTCACACCTGTAATCCCAGCACTTTGGGAGGCAAAGGCGGGCGGATCACGAGGTCAGGAGATCGAGACCATCCTGGCTAATACGGTGAAACCCCCCCCCCCGTCTCTACTAAAAATACAAAAAATTAGCCGGGCTTGGTGGCGGGCGCCTGTAGTCCCAGCTACTCGGGAGGTTGAGGTAGGAGAATGGCATGTACTCGGGAGGTGGAGCTTGCAGTGAGCCGAGATCGCGCCACTGCACTCCAGCCTGGGCGACAGAGCAAGACCCCGTCTCAAAAAAAAAAATTTATTCCGCTCTGCAAGTTTACTTTGGTTATAAACAAAAAAAAAATTTGCCGTTATTTCGACGAGGATGGGATTCGAACCCACGCGTGCAGAGCACAATGGATTAGCAGTCCATCGCCTTAACCACTCGGCCACCTCGTCCCCGAAGCATACACTTTCCTGATTGCTATAGGGAGTAATATCAAGGGGATGTGACGCAATGTTATGGAAGCCGCCATTTTGTACGGAAGCCAAAATCCAATCATTTCCTTAGCAAGCAATCGAAAGAAGATGGCCGCTCCCATGTTTGTGGGGAGGTCTGCAGTGGGGAGAGGCAGAGGAAATTCGGTCGAAAATGAGATAAACTTGAAGGAAATAAAATTGGCACGGAGGCTAGGAAAGTAGTTTCCTTAAAGGAGTCTTAGAAATAGGGTTGATGTGGAGCCTAAGGGGCGGAGCCGACGCGTAGAGCCGCTTTGCGCGTGCGCAGCACCTAGGCGGTTAGATTTGAATACTTCACTGAGGCGAGCCGGGCGTTGTGTGGTGACGGCTAGAGGCGGCGCTGAGTTTCCGCTCTGAGGAGCGTGTGGACCCCAAACCTGCGCAAAATTGGTCGAGCAGGTGGGCCACGGCAGGTAAAGAGAATGACCCTTTGCTTCTGGGTTCCAGGGAAGGCTTCGGGTTTTGTCTGGGCGCCCTGAAGTTCCCGCGGTGGGAGGTGGGGAACGCTCCCTCAGCCTGGCGGCCTCCGTTAGCGCCGGGCCGAGTAGACAGACGCCTCTGCCCCGGGCCGGGCACACTGCTCTTTTTTCGTCTCCTCGGCCTGTAGGTTATGGCGCCTCCCGCTTCCCTAATACTTTTCCGCCCGCACCTGGGCCCCACCGGCCACCCGGCTCTGGCTGCTCGTCGGTCGCTCTCTTGGCGTCCCCTTCCGCCCCGCCCTGCGGTCTTCTGTCAGGGCTCGCGGACTCTTCTTGCACCCCTGCTGCTCTTCCCTAGGGACCTCTAGGCTGTTTGTATTTCTCACTTAAGCTTTTCTTGGCTCTAAATGAAGTGACAGCAATGAGTGATTTTAAAATTCTTAGCTCTTCGTGGTTTAAGGTGTCTGCTCGGAGTGCTGGCGGCACGTAACAGATTTTTCGTTTCCTGCAGATATAACATTAACAAATAAAGCCAATATTAGTACTCCGCAAATTAGTTTTTAAAAATCCTTCTCCGTTCATTATTCCTCAGAATTTAAGCCCCCGTTCTTGATGTTTATTTAAATACTGAAGTTTGAGGGGGAAAAAATAATTCAGATAGGTTTAATAGGCATTAACAGAGACAGGATGTGGATGAAGACCAAAGCAGAAGCTTATTCCAGTCTAGATATTAAAATTGACGTTTTCACTTCCGTCTAATCCCGTAGGTATTTATTGGGTTCGTTATCTTGTGATAGGGCTGGGGACAGATGATTCAGAGTCCCAAATCTAGAGGGGTTTACAATCCAGAAAGGGAAATAAACTAATATACCCAAATAACTAGAACACAAGACAGAATGTAAAAGATTATACGACATTCTAGAGTGGAGTGGGAGCATAGAAAAGGGAGAGCTCATTTGATGTTTTTGGTGATGGATTCGTGGAGAAGACCGCATTTGAGGTGGATGTTCGTTGGAGAGATGATTTACAGAGATGGGAGTTAATATATGGTAAAATTTTGGTAATTAAAGGTTAGGGTCAAAGCAGTATAATTCTTGACTTTGTGAATGGCTGGAAATCTTAACAAGATGATAAATACATGTAAATTGAATAAAATGTTTGGAATGGTGGTATTAATGATGTATTCGATGTTAAATAATAGACTGTAAAAGATACTTCAGATATTAACAGTAAAACAGTGCGGTCCAATAGGGCTCCCTGTGAAAATGATAATGTTTTGTATCTGCACTCCAACATAGTACCCATTAGCGACATGGGACGATGGAGCACTTGAAATGTCATTATTGTGACCAAAGAACTGATTATTAAATTTTATTTTAATTAATTTAAATGTAAATAACTACTGTATTGGACAGCACAGGTCTGGAGTCTCTGTCATTTCACTCTTACCCTCCTACAATCCCGGAAAATACTAACTCTAGATATCGGTTATATAAATGTAGGAGTGGGCAAAGAGCCAGATAGTAAATATTTCAGGCTTTGCAGGCTACATGGTTTTTGTCACATTTTCTTTGTTTAGTTGTTATTGCTTGCCTTGTTTTCTTTTTTTTTTTTTTTTTTTTTTTTGAGACGGAGTCTCGCTCTGTCGCCCAGGCTGGAGTGCAGTGGCCGGATCTCAGCTCACTGCAAGCTCCTCCTCCCGGGTTCACGCCATTCTCCTGCCTCAGCCTCCCGAGTAGCTGGGACTACAGGCGCCCGCCACCTCGCCCGGCTAATTTTTTGTATTTTTTAGTAGAGACGGGGTTTCACCGTGTTAGCCAGCATGGTCTCGATCTCCTGACCTCGTGATCCGCCCATCTCAGCCTCCCAAAGTGCTGGGATTACAGGCTTGAGCCACCGCGCCCGGCCTGCTTGCCTTGTTTTCTACAATCCAATAAAAATGTGAAAAAACACTCTTAGCTCAAAGGCTAATTGGGCTCAGTAGCTATTTGAAGACCTATGGATTATTTAGACGAGTGGTTCCTAAATTTTCTTGATGCATGGCACCCTTAGATCAAAAGAAATACTTAACAGTCTATTTACTGAGTACAGTGGTTGGGTCCAAACATTAAGTATATATGTCCCAAACTTAGTAGCCAATTTAAAAAAATACAGAAATTGAAGGAAAAGATTATTTTTTAATATTTTATTTATTTATTTTTTGTCTCGCTCTGTCACCCAGGCTGGGGTGCAGTGGTTCTATCTTGGCTCATTGCAACCTCCGCCTCCTGGGTTCAAATGATTCTCCTGCCTCAGCTTCCCGAGTAACTGCGATTATAGGCGCCCACCACCACGCCCAGCCAATTTTTATATTTTTAGTAGAGACGGGGGTTTCACCACGTTGGCCAGGCTGGTCTTGAACTCCTGACCTCATGATCTGCCCACCTCAGCCTCCCAAAGTGCTAGGATTACGGGTGTGAGCCACTGTGCCTGGCCAAAATTTTATTATTAAATAATCACACTTACTGATTGGATATGTGTGCCTGTTGGACACTGCACAACTTCTGAAACTTTGGAATCAGTTTATACCCTGTCACCCTCATGTCCTGTACTACCTTAATAAAAAATACTTGCTTTTGGGCCGGGCGAGGTGGCTCACACCTGTAATCCCAGCACTTTGGGAGGCCAAGGGGGCAGATCACCTGAGGTCGGGAGTTTGAGACCAGCCTGACCAACATGGAGAAACCTCGTCTCTACTAAAAATACAAAATTAGCCAGGCGTGGTGGCGCATGCCTGTCATCCCAGCTACTCGGGAGGCTGAGGTAGGAGAATCACTTGAACCCGGGAGGCAGAGGTTGCAGGGAGGCGGAGGCTGCAGTGAGCTGAGATTGCGCCATTGTACTCCAGCCTGGGCAGCAAGAGTGAAACTCCATCCCAAAAAAAAAAAAAAAAAAAAAAAGTACTTGCTTTTTATCACAGCAACTGCAAACAGTTTATCTTTACAGTGATAAGTTATTAAAACTAATGTAATGCATATGGTACTGTTTTGAGCTAGTAGTTCACACAGTACCTGACAGATGTTCAGAACTGCTGTGCATCTCTCAGAATTTTTAAATATCCCAGGACACCATTGTGAGTATGCTGCAGCACCCTTGGGTGCCAGGTACACAGTTTGGAATCAGTAACTTTTTTTTTTTTTTTTTTTTTCTTTTTGAGACGGAGTCTCACTCACCCTGTTTCCCAGGCTGGAGTGCAGTGGAACCATCTTGGCTCACTACAATCTCTACCTCCTGGGTTCAGGGGATTCTCCTGCTTCAGCCTCCCAAGTACCTGGGATTACAGGAGCACGCTGCCATGCCCAGCTAATTTTTTTGTATATTTAGTAGAGACAGAGGTTTCACCATGTTGCCCAGGCTGGTCTTGAACTCCTGGCCTCAAGTGATCCTCCCACCTCGGCCTCCCAAAGTGCTGAGATTACAGGCTTGAGCCACCACACCCAGCTCCTGGAACCAGTAACTTAACGTGTCAGTGATCAAGAGTTTGGCCATAACAATGTTTTATAAATGAAGCTTAACTTGTGAGTGTGGAGTCTTCTATTTGTGTTGAAAGTGGAACTTAACAGTTATAGAATATTTTAAAAGGGGGACTTCATTAAGCTTGAATTTCATCAGTTAATTGCCAACCAGTTGGTCTACAGGTTGGACAGGAATTATGCTTAATGACTATTTTAAACAACAAAGATATTTAGGTGATCTTGAGTTGATAGTAGTTAATATTTTTATCTGTATGTTGCATATAATTTGTCATTAAAAATTATTCTTGGGAGGCCGAGGCAGGCGGATCATGAGGTCAGGAGATCGAGACCATCGTGGCTAACACAGTGAAACCCCGTCTCTACTAAAAACACAAAAAAATTAGCCGGGCCTGGTGGCAGGTGCCTGTAGTCCCAGCTACCCGGGAGGCTAAGGCAGGAGAATGGTGTGAACCTGGGAGGCAGAGGTTGCAGTGAGCTGAAATCACGCCACTGCACTCCAGCCTGGGTGACAGAGCAAGACTCCGTCTCAAAAAAAAAAAAAAAACATTAAACATCCCCCCACCCCCCGCCCCCCGAGACAGAGTCTTTCTCTGTTGCCCAGCCTGGAGTGCAGTGGTTTGATCTCTGCTCACTGCAGTCTCCGCCTCTCAGGCTCAAGCGATCCTCCCACCTCAGCCTCCAGAGTAACTGGGACTACATGTGCGAGCCACCATGCCCGGCTGTTTTGTATTTTTTGTAGAGATGCGGTTTTGCCGTGTTGTCCAGGCCCCTTTTGAACTCCTGAGCTCAAGTGATCAGCCTGCCTCAGCCGCCCAAAGTGCTAGGATTACAGGTGTGAGCCATTGTGCCCAGCCCTAAACTTTTTTCTTCATCTGTTGAGATGATTATATCATTTTTGCCTTTTAATCTGTTAGTATGGTAAATTGCAAGGTTGATTTTTCTGATATTAAACTGTGCATTCCTTTTTGTTTGTTTGTTTGTTTGTTTTTTAAGAGACGGGGTCTCACTATGTTGCCCATGCTGGAGTACAGTAGCTATTCACCGTTGCAATCATAGTGCACTACAGCCTGGAACTCCAGGGCTCCAGAGATCCTCCTGCCTCAGCCTCCCAAGTAGCTGGGACTACAGGCACATTACCCCATATGTGCCCAACCAATTTTGCATTTCTGCAAAGAAACCAACATGACCGTGATATATTATCCTATTATCCTTTTTACAAATTGCTGGATTCTTTTTGCTGATATTTATTTGGGATTTTTTTTTTTTTTTTTTAGACGGAGTCTCACTTTGTCGCCCAGGTTGGAGTGCAGTGGCCCCACGTTGGCTCACTGTAACCTCCATCCCCTGGGTTCAAGCAGTTCTCCTGCCTCAGCCTCCTTAGCAGCTGGGATTACAGGCACCCACCACGACGTCTGACTAGTTTTTATATTTTTAGTAGAGACGGGTTTCACCGTGTTGGCCAGGCTGGTCTCAAACTCCTGACCTGAGGTGATCCACCCGCTTTGGCCTCCCAAAGTGTTGGGATTACAGGCGTGAGCCACCGCACCCGGCTATTTGGGATTTTTATACTTTTGAGAATGGCATGTAATCTTTCCTTGCTGTGTGTGTATGTGTGTCTTGGAGGTGGTTGCAGGAAAGGGAGTTAAATTTTTATCTCCCATGGTGCGAAGACAGTTTAATGGCTAAAACTAGAAAAATAGCTGGGCACAGTGGCTTTTGCTTATAATCCCAGCACTTTGGGAAACAGAGGCAGGTGGATTGAAGCACATCAGACATCTTTCAGGTACCTGTTTACTTATTGCTAAAAGCAAGAACATTGATCCTGTTTTTGTGTATTGTATTAATTTAGTGTTGTGGCAGAAATGCTAATATGGTCGAGTCAAAATCTCCAGCTATTCTTTTTTGAAATCTGCAGTGGCATTTTTTTCTTACCCAAGAATGAAGTTCTAAAGTTAATACATAAAGTGAAAATCAAATATAGTTATAGGGAGGCAGCAACTGAGACCAGTTGAGGAAACCTCACATTATGCCTCTTAATTCATATTCTTTCCAGGGCAAATACTCACTGAGTTAAATTTAAAGCATTATCAGCTATGCTAATGTTATTTTCATGTGTTAATTTTTTTTGCTGAGTACTTATAGTTGACTTTTCCTCAGATAAATATACATATGATGCAAATTCACTGTATTTAGATATCTAATTCAGGTGTCCCCAACCCCCTGGGCCATGCATGGAACGGTATAGGTCCACTGCCTGGGTGGCACAGCGGGAGGTCAGCAGGTGAGCATTAGCGCCTGAGCTCCTCCTCCTGTTGGATCAGCAGCGGCATTCGATTCTCACAGGAGCACAAACCCTACTGTGAACTGTGCACACGAGGGATCTAGGTTGCGGGCTCCTTATGAGAGTCTAATGCCTGATGATCAGAGGTGGAACAGTTGCATCCCGAAACCATCCCCCATCACACCCTCCTAGTCTGTGGAAAAATAGTCTTCCACAAAACTGATCCCTGATTTGGAAAAGGTTGGGGACCATTTATCTAATTGATGTCCATTTTGGGAGTAGATTATTAAATAATCTGCAAACTCTTATAAGCTAGGCCAAATTTTTATTTGAACCAGTGAAGTCCCTATCATCCTGATCAAAGTTAGTCACTGATTTTATCTTGAGTATGAGAATTTTCCAGGAATGTTTATTATAATAGTGGTTTAAACTCCTTAAAATGAGTCATGTTTTGTATCTTCCTAAGTATAGTGGTGTTTTCCTTTTTTTTTTTTTTTTTTTTTTTGAGATGGAGTTTTGCTCTTGTTGCCCAGGCTGCAGTACAATGGAGCGATCTCGGCTCACCACAACCTCCGTCTCCTGGATTCAAGTGATTCTCTTACCTCAGCCTCCCGAATAGCTGGGATTACAGGCATGCGCCACCACGCCCGGCTAATTTTGTGTTTTAGTGGAGATGGGGTTTCTCCACGTTGGTCAGGCTGGTCTCAAACTCACGACCTCAGGTGATTCGCCCGCCTCGGCCTCCCAAAGTGCTGGATTACAGGCATAAACCGCCGTGCCCAGCCTTTCCTTCCCATCTTTGGTCTTCCCTCAGAAAGTAACCCTGAAGTCACCAACTGTACTCTTAATCTCTTCTTAGATTGCAGTTGCTTTTCCTTTTTCCTCATCTTTTCTAATATTGTATATTTGTTACAGAAAAGTTTTCTTCAAAAATGGATGGGGCATCTTCAGAGGCTAATGAAGAAAAGTAAGTTCATTTAATGCAGCTAAGAATGTTATATTCTATCAGAGAAAGATATTTTTCTAATTAGTAGGACCTATCCATAACTTCTGAGATCTTTTTCCATTGTGTTCCAATAAAAAGAAGTAGTTTTTTTTTTTTTTAATTTAAGTTCTAGGGTACATGTACACAATGTACAGGTTTGTTACATATGTATACATGTGCCATGTTGGTTTGCTGCACCCATCAACTCATCATTTACATTAGGAATGTCTCCTAATGCTATCCCTCCCCCATCCCCCAGCCCTGGACAGGCCCCAGCGTGTGATGTTCCCCGCTCTGTGGCCAAGTGATCTCATTGTTCAGTTCCCACCTATGAGTGAGAACATGCGGTGTCTGGTTTTCTGTCCTTGTGATAGTTTGCTGAGAATGTTGGTTTCCAGCTTCATTCATGTCCTTGCAAAGTACATGAACTCATCCAAAAAGAAGGAGATGTTACAGACTCATAGTTTTCCTTGCCATTGCCATATCTTTGTATAAACTCATCTACTCTGGGCATGGTGGCTCACACCTGTAGTCCCAGCACTTTGAGATGCTTAGGCGGGAGGATATCTTAAGCCCAGTAATTTGAGACCAACCTGGGCAACATAATAAGACACCCCCGCCCCCATCTCTACAAAAAATAAAATTTTTTAAATGGAGGGCTCTTGGCTTTACCAGCCAGGGAGGATGCTTGGCTTTGCTCAGAAAAGAATTCGGCCGGGCGCGGTGGCTCAAGCCTGTAATCCCAGCACTTTGGGAGGCCGAGACGGGCGGATCACGAGGTCAGGAGATCGAGACCATCCTGGCTAACACAGTGAAACACCGTCTCTACTAAAAAATACATAAAAAACTAGCCGGGCGATGTGGCGGGCGCCTGTAGTCCCAGATGCGCGGGAGGCTGAGGCAGGAGAATGGCGTAAACCCGGGAGGTGGAGCTTGCAGTGAGCTGAGATCCGGCCACTGCACTCCAGCCTGGGCGACAGAGCTAGACTCCGTCTCAAAAAAAAAAAAAAAATTCATGGGCTAGCCAGCGGTGTTAAACAGCACTTTTATTGAAGTGGCTTAGTGTAAAGCAGCAGCACTGGTATAGCTCCTTGCAGAGCAGGGCTACTCTATAGGCACTAAGCCCACAGTAGCAGCTCAGAGGCAGTTCTGCACTCATATATATATATATATATATATATACCCATTTTTAATTATATGCAAATTAAGGGGTGTTTTATGCAAACATTTTTAGAGTGAGGGTAGTAACTTCCAGCTTGTCTGGTCATTGCCATGGAAAGGGCAGGTAACTGCTGGGTTTTTGCCGTGGCAATGGTAAACTGACAAGGCACCCTGATGGGAGTGTCTTATGGGGAAGTGCTTTTGTCCCAGACCTGTTTTAGCTAGTCCTCAATTTGGTCCTGTATCCAAGCCCCACCTCTGGAGTCAAGTTCTGCCTCCTACCTCAAGATCCTGTCTCAAATATCATCATCATCATCATCATCTCATCTAGAGTCAAATCTGAGAGGGACTTTAGATACTATCTCCCATCTCTTCAATTTAAGGATGAGAAAATTGAGAACCAGGAAGATAAAATGATTTGTCTAAAATTGCCATCACAATCTGATGGCTTGTTTGCAGCCTTTAGTCATAAGTTTTTGGCTTATACATAATGTTTTTTGATTGTTTCTTTTTAAGAGACTGTGTCTTGCTTCGTTGCCCAGGCTAGATTTGGACTCCTGGGCTCAAGTGATTCTTCTGCCACAGTCTCCAGGTGAATAGCTGGAACTATAGACATGGGCCACCGTGGCTGGCTTTGGCCTACACATGTTTTTTAGTTTTTGAATTAGTTGCCAAAACTTCAAGATCTCAAAATTTTGTACAATTGGGTTTTCAGCTTCTCTTGAAAAATCAAGCATGGCAACGCTGGGCTGGTATTCTTGTTTGGCAACAACTAACCACAGCAGAGGAATGACTGACCTTTAGGTGAGAGAGGAATTCTCTAGGTCATTACATTTCAACACTACCTATTTTTCTTACTCCTAAAAAATTATCTGTTTAGCCTCAGAGGCATTTGTATTTCCAAAACCTGCTCTAAAAGTCATATAGTAGTAAAACCAAAAGTAGCGTCTCTTGACTTACAGCCCTTTATCATATTATTATATCTCTGTAAATATGGTAAATTATGTTGTACTGATTATTATTCAAGAGATAGTCTCGTAGTACACAGTATGTATTTTAAAACACTGAATTCCTAACTGAATTTAAAGTCTTGTATATAAATTTTGCTTGTCAGAGTGCTAAGTGAAAGTGATGACCAGTTTGAAAGCATGTAAGGGGTGCTGTGATGATCCCTTTTGGGAATTCAGTTGTTTATCAATGTGTTTATAATTTTTTTTTCCTTTTTCAGTGACAATATAGAGAGACCTGTTAGAAGACGGCATTCTTCAGTAAGAAAGACTTTCTTGAATTAATAATTGTCAGCTTTTATTTAATGATAACTATATATCACAGTAGTTTTGACTGTGGCTTCACCATCCTACCCTCACTGGCTTCCTATTGCTCTCTAGGTAAAGACTCAGATATTTAACGTGGTTATGCAATTCTGTAAATATACCAAAATTCATACTTTATGAATTTTGTAGTAATTTTACGAATTTTATGCTATGTAAGTTATATTTCAATAAAGCTATTTAAAAGATATGTTTAACCTGTGGTACAAAGCTGTTGCAAGAGACAAAAGACCTACTCAAACTGTTTTTGTTTTTTGAGACAGAGTCTCGCTGTGTTGCCCAGACTGGAGTGCAGTGGTGTGATCTCGGCTCACTGTAACCTCTGCCTCCTGGGTTCAAGCGATTGTCATGTTTCAGCCACCTGAGTAGCTGGAATTACAAGCGTGTACCACCATGCGTGGCTGATTTTTTTATTTTTTAGAAGAGATGAGGTTTTGCCATGTTGCCCAGGCTGGTCTCAAACTCCTGACCTCAAGTGATCCTCCTGCCTCAGCCTCCCAAACTGCTGAGCCATTATGCCCAGCCCAAACTGCTTTAAGCACAAAATACATTGGGTTATGATACTAACAAATCCAAAGAAGGGATGGCTTTAGGCACAGCTTACTGACCAGAGATTGTAACCATGACACCAGTACTAGGATTTCCTTTTTCTTTTTTTTTTTCTTGAGACGGAATCTCGCTCTGTCACCCAGGCTGGAGTGCAGTGGCGCGATCTCGGCTCACTGCAAGCTCCTCCTCCCAGGTTCACACCATTCTCCTGCCTCAGCCTCCCGAATAGGTGGGACTACAGGCACCTGCCACCATGCCCGGTTAATTTTTTGTATTTTTAGTAGAGATGGGGTTTCATCATGTTAGCCAGGATGGTCTTGATCTCCTGACCTCGTGATCCGCCCCATCTTTGGCCTCCCAAAGTGCTGGGATTACAGGCGTGAACCACTGCGTCCAGCCTCCTTTTTCTTTTTCTACTCTTAGTGCTTCCTCTGGGTAATCTCCAGCAGGTAGATTCTTTCCCTGTAATTACTGTGGTACATCTAGCTCTTTTACTTCCAGGCTTAAGTTCTACGTGAAGAATAGTGTCTTTTTCCTGAAAACAGAAAAGACTCAGAATTGAATCATTTTAGCTCGATTATCCTGATATGGGTCAAGTCCTCATTCCTGAACAAAATCATCATTGACAAGAGAATATCACATTGTTCTAGACAGAGCTATGTGTTTTACCCTAGAGTTGGTGTGACGTTCACTCAGACCACATGGGATGAGAGTGGGTAAAATAATTGGAGAGGATGGGCAGGTAGAAGGGAATAGATGTCAGATATTTAAATCTGCCACACGGTGTAGCATTGAGCAGAATGAATTTGAGGAGTTTCAGAGTTTGTAATGAAAATTTTAGCTTTCTACCTATGATATAACTTGAAATAAACTGATTCTTAATAGATATGCCAAATTTTTTTTTAATAATTCTAATTGTTACCACAGATTTTGAAACCCCCAAGGAGTCCTCTTCAGGACCTCAGAGGTGGGAATGAAACAGTTCAGGTAAGTCTCTTGTGCAAATACTTTATAGATGACTATTTTCAGTTATATTTTTAAGTCAAGAACTTTATTAGCTATATGAAGAGGGAATGTGTAAGCATCCCATGGCTTTCCAAACACTTGAATATACTGGCATTCATGATTTTTCTTTTTTCTTCTCTTTTCTAGAAATGGCATCTCCCTCACTTACCCAGGTTGGAGTGCAGTGGCACAATCATAACTCCCTGTAGCCCTGCATTCCTGGGTTCAATCAGTCTTCCTGCCTCAGCCTCCTGAGTAGCTGGTACTACGGCACATGCCACCATACCTGGCTATTTATTTATTTATTTAGAGACAGAGTCTCACTCTGTTGCCCAGACTGGAGTACAATGGTGCGATCATGGGTCACTGCAACCTCCTCCTCCTGGGCTCGAGATCCTCCCACCTTAGCCTCCTGAATAACTAGGACCACAGGAACATGCCACTATGCCTGGCTAATTTTTTATTTTTTCTAGAGAAGGGGTTTCGGCATGTTGCCTACGTTGGTCTTGAACTCCTGGGCTCAAGCAATCTACCCACCTTGATCTTCCAAAGTGCTGGGATTACAGGCGTGAGCCACTGTACCCGGCCCATAACATTTTTTTTTTTTTTTTTTTTTTTTTTAGTACAGACAAGGGTCTTGCTATGTTGACTGGGCTGGTTTTGAACTTCTGGGCTCAAGTGGTCCTCCTGCCTGGGCCTCCCAAAGTGTGGGTATGATAGGCATGAGCCATCGTGCTGCACCTTTCTTTTTTCATGTCAGATGTATAATGTGCCAACATGTAACAAAGTTTGAGGAAAGCACATCTCACATGCGTGTGAAAACCCAGTCACACTTATGAACTATGAAAATATCAGTTTTCTTTTTTTTCAGTAAGAAATATATTAGTCTCTGTTAGTCCCAGTGTTTACCATGTCAGTATTATAATTGTCATATTAAGCTCAAGGCTACCTGTAGCATCTTCTAGGACCTTAATCACATCACTGCTTTGACGCAGAGGGGTTACCATTTCTGATTCTTTATTATAATAAGACTTATGGTCAGGTATTCAGAATTAACCCAGTAAAATTCTCTGTGGATTTTGTTTCTGTCTTTTGGTTATTATTATTTTATGTTTTTACTTAACAGCAAGCTCATCCTTAATGTCTTTTGGTTTTTGTGTATGGTATTTATGTGAGTAGAAATGTTTGCTCTTGTTAAGGAGGGTGGGGAAGGAAAGTAAAAATACTGTATTCTAATGAAGAGATGCTCAGCATCATTGACCATTAGGAAAATACAAATCAAAACCTAAATGAGATATCACCTCACACCCATTAGGATGGTTAAAATAAAAGACAGTAACAAGTGTTGATGAGGATACAGAGAAATTGGAACCCTTGTGCTCTGTTGGTGGGGATATAAAATGGTACAGCTGCTATGGAAAACAGTATGGCAATTCCTCAACAAATTGAAAATAGAATTACCATATGATTGAACAATTTCACTTCTGGATATATATCCAAAAGAATTGAGAGTTTCAAAGAGATATTTGTACACCCATGTTCATAATGGCATGATTCACAGTAGCCAGAAGGTGGAAGCAACTTAAGTGTCCATTGATGAATGGATAAACAAAATGTGGTAATATATATGTGCAGTGAAATATCATTCAGCCTTGAAAAAAAGAAGGAAATTCTGACACATACTACAACATTTGAAGAGGTAATTCAGAATAAGACGTGATCTCTGGCCAGGTGCAGTGGCTCATGCCTGTAATTCCCGTACTTTGGGAAGCTGAGGTGGGAGGATCACTTGAGGTCAGGAGTTTGAGACCAGCCTGATCAACATGGAGAAACCCTGTCTCTACTAAAAATACAGAATTAGTCGGGCGTGCTGACGCATGCCTGTTATCCCAGCTACTCGGGAGGCTGAGGTGGGAGAATCGCTTGAACCCGGGTGTCAGAGGCTGCGGTGAGCCAAGATCGCACTGTTGCACTCCAGTCTGGGTAGCAAGAGCAAAACTCCATCTCAAAAAAAAAAAAAGACTTGATCTCTGTCTATAGTACTCTGGAAATGTAATTCACAGTGATTTTATTAAGAATTATACCATATATTCTCTGCCCTTAGGAATCCAATGCTTTGAGAAATAAGAAAAACTCTCGTCGAGTCAGCTTTGCAGATACTATAAAGTAAGTTGAAAGCAGAAATAACTAAAATATTACAGGTACTAGTATTTTGTGTATCAAACCAAATGTATTGGTACTGACTTGAATAATCTGTTTTGATGAAACATTAGTTATTATTTAAAAGGTTATTCAGTATTATGTTTAAAAGAGAAACAATGAAAGCATTCCCTCTAAAGTCAGGAACAAAACAATGATATCCAACTGTTACTTGACATTGTACTAGCGGCCAGATGTGGTGGCTCACACCTGTAATCCCAGCACTTTGGGAGGTTGAAGCCAGAGGATTGCTTGAGGCCAGTAGTTCAAGACTAGCCCAAGCAACTTAGCGAGATCCCATCTCTAAAAAAAAAAAAAAAAAAAAAAATTAGCCAGGCATGATACTATGCACCTGTAGTCCCAGATACTCGGGAGGCGAATCTGGAGGATTGCTTCAGCTCAGGAGTCCCAGGCTGCAGTGAGCCATGATAGTGTCGTTGCACTCCAGCCTGGGGAACAGAATGAGACCCTGTCTCAAAAAAGAAAAAAGAATAGCTTCTATATAGTGAGTGATACTTAATATTAGCAAAATTAGAATGAACTGGTCAGATTCAAGGCAGATGTCAAAATGCTCCCTGAAGCTTATTCTTAACCATCCCAGTGAAAAGGGATCCCTTCCTATGGAGTCCATGCTACCATACCTGAATTGTTAATAACAAAAGCCAGTGAAATAATGTTTGTAATCACTGTTCTAGCTCTATTTATAGTGGAAGCTCCTTGAGTCAAGGATCACGTGTTTGTATCCCAGGCCGTAGTATAATACCAGGTATATAGTGAGTGTTTAATAAATACTTGTTGAATTAGATGAATATTTTAGGTTATTGAGAGGGATAAATAATTACTAAGTCAGAGCTCATTTAAAGATTATACCCTCTGCAGTAACAAATGGCTCAGAATCTTAGTTAAAAATAAATAAACTAATTAACTATAATAGCCTTGTCTCTACTAAAAATAAAAAATATTAGGCTTGTTGGTGAGGCTACTCGGGAGGCTAAAGTGGGATGATCACTTTAACCTGGGAGGTTGAGGCTACAGCGAGCTGTGATCGCACCACTGCAATCTAGACTGGGCAACAAAGCGAGATCCTATTTAAAAACAAAAATAAAAACAAAACTATAGTAGATTTTATTGTGGTAAACTAATTTTGGCATTTGAAATACTAGGAGTATATGGCATAGCAAAGAGGAAGCTAAAATCAAAGTATTATCTTTGCCTATCTCAACACAGACTATAAATTAACACCAAAGGATACTGATTACAAATTACAGGTTTTTAATAATCTTTATTTTCTCTCCTAGGGTATTCCAGACAGAGTCTCATATGAAAATAGAGAGAAAGTCAGAAATGGCAGGTAAGTATGTTACTGTAATTCCTGCTAAATCTGCTTTTTTAAAAATTTTACTGTAGCTCTCTAACCAGACAACTAATATAACTTATTGTCTATCTTATTGCTTATAAAATATATGATGGGCCATGCATAGTGGCTCACACCTGTGTTCCCAGCACTTTGGCAGGCTGAGGTGGGAGGATCGCTTGAGCCCAGGAGTTCAGCACCAACCTGGACAACATAGTGAGATTGTGTCTCTACAAAAAATAAAAAATTAGCCAGATGTGGGGGTGCATTCCTGTAGCCCCAGCTACTCGGGAGGCTGAGGTGAGAGGATCACTTGAGCCCAGGAGATTGAGACTGCGGTGATTGCACCACTGTACTCCAGCCTGGGCAACAGAGCAAGACCATGTCTCAAAAACAAAAAAAGTATTCCTTGAGTCTTGGGGGTAGAGAGTAGCGTGGATAGTAAGTAAATTTATTTATTTATTTATTTATTTTGAGACGGATTTTTCACTCTTGTACCCCAGGCTGGAGTGCAATGGTGCTATCTCAGCTCACTGCTACCTCTGCCTCCCAGGTTTAAGTGATTCTTCTGCCTCAGCCTCCCGGGTAGCTGGGATTACAGGCATGCACCACCACACACAGCTAATTTTTGTACTTTTAGTAGAGACTGGGTTTCACCGTATTGGCCAGGCTGGTCTTGAACCCCTGGCCTCAAGTGATCTGCCTGCCTCGACCTCTCAAAGTGCTAGGATTACAGGCGTGAGCCACCGCGCCCAGCAGTTAATAATTTTTTAATAATTTTTTAAAATGTTGTTAATGTCCTTAAGTAATTTTTTTTTTTTTTTTTTTTTTTGAGACGGCGTCTTGCTCTGTCGCCCAGGCTGGAGTGCAGTGGCCAGATCTTGGCTCACTGCAAGCTCCACCTCCCGGGTTTACGCCATTCTCCTGCCTCAGCCTCCCGAGTAGCTGGGACTACAGGCGCCCGCCACCTCGCCCGGCTAATTTTTTGTATTTTTTTTTTAGTAGAGACGGGGTTTCACCGTGTTAGCCAGGATGGTCTCAATCTCCTGACCTCGTGATCCGCCCGTCTCGGCCTCCCAAAGTGCTGGGATTACAGGCTTGAGCCACCGCGCCCGGCCCTTAAGTAATTTTTTAAAAATTTTATTTTATTTATTTTTTTTGAGACGGAGTCTTGCCCTGTCACCCAGGCTAGAGTGCAGTGGTGCGATCTCGGCTCACTGCAACCTCCACCTCCCAGGTTCAAGTAATTCTCCTGCCTCAGCCTCCTGAGTAGCTGGGATTACATGTGCACGCCACCACGCCCGGCTAATTTTTGTATTTTTAGTAGGGTTTCACTATGTTGGTCAGGCTGATCTCAAACTCCTGACCTTGTGATCCGCCCGTCTTGGCCCCTCAAAGTTCTGGGATTACAAGCATGAGCCACCATGCCCGGCCGTCCTTAAGCAATTTTTCCTAATGCTTTATCAGTGTATCCTTGGACAAATTTAATTTTAATTTTATTTTTAGAAACAGAAGCAGGAGAAAATCTTCTTTTGATACAGTAAGTAATTTCAAATTATATTTAAAAAGTTATAAATTAATATTTTGTTTCTTATTTTTGTATTCTTTTTGTGGAATACTTAGGATTAATTCAGAAAACAAGTTCTTTGCAGAATTTAGTATACTGCTATATCTGATTAATATGACCATTGTACAGTTTATAGTTTTAATAGTGATGAAACAATATAATACATAAACCGTTATATTTATCAACTAATATAAAACAATAGATAGCAAGTCTTTAGTTTTTTTATTAAGTCTTTCTTATAATATTATTACATAGAAAAGCAAATACCAGTAGCTCTTTAACAAATGAAAAGATGGCTATCTTTATTCATCAGAAGTACAAATTTAAGTATATTGATATATTTTTGGCCAGGCGTGGTGTCTCACGCCTGTAATCCCAGCGCTTTGGGAGGCCGAGGCTGGTGGATCACAGGTCAGGAGATTGAGACCATCCTGGCCAACATGGTGAAACCTGTCTCTACTAAGAATACACAAATTAGCTGGGTGTGGTGGGCGCCTGTAGTCTCAGCTACTCAGGAGGTTGAGGTAGGAGAATCACTTCTATCTGGGAGGTAGAGGTTGCAGTGAGCCGAGATCATGCCACTGCACTCCAGCCTAGGCGACAGAGTGAGACTCCGTCTCAAAAAAAAAAAAAAAAATACAAAAAAATACAAAAAATTAGCCAGGTATGGTGGCACTGTGCCTGTAATCCCAGCTACTCAGGAGGCCGACGCATGAGAATTGCTTGAATCCGGGAGACAGAGGTTGCAGTGAGCTGAGATCATGTGCCTGCTCTCCAACCTGGGCCACAGAGTGAGACTCTGTCTCCA
Source organism: Macaca thibetana thibetana (assembly GCF_024542745.1). Taxonomy (NCBI): domain Eukaryota; kingdom Metazoa; phylum Chordata; class Mammalia; order Primates; family Cercopithecidae; genus Macaca; species Macaca thibetana. The sequence goes on from NC_065584.1 coordinate 125,019,262, forward strand.
AAAAAGAGGTTTTTTTGGGTTTTTTTTGTTTTTTGTTTTTGTTGTTGTTTGTTTGTTGTTTAGACAGAGTCTTGCTCTGTCGCCAGGCTGGAGTGCAGTGGTACGATCTCGGCTCTCTGCAACCTCTGCCTCCTGGGTTCGAGTGATTCTCTTGCTTGAGCCTCCCGAATAGCTGGGACTACAGGCGCCTGCCATCGCGCCTGGGTAATTTTGTTCTATTTTTAGTAGAGACGGGGTTTCACCATGTTGACCAGAATTATCTTGATCTCTTGAGCTTGTGATCTGCCCACTTTGGCCTCCCAAAGTGCTGGGATTACAGGCGTGAGCCACCATGTCTGGCCTAAAAAAGAGATATTTTTATCCAGTCAGTTAAGGAAATAGGTAAAAAGTCACTCATTGCTAGTGGTAGTATGATTTGTAGAAGGCAACTTGGTAATATCATTCAGAATTTTTAATGCACATGCCCTTTGACTTCAGTTTTATGTCTGAAAATTATCTCACCAATATACTTGTAAATGTTTGAAATGATTAATAGATAAGGTTATTCGCTGCAGTGTTTACTATAATAGTAAATGTTGTGAAAGGTCCTGAAGGTCCATCAATAAGGGACTGGTTAAATAAATGGTACATTTTCCGTATTAATTGACTACTGTGCAGCCGGAAAAAAAAATTGTATGCTAAATAGAGAAATCTCTAAGCTATATTACTTAAGATAAAAAGCAAAAACAAGGCCGGGCGCGGTGGCTCACGCCTGTAATCCCAGCACTTTGGGAGGCTTTAGCCACCGCGCCCGGCCGGCCTGGCTAGTCAAAAAAAAAAAAAAAGGCAAAAACAAAGTACATCATGCATTACCACTTGTGTAAAACAGGGAAGAAGAAAAGCGTGTGTGTGTGTGTATCGTCTCGTGTGTGTACATATATATATAATGTATGTATATGTAGTGATTTATGCATATATGTGCATAATATCTCTGAAAGAAACTAGTAAGATTGATTGTCACAGAGAAGAGAACCTTGTTATAGGTTACGTGTTGGTTTTGTGGTTTAATTTAAAACCATATGAAAGTATTACCTATTACATTCTTTTTTTTTTTTTTTTTGAGACGGAGTCTCGCTCTGTCACCCAGTCTGGGGTGCAGTGGCTGGATCTCAGCTCACTGCAAGCTCCACCTCCCAGGTTTACGCCATTCTCCTGCCTCAGCCTCCCGAGTAGCTGGGACTACAGGTGCCCGCCACCTCGCCTGGCTATTTTTTTGTATTTTTTTTTTTTTTTTTTTTGAGACGGAGTCTCGCTCTGTCACCCAGGCTGGAGTGCAGTGGCCGGATCTCAGCTCACTGCAAGCTCCGCCTCCCGGGTTCACGCCATTCTCCTGCCTCAGCCTCCCGAGTAGCTGGGACTACAAGCGCCCGCCACCTCGCCCGGCTAAGTTTTTGTATTTTTAGTAGAGACGGGGTTTCACCGTGTTACCCAGGATGGTCTCGATCTCCTGACCTCGTGATCCGCCCATCTCGGCCTCCCAAAGTGCTGGGATTACAGGCTTGAGCCACCGCGCCCAGCCTATTTTTTTGTATTTTTTAGTAGAGACGGGGTTTCACCGTGTTAGCCAGGATGGTCTCGATCTCCTGACCTCGTGATCCGCCCGTCTTGGCCTCCCAAAGTGCTGGGATTACAGGCTTGAGCCACCGCGCCCAGCCTACATTCTTTAAATTAAAATTGTTGAAACGAAGAAATGGAAGTAATAGTAGTCGTGGTTTAAAAAAAGTACAGAATCAAGTCCAGCAGAGCTTAAAGGAAAAATAATTTTTTAAATAAAAAGGTATAGAAGTATATACATTGAAGAGTAAAAATTATTCCCTCTTTCCGTCTTTTTTTTGTGAGACGGGGTTTCATTCTTGTTGGCCAGACTGGAGTGCAATGGCATGATCTTGGCTCACTGCAACCTCAGCCTCCTGGGTTCAAGCAATTCTGCCTCAGCCTCCCGAGTAGCTGGGACTACAGGTGTGCACCACTACACCTGGATAATTTATTTATTTTATTTTATTATTATTTTTATTTATTTATTTATTTATTTTTCTTTTTTATTTTATTTTTTGAGACAGAGTCTCTCTCTGTCGCCCAGGCTGGAGTGCAGTGGCACCATCTCGGCTCACTGCAAGCTCCACCTCCTGGGTTCACACCGTTCTCCTGCCTCAGCCTCCTGAGTAGCTGGGACTACAGACGCCTGCCGCCATGCCTGGCTCATTTTTTTGTATTTTTAGTAGAGACGGGGTTTCACCATGTTAGCCAGGATGGTCTCCATCTCCTGACCTCATGATCTGCCTGTCTCGGCCTCCCAAAGTGTGTGCAGTGGCCTAATCTCGGCTCACTGCAATTTCCACCTCCCAGGTTCAAGCTATTCTCCTGCCTCAGCCTCCCGAGTACCTGGGACTACAGGTGCACAACACCACGCCCAGCTAATTTTTGTAATTTTAGTAGAGATGGAGTTTCACCATGTTGGCCAGGCTGGTCTCGAACTCCTGACCTCAGTTTATCTGCCTTCCTTGGCTTCCCAAAATGCTGGGATTTTAGGCTTGAGCCACCGCACCCGGCCTAATTTTGTATTTTTAGTAGAGGCGGTGTTTCACCATGTTGGCCTGGCTAGTCTTTTTTTTTTTTTTTTTTTTTTTTTTTTTTTTTTTTTTTTTTGAGACGGAGTCTCGCTCTGCCGCCCAGGCTGGAGTGCAGTGGCCGGATCTCAGCTCACTGCAAGCTCCGCCCCCCGGGTTCCCGCCATTCTCCTGCCTCAGCCTCCCGAGTAGCTGGAACTACAGGCGCCCACCACCGCGCCCGGCTAGGTTTTTTTTTGTATTTCTTAGTAGAGACGGGGTTTCACCGTGTTAGCCAGGATGATCTCGATCTCCCGACCTCGTGATCCACCCGTCTCGGCCTCCCAAAGTGCTGGGATTACAGGCTTGAGCCACCGCGCCCGGCCGGCCTGGCTAGTCTTAAACTCCTGACCTCGGGTGATCTGCCCGCCTTGGCCTCCCAAAGTGATGGGATTACAGGCGTGAGCCACCACACCCAGCCTATTCTGTCTTCAGGTGACTCACTCCTCACAGATAACCACTGTTGACAGTTTTTGGTGTACTTGCAGAAATTCTTTTTGTGTGTCTAAGTGCATGTTTAGCTTTTATTTTTTTAAAGAAGACAAAAATGGGATTGCCTAGTAATATGTATTGTGACACTTTCCATGTTATTACATAAAGATTTACCTCAGTCTGTTACAGTCTCTTGTATGGCTGCACCAACATTTAGTGAACTCCCTATTGATGGACACTTGAGTGGTTTCTTTTATGTACTTTTAAGGCTCAAAGTTTAGAAAATGAATTGCTTTATAGGTCTTTTTTTGAAAAAATAAGCAAGCAGTATATATTAAGCATATTTTTGTAGTTTATTTTTTTGGGATGAGATCTCACTCTGTCACCCAGGCTGGAGTGCAGTGGCATGATTATAGTTCACTGCAGCCCTGGACTCCAGGTCTCACGTGGTCCTCCCACCTCAACCTCCCAAAGTGTTGAGATTACAGATGTGAGCCACCACGACTGGCTGATAATATTCTTGAAATTAGCAAACCATTAAGACCAATCTGAAAAGTATCCTTTAATTGCCTTGCAATTGCTTCAGTCAGTATTAGATGAGTCTTTTTTAAAAAGATGTCTTTATAATTTTCTGCATTAGATGAGTCTTTTTTAAAAAAAGTCTTTATAATTTTCTGCTAGTCATTCTATGACAGTCTTTCATCTTCCCTACTCTTTCAGCTGTTATTGAAAGATTGTTGGTAATTGTTTGGGGTATAGATTATAAAAATACTTTTTAATTTTTAGGAATAAGAAATTAGAAGATAATTACTGTGAAATTACTGGTGAGTATGACTAGAATACTTTTCTTACAGTAAGATAGTCTATTCATCTAGGTTCCTTGAGCCACTCTAGTAGTGGCTCCAAACAGAGCTTTGTTATTATTTTGTTTTTTTTTTGAGACAGAGTTTTGCTATTACTGCCCAGGCTAGAGTGCAGTGGCGTAATCTCGGCTCGCTGCAACCTCCACCTTCTGATTTCAAGCAATTCTCCTGCCTCAGCCTCCCAAGTTGCTGGGATTACAGGCATCCACCACCACGCCCAGCTAATTTTTTTGTATTTTTATTAGAGACGGGGTTTCACCGTGTTGGTCAGGCTGGTCTCGAACTGCTGACCTCGTGATCCACCCGCTTCGGCCTCCCAAAGTGCTGGGATTACAGGCATGAGCCACCGTGCCCAGCCCAGGGCTTTGTTGTTTACAGTGTCTTCAGTTTAAAATTTCACAGACTCACTATTACTTCTTTTTTTTTTTTTTGAGATGAAGTTTCATTCTTATTGTCCAGGCTGGGGTGCAGTGGCACGATCTCAGCTCACTGCAGCCTCCACCCCCCAGGTTCAAGCAATTCTCCTGCCTCAGCCTCCTGAGTAGCTGGGATTACAGGCGCCCACCACTACACCCAGCAAATTTTTTTTTTTTTTGTATTTTTAGTAGAGACAGGGTTTCTCCATGTTGGCCAGGCTGGTCTCAAACTCCTGACCTCAGGTGATCCAGCCGCCTCAGCCTCCCAAAGTGCTGGGATTATAGGTGTGAGCCACTGCACCTGGCCGACTTGCTATTATTTCTTTCAAACCTGCTGTTTCTCCTGTTTTCTCTGTCTTGGACTCCCGCTCGTTCAGTTATTCACTTAAGTCAGTAATCAAGAAGTCATTTTCGACTCTTCATTTATGTCTAATGTCCATTTGGCCTACTTTGTATTTTGTCTCCTAAATGTCTTGAAAATCTATTACCTATTCTGTATTCCTTCTGCCCCTGCTTTAACTCAAGCTGCTATTATTTTTTCTTGGGCTATTGTATTTCATTTCTTTTTTTTTTTTTTTTTTTGAGACGGAGTCTCGCTCTGTTGCCCAGGCTGGAGTGCACTGGCCGGATCTCAGCTCACTGCAAGCTCTGCCTCCCGGGTTTACGCCATTCTCCTGCCTCAGCCTCCCGAGTAGCTGGGACTACAGGCGCCCGCCACCTCGCCCGGCTAAGTTTTTGTATTTTTTTTAGTAGAGACGGGGTTTCACCGTGTCAGCCAGGATGGTCTCGATCTCCTGACCTCGTGATCCGCCCGTCTCGGCCTCCCAAAGTGCTGGGATTACAGGCTTGAGCCACCGCGCCCGGCCATATTGTATTTCATTTCTTATCCTTCCAATCTATTCTCCATGTTTCTAAATTTAATTATGTTACCTCCCAGCTTAAAATGGTTCAATGACACTGTTTTGCTTAGAGAATAAAGCCCATACTCCTTAGCAGTGAGTTAGAATGTCCTTTATCACTTGGTCTGTCTTCTTCTCCAGACTTATCTCCTGCCCTTTATAGGTATCCTGTGCTCTAGCCCGTGATGAATTATTTGCAGTTCACTATATGAACTCTTTTTCTGCCTATATGCATTTATATTTCATTGTGTTTCATTTTATTTTTTTGAGATGGAGTCTCACTCTGTCACCCAGGCTGAAGTGAGGTGGTGCGATCTTGGCTCACTGCAACAAGCCTGCCTCAGCCTCCCAAGTAGCTGGGATTAGAGGCGCATGCCACCAGGCCCAGATAATTTTTGTATTTTTAGTAGAGACGGGTTTTCACCATGTTGGCCAGGCTGGTCTCAAACTCCTGACCTCAGATGATCCACCTGCCTCGGCCTCCAGGGTGCTTGGATTACAGGTGTGAGCCTGTGTGCTCAGCCCCTATATGCATTTATTAATGCTATTTTGTCTATCTAAAGTGATCTTTCTACTCCAGTTTGCCTGTCAATCTTCTCATTTTTCACTTCACTTAGCTTAACTTCAGTGCTGTTCAAAGTGTCCATTCCACAAACTAACTGCTCAGTCCATGACAGAAAAGGAACTTGCACCATAATGTGCATTAACTGTGGCATTAAGCCACCGTTTAGTTTAGCATACACTTTTTTTCTAGCAATTATTATTATATGATTTATGTTTGCCACCAGCTCTTTATCTCATTATGAATTGGTAACAAGCAGTTCACAGTCTGGCACTGTACTTCAAGTAGCACTGGCTTACATGGAACCCTCTCTGGCAAAACTAAGGAGTTAGTCGCATGTTCTGCGCTCCCATAACACCTCTTTTATTTCTCGGTGTATTTTATAATTTATTACATTGTATTTTAAGTATTTTTCTGACTGTCTTATTAAAGAGGCCAGAACTATTTGTGGGGGGTAAGGGATACTCCTCCTTGAGGAGCAGGGCTACCCCATAGGCAGTGTGCTCAGAATAGCCTGAACTACCATCTCTGGGAGTCCAGAAATTTTGTCTTGTTCTTCTTTATACCTTAGTAGACAGTTGAGGTGTGTTTTTGTTTGTTTGTTTTGTTTTTTTCATGTAATAGGTTCTGAATCAACATTTGTTGAAAAAATGAATGGAAGCCTGACATATAAATAAGGCTTTTAGTAAAAAAAAGAAAAAAAAGCTTATAATTATTTCATTATATGTACTCAAAGTTGCTATAAATTATTTAGTATGTTCTAAAGATTTGCCTTTAAACTTTAAATGTAAGTGTTTTTTTATTTATTTATTTATTTTTTTTGAGACGGAGTCTGGCTCTGTCCCCGGGCTGGAGTGCAGTGGCCGGATCTCAGCTCCCTGCAAGCTCCGCCTCCCGGGTTTACGCCATTCTCCTGCCTCAGCCTCCCGAGTAGCTGGGACTACAGGCGCCCGCCACGTCGCCCGGCTAGCTTTTTGTATTTTTTAGTAGAGACGGGGTTTCACCCCGTTAGCCAGGATGGTCTCGATCTCCTGACCTAGTGATCCGCCCGTCTCGGCCTCCCAAAGTGCTGGGATTACAGGCTTGAGCCACCGCGCCCGGCCTATTTCCTGTTTTAATACAGCCTTTTGAATCCCTTCCTTATTTACAAAGTATCATTTGTAGTTCTAAAATAAGTCTTGAGTCTAATCCTTTATTTCCATTTTTGTTGCTCTTTTGGTCTAACATGACCTCTTACGTTAATCTGAACTGTTGTAGTAACTTCCTTATTGGTTTATCTTCTCTTGAATCTACTTCTTCTTATTACTTTTTACTATTTTTCTAAAATGCATTATATTTTATAATGGGATTATTTTTATAAAACACAAATGTCTTATCATGGGAACGTCTAGATTCCTTAACATAGAATAAAATACCCTTCAGAATCCTACCCTAACCTTTCAGACTCATCACTTGATGTTCTTCTTCATGGGACTTCTACTATCCAGGAAATAAAAACAGAGAAGTCAATAATAATAATAATAATAATAAGTAGTAGTCCAGACTTTCCATCTTTAAAATCACCACCACATTATAAAAATATTTCAGCCACACAGAGGATATAATAATTATTGGTCTCTCTGTCACTAACATAGGACAATTAAAAGTCTTATGAAATTTAATATGTTCCCAACACAAAAGATAAATGTTTGATGTGGTGGATATTCCAATTACCCTGATTTGATCATTACACAATGTATACAGATATCAAAATATCGCGTAACACAAAAATATGTTCCACTGTTATGTATCAATTTTTTAAAACTTTAAAAAAATTTAATACATAAGTTTTTAAGGGCTTAGTTACTGGTAAATTCTAGTAAATACTTGTAACCGATGAAGAACCTAAGAAAAGGAAAGTCAGGCTCGGTGATATATTTTCTGACTACAGTTTTTTCTTTTTTCTAAATAGGGATGAACACATTGCTTTCTGCTCCCATTCATACCCAGATGCAACAGAAGGAGGTAAGAGTTCATGCAAATACCTTCATATTTTAATGTCTTCTGATTGTTAAAACAGAAAACACAGTTCAATGATAATGGCATAATTTAGGGATGACTTAATAAAATGAATCAGCATAAACTGGAAAGGCTTCCTAGCTTTCCAATTAACTTAAGGGTAGTTAAGTCACTGCCAGTTTAAATAATGGGAGATACAGTATACCAGTACCTCTCAAAGTTTAAAGAGCATACGAGTCTTTATTTCTAACTATTTCTTGAGTGATACTAGTACACAAGTCCGTAGGCCATACTTTCAGTAGCAAGGAGTTAATCTGTGTCCTCACCAAAAAAAAAAAAAAAAAAATCTTGTAGCATAGAGTGTAAAATATATATATATATATATATTTTTTTTAAGCTATCTCCTACAAGAAGGTGGCACAATCTTGGCTCACTGCAGCCTCAACCTTCTGGGCTCAAGCAATCCTCCCACCTCAGCCTCCTGAGTGGCTGGGACTACAGGTGCATGCCACCATACCTAGCTAATTTTGTTCATTTTTTTGTAGACACAAGATCTCACTATGTTGCCCAGGCTCATCTTGAACTCCTGGGCTCAAGGGATCCTTCTGCCTCGGCTTCCCAAAGTGTTGAGATTATAAGTGTGAGCCACCAAGCCCAGTCTAGAATGTAACATAGATTAGCCATCATGGACTTATGCCTTTCCTAGACTTTTAAAATTTAGGATAAGAATGACCTATTCAATATAGTAATTAAATTTTCGTCATGTTTACATTTGGTGCTGTCAGTGTTTTTAATTTTTTAGTCATTCTAGTGGGTGTATAATTAAACTTGAATTTTTAATTTGTCCCATAACACTAAAAAGTAAATTACTCACAGACTTTAGAATTTTTTTTTTTTCTTTTCCTAATAGATTGGGTCTTACTTTGTTGCCGAAGTTGGAGTGCAGTGATGTGATCCTAGCTCATGACAGCTCAAACTCCTGGACTTAAGCAGTCCTCCCACATCAGCCTTCCTAGTAGCTGGGACTATAGGCATGCACCACTGTGCCTGATTTTTAAATTTTTTTGTAGAGACAGGATCTTACTTTGTTACTCCTGGCTTCAGGCAGTCCTCCTGCCTCAGCCTTCCAAAGTGCTTGGATTCCAGGTGTGAGCCACTGTGCCCAGCCTGGAATAATTTTTTTTTTTTTGAGACAGAGTCTCACTCTGTTGCTCAGGCTGTAATGCAGTGGCACAATCTCAGCTCACTGCAAGCTCTGCCTCCCGGGTTCACACCATTCTCCTGTCTCAGCCTCCCGAGTAGCTGGGATTACAGGCGCACGCCACCACACCTGGCTAATTTTGTTTTTTGTATTTTTTAGTAGAGACAGGGTTTCACCGTGTTAGCCAGGATGGTCTCGATCTCCTGACCTCGTGATCCGCCTGCCTTGGCCTCCCAAGAATAATTTTTAATGACAAATTATATGCAACATACTACACCATTGATTCAAACAAACCAATGTGTTATGAAACCGTCACTGAGGATTTTTTATTTTTTTTATTTATTTTTTTTTTTTATTTTATTTTTTTTTTTTTTGAGACTGAGTCTTGCTCTGTGCCCCAGGCTGGAGTGCAGTGGCGCGATCTCAGCTCACTGCAAGCTCCGCCTCCCGGGTTCACGCCATTCTCCTGCCTCAGCCTCCCGAGTAGCTGGGACTACAGGCGCCCGCCACCTCGCCCGGCTAATTTTCTTGTATTTTTAGTAGAGACGGGGTTTCACCGTGTTAGCCAGGATGGTCTCGATCTCCTGACCTCGTGATCCGCCCGTCTCGGCCTCCCAAAGTGCTAGGATTACAGGCTTGAGCCACCGCGCCCGGCCGAGGATTTTTTATATAGTACATGTTGTAAAATGCCTTTTTAAAAGTTTGCTTTTGTTCTGATCTCTTATATTTTGCTTTCATTATAGTTTTCAATTATAGAACATAACCATGAAAGGAAACATGCAAACGACCAGACAGTCATCTTTTCAGATGAAAACCAGATGGACCTGACATCAAGTCATACTGTAATGATTACCAAAGGCCTTTTAGATAATCCCAAAAGTGAAAAGTCCACCAAGATAGATACCACATCATTTCTAGCTAATTTAAAGCTTCACACTGAAGACTCAAGAATGAAAAAAGAAGTAAATTTTTCCATGGATCAAAGCACTTCTTCAGAAAATAAAATAAATTTCAATGATTTCATAAAGAGATTGAAAACAGGAAAATGTAATGCTTTTCCTAGTGGGCCTGATAAAGAAAATTTTGAGATACCTGTTTATTCCAATGAATCAAATAGTGCCTCTTCTATACATCAAATGCATATATCTCTTAATAAAGATGAGAGTAACAGTAATGTTACTAGAATCTTTAGAGAAAAAGATGATGGGATGAATTTCACCCAGTGTCATACAGCCAATATTCAGACATTGATTCCCACATCCAGTGAGACCAACTCACGGGAATCTAAAGGTAATGATATTACAATTTATGGCAATGACTTTATGGACTTGACATTTAACCACACTATACAGATTTTACCTGCAACAAATAATTTTTCTGAAATAGAAAATCAAACTCAGAATGCCATGGATGTAACAACAGGTTATGGAACTAAAGCTTCAGGAAGTAAAATAAATTTTAAGAGTAAACAAAATGCTGCTTTTCAAGACCCTTCCATAAACCCTGCAGACAAAATACATATTACCAGAAGTCATATGGGGGCAGAAACTCACATAGTCTCACAGACTTGTAATCAAGATGCCAGAATATTAGCCATGACCCCAGAATCTGTTTGTTCTAATCCATGTATTCAAGGTTGTAAGACAGTTTTCTATTCTAGTTGTAATGATGCCATGGAAATGACCAAATGTCTCTCAAATGTGAGAGAGGAGAAAAATTTGCTAAAGCATGACAGTAATTATTCTAAAATGTATTGCAATCCAGATGCTATGTCTTGTCTCACAGAGAAAACTATTTATTCCGGAGAGGAGAACATGGACATTACCAAGAGTCATACAGTTGCAATAGATAATCAGATTTTTAAACAAGATCAATCAAATGTGCAAATAGCAGCTGTACCAACACCTGAAAAAGAAATGATGCTCCAAAATTATATGACCACATCAGAAGATGGGAAAATGAATGTAAATTGTAACTCACTTCCTCATATGTCTAAGGAAAGAATACAGCAGAGCCTGTCAAATCCTTTATCTATTTCATTGACTGATAGAAAGACTGAACTCTTAGCAGGTGAAGATATGGATTTGACTGAAAGTCACACAAGTAACTTAGGAAGTCAAGTTCCTCTTGCAACTTATAATCTAGCACCGGAGAATACCAGTGAATCTCACTCTCACAACAAAAGCTCTTCAGATGAATGTGAAGAAATGACCAAAAGTCATAATGAACCATTTCAACGGCCAGACATGATAACCAAAAACAGCTTAACCGATACCTGGAACAAAGACAAAGATCGGGTTTTGAAGGTTTTGCCCTACCTTGATAAAGATTCTCTTCAGTCAGCTGATTGTAATCAGGAGATAGCAACAAGCCATAATGTAGTCTACTGTGGTGGAGTTCTTGATAAACAAGTAGCTAATAGAAATACAGTTTCATGTGAACAATCTTTGTTTTCTACCACAAAGCCATTATTTTCATCAGGACAATCCTCTATGAAAAATCATGATACTACTATAAGTAGTCATACAGTGAAATCTGTACTAGGCCACAATTCTAAACTGGCTGGGCCACTGAGGAAAAGTTTAAGCAATCCCACACCTGACTGTTGCCATGACAAGATGATTATATGTTCAGAGGAAGAGCAAAATATGGATCTAACAAAGAGCCACACCGTTGTCATTGGATTTGGTCCTTCTGAACTACAAGAACTTGGTAAAACTAATTTAGAACACACTACTAGCCAGCTAACAACAACGAGCAGGCAGATAGCTGTGAAAGTTGAAAAATGTGGTAAAAGTCCCACAGAAAAAAGTGGAGTACTTAAATCTAACTGTATTATGGATGTGTTAGAGGACGAAAGTATACAGAAACCTAAATTTCCAAAGGAAAAGCAAAATGTCAGAATTTGGGGAAGGAAAAGTGTTGGCGGACCAAAAATTGATAAGACTATTATATTTTCAGAAGATGTTAAGAATGATACGGATATCACTAAGAGTTATACAGTAGAAATAAACCATAGACCTTTATTAGAGAAACACGATTGTCATTTGGTGCCATTGGCAGGAACTTCTGAAACTATTTTATATACATGTGGGCAGGATGACATGGAGATCACTAGAAGTCACACAACTGCCTTAGAATGTAAAACTGTCTTACCAGATGAAATAACTACTAGGCCTATGGACAAAACTGTAGTGTTTGTAGATAATCATGATGAACTAGAAATGACAAAGTCCCATACTGTTTTCATTGATTACCAAGAAAAGGAAAGAACAGACCGACCTAACTTTGAACTATCCCAAAGGAAAAGCCTAGGAACACCAAAAGTGATATGTACTCCTACTGAGGAGAGTGTTTTCTTTCCAGAAAATGGTGAAAGTGACCGTCTAGTAGCAAATGACAGCCAGCTAACACCTCTGGAGGAATGGTCTAATAATAGGGGCCCTGTAGAGGTAGCTGATAACACAGAATTGTCTAAATCAGCCACTTGGAAAAACATCAAAGCTGTACAAAATTCTGGATTTCTCAATGAACCTCTATCAGGCAAAAGTCAGAGAAGAAAAAGCCTTAAGCTAAAAAATGACAAGACCATTATATTTTCAGAGAATGATAAAAATGATATGGATATTACCCAGAGTTGTATGGTGGCAATAGGTAACAAAAGTGCCCTGGAGAATAAAGAGGACTTCCATTTGGTGCCTTTTGCAGGGGCTTCTAAAACTATTTTGTATTCATGTGGGCAGGATGACATGGAGGTCACTAGGAGTCACACAACTGCCTTAGAATGTAAAACTGTCCCGTCAAATGAAATAGCTATTAGGCCCTTGGACAAAACTGTGTTATTCACAGATAATTACAATGATCTGGAAGTCACCAATTCTGATACTGTTTTCATTGACTGTCAAGCCGCAGAGAAAATACTTGAAGAGAACCCTAAATTTGGAATAGCAAAAGGAAAAAACCTGGGTGTTTCCTTTCCTAAGGATAATAGCTGTGTTCAAGAAATTGCTGAAAAACAAGCACTGGCTGTAGGAAACAAAATTGTTCACAGTGAGCAAAAGCAACAACTCTTTGCTTCTACTAATAAAACTACTAATGAAATCGTCAAATTCCATAATGCTGCTATGGATGAAAAGGTCATAGGGAAAGTTGTAGAACAGGCCTGTACATTGGAAAAAGCCCAAATTGAAAGCTGTCGTTTAAATAATAGAGATAGAAGAAATGTGGGCTTTACAAGCAGTCATGCAACTGCTATTTGTGGATCCAGTGATAATTATTCCTGTTTACCAAATGTTATTTCCTATACTGATATTTTGGAGGGTAGTGCCATGCCCTTATGTGATAAAGATGAGGAAAAAGCCAATAATTGCCCAGTGCAAAATGACCGTGCTTATGCAAATGATTTTGCCAGTGAATCTTACTTGGAATCTGAGGGACAGCATCTCTCTGCTCCTTGTCCTTTGTTAAAGAAGGAAGAAGTTATTCAAACCAGTAACAAAGGACAGTTAGACTGTGTCATAACACTGCACAAAGATCAAGATCTGATTAAGGAGCCACGAAATCTATTGGCTAATCAAACTTTAGTATATAGTCAAGATCTGGGGGAGATGACTAAACTTAATTCAAAGCGAATATCTTTTAAGCTTCAAAAGGATCAAATGAAAGTCTTTGTTGATGATATTCGTGTTATTTCTCAGCCTCATTTCTCAACTGACCAACCTCCATTACCTAAAAAAGGACAGAGTAGTATCAATAAAGATGAAGTGATACTGTCTAAAGCTGAAAATAAGAGTTTAAATATTATAGGAAATTCCTCTGCACCCATATGTGAAAAGCCCAAAATGCTCAGTAATGAGAAGTGGTTTGCTGCAGCCTGTAAAAAAGAACTGAAGGAAAATATTCAAACAACTAACTATAATACAGCTCTGGATTTCCACAGTAACTCAGACTTAACTAAGCAAGTCATACAAACTCATGTCAATGCTGAAGAAGCACCAGATCCTGTAATTACATCTAATGTTCCATGTTTTCATAGTATCAAACCAAATCTGAATAATTTGAATGGAAAAACTGAAGAGTTCTTAGCTTTTCAAACTGTTCATATACCACCCCTTCCAAAGCAATTACTTGAATTACGAAATAAGGCACACAACGATATGAGTATAGTGCAAGCTACAGAAATATGTAATATTAACATAATCTCCAGCAATGCTAAAGATAGTAGAGATGAAGAAAATAAAAAGTCTCATAATGGAGCTGAAACCACCTGTCTACCATCAAAGACAATTTTTAAAGATAAAGTAAGGAGATGTTCTTTGGGAATCTTTTTGCCTAGATTGCCAAACAAGAGAAATTGTAGTGTCACTGGTATTGATGACCTGGAACAGATTCCAGCAGACACAACTGATTTAAATCACTTAGAAATTCAGCTAGTCTCCAGCAAAGATTCAGGCATTGGATCTGTTGCAGCTAAAGTGAACCTAAGTCCTTCTCAATATATAAATGAGGAAAATCTTCCTATATATCCTGATGAGATCAATTCTTCAGACTCTATTAACATAGAAACTGAGGAAAAGGCTTTGATTGAGACATACCAAAAAGATATTTCACCATATGAAAATAAAATGGAAAAAACTTGCAATAGCCAAAAAAGAATGTGGGTACAAGAAGAAGAAGATATTCATAAGGAGAAAAAAATCAGAAAAAATGAGATTAACTTTAGTGATACTACACAAGATCGGGAGGTGAGCTCTGTCCTGAACCAAGGAATGTTCTTGAGTTTTGGGTTTTGTTTTGTTTTTTTAAATTGTGGGTATTCTTGAATTTTAATCTTAGTCTTGGGCAAGCAGAAAATGATTATTTCCACTTACAGGGCTGGAGAAGTATTATGTAGAACCTTCAGGAATTAATTGACTAACAGCTAGACTTCAAAGCAATTTAAAGTGACAAATAGTCACAAAAAAATTAAATGGAAAATTGTTCAAAAAGTAGCCAGAGTTATGATTGTATAATTTCAAAAGGTAAATATTGTCACCTCTAGTGATTTGTCAATTTGGCTTTATATAAGAATCTCTAGGGAGGGTATATATAGCTTGAAAAGTCATCTTCAGTGGAGTTATATTTGGGGAGTAAAAAGCCTTTCTATTTTGCCAGCTGCATGAAGTAAAGCTTGACTGAATTTTCTTGGCTGATAAGGATATGTAGAAGTTGAGAGTCCATTTTCCTTATTTTTTAATTTAATTTTGATTTTGATTTTGATTTTATTTTTGCGACAGAGTCTTGCTCTGTTGCCCAGGCTGGAGTGCAGTGGTGCGATCTCTGCTCACTGCAGCCTCCGCTTTCTGGGTTCAAGTGATTCTCCTGCCTCAGCCTTCCGAGTAGCTGGGATTGCAGGCGCCTGGCACCACATCCAGCTAATTTCTTTTTTTTTTTTTTGTATTTTTAGTAGAGATGGGGTTTCCTCATGTTGGCCAGACTGATCTCGAACTCCTCACCTCAAGTGATCTGCCTGCCTCAGCCTCCCAAAGTTCTGGGATTACAAGTGTGAACCATTGCACCCAGACTTAGAGAGTCTATTTCTTTAGTGAGTAGGAGAATTCCTAGGTCATTTTGTATTAATTGAAAGAAGACACATTTTTTTAAGTAAAGTACTATTTGGATAACTTGGGGAGAACAAAATCTGTCACTTAGACCAAATTTTGTAGGCGGAGAAATAAAGATTAGGAAGTATCAGAGTTTCATAGAAAACAAAGCTTCAACTCTGTTAAAAAGATAAGCATAGGAGGTGATTTCAGTGGCTCTGTAAGATAATGTCATGCGATGGCTAGTCATGAAATTATGAGAAAGTAGCAATGTAAAATTTAACAGTAGCTTTTATGAAAATTAACATTCTATTTTCTTTTTTTGAGATGGACTTTTGCTTTTGTCACCCAGGCTGGAGTGCAATAGTATAGTCTTGGCTTGCTACAACCTCTGCCTTCTGGGTTCAAGGATTTTCCTGCCTCAGCCTCCTGAATAGCTGGGATTACAGGCGCCCGCCATCATGCCTGGCTATTTTTTGTATTTTCAGTAGAGACAGGATTTCGCCATGTTGGCCAGTCTGGTCTTGAACTCCTAACCTCAGGTGATCCACCCACCTTGGCCTGCCAAAGTCCTGATATTACAGGAGTGAGCCACCACGCCCGGACTGCATTCTATTTTCAATAAATATATAATCTGCTATGTCTTAGGCACTGTTATTTTGTTTTTTTTTTCTTTCTTTTTTTTTTTTTTTTTTTTGAGATGGAGTCTCGCTCTGTCACCCAGGCTGGAGTGCAGTGGCATGATCTTGGCTCACTGCAACCTTGGCCTCCCGGGTTCACGCCATTCTCCTGCCTCAGCCTCCCAAGTAGCTGGGATTACAGGCATGCACCAACACGCCTAGCTAATTTTGTACTTTTAGTAGAGATGATCACCATGTTGATCAGGCTGGTCTCAAACTCCTGACTGCAAGTGATCCACCTACCTCGGCCTCCCAAAGTGCTAGGATTACAGGCGTGAGCCACCGCACCCAGCCAGGCACTGTTTTATGTGCTGGGAATGCAGACAAAAATCTGCTTTCATGGAGCTTACATAATAGTATTTATTCATTTATTTATTTTTGAGACAAGGCCTTGCTCTGTCGCCCAGGCTGGAGTGCAGTGGAGTGAACTCAGCCCACTGCATCCTCCATCTTCCTGGTTGAAGTGATTCTCATGTCTCAGCCTCCCAAGTAGCTGGGAGTACGGGTGCACACCACAACACCCTGCTAATTTTTGTGTTTTTAGTAGAGATGAAGTTTCACCACGTTGGCCAGGCTGGTCTCAGTAGAGATGAAGTTTCACCACGTTGGCCAGGCTGGTCTCAAACTCCTGGCCTCAAGTGACCTACCTACCTCGACCTCCCAGAGTGCGGGGATTACAGGCATGAGCCACTGCAGCCCATAATGGCGTTTATTTATTTATTATTATTTTTGTTGTGTTTTGAGATCGAGTCTTGCTCTGTTGCCCAGGCTGGAGTGCCGTGGTGTGATTTTAGCTCACCGCAAGCTCTGCCTCCCAGGTTCAAGTGATTCTCCTCCCTCAGCCTCCTCGGTAGCTGGGATTACAGGCATGTGCCACCACACCCGGCTAATTTTTGTGTTTTCAGTAGAGATGGGGTTTCACAATGTTGGCCAGGCTGGTCTTAAACTCCTGACCTCAAGTGATCTGCCTTCCTTAGCCTCCCAAAATGCTGGGGTTACAGGCGTGAGCCACCGTGCCCAGCCCCCTTAATAGCATTTAGATAAAATAATATATTGTTTTCAGCCGGGCACGGTAGCTCATGCCTGTAATCCCAGCACTTTGGGTGGCCAAGGCAGGTGGATCACAAGGTCAGGAGATCGAGACCATCCTGGCTAACACGATGAAACCCCGTCTCTACTAAAAATGCAAAAAATTAGCCATACGTGGTGGCGGGTGCCTGTAGTCCCAGCTACTCGGGAGGCTGAGGCAGGAGAATGGCATGATCCCAGGAGGTGGAGCTTGCAGTGAGCCAAGATTGCGCCAGTGCACTCCAGCCTGGGTGACAGAGTGAGACTCTTCCTCAAAAAAAAAAAAAAAAAAAAAAGAGTTTTCAAAAAGCATATAAGAAGGTAGATGAGGCCGGGCGGTGGCTCAAGCCTGTAATCCCAGCACTTTGGGAGGCCGAGGCGGGCGGATCACAAGGTCAGGAGATGAGACCACAGTGAAACCCGTCTCTACTAAAAATACAAAAAAAAATTAGCTGGGCGCGGTGGCGGGCGCCTGTAGTCCTAGCTACTCAGGAGGCTGAGGCAGGAGAATGGCGTGAGCCCAGGAGGTGGAGCTTGCAGTGAGCCGAGATCACGCCACTGCACTCCAGCCTGGGCAACAGCGTGAGACTCCGTCTCAAAAAAAAAAAAAAAAAAAAAAAAAAAAGAAGGTAGATGAAGATGGCATTTAAAGCTGTGAAGTCAAATGGTTAAAATAGTAAAAGCAGGACCACATAACTTATTCAGCTAAAGAAGTCTTGGTCAGCTGGAGAGGAAAGTAGAAAAGCCTGGAAATAAGTTTATCTGGACTCTAGCCAGGGCCACCACATTCAGCCAATATTCTAGTCTGGTTTTCTGCAGTGTGGTTGCCCTGCTATTGGTGGCTAGTAGTTGAATAATTGGATAGGTGAACATTTGGTAGCTTACGGGATCTGGTTTTAACTTAGATACATAATGAGAAATAATTTGCGTACACAGTATAATCCATAGAGTTATAATAAAATTACTTTTAACTCTAATTAGGCTTAAGATGCTTGTTACTTGTTCTAATTCTTTACTAAGATATTTCATATGAATTATAGATACATTGTATGTTAGAAGTAGTATTTATGTTAGTGTTCATCGTAAGTGTACAGTATATGTTTTATTTTGATGATATTCCTTAATTGACAATTTCAGATTTCTGATCACCATACTGAAGAGGATATAGATAAATGTGCTAACAGCGTATTGACAAAAAACCTGAGCAGGACCCCATCTAGTTGCAGCAGCTCTCTGGATTCAGTCAAGGCTGATGGGACCTGTCTGGACTTCAGCAGTAAGAGCTTCATGAAGGCTAAATAATAGCAGCCTTCTGCTTACTTGACTAATAATAAGTAGTTTTCAGTTCAGGAAATATTTGAATGTTGTATATGCCTTTCTGGGATTATAAAAAGTTGATCAGTAAAATAATATTTAGTTTATTTTTATTTCTCAGTTATTGTAATGCACTGAGAAGTGACATACTACAGAGAAATAGAGTGATTTCCTTCATGGGCTTATAATTAGTGGAGAAACCCTGGAGCCTTAAAGCTATAATATACTTTGCTGTGTGCTACATTACTGTCTTCCCAGAAAGATCCCAGTGGGTGGCTTCAGGATCAGAAACAATCTGAATGATAACCACAGTTAAGTTTACAGTTCAGTTTTGACTTGTTCTTCACCAGAATTTGCTTTACTTCTAGCTTACCGCAGTAGTCAAATGGAATCACAGTTTCTCAGAGATACTATTTGTGAAGAGAGCTTGAGGGAGGTATGTTAAAATTATTTTTCTTTTTTTTAATTTATAAAGAAAAGAAGTTTAAACATCTCATTTCTAATACATGTAATATTCTTGGTTTTAAATTTTGTTTTAATTACGAAATATTTCAAATATACAGAAGACTACTTTTCTTAGTTAAAGATCCAACATAGCAATTAATTAAATGGAGTAGAAGTCACAATTAAAAGGTAATTTGTTTTGGCTGGGCATGGTGGTGCATGCCTGTTATCCCAGCAACATGGGAGCCTGAGGCAAGAGAATCACTTGAGCCCAGGAGTTCAAGGCTGCAGTGAGCCATGATCACACAACTGTACCCCAGGCTGGGTGACAGAGCAAGACCTTGTCTCAAAAAAAGAGAAAAAAAGATGTATGTTTTGGGTTTTGGGATTTTTAAAACTCTATTGTTTTTCAATAACCTTAAGAAATAATCTTAGATAAAATTTGCTCATGTATAGCCTGCATATATCTGGATAATATTTCCATAAATGTATACAATATACTTTAAGCTTTTAGAAACAAATGAGGTGGTTATATCAAAGTGAGATCACATCAAATGGTCGTGTGAACTTTTTTTTTCTTTTCTCAGAAACTCCAAGATGGGAGAATAACAATAAGGGAGTTCTTTATACTTCTCCAGGTCCACATCTTGATACAGAAACCCCGACAGAGCAATCTCCCAGGCAATGTAAGTGCAGTTTCTTGGCAAATTGGTTATCTCAGTTAAAATATGTTGCACTTTTTACTAAACTGCATCAAAGCAAACATTTATTTAAAAGCACAAAAAAAATGGAAGAGAGCAAATTTTCCTATAGAGAGTTTGCTTTTTTTTTTTTTTTTTTTTTTTTTTTTGAGATGGAGTCTCGCTCTGTTGCCCAGGCTGGAGTGCAGCGGCATGATCTTGGCTCACTGCAACCTCTGCCTCCTGGGTTCAAGTGATTCTCTTGCCTCAGCCTCCTGAGTAGCTGAGACTACAGGCACGTGCCACCACGCCCAGCTAATTTTTGTATTTTTGTAGAGACAGGGTTTCATTGTATTGGCCAGCCTGGTCTTGAACTCCTGACCTCGTGATCCGCCTGCCTCAGCCTCCCAAAGTGCTGGGATTACAAGTGTGAGCCACCATGCCCGGCCAAGAGTTTTCTTATAGTAGAGAGATTTGTTATTAGCATAAACAAAAAACAAAAATTTTCACATGAATTTTTTTTATCATGGATTTTGATAAGATAAAATTTGAATTTTCCCTTCATTCCTTGCCATCTATTTTTTTGATACATTTTCCTGATTACAAAACTAAATGTGCTTTTTCCTCCATTATAAAAATCTAAGGGTAGCAGAGGTTTTTAATGAACAGTTTTCAAAATCAAAAATACGTAAACTGGATAAAAATCATAAATATTTGAATAATACAATCAACAAACTCAATTTAAAAGATTAATAGAAAAACTTATATTCCTTACATAGGAATATTTTTTCTCTCTTCTTTTTTTTTTTTTTTTTTTTTGAGACGGAGTCTCACTGTGTCACCCAGGCTGGAGTGCAGTGGCGCGATCTCGGCTCACTTTAAGCTCCGCCTCCCGGGTTTACACCATTCTCCTGCCTCAGCCTCCGAGTAGCTGGGACTACAGGCGCCCACCACCACGCCCAGCTAGTTTTTTTTATTTTTAGTAGAGACGGGGTTTCACCATGTTAACCAGGATGGTCTCGATCTCCTGACCTCGTGATCCACCCGCCTCGGCCTCCCAAAGTGCTGGGATTACAGGCTTGAGCCACCGCGCCCGGCCTTTTTCTCTTAAGTCTATCAAACATTTCCAAAAGTTAGTTATACTCTTGGCCACAAAGAAAACATTAATAAATTTTGGCCGGGCGCGGTGGCTCAAGCCTGTAATCCCAGCACTTTGGGAGGCCGAGACGGGCAGATCACGAGGTCAGGAGATCGAGATCATCCTGGCTAACACGGTGAAACCCCGTCTCTACTAAAAAATACAAAAAACTAGCCAGGCGAGGTGGTGGGCGCCTGTAGTCCCAGCTACTCGGGAGGCTGAGGCAGGAGAATGGTGTAAACCCGGGAGGCGGAGCTTGCAGTGAGCTGAGATCCGGCCACTGCACTCCAGCCTGGAGGACAGAGCGAGACTCCGTCTCAAAAAAAAAAAAAAAAAAAATTTTTAAAAATGGAGGTTTTATAGAGACTACATCATCTAATCTTGATCCAATACAATTTAGAACTAATAAAAGAACCAAAACATTCTGAGATTCTTAGAAATTAAGAAACACAGTATCTTGTAGACAAAGTGTCCCCAACCCCTGGGGTTAGGAACTGGGCCATACAGCAGGAGGTGAATGGTGGTGGAGCGAACAAAGCTTCATCTGTATTTACAGCCACTTCCCATTGCTTGCATTACCAACTGAGCTCTGCCTCCTTTCAGATCAGCAGTGGCATTAGATTCTCATAGAAGTGCGAACCCTATTGTGAACTGCACACATGAAGGATCTAGGTTGCGCACCCCTTATGAGAATCTAATGCATGATTATCTGTCAGTGCCTCCTATCACTCCCAGATGGGACTGGTTGCAAGAAAATAATCTTAGGGCTCCCACAGATTCTATATTACGATAAGTTATATAATTATTTCATTATATATTACAATGTAGTAATAATAGAAATAAAGTTTAGACTAGGCATGGTGGCTCACACCTGTAATCCCAGCACTTTGGGAGGCCCAGCCAGACAGATCACCCGAGCTTATGAGTTCAAGACCAGTCTGACCAACATGGCTAAACCTGTCTCTAAAATAATACAAAAATTAGCTGGGCATGGTGGCACACACCTGTAGTCCCAGCTACTCGGGAGGTTGAGGTGGGAGGATGGCTTGAGCCCAGGAAGTAGAGGTTGCATTGAGCCAGTATTGCACCACTGCACTCCAGCTTAGGCAACAGATCTGGATCCTGTCTCAAAAAAAAAGAAAGTTCAGAATAAATGTAGTGTGCTTGAATCATCCTGAGGCTGTCCCCTCATCCTGGTCCTTGGAGAAATTGTCTTCCATGAAACTGGTCCCTGGTGCCAAAAAGGTTGGGAACTGCTGTTGTAGACAACATAGTTGGGTAAAAAAACAGGAAACACTTCTAGATAATTCCTAGATCAGATAAGTTGAAACTATTTCTTAGTAAAGGAGAATATTTAATGGCTGATCTGTGGGACATATAGCAAAAGCTATACTTAGCAGGAATTAAAAGCCTTAGATATCTTTGTTGTCATGGAGTCTAAAACTAAAGAAATTTTTATTATTTACTTTTAGAGACGAGATCTTGCTATGTTGCCCAGGCTGTTTTTGAGCTCCTGGGCTTAAGCAGTCTACCCACCTTGGCCTCCTAAAGTGCTATAATTACAGGCATGAGCCACCATGCCCAGCCAGGATATTTTTTTTTGTTTGCTTTTTTTTTTTTTTTTTTGAGACAGAGTATTGCTCTGTCGCCCAGGCGGGAGTGCAGTGGCCGAATCTCAGCTCACTGCAAGCTCCGCCTCCCGGGTTTACACCATTCTCCTGCCTCAGCCTCCCGAGTAGCTGGGACTACAGGCGCCCGCCACCTCGCCCAGGTAGTTTTTTTGTACTTTTTTAGTAGAGACAGGATTTCACCGTGTTAGCCAGGATGGTCTCGATCTCCTAACCTCGTGATCCGCCCGTCTCGGCCTCCCAAAGTGCTGGGATTACAGGCTTGAGCCACCACGCCCGGCCAGCCAGGATATTTTTAATACTCATAATATCCACAAAAAAAATAGAAAGATAGAATTAATATAGGTAAAAAGTGGAGCTAATGAAATGGAAAACAAAAATTGGTGGAAAGGATAAATCCAGGCCAGGCGTGGTGGCTCACACCTATAATTTCAGCACTTTGAGAGACCAAGGCGAGAGGAATGCTTGAGCTCAGGAATTTGAGACCAGCCTCGGGAAAATAGGGAGACCCTGTCTCTACAGAAAATTTTAAAATTGGCCAAGTGTAGTGGCCTGTGCCTGTGGTCCCAACTACTCAGGAGGCTGTCATGGGAGGATCTCTTGAGCCCAGGGGTTCAAGGCTGCAGTGAGCCATGATTGCACCACTGCCCTCCAGCCTGGTCAACAGAACAAGACCCCATCTCAACAACAACAAAAGAATAAATCCAAAAGCTATACTTTGAAAAGATGATAAAATTAGAAAACTCCTGAGGAGTCTAATTAAGAAGAAACAAGCAGCTGCGCACACTGGCTGGTTCCTGTAATTCTGGCTACGTGGGAGACTGAGGAGGGGAGATCACTTAAAACCAAGAGTTCGTGATCAGCCTGGGCAACATAGCGAGACCCCTCCCACATCTTTTAATTAAATGAATGAATGAAAAAAGAGAAAGCCGAACTATAGAAGATTAAGAAAGAATACATACTCATAGATTAAAAGAGGTCAAAATAAGTTTTTGCTGGGTGCCATGGCTCACATCTGTAATCCCAACACTTTGGGAGGCTGAGGTGGGAGGATTGCTTGACCCTAGGAGTTTGAGACCAGACTGGGCAACAGGTAAAATCCTGTACAGAATAAAATAATTAGCCAGGCCTGGTTGCACATGCCTATAGTCTCAGCTTCTCGGGAGGCTGAAGTGGGAGGATGACTTGAGCCCAGGAGGCAGAACTTGCAAGGAGCCAAGATTGTACCACTGCACTCCAACCTTGGAAATAGAGCTGGACCCTGTCTCAAAAAACAAAAAACAAAAAAAAAAACGAAAGTGAAAAGGCAACCCACAGAATGACAGAATGCAAGAAAACAATTGAAATCATACATCTGATAAGAAGCTTTATCCAAAATAGATAAAGAACTCTTACAACTCAATAATAAAAATACAATCCAATTTAGGCCTGGCTTGGTAGCTCATGCCTTTAATCTTAGCACTTTGAGTGGCCTAGACTAGAGGACTGCTTGAGCTCAGGAGTTTGAGACCAGCCTGGGCAACATAGTGAGACCCCATCTCTATTTAAATAAATAAATAAAATACAACCCAATTTAAAAATGATCAAAGGATCTGAAAAGATATTTTTCCAAATAACAGTCATGTGCTGCATAGGGACATTTTGGTCAACAGTGTACCACATATATACAGGTGGTCCCAAAAGATTTTTATGGAGGCCAGGCATGGTGACTCACACCTATAATCCCAGCACTTTGGGAGGCCAAGGCAGGTGGATCATTTGAGGCCAGGAGTTTGAGACCAGCCTGGCCAACATGGCAAAACCCTGTCTCTACAAAAATTAGCCAGGCATAATGGCGCGTGCCTGGAGTCCCAGCTACTGAATCACTCGAACCCAGGAGGTGGAGGCTGCAGTAAGCCGAGGTCACGCCACTGCACTCCAGCCTGGGCAACAGAGCAAAACTCTGTCTCAAAAAAAAAAAAAAATTATAATGGAGCTGGAAAATTCCCATTGTCTAGTGACATTGTAATGTTGTAGCATAACACATCACTCACATGTTTGTGGTGATGCTAATGTAAACAAACCTGCGCTGCCATTCCTATTAAAGGGTAGTACCTATAATTATGTACAGTAACATAGTACTTGATAAAGATAACAAACCATTAGGTTGCTGTTTTATGTATTTGCTATACTGTACTCTTTATTGTTATGTTACTTTATTTTTTTGAACCAGAATCTCACTGTGTCACCCAGGCCAGAGTATAGTGACCTTGTCTCACTGCAGCCTCAAACTCTGGTGCTCAAGTGATTCTCTTGCCTCAGCCTCCCAAGTAGCTAGGATTATATGCACAAGCCACCACACCTGGCTAATTTTTAAATATTTTGTAGGGATGCCGTCTCGCTATGTCGACCAGGTTGGTCTCAAATTCCTGGCCTCAAGCAATCCTATCTTGCCCCTCAAAGTGCTGGGATTGCAGGTGCAAGACACCATGCCTGGCCCTTATTGTTATTTTAGAGTGTGCTCCAACTTATAAATAAAACAAATTAACTGTAAAACAGCCTCAGGCAAGTCCTGCAGGAGTTATTCCAAAAGAAGGCATTGTTATCATAGGAGATGATAGCTCCATGGGTGTTACTGTTCCTCCAGACCTTCCAGTAGAACAAGAAGTGGAGGTGGAAGACAATGATATTAATGATCTTGACCCTGTGTAGGCCTAGGCTAATGTGTGTGTTTGTATCTTAGGTTTTTGTTATTGTTGTTGTTTGTTTGTTTGTTTTTGAGACCGAGTTTCACTCTTGTTGCCCAGGCTGAAGTGCAGTGGCACGATCTCGGCTCACTGCAACCTCCGCCTCCCAGGTTCAGGAGATTCTCCTGCCTCAGCCTCCCAAGTACCTGGGATTATAGGCACATGCCACCACACCTGGCCAATTTTTGTGTTCTTAGGAAAGACAGGGTTTCACCCTTTTGGCCAGGCTGGTCTCGAACTCTTGACCTCGTGATCTGCCCACCTTGGCCTCCCAAAGTGCTGGGATTACAGGCATGAGCCACTGCGCCTGGCACTTGAATATACTTTAAAATTCATTTAATTGTATACTTAAATGGATGGATTGCATTGTACATGAATTATATCTCCATAAAGCTGTTTAGAAACAAATCAATTCCTGGAAAATTATATATTCGAATGGGAAAGGTAAATCAAGAATAGAAATTGGGAAGATGGACACACTCCTTTTGGGCTTCAGCCTCATTGCCATGGTAGCTACCCCTTGCCAGTAGAATCCTCTTGCCTCAGCTATAGATAGGGAGGAGAAAGGTGCTTAAGTGTGCATCCAGGGGCTAATACTCTTTTTACTTTCCTTTCATTTTATTATTTTTTTTTTTGAGACGGAGTCTGGCTCTGTCGCCCAGGCTGGAGTGCAGTGGCCAGATCTCAGCTCACTGCAAGCTCCGCCTCCCAGGTTCACGCCATTCTCCTGCCTCAGCCTCCTGAGTAACTGGGACTACAGGTGCCGCCACCACGCCCGGCTAATTTTTTGTATTTTTAGTAGAGATGGGGTTTCACCATGTTGGCCAGGATGGTCTCGATCTCCTGACCTCGTGATCTGCCCGTCTCGGCCTCCCAAAGTGCTGGGATTACAGGCTTGAGCCACCGCGCCTGGCCTACTTTCCCTTTATAAGAAAAGTAGAAAGAGTATCAGGGGACCAAGACCAAACAGAGGAGAGCAGAGGGGAAGGATAGGAACAGAGAGGATGCTGGCAGGGTGAAGGAGGGAGAGGATGCTTTACGAATTGATCCTTGACAAATTGATGTTTATGAATCTTCCCCTTTCCTCCCAGGTCTTGCTGAAGTCAGGAGGGGCAATGATAAGAAAATACATCTGGGAACAAATCTATCAAAATGGGAAGAGAGTTCAGGGTACCTCAGGAAAGAAGTTGAAAATCCCGCCGGGCGCGGTGGCTCAAGCCTGTAATCCCAGCACTTTGGGAGGCCGAGACGGGCGGATCACAAGGTCAGGAGATCGAGACCAGCCTGGCTAATATGGTGAAACCCCGTCTCTACTAAAAAATACAAAAAACTAGCCGGGTGAGGTGGCGGGTGCCTGTAGTCCCAGCTGCTCGGGAGGCTGAGGCAGGAGAATGGCGTAGACCCGGGAGGCGGAGCTTGCAGTGAGCTGAGATGCGGCCACTGCACTCCAGCCTGGGCGACAGAGCGAGACTCCGTCTCAAAAAAAAAAAAAAAAGAAAATCCCAAAATAGGAAAAGGCCAAAGAGATGGATTATATATGGAACATGGAAAATGAGGTTCATGGCTATGGGAATCTGTTTCAGGATTTGAATGACTGTGGCTCTTTTAAGGTAGAGGAATTTGGGAATTTTTTTTTTTTTTTGAGATGAAATTTCGCTCTTCTTGACCAGGCTGGAGTGCGGTGGCACGATCTCGGCTCACTGCAACCTCCGCTTCCCGGGTTCAAGCGATTCTCCTGCCTCAGCCTCGCAAGTAGCTAGGATTACAGGCATGTACTACCATGCCTGGCTAATTTTGTATATTTAGTAGAGGTGGGGTTTCCACATATTGATCAGGCTGGTCTCAAACTCCCAACCTCAGATGATCTGCCCACCTTGGCCTCCCAAAGTGCTGAGATTATAGGCGTGAGCCACCGCACCCACCTGGGGAATGTATTCTTGAGGCAGGGGGAGAGATGTGTACCAGCCCTCATAGACATGTACACAGCTCCCATGTATACGTACTGTGGCAGGAACTCAGTTGGCAGCATGAGCAGAAGATGCTATTGTAGAGGCCCATGACCCCCTGCATGGTCATGTAGTGACTCAGGCCAAAGCACTATAACTCACATCTTCTATAAGGTTGAGGAACTCTTGTGTTTTTTTGGTTTTT
Source organism: Macaca thibetana thibetana (assembly GCF_024542745.1). Lineage (NCBI taxonomy): Eukaryota > Metazoa > Chordata > Mammalia > Primates > Cercopithecidae > Macaca > Macaca thibetana. The sequence goes on from NC_065584.1 coordinate 125,046,688, forward strand.
TTTTTTTTGAGTCGGAGTCTCACTCTGTCGCCCAGGCTGGAGTGCCGTGGCGGGATCTCGGCTCACTGCAACCTCCACTTCCCGGGTTCAAGTGATTCTTCCTGCCTCAGCCTCCCCAGTAGCTGGGGTTACAGGTGCCCACCACCATGCCTGGCTAATTTTTCTATTTTTAGTAGACATGGGATTTCGCCATGTTGGCCAGGCTGGTCTCGAACTGCTGACCTCAGGTGATCTGCCCACCTCGGCCTCCCAAAGTGCCAAAGTGCTGGGATTACAGGCGTGAGTTCCTGTCAGATCTCTGGAAACGTGGTCTTGTGCTTCACTTTATCTGTTATGAAAGTTTATGATGAAACCTCCTTTTTAAAAAAATTTTAGTATTATAGGAAATTTCAAACATATCAGAAAATAGAGAATAGTTTTATTAACCCCCTGTGTGTCTGTCACTCAACTTCAGAAATTATCACCTCTTGTCTTGGTGCTATGGCTTATACCTGTAATCCCAGTACTTTGGGAGGCCTAGGCAGGAGGATCACTTGAGGTCAGGAGTTCGAGACCAGCCTGGCCAACATGGTGAAACCCCTCTCTACCAAAAAAATTCTAAAATTAGCTGAAAGTGGTGGTGCATGCCTGTAGTCCCAGCTACTCGCAAGGCTGAAGTGGGAGAATCACTTGAACCAGGGAGATGGAGGCTACGGTGAGCTGAGATTGCGCCACTGCATTCCAGCCTGAGCAACAGAGTGAGACCTTGTCTCAAAATTATCAATTCTTGTTTTCTCTCTACCTAACCCTCCATTTCCCCTGCCCCCCATTATTGTGATGCAAATCCCAAGCATCATCAATCAATCTATAAGTATTTCAGTATGTATTTCCTACATACTGAATACATTTCCCTACATACTGAATACATTTCCTTACATACTGAATACATTTCCCTACATACCGAATACATTTCAGTATGTATTCCCTTTTCTCTCTTCCCTCTTTTCTTCTCTTCTTTTCTTTTTGGAGATGGAGTCTCGCTCTGTCACCCAGGCTGGAGTGCAGTGGCGTGATCTTGGCTCACTGTAACTTATGCCTCCTGGGTTCAAGGTTCAGGCAATTCTCCTGCCTCAGTCTCCCGAGTAGCTGGGACTACAGGTGCATGCTGCCACGCCTGGCTACTTTTTTTGTATTTTTAGTAGAGACAGGGTTTCACTGTGTTGCCCAGGCTGGTCTCGAACTCCTGAGCTCAGGCAATCTGCCTGCCTTGGCCTCCCAAAGTGTTGGGATTACAGGCGTGAGCCACCATGCCTATCTGCCATTTCTTTTTTTTTTTTTTTTTTTCTTTTTTTTTTTTTTGAGACAGAGTTTTGCTCTTGTTGCCCAGGCTGGAGTGCAATGGCGCTATCTTAGTTCACTGCAACCTCCACCTCCCGGGTTCAAGCGCTTCTCCTGCCTCAGCTTCCCGAGTAGCTGGGATTGCAGGATGTGCCACCACACCCGGCTCATTTTGTATTTTTAGTAGAGACAGGGTTTCTCTATTGTTAGTCAGACTGGTTATGAACTCCCAAACTCGGGTGATCTGCCCGCCCCAGCCTCCTAAAGTGCTGGGATTAAAGGCATGAGCCACTGTGCCCAGCCTTCCATTTCTTTTTTAACCAGTACATATAGTTTTGATTTTTATGTTTAAGTCTAGCCTTAAAAATCTTTTTTTTTTTTTTTTGGCTGGGTGCAGTGGCTCATGCTCATAATCCCAGCACTTTGGGAGACCAGAGCAAGAGGATCACTTGAGTCTAGGAGTTTGAGACCATCCTGGGCAACACAGCAAAACCCTATACCTAAAAAAAAAAAAATTTGGCCGGGCACGATGGCTCATGTCTGTAATCCCAGCACTTTGGGAAGCCGAGGTGAGCAGATCACCTGAGGCCAGGGGTTCAAGACCAGCCTGGCCAACATGGTGAAACCCCATATCTACTAAAAATACAAAAGTAGCCAGGCATGGTGGCACACACCGGTAATCCCAGCTACTGTGGAGGCTGAGGCAGGAGAATCGCTTGAAGCCAAGAGGTGGAGGTTACAAATGAGCTGAAATCACTCCACTGTACTCCAGCCTGAGCAACAAGAGCAAAACTTAATCTCAAAAAAAAAAAAAAGGAAAAAAATTTTGTTTTAATTAGCCAAGCGTGGTGGCTGGCATGCACCTGTAGTCCTAGCTTCTTGGCAGACTGAGGCTGGGGAATTGCTTGATCCCGGGAGGCTGAGGCTGCAGTGAGCCTTGATCACACCATTACACTGCAGCCTAGGTGACAGCCAGACCCCATCTCAAAAAAAAAAAAAAGTCTAGTCATAGCTGGAGACAGTGGCTAACATCTGTAATCCTAGTGCTTTGGGAGGTCGAGGCAGGAGAATCACTTGAGGCCAGGAATTCGAAACAACGAATTGCTGGGCAACGTAGCAAGACCCCATCTCTACAAAAAATTTTAACATTAGCCAGGCATGGTGACACACCTGTACTCCTAGCTACTGGAGAGGATGAGGCAGGAAGAGCACTTGAGCCTCGGAGTTGGAGGTTCATTTGTGGGGTTTTGTTTGATTTTTGTAAATAAGGAGCTGACTTGATTTTTGTCTTTTCTTTCTTTCCTTTCTTTTCTTTTTTTTTTTTTTTTTAGACGGAATCTTGCTCTGTTGCCCAGGCTGGAGTGCAGTGGTGGAATCTTGGCTCACTGCAACCTGCACCTCCCGGGCTCAAGCAGTTCTCCTGCTTCAGCTTCCAGGGTATCTGGGACTATAGGCGTGTGCCACCACGCCCAGCTAATTTTTGTATTTTTAGAAGAGACAGGGCTTCACCATTTGGCCAGGCTGGTCTCAAACTCCTGACCTCAAGTGATCTGCCTGCCACCTCCCAAAGTGCTGGGATTACAGGTGTGATCCACCAAACCCGGCCCTGACTTGATTTTTTTCAATACTGCATCAAGGACATCAAAGCCATTGGATTAGTGCTATAAAAACATTTTTAAATAATCAAATTTTCCCTGCCTTATTTTATAATTGGAGGATATGCCAGAAAAGTTGAGTTCAGCCTGGAATAGAGTAAGGATTATGGCTAGAGAATAGGAATAGTTACTAGGAAACTGGCTTAAAAAAAAAAAAATTTAAAAGCATTCCTGGTAAGTTTGAATTTTTAGGTAATATTTATTTTCTTAACACATAGCCATATTCAAACTACTGTCATTCCCATGTGAGTAAGAAAAAACACAATTCCAGTAAACATCTATGGGGAAAGGGACTTAGAAGTCAGAGACTGGAATTCAGATTCCAATTTTTTGCTTACTGGCATTATGAACTTGATGGAGTATTCAAATTTTTCTTTATAGAACGTTTTAAAATAGGCACTCTGAAATTTGAGTTAATTCTTATATATGGTTTTGTCTGCAAGATACCAGTTCTCAGGGACTGAATTGTTTTTTTTCCAGTTTACTATAAACACACCACCTACTCCAGAAGACCTGATGTTAAGTCAATATGTTTACCGACCCAAGATACAGATTTATAGAGAAGATTGTGAGGCTCGTCGCCAAAAGATTGAAGAGTATGAAGGCTTTAATTTTTATGTGTGTTTTTTTGAGGGGAGGGGAGGGGAGGGATTAGTGAATAGTTTGTGTGGTAACGTTTTGATTAGAATAACACTGGCATGGGGTAAGTTGATGGCATTAATTGGCAGTGTGATGTGGGAGAAAGAGCTTTGGCCTTGTAGTCAGATTGAAGCTCAATCTTGGCTTCAACACTAGCTGTGTAGCCTTGGGTAAGTCATTTAACCTTCATTTCCAAATCCATCAAGTGGGCTTAATAAAACCCACTCAGCCAATAGATATGAACAATAGAAATGGCGTATATAAATTGTTTTCATACCATTCTTAGGAAAAAGTAGGTCCTTAATAAGAATAAACAGTAATTATTAGATTATGATATCATAAGTTGATTGCTAGAGAACATCTTCAAAAGAAAATAACCCTTTAGAGATTTATGGAAGTTGAGTAACCCTAATATGGAAATTGGAAATCTGAAATGCTCCAAAATCCAAAACGTTTTAGCCACCAACATGATGCAAGTGGAATATTCCACACGTAAATACTTAAGTACTTTACACAAACTTTGTTTCATGCACAAAATTGTTTAAAATATTGTATAAAATTACCTTCAAACTATGTGTACAAGGTATATATGAAACATAAATGAATTTTACGTTTAGGCTTGGGTTTCACCCGCAAGATTTCTCATATATCAGAATAGTCCAAAATCCAAAATACTTCTGGTCCCAAGCATTTCAGATAAGGGGTACTCAATCTGTATATAGTGCCTGAAATCAGATTGCCTTTGAGTGTATAATTTTACCACATTTACGCTTGTTTACGTATATGAAAGAACATGGTTTTACTTAGAAGATAGCTCATTGCTATGGTATACATAAATACTGCAGACTGATTTACAAATTAGATATATCTAGATTCCCTTAGGTAAATCAGACTTTAAAACTCAGAATAATGTTTATGTCATACTCATCTGGGACTATCCAACTAAATTTGAACCAATCTAACAGAAAAGAAATAAAATAATCTTTAAGAATTATCTGTGTTTTAGAAGTAGAAGAAAAAGAATATTAAAAAATTTTAAAAAGAATTACATAGTTTTAAAATCAGAAATGTAAGATATTTCAGATTTGCCTGATTCTGTTCATTTAACAGATATTTATTGAGCACCTATATCTGCCAGGTACTATACGATGCACTGGGGTTCGTCACTGAACAAAACTGGCAAATTTTATATCTTCATGTTGTTGGAAAGAGTTGGCTGGGTCAGGATTTCCCTGAGAATGTTTGTTTGTTTGTTTCTTTGTTTCTTTGTTTGTTTTAATTGAGACAAGAGTCTTGCGATGTTGCCCAGGCTGGAGTGTAGTGGTGCCATCTCAGCTCACTGCAACTGCCTCATCCTGGATTCGAGCAATGCACCTGCCTCAGCCTCCCAGGTAGCTGGGATTACAGGTGCCCGCCAACAGGCCGGGCTAAGTTTTGTATTTTTAGTAGAGACGGGGTTTCACCATGTTGGCCAGGCTGGTCTTGAACTCCTGACCTCAAGTGATCCACCCACCTCAGCTTCCCAAAGTGCTGGGATTACAGGCATGAACCACCGCACCAGCTGAGAATGTTTATTTTGAATGAAAGAGGATCTTACACTCAATGAGCAGTCGGTTTAGGTGTGCTTTACTGTTTGATTTTGCATCTGTGTGCCTGCATATATCCTCTACAAGAGATCTTTTATCTCCGTTAGAAATTTATTTTCTCCATTTATTAACAAAATACTAATATATATTGAGACTATAATAGCTTTGCTGCTTTTATAAATGCTATTCTAAAAATGTGAAATATGACTTTGAACTGAATTGGAAACTTTATTTATTTATTTATTTATTTATTTATATATTTTTTTGAGACAGAGCCTCACTCTGTCACCCAGGCACGATCTTGGCTCACTGAGAAATCTACCTCCTGGGTTCATGCCATTCTCCTGCCTCAGCCTCCCGAGTAGCTGGGACTACAGGCGCCCGCCACCACACCCAGCTAATTTTTTATTTTTAGTAGAGGCGGGTTTTCACCGTATTAGCCAGGATGATCTCTATCTCCTGACCCCGTGATCTGCCCGCCTCGGCCTCCCAAAGTCCTGGGATTACAGACGTGAGCTACCGCATCTGGCCAGGAACTTTTATTAAAATAACATACAAAAAAATTAGCTGGGCGTGGTAGCGCGCACTTGTATTCCCAGCTAACCGGGAGGCTGAGGCAAAGGCTGAAGCAAGAGAATTGCTTGAACCCAGAAGACAGAGACTGCAGTGAGCCAAGATTGCGCCACTGCACTCCAGCCTGGCAGCCTGGCAACAGGATGAGACTTCATCCCAAAAATAATAATAATAATAATAATAACAGTAGCTACAACTTTATAGCAGCGATCATTGACAGACCTTAGGATTCTTTATAAGCAAAATGCTTCACATTGGAACAAGCTGGTATGTTGAGATGCGAATTCTATTAGTGACAGAAGTTTTTTTGATTTATGACATTCTTGAACTGTTATTCAAGTGAATAATCAGATTGAATAATCAAGCTTTTCTTGAATGAATTCCCCTCTTATTATGTAGAAAAAAACTAGGAAGAATTAAATTAAGCCTGACTGTAGATCTGGGCTGTTTTGTTCAAGCTGGCTTCTGAACCCTGTGCTAATTAACTTTTCTGTATTTTAGATTAAAGCTTTCTGCATTGAACCAAGATAAGCTGTTGGCTGATATAAATAAGAACCTGTGGGAAAAAATGAGACACTGCTCTGACGACGAGGTGCTTTTGTCTCATTTTCTGAATGGGAATCAGTAAAGACATTCTGAACAATGTTTATTGTGAAATAAGTAACTGTTACTTGGTCATCAGTGATGAGTTATTTAACTTATTTTTTAGGTGTAATGTGGTGCCAAGGTCTTATTTAATTACACACAATTGTTAATATGTAATCATTTCAAACCTGAGATGATCAATTTAATATATGAACTATAGTTGAAGTTTATTTAGAGTTCCCTCCTTGCTATTTGCCTTTCACTTAGATTTAGACGAAGAGAAGATTTACTTTAATTGATTAAATAGCAAGCGACCCATTTTTTAAATGTGCCCTAATATATTAAAAAGTTTCCTTAACTAGGAGCCTGTCATTTTCTAATTCATAATATGAATAAGTGAATTAAAGGCAGGAATCAAAACTGAAATATTTTTTCTGGTCTTAGACAACAATTATATGGAATTAAATTTGCCAATGACAAATGTTGTGCCTTAGGATAGGCAAATCCATTTACCTCTTCTGACTCATTTGTTTTAATGCAATGTACTCTATAACTTTCCCTTCCAGCTGAAGGCCTTTGGAATTTACCTTAACAAAATAAAATCACGTTTTACCAAGATGACTAAAGTCTTCACTCACCAAGGAAAAGTGGCTCTGTATGGCAAGCTGGTGCAGTCAGCTCAGGTAATTTGAGACAGTTAATATCATAGAAAGAGATATTAAAATTACTTTATAGTGGTTATAGAATATGAAGAATCTTCCTTAGAAGACATGTGAATAAGACTTGGGCAAAAACTTACAATTAAGAGGTAAGGTTCAATTTTGTCAAAAGTGGCAAATCCTGGCATCTTGAGTAATACTGGAATATAATTACTAATGTGGACCTATGTCTAATCTCAAATACTATTATCCATCATACATACTGAAATAAAATATATAGGATTCTGGTCTCCCATTGCTAAGGACTATATCATAGTATTATCTTCTTCATAGTCCATACTAAGCTGTATATGTGTGTACATGTGTGTAAAGCAGCATTTCCCAAAATGATTAGCTTTTTTAAAAGGCTCTGCATTAAAAAACTTTCCATTGGCAAATAAGTATGGGAAATGTTGCAAGCAATATGCCCTTTCAGAGAAATACAATTTTTTAAAGTCTAAGCATAAATGCTATAATTATTTTTGACCACTGTTTCCCATGTTTAGTTCATCATAGAAATGTTTTTAAGTAATAAATATTAATATATTGTATTCCATGGAACACTTACAGAAATGCTAAAATAAAGTACCAAAATTAGTTTTATGTCAATATACTTTTTAAATTATTTCATTTTCTTTTAATAAAATATTTTATTAAATTTATAAAATAAACTTATTTTCCGGAGTTCTTTTGGCTAAAACTTATTTTAATAAAATTATCTTTTAAGTTCCAACTTAAAGATTTGACCTTCATTTTAAGTTTTGCCTGTTTGTGGCCTAGGCGTGGTGGCTCACGCCCGTAATCCCAGCACATTGGGAGGCCAAGGCAGGCAGATCACGAGGTCGGGAGATCGAGACCATCCTGGCTAACACGGTGAAACCCCATCTCTACAGAAAATACAAAAAATTAGCCGGGCGTGGTAGCGGGCGCCTGTAGTCCCAGCTACTCGGGAGGCTGAGGCAGGAGAATGGTGTGAACCCAGGAGGTGGAGCTTGCAGTGAGCCGAGATCGAGCCACCGTACTCCAGCCTGGGCAACAGAGCGAGACTCCGCCTCAAAAAAAAAAAAAAAAAAAGATTTGACTGTTTGTGATCATGATAGAGCAATTATGTGAGCAATCTGAACCATTTATAATATTTTCTTTAGAGGTTTAACCTGACAGTCTATAATCTTTTGTATTTAGAATGAGAAGGAGAAACTTCAAATAAAGATAGATGAGATGGATAAAATACTTAAGAAGATCGATAACTGCCTTAGTGAGATGGAAACAGGTAAAGTATTTTAAATACTTTTCAAAAAAAAAATTTAATTGTATCTAAATGCTCTCCTACAGTAGAGAATGTTGATACCACAATATTGAAGCCTTTTTTAGCAACTTGAGATATTAAATTAGAGTAAATTGGCTGGACACAGTGGCTCACACCTGTAATCCCAGCACTTTGGGAGGCCGAGCCGGGCAGATCACTTGAGGTCAGGAGTTTGAGACTAGCCTGACCAACATGGTGAAACCCTATCTCTACTAAAAATTTAAAAATTAGCTGGGCGTGGTGGCGGGCGCATGTAGTCCCAGCTACTCAGGAGGCTGAGGCAGGAGAATCGCTTGAACCCAGGATGCAGAGGTTGCAGTGAGCCAAGGTTGCACCACTACACTCCAGCCTGGGTGACAGAGTGAGACTCCATCTCAAAAATAATAATAATAAATACATAAATAAGTAAATTAGAGCAAATTAAAGTTCCTTTACTATAGTCATGCATAATACAATCAAGAGCTTCTCAAGATAACCTAGATTGTAATTTTGTGTTTTTTAATAGATGAATTTATCTCAGTTTGAAAACTGTCTGTCTTTTCAGTTTGGCCTTTCATAATCCCAACTTTTTAGAGTTACTCTCCTGAAACTGCTTTCTCAAAGATCACATAATTCTGCATAGTCATCACATTTTGTTCTTCTCAGTCCTTAGTCATTTTGACCTCTTTCAGCATTTGACACTGATGACTGTTCTTTTCTTCCCGAAATGTTCATCTCCCTTAATTTCTATGATAATGCACTACCTTGACCCAGTTGTTTTCTCCTGGCTGCTCCATCCAACTTCTCTGTTGGCCTCTCTTTCTCTAACTGATCCCTTGTGGGGATTTATATCTTCTCATCTATTCTTTTCTATATTCTCTCCCCCAGTGCTTTCGTCTGCCTTAATAATTATGTGACTGATTCCCAAATTTAAATTCCTCAAGCATTTTTTGAGCATGTACGGCATGCCAGATACTGTGCTTAGTATCAGAAAAGCAATAAAAATATTTAAAACACAGATTTTGCCCTAAAGTAGCTTATAATCATTTCAGGTGAGGGCATCTTTAGCCTCTCTCTCTTGAGTTCCAGACTTAACCTGTATGCAAAAATATCCTTAAACACCTTAAACTCTGAATACAGTTACACTATCTCTACAAAAAACAAAAGTTTAGCTCAGTGTGGTGGCACATGCCTGTAGTCCTAGCTGCTTGGGAGGCTGAGGCAGGAAGATCTCTTGAGCCCAGGAGGTCAAGGCTACAGTGAGGCAAGATCACACCACTGCACTCCAACCTGTGCGACAGAGTGAACTAAATAAATAAATAAATTTAAATACATTCTCCCAGCTCCAAAATAAAATCCAAAAACTTGTTCTCTCTTATGATGTTTCTCATCTTTATTTATAGCAGTCACAATTCTTATAAATTGTAAAAGGCTCAATACTTTCATTGTCTTTGAGGTTCTCTTAACAAGTCCTGTCATCCGCAGCTTCAGTATCTCATGTGTTTATTTCCCTTTCCCATTAAGGCTCATCTTAATTCTGAAATGTGCTATTTCAGTCTTCTATCTAACCTTTATACATTCTTACCATTATTCTGCCTCCTTCCAGTCCAAACTGCACATTGCTGCCAGATTAGTAATTATGAAAGATAGTTTTCATTAATGTTACTCCTCTGAAAAACTTCTGTCTTTCCATTTATTACAAAGTAAAGTCCAAACTTAACTTTCTTTTTTTTTTTTTTTTTTTTTTGAGATGGAGTCTGGCTCTGTCGCCCAGGCTGGAGTGCAGTGGCCGGATCTCAGCTCACTGCAAGCTCCGCCTCCCGGGTTCACGCCATTCTCCTGCCTCAGCCTCCCGCGCATCTGGGACTACAGGCGCCCGCCACCTCGCCCAGCTAGTTTTTTGTATTTTTTAGTAGAGACGGGGTTTCACCGTGTTAGCCAGGATGGTCTCGATCTCCTGACCTAGTGATCTGCCAGTCTTGGCCTCCCAAAGTGCTGGGATTACAGGCGTGAGCCACTGCGCCCGGCCTCTTTTTTTTTTTTTTTTTTGAGATGGAGTCTCACTCTCATTGCCCAGGCTGGAGTTAATGGCGTGATCTCAGCTCACCGCAACCTCTGCCTCCCGGGTTCAAGTGATTTTCCTGCCTAAGCCTCCTGAGTAGCTGGGATTACAGGCATGCACCACCAGGCCCGGCTAATTTTTTTTTTTTTTTTTTTTTTTTTTTTTTTTTGCATTTTTAGTATAGATGGGGTTTCTCCATGTTAGTCAGGCTGATCTCCAACTCCCGATCTCAGGTGGTCCGCCCGCCTCAGCCTCCCAAAGTGCCGAGATTACAGGCGTGAGCCACAACACCCGACCCAAACTTAACTTTCTCTGTGGTTGGCTTAAAGGAAAAAAAAAAGGTCCAAACTTCTGAGCTTGACATTTCATATCCTCTACAGTTGTATTCAGATTTACATGATTTGTTACTACTCCCATAAACGTCTTAAATTCCAACCAAACATTGCTATTTTTATGCAGTTCGGCCACTTTTTGAGACAAAGTCTCGCTCTGTCACCCAGGCTGGAGTGCAGTGGCATGATCTTTGCTCACTGTAACCTGCCTCCTGGATTCAAGAAATTCTTGTGCCTCAGCCTCCCAAGTAGCAAGTAGCTAGGATTACAGGCATGCACCACCGCCCCCATGTAATTTTCGTATTTTTAGTAGAGATGGTGTTTCACCATCTTGGCCAGGCTGGTCTCAAAACTCCTGGCTGCAAGTGATCTGCCCATCTCGGCCTCCCAAAGTGCTAGGATTACAGGTGTGAGCCACTACACCTGCCTTTTAAAAAAAAAAAAAAAGAGAGAGAGAGAGAGAGAGACAGAGTCTCACTGCAGCTTCAAACTCCTGGGCTCAAGGAATCGTCCCTCTTCAGCCTCCTGAGTAGTTGGACACTACAGACACATGCCACTAGCCTGATCATTTCTACTTTTGTCTTTGCTGCTATATACTACATTCTCCTGTTTTTCACCAAAGAAAGTAGTCTATATTCCTTGAGCTCCCACGGCTCTTTTGCTAGTACTTCTTATTTTACCCATCACATCTACTTGTATTATAGTTATTTTGTATAGTTTATCTTCCTGATTAAATTATAAGCTTGGTGGAGGTAAGAATCAGCTCTTCTTTTTCTCCATATCCTTCAGAGTCCCTAGGACTATGTTTCGTTCAGAGTAAGTGCCTGGTACATGTTTTTTGCACTGAATTGACCACGAGTACATGAAGTCCATAGTCTAAACTTCACCCCTTTGTTGACTACCTTACTTTCTCTTTCACAGAAAAAAAATGTATAAGCCATCAGACTGGAACTTCTAAACTTTCTACTACCAAAGAAACAATCTCTCATTGTTTAATAAATTGTTTTTGACTGGATTATTCTTTTTTTTCTTCCTTATTTTGTTTTCTTTTTTACTTATTTTTCACTGAATTATTCTAACACATATTGTCTATTTTAGAAACTAAGAATTTGGAGGATGAAGAGAAAGACAATCCTGTGGACAAATGGGATTCTGAAATGAGAGCTGCAGAGAAAGGTAATTGAATTAGTTAAGGAGATAAATGGGTGTGGGAGAAGCCCTTCTGTTCTGAGTTTATTTGTATACTTAGGTGAGATTAAGTTAGGTAGAATTTTCAATAAAACAGATGATTTTTGTGGCAACATTCTAATATGTTTGTTCTGTTTTTTTTTTTTTCTTTTTCCAAAGAATTGGAACAGCTGAAAACTGAAGAAGAGGAGCTTCAAAGGTCAGCCTTTAATCCAAGTGTTAGAAAATATAATGCTAAACTATAGAAGGCTAGATGACTTCCTGCCTCCAGAGACTGACAAAATTGGGGACATGAGTCTTGACTTAGGCTGACTCAGGGCTTCTCTACTTTGAATGGAAACCTAGAGTCCATCTTAGTCAACAGTAGTTTTGAAGCACTTACTGTTTACAGGGCATTTATCCACCACAGTGTTTCTCAAGCTTGAATACTACCAGTATCCTTTTTATTTAATAAATACAAATATAAACAAGTATAAAATGAACTATATATTTCTTAGGCCTATGAATCTCATTCAACTATAAGTCTAAAAGAAAGTAGATAGAAATAATGACAAAACCACTAAAATTCTAGTTGACAACATTAATTGACAGGTGACAGTGTTTGGCTGAAATTAAATTGATGCTAGCAAAATGATTAACAAAGATGTGTTCTGTTTAGCTGTAACAACTAAACAAAACCAAATACAGGCCAAAAAAAGCAAAACTGTGACATGTCTCAGTTTTAAAGTAGATCTTATCTACATTATGCTTATATTTTTGTATTTTTGCTTTTTATCAAAAATATAAATGTAATATTTAAACATTATCTTAACATGTGAATCCCAAGGATATCTTCATGGATCCTAATTTGAAAAACAATCATTTATGCCTTTCCCAGGTAGACGCACTTTTAAATTAATGCTTATTTTAAAAAAAAAAAAAAAACTAAGAATGCAGAAATGGATGCCATAGACCTAACATTATTACCTCAATGGGGAGTCACGTAGCATGTGACTTCTTATTATAAACCTTTTATATTGATAGAGTCTGCATTCTCTAACAAAAGCCTTATCTCTCTCTAAATACCTGCTTTTATTTGCAGAAATCTCTTAGAACTGGAGGTACAAAAAGAGCAGACCCTTGCTCAAATAGACTTTATGCAAAAACAAAGAAATAGAACTGAAGAGCTGCTGGATCAGTTGAGGTAAGGAAATGCAGGTGTCATTTGTTTGTGTTTTATTCTGTACCTTGTGGTTGTCTGAAGCAACTGGAGCAATTGATGTAATTTTAATTTTTTTTTTTTTTTTTTTTTTTTTTTTTTTGAGATGGAGTCTCGCTCTGTCGCCCAGGCTGGAGTGCAGTGGCTGGATCTCAGCTCACTGCAAGCTCCGCTTCCTGGGTTCACGCCATTCTCCTGCTTCAGCCTCCCGAGTAGCTGGGACTACAGGTGCCCGCCACCTCGCCCGGCTAGTTTTTTTTTTTGTATTTTTAGTAGAGACGGGGTTTCACCATGTTAGCCAGGATGGTCTCGATCTCCTGACCTTGTGATCCGCCCATCTCGGCCTCCCAAAGTGCTGGGATTACAGGCTTGAGCCACCGCGCCCGGCCGTAATTGATGTAATTTTAATGTGTTGCTGTTCTTAACCTATACAGTGCTGTTTCAAAAAGAGTCAGTGTACTCAGCAGTAAGTTGAAAATAGAGTAGAAGAACTATGGAATTATAATTTCTCAATATTTTATACTTTTCATTGCCTAGACTTGGTGTTTCTCCGATATACAACTCAAGATTGAGTTCTTAGTTATTTCAAAAGCTTAAGTTTGTACATTCACAATATTTGAATTGAAATATTGTCTCCCGCCGGGCGCGGTGGCTCAAGCCTGTAATCCCAGCACTTTGGGAGGCCGAGACGGGCGGATCACAAGGTCAGGAGATCGAGACCATCCTGGCTAACATGGTGAAACCCCGTCTCTACTAAAATATACAAAAAACGCCGGGCGCGGTGGCTCAAGCCTGTAATCCCAGTACTTTGGGAGGCCGAGGCGGGTGGATCACGAAGTCAGGAGATCGAGACCATCCTGGCTAACATGGTGAAACCCCGTCTCTACTAAAAATACAAAAAACTAGCCGGGCGTGGTGGCGGGCACCTGTAGTCCCAGCTACTCGGAGGCTGAGGCAGGAGAATGGCGTAAACCCGGGAGGCGGAGCTTGCAGTGAGCCGAGATCGGGCCACTGCACTCCAGCCTGGGTGACACAGCGAGACTCCGTCTCAAAAAAAAAAAAAAAAAAAAAAAAAAAAAAAAAAAAAATATATACAAAAAACTAGCCGGGCGAGGTGGCGGGCGCCTGTAGTCCCAGCTACTCGGGAGGCTGAGGCAGGAGAATGGCGTGAACCCGGGAGGCGGAGCTTGCAGTGAGCTGAGATCCGGCCACTGCACTCCAGCCTGGGTGGCAGAGCAAGACTCCGTCTCAAAAAAAAAAAAAAAAAAAAAAAAAATATTGTCTCCCAGTCCAGTGGAAAAACATTAGCAGCTGCTGTTGGTACTGTTTGGGTGGTATCAGAAGTTCTCTTTTATCTTAATTTTAAAAATGCTTTTTAAAAATCTTGTTTATCTCTCTTCAGCTTGTCTGAGTGGGATGTTGTTGAGTGGAGTGATGATCAAGCTGTATTCACCTTTGTTTATGACACAGTACAACTCACCATCACCTTTGAAGAGTCAGTTGGTAAGGAGCCAAAGTGAGAGAATTCCTTTACAAAAAAATAAATGGCTACACTCACTAAAGATTCAAATCTTTATTTTACTATACTGATAACTGTTGACATGATGAGAGCACTGCTGAAAGTCTTAGAAGAGTCAATCATAAATAAAAATTTTGCTATCAAAATAATGGATAAAATAGACTCATGTCTATTTACTGAATTTCTTTCTTTTCAGCTCCATCTTTCGTGATAGAGAATTTACCCTAATGACTGGTGATTCTTCTTCTTTTTTTTTTTTTTTTTTTTTTTTTTTTACTTAAGAGTGAGGCCCTGCACGCCTGTAATCCCAGGACTTTGGGAGGCTGAGGCAGGGGGATCACCTGAGGTCAGGAGTTTGAAACCAGCCTGGTTAACATGATGAGACCCCCGTCTCTACTAAAACTACAAAAAATTAGCTGGGCATGCACCTGTAATCACAGCTACTCGGGAAGCTGAGACCGGAGAATCACTTGAACCCAGGAGGTGGAGCTTGCAGTGAGCCAAGATCGTGCCACTGCACTCCAGCATGGGCAACAGAGCGAAACTCTGTCTCAAAAAAAAAAGTGAGGCCCTAACAAGCTAATTGGAAGTTCTGTGTGTATAGGTGGGTTTATCATCTAAAAGGATGAAATCACTGTAGAGGGTGGAAATCACTATATGGTAACTGGACAGAGGCCCAGCTGTTTTGTTGGAGTTTACTAATTGTCAGTCTCTTTTAGGTCTTTTCTCTTTAACCAATCAGTGTCAACATGGCCAACCATGAGCAAACATGGCCGTATTGGAACTTAGGATCTTCACAATCTCTGGGCCTCTAAACCTGATTCTCCTTGAAAGTTTCTTTTCTCCATGAATAGTATTACCTTCTGTCCAGGTCCAAAATTAAAACTTAGGAATCACTCTATACCTCTTTCTCCCTCGCTGTACATAATTCAAATCATCAGTACGACATGCTGTTTTTGTTTTTATTTTTATTTATGTATTTATTTTTTTGAGACAGTCTCAGTCTGCCACCCAGGCTGAAGTGCAACAGTGCAATCTCTGCTCACTGTAACCTCTGCCTCCCAGGTTCAAGTGATTCTCCTGCCTCAGCCTTCCAAGTAGCTGGGATTACAGGCTTGTGCCACCACACCTGGCTAATTTTTTTATTTTCTGTGGAGATGGGGTTTCACCATGTTGTCCAGGCTGGTCTCAACTCCTGACCTCAAGCGATTTGCCCCCCTTGGCCTCCCAAAATGCTGGATTACAGGCATGAGCCACAGTGCCCAACCTACTGGTTTTAGTTTCTAATATTCATCCACTGTTTTTCATCTGTTCTGTCAATAATCATCTCTAACCTAGATGACTACAGTAACATTCCAACTGGACTTTATGAATCTTCTCCCTGAAGCTACAATGATTATTGAAAATCTGACTATGCACCTATTACTCTTAGGCTAATGATCAAAGTATTTGATCATTCAATTCATTGAAAAATTCAATTCATTGCCTGAACTGAATTTTTCTCCTTTTCCTGTCTCATACTACCTTCCTACCTCTGCACACTGGCCACAGTGGACTTCTTTTATTTCCTTAAATGATCATGGTCTTTCCTGCTCAGCTGAATTTATCCTGTCTCAACACCTTCATGCTGATGTTTCCTATGCCCGAACGCTCTTTTCCCCCACTTCACTAATGAACTCCTACTGATAATTGTAAGAGCTCAGCTCTCGGTGATCAGTTTCTTGCCCTTCTGTTGTATGTTCTTGCTTCCTGTGGTTTTCCTTAATAGTGCTTATCATAGTTTGTAGTTCTTGCTGTGTTTATTAGTGCAGTTATCTGTGCATCTCCCTGAGTTGTAAGCTTCTTAAGGGCACAGGTTGAGTATGCTGTTTTTCTCATGGTATCCACAGTACCTAACACATAGAAAATATATAACAAAGCATTCAACAAAGAGAAAATAATCAATTTAGGAGACAGAGATAACCCTAGAGTCTGGAGGAACTAGCAGCTATCTCAGCTACCTAAAACGTATTATAGCAATGCTAAAAGCATAACTCGTTTTTACTGTATTTATACAAGGAGAGTAGTTGTAGGGAGATCATAGCCATTTTCCTTATATGATTGCTGAAAATAAAATTATCTTTGCACAGAAGTTAGGGGTTAAAAGAGGAGGCCTTAACAAATATAGCTGTGTACTACCTTTTAAATGTCCTTCAAAGACATACCAATCAGTGTAGTTGAACAGTCTCAGGGGAGCCTTTACTAGATACAGAGAATAATGATTCAAGGATAACCCTTCAACTTCCTGTGGAAAAAAACTCTGCTACGCAGGAGTAGGATTCTAAAGTACTGGGTTTTATGTGACTTCTAATCAGGTAGTTTAAAAAAAAAAAAAAGGCCGAGCATGGTGGCTCATGCCTTTAATCCCAACACTTTGGGAGGCCAAGGTGGGTGGATCACGAGGTCAGGAGATCGAGACCATCCTGGCTAACATGGTGAAACCCCATCTCTACTAAAAATACAAAAAATTAGCCAGGTGTGGTGGCACGTGCCTGTAGTCCCAGCTACTTGGGAGGCTGAGGCAGAAGAATTGTTTGAACCTGGGAGGCGGAGCTTGCAGTGAGCCAAGACCACGCCATTGCACTCCAGCCTGGGAGACAAAGTGGGACTCTGTCTAAAAAATTTTTTAAAAATCATTATTCTGGTTCTTTCTAGTTGGTCTCCCTTTCCTGGACAAGCGTTATAGGAAGATTGTTGATGTGAATTTTCAATCTCTGTTGGACGGTAAGTTGAAAACATTTAAGCCTCTAAAAATTTGTTGGGGCTGGGCACTATGACTCATGCCTTTAATCCCAGCACTTTGGGAGGCTGAGGCGGGTGGATCACCAGGGGTCAGGAGTTTGAGACCAGCCTGACTAACATGGTGAAACCCCATCTCTGCTAAAAATACAAAAACTAGCCAGGTATGGTGGCACCCTCATGTAGCCCCAGCTACTCAGGAGGCTGAGGCAGAAGAATCACTTGAACCTGGGAGGTGCAGGTTGCAGTGAGCCAAGATCACGCCACTGCATTCCAGCCGGGTGACAGAGTGAGACCTTGTCTCAAAGATAAATAAAAAATAAGGCCAGGCGCGGTGGCTCATGCCTGTAATCCCAGCACTTTGAGAGGCCGAGGTGGGTGGATCATGAGATCAGGAGATCAAGACCATCCTGGTGAACACAGTGAAACTCCATCTCTACTAAAAATACAAAAAAAATTACCCAGGTGTGGTGGCAGGTGCCTGTAGTCCCACCTACTGGAGAGGCTGAAACAGGAGAATGGCGTGAACCCAGCAGGCAGAGCTTGCAGTGAGCTGAGATCCCGACACTGCTCTCCAGCCTGGGGCAACAGAGCGAGACTCCGTCTCAAAATAAATAAATCATAAATAAATAAATAAAAATAAAAATTTGTTGGGCCAGGTGCAGTGTGGCTCATGTCTGTAATTGGAGCACTCTGGGAGGCCGAGGTGGGCAGATCATTTGAGCTCAGGACCTTGAGACCAGCCTGGGTAACATAGCAAGACCCTGTTTCTACAAAAATAAAAATAAAAATTTTTTAATTAAAAAAAAAAATTGGCCAGGCACAGTGGGTCATACCTGTAATCCCAACACTTTGGGAGGCTGAAGCAGGCGGATCACCTGAGGTCAGGAGTTCGAGACCAGCCTGGCCAACATGGTGAAACACTCTATCTCTACTAAAAATACAAAAATTAGCCAGGCGTGGTGGTGCATGCCTATAGTCCCAGCTACTCAAGAGGCTGAGGTGAGAGAATCGCTTGAACCCAGGAGGTGGAGGTTGCAGTTAGCCGAGATTCCACCACTGCATTCCAGCCTGGGCCACAGAGCGAAACTCCATCTCTAAATAAATAAACAAATAAATATTTGTTGGTGCTTTACAGGTATAAATTGCTCCTTGAGAACTCTCACAAACTATGTTAAATATAAGCAACGACAACATTAATAATGTTTTCTTAGAAATGTGTATTAGACATAAAACTGCTTGGGTAATGTTCCAAATTTTTGGTAGCTTTTAAAAGAAATGATCTTTTTGGCCAGGCACGGTGGATCACGCCTGTAATCCCAGCACTTTGGGAGGACAAGGAAGGCAGATCACGAGGTCAGGAGTTTGAGACCAGCCTGGCCAATATGATGAAACCCCATCTCTACTAAAAATACAAAAATTAGTTGGGCACGGTGACGGGTGCCTGTAATCCCAGCTACTCAGGAGACTGAGGCAGAATTGCTTAAACCCGGGAGGTGGAGGTTGCAGTGAGCTGAGATCGTGCCACTGCACTCCAACCTGGGTGACAGAGCAAGACTCTGTCTCAAAAAAAAAAAAAAATGATTTAAAAAAGATTATTGGCCGGGTGCGGTGGCTCAAGCCTGTAATCCCAGCACTTTGGGAGGCTGAGACAGGCAGATCACAAGGTCAGGAGATTGAGACCGTCCTGGCTAACACAGTGAAACCCCGTCTCTACTAAAAAATACAGAAAAACTAGCCAGGCGAGGTGGCGGGCGCCTGTAGTCCCAGCTACTTGGGAGGCTGAGGCAGGAGGAGAATGGCATAAACCCGGGAGGCGGAGCTTTCAGTGAGCCAAGATCTGGCCACTGCACTCCAGCCTGGGCGACAGAGCGAGACTCCGTCTCAAAAAAAAAAAAAAAAATTATTACAGGCCGGGGCACGGCAGCTCATGCCTGTAATCCCAGCACTTTGGGAGGCCGAGGCAGGTGGATTACGAGGTCAGGAAATCAAGACCGCCCTGGCTAACACGGTGAAACCCCGCCTCTACTGAAAATACAAAAAATATTAGCCAGGCATGGTGGCGAGCGCCTGTAGTCCCAGCTACTCAGGAGGCTGAGGCAGGAGAATGGTGTGAACCCAGGAGGCAGAGCTTGCAGTGAGCCAAGATCGCTCCACTGCACTGCAGCCTGGGCGACAGAGCGAGACTCAGTCTCAAAAAAAAAGCAAAAAAAAATGATTACTAGGTCTTGAGCAATGATTAATAGTAGCTATTTTCATAATTTAAAAATTACTATTATGGGCACTTAGTCTGTATCAGGCATGTGTATTACTTAACACTATGAAGTCCACGTGATTTGTTCCCCATTTTACAAATTAGGAAACTACAGATCAAAAAACTTAAGTGTTGTGTCTAGGATCACTTAGGTATTAAAGAAAGCCAGGATTGCTGGGTGCCGTAGCTCACGCCTGTAATCCCAGCACTTTGGGAAGCCAAGGCGGGTGGATTATCTGAGGTCAGGAGTTCAAGACCAGTCTGACCAACGTGGTGAAGCCCTGTCTCTACTAAAAATACAAAAATTAGCCGGGCATGGTGGCAGATGCCTGTCATCCCAGCTACTCAGGAGGCTGAGGCAGGAGAATTGCTTGAACTGGGAAGGCAGAGGTTACAGTGAGCCAAGATCATGCCGTTGCATTCCAACCTGGGCGACAGAGGGAGAAGGGAGACTCCAGAAAAAAAAAAGGGACAGAATACTTATGTACCTGGTAGTGTTTAGAGTATTTCTAGCTTATATAATATAGTATTTTTTGCTTATATAAAATACATGTATCATAAATATTAACCTGCTTTTGCTTTTTTTTCCTTCCCCAGAGGATCAAGCTCCTCCTTCCTCCCTTTTAGTTCATAAGCTTATTTTCCAGTACGTTGAGGAAAAGGAATCCTGGAAGAAGACATGTAGAACCCAACATCAGGTACCCAAGGTAAAGCCTGATTGAAGTATTTAAAGGAAAATTTGTGATATCTTTCCAAAAAAAAGCAGAACTGAAACTTTACATAAATGATAGTGGACCCTGAAATGATAAATGTATTCAATTGTTTAACTTTTTTGAGTTAGTTATAAGTGAGCCACTAAGCATTGAAATGTTTTCATAATTTCATTGGATTTTTTTTCCCACTTTTTCTAGATGCTTGAAGAATTCTCACTGGTAGTGCACCATTGCAGACTCCTCGGAGAGGAGATTGAGTATTTAAAGAGATGGGGACCAAATTATAACCTAATGAACATAGATGTTAATAATACTGAGTAAGTGTATTAGTTCCCAAGGACTGCCATGACAGAGTGCTACAAATTGGGTACCTTAAACAACAGGTTCTGGAGGCTGGAAGTCTGAGATTAAGGTGTAAACAGTGTTGTTCTTTCTGAGGGCTGTTAGAATCTGTCCATGCCTTCTCCCAGTGTCTGGTGGTTTGCTGGCAATCTTTGGCATTCCTTGGCTTGTAAATGCATAACCTCCCTTCATGTTCACGTGGTGTTCTTTCATTGTGCATGTCTGTATCCACATTTCCCCTTTTTATAAGGACACTAGTCATAGTGGATTAGGGGCCCACCTTACTCTAGAAGGACTTCATCTTAACATATTACTTGTGTAGCGACCAGGTTTCCAAATAAGGTCACTTTCTGAGGTATTAGGGGTTTGTAATTCAACATATGAATTTGGGAGAATCCAGTTCAACCCAACAGTAAGTACTTGGTCAACAATTTATTAAATGAATATATATATACAGTAAGTACTTGGTCAACTTGGTCAACAACTGACACAGTGGCTCACTCCTGTAATCCCAGCACTTTGGGAGGCCGAGGTGGGCGAATCACAAGGTCAGGACTTCAAGACCAGCCTGGCCAATATGGTGAAACGCTGTCTCTACTAAAAATACAAAAATTAGCCAGGCATGGTGGTGGGCGCCTGTAGTCCCAGCTACTCAGGAGGCTAAGGCAGGAGAATCACTTGAACCCAGGAGGCGGAGTTTGCAGTGAGCCGATATTTCGCCACTGCACTCCAACCTGGGCACAAAAAGACTCCATCTCCTCACACCTGTAATCCCAGCACTTTGGGAGGCCAAGGTGGGTGGATCACGAGGTCAGGAGTTCAAGACCAGCCTGGCCAAGATGGTGAAACCCCATCTCTATTAAAAATACAAAAAATTAGCCGGGCACAGTGGCAGGCACCTGTAATCCCGGCTACTTGGGAGGCTGAGGCAGGAGAATCGCTTGAACTCGGAGGATGGAGGTTGCAGTGAGCCGAGATCGCGCCACTGCACTCCAGCCTGTGATAGAGTGAGACTCCGTCTCAAAATAAAAAAAAGAAAGAAAAGAAAGAATATATACCTAAGTTGGTTGGACATGCCAGTGTGAAAAGAAAATGAAATTGGGCTGGGACAGTGGCTCACACGTGTAATCCCAACACTTTGGGAGGTGAGACAGGTAGATTACTTGAGGTCAGAAATTTAAGACCAATGTGGCCAATGAGGTGAAACCCCATCTCTACTGAAAATACAAAAATTAACTGGGTGTGGTGGTGCACATGTGTAGTCCCAGCTAATCAGGAGGCTGAGGCAGGAGAATTGCTTGAACCTGGGAGGTGGAGGTTGCAGTGAGCCGAGATTATGCCACTGCACTCCAGCCTGGGCAACAGAGTGAGACTCCGTTTCCAAAAAAAAGAAAAAAAGGAAAAGAAATAATATATACCTAACTTGGACATGCCAGTTAAAAACTGAATGAAATTGGGCTGGGACAGTGGCTCACGCCTGTAATCCCAACACTTTGGGAGGTGAGGCAGGCGGATCACTTGAGGTCAGAAGTTTGAGGCCACATTGGCAAAAGCCTGTCTCTACTAAGAATACAACACTTAGCTGGATGTGGTGACAGACGTCTGTAATCCCAACTACTTGAGAGAATCGATAGAACCTGGGAGGTGGAGGTTGCAGTGAGCCAAAATGGTGCACTGCATTCCAGCCTGGGAGACAGATCTAGACTCCATCTCAAAAAAAAAAAAAAAATTGTGTTTCATGCTGTTATTGTGTTGCATTTTTAATTGTGGATCTTGTCTTTTACAGATTGAGACTTTTATTCTCTAGCTCTGCAGCATTTGCAAAGTTTGAAATAACTTTGTCTCTCTCAGCCTATTATCCATCTGTACCATTACCTTCCACCATTCAGAATCATATTGGGAACACTAGGTGAGTAAAGGGCCAACAGGGTAAGACTCTGGACTACTTTTTAATGTTCATTTTATTTGAAGGATTCCTCAAAGTGGTCAGCAAATCAGTGGACCATAGTGAGAGCTAAATATCAGTTCTCTTGAGTTCATTTTGAAGATTGTGTGTGTGTGTTTGAGATGGAGTCTCACTCTGTCAACAGGCTGGAGTGCAGTGGCACAATCTCGGCTCACTGCAACCTCCTCCTCCCAGGTTCAAGTGATTCTCCTGCCTCAGCCTCCCGAGTAACTGGGATTTACAGGCACACGCCACCACACCCACCCAGCTAATTTTTGCATTTTTAGTAGATACGGGGTTTCACCATGTTGGCCTGGGTGGTCTCGATCTCTTGACCTAGTGATCTGCCCACCTCAGCCTTCCAAAGTGCTAGGATTACAGGCGAAGAATTTTTTCTTAAAGTCAGTGACCTTCATTGCTATCTCCAGTGGATGCTGGAGACCACTGGTCTATTCTTTTGTACCTGCTTCACTTTTTGAATACTTCAACCTAAAACATGAATCAAGAAGGAAAAAACTCACCATTAGCTTAGTACAGATAATATGTAAACAACTTTTATGACCTTAAAAACAGAGTTGGGCCGGGCGCGGTGGCTCAAGCCTGTAATCCCAGCACTTTGGGAGGCCGAGACGGGAGGCTCAGGAGGTCAGGAGATCGAGACCATCTTGGCTAACACAGTGAAACCCCGTCTCTACTAAAAAATACGAAAAACTAGCCGGGCGAGGTGGCAGGCGCCTGTAGTCCCAGCTACTTGGGAGGCTGAGGCAGGAGAATGGCGTGAATCCGGGAGGCGGAGCTTACAGTGAGCTGAGATCGCACCACTGCACTCCAGCCTGGGCGACAGCGCCAGACTCCATCTCAAAAAAAAAAAAAAAAAAACAGAGTTGGCTGGGCATGGTTGTTCACACCTGTAATCCCAGCACTTTGGGAGACTGAGGCGGGTAGATCACGAGGTCAGGAGTTCAAGATCAGCCTGGCCAAAGCGGTGAAACCCCACTTCTACTAAAAATACAAAAAATTAGCCAGGCGTGGTGGTGGGTGCCTGTAATCCTAGCTACTGGGGAGGCTGAAGCAGAGAATTGCTTGAACCTGGGAGGCAGAGGTTGCAGTGAGCCAAGATCACACCACTGCACTCCAGCCTGGGAGACAAAGTGAAACTCCGTCTCAAAAAAAAAAAAAAAAAAAAAAGAAAGTTAGGGCCAGATATGATGGCTCATGTCTGTAAGCCCAGCACTTTGGGAGGCCAAGGTGGGTGGATCAGTTGAGCTCAAGAGTTCGAGACCAGCCTGGCCAACATGGCGAATCCCTGCCTCTACTAAATATATGTAAATTAACTGGGTGTGGTGGTGAGTAGTCCCAGCTAATCTTGAGGCTGAGGTGGGAGGATTGCTTGAGCCTGGGAGGTGGAGGTTGCGATGAGCCAGGATCATGCCACTGGCCCCCAGCCTGGGTGACAGAACCAGGCTGTCTCAAAACAGAGTCTGTGGAACCAGACCTAAAAATGTCTCATTCCTCCTAGACTGTGATGTATTCTGTGACTTTTTAGATACACTGCTGACAGATTGGAAGATAACAGATGTTAAAAATGTGCTCACCTAGGCCGGGCATGGTGGCTCATGCCTGTAATCCTAGCACTTTGTTTTTTTATTTTTATTTTTTTTTTTTTTGAGACGGAGTCTCGCTTTGTCGCCCAGGCTGGAGTGCAGTGGCCGGATCTCAGCTCACTGCAAGCTCCGCCTCCCGGGTTTATGCCATTCTCCTGCCTCAGCCTCCCGAGTAGCTGGGACTACAGGCGCCCACCACCTCGCCCGGCTAGTTTTTTTTTTTTTGTATTTTTAGTAGAGACGGGGTTTCACCATATTAGCCAGGATGGTCTCGATCTCCTGACCTCGTGATCCGCCCGTCTCGGCCTCCCAAAGTGCTGGGATTACAGGCTTGAGCCACTGCGCCCAGCAATCCTAGCACTTTGGGTGGCCAAGTTGGGCAGATCGCTTGAGGCCAGAAGTTTGAGACCAGCCTGGCCAACATGACGAAACCCTTTGTTTTTGGCCAGGTGTGGTGACTCACACCTGTAATCCCAGCACTTTGGGAGGCCGAGGTGGGCAAATCACAAGGTCAGAAGTTCGAGGCCGGGCGCGGTGGCTCAAGCCTGTAATCCCAGCACTTTGGGAGGCCGAGACGGGCGGATCACGAGGTCAGGAGATCGAGACCATCCTGGCTAACACTGTGAAACCCCGTCTCTACTAAAAAATACAAAAAACTAGCCAGGCGAGGTGGTGGGTGCCTGTAGTCCCAGCTACTCGGGAGGCTGAGGCAGGAGAATGGCGGGAACCCGGGAGGCGGAGCTTGCAGTGAGCTGAGATCCGGCCACTGCACTCCAGCCTGGGCGACAGAGTGAGACTCCGTCTCAAAAAAAAAGAAGTTCGAGACCAGCCTGGCCGACATGGTGAAACCCTGTCTCTACTTAAAATAGAAAAAATAGCCAGGCGTGGTGGCAGGCGCCTGTAATCCCTGGGAGGCTGAGGCAGGAGAATTGCTTGCACCCGGGAGATGGAAGTTGCCTTGAGCCTAGATCGTGCCACTAACTGCACTCCAACCTGGGCGACAGAGCAAGACTCTGTCCTCCCAAAAAAATAAAATAAAATGTGCTCACCTTATATTTGTCAGCAAACACCAAGACTAACATTTTTTATGACCAACAAAAGTAGCTAGGTTAAGATACTTCACAATTACATATAGAATTGGTTCTTAGGCCCTGTTTTGGAATCCCATTTCAAACTGGACATCTGGTTATTTCCAGAAATGCTCATTTGTGCTTCCTAGGAAACAGAGACCAAGAACATAAATTCCACTCAGTTGGAGACAAGTGTAAGATTTTTTAAAAATTGATTAACCTGGCCAGGTGCGGTGGCTCATGCCTGTAATCCTAGCACTTTGGGAGGTCAAGGCGGGCGGATCACAAGGTCAGGAGACCATCCTGGCTAACACAGTGAAACCCCATCTCTACTAAAAATACAGAAATTAGCCGGGCATGGTGGCAGGCACCTGTAGTCCCAGCTAATCGGGAGGCTGAGGCAGGAGAATGACATGAACCCGGGAGGTGGAACTTGCAGTGAACTGAGATTGTTCCACTGCACTCCAGCCTGGGCGACAGAGCAAGACTCCGTTGCAAAAAAAAAAAAAAATTGATTAACCTTTGTTCTTTCCAGCCAAGATGATATTGCTGCCATTCTATCTAAAGTGCCACTGGAGAACAACTACCTGAAGAATGTGGTCAAGCAAATTTACCAAGATCTGTTTCAGGACTGCCATTTCTACCACTAGACCCTTTGACCACCGTTGGAATAACCAAGCGGAATGTACTTGATATTATTTCAGGGTCCCATTGCTGTTTAGCCTTTGTTTTTAGGTCATTACAAGCTGAGTAAAATTCCTTCTGATGATGTTATAGTTAATCTGTATGTTTTTTAGATTTCTGCAGAATGATGGTGATGAAGTCTGGATAGTAGGCCTCATAGCCTACTGTCAACTTACTCATCTTTGTACCAAAGGTTTAAGTAATAGGACACTTAGGAAAAATGTCTCCTAACTAAACTAGTGCTTTCTGCTTTAGTACAAACCCTAAGGATTAACTTTTAAGTATAAGAAGAAGTGTTACCACTGACAAAAACATGAGCCATTTTCCCATAAATAGATAGAGCTATGATTTTTAGGTTGCCTGGCTTCTGCCTAGCAGATATTTCTGGAGTAGAGATGTATCTGTCTACAAACTTTTATCCTTTTTCTCCATTACTAAAATGCTATTAAGAGAAAGGACTGGGTGCGGTGGCTCACACCTGTAATACCAGCAGTTTGGGAGGCCAAAGTGGGCGAATAGCCTGAGTCCGGGCATTCAAGACCAGCCTGGGAAACATGGCGAAACCCCACCTCTACAAAAAATAAAAAAATTAGCCAGGCATGGTGGCTTGTGCCTGTGGTCCCAGCTACTCAGGAGCTTGAGGCAGGAGGATCACTTGAGCTTAGGAGGCAGAGGTTGCAGTGAGCTGAGACCGTGCCACTGCACTCCAGCCTAAGCAACAGAGCAAGACCCTGTCTCAAAAAAACAAAAAGAGAAAAAGCAATAGCACTCAGCTATTGAAATGGTTGCCTTTTTTTTGTTGAGGGCCTTGCTTTTTATTCTATGGTGTCTATTAATGTTTTTTTTTTTTTTTTCTTTTTTCTTTTTTTTTTTTTTTTGAGATGGAGTCTTGCTCTGTTGCCCAGGTTGGAGTGCAGTGGCATGATCTCAGCTCACTGCAAGCTCCGCCTCCCGGGTTCACGCCATTCTCCTGCCTCAGCCTCCTGAGTAGCTGGGACTATAGGTGCCCGCCACCACGCCCGGCTAAGTTTTTGTATTTTTAGTAGAGATGGGGTTTCACTGTGTTAGCCAGGATGGTCTCAATCTCCTGACCTTGTGATCTGCCTGCCTCAGCCTCTCAAAGTGCTGGGATTACAGGTGTGAGCCACCACGCCCAGCAATGTTTTCTTAATAAGTATAGTTTTTCTAGGGAAAGTTAATTCATTTTTGTCTAGTATATACATGTAAATATATTAATGTTTTTGTGCTTGTGATGTAGTAAGGAGATGTATATAGAAATTCATTGAGATATATAGATACTCACTTGCCTAGGCAGTTTCCGTCTTTCTGAAGAATGTTTTACAGCAAAATTTTCTATTTTATTTTATTAAATAATGACACGTCAAACAATGTCACATCCAAAACACTAGTTTTATCAATTTCTAGCAGTAATAATAGACTTGCTGTAAGTTTTGTTTTCTGATGTCATACCCTTGTCATACACATTATTAAATGACCAATACGATGTATGAAGTAGACAAAAATTTACTCAAACTTCAGTCACATCCTAATTGTGATAATTTTTGTTTAATATTTAATTCTAAACCAAAATACATTTGCATTTTTAAACTAATTTGTCTCAAAATTTTGCTTTATGTTTTCAGATCAGGTTAAAGTCCTGTGGGTCCCCTGAATGTTATTGTCCCTCTTGATTGGTTTTTACTTCTGAGCGATATGTCAAAAGACACATAAGCTTCAAAAGTCAATACAAATCTCATTTGCCATAAAAATCAAGATATAGATGTCTGTTCCGTAAACTCCTTGAAAAACATTTTAAAGTCATCAATATGATCTGCTTCCCATGAAACTTAAGTTAGCTTTCTTATTGGAGTTGTTTTATTTCTTTTCTGTAAGTCTGAAAAGTAGAGATTTTGTTTTATGCATTTTAGTAACCTGCAACAACCAACTCTAAAAAAGATTTGGCTTGTAATGATGGTCTCTGTTTTTTGGGGTTTGGAGTACATAATTGTAATATTTACTTAGTTATTTGCGTTTTTCTTTGTTCAAGGTATTGACTGGTTTCATAAATTTTTTGAAAGTTTTTCTTTCATTGGTTGGAAAGCAGATTACATTTTGTACTATTAAAATAAGTGTATTACTTGAAATCTTTTGTGAGTAGTGTTTCTTTATAAAGAGTATTTTAGCATTTATCCAGTAGACCTTTGAAGATATACCAAAGAAACCTTCCTCTGGAGACACCTACCTTTTCAAAACTGAGATTAGGCCAAGTGCAATGGCTCACACCTGTAATACCAGCAGTTTGGGAGGCCAAGTTCAAGCAGGTTGCTTGAGGCCAGGAATTCAAATCCAGCCTACACAACATAGCAAGACCCTGTCTCTAAAAAAATTTTTTTCTTTTTTTTTTTTTTTTTTTTTTTTTTTTTTGTTGAGACAGAGTCTCGCTTTGTCGCCCAGACT
Organism: Macaca thibetana thibetana; assembly: GCF_024542745.1. NCBI lineage: Eukaryota > Metazoa > Chordata > Mammalia > Primates > Cercopithecidae > Macaca > Macaca thibetana. Next base: position 125,075,172 of record NC_065584.1, read on the forward strand.
GGAGTGCAGTGGCCGGATCTCAGCTCACTGCAAGCTCCGCCTCCCGGGTTCACGCCATTCTCCTGCCTCAGCCTCCCGAGTAGCTGGGACTACGGACGCCCGCCACCTCACCCGGCTAGGTTTTTGTATTTTTTAGTAGAGATGGGGTTTCACCGTGTTAGCCAGCATGGTCTCGATCTCCTGACCTTGTGATCCGCCCGTCTCGGCCTCCCAAAGTGCTGGGATTACAGGCTTGAGCCACCGCGCCCGGCCCAAAAATTTTTTTCTTGGGTAAAATTTTTTACCCAAGTGGGTACAGTGGCTCATGCCTGTAATGCCAACCCTTTGGGAGGCTGAGGTGGGCAGATCACCTGAGGTCGAAAGTTTGAGACCAACCTGACCAACATGGAGAAACCCTGTCTCTACTAAAAATACAAAATTAGCCTGTCGTGGTGGTGCATGCCTGTAATCCCAGCTACTTGGGAGGCTGAGGCAGGAGAATCGCTTCAACATGGGAGACAGGTTGCAGGGAGCTGAGATTGCACCATTGCACTCCAGCCTGGGCAACAAGAGCGAAACTCCATCTAAAAAAAAAAAAAAAAAAATCATTGTTTTTGAGATGTGGTCTCACTATGTTTCCCAGGCTGGTCTCGGACTCCTGGACTCAAGAGATCCTCCCATCTCAGCTTCCCAAATTGCTGGGATTACAGGTGTCAGTCACTGCTCCCAGTTTGCTATTCTTTTTCTAACTTGTGATAGTAAGTACCTAGCTCATTTTCATTCTTTTTTTTTTGAGACAAAGTCTTGCTGTGTCACCCAGGCTGGAGTGCAGTGGCTGATCTCGGCTCACCAAAACCTTCACCTCCCAGGTTCAAGCGATTCTCTTTCCTCAGCCTCCCAAGTAGCTAGGATTACAGGTGTGCGCCACTACACCCAGCTAATTTGTGTATTTTTGGTAGAGACGGTTTCACCATGTTGGCCAGGCTGGTCTCGAACTCCTGACCTCAGTTGATGCATCCACCTCAGCCTCCCAGAGAGCTGGGATTACAGACATAAGCCACTGTGCCCAGCCTATTTTCATTCTTTTAACAAGTACTTAAGATGATACTTTTGGCCGGGCGCGGTGGCTCAAGCCTGTAATCCCAGCATTTTGGGAGGCCGAGACGGGCGGATCACGAGGTCAGCAGATCGAGACCATCCTGGCTAACCCAGTGAAACCCCGTCTCTACTAAAAAATACAAAAAACTAGCCGGGCGAGGTGGCGGGCGCCTGTAGTCCCAGCTACTCGGGAGGCTGAGGCAGGAGAATGGCGTAAACCTGGGAGGCGGAGCTTGCAGTGAGCTGAGATCCGGCCACTGCACTCCAGCCTGGGCGACAGAGCGAGACTCTGTCTCAAAAAAAAAAAAAAAAAAAAAAAAGATGATACTTTTATTTTTTTAGGTAATACATCTGCCTCAGCATCCCAAAGTGCTGGGATTACAGGCGTGAGCCACTGTGCCCGGCCCAATATATTTGATTCTAAGTAATGTTTTTTATCACTCATTCTTCTCCTAATCTGTTTTTTTGTTTGTTTGTTTTTTAATATTTATGTTGTTTTTGTTTTGAGAGAGAGACCAAGTCTCACTATGTTGCCCAGGCTGGTCTCAAACTCCTGAGCTCAAATGATCCTCTCGCCTCAACCTCCGAAAGGGCTGGAATTACAGGCCTGAGTCATTGTGCCCAGTCTTAAATATGTATGTCTTTCTTAGTCAATAAGAAAATGAGATTATTACTGTTTCGTAGAACATGACTTCATAACAGAGCTCAGCCCCAAAGATCCAGATCAGACTTGAAGAACAAGAGTTTGAAGGTGATTGCTCCACAAATAAAAAATACTTGTGGGGCAAGAGATTGATTCCCGGCACTAATATGTTTGCTTCTAAAATTTTTTCTTTTTTCTTTTTTTTCTAGACAGGGTCTCTGTCACTCAGGCTGAAGTGCAGTATCACGATCATGGCTTACTGCAGCCTTGACCTCCCTGGGCTCAGGCAATCCTACCACATCAGCTTCTCAAATAGCTGGGACTACAGATGCACACTACCACCCCCAGCTAATTTTTGTGGAAATGTGATTTCAACATGTTGCCCAAGATTGTCTCAAACTCTTGGGCTCAAGTAACCCACCCACACTGGCCTCCTAAAGTGCTGGGATTAGAGGTGTGAGCCACCACACCTGGCCTAAAATTTTCTTCAGTTCTAAAGTTTGTGAAAAGGAACAGTAAGGCTGGGCATGGTGGCTTACGCCTGTAATCCCAGCACTTTGGGAGGCCAAGGCGGGCGGATCATGAGGTCAGGAGATTGAGATCATGCTGGCTAACATGGTGAAACCCCATCTCTACTAAAAATACAAAAAATCAGCTGGGTGTGGTGGTGCTTGCCTGTAGTCTCAGCTACTCGGGAGGCTGAGGCAGGAGAATTGCTTGAACCTGGGAGGCGGAGGTTGCAGTGAGCCGAGATGGCACCACTGCACTCCAGCTTGGGTGACAGAGTGAGACTCTGTATCCAGAAAAACAGAAAAGAAAAGGAACATAAATAACAAATCAGACTGAGCCTGGTAGGACCTATAGCTGAGAATAATTACACTTAGCTGAAGAAGGTCTTTAGACTAAATGACAGAATAAATCCCAAGAGGCAAAAATACACATTTCACTCCTTTAAAAATATTTCACCAGAAATATTTAGGGAAAAAAAAATGATGTAAGAGATTTTAATCCCCAGGATGTGGCTGGGCGCAGTGGCTCACGCCTGTAATTCCAGCACTTTGGGAAGCCAAGGTGGGCGGATCACGAGGTCAGGTATTTGAGACCAGCCTGACCAACATGGTAAAACCCCATCTCTACTAAAAATACAAAAATTAGGCGGGCGTGGTGGCGCATGCCTCTGTCCCACCTGCTCAGGAGGCTGAGGCAGGAGAATCTCTTGAACTGTGGTTTGCCACCACAGTTGTCTATGGGTAAATACATAGATTTCACAATGCATAAGCAGATTCTGTCTAAAATCTTTTCCTGGGTCAAACCTTTACTGGAGCTCTGTAAGGTGTTCAGACTTGGCACTAACCAAACACAAGAGACTTCTACATAGCAGCTCTTATATAGTGTAACATAAACACATTTTATTAATTGTTATTAATGAAACCTTAACACATTTATTCATATACTTTATTGTAAACACAACTGACATTCACATTATCAGAACAGCATTATTGCAGGAATCAATGTTATGAGAAAGCAACTGCTATGATTTGAATGTTTTGTCCCCTCCAAAACGCTTAAGACTTAATCCCCAATGTGCCAGTATTGAAATGTGGGGCCGTTAAGAGGTGATTCAAGTCATGAGGGCTGTGCCCTCATGAATGGATTAACGTGTTACTATGGGAGTCGGACTGGTGGCTATTTTAGAAGAGGAAGAGAGGCTGGCCAGGTGCAGTGCCTCACACCTGTAATCCCAGCACTTTGGGAGGCTGAGGTGGGCAGATCATGTGAGGTCAGGAGTTCAAGATCAGCCTGGACAACATGGTGAAACCCTGTCTCTACTAAAAATACAAAAATTAGCTGGATGTGGTGTCACCTGCCTGCAGTACCAGCTACTTGGGAGGCTGAGGGAGAAGAATCTCTTGATCCCGGGAGGTGGAGGTTGCAGTGAGCTGAGATCACACCACTGCACTCCAGCCTGAACAAGAGCAAGACTCCGTTTCAAAAAAAAAAAAAGGGTGAGAGGGCCAGGTACAGTAGTTCACACCTGTAATCCCACCATTGTGAGAGGCCGAGGAACGAGTTGGGGGATCGCTTGAGCTCAGGAGTTTGAGACTAGCTTGGGCAACATGGCAAAACCCCATCTGCACAAAAAATACAAAAATTAGAAGGGTGTGGTGGTGCATGCCTGTGGTCCCAGCTTCTTGGGAGGCTAAAGTGGGAATATCACTTGAGCCCAGGAGGCAGAGGTTGCAGTGAGCCAAGATCATGCCACTGCACTCCAGTCTAGATGAGAGTGAAATCCTGTCCCCCACAAAAAAAAGAAAAAAAAAAAAGGAAAAGAGACTTGAGCTAACACTCTCAACCCCCTCAACCTGTGATGCCCTCTGCCAACAGGCATCCCCATCAGAGTCCCTATCAGCAAGAAGGCCCTCATCAGATGTGTTTCATCAACCTTGGACTTCTCAGCCTCCAGAACTGTAAGAAATACATTTTTGTTTCTTTATAAATGACTGAGTTTTAGGTATTCTGTTACAAGCAACAGAAAATGGACTAAGATGGAAAATATTGTTGTCCATGGCTAAGTATAGAGATTTCATGACATATAAGCTGATTCTGTCTAAAACCTGTTTTTATGCTAAACTTAGTATCACATACAATTATTTTTTAAAATTTTTAATCACCTTGTGTTATCATATACTAGATTTTATTCATTCTATCTAACTGTATTTTTTTTTTTTTTTTTTTGAGACGGAGTCTTGCTGTGTCTCCCAGGCTGGAGTGCAGTGGTGCAGTGGCGCCATCTCGGCTCACTGCAAGCTCCACCTCCCGGGTTCACGCCATTCTCCTGCCTCAGCCTCCCGAGTAGCTGGGACTACAGGCGCCCGCCACCACGCCCAGCTAGTTTTTTTTTTTTTTGTATTTTTAGTAGAGACGGGGTTTCACCATGTTAGCCAGGATGGTCTCGATCTCCTAACCTCGTGATCCACCCGCCTCAGCCTCCCAAAGTGCTGGGATTACAGGCTTGAGCCACCGCGCCCGGCCCTAACTGTATTTTTTGTGCTCATTCACCATCCACACTCGCCTCTATCCCCATTACCCTCCCAGTCACTGGTAACCATCATTGTATTGTCTTTCTCCATAAGTTCAATTATTTAAATTTTATTTAATTAATTAATTAATTATTTTTTTATTTTTTGAGATGGAGGCTTGCTCTGTTGCCAGGCTGGAGTGCAGTGGCGTGATCTCGGCTCACTGCAACCTCCGCCTCCCAGGTTCAAGTGATTCTCCTGTCTCAGCCTCCCAAGTAGCCGAGACTACAGGTGCCTGCCACCACGCCCAGCTAACTTTTTGTACTTTTAGTGCAGACGGGATTTCACCATATTGGTCAGGTTGGTCTCGATTTCTTGACCTCGTGATCTGCCTGCCTCAGCCTCCCAAAGTACTGGGATTACAGGCATGAGCCACTGCTCTGGCCCTCAATTATTTAAATTTTTAGTGCCCACAAATAAGTGAGAAATGTAAAGTTTGCCCTTCTGTGTCTGGCATATTTCATTTACTGTAATGACCTCCAGTTCCATCTATGTTGTTGCAAATGACAGGATCTCATTCTTTCTTTTGGCCGAATAGTACTCCACTGTGTGTAGGTACCACATTTTCTTTATCCATTTGTCTGTTGATGGGCACTTAGGTTCCTTCCAAATCTTGTCTATTGTGAATAGTGCTGCAATAAACATGGAAGTGCCGATATCTCTTTGATATACTGATTTTTTTTTTTTCTATTGGATATACCCCTAGCAGTGGAATTGCTCGATCATATGGTAGCTCTATTTTTAGTTGTTGTTGTTGTTTTTTTTTTTTTTTTGGAAACGGAGTCTCGCTCTGTCGCCCAGGCTGGAGTGCAGTGGCGCGATCTTGGCTCACTGCAAACTCCGCCTCCTGGGCTCACGCCATTTTCCTGCCTCAGCCTCCCGAGTAGCTGGGAGTACAGGCGCCCGCCACCACGCTTGGCTAGTTTATTTTTTGTATTTTTAGTAGAGATGGGGTTTCACCGTTGTCTTCATCTCCTGACCTTGTAATCCGCCCTCCTTGGCCTCCTAAAGTGCTGGGATTATAGGCATGAGCCACTCCGCCCGGCTTTTTTTTTTTTTTTTGAGATGGAGTCTTGGTCTGTCACCAGGCTGGAGTGCAGGAATGCAATCTCGGCTCACTGCAACCTCTGCCTCCCATGTTCAAGTGATTCTTCTGCTTCAGCCTCCCGAGTAGCTAGGACTAAGGGTGCGAACCACCATGCCCAGCTAATTTTTGTATTTTTAGTAGAGATGGGGTTTCACCATGTTGGCCAGGATGTTCTCGATCTCCTGACCTCGTGATCCGCCTGACTCGACCTCCCAAAGTGCTGGGATTACAGGCATGAGCCACTGCGCCCGGCCTATTTTTAGTTTTTTAAGGAACCTCCGGAGTGTTGTACATAGTAGTTATACAAACTTCCATTCCCACCAACATTGTACAAGGGTTCCCTTTTCTCCAGGTCCTTGCCAGCGTTCATTATTCCCTGTCTTTTAGATAAAAGCCGTTTTAACTGAGGTGATATGATTCTCATTGCAGTTTTGATTTGCATTTCTCTGAGGATCAATGATGTTGAGTACTTTTTCATATACTTGTTTGCCATTTGTATGTCTTTTGAGAAATACCTATTCAGATTTTTTGCCCATTTTTAATTGGATTATTAGATTTCTTGTCTATTGTGTCAGCTTCTTATATATTCTGGTTATTATTTTTATTATTATTTTTGAGATGGAGTCTTGCTCTGTTGCCCAGGATTGAGTGCAGTGGCACAATCTCAGCTCACTGCAACCTCCACCGCCCGAGTTCAAGTGATTCTCCTGCCTCCGCCTCCCAGGTAGCTGGGACTACAGGCACGTGCCACCATACCCAGCTAATTGTTTGTATTTTTAGTAGAGACGGGGTTTCACTGTGTTAGCCAGGATAGTCTTGATCTTCTGACCTTGTGATCGACCTGCCTTGGCTCCCCAAAGTGCTGGGATTACAGGTGTGAGCCACCATGCCCAGCCTGGTTGTTGTTGTTATTGTTGTTGTTGTTGTTATTATTATTATTATTTGAGACAGATTCTTGCTCTGTCGCCCAGACTGGAGTGCAGTGGCATGATCTTGGCTCACTGCAATCTCCACCTCCTGGCCTCAAGCAATTTCCCTGCCTCAGCTTCCCGAGTAGCTGGGACTACAGGTGCACACTACCACACCCAGCTAATTTTTGTATTTTTAGTAGAGATGGGGTTTCAACATGTTGGCCAGGATGGTCTTAATCTCCTGACCTCATGATCCACCCACCTCGGCCTCCCAAATTGGCCTCCCTGGGATTACAGGCGTGAGCCACCACACCCGGCCATATCAGTGTTATATAGTTTTCATTGCAGAGAGTTTTCACTTCTTTGGTTAAGTTTATTCCTAGGTATTTTATTTTAATTGTAGCTGTGGTAAATGGGATTACTTTCTTGATTTCCTTTTCAGATGTTCACTGTTGGCATATAGAAATGCTGCTGCTTGGCCGGGGACAATGGCTCGTGCCTGTAATCCCAGAACTTTGGGAGACCAAGGCGGACGGATCACGAGGTCAGGAGTTCGAGACCAGCCTGACCAACATGGTGAAACCCTGTCTCTACTAAAAATGCAAAAAAATTAGCCAGGCATGGTGGCACACGCCTGTAGTCCCAGCTACTCGGGAGGCTGAGGCGGCAGAATCACTTGAACCCAGGAGGCAGAGGGTCCAGTAAGCCAAGATTGCACAACTGTACTCTAGCCCGGGTGACAGAGCGAGACTCCGTCTCAGAAATAAATAAATAAATAGATAAATAAATAAATAAATAAGTTGGGTGTGGTGGCGCATACATGTAATCCCAGCTACTTGGGAGGCTGAGGCTGGAAAATCACTTGAACCCAGGTGGTGGAGGTTGCAGTGAGCCGAGATCATGCCACTGCACTCCAGCCTGGGCAACAGAGCAAGACTCTGCCTCAAAAAAAAGGAAAGAAATGCTGCTGCTTTTGTATATTGATTTTGAATCCTGCAACTTTACTTAATTTGTTTATCTTTACTGAATTTGAGTTTTGTGGTAGAGTCTTTAGATTTTTCTAAATATAAAAGCCTATCATCTGCAAAAAGAATAATTTGACTTCTTTCAATTTTGGGTTCCCTTTATTTCTTTCTTTTGTCTGATTGCTATAGCTAGGACTTCCAGTACTATGTTGAATGACAGTGCTGAAAGTGGGCATGCTTATCTTGTTCTAGATCTTAGAGAAAAGGTGTTATCAAAACACCAGGGGTTAGCCTATAATCCCAGCACTTTGGGGAGCTGAGGTGGGTAGATGACTTGAGTAGCTGAGATTACAGGCATGTGCCACCACACCCGGCTAATTTTTGTATTTTTATTAGAGATGGGGTTTCCCCATGTTGGCCAGGCTGGTCTTGAACTCCTGACCTCAGGTGATCCACCCACCTCAGCCTCCCAAAGTGCTGGGATTATAGGCATGAGTCACCGTGCCCGGCAGTAGGATGAGTTCGGAAGTATTCCCTACTGCTCTATTTTTTGGAATAGTTTGAGTAAGATTGGTATTAATTCTTTAAATGTTTGGTAAAACTCAGCAGTGAAGCCATTGGGCCCCAGGCATTTCTTTGCTGGGAGAATTTTTATTATGGCTTTGATCTCATTACTTGTGATTGGTTTGTTCAGGTTTTAAGTTTCTTCATGGTTCAATCTTGATAAGTGGTATGTGCCTAGGAATGTACTTGTTTCTTCTAGATTTTCCAATGTATTGGCATATAGTTGTTCATAGAAGCCACTAACAATCCTTTGAATTTCTTCCGTATCAGTTGTAATGTCTCCTTTTTCATCTCTGATTTTACTTACTTGGTTCTCTCTTTTTTTCTTAGTCTGGCTAAAGGTTTGTCAGTTTTATCTTTTCAAAAAAAACAACTTTTTGTTTTGTTGATTTTTGTATTGTTTTCTTCATTTCAAATTAATTTATATCTGCTCTGATCCTTATTATTTATTTATTTACTTTTCCTAACTGTGGGTTCAGTTTGCTCTTACTTTTCCAGAGCTTTTTTCCTTTTTTTGAGACGGAGTCTCACTCTTTTGCCCAAGTGGGAGTACAATGGCATAATCCTAGCTCACTGCAACCTCCGCCTCCTGGGTTCAAGGGATTCTCCTGCCTCAGCCTCCCGAGTAGCTGGGATTACACACACACACTACCATGCCCAGCTAATTTTTGTATTTTTAGTAGAGATGGGGTTTCACCATGTTAGCCAGGCTGGTTTTAACCCCCTGACCTCAGGTGATCCACCTGCCTTGGCCTCCCAAAATGCTGGGATTACAGGCCAATGCCTGGGCATTATTTTTCCAGTTCTTTAAGATGTATCATCAGGTTATTTACTTGAAGTTTTTCTTATTTTTTGATGTAGGCACTTATAGCTTTAAATTTCCCTCTTAGTACTGCTTTCACTGTATCCCATAGGTTTTGGTATGTTGTGTTTCCATTATCATCCATTTCAATACATTTTTCAATTTCCTTCTTAATTTTTGCATTGACCCACTGTCAGGAGCATATTGTTTAATTTCAATATCTGTATATATTTTCCAAAATTCCTGTTGTTATTTATAGTTTTATTCCAGTGTGGTCAGAGAAGATGCTTGATATTATTTCAATTTTTTGAATGTTTTAAGACTTGTTTTGTGTTCTAACATATATGGTTTATCCTTCAGAATGATCTATGTGCTGAGGAGAAGAATATATTCTGCAGCCATTGGATGAAATGTTCTATAAATATCTGTTAGGTCCATTTTTTCTATAGTGCAGATTAAGTCCAATGTTTCTTTGTTGATGTTCTGTCTGGGAGAAAAGGGGTCTAGGAGATCTGTCCAGCTATTATTGTATTCAGGTTTATCTCTCTCTTTTGCTCTAATAATATTTGCTTTTATAAAATCTGGGTGCTTTAGTGTTCAGTGCATATATATTAATAATCATATCCTCTTGCTGAATTGGCACCTTTATCATTATATAATGACCTTCTTTGTCTGTTCTTACAGTTTTTGTCTTGAAATCTATTTTTTTTTTTTTTTTTTTGAGATGGAGTCTCGCTCAGTCGCCCGGGCTGGAGTGCAGTGGCGTGATCTCAGCTCACTGCAAGCTCCGCCTCCTGGGTTCACACCATTCTCCTGCTTCAGCCTCCCAAGTAGCTGGGACCCCGCTGCCACACCCAGCTAATTTTTTGCATTTTCAGTAGAGACGGGGTTTCACCGTGTTAACCAGGATGGTCTCGATCTCCTGACCTCGTGATCCACCCGCCTCGGCCTCCCAAAGTGCTGGGATTACAGGTGTGAGCCACCGCGCCTGGCCTTGAAATCTATTTTGTCTGATATAAGTATGGTGACTCCTGTTCTCTTTTGGTTTCCATTAGCATGGAATATCTTTTTCCATCCCTTTATGTTAAGTCTATGTGCATCTTTGTAAGTTAAATGTGTCTCTTGTGTGCAAGAGATCATTGGGTCTTGTTTTTATATCCATTCAGCCACTCTGTGTCTTTTGATTGGAGTGTTTAGTCCATTTACATTCAATGTTATTGATAAGTAGGACTCTTACCTTTGTTTTCTGGTTGTTTTGAGATCTTCTCTTCCTTCTTTCCTACCTTCCTGTCTTCCTTTTAGTGAAGGTAATTTTCTCTGGTGGTATGCTTTAATTTCTTGCTTTTTATTTCTTGTGTATCAATTGTATGTTTTTCTATCTGAGGTTACTATGAGGCTTGCAAATACTGTCTTACAACCCATTATTTTAAATTAATGACAACACTGATTGCATATATAAACACACAAAAAGAAAATAAAAAGTCTACACTCATTTTATTTCCCTGCTTTTTAACTTTTTGTTTCTCTTTGTCTTACTGTACTATCTATGTCTTGAAAAGTTGTAGTTAAGGCCGGGCATGGTGGCTCACACCTGTAATCCCAGCATTTTGGGAGGCCAAGGTGGGTGGATCATGAGGTAATGAGTTCAAGACCAGCCTGGCCAAGATGGTGAAACCTCATCTCTATTAAAAATACAAAAATTAGCTGGGCATCGTGGTGGGTGCCTGTAATCCCAGCTACTTGAGAGGCTGAAGCAGAGAATTGCTTGAACCCTGGAGGCAGAGGTTGTAGTGAGCTGATATAGCGCCATTGCACTCCAGCCTTGGTAATAGGAGTGAAACTCTGTCTCAAAAAAAAAGTAGAGATGAGTTTTCCCATGTTGGCCTGGCTGGTCTTGAACTCCTGACCTCAGGTGATCCACCCGCCTCAGCCTCCCAAAGTGCTGGTATTACAGCCATGAGCCACCCAGCCTGGGTCATTATTTAGTCTTTCTACTTAAGACTAAGAGTAGTCTACATACCACCATTACAGTCTTGAAATTTATTTTGTCTGATATAAGTATAGTGACTCCTGTTCTCTTTTGGTTTCCATTAGCATGGAATATCTTTTTCCATCCCTTTATGTTAAGTCTATGTGCATCTTTATAAGTTAAATGTGTCTCTTTGTCTCTGTTATATGTGTCTCTGTGCTTTTTGTGTGTGTGCTTACTATTACCAGTGAGTTCTGTACCTTCAGATGATTTCTTTTTCTTTCCTTTTCTTTTTTTTTTTTTTTTTTGAGACAGAGTCTCTGTCGCCCAGGCTGGAGTGCAGTGGTGCGATTTTGGCTCACTGCAACCTCCACTTCCTGGGTTCAAGAGATTCTCCTACCTCAGCCTCCTGAGTATCTGGGATTACAGGCACCCGCCACCACACCCAGCTAATTTTTGTATTTTTAGTAGAGACATGGTTTCGCCACGTAGACCAGGCTGGTCTCAAACTCCTGATCTCAGGTAATCTGCCCGCCTTGGCCTCCCAAAGTGTTGGGATTACAGGCCTGAGCCACTGCACCTGGCCGAGATGATTTCATTATACTCGTCAACATTCTTTTCTTTCAGATTGAGGAGCTCCCTTTAGTATTTCTTGTAGGATAGGTCTGGTGTTGAGGAAATCCCTCAGCTTTTGTTTGTCTCAGAAGGTCCTTCTTTCTTTTTTTTTTTTTTTTTTTTTTTGAGACGGAGTCTCGCTCTGTCGCCAAGGCTGGAGTGCAGTGGCGGGATCTCAGCTCACTGCAAGCTCCGCCTCCCGGGTTCCGCCCTTCTCCTGCCTCAGCCTCCCGAGTAGCTGGGACTACAGGCGCCCGCCACCTCGCCCGCTAGTTTTTTGTATTTTTTAGTAGAGACGGGGTTTCACCGTGTTAGCCAGGATGGTCTCGATCTCCTGACCTCGTGATCCGCCCGTCTCGGCCTCCCAAAGTGCTGGGATTACAGGCTTGAGCCACCGCGCCCGGCCGGTCCTTCTTTCTTTTCAATGGAAACCTTACAAGCAAGGAAAGAATGGGATGACAAGGAACACATTAAATATGTCATGGCATTCTCTCCTTGCCTGTAAGGTTTCCAGGTTTCCACAGAAAAGTCTGCCGCCAGACATATTGGAGCTCCCTTGTATGGTATTTGTTTTTTTTTTTCTTTTGCCGCTTTTAGGGCCCTGTCTTTAACCTTGACCTTTGGGAGTTTGATTATTAGTAGTAGTCCTATTTGGGTTAAATTCACTTGGTGTTCTATAACCTTCTTGTAGTTGAAAATTTATTTATTTTTTTTCTAGGTTTGGAAAGTTTTCTGATATTATCTCTTCCTTTGAGTAAGCTTTTTTATTTTTGTTTTCTTTCATATTTTTTAGATGGCTAATTCTGAAAATTTTTCTATCTTTATCTCTTTCTCTACCTCCTCTTTCAGGCCAATAACTCTTAGATTTTCCCCCTTTTGAGGCTATTTTGTAGATCCTGTAGGTGTGCTTCATTTTTTATTCTTTTTTTGTCTTTTGTCTTGAATTTGAGTTTTCTCAAAAGAGCTATTTTGAATTTTCTGTCTAAAAGGTCAGAGATATCTCTGTTCCTCCAGGATTAGCCCTTGGTGACTTATTTAGTTTGTTTGGTGAGGTCATGTTCTCCTGAATGGAAATGATGCTTGTAGATATTTGTCGGTGTCTGAGTATTGAAGAGTTAGGTATTTACTGTAATCTTCACAGTCTGGCTTTGAGACTTGGGCCCGAAGCCCAATGACGCTGTGGTTTTTGCAGACTCAGAGGTACTGCCTTAGTAGTCTTGGCTAAGATCTGGAAAAATACTCTAGATTACCAGGCAGAGACTCTTGTTCTTCCCTTACTTCTCCCAAACAAATGAACTCTCTTTCTCTCTCTGTCCTGAGCCACCTGTAGGTGGCAGTGTGGTGATGCAAGCATATGTGGCCTCACTACTGGGACTGCACTGGGTTAGACCTGAAGTCAGCACAGCGCTGATTTTTTTTTTTTTTTTTGAGACGGAGTCTCACTCTGTCGCTGAGGCTGGAGTGCAGTGGCACAATCTTGGTTCACTGCAGCCTCCGTTTCATGGGTTCAGGCAATTCTCTGCCTCAGCCTCCTGAGTAGCTGGGATTACAGGCATCCGCCACCATGCTTGGCTAATTTTTTTGTATTTTTAGTAGAGATAAGATGTTGGCCAGGCTGGTCTCAAACTCCTGACCTCAAATGATCCACCTGCCTTGGCTTCCCAAAGTGTTGGGATTACAGGCGTGAGCCACCACGCCCGGTCAACACTGGGTCTTGCCCAGGACCTTTGCCTTCAGGGCAGTGAGTTCCACCAGGTCCCAGGTGTGTCCAGAGATGTTGTCTGGGAGCCAGGGATTATGATAAAAAATTTTAGCAGTTTACCTGATGTTCTATTCTACACAGCTAAGCTAGCCGACCTCTAAGCCCAGCCTAGCACTAGGAATTGCGTAGGAATTGTAGTCCTTATGTCCTAGACCGCCTCTCAAGTTTACTTGGGACCCCAGAGAAACTCAAGTTCCAACCATTGGGATGAGCCAGCTCCCCTCTGGCTAGGGCTGGTCCAAATGTTTTTTTGCATGTGCGGGTGCTGGGCTCATGGCTTTATCTGCAGTGACAGGGCAGCACTGAGTTCAATGTAAAGTACCCCAATGTAAAGTACCCCAGTCACTGTGCTTTCTCTCCCCAAAGTGCAGAGATTCTCTCTATGCCACATGGCTGCTGCCAGGGGATGGGGGAGGGGTGGCATTGGTGATTCAAGACTGCCCTCCTCAATGCCTTTTTAGTGATATGAAGTTAAAACCATGTACTATGATCGCTCATCTGATTTTTTGGTTCTTGTTATGGTGCTTTTCTGTGTGTCGATAATTATTAAAATGTGGTGTTCCAGTAGCAGGGACAAACAGTGTAGCCTTCTATTCTGCCATCTTGCTCTGCCTCTTCACTAGTGAGTTTTGTACGTTCATATGATTTCTTGCTTATCAACATTCTTTTCTTTCAGAATAAATATCTTTTAGGATTTCTTATAAGATAGGTCTGGTGTTGAAGAAGTTCCTCAGCTTTTGCTTGTCTAGGAAAGTCTTTATTTCTCCTTCATGTTCAGATATGCTATCCTGGGATAAAAGTTTCTTTCTTCAACACTTTGAATATGTCATACCATTCTCTCCTTGCTTGTAAGGTTTCCACTGATAAGTCTGCTGCCAGAAGTATTAGAGCTCTTTTGTATGTTATTTGTTACTTTTCTCTTGCTGCTTTTAGGACTCTTTCTTTATCTCTGACCTTTGGGAGTTTCATTATTAAATGACTTGAGGTAGTCTTATTTGGGTTAGATCTGCTTGATGTTCTATGACCTTCGTGTACTCAAACATCGATATCTTTCTCTAAGTTTGAAAATTATCTGATATAATCCCTCTAAATAAACTTTCCACCCCTATTTATCTCTCTACCTCCCTTTTAAGGCTAATAACTCTTAGATTTCCCCTTTTGAGGCTATTTTCTAGATTCTGTAGGTGTGCTTCATTGTTTTTTACTCTTTTTTCTTTTGTCTCCTGTGACTGTGTTTGTTCGTTCCTTCCTTTCTTCCTTTCTTCCCTCCCTCCTTTCTCTTTCTCTTTTTCCTTTCCTTTCTCTCTTTCTTTCTTCCCTTTCTTTCCTTTTTCTTTCTCTTTCTTTCCCTCTCTCTCTCTCTGCCTTTCTTTCTTTCATCTTTGTCTTTTTTTTTTTTTTTTTTAAAGAGCCTCACTCTGTCACCCAAACTGGAGTGCAATGGAATAATCTCAGCTCACTGCAACCTCTGCCTCCTGGGTTCAAGGGATTCTTGTGCCTCATCCTCCTGAGTAGTTGGGACTACAGGTATGCACCACCATGCCTGGCTAATTTTTGTATTTGTAGTAGAAATGGGGTTTTGCCATGTTGGCCAGGTCGGTCTTGAACTCCCGACCTCGGGTGATCCACCCACCTCAGCCTCCCAAAATGCTAGGATTATAGGCATGAAACACTGGGCCTGGCCTGACTGTGTATTTTCTTTTTTTTTTTTTTTTTGAGACGGAGTCTCGCTCTGTCGCCCAGGCTGGAGTGCAGTGGCCGGATCTCACCTCACTGCAAGCTCTGCCTCCCGGGTTCACGCCATTCTCCTGCCTCAGCCTCCCAAGTAGCTGGGACTACAGGCGCCTGCCACCTTGCCCGGCTAGTTTTTTGTATTTTTTAGTAGAGACGGGGTTTCACCATGTTAGCCAGGATGGTCTCGATCTCCTGACCTTGTGATCCACCCATCTTGGCCTCCCAAAGTGCTGGGATTACAGGCTTGAGCCACCACGCCCGGCCCTGTGTATTTTCAAATAGCCTGTCTTCAAACTCACTAATTCTTTCTTCTGTTTGATCAATTCTGCTGTTAACATACTCTGATGCATTCTTCAGTACATCAACTACATTTTTCAACTCCAGTATTTCTGTTTGATTCTTTTAAATTATTTCAATATATTTGTTAAATATATCTGATAGGATTCTGAATTCCTTCTCAGTGTTATCTTGAATTTTATTGAGCTTTCTCAAAAGAGCTATTTTGAATTCTCTGTCTAAAAAGTCATATACCTCTGTTTCTCCAGGATTAGTCCTTGGTGTCTTATTCAGTTTGTTCAGTGAGGTTATGTTTTCGTGGATGGAACTGATGTTTATGGATGTTTATCAGTGTTTGGGCATTGAAGGGTTAGATATTTATTGTAGTCTTTACAATCTGGGCTTGTTTGTACCTGTCCTTCTTGTATTTTAAAGGACTTGTGTGTTATGATCTAAGTCTTTGATCACTGTAGCTGTATCAAGGGGCACCCCAAGCTCAGTAATGCTGTGGCTCTTGCAGACTATTAGAGATACCAACTTGGTGGTCCTGGGTAAGATCTGGGAGAATTCCCTGGATTACTAGGCAGAGACTCTTGTTCTTTTCCGTCACTTTCCCCCAGACAAAGTCTCTGTCTCCCCGTGTTGAGTCGCCTGGGTCTGGGAAAGGGGTGACACAATCAGTCCTGTGACCACCACCACTGAGACTGCACTGGATCAGACCCGAAGCCAGTAGAGCACTGGGTTTCATCCAACGCCCATGGTGACCACTGCCTGGCTACTGCCTATGTTCACTTAAGGCCCAAGGGTACTACAATCAGCAGGTGGTGAATCCAGCCAATCTTATGTCCTTCCCTTCAGGGCAGTGAGTTCCCCTTGGCCCCGGGTAGGTCCAAAGATGCCATCAAGGAGCCAGGGCCTCAAGTCAGGAATCTTAGGACTCTACCTGGTACTGCATTGTACTGCAGCTAAGCTGGCACCTACGTTGCAAGATGAAGTTCTTCCCACTCTTCCCACCTCTTTCCTCAAGTAGAAGAATCTCTCCCCATGACCACTACTGCCTCAGTCCCATGGCAAGTACTGCCTGGCTACCATCAAAGTTCACTTAAGGCCCAAGGGCTCTTCAGTCAGGTCGTGGTGAATGCTGCCAGGCCTGGTTCTCTCCCTTTAGGGCAATGGATTCCCTTCTGGCCCAGAGTAGTTCCAGAAATGCTTTCCAGGGGCTGGGCGCAGTGGCTCACGCCTGTAATCCCAGCACTTTGGGAGGCTGAGGCGGGCGGATCACGAGGTCAGATCGAGATCATCTTGGCTAACACGGTGAAACCTCGTCTCCTACTAAAAATACAAAAATATTAACCAGGCGTGGTGGAGGGCGCCTGCAGTCCCAGCTACTTGGGAGGCTGAGGCAGGAGAATGGTGTGAACCCGGGAGGAGGAGCTTGCAGTGAGCCAAGATTGCACCACTGCACTCCAGCCTGGTCAACAGAGCGAGACTCCGTCTCAATAAAAAAAAAATAAAAAAATAAAAATAAAAAAAAAAAAAGAAATGCTTTCCAGGAGGCAAGGCCTGGAATTGGGGACCCTGGAAGGCTGCTTGTTGCTCTACCCCACTGTGACTCAGCTGGTACCCAAGCTGCAAGACAAAGTCCCCTTTATTCTTCCCTCTCCTTTCCTCAAGCAGGAGTCTCTACCCATAGCCACCACAGTTCGGAATGTGCTGGGTTACACCTGAAGCCAGCATGGCTCTGAGTCTTACCCAAGGCCTGCCGTGAGTACTGCCTGACTATTCAGGTCCCAGTGGCTCTTTAGTAAGCAAGTGATGAATCCTGCCAGGACTGGGTCCTTCTCTGCAAGGCAGCAGGCTCCCTTCTAGCCCAGGATGTGTCTAGAAATGTCATCCAGCAGCACGGGCCTGGAATGAGGCCTCAGGACTTTGCCTCATGCCCGATTCCATGTTAGTTGAGCTGGTATCCAAGATGCAAGACAAAGTCCTCTTTACTCTTCCCTTTCCTCTCCTCAATCAGGAGGAAGGAGTCTCTCCTAGAGCTGTCAGCTGCACTGCCTGGGGTTCTGGGATATAAGTACTCCCTTGGCCACCCCAGCTGGTATCTCACTAGGTTGTGTGCACCCCAAAGTCCACTGGCTCTGAGCCCAGCACAGCACCAGGACTTGCCCAGGAATTGCAGTCCCTGTGGCCTACACTGCCTTTCAAGTTTACCTAGGCCTCCAAAGCACTTTAGCCTGTGGGGCTTGCCGGAACTCAGGTTCCAACTGCTGGAATGGACAATTCCCCTCTGGCTAGAGTTGGTCTAAATGCTCCCTCTGGGTTATTGGCTGATGTCTGCCCTGTGTTGCTTTCTGCTGTGCCAGGGCAGCACTGAGTTCAAATGCAGAGTCTTACAATCATTGTATTCTTCCTCCCCCAGGAGCAGATTCTCTCCTCACGCCAGGTGGCCACTACCAGGGGATGAAGAGGGATGATGTCGACAATTCAAGACTATGTTTCTTTACCTCTTCAGTGCCTGTTTCCTTAATATGATAATAAAACCAGGTACTGCAATCCTTCACCTGATTTTTGGTTCTTATGAAGGTGCTTTTTTAATGTAGCTGTTCAATTTGATATTTCTGTTGGAGGGATGATTGCTGGAGGCCTCTATTTAGCCATCTTGCTCTGCCTCCTTGCAACACATAAAATTATTTAAACACTTTTGTGCAACTGTAAGTTCAAATGTTTGTAATTTTATTTATTTTATTTTGTTTTTTGAGATGAAGTCTCCCTCTGTTACCCAGGCTAGAGTGCAGTGGCGTGATCTCGGCTCACTGCAACCTCTGCCTCCTGGGTTCAAGCAATTCTCCTGCCTCATCCTCCCAAGTAGCTGGGATTACAGGTGCCTGCCCCCATGCCTGGCTAGCTTTTGTACATTTATTAGAGATGGGGTTTTGCCATGTTGCCCAGGCTGGTCTCGAACTCCTGACTTCAAGGGATCCACCTGCCTTAGCCTCCCAAAGTGCTGGGATTACAGGCATGAGCCACTGTACCCAGCCCAAATGGTTGTAATTTTAAACATTACTTATAGAAATTCTAAAATCTGTCAAACAGATTTAATAAGAAATTTGCAGCAGGGAGCAGTGACTCTCACCTGTAATCCCAGCACTTTGGGAAGTTGAGGCAGGCGGGTCACTTGAGCCCAGGAGTTCGAGATCAGTCTGGGAATACGGCAAAAACCCATCTCTACAAAAAATACAAGTTAGCTTGGCATGGTGGCATGTGTCTGTGGTCCCAGCTACTGGAGAGGCTGAGGCAGGAAGATCACCTGAGCCTGGGGAAGTTGAAGCTGCAGTGAGCCGTGATGGCACCACTGCATTCCAGCCTGAACAACAGAGTGAGGCTCTGTCTCAATAATAATAATTTATATATATATATATATAACTTGCAAGTACAAATTCTTGTAAGTAGTCACTTCTTGTCAACTGTAAGCATCATCAACTAGTGTGGTTTTCATGTCATCCCAAGATGCTTGTAGAGATCATGAGTGAACCAAATCCAGTTGCACTCCCAAGGAAACACTCATCAACATTTTATATAAATAGATTACTTGCTGGGACTCTGGTGTTAACATGTCTCATTCCCATCTTTTGCAAATGGGCAGGGTGAAAAAGAGCTCCCAGGGTACTAGGAGTAAAGCAGGACTTTCTATCCCAGGTTGGCTAGTTGGGGACAATCATTGTTTGGGACAATTGTTGTGTCCAAATTGGTCAGTGTGTCCAGTGATATGTCCAGAGTTGTTACCTTCTAGGTAATTAGTGAATCTGAGGTGATAATATGCCATGTTGTCTGGCTCATGTGGTTTGTTTATTGAGTCTCTTCAAGTTTTTCAGCTGCTCCTCTATATTTCTCCTGTATTTGGATAATAATTGGCTGTTTGGATTGGGAACGTGGCCAAGGCCAGCCCTTGCTGAGGCAGGGGTGAAGATTTCCACCATCTTCTGCTAGGACTGGATTCCCACTGCCCCAGCAATGTCTCTACTTTGAGGAAGGTGCTGAGTCAACAACTCTCTCTGCCTTTCCTTTTGGCCTTTTAAGGCCTTTGCAGAGTTGGGATTGTTACGAAGCAAGGTAGCTTCACAGAGACAGCTAATCCTGTCACAAGTTTCTGGCATACTCTGTAGCAATGGACAGCCACTATTAACCTTTTTGAGCTTTATTTTCCTCATCTGTAAAACTAGAGTAGTACTTCCTCATAAGTTGTGAGCATTAAATGAGCTCATACATATAAAATGTCAGCATAAAGTAAGTACTCAATAAATAGTAGCTATTACCTTCCTAAAAACATATATATTTTATTTATTTATTTATTTATTTATTTGAGACATAGTCTCACTCTGTTGCCCAGGCTGGAGTGAAGTGACGTGATCTCGGCCCACTGCAAGCTCCGCCTCCCGGGTTCACGCCATTCTCCTGCCTCCGCCTCCCGAGTTGCTGGGACTACAGGCACATGCCATGCCCGGCTAATTTTTTTTGTACTTTTAGTAGCGATGGGGTTTCTCCGTGTTAGCCAGGATGGTCTCGATCTGCTGACCTTGTGATCCGCCCGCCTCAGCCTCCCAAAGTGCTGGGATTACAGGTGTGAGCCGTCGTGCTCGGCCTATATTTTATTTTTAATTGACAATAATTATATGTATTTATGCGATACAATGTAATTTTAATTGTTTACATTGTGAAATTATTAAATCAAGCTAGTTAACAACTCTATCACCTCACGTACTTACCATTTTTTGTGGTGAAAACATTTAAAATCTATCATGTATATATGTTTAACACGGGTATTTTTCCCAAGGTTCAGCTGGGCTTAGTTTTTCTGGGAAAACTGGATTACAGTACTTGTAAGTTTAATGGATGTGAAATTGATTGAATTTTTTTTTTTTTTTTTTTGAGACGGAGTCTCACGCTGTTGCCCAGGCTGGAGTGCAGTGGCGCGATCTCGGCTCACTGCAAGCTCCGCCTCCCGGGTTCCCGCCATTCTCCTGCCTCAGCCTCCTTAGTAGCTGGGACTACAGGCGCCCGCCACCGCGCCCGGCTAATTTTTTGTATTTTTAGTAGAGACGGGGTTTCACTGTGGTCTCGATCTCCTGACCTTGTGATCCGCCCGCCTCGGCCTCCCAAAGTGCTGGGATTACAGGCTTGAGCCACCGCGCCTGGCCGAAATTGATTGAATTTTAAGAAATCATAGCAAACTATATTCGGTTGAACCTTGGGGAAATATACTTGTAGAAAGATGATCATTTATTTACAATGCAAGTCTGCTACTCGAGGACTCTCATTTTGTAAGCATACTAGGGGAGTCGAATTAGTAAGGAGCAGATTAGATCACTTGATACATATCACCTTATATATACATACATATATATGTATATGTGTGTGTGTATGTGTGTATATATTATATATATATATATATATATTTTTTTTTTTTTTTTGAGACAAAGTTTCACTCTTTCACCCAGACTGGAGTGCAGTGGTGCAAGGTGCAATCATAGCTCACTGTAGCCTTGAACTCCTGGGCTCAAGCAATCCTCTTTCCTCAGCTTCCCAGATAGCTAGGACTACAAGCTTGCATCACCACACCTGGCTAATTAAAAAAAAATTTTTTTGGCCAAGTGTGGTGGCTCACGCCTGTAATTCCAGCACTTTGGGAGGCCAAGGCGGGCAGATCACGAGCTCTGGAATTCGAGACCAGCCTGACCAACATGGTGAAACCCCATCTCTACTAAAAATACAAAAAATGAGCCAGGCGTGGTGGCGGACGCCTGTAGTCCCAGCTACTCGGGAGGTTGAGGCAAGAGTATCGCTTGAACCTGGGAGGTAGAGGTTGCAGTGAGCCCAGATCACACCACTGTACTTCAGCCTGGTGACAGAGCAAGACTCCGTCTCAAAAAAAAAAAAAAAAAAAGCAATTTTTTTGTAGAGTTGGGGGTCTCACTATGTTGCCCAGACTAGTCTCTAACTCCTGGCCTCAAATGGTCCTCTCACCTCAGACTCTCAATGCAGTAGGATTACAAGTGTGAGCCACCACACTCCAAAATTTTTCAATTAACGTTATTTATAAATATTCTCATAGATTGCCAATTTAGCTATTAGAGGGAAATCTAGTTTGCCTTATTTCCAAGTTCTCAGTGGGTTGTTTTGGAGGAAAGGAACAGAAACTACTCAAACCAGTTTAATCAATAAAAATGGAAGGGAGATTTATTGGAATGTAGGGATATCTCATAACTCAAGAGCATTAATCCTTAAGAGTTCAATTTCTTTTTTTTTTTTTTTTTTTTTGAGACGGAGTCTCGCTGTGTCGCCCAGGCTGGAGTGCAGTGGCCGGATCTCAGCTCACTGCAAGCTCTGCCTCCCGGGTTTTTACGCCATTCTCCTGCCTCAGTCTCCCGAGTAGCCGGGACTACAGGCGCCCGCCACCTCGCCCGGCTAGTTTTTTGTATTTTTTAGTAGAGACGGGGTTTCACCGTGTTAGCCAGGATGGTCTCGAACTCCTGACCTCGTGATCTGCCCGTCTCGGCCTCCCAAAGTGCTGGGATTACAGGCTTGAGCCACCGCGCCCGGCCTTTTTTTTTTTTTTTTTTTAAAGTCAAAAGAACCCAAGAGCAGGAGGAGTAAGTACTGCTAGGCTTCTGAGAAACTGGAAAGGCAATCTGGAAAGGAGTCAGAATTCAAATGGTCCATTTATCTTTGACTCTCTCCTTAGTATCTCAATTTCTTTCTTTCTTTCTTTTTTTTTTTTTGAGACAGAGTCTTGCTCTGTCGTCCAGGCTGGAGTCTAGTGGCATGATCTCAGCTCACTGCAACCTCTGCCTCCCGGGTTCAAGCAATTCTCCTGCCTCGGCCTCCTGAGTAGCTGGGATTACTGGCATGTGCCACCACACCCAGCTAATTTTTGTATTTTTAGTAGAGATGGGGTTTCACCATGTTGGCCAGGCTGGTCTCGAACTCCTCCTGACCTCAGGTGATCCACCTGCCTTGGTCTCCCAGAGAGCTGGGGTTACAGGCTTGAGCCATCGCGCCTGACATCAATTTCTTAATCTTTCTGCAGATGTGCTTTCTCTGATTTGACACATCTATCTGTGTACTTTGCTCCATAAATTCCTGAGGTCAGACTTGAATATAAAACCCAAGTACAATTTTCCAGGAGCAGGAAAATGATTGGCTGATTTGGGGTCAGATGAACACTGCTGGTACAACCAGTGGTCAGAAAGGTAAAAGTCATGTGACTACAGTCAGCTAGGAGGAGGGCTGTAGGTTTGCAGATGCTCTAAAGGTGTGGGAAGAACTGGAGGCAAAGGTGTGTAACTTTGATATGGAAGAAAGTTCACTATTATCACAGGTACTATCTATAATCACTAAGTTAGGTTGTTTCTACATCCAGAAAGCTGCCTGAGTCTGTTCTCTCTGTCATTCCTCTAATTCAGAGGACCCCAATGCCCCATCGTAGACCTGTGGCCTGTTAGGAACTGGGCTGAACAGCAGGAGGTGAGCAGCTGGCAAGCAAGCATTACTGCCTGAGCTCTGCCTCCTATCAGATCAGGGAGAGCATTAGATTCTCACAGGAACTCAAACCCTATTCTTTTGTTTGTTTGTTTGTTTGTTTTTCAGACGGAGTCTCGCTCTGTCACCCAGGCTGGAGTGCAGTGGCCGGATCTCAGCTCGCTGCAAGCTCCGCCTTGCGGGTTTACGCCATTCTCCTGCCTCAGCCTCCCGAGTAGCTGGGACTACAGGCGCCCGCCACCTCACCTGGCTATTTTTTTTTTTTTTTTTTTTTTTTTTGAGACGGAGTCTCGCTCTGCCGCCCAGGCTGGAGTGCAGTGGCGCGATCTCAGCTCACTGCAAGCTCCGCCTCCTGGGTTCACACCATTGTGTCAACACTGCCTCAGCCTCCTGAGTAGCTGGGACTACAGGCACCCGCCACCTCGCCCGGCTAGTTTTTTTGTATTTTTTGGTAGATACGGGGTTTCACCGTGTTAGCCAGGATGGTCTCGATCTCCTGACCTCATGATCCGCCCGTCTCGGCCTCCCAAAGTGCTGGGATTACAGGCTTGAGCCACCGCGCCCGGCCTATTTTGTATTTTTTAGTAGAGACGGGGTTTCACGGGGTTAGCCAGGATGGTCTCCATCTCCTGACCTCGTGATC
The DNA here is from genome assembly GCF_024542745.1 of Macaca thibetana thibetana. Taxonomy (NCBI): domain Eukaryota; kingdom Metazoa; phylum Chordata; class Mammalia; order Primates; family Cercopithecidae; genus Macaca; species Macaca thibetana. Next base: position 125,098,839 of record NC_065584.1, read on the forward strand.
TGCCCGTCTCGGCCTCCCAAAGTGCTGGGATTACAGGCTTGAGCCACCGCACCTGGCCACAAACCCTATTTTGAACTGCACCTGTGAGGAATCTAGATTGCACACTCCTTATGGGAATCTAACTGATGATCTTGAGGTACAACAGTTTCATTCCAAAACCATTCTCTGCCTCAGGCCCACCCCCCGAGCCCTGTAGAAAACTGTCTTTGATAAAACAGGTCCCTGGTGCCAAAAAGGTAGAATTGGAATCTAATTTAAATCTTCATCTCTTGCCTGAAATATTGCAACAACTTCCTTTTTGCTGTCTTCACTTTCACTCTCCTGAAATCTATTCTTCAATGCCACAGGGTAATAGTGTGAGGATTAAATAAAAACTTTGTCAACTTTAAAGCACTCCACATATATAAAATAGTAATAAGGCCGTTGCAATGGCTCACACCTGTAATTCCAACACTTTGGGAGGTCAAGGTGGGAGGATCACTTGAGGCCAGGAGTTCAAGGCCAACTTGAACAGAGCGAGACGCTATCTCAAAAATAAAAAAAAAGCCAGGCATGATGGTTCACACCTGTAATTCCAGCACTTTGGGAGGCCAAGGCAGGTGGATCACCTGAGGTCAGGAGTTTGAGACCAGCCTGGCCAACATGGTGAAACCCTGTCTCTACTAAAAATACAAAAAATTAGCTGGGTGTGGTGGCGAGTGCCTAAAATCCCAGTTACTTGGGAGGCTGAGGCATGGAGACTCGCTTGCATCTGGGAGGTGGGGGTTGCAGTGAGCTGAGATCGCATCCCTGCACTCCAGCCTGGGTAACAGAGTGAGACTCCATCTAAAAAAAATAATAATAATAATAATAACAAATTAGTAATAGTGGAGGGGAAATAGATCTAACCAAATAACTTGTCTTCTTAAAAACTTTCAGTGATTTATTCAGTACCTAGAGAACAAAGCTCCTTATATATGTATTTTTTGAGACGGAGTCTTACTCTGTTGCCCAGGCTGGAGTGCAGTGGGGTGATCTCGGCTCACTGCAACCTCCACCTCCCAGGTTCAAGCAATTCTGTGCCTCAGCCTCCCAAGTAGCTGGGATTACTTGCATGCGTCACCACGCCCAGCTACTTTTTGTAGTTTTAGTAGAGATGGGGTTTTGCCATCTTGGCCAGGCTGGTCTTGAACTGACCACGTGATCCACCCACCTTGGCTTCCCAAAGTGCTGGGATTACAGGCTTGAGCCACCGCGCCTGGCCTCTTCTTACATGTTTTGTTGTTGTTGCTTGCTTTTTGGGACAAGATCTCACTCTGTAGCCCAGGTTGGAGTGCAGTGTCCCATCATAGCTCACTGCAGCCTTGACGTCCTGAGCTCAAGCAATCCTCCCACCTCAGCTTCCGGGATAGCTGAGACCACAGGCACAAGCCACCATGCCCAGCTTATTCTTTTTGGAGATATGGGGTCCAATATGTTGGACTATGTTGCCCAGGCTGGCCTCCAACTCCTGAGCTCAAGCGATCCTCTCCTGCCTTGGCTTCCCAAAGTGCTGGGATCACAGGCGTGAGCCACTGTGCAGGCCTTATATGATCTTAAGCCTCTTCATATCCTGAACTAAATGTAACTTTCCAGTTTCGGCACTTGTTCTGGCACTTTTCCTCCCTCGCTAGATAATACTAATCTTGAATCATGTAGTTTGTTTCCATGCCCATACTACCCTATCTGCTTATAGTGTCTTCCACTTCGCCCAAGAAATCCTACTCAGCTAGCTTGTGTTGTTTTGAGACACTCTCGTTCTGTCGCCCACGCTGGAGTACAGTGGCGAGATCTCGGTTCGTTGCAACCTCTTCCTCCCGGGTTCAAGCGATTCTCGGCCCTACTCAGCCTTTAAAACCGGAATCACTGGTCAAAACTTTCTGGTAAACCACGAGACGGTTTAGGTTATGAAATTCAATGCCCCCTTCCTCTGAAGTCCTGCAAATCTCCAGTAAAGCACCACAGATTGACGAATATTCCAGCCATTTCCCTCTCCCCTCCGATAGCTCCATTTCCCACTTCTATCCATCTTCTCGAGCTTCCTCAGCTCCTCCACCTCCATGAGGCCTGGAAAGCACCTGGTTCCAGGAATGTGAGTCGGAGGCTCAGAGCTACCAGCGCCAAAAGCTGACGTTCAGATACTGCTGAAACAAACCACAAGAGTGCTAAGGCTCCAGGTAATAGTCCGGCTCCAGGTAATAGTCCAGCTGGGATGACGGTAGGAACTCGCAGGCCCGCCGGCGGTGCATGCCGGGAGATGCAGTCCCGGGCCGACGCATTACCTCTTGGGAGTTGTAGTCTTCGATCTGGTAAACAGACCACAGCAACTCTGATGTCTTCCCCCACCGTCCCCCGAAAACCCTCGCCCCACCCGCGAGGGACTAGGGTCAGAGTAGGGGCGTTGCCGTGGTTGGCCTAGAACTCCTAGGCTCAGACGATCCTCTCGCCTCGGCCTCCCGAGTTAGCTGGGACTACGCGCGTGAGCCACCGCGCCCGGCATAAAGTCTGAATTAGTCCTTACGCAAAAAGGGAAGAGGGCAGTCCGTAACCTCGCGCAGGATCAAGCTCTCGAGTTCCAGTCTTGGGCTAGCGCGGAGGGCGGAAGGGGCAAGAAGGCGGATCCGGAAGGCGGAGATACGTTACGCCGACGCGGGCGTGACCCTGGGCGAGAGGGTTTGGCGCGAATTCTGAAAGCCGCCGGCGGAGCGCGCCCAGCGACCAGAGACCGACCCTTAAGGAGAGCGCGGCGCTTCCCGAGGCGTGTAGCTGGGAGCTGAAACTCGTCTGGGTTGTGCGCAGAAGGCTGGGGCAAGCGAGTAGACTTGAAGTGGGGCGTAAGCCAGGGGCGTTGGGGTCCGCGCGGGTCAGGCGCGTGTCACCCTCGCAGGGTGAAGTCGGAGCGCGCGGCCCGTTGGAAAGAGCAGCGCTGAGGACCAAGGTGAGTGTGTGAGGCGCAGGCCGGGCCCTCTATAGCTGCGGCTCGTCGTCGCCCACCTGGGTCCTGGCCGGTCCAATGCTCAGGGGCAGGTGGGGTCTCCGCGCACAGTGTGAAACCCGGACGTGGCAGGGCGTGTCCGCGTCCGACCGACCCTCAGTTGTTGGGGCGAAAACACAGGTGGACCCCAGTCTTTAGAACTAGGGGAGAAACATTAGAGCCTTCATAGCCAACACCCGTTTTATGAGTTTGAGCGAGGAGTCTGAGATCAGAGCGGTGTAGCCACAGCTGTTTAATATCACAGCCAGGGCTTCCGGATTCTTGGTCTGTCTTTCCGTTACACCGTGCTTAGAAAGTACCAACCTGCAATTGCCAAAACAGTATTTTCGTCATCTAATGCGGAAAACCATTCGCATGATGCCTAGAGAATGATCTGAAGTGAGGCTTGGTTTTCTTAAAACTTTTTTTTTTTTTTTTTTTTGAGATGAAGTCTCGCTCTTTAGCCCAGGCTGGAGTGTAGTGGCGCGATCTCGGCTCACTGCAACCTCCGCCTCCCGGGTTCAAGCGATTCTCCTACCTCAGCCTCCCAAGGAGCTGGGATTACAGGCTCCCGCCACCACGACTGGCTGATTTTTGTATTTTTAGTAGAGACGGGGTTTCACCATGCTGGTCAGGCTGGTCTCGAACTCCTGACCTCAGGTTATCCACCCGCCTCCACCTCCCAAAGTGCTGGGATTACAGGCGTGAGCCACCGCGCCTGGCCCCTGTTTTTTTTTTTTTTTTTTTTTTTAAAAAAAAAACTTCTGGCCGGGCGCGGTGGCTCACGCCTGTAATCCCAGCACTTTGGGAGGCCGAGGCGGGTGGATCACGAGGTCAGGAGATCGAGACTATCCTGGCTAACATGGTGAAACCCCGTCTCTACTAAAAATACAAAAAACTAGCCGGGCGTGGTGGCGGGCGCCTGTAGTCTCAGCTACTTGGGAGGCTGAGGCGGGAGAATGGCGTGAACCCGGGAGACGGAGCTTGCAGTGAGCCGAGATCACGCCACTGCACTCCAGCCTGGGAGACACAGCGAGACTCCGTCTCAAAAAAAAAAAAAAAAAAAAAAAACTTCTAAAGTGATATGTAATATACATGTAGAAAAATGCACATTCACAACTGTATACAACTCCGTGAATTATTACAAAATATACTGGCCGGGTGTAGTGTCTCAAGTCTGTAGTCCCAGCACTTTAGGAGGTGGAGGCGGGAGGACAATTGAGCCCAAGAGTTCGAGAACAGCCTGGTCAAGATAGTGAGACCAGTACCTCTACAGATAGAAAAAATTAGCCAGGCTTGGTGGCGTGCACCTGTAGGCCCAGCTATTCAGGAGGCTGAGAAGGGAGGATCTAGCCTGGGAAGTATAAGCTGCAGTGAGCCGTGATCAGGCCACTGCACTCCAACCTGGGCGATAGAGCAAGACAAAATGAATGTACACCTACGTAATCACCACTTAATAGAATGGTCCCCAGAAGCCTTCCTTATGTAGTATTTAATATTTTCCCCTTTTTACAGTGGTAACTGGTATACTGGTTTCTAATGCGATTAACTAATGTTGCTCGTTTTTGAATTTTATATAAAAATACATCAGGAGTGTTGAGTGTTTCGTTGTTTTACATGCTTGACAACACGATTTTCAGCCTTTTATATTTTAACTATTCTGGCCGGGCGCGGTGGCTCACGCCTGTAATCCCAGCACTTTGGGAGGCTGAGACGTTCGGATCACAAGGTCAGGAGATAGAGACCATCCTGGCTAACATGGTGAAACCCCGTCTCTACTAAAAATACAAAAAAAATTAGCCGGGCGTGGTGGCGGGCGCCCGTAGTCCCAGCTACTGGGGAGGCTGAGGCAGGAGAATTGCAGTGAACCGAGATGCAATGAGTCGGGAGGCGGAGCTTGCAGTGAGCCGAGATGGCGCCACTGCACTCCAGCCTGGGCGACAGAGCAAGACTCCGTCTCAAAAAAAAAAAAAAAAAAATTTTTTTTTTTTTTTACTATTCTGCTGGTTACACAGTAATGTCTCAATGTGATTTTAATTTTCCTGATTACTAATGAGGTTGGGTATTTGTTCATATGTTTTTCCCATTTGGATATCTTCTGTGATGTACTTGTTCAAATCTCTTGTCTATTTTTCTACTTTTTCTTACTGATGTGAAGTTCTTTTTTTTTTTTTTTTTTTTTTTTTTTTTTTTGAGACAGAGTCTCGCTTTGTTGCCCAGACTGGAGTGCAGTGGCCGGATCTCAGCTCACTGCAAGCTCCGCCTCCCGGGTTCGCGCCATTCTCCTGCCTCAGCCTCCCCAGTAGCTGGGACTACAGGCGCCTGCCACCATGCCCAGCTAGCTTTTGTATTTTTTAGTAGAGACAGGGTTTCACCGTGTTCGCCAGGATGGTCTCGATCTCCTGACCTCGTGATCCGCCCGTCTTGGCCTCCCTAAGTGCTGGGATTACAGGCTTGAGCCACCGCGCTGGGCCAAAGTTCTTTATATTCTGGTTATCAGCCCTCAGTTATGTTTGTGCTAAATGTTTTCATCTCTACTGTGGTTTGACTTGTCATTCTCTTAGTGGTGTCCTTTGATGAATAGAAGTGCTGAATTTATTTTTTTATTTTTTATTTTATTTATTTATATTTCCTTTTGAGACAGAGAGTCACTCTTGTTGCCCAAGCTGGAGTGCAATGGCGCGATCTTGGCTGACCGCAACCTCCACCTCCCGGGTTCAAGCGATTCTCCTGCCTCAGCCTCCTGAGTAGCTGGGATTACAGGCATGTGCTACCACGCCCGACTAATTTTGTATTTTTCTTTAGTAGAGACAGGGTTTCTCCATGTTGGTCAGGCTGGTCTCGAACTCCTGAACTCAGGTGATCTGCCCGTCTCAGCCTCCCAAAGTGCTGGGATTACAGGCCTGAGCCACAGTGCCTGGCCGAAGTGCTGAATTTAAATGTAGTTCAGCTTTCAGTCTTTTCCTTTTTGGCTAGTGCGTTATGTATCGTTTCAAGAAATCTTTTTATATCCCAAGGTTGTGAAAATAATAAGTTTTACTTTGTTTTTGACAGATGATTGTACATATTTATGAGAACAAGTTGATATTTCAGTACATATATATTGAATAATGAATGATCAAATCAGGGTAATCAGCATATCCATCAATTCAGTTCAAACACTTGTCATTTCTCTTTGTGGTGAGAACATTCAAAATACTCTCTTCTGGCTATTTTGAAGTACTCATTACATTAGTGTTTACTGTAGTCACCCTACTATGAAATAGAACCCTAGAACTTATTCCTCCTATCTAACTGAAACTTTGTGCCTGTTGATCAACCTCTCTCCTTCCTGCCCCCTGCAACGGCTGCATTCTCCTCAGTCTCTGGTTACCACTCTTCTATTTGTTCCTTGTATGAGATGAACTTTTTTTTTTTTGAGACGCAATCTCGCTCTGTCATGAGGCTGGAGTACAGTGGCGTGATCTCAGCTCACTGCAATCTTCTGCCTTCCAGGTTCAAGCCATTCTCCTGCCGCAGCCTCCTGAGTAGCTGGGATTACAGGCGTGTGCCACCACACCCTGCTAATATTTGCAGTTTTAGTAGAGACAGGGTTTCACATGTTGGCCGGGATGGTCTCAATCTCCTGACCTCATGATCTACCCACCTAGGCCTTCTAAAGTGCTGGGATTACAGGCATGAGCCTCTGCACCCTGCCAAGATCAACTTTTTTAGAATCTACATGAGTGAGATCACACAGTATTTGTTTGCAAACACATTCATAACGTATAATGGGGTATATAAAAATAAGTAAAACTTGGCCCCTACTCTGAAGGAATATAAAGCAGGAGAACAGAGAGACACAATAAGAGAATGGCCTTGGCTCTTCCTAAAGTCTTTTTGATACAACTAGCTAGATAGAAGATAGGGAGAGAGATGCACCTTATTTCTCTAGTGTTTATACTGATAGGCATTTGTATTTTTCAGTAATGGCAATGCAGATGCAGCTTGAAGCAAATGCAGATACTTCAGTGGAAGAAGAAAGCTTTGGCCCACAACCCATTTCACGGTTAGAGGTATGTGCTTAGTTGCTAATTTTGAAAATATATACTAGATTCTTCTACCTAGTGGAAGGTATTATAACCTTTACATAAACTGTAGGTTTACTACCAAGGTCAAGACCCAAGACTTTTCAGAAGTGTTGTCAATAATCCTGTGGAAAGGCTGCAGATTGTTGCTAAATATGTCTGGCAGGGCGTCTTCCTTTGTCAACCATTCTCTTCTTTATCATTTTTATTTCTGAGAGCTGGACTGTCAGAAACTGAGGCCTAGGATCCCATGGTGGAATGTCTGTGCTGTGCTTTTTTTTGTTTGTTTGTTTTGAGATGGGGTTTCGCTCTTGTTGCCTAAGCTGGAGTACAGAGGCGCAGTCTCGGCTCACTACAACCTCTGCCTCCCAGGTTCAAGCGATTCTCCTGCCTCAGCCTCCCAAGTAGCTGGAATTACAGGCATGCGCTACCACGCCCAGCTAATTTTATATATGTATATATATATATATTTTTTTTTTTTTTGGGAGATGGAGTCTCGCTCTGTCGCCCAGGCTGGAGTGCAATGGCTGGATCTCTGCTCACTGCAAGCTCCGCCTCCCGGGTTTACGCCATTCTCCTGCCTCAGCCTCCCGAGTAGCTGGGACTACAGGCGCCCGCCACCTTACCTGGCTAGTTTTTTTGTATTTTTTAGTAGAGACAGGGTTTCTCTATGTTGGTCAGGCTAGTCTCGAACTCCCGACCTCAGGTGATCCGCCCGCCTTGGACTCCCAAAGTGCTGGGATTACAGGCATGAGCCACCATGCCCGGCCTGTGCTGTTTTTTGTTTTGTTTTTAAGAAATGGGTCTTACTGTGTTGACCAGGTTGGTCTTGAACTCCTGGCCTCAAGCAATCCACCTGCCTCAGCGTCCCAAACTGCTAGGATTACAGTCATGAGCCACCACGCCCAGCCAAAGCATCCTGTGCTGTTTGCACTAAGTATGAAAGTGCCGTTCTGGGAATTATAGTGGCCTGGACCAGTTATGCAAGGAAGACAGGGTAGCAACTTCTCTTTATTGACCTAGCTTTGTGCTGTCAGCTGTCATTGGCAGAGAGAAGGCTGTGGTGGTGTTACGGTATAAGAGATAAGCTCCAATTCAGGATTCTGCACAAGAACATTAAGCACCGGAGCTGAGGCCTCACACTATTTCTGCCCATTGTATAGAGACTGCCGTGTGAGTGCAGCTGATTGGGGCTGAGATAAGTAGGGGGAAAGCAGAGAAAGACTTGATTCTTCTGTCTCTTTTTTCAAATTTCCCATCTCCGACTAATCTTCAAGACTCTAGGAGTGCAAAAAGCTTATTTAAAAAAGACTCTAGAAGTTACTTAAATGGATTTGTGATAAACATTTTAAAGTTCAGAATCATAACTTCTGGTGCCATGAGCATCCTTATACTCATACATGCATATTGCTTATTGCTTAAATATTAACAGCAGACATGGCTTATGTTGGCAAACTAATCTTTCCCCTCTTCTAAATTCTCCCAACCCCTGAATACACTCACATTCACCTACTAACTCATGTTTTCCCAGAAGTCATGGTTTTGGTGGCTAATGAAACCAAAACTGACTTGAATATAGGAAGAAAGAGGTGGATTTGGGTGGTTTAAGAAGAGATATAAAAGTCCCTGACAAAAAGTAGTTTTCCTCACTGTTAATGTCAGTTGTTAGAGCCGAGCTTTCTGGTCATTGTTCAACAAAAAGGTATTGATAGGCCAAGATAGCGCTCTTTTCATTCTGAGCAGCCTTATCTGTTTACCCTACCATAGTGTAAAAATATCATTTTTTATGTGCTTGATATGGAAAGTGCTGAGCAACACGGTCTTAAACTGATCTTGTAGGGCCCAAAGTCTCGGAGATCATTTAGGGTCACACAAAAAAAGTTGGGAGTTACTTTTTAATTCCATTTGCTTATAAGAGTTCTTTTTAATATACATGGCATAGTGCTAGTTTAAAATTATTGATTTTGATAATGAAAAGGTTGTTAATTTGTTATTAAGTACCTCATATATAGGGCTCATTTTTCAGCTTTTGCATATAATCCAGTAGGCTCTCTATATCCCTGGATTCTGCATCAGCAAATTCAACAAACTACATATCAAAAATTCAATCAACTACATATAAAAAAAAAAGTATACAGGAGGATGTACAGAGGTTATATGCAGGTAATATGCCATTTTATATAAGGGACTTGAGCATTCTTGGATTTTGTTATCTGCTGGGGATCCTGGAACCAACTTCCCATCTCCCCACCCCAGGATTTCAAGGGACAGTTGTATTACAAGTCTTCAAGCACCTCTGTGGCGTATGTAGGACACATATCATCTGTGTTAGATTAAATAACTAAAGCTTAAATTTATCCATGGTTTTCTTCATTTGCAGCAGTGTGGCATAAATGCCAACGATGTGAAGAAATTGGAAGAAGCTGGATTCCATACTGTGGAGGCTGTTGCCTATGCACCAAAGAAGGAGCTAATAAATATTAAGGGAATTAGTGAAGCCAAAGCTGATAAAATTCTGGTAAGTACTGCTTAATTGACCTAGGGAGGCATTAGTGGGACTAGTACAAAAGGTAATGTAGTGAAAGACTTCTTCCTTCCATCTCTCATTCTTCTGTCATCTCGTTCTCCTTTCCAGGGGTGACTGTTACCTGTTTCTTTTTTTTTTTTTTCGGAGACAGGTTCTTGCTCTGTCACACAGGCTGGAGTGCAGTGGTGCCATCTCAGCTCACTGCAGCCTTTGCCTCCTAAGCTCAAGCGATTCTTCCACCTCAGTCTCCCAAGTAGCTGGGACTACAGGCACATGCCACCATGCTGGGGTAGTCTCGAACTCCTGAGCTCAGGTGATTCACCTACCTCAGCCTCCCAAAGTGCTGGGATTACAGGTGTGAGCTACTGTGCCTGGCCTCTATTTTTCTAGCTTCATATAGTTCTTTAACATCCATACTTCGCCATGGTTACATTTTGTTTTATGAACCTATTCCTTCAGTATTTATATAGTTACACAGTTTTACTGCCTTTATCCTTGCAGTTTTATATAGTATAGAGCAGATTTTTTTTTTTTTTTTTTTTGAGACAGAGTCTTGCTCTATTGCCAGGCTGGAGTACAGTGGTGCAATCTCGGCTCACTGCAACTTCCGCCTCCCAGGTTCAAGCAATTCTCCTGCCTCAGCCTCCCCATTAGCTGGGACTACAGGTACCTGCCACCACGCCCAGCTTATTTTTGTATTTTTGGTAGAGACAGGGTTTCACCATGTTGGCCAGGATGGTCTTGATCTCCTGACCTTGTGATCTGCCTACCTCAGCCTCCTAAAGTGCTGAGATAACAGGTGTGAGCCACCATGCCCCGCTGCAAATATTTATTTATTTATTTATTTATTTTATTTTATTTTTTTTTTTTGAGACGGAGTCTCGCTCTGCCGCCCAGGCTGGAGTGCAGTGGCCGGATCTCAGCTCACTGCAAGCTCCGCCTCCCGGGTTCACGCCATTCTCCTGCCTCAGCCTCCCAAGTAGTTGGGACTACAGGCGCCCGCCACCGCGCCCGGCTAGTTTTTTGTATTTTTTAGTAGAGACGGGGTTTCACCATGTTAGCCAGGATGGTCTCGATCTCCTGACCTCGTGATCCGCCCGTCTCGGCCTCCCAAAGTGCTGGGATTACAGGCTTGAGCCACCGCGCCTGGTCTGCAAATATTTATTTATAAAATTGTATTTTCATGTATCGATTACTGTTAGCGTTAGATAAATTTATTGGATTACTCAAATAAATGAATATTTGTTGAAGTGGTTGCTTAATTGGAAATAAGAAAGAGTTCTGAGTCCTTAACAGTACTTTTGTTAAAAGATTGTCATATTGACTAAGCCAGTAGGGGTCCCTAAAGTCTTTCTGTTTTCACTTTTTGGGCATCAGTTTTTGTGAATGAACAAATGCTGACAGGATCTTTACTTTTTGCCTTGTGAGATCTTGGTTTCAGAAATCGAATCACTTCTCTGCTTCTATGAACACAAAAATGCAAACCTAGAATATCATGATTTGAAATGCAAAATGGTATAGACATATGTGTCTTAACTTTTCAATATTTCATGTTCTTAGTTTCTGGCCAGTAAAGATTATGATTGTATTGTTTGTTTTCCTTTTTTTTTTTTTTTTCTGAGGCAGAGTCTCGCTGTGTCACCCAGGCTGGAGCACAGTGGTGCAATCTTGGCTTGGCTCACTGCAACCTTTGCCTCCCAGGTTCAAGTGATTCTCCTGCCTCAACCTCCTGAGTAGCTGGGATTACAGGCGCCCACCACCACACTTGGTTACTTTTTGTATTTTCAGTTGAAACGGGGTTTCACCATGTTGCCTAGGCTGGTCTCAAACTCCTGGCCTCAAGCAATCCACCAGCCTCAGCCTCCCAAAGTGCTGAAATTACAGGCACGAGCCACTATGCCCACCTTTTTAAAAAAAAAAAAAGAGAGAGAGAGACAGACTCTCACTCTGTTGCCCAGGCTGGAGTGCAATGGCATGATCATAGCTCACTGCAGCTTCAAACTCTTGGGCTCAAGGAATTCTCCTCAGCCTCCTGAGTAGCTGGGACTATAGGCACATGCCACTAACCTGGCCATTTCTACCAGTTTGGTCTTTGCTAATACCTTCTCTTTCTGTTTTTCACCAAAGGAAGTAGTCTATATTCCTTGAGCTCCCATGGCTCTTTTGTTAGTACTTCTTATATTACCCATCACATCTACTTGTACTATAGTTATTTTGTATAGTGTATCTTCCTGATTAAATTATAAGTTCTGTGGAGGCAAGAATCTGCTCTTCTTTTTCTCCATATCCTTCAGAGTCCCTGGGATTATGTTTCATACAGAGTGTCTAGTATATGTTTGTTGCATGGAATTGACAGTGAGTATATGAATTGGTCAGGCTGGTCTCAAAATCCTGGCCTCGGGTAATCCGCCCGCCTCAGTCTCCCAAAGTGCTGGGATTACAGGCGTGAGCCAATGCACCTGGCCCTGCAATAAATTTTTAAATGAAATATTAAATATATAGAAAAGTTTAGAAAATAAACTTTCATTGACTTTTTCAACTATTTTTTTTTTTTTTCCTTCATGGGAAATTTTAAAATTATAAAAGTTTAATCTTTGTACTTTCCATGGGTCTATTTAGATTTTCTTTTCTTTTTTTTTTTTTGTTGTTGTTGAGACAGAGTCTTGCTTTGTCTCCCAGGCTGGAGTGCAGTGGCCGGATCTCAGCTCACTACAAGCTCCGCCTCCCAGGTTCACGTCATTCTCCTGCCTCAGCCTCCCGAGTAGCTGGGACTACAGGTCCCGCCACCATGCCTGGCTAATTTTTTGTATTTTTTAGTAGAGACGGGGTTTCACCGTGTTAGCCAGTATGGTCTTGATCTCTTGACCTCCTGATCCGCCCAACTCGGCCTCCCAAAGTGCTGGGATTACAGGCGTGAGCCACCGCGCCCAGCCTAGATTTTCTTCTTGAGTGAGTTTTTTGTAGTTTATCTTTCTAGGAATTTGCTTATTTCATCTAAGTTATCTAACTTGTTGACATAGAGTTGCTCAAAGGGTTTCCTTATACTACTTTTTATTTCCATAAAGTCAGTAGTAATGTTCCCTCTTTCATTCTTGATTTTAGTAATTTGAGTCTTTTCTCTCTTTTTTTGGTCAGTGCAGCTAAAAGTTTGTCAATTTCGTTGATGTTTTCAAAGAACCAGCTTTTGGTTTCATTGATGTTTCTCTATTATTCTGTCCTTTACCTAATAGTTTTGACCCAACTTGTTTTATTTCCATCCTTCTGCTTGCTTTGTTTTGTTTGCTGTTCTTTGGAAGGTTAGGTTAGGATTTATCTGTTTCATTTTTAGAGACAGTCTTGTTCTGTTACTTTGTTGCAGTGCAGTGGTGCGATTATAGCTCACTGCAGCCTCCAACTCCTGGTTCAAACAAACCTTCTGCCTCAGCCTCCCAGGTAACTAGGACCACAGGCACGCTCCACAATGGCCTGCTAATTTGTTGTTTTTTTTGTTTGTTTGTTTTTTTTTTTTTTTTTTCAGAGTCTCCCTCTGTGCCCAGGCTGGAGTGCAGTGGTGCGATCTCTGCTGACTGCAACCTCCGCCTCTTGGATTCAAGTGATTCTTCTGCCTCAGCCTCCGGAGTGGCTGGGATTACAGGCTCGTGCCATGATGCCTGGCTAATTTTTTGTATTTTTAGTAGAGATGGGGTTTCACCATGTTATCCAGGATGGTCTCGGTCTCCTGACCTCGTGATCTGCCTGCCTCGGCCTCCCAAAGTGCTGGGATTATAGACATGAGCCACCACGCCAGGCCATTTTTTTTTTTTTTTTTTTCTGACGGAGTCTTGCTCTGTTGCCCAGGCTGGGGTTCAGTGGTGCGATCTCAGCTCACTGCAGTCTCCGCCACCTGGATTCAAGCAATTCTCCTGTTTCAGCCTCCTGAGTAGTTGGGACTACAGGTGCATGCCACCATGCCCAGCTAATTTTTGTATTTTTAGTAGAGATGGGGTTTCACCATATTGGGCAGGCTGGTCTTGAACTCCTGACTTTGTGATCTGCGCACCTCACCCTCCCAAAGTGCTGGGATTACAGGTGTGAGCCACCTGCCCAGCCATGCCCTGCTAATTTTTTTTTTTTTTTTTTTTTTTTTTTTTTTGACGGAGTCTCGCTCTGTCGCCCAGGCTGGGTGCAGTGGCGCGATCTCGGCTCACTGCAAGCTCCGCCACCTGGGTTCACGCATTCTCCTGCCTCAGCCTCCCGAGTAGCTGGGACTACAGGCGCCCACACCGCGCCCGGCTAATTTTTTGTATTTTTAGTAGAGACGGGGTTTCACCGGGCAGGCTGGTCTCGATCTCCTGACTTTGTGATCTGCGCACCTCACCCTCCCAAAGTGCTGGGATTACAGGTGTGAGCCACCGTGCCCAGCCGTGCCCTGCTAATTTTAAAACATTTTTTAGAGCCAGGGTCCCACTTTGTTGCTCAGGCTGGTCTCAAACTCCTGGCTTCCAGCAGTCCTCCCACCTCAGCCTCCCAAAGTGCTGGGATTACAGGCATGAGCCACCGCACCCAGCCTTCTTTTCTAATATAGGTATTTATAGCTATGAATTTCTCTCTGAGCACTGCTTTTGTTGGAGCCCGTAAGTTTTGGTTTATCTTCATTTTCATTCATTGCAAAAAATATTTTCTCATTTCCCTTGTCATTTCTTCTTTGACTTGTTGGTTATTTAGGAGTGTGTTGCTTTATTTTTGCATATTTGTGAATGCATTTACTTTTCAATTTTAGAATCAACCCATAGTGCTATTATAGAATACTTATCTGTAATTACAAAATAGAATGTGAATGTTCTCAGCCAGACAATATGAAAGAAAAGGTACGGCTGATAGAGGTGGGGAAGTAGCCATGGAGAGAGAAAAGATGGAAGGGCAAATGTCCTCATTTTTACAAAGTAGGAAGTTAAGGGATGCAGTCTGCGG